>NC_133755.1:38867500-40340000 GCF_036562045.2 Rhinolophus sinicus
GACAAAAAGAAGAAAGATTCAGACATGAAGGCTCTTGGTTAAAGTGGAAGTAGGATCCTCTTGGTGGTCTGGGATAAGTTTGCTAAGCAGTATTGCTTTGTGGTACTATTGGTCTCTAGAGTTGAAGAACTAGCTTCATTTTTCCATACTATTAGCAGTTGGGAGTCCCTTTGAAAAAAATAGAAAACTTAAGAAAAACATAAATTATAATTTTGAAATTCTATCATTAAGGATTGTATCTTAAACAAGGCAAAGAGAATACAAATTTTTGTCACTATTGTAAAAATAGAACAATCAAATGTACAAAACATACTTTAAATTTAATCTTTCATTTTTCAATTAGTCTTCAATATTTCAGAAATTATATCAACATTGTCTAACATGTTACTTTACACACTATAGATATATAACCAATGTTTACTGACTTAAATACACACATTTTAAAAATCTTTGGCCATCTAAATTTTTAGTATTTTATGAAGTAGTTATCCCTGAGTCCTGAATTTACAAATATTACCAGATTTATAAAAGTTGCATATTCTAAGTTATGACTTCTATGAGCCATTTACTTTGTAGAATTATAATATAATAAATGATGGGACCTTACATCTATTACTAATTATATCAACAGCCTCTATATGACTTTTTTATTAACTGAAAATCATGATTCCTTTATCCTATATACCAAGACTATCTATACATAATCAAAATTATTACTGATTATTTTGATTAGTAAATCACTTTCCTATATATTCTAAATATTTTCTAAATTTGAAAAAAACATACTACCTCATTCTATTTAGGATCTTATTATATTTACTTCACTATGTTATGGTTTTGTGACCAATTTGAAAGGCAGGATATCATTAAAAACAGATCAAATTAGCGGCCTCAACTCCTTACAATATCTGGTAACTGTACTAAAGAAATAGGCACTGGTTTTGACTATGGCAAGTTCCAGTCTGAAATCATTTTAGATGAGTAAAGTTGGACAGAGGTGAGCCATAAGAGGACTAAGAGTAAATATGTAGGAAGTGATCCATTATAGTAGCAAATGTGATCTATTATTTCTAAGTTTATCAGATATTTCAAAATTATAGGAGAAAAGGGTAATAATCTTTCCTAAGATGTATAAATGACTTACTTTTAATAAATATTTGATTTATAATGGGAGAATATAGGTAACTCTTGAAATAAAAAAATGACACAAGTAAAATAAGCATTTTATATTTATAGTACATATAAATCTATACATTAGAAGATACTACTGAAATTTTGCTCTATAGGTATCATTCTAGAATTGTCTTTAAAAAATATATATCACCGGGAAGAATTAGATGATGACTGTGAAACAGATTCTCCCATTACAATACTGCTTTTGTCATTCAGAGTTTTGACAACAGTTGTAGCTGGAGACTGGAGCACTTTGCGAGAAAGCCTCATTCTTCCATCAGCTGGATCACGTCCAAAGTATTTCACCTATATTAAAGAAACAAATTTACTTCTAAAGTTACCGTACATTGATTGATATCCAAATTAAAAGATGTTTAAATTTACATGCTCCAAATAAGGCAATCATTAATGTTTTTACTTGTTCATGAAAGCATAGTTCAATGCTAAGTGAAGGTATATGCTAATATATATAATTTGGTTAAGCAGTGATTATAAAAAAGGAAAAGCGATAGGAGCATTTAGTTGCCTAATTATAATCTGTTAGACTCATCTGTGCCTTCTTATTCTCTCCAGGCCAGGTCCCAGAAGAACAGTCAAAGCCATGGTGAATGATTCTAGACAAGGGTTTTCTGAGCCTAATTGTGCTACAAACTATGGGATTATGCGTAGGTCACCAGGCTACCGCTCAAAGGACTATCACACTGGAGGTTATTTGGCTTCACCTTAAATAGTGAAAGTTAGGGGGAAATGGAACGGTTTTTAAGTCTCTTCTGATGTAAACAAACAAACAAACAAACAAACACCATCACAGAGATATTATGTCTTAGTTCTCATCTTTCCCTAGGGGTTATTTGAACAGGGACTACAGTTTGGGAAGAAACTAGAAGCCTTACTCAGGTCATGGGTATTAGGCATAACTGGACAGAATGTGGTGTTTCCAGAACACCCAGGCCAGCAGTAATTCTTTTATCCACCCATAAGGGACTATAAAAAATGTCAAATTCATTATCAGAATTCTAGAACTAAACAACATAGCTTTCATCAAACTCAAAAAACTTTAGCTTCAAGCCGTATAGACACAATTAAAGTCTCAACTCCTCAAATATGACATTCAAGGCCTTCAACAGTTACATGTATCAGGACTCTCATGTCCTGTCTCCAAATCACTGACTCTGCATAGCCATCACTGACCTGCTCAAGTATTTTTAAAAGCTCTAAAGGATCGGATTACTGTTCTAACTGTAAACTCCTTGAGGAAAAGAATTGTGTCTTAAACCCTTAATGAATCTGTTTACGCAACCCTAAGGTTACAAAAGAAGCACACTATATAAATAATACAAATCACAGATGCTGATTTGATTCTTTCAGCTTACTTTTTGAAACAAACAATTGAAACTTCAAGTACAATTTACAGCTCTAAGGCTAAAAGCTTGAATACAAGTACCTGAATTTCTTGGCCAACTTCTAATCCTAGGGCAGTGGGATGTTTAATCTGAAAGAAAATGTTAACCTATTAGTTGTCATGCATAATTAATAGCTATGGTAGTATACATTTTTCCCCCCCGATGAATAATAGCTTTATTGGTTTTTCTGATTATAAAATCTTAATTATAAAGATTTAAAATAATACAGAAGTATTCAGATGATAATAAAAATCATTCAAAACCCTCTACTTGTAAATAAACTACTGCTAACAATCCAATGAGTATCTCTTCAAATGTTTCCCTACTTATAGTATGTGTATTGGATTTGTAAAACTCGACCTTACTGAGCTTGTTTCATTCAATAATAGGTTGAGGACATCTTTCATACCATTAAATGGAACATTACACTTGAGCATTCAAATGACATAATTTGTATAACCAATCTCCTAAAAATGGTCATTTAATTTGTTTTAAATTCCGGTGTTGCAAATGTTAATAATTGGCAAATATAGGTGAAAGGTATATGGTGAACACCCATATTTTCCAAAATAAATAGTTGAAGAAAAATAAACTGCAGTGTTGCAATGATTATGTATTCATCTACTCTAACTATCCTCTATACGTGGAACTCCTAGGTCCAAAGGTACTCATATACATTTACCAAATACTTTCCGAAAAGTTTGTCACAATTTAATTCCTATCAACAATATATGAGAATGTCCATTTATTCTCCACATTCTTACCACATTGGGAATTTTCAACTATCCGAAAGTTGAAAAATGGTAGCTTTGTTTTATTTGCATTTAAAAAAATTGCTGTAGATATTGAATATCTTGGTAGGCTTAATTTAAAACTAAAAACCGGTTTGTCCATGTTCTTTGCTTATTTTCCTATTGGTAGTTATCTTTCTTTGTATATGAAGCCTCTGCCATATGTTATAAGCATTTTTTCCCTAACTTGCTATTTGTCTTTCAACTTTATTGTAATGTTGCCATATAATTTTAAAAATTATGAGGTCAAATTTTATCTATTTACCTTTTTGGATTTGACATCATGTTGAGAAATATTTACCCAGTCCCAAGATTATTAAAGTACACATTTTCTTCTAGTGTCCTCCCTCAGCACACCCTAGGCCCAAATTTTATTTTTTTTCTTTCACCACCTTAATTTTTCTTTTCTTTTTTTTTTTTTTTTTAAGATTTGGCTCGTTGATCCAGATTGGATTTTGGTATAAAAAGAGTAGAGATCCTGCTTTATGATAATCAGCTGTACCAATATGATTTATTGAATAATCTTTGATACTTCACTCACTAAAAATACAATGTTTGGCATGTATTACAGTTCCATGTATATAACTGGGTTTATTTCTGGTCTTCTGTTGCATGGATTTCTATTTTGGGGCCAGTAACACATTGTTTTATTCTCTTTTATACTTATTTTAATATATGGTAAAACAGACATTCGTATTGTTCTTCTGCCCCTGCGCCATAGTTTTCTTGAATGTTTTCATAGTCTGTCTTCCAAATATATAAACTATAACAAAGAATAAATAAATTATAAAACAACCTGAGAATTATCTTGCCATGATTGGTTTGGTCAAGAAAATTGGGTTGCTTTACAGTGAGGTATTTTTAGTAACTGCTATGTGTTAAAATGTTATTCTACCTCAAAACATTCAAGAGTGTTTCTATTCCACCATGAAAGGAGAAACAAATATCTGTGCTAAACAACATAAAACTTTTTGTCACCAGCACCTCTGTCATTTTTGGTTTTCTGTATGAGGCCGGCATGCAATTCTTATCAACCCAGAAAATTTCACTATGGTTCTTTTAAGGCAGTTTTAAAAATAATTGCATCAGTCTTTTTTTTTTTTTTACCTTTCGTTGATCAAGTTGTGAGTTATGAAGTAGTACTGCAGTCATATTTGGATATAGTTTAACCATTACTCCAATGTCTCTATAGAAAGACAATAAGTCTGGTTAAAACACTGAACAAAGTAAGAAAACAAACCCCTCCAGTACATGTTTTTATAACTAAAAAAATTATCTATAAAAAGGATGCTTATTTTTTTCAATTGAAAATATACTTTATATTTAAACACTTGTGAATCAAACAACAGAAAAGATAAAAGAAAAATGTGTAGTGAAAGCTCTTAGAACATGTATTCTTCTGTATTTCTTTTCACAATATTTTCCAAAAAATTTTGGAATGACATTAAATATTTTAAAATAGTGTAGAATTATCATCAACCTATTATGTAGTGACTGACGGAAGGGGATTAGATAAACTGGGATACTTATTTAACAAATTTCCTTATTTTCTCTAATCTAAAATAAACCATTCATTTCTTAGTTTTCACCTGTGATATTAAATTATCCCATTGCCTTTTATTATTCATTTCAAATAGCTTTGAACATTCACGCTACATCTGATAATTTCATTTTTTCTTTAAAAAGGGGATTTTTCTGATGCTGAAAATCTAATCTTTTTATCTGGTAAAAAAAAATGCTTTGAGGTTGAAACTGGCATTTAAAAAAAATGTACTACTTAGGCATTAAATAGTACTATCTTGAAAAGAAACCAACAAGAAACTACCAAAAAAAGAAAAAGCAGAAAGAAAGAAAAGGCAATATTGCTAAGCCTATTTTGGGTCTGTTAACTGTTTAGTGGGAAAATTAAAATGGTGGGAAATTTGGTTAAACAATTCAGTTAGAAGAATCTATTAAGATAATTATAATCATAGATTACAAAGTGATGTACAAAATAAAATTATACCTTAAAATAATTAATGATTATGTGGCAATTGACGTATAATATAAACATATAATTTCGAAGTAAAAAAAGAAAAAATATGAAGTTAACAGACTTGTAATATAAATCTTATTAAAAGACTAGCACAGCATATTACTTGATATTACCTGATTTCCGTTATTGTGGCGGTATATACTGCTCCAAATTCTAACTGCTGTTCTTGCTGTAAGTGCAAAATAAGCCATAAATCATAAGAAAACAGCAACAAAAAGTAGAAAAAAGTAACTATTATGAGATTATACTTACGTCATCTTTGCAGATTTCGGTAATGAAGTCTCTTGCCTCATGCATAGCACTGGGCGTTGGTGCAAATATAGAAAATGTTTCTTCATCCACCTGACTAATTGTTACACCTTTTAAAAAGATAATTTAACATATTAAAGTTGACTTACTCATTCCAGTGGAGACTACTATGTTTCCCCGAAAATAAGACTGGGTCTTATATTAATGTTTGCTCCAAAAGATGCATTAGGGCTTATGTTCAGGGGATGTTATCCTGAAAAATCATGCTAGGGCTTATTTTCCAGTTATGTGTTATTTTGGGGGAAACACAGTCTTAAAAGTAGATGTGAGAGGAGGGGAGCAAACTGGAAGTAGCTGGAGCAGGGTTGTGTTGTGTTTAATCAATGCTTTAGGAATGAAGGGATTCATTCACTGACAAACACACATTGCACACCTGCTATGTATTCAACATTGTGTTAGCCAATGTCCCCTCTGTCTTGCAGCCCATAACCTGGTGGAATAAAAAGCATATAAATTCTAATTTTGGAGGGTGTGGTTTTGCTCGCTTAATTATGAGTAGAAACTAAACTACCCTGTGACCCTGAAAATAAGACCTGGCCGGACAATGAGTTCTAATGCGTCTTTTGGAGCAAAAATTAATATAAGACCCAGTCTTATTCTACTATAAGTCCAGATCTTATATAAGACCTGTGTCATGCGGGGTCTCTGGTCCCGCTCCCCACACAAGAACGCTGGATATGGTGAGGCCAAAAATGAACACCAACAGAGCTATAGATAGGGGAGTCATACCACTATATTCTCGCTGGCGGCTGGGTTGGAGATACAGGAAGCAGGAGCCACACGATCCGCAATTTGCTGTCTGCTTCTCTGCCTACCAACCAACCAACCAATGCGGTAGCCTAGCCACGGCAATTATATTAGTGGCTAATGGCTAACCGGTAACAGCTGATGGCCACCCAGCCACAGCAGATGGCCATCTAATAACTGAGCCAGCACCTTCCACGTGAGGCCGAGAGCCTGGAAACTGCTCTCTAGGACTCTGTCCCCACAATCCAGTCTTATTTTACTATAATGTAAGACTGGGTCTTATGTAATATAATTATATAATACAATATAATACAATACAATATAATATAATAATATAATACCGGGTCTTATATTAATTTTTGCTCCAAAAGACGCATTACAGCTGATTGTCCAGCTAGGTCTTATTTTCGGGGAGACACGGTAGAACCCTTTCCTCACCTTTTCTTCTTTCTCCCTCTTACCCTTTAGAGTTGCAACACGCAGATAAAGGACAAAACCATCAGTTTCTCAATCTTAACTAGCTAAGGAGACTGCTTCTCACTCTCCTTCAGTAACCTCAAAGCTGGTAACCCAAAGATTGCTTCCAGAAAAAATGAATCGAAGCATACGATTTCTACACATACTCTTTAATTAAATAAGAGTCTAAATAAGACTATGTGAAAAATAGCAGAAGTTAATTGTAAGAGAAAATTAAAGTAAAATTCCTCTAACGTGAAAAACTAAACATTTTCTAAACGTTTGATTTTAAATTGTTGCAAAAAAACTGAAAAATTCTAGGTCATCCTTCTTGAATATAGTTAAGGATGATAATTTGCTAATTTATAACTAGGCATACAGAAAACTTACGGTAAAGCTATGTCAGTGTTATATCCTTTTCTCTTGGTCTTTCTCTTACTTATCAAACATATTTTTGGAGCAATACAATAGAGATGAAATGGCAAACTTACATGGCTTAGCATGAAATAAGAAACCCAGCCTTCATACATCTCTTACCTGTTTCAGCCTGAAGTTTTTTTAAATGATATCCACCTGGTCCAACAAATTTTGCTCGTTTTGATAATGGAACCTGAACAGTTTCTGAAATGTAGTACAGGTAACAACATAAATAATTCAAATACATATATGAATGCAAAACATGTCCTGGTCACTTAAGATATTTTTAATTTTGGCCTAGACACATGTAAAATAAATATTTCAGTATGAAACAGAAAAAGTATTTCACTTGACAATAACTACTGAAAGTTCTAACGTCAAGAATAACACCCCAAATTTAAAGTATTTAAACTGTAAAAGTATTTAAAATAGTTTACTTTTATGTATGGAGTTAAAAAAACATTTAAAAATAGTAATATACTTTCACATATTAATGTTTATCTTATGAAATCCATAATAATTTTAATGTATTACCTACAACAGGCCCATTTTCTTTTCTAGATGCTCGAGGTTTTGAAATAGTTTTGTTCATTATCTGTAATATCTCCTTCTTTGCCACTAGAAGAGATTAAAACATAAAAATTATAATTACATAAAATAAATGTGATCAGATATAGGAGTATTCTTAGTTTTTATGGCATAACATCCAAACTCTTTAGCTTCATAATCAAAGCTCTTCACACCCCAATTACTTTGACAATTCTACTCCTATTTCCTTCTCTATAAATCCTATCTTAGAGAGTTATTTAACTTGTAAAAATTGAATTTTCATTGGTCTCCTCCCACTTTGGTGGTTAGTCATGTGCCTAGTAACTTAATATTTCTTGATCTAGGTTGTTACATGAAATTTCATTCTCTAAAGCACTACTTTTAAAAAGCCTGTCTTTGATAATAAGCCTAATGGATATTATAGCTCTATTAACAAACTAGACGATGAAAGGAGAATGAGGGACACGAGCTTGGCTTACCTGAGGCTTGTTGAATGGCCTCCATTACAATTTTTAATGGAATTCCAGGTAATTTAATATCAGCCTAATAAGGAAAAGCCAAAAAAGTTATATAAATATTGATTCATGATAATATTACATATTATAAAAATGAAACAAAATAGGTTTAAAAATACCTGTAATGCAGTTATTCCCTTATTAGTGCCGGCTAGTTTGAAATCCATGTCACCATTGTAATCTTCAATACCCTTAAGGAATTTAAGAAGTTATGATATAGTTTTAAATAAAAACAAAATTCACCCATCGTCATTGCAGACGAATTTTAAAAAATAGCTTTCGAGGTAACCATGTCCTCTAAGACTACACACAAAGAAATATATTCTACATTAACAACTGCTTCCAATTTGTGACTTTTTGTAAGTACAAATATTTCACCAGAAAATCACTATTTTTAGATCATGTTTTCCCCCTTAAATGCATAAAGATTAATTTACTATCATCCTGAAGTGAGCTATATTATGGATACTTATGCTGTAATATATATTTTTAACTCACATCTTATAAAATCCAAGGCAAATATGCTGAGGAAGAAAGTAAGAACAAGGACCTATATATCTTGAGTTCTAGCATAGGATGCTTGTAAAGTGTGTGTGTGTGTTTGTGTGTGTGTGTGTGTATATATGTGTGTGTGTATAAAACCTTCACCATTGAATATTTGAAAATGTGAATATACTTGCCAGAATATCTGTCAGCAGACGATAATCTTCTATTTCATCCTTGTCAGGATTGTTTTTGGTGACCAATCCTATTGCTACTCCTGCGACAGCAGATGAAATTGGAACCCCTATAATTGAGAAAAAGAACTTGTGTATGATGTGTACATCAGCTTAACACATATTTATTATTTTGTTGACATTTATTTTAATGTAAGCAGATGGTGTTCTAAATTGACAATCACCAAAACTAAGTTGGAAAGGTCTTAAGTTATCTGACTACCTCATTTCTTCTTAAACATATGAGGTGTGATTAAAAAATACGGTGAATGATGCTGCCGAATGCCATCCAACAGAAAGGCAGGATTTTCAATAGGGGAAGCTTAGTACAGTGTGTGACATGTTTCAACTTGTTCAGTGTAGTCAGTCAGATGTGAGCTATGGTTGAGAGAAGGTATGTTTTAAAGCGTGTCGTAACTCATGGATCACAAACAATGCATTAACATGAAATTATGTTTCAAACTGCAAAAAAGTGCTAAAGAAACACACAAAATGTTAAAATTAGTTTATGGTGATGCTGCAGTGACCATGAAGACAATTTACAAGTGGTTCGAGTGATTTCGTAATAGTTGTAAATCGACTGAAGATGAGATCGGGGAGTCCTTCAACATCAAAAACCCAAGAGAATGTTCAAAGAATAAATGAAATGATTCAATCAAACAGGCGATTGACTTAGGGAAATTTCTGAGGCGATGAACATCACTTATGGTTCCATTCAAAGCATTTGAACGACAGATTTGAACATGAGGCAAGTGAGTGTGAAATTTGTTTCACACGTTTTGACTGTCGAACAAAAGCAATAGCATTTGTCAGTTTCATTGGAGTTGCACAATTGTGCTGCTTCAGATTCCAGCTTTTTATGACATGTCATTATGGGAGATGAAACCTGGGTCTGTGGTTATGATCCTGAGACCAAGATTCAGAGTTCTAAATGGAAATCATTCAGTTCTCCTCATGCAAAAAAAGCACATCATTCAAGATCTAATATCAAGGTGATATGTTTTTGACCTTGATGGAATTGTGTGAGCTGAGTTTGTACCCAGGAATACTACAATGAACTCTGAATATTGTAAGGTCTTATTAGAGTGTTTAAGAAACGATGTGCATAGGAAATGACCTGAGAAATGGGCAAACAGTTTCATCCTCCATCATGACCTCGTTCCCTGTCATACATCACGTCTGATACAGCCATTTCTGTCAAATAAAAACATTACAGTGTGTCCTCATCCACCTTATTTACTGGATCTGGCACCGTGCAACTTCTGGCTCTTCCCCAAAGTCAAAATGACTACAAAAGGTAAATGTTTTGAATCGATTAAGGACATTGAGGCAGCCACGATAGCACAGCTAAACACACTCATGAAAGAGGACTTCCAGAATTGCTTCAGATAGGATAAGTGTGTTTGAGGGGGAGTATTTTGAGGGGATTGATGGCAATGTGTCTTTTACTGTAATACATTTTTAAAAATTTAAACATTCACCGTAGTTTGATCACACCTTGTATAATAAAAGCTCCTTAAAACAACTCTAATAGGTATTTCCTGTTCTCCGCAAAAACCTTTCATAATAGCAAACTAAATTCTTAATCAGTTTCTTTGCCATTTTGCTTTTGGTGCCTTCTTTTTCTCTCCTCCTCATCCCCCTCCTCCTCCTCCTTCTTTTTTTTAAGTAACTGTATTTGCTAAATCCTTCCAGCCTGAACCCCTCAGTCCACCTTACCATGACAGCTACCATTAGGTTTTCGTGTATCCTCCCAGAAAATTTATGTGTGCAAGTATAAATGTAAGTGTAATTTTTTATTTTCTTTACTCATGGAGCCGACTACATGTATTCACTATTCTGCATCTTGCTTTTTTCACTTAATAACATCTTCGATATTGACACTAATACCACACAAAGCTCTACCTACTCTTGAATGGCTGCATAGTACTCCTCTTATATGTTTATAAGCCACACAATAGAAGTGGGATTACTGAGTCAAAGGGTGTGTGGATTTACATTTGCTATGCTGTCAAACTGCCTTCCAAAGAGTGTAGCATTTTATCCTTTTACCAGTAGTATATGAGAGTGCCTGCTATTTTACACTGTTGTTAATTCTTGTCAAATCTTTTGGCCTTTGCCCACCTAAAGGGTAAAAGTGGTAGTTTATTATTTTTAATTTGATTTCTGTTTCTGAGTGGGGTTGAACTTTTTCCCCTTGTTTGCAAACCATTTGTTTCCTTTTTCTGTGAACTGCCTGTTCACGGCCTTCAACCATTTTCCTTCAAGGTTGTCAGTCTCCTTCTTAGTAATTCACAAGAGCTCTTTCAATATGGACAGCAGATCTTTGTTAAATATAAATGTAGATTATAGTAAATATATGAAATATAATTTTCCAGTCTGTTGACTTTGTTTTTTGTTATACATTTTCCTGTACAGAATTTTAAAAGTTATATGCAATCATGGTTCCTAGATTTTGCTTAGAAAGGTATTTCCTCTTCAAGATTTCGATAAATCTTCCATGATTCATCCTTTAAAAGTTTAGATTTTGATTACTTGGAACTTATGGTATGCTGGAGTGTTGTAGCGATCTCATTTCATATTCTCCAAGCATCTCACTTATGCCTATTGTTTTAACTATCACCTAGCGATGCCTTAAAAATCTATCCCTCCTGCCTAATTCTCTTTACTGAGCTCTGACAATGTATAGCTATGTGTGTATTGGATATCTCCAGCTACATGCCCCCAAAGTACCTTAAAAAAAATGTATATATATATACATATATATATGTATATATATATACACACATATGCATATATACATATGTTTATATACATATAAAAATACTTTTTTCAAAATTTCATCACCCCGATAAATCCTTTTTTCTTCTTCATTTACTATCTTGGTAGAAAGCAACTTACTAGACACTCATGCCAGAATCAATACTTGTTTTCCTCATTTCCTACTATATCACATCAGGTCACAAAGATCTGATTAGTTTGTCCTCTAAAGTTTTTAAAACGTTTTCCTTTCCCTAAATATTGAAATATCTATTGTTACTGTTTTAGCTAAAATCAGCATTTTTTCTTGCCCTGCCAACTAGTCTCCCTGTCTGGTTTCCCAGATTTTAGTCTCCCTTCTCAGTTCCTATTACCTCCCGCTGCATCCCCTAAGGCTATCATCTAAACTGGAAAAAAGTATCTTAAAAAAAAAAAGGCAGGTTCAAATCATGCCACTCCTGTGTATAAAATCCTCAAATCCCCATTATCTACTTTCAGGAAATTGTACATGTTTCATGGTCAAAAATGTTTGGGAAATAGAAATAGTACATATTCTGTTCCTACAGATTCAGTATTCACATTAGCATATTAAGGTCTATTCAACCTATATTAAATAAAACTGCTGAACCCTACTTCAGAATAATTTTTTTCATAGTATACAATAACATCGTACTGAGTTGGGAAATACTGGCTTTAAGTTCCAACTCCTTAGTACAACAAGACCTTTAAAATCTGGTCTCAGTTTATTACTTCATCACTTCTTTCCGATATATTTCAGAAACACACTACACTGCTTCATAACTTTGCTCATGCTGTTTCTTTCACATAAAATACAGGCCCTGCTCCTAATATGCCTGGTCAACAACTATTCAACCTTTAAAACCAGATAAAATTTAGCTGTGTCTATAATGTCAATTACCTGCATCCTAGTTCTTTACCCATATTGTACATATTTGTACCTTGTATTTTATTTCTTTGATCTGTTGGTATCTTTGTTGTTTTCGCACCTGTAAAAACTTTTTAAAAATGGGTACCATTTGTATCCCTGGAGCATAGGACAGTGACTGACGCAGGGTATGGCAATAAGTCATATTTGAATTGAATTGCATACCCTTTTTCGGTGCTACCCACAGGACTGGAACATTCATTCTTGTCAAATTTAATTTTTTTATATTTGGCTCCATATTGTTTTTAATCCTGTTGGGTTATTTTTCAGAGGTCAAAAATACCTATCAATTATCCCCTCCTTTTATCAGTATCCTTTTTATCGGCAGGCCTGTGTTCTCAGTCAACTCAATAAAAACCTTGAAAAGGACAGGATTAGGATGAACTATCCCGAAGTATTCCACTTGAGACCCCTCTTCTACCTACTGACCAGATTAACCAGTCCCTTTGCTCATCCTTCAACCAGTTATGAAAGGTGCACCTATCTATCATCCAGTCTCAATTTCTGCATCATTTATACAAAGATCATAAACTGCCAAGGCTGAACTCTAGATACGTTGCATAAACGGTACTCTCCCTCCTCACTCCAAACCTAGTAATATTTTTGAAAACAAAAAATTAGTTCATTTATTTTAAGCGAGTCCTTCTGGTTCCTTCTCTCCACAGCCCTCGTCCCTTATAAAATATTTATAAACCAGTCCTTTTAGTCACTTTCAGGTTCACTGGGTTATATTTTAAAGAAAATACCTTTCTTATCTTTAAGAGAACTTTATGTGTCTGTGGAATCCTAACGAGGCTCTTTGATTTCTCAAATATTTCAGTTATCTCAACCTGAAGTTCTTGCCATTACTTAGGATGGGTTTTTATCTAGAACAAAAGATCTGAATTTATTTAAAAATACCTAAAGACTTTCCTATGATCTCCTTTCAGCTGATCTTTTTCAGGATTTGTTCTGTGTTTTCCTTTTTTTTTTTTATTTAATTTATTAGGGTGACAATTGTTAGTAAAATTACATAGATTTCAGGTGTTCAATTCTGTATTATATCATCTATAAATCCCATTATGTGTTCACCACCCAGAGTCAGTTCTCCTTCCATCACCATATGTTTGATACTCTTTACCCTCATCTACTAATCCCTTTCCCCCTTACCCTCTGATAACTGCTAAACTATTGTCTGTGTCTATGAGTTTTTGTTTCTCATTTGTTTGTCTTGTTCTTTTGTTATTTTTCGTTTATATAGCACATATCAGTGAAATCATATGGTTCTCTGCTTTTTTAGTCTGACTTATTTCGCTTAGCATTATAATCTCAAGATCCATCCATGTTGTCACAAATGGTCTCTTCTTACTGCCGAATAGTATTCCATATTGTATATATACCACAACTTCTTTACCCTGTTCTGTGTTTTCTAATCTCAGATTGGAAAACTGATAAAAGCAAGCTCCACGAGCACAGGGACTTTGTTTTGTGTCCCAAGAGCTTAGATCAGTGCTTGGTACACAGGTGGTACACAGTAAAGATTTGTTGAATGAATGCATGAAGGTAAAAATAGGAATAGTATTTTGGTAGTTACCTTAAATATCAGATTATGTTTCCCTTCCACTGACCACAACTAGAGAAATACCTTTAATTGTCTTTAGCCTTTTTTTTTTTTTTTTTTTTTGCTTTGGCTAAAGTTTTAATCTTCCTGGGTGATACTATAGTATAGTCACCATTCTTTTATTTTGTCCTTAGTTATGTTGTCCTTCTACCTTTTATACCTGTATTGTAAATGTGTAAATTTATAGAGAATTCCTGGTGTGGCCTCTTGAGTGTCTTTAAATTCCTTTTCTCTTTCTTCTTGAATAGCATCATTGGTGACTATTTGGCAATAATCGTTTTCATTAAATGCCTCTTGGCATGCTGACTTTTTCGCTTTTGGTGTTTCAGATGCAGAGATTATACCGAACCACTTGCAGTCTTCTGTGTACACTTCTATGAGTGATATTGTGCTTCTCATGGCTTGTATAAATCAACTGGAAGATTACATGGTTACTGTTCCTTATCGGTCCTTATATCGGTACTTCGGCCTGCTAATCCAAACTTCCTTTGTGAATGGAATTAATGCACAACTTTCCACGTTTTGGAAGGTAAGAAAACTCACTGGGCCACCAAGGCAAGTAAATAATTTCAGTGTACTGCTTTTAACCAAAACTAGGAATTCCAGTAGATATCTATATAGTTGAAACTGTACTTTATAACTATCTTGCTTCTGGCCTGGTTTGGTAATCTGTACTCTGACTTCTCCAAGTCTTACTAATATCCAATTTTAAAGAAATCTTATATTTTATACAATTGAAGCATTAGAAATTTTGAAACATAATTCTTTTACCTGCATCCATTAATGCTAAGCTTCCACAACATGCAGATGCCATAGAAGATGATCCTATAGAAAGGAAGAAAAGTACCTGCTTTATAATATACTAATTTTTTAAAAATACACAAAATTGTTAGTATTGGTTATTTCCTTACAAATATTCAATTACATAAAATTCAATATTCTTTCCTTCTTTTTATAAAGCAATGAAGGCAAGCTCTCCCAAACCATGAATTATACAGCTGCATAGTCCAATATGATAGCCATTAGCCATATGTGGCTGCTAAATTTAAGTTAATTGAAATAAATTCAGTTCCTCAATGGACAGCACACAGATTGAGAAGCTCCGTTATCAGAGAGTTCTACTGGATAGCAGTGCCAGAGATTCTGATTCTAAGAACCTCTCCCAGAAGAACCAGCATGCCTCTTTTGCTGCTTAATTAGAAGGCAGTTAAAGATACCGGGCTTTGGCTCTCACACTGGGCCATAAGCCATAGCCTAGTCACACCCAATAGAGAACAGAAAGTCTCTAGTTTAAATTTTGAGCTTACTTTTGTTTGTTTGTTTGTTTAAATACCTATGACCATCTTATCTGTGTTTGCTCCATCTTTGAGAACTTTCTGCCTTTAATGGCCATACCTTGCCTTGACTCGTGGACTGATCTTTTTATTTCAGTTTGACCTTTTAACACAGCCACTCTCTGTGGTGTCTACTTATATCTGTGAAATATGACTGGTGTTCCCTGCCTAATGGGTCATTCTATTTTGGCTTTCCTGTCCCCTAGCTGGCCTTTCTCTATGTTTTGTTTGTAAAAATAAAGAAACAAATAACCCAAACTGGATCTATTATAACAGACATATAAAGAGAAATATTGTTTTATATTGCTTTCAAAACCTCAAATTAGCTAAGAACAAAGATTCAGACAAGTATATGATTAACTAAACACATTTTTCTCTTGTAATGGGTTTGGGTACAGTAGTAATAAGCAATGTAACATTAGTTATGAAAAGAATATAACAGGGAGTCTAGTCTTTTTGAATAGGAAAAATATATTTCAATACCATACCATTTGACTCCAGGACTTCAGATGTGACTCTTATAGTGAAAGGAAAATCTTTCGGAATAACAGGATACAAAGCTTTCTCGGCAAGAGCACCTAAATTAGAATAATAAGCAAAAAATGTACTAATGTCTCTATAAGGATACCGTTAAGAAAATAATAAAAAAAACATGTAAGTTTATAGATTTGTACTCACCGTGCCCAAGCTCTCTTCTATTTACACCAGTGACTTTGCCAGTTTCATTTGTTGCATAAGGAGGAAACTTAAAAAACAAAACAAAAAACCCTCACATATACAACTGACACGAAAAGATATATAAGATATATTACCAAAATAATAAAACAAGTTCCAAAACCGTAGAATCCCATTACTGTTAAAAAAAGAAATAGTATATTCACATATACAGAGGGTGATAAAAAAATGTATACACATTTTAACAAAGGAAAAAACTATTAAAATTGTAATACTCAATATATACCGATAACAAAAGATGAATACATATTACATTTGACTTCTGCAATTACAAGAAGTGCTCAAAGTGGTTAACATCAGCTTTCAGACACTTCTGATTACGGCGAACTACTGCTTGAGTAACGTTGACCAAAGTGTCCACTTGTATACATTTTTTGGCATCCCCGGTATACACAGAAAATGTCTGGACATCTAAAATATATACCAACTTGCTAAAAGTAGATATTTCTAGTGTGTATATGAATCAGGGTGGGAAGTAGATGGTTATGGGGATTTACATCATTAATTTTTATAATGTTTAAATTATTAATAACAAGGTAAGTTTTTGTAGCAAGTATATACATATATATGTATATTTTTTAAATACACAAACAGAGATCTTTTCCAATAAGGGTTTTATAAACTTTAGCCAGAGGTTACAAACTTATTTGACCTCAATATATTGTCTCAAAGGGCTAGGAATTGGCTGTGATCATTTAAAAAATTGGGAAATTTCCCATAAAAATCTGGAATTCCAGTTTCTTTAGGAAAATGTTTTCAGGAGGAGTAATGGAATATAAATTTGATCTAGCCTCTGGATCCAGCAGTCAGTTTTCAGCCGACAGAAGGACAGAGGAATGTACTGCACTGCACCATAAGTGTGAGATAGCACCACCCACGCTGCAGGGAGCTCTACAGTTCAAATGGCTCTGGGGCTTCACCAGATAGATTATAAAGAAAATAATGTAATGGAGGAGAAATCTATGGATTAAAAGAGACTTAAAGAAATATTAAATTTTAAAAAATGGACAAGACTAACTATAGTATCTAGGGATATATACTAGAAACACAAGAAAGTGAATATAAAACTTAGGAGAGTAGTTACTTTTAGGGGAAGAAGGGTGTTGAGACTGGGATGAAAGACATGGAGTGGCTTCTGGGGTGACTGGCAACATTCTATTTTCTGATTTAGGTGGTGGTTACATGGGTGTCTGCCTTATAAAAACTCATGAAACCATTCTTTATATGGTTTTAAGTATCTGTGTTTTATTTTACAATAAAAAGGTTTTTTAAAAATGAGATGCTACAACAAACACATCCCACATCCTTCTGCCTCCTTCCCCCACCTGTTTTCCCATTATCAGCTAGAGCTGCATTTTTCACAGCTGCCCTTTTGGAAAAGATTGCCACGTACTCTTTAGCTCATGACAAAGGATGTCCTTCTGTAGCATCTGGGTAAATCCAGAATAGGATATTTATAAGGACTCAAGAACTATGAGAATCACCAGGTTTATGGATATTCTCTAACATACATTACATGAAATGTTCTCTATTAATTATAGCAGGTTCACCAAAATTGAGATGTTGGGATTCTGGGCCGCCAACAACAGTCACTCAAAGGTGAAGTGTCTTGCTACTTTAGCCTCCCAGCATTTATACTGTAAATACTAAAATTTATATGTCATGTCTGGTCCTTTACTATTAGTTGTGAATAAAGTCAATCAGAAGCTCAATTATATATATTAATTTCATATAAAGTACTTTCATATTAAATACCTCAGTTCTTTCACTAATAATCAAGTGCATAAAATATAAACATATAGATGAACTAAAAGGGAGAAGGTGATTTGCCACTGAGGTATTTAAAAAGCCCTACTTTTGTTTGATACATGTGAATAAGTACAACGTTTTTTTTTCCATTTGTTCCACAAACATTTACTTGTTACCAGGTGTGACAAGCACCATTCTAGATGACACAAGAAAATATAACACAGAAAATATAACACAAGGTCCCTGATATTTTAGAATTTTCATTCTCGTGAGGATGACAAATTCGATGAGCCATAATAAAAACACAATATATAAAATAAATTTAATTGAGCATATAGCATCAGTGGAAAGTGCTGGAAAAACGTAATCAAAAAGTAGGGAGAGAACTAAAGAGTGATGGAAAGTGTTACTTTAGGTCATGCCTAAACCTAGTGGTCTTAAGTTCCTCTTTAGGTAAATTTGAAAGTTTTTTTTTTTTTTTTTAATTAAAAAAATTTTTTTTATATGAGTATCGTTAGTATACAGTATTATATTGGTTACATTAGTTCAGGTGTACAACTCTTTCTTGACTAAACCAACATTATCTACTATTCTTTAATGTATGTGTACATTTATATATGACTCAGAACAGGAAGTTGTGGATTGGAAAGCTACTACTTATCTCTCTAAATTTCTTCTGTATGCAATAAAATAACAGCCCCCAAATCCACTTTAACAGATATATAAAACTAGCACAGTAAAATATTAGTGGTAGAACCTAGGTAGTGGGTGTACAGATATTCACTGTTAAGTTCTTTCAACTTTGCTGTGTCCTGGAAATTTTTCATAATAAAATATAGGGAAAAAATTCACGTTACCTCATAGTGCAGCATGAAATTTTTATCTTTTATCCCACTACAAACAAAAAGCATATTATTATAAACATCGTACAGATACAAACAAATTTATTTCAACAAAGAATATACAAAGGAATTAAGGGGATTTTTAAAACAATTGGGTATCAAAGAGAGTTGGTCTGAAAATGAGAATTAGAAGGATGAAAATTAGAGATGGTACTTTTTCTGGGGCTTATCAATGAATTCTCACAGATTTAGGAAGACAATTTTGCTTTAAATACAAGCAATTAAATATCCAGATTTGAATATAAGATAATAGATACATATTTTTAAGCATCACTATCGAAAGAATCCTAAATGTTATAAACACATTAGTTAAATCTCAGAGTTACAATCTTACTCCCAGTCAACATGTGAAATGAAGATCAGTAACTGACATGATGTAGCTAAGAGCAATCAGAAGATCTGATAGGCAAAGATCTTTTCAGCGTTTGAAAAGAGAACTGTTGTGACTGTATCTAAAATGGGGAAAAATAAGGATGAGAAAAAAAAATTCCTGGAAGTCGGAAACCAGATTTATCTTTAACTAACAGGCACATACAAGATCTTAGCACAAATAGTGTCCCCTTTCGGTGAGATTACAAAAGGCAACTCTGCAGAGGATTTAGAAAGTCCTGGGATAAGGCTAAATCTGCATAACCATAAAATACAGCCTTGGGAAAAGAAATCTAAAAACCAGACTTCTTCATAGCACTAAAGGAATCCTATGATTTGGGGGGCTAGAGAGCAATATAGGGATCATCATCCCAGTACCTGCATTTTATAAGATGAAGAAACCAAAGGCCAGCATGGCTGAATGATATGTGCCCCCTCGCTTACATAGGTTACAGACCTAAGACTAGAATACAAAGAGGTACCCTGGCCAAGCCCAGTGCTCTTATGAAGCTGTGTTGCCTCCTAGAAGAGTCAAAGTGAAAAAGGGGCAGGGTAGCCAAGATTTGGCACCCATGGAAATTTTAAATACAAAATAAAAGAGTGCAGCCCTCCCCCACCCACCCCACCCCTGCCAAAGAATTATGATTACAAGGAACATTACAAACAGTTGCACTGTCAATTTTATTAGATACATGAAAAACAACTGGTGATGCTATCTTGAAGATACTGGGATTCATCCTCATCAGTTGGCCAGTAGAAGAGAGAGAGGCAGAGCCATGTGGTCTTCCAAGACTCTTAATGAGGGAAAGGGACGCAACCTTGTAGGGCACTGAGGACAGGAAGCCATGTGGCTGTGAGTCCTAGGACACTGATGCAGTAATGCTGGTGGGGACTGTAATATAGATTCTTATATAAAATTGAGCAATGTGATTTTACGGCTAACTTTTTAAGAACAGAGAATGAGAGCCAAATATTTCTGAAAACAAATTCAAATGTGTCTTATGATTAGACAAAGTTTTTTCATTTACTAACATCTTTCAGGTTGTTTTTAGTAACTAGACTCCTGCTTATTTATTTGCTGTCTTCTTTATAATAGAAAAACCTATCCATTCAAGATCACCTACGAAATCTGTCCGGAGGAATGGTTCTAGGAACAGAGTTATAAACTAAATGCACCCATAGTAAAGAAACCTTCACCAATATTTGTTCTAATCAATGAGTTAGAAGATAATATTCCCTTGACAACAATTCCCTTAAAATTACTATTATGTAAACAGAAAAAAGTACAGAAGTATAGGTTTTTGAAAGTAATAATGAATAATAATATACCATGTGAGTTTTAATTATATAGTGGAACATCATAACCAAAAAATATAACTTACTTTATAGCTGTTATAACTCGGTCCGACTTAATACTGGATTCTAATGAATCAAATGCAACAGTACAAAGCACCTAAAAAAGAAACAAAGTTTTCCAGGCTTTAAATTACTAACAACAAAATGACAACTGAAAATATTTGAAGAACCCAATTAGCTCTTAAAGAAGTAGGGTAAGTACAATATATACAAAGCTTGCCATGGTATTTAATATAATAATCATTTAACAATCCAAAGGTATAACATCACATAGACTACATATGTAAAGCACTGTACTAGGAATGCTAAAGGAGGAGGACAGGAAGAGGAAGGAATAGTGACAAACCTGACCATAAAGGAAGCCTCAATAAAGGTTAAGCCAATAAAACTTCCTGTTTTAAAAAGATCTGTCTTCTTTGAAGGAACATAACATAATCCAGAGACTCTACATATCATTCAAAATGTCCAGGATACAACCTACAAAAAAAACTGGAAACAGGTTCCATTCTTAAGGGAAAAAGATAATGACTAGAGACTGACCCTGAGCTAATTCAGATGTTGGATTAATAGACAGGGATTTCAATAGTTACTATACTCAAGGACATACAAAAGAACCAATGGAAATTTAAGAACTGAAAAATATATTATCTCACAATGGAAGGAGATGACAAGAGTAAGAGTCAGTGAACATGAAGACAGATTAATAGAAATTGCCCAGTGTAAAGAACAGGGGGGTGAGGGAGAACATAGTTTCAGGGGCCAGTGGGACAATATGAAGAGGACTAACACATGTATTTGCAAGGATATAAAAGAGAGAATGAGGTACAAAAAACACTTGGAGAAATTATGGCTGAAGTTTCTCAAGTTAAGTGAAAGACACAATTTTACAGTAGGGAGAGGCAGAGCCCTGTGGTCTTCAAGCTCAGGAAACTTAGCAGGATAAATACAAAGAAACCACACTTTTCATGCTCATACTGCTGAAAACCAAAGACAAAATTTTAAAAGCACACAGAAGAAAATAAATAATTAATATATAGGGAACAATGATTTGAATGAGTCCTGACTTTTCATCAGACAAAAATGGAAAAACAAAACAAAACAAAACTATTGGAACATTTTTAAGTGCTGAAAGAAAAAAAGCATCAACTCAGAATCTATATCCAGCAAAACAGTTCCTTGTAATTAAAGGCAAAATAAAGACATTTCAGATGAATGAAAAAGAAGAATTTGTTGTCAGAAGACCCATAGGACAATACCAAAAGAAGTTTTATCAGATAGAAGGGAAATAATACTGGATGGAAACTTGGATCTTCAGGAAGAAATAAAAAGCATCAGAAATGGTAAATATGTGGGTCATTAAGAAAAAAAAAACTACCCCTCTTTAAAATATATTATGAGTGTTTGAATTAAAAGCTATAACATTGCCTTGTGGCATTTATAACATATATAAATGTAACTGATAAGACAACTACAGTATAAAAAAATGGAAGGAGGAACAAATGGACCTAAATACTTGCAAACTTTACTCATTTTATGTGAAGTGGTACAGAATTAACTCTAAAAAAAAAACCTGAAAAGTTAAAGATATATACTGTATTCTCTATGGTAACCACTGGAAAATAATGCAGAAGTATAGCTAAAAAACAAATAGACAAACAAAAACAGAACTCTAAAAATATGATCAATTCAAAAAGACAGAAAGAACAGAAAAACAATAAACAGGGGCCAAACAAAACCAAATAATAAAATGAAACCTAAATTCAATCACATCAGTAATTAAATTGAATATTAACAGACTAAACACTCTAAGTAAAAGGCAAGGATTGTCAGAATTGCTAACAAAAGTATGCAGAATATCTTAAAGGAGTTATTTTAAAAACTTTATTAAAAGGCATACAAGAAAACCTCAAAGGTGAGATAGGCTATATTCATTGTGAAGACTGTGATTTAAATTGTAAAAATATCATTTCTCTCTCAAATTAATCCATAATTTCAGTAAAATACCAGTCTAAATCCTAGAAAATTTTTTTCAGAACTTGACATAATAATAAAATTTAAATGAGACACAAATGTATCCGAATAGCTAAAACAATATTGGGGGGAGAAGGGAGAATAAAAAAGGATTTGCTTTTCAGATATTAAGACATACCCCCCTAACCAAAATAATTAAAACAGTTTGACAATAGTCCAGGAAACTCACAGAACAATAGAACAGAATATATTTCAAAAGTGTATTTATGATATAAACTCTGAATATAAGGTGACATTGCACATCAACAGGAAAAATGAATTATTAGTAAACAGTGTTATAAAATTGGCTCACTCTGTAGGTTTCCACCTCACACTATGTATAGGAATAAACTCCAATATAGATTAATGGTCTAAATTTGATAGCTAAAGCTGAAACATTAATAGAAAGAAAAAGTAGGTGCTTATTTTGTGACTTTGGGAGTAAGGAAGGATTTCTTAAAAAAAAGACTTTAGAAACAAACCACAAAAGTAAACAATGGAAGGATCAACTACATTAAAACTAAAGATTTCAGGTTTACTCTAGACATATAGTAAGCTACCACAAGCAAAGTTAAAAGGTATATGAATGAGAAAGAGGTAGATGATACATATAAATTCTGGTTACTGAAAAGGGTTAATTTTTAAACACATAACAAATCACTGAAAAATAGCAGGAAGTAGACAGTAAACCATATTTAAAAAAGAAAAAAAAATTAGCCAAAGGATATGAATACATAATTCATAAAAGAGCAAACCTGACCCAGTGCCACGACTCTGCTCAGCTCCAGGGACACTATGTGAAAATAGGGCCTAGAGGTGGGCAGCCCCCATGCTGACTGGTTATTATATACAGATGCTCAGCCTCACTCTTAATGAAGGCATTACAAATGAAAAGAATGGCATGCCACCCTGTACCCATGAGATTAGCAAACTTAGTGATTAATATAAGAAAGAGGTACAAAGCATAATACCATACACAGAAACAATAGATACATATATGTTAAATACAAGAGAATGGGTGCCTCTGTAAGTGAAAAGAAAAGGACTAAAGTGCAGGCTAAATGAAGAAAACACATGAAGGTCTTGAAAAGACCAATGACAATATGCCATAAATTGAGGAGTACGAGTAACTCAATTTTGTATACCTCAAGAAAGCTTTTAAAAATGTTTTTAAAAAATCACATATTTCTTTGGGTAATGAATTCCATATGAAAAAAAACCTATAGCATGTACATAAGGTACCTGTATTATCTAATTAAGCAACCCTGAACCAGCAAATGTAGCTTTTTACATATATTACCTGCGTTTGTCCCCTTTGAAATAATGCTGATCCATGAAGAATTTTATACATATCTATCTCACAATTTATATTCCTAAGTGAAATCAAGTCTCGACCATCGCACCTATAGCAATAAAGGAAATAAGTGTGTAAAGTAGTGTCGGAAATCAGAAAAATCACATATTACCTTTTTATCCCACCAGAAGTTCTCAACCCCATATGCATATCATAATCACCTGTAGACTTTAAGAACTGTACTTGGGCCCCACCCCCAGAATCTTGGGGGTTGTAACTCATACACCTATACTGTTAAAAATCTCTGCAAGTAATTCTTATGTGCAGTTAGGACTGTGGAGCACTACTCTATACATGAGGCTCACAGAGAGACAGTTAAACACATACACAAAATCCACACACTCTTCAACAGGTACCCATTTATAAAATAATTATTATCATTCTTTCTTGTTCTCTTAAAAAAACCAGTTCCTTGCTTTGAGAAAGTTAGTGACTTTCAAGACAACTTGCAGAGACAGTGCATGCTTCAATTCCATCAAAAAAGGATGTTTACCTTTTGTATTCATTCAAAATAATACTTCTAAAAACCTCCTTTGCAACAACATTGAAGGATTCTATTATTTCATATGAATCAACCTCTGGAAATTTTTCTATAGGAGAAAGAGAAAGCAAAACAAAGATTTTCTTTTTTTTTGAAGATAGGATTTCTCTTAAGTTCACAGTATCAAATCAATTAACTATGGAAGTAAACCAAGGGAGTTCACTCTGAACATTAGTCCTTGGGCAAACAAAGCAGATAAATCAAGTGTTCTCAAGTAGGAGAGACACAAGTATTATAACTTAAATGTACTGTTATTGGGAACTTTGGTTGCATTCTACCAGAATACTGCTTTGAAATCACTCTCTATTGCATTGTTACCTGACAAATCCATCCAACTATATTATGAAAAGTCTGACACTTTTAAAAGTCGTCATCTTCACTGTTTTGCCTAAGGAACTTTTAACTTAGTCTGCAAATAGAGGAATACTTTTTTTTTATATACTGCAAATCTCTACCGACAGGTTTTTTAAGTTAACATTTACCAAGGTCTTTCATTACCCCAGTACTTTATGTATGGTTTCTAAAAATATCTTCAATCTTTGTAGTAAGTTATGAGGTAAATTCTTTTATTATCCTCATTCAACAGAAGAAAAACAGGCCTAAAGAGATAAGAATAAATTGCCTAAGATCCCACAGGTAGTAATTGACACAGCTGTAATATGAATACAGATCTGTCTGCCTAGGCTTATGCTTTTAAATATTAAGCTACTTTACCTATCAGTTGACTTAAGTCAAGTTTCAAGTACTGTTCTCTCAAGCATTTGATTTATTAAATATAACTTTAAAGTAAGCAGAACATAAGAAATGGCCACAGAAAGATATATTAAGTACTGTATCTTTGTCAGGCAAGAATAATTTTAAATATTATACTTTAATATGAACTTTTGTGTTTTAAAGGGGCTGTGCTTGGAGAGGAAAATAATAACAAAACATTAAAAATATTATCCTATGAACCCAGAGAGTCATGAAGATATTCTACTATGTATAATACAAACACAAAATCATTTTTCTCTTTAAATAAGGTCACAGGTGTTATACAACTTCTCATTCTTAATGGGATGAAATATAGAGAGAAGACCAAACTTTTTCAATGGCAATTACAAGAAATGGCCTTAATATCAATGCGAACAGAAGAATTTTAAAATAATCAGGTGAGAGGTTATTTGTCTGTTAGCAGAAAAACTAACAACAACTATTATGTCATATTTGGTATGTCTGATTGATACTATATAATAAAATCCTAAATAATTTCTAGAGAGCTAAATTCTCTAAAACTTAAAATTTCACAATTCCACATGGTATTAATAACAATAGCACTAATTAACATTTATTGAACACTTACTACATGCTAGGCATAGAAGTGAATTATTTCCTCTTTAATCCCCATAAACCAGATATTATTAGTATTGCAATTTCACAGATTAAGAATTCAAGAATTTTAAAGAACATCTTCCAGGTTTTCAAATAACAGGATACAAGGATACCCATCTTAGAGTATAAAAACCTGATCTAGAAAAGATCAGGAATATTTCACCTTCAGCATTTACTGGAGCCCACTCTGTGTCAGAGGCAGTGCTGACCACATTCATAGAAGTAAACTTAATAGTAACCTTAGGATGATGTAGCATTATCACAAGTTTACTGAAGATAAAACTAAGGAGCAATGAGAATAACTGATTATTTTGAGGTCTCACATCCAAAAATTTAAAAATCTATTATTTCCTTTAAAGATTTTATAAAAAAAAAAAAAAAAAATACCTTTTACTTGTTCCTCTGTATCTAACCTTATCTTGTTAACAGCTTCATCTCTGGAAACCTAAAAGAAAGTTGAGGTTCAGTTCTAATATACACATGCCAAGTTTAACATTCCTATTTTTAAATTACTTTACGGTTAACACATTGTAATACTACTCAGATTTCTCTAATGGTAGTATTCTTTAAAAGATTAGAACTGGCTATTGATTTAAAAGAAATATTACCTGTTTCTGAATCATTCAAATATATTAACACATGTCCCTAAAACTTGTATTAATCAACAAAAGTAGAACGGAGAAACAAACAGCTAGGCTTTTGTATAGCTTTCTGTTTAGAGATTTTTTCATAAAAATAGGACTAACATTCATAAACAATTTATGGGAGTTATGACAAAAAAGAATTCCTAGAACAATTACATAAGACAAAATCCAGGTATACCTACTTTATCGTGTTCATAGTCAGTAAAAACTGCATAGAGTCTGTCCATGGCAAGTCTATTTTAAGACAAGAAAAACATCAGCATAATATTTGGAACCATGAGGTAGTGTATATTACAAATAAAACTGAAATATTTAACAATAAGCTAAAATATTTAATAAACATTTCATAAAAAATTAAAAAATGTATTTATTGCTCTTTAACATCGCTAATCTGTGTACCATTTGGATGATACAGAACACAAATTTCTTTCTCCTCACCTTTCAGGGGAATCACTCATACATGATATTATGCCTGCCTTCTTAATTGTTCAATTTACTTCACCTTAGATTTTTCTTACACACTGTGTCTTTTTAATTTCTTGCTTTTTTATGTTCTATCCATTCTGGCTGTTATTTCAGGCAACTCTTGTTTATATAGCACTTTATATAACAGTTTATTTAACACTTGAATCTGACCGATGGCTATGAGACTGATACTAAGGGAAATATTAACTTTTTCAATTTATTTCAAATAAAATGAAATAATTTTCTGGTGATTCATTCACATTTACTGAGTGTGATACTAAGCAGCGCTATATACTAAGTGTTGTCACATTGTTCTAAGCACTGGGCATATAATGGTGGTTACACTTGATTTCTTTTCAAGAACCTCACCAGTTTCCCTAGATGTTCAAATATGCTTTATTCTCTTTTTTTCCTTGACACAGATAGATAGGCGGATTATCTGAATCCTGACCAATAAACTCACTCCCCTTTTCATTTGAGATTCAAACTTAGATCATTGAAGAGGTATTTGGGTTTATCATTTTTAATGCATTACACTGGTATTTTTGGCAGTGACTCTTAAAACAGAAGGGTGCTATCTAAGAAGTAATATATGGACATGGGAAGTTTTTTTTTCTGAGAGAAAATTAAATCTGGTGACAATTTCATAGTTTCTTTTATACAGATGTTCTTACTTATGAGTGTATTTCACAATCTCTGGCGAAGGGATAAATAACTTCTGAGGTGTCCTCTTGGTAACACCAATTTCTCTCACCAACTGCTGGATGCCCTGAATTATTTGTTGTGTGTATTTTACTCCCATCTTGATAGCATGGCAAAAGTCCTGCTGTAAAACATTCTCTGCAGAGGCTTCCAACATGACTATTTAAAGAAAGAAAGAAAGAAAAAAAAGATTGCTCTTGAACATTTCACCAATATAGCATTTTCAAATAACATGACATGACATAAATTCTATGGATCAATTTTGTTTATTAATAGTATATCCACCTTTTTTTTCCTCAGAATCAACATACTTCCAAAATGTAAACAGCAGTAAATGAATAAAGAAACTTTGATATTTGAAATTAGGTTTATAGTTTTCTTAAATTAAATGAGGGATTTCTCATAAAAAACAAAAGAAATTATATATACTTTTTTATAACATCTTTATTAGATATAATTCAAACACCATAAAATCTTACCTGTTAAAGTATACAATTGCATTGATTCTGAATATGTGCTTAAAATAAAATTTTAAAATATCAGCACAGTAGGTGTCCAATAAATATTTCCTGTTTAGCAAGTATTTGATGTGACCTTCCACTTAATTCTGTCATTGTCACATTATCTAATTCTTGCACAGGTGGGAAAAATCTTTGCAGTGACATTGTTTAAAGTAAGCCATTTAAAAGACACTAGCTGCTACCACAAAAAGGTTGCTCTTATGGTTTTGTAATAGTAAAACTCCTATGTAAAACAGGGTAGCTCAAAGTGGGCTTTTAGCATGGTATCTCACTAAAATCTGTTATTCAGCTTTATCTTTGGTTTCTGCAAGGCTGAATAAAGTGCTGCCAACTTGTGTGTCATTCCTGGCATTTTTCAACTTGTACAAAGTCAAAGATCACGTAATGCATAGTTAGCATCATATCTAATAGTTTAATCACATCATGTCATTAAGACTTATTATCTAAAAAGTCACTTCTAAGACTTCTAGGTATAAACTAGAATGAAAATAAAAATCTCCTTATGTGCTTTATGAGTTGGAATTTCATCAATCAATTGAAACAATTGCATCAGACCTGTCAAACTATAACAGAAGATCTAACATTGGTGTCACTGGAGTCCTGGACAGAGAAAGATGGCAGGACTGAAAAGTCCTGGGGGGGAAAATAGCTGAAAGCTCCCCAAATTTGGCAAAGACATAAACCTATAGATTTAACCTGAGTAAACCCTACAAAGGGTAACTCAAAGAAGGAAACATCATAATTAATCTTCTGAAAACCAAAGACAAAGAAAAAAGTCTTGAAACCAACCATAGAAATCCGACTCTTTACCCATATGGGAAAAACAATTCAAATAACATCAGAGTTATCAGAAACTAGGAAGGCCAGATGGAAGTGGTATAATATTTTTCAGCTGCTGAAAGAAAAGAACTGTTAATCCAGAATCCTATACCCAGTGAAAATATTTAGGAATGAAGGGTAAATCAAGACTCTTACATGAAGGAAGGAGAACTAACAAAATTGGTCATCAGCAGACCAAGAATGGTAAAGGAAGTTCTCTAAACAGAAAGGAAATAATGAAGGAAGAAGCCATGTTAAGTAAACCATGTTAAGAATATGGCAAAATGTGAGTAGATACACTTTTCTTCTCTTCTAAATTGTTTGATGGCTGAAGCAAAAGCAAAACTTATATCACTGCCTGTTATGGTTCTAAATATATAACTGTTCTAAAACAATTATGTTATAAATGGGGGAGGGTAAAGGAAAGTAAGGTTTCAGTATTTCATTTGAGGAATGAATATGCTTCCTCTGATAACCATGATACTGAGATGGTTATATTCTTTTACTCATCTGTATTCCCCTAACATCCCCTCTCACTTTCACAGAATTAAATTGGAGATATTAAAAAATGTAATTTAACATATGTAAATTACACTTCAATAAATTAATTTTAAAAAGAGAATATGAAAGGATATGGTAAAGAAACTGAATATTCCTTAAATAAACTTTGTTTTACCAACTAAACTTTAAAGTAATTCACTTTAAAAAATGCTTTAGAAGAAAATTCCGTATAGTTTTGAGTCTATAGATTTGTGTTGTCCAGTATGGTAACTACTGGCCCAATATGGCTATTTGTATTTAAATCAATTAAAATTATATAAAATTAAAAATTCAGTTCCTCGGTCTCATCTCTCCAGTTACATTTCAAGTACTCAGCAGCCACATATTTGGATATAAAACATTTCCTTCATTCCAGAGAGTTCTACTGGATAGCACTACCATAGTGGTAAAAATTTAAACAAAAAAGCTTGTTAAAATGATTGCTCTAAGCTGTTAATCATTTTCAGTAGTTAAAGATAAAGGATTTTTGAGCTTAGTTTAAGCTATGAGAATTCTAGATACAATTTTCTTCTTAAAAGTTGTTACTGGTATACTTTTTCCTGAATTATGTCTTCGTATACACAGAGAGATTAGTGACATTAAATGTACCAGTTGAAAACTAGCATCTAAATAGCACTGTACAGAATAATGGCTGCTGAAGTAATCTAGTAGCTGACAGCACAAAGAAATTATTCTTGCCCCAAAAAGGTCATACTTTAAAGATTTGGATTACTAAATATTTTAATAATGAAATGGTCACAATTACTTTTTTCTATTTTTGTATTCCATAAGTTCCATGATGGTGGTACTTGATTTGGACCCAATATTAACTTTAACATGAACATAGGGTCAGATGTATATTTGGTGTACCTTTATGAAACCACAGAGAGCTGGCTAATATGTTCATGGAAATAGTGATGTAAAAATCATAAAATGGAGCAGGGTAATTTCTGAAACCAGTCTCCTTACAGGTTGGTTCTGAATCACTCTCAGTCTCCCTCTAATTACTCAAGGCTGTCCTCCGATGGTTTATGCACTCTTTAGAGTCTCATTCTTCCACCTAGAAAGCAACAGTTGAGGATAGACAGCTCAAAGGCTACCTATAGAGTTTCTATGGCATGCCATACATACAGTAAAGATCCTTAGTTCATTCCTACAACATCTATTTAAAATTAGAGTGGCTAAACTCTAAGGCCAATAGAGGCTATGTGACCATTTAGAAGCAAGTCTATGTCTGTGTCTTAATAATAGCAGATAGTAACTGTCTGATATGCCTACTGGGTATTATAAACCTTGACTCTAATTTTCACAACAACTCTGTAAAGTAGCCAAATCAATTTACTAATTGAAACTAACTTTAAGCAAAAAAAATTTCAGATGTGGACCAAGTGAACTTTAAACAGTAAACCAATCCTTCGTTCATGGCCCTTTCTGAGATGCTCAAATACAATGTAGGGGTGATCTCTTGTTCACAGCTTCCCCAAATCTTTGGAATACCCTCTTTACATTGTGATAGTTCTCCACAGTATGAATCCTCCTTCTGGAGGAAGAATTTAAAAACCATTTCCTTGCCTCCCTGCTAGTTAAGGATGTAGTCATGTGTCACACTTCTGAATATAATGTGAGGGGAAACTGCCGTTTGGGGACTTACAGGAAGACTCCTCAAAAAGGAGGGCGACTCACTCAGCTGGCACACACACCTTTTGGCTATTCCCCTCCTTTTTCTTCCTCTTGCCTATAAGTCCAATAAACTGGCCAGAGCTCTGGTAGCCAGTTCATAAGCATGAAGATGAGGGCAACATCTTGAGAATAGAGCAGAAAGCTAGAGGAATCTAGATTTCTTAAGCTGCTATAACTGTCCTGGACTCATTACCTTTGAATTTCTTTTACCTGAGAGAAAGATAAATTCCCATGTTTGCCTTGTTACTTAGTTTAACAACACAACCCCTAACTAATATGTAGATAACAGAGAACTGTTACATGTGTTCTATCGTATAGCACCTAATTCTAACTCCATTACTGAGCAATAATCCAAAAGAAGCTGGAAATGAAGTGCTTCATACATTAATTAAAAAGCACTAAAAGTTTAATAGTTTACATTCTGTCAAAATGTTACCATGTAAGAAGGTCCTATGTCAAAAAGTCCCAGACATCAAATGTCATGTAGAAGAATAAACTGATAAGAGACCGTAATGATTTTGTCAAGTCACATGGCTAATGTGTGGAAGATGCTAGGCTTCAAACCCAGGTCATTCTGTTAAAGCCCATTCTTCTTCAATAGAACCAGGCCCTGATTTTCATTCATAGAATTATGACATTTTTGTTACAAGGAGTGAAGGTGACCTAGTGCATTTCTTTTACTTTGTTACTAGTTTTCCACCCCAAAAAAAGGTTCCTTGTTTCTCAGAGGACATCAAATAGGCTTAGAATGACTCAATTAGCTAAATTAATATATTTAAACTAATAAAACAATCTATTATCAGATTTAGAACTTTAATTTTCAGACTACCCTATCGGTCTAAAAATAATTACTAAAATTATCTTGGTAAAGGTTTTTGTATATTTCAGTCAAAGTTGTATAACATTCTATATTTCTAAGTACTGTTTGATATAAAGCAAGAGTACTACCAAAATAAGGCACCAATAAAAAAAAATCTTTATGACTAATAGACAAAACACACATACAAAAAAAGAGTTTAAATTAAATGCATTTTTAAGAACTTGTAAGTAAAATCCAGAATATATGTAGTACTTAAACTACTTACCAATCTGACTTTTAGGCGCTCCAGCAACCACTAAATTTAGAGTACTAGAAGACATTTCTTTTCGTGTTGGGTTAACAACACATTCTCCATCAATCATGCCAATTCGTACTGCCCCTAAAATATATTAAAATATTGGCAATTGTGTAATACAAACTCTCAGTTTTCAAGACACGATTCCAGCAAAGGCTTCAACCGCTATCTTGAACTGTGACCACAATAAAGTCTATATTGCTACCATGGTATTTAAGGCCCACAGAATATCCTACCCCACCCTACCTTCCTGCCTTCCTGGATCACTCTGAGTTGCTCAAATACGCCATTTCTTCTACACCTCTGTGATTATGCTCATGATCTTCTCCTGACCTAGATTATACTTTTTCTAAGGCAAATGGTTACCATCTGATCCTACTAAGGTTTAGCTTAAATGTTGACGACTCTGAGAAGCCCACTGACCGCTTTAATCTTACAAGACTAAACCTATTCTTCTCTATTCTTTTCTTAGCACTTTGACTACACCTTTATAATAGTGTTTATAAATAATTATTTGTTTCCCTTACTCACACTGAAAGCCACAACTGCCTCATTTGTCTTTGAATTGCTGGTGCCTAGTCTACCTTTGTTCCTTCAGTGCTTAGCTCAGTATCTGGCATGTAGGACACTTAATACTCATTTACTTGATGAATCGTTTTATATTGCATGATTACAACTGATAAAAGCAGTAAATACAAACATATGTTTGTTTATCTTGAAAGAGTATGTACTCTGACAATTTCCTAGTCCTCAAACAGAAGAGGCAAATAAGAAATCAAATTATCTTAGGACCCAAAATCTCGAACACCATTACATATTGTTATCAGAAACACAAATCCAAGTCAAGGATGAAAATGTCTCAAAGAACTGAAAGAGGTATTAGAATATCATCTAATTCAACATAATAATAATGTAATGAGATAATAATAATAATCAGATAATAAATCAGGGCCAATAAATCGATGTCCTTGCTATAGCATGCTCACTACTATTTTCAGAAAAATCATAACTGTTTCTTATTTTCAAATCCTAACTTACCAATAGGTCCATTCCAAGGAATATCTGATAATGAGAGGGCTACCGAAGCTTAAAAAAAGAAAGGAAAAAAAAAAGCTGAAATAAACGTATTTCATTAGTTTTTAAAAAATTAATAGTGATAATTTTAATCTCTATGTTTATACTTACCACCATTAATTGCTAGGACATCAGGTTCATTAACACCATCTACTGCTAACAAATTACAAAGGACCTGGTACAAGGGAAAAAATTGAAAGCACTTAACAAAATATGCTTGATTTGGGAGTATTATCATTTCAGTTAACATCTTGGCCTAAAACATGGTTAAAAGAAGGGGATTTGTCGTCAAACCACTTAATTCTGATTGTCATTTAACCACATGCTTGACCATGGGTAAATGACTTACATTAAGCGTCAAGAGTTTTCACATCTTTAAAAGGAAAAATACTAGCATATTCCTAAAAGGTTCTTATGAAAATTATTGGAAATATTCTGTGTAAAGCATTTACAATACTGGGCATGTTCAAAGTATTCAGTAAATTTCTAGTATGTAAAAATATTGTTATCTCTTGTTTGTAAGCACAAACAAAACAAACTAATGAATTACTTTACACTGCAACAACATGCCTATGTCTTATACTTAAGAAAATAATTTCTTGAGGCAGTGACATCCTTGCAAAGGTATATTTGCAAGGCACATTTATTTTTATCAAATAAATAAAATAGTTACTTAATTAAGGTATATGGGTCTTTGTAATGTTTAGCCTAGGAAGTATATCATAGAGATTCATTAAACAATTTTGACTGATGGAGATAGAAACAAATAAACATAAAGGAAACCCTACCTGTGTATCATAAAAGTAGCCAGCTGGAAAGAGAGGTCTAATGGAACGATCTGCCAAAAAAAAAAAGAAAACATTAAATAGACCTGACAGAAGTTGCTCTATAGTTCAAAACTTTCCCCCTATTAAACACCAGGCTAAAAATTAATATAGCTACCTGTTCAATAGGTCAAAAAAAAAGAAAAAGAAAAAAAATCCCCTTAGACTAATTTACAGAAAAGGACAAAGACAAATGTCAATGCTTCAATTAATACACACCATGGCCTAACAACAAAAAATTAGCAGAGCAGAAGCACATACCTCTAAAATTGGGGAGCAACTTTTTATTCTGATTTCACAGGTATCAGTTATATAAGCAGAGGAAAGAGACTTAAGAACAATAGCAAACCAAAAGAAAATCTTTGGTATTGTGTCTGACGAATGCATATAAACATATACAAACTAGCAGTTTCTGGGTAGAAGAGCTATAAACTACAATCTCACAATATTTAAGGATGTCAAAGATTTGAAAGATTGTAGACATTTCAGTAGCTGATGAATATAATGCTTTTGGGAATTACTATGCTAAACATGAAAATGAAAATGACTAGGGACAGATTCAACAGAGTAGAGGTGTGGGCCATGAGATTTATATGATCAATAAAGATTAATTCACTTAGTCAACAAATATTTACTGAATACCTATTTTGTGCCAGGCAGTGTAGCAGGTACAGGGGATTCAGTAGTGAACAAAAAGTTTTTTCTTTCATGGAGCCCACGTTTGAGTGAGGGAATACAGAAGGTAAATAATCTTAGGCGGTATTAATGTAATGAAAGAAAATGTAAGAGATATTATAGAACACAGATGGAAGAGAGAGACATTAACAGGCATATCAGGGAGGGTTAATGCTTCTATCTTAAGATCTTACCTATTACTCGACTTGTAAGAATTTCTTTATCAGAAGATCCAATCTCTCTTCTAAGATAGTTTGTGGGAATTCTACCTGCTGCAGCAGCCTTCTGTCTATAGTCAACCTGAAGTAGCAATGAAGAAAATGAAGTTTATTTGACTGCTTTTTGTCGTTAACAAACTAGTCCCTAAGAACTATTATACTGTGATGACGCTAATTCTGCTGAGGTTGCTAACAACATATTCCAGACTAAGAGTGGAGAATATTTTATTTACTTTTAGCATTTTGTATCACTGACGGAAAGGAGAGCTGATAGAAATGTTTCAGCAAATTCATTTTTCAAAAGCCTACCACTTAGCAGTCAGATGACCACCTAGCCTCACTACTCCCCAAAGTAGCTTATTCTGGTTAAGTTGAACATTTTCTTTTTGGTATCAACTCTGTTAGATATAACTGCATCTCCCCCTTATTCATAATAGAAAGATTCCATAAAATTGTAACGAACTTTTCATTCTTCAGCAAACATACTCATATACTTGCAGACTCATACTGAAGGGAAACCTATGAAGCAATGGATTCATTGTTTATTCAACATCAAAGTACTCATGCACTTGAACTATTCTTTTCAACTTATGAACCTGAACATTCTGAAGTATGCTAACTAATATGAGAATTCGTTATGAAGCAATCAGTTTAAGTTCTTTTAATTACTCAGTATCAAACAACTAAGGAAAATCATTTGTTGTGGGAAGTTTATGTTTCACATTCACTAGACACTGGACAAAAATATGACAAAATCTACATTTATGCTATATGATAGTTTGGATAAATCAGCCAATACTTACCACCAAAGGCATGAACTGGGAAGGTGAAGGTTTTGTTTTACTGACCGCTGTGACCATCACCGCAGTATCACCTGACTTAAACACAAACAGCAATACTTGCAAATTCTTTTAAAACCAGATATTAACATATCAGTAGTGACTAAATGAATCCTTGCTCCAGTTCAACCCAAAGAAAGAAAACTGTTATCCATGACCCAGTGACAATGAAAATAATTCTTCACAAGCAGTCCAATCTTGATCCCTTCCGCATGATCATGGTTGTATTAGAAGTCATTGAGCTTTTCAAAAGCAATAGAATTAAAAGAAAAAATGCTCACTGACAGCTTAGTCACATCCAATTATATTTTCTATTTCTTATGAGGAAATTTAGGCTATACTTAAAGAAAAACTTTCCATGTATTACTATGGAAGAAACCAGTAAAGTCCTTTCTCTAGAAAAGCATTATAGAATTTATTAACGAAATAAAATAGGACCCCAAGTTTGGAAGAGATCTTACAGGTCTAGAAATGGTCTGAATTACCATCACCACAATTCTCAGAAGTTATATGATGTTGTAAAACTATTCAGTGCCAGTCTCTACAACCATTTTTAAGATGACAGTATAAAAAACTGGACTTTTTACCTGTACGACAGCAGAACCATCAGCAAATCTGGCCAGTTTTCCAGAGGATATTTCCAATTTTCTGTTTAAAAATAAAAATTCAGTACAAAAGGACTTAAGTCATCAGTCAGCTTAGTATAAAATAATGAAAGATTCTAACAGAAGAATTAAAGGTTACCAAGTCCCACAGGACTCCACCCAGCAAAAATCAAACAAACAAAAATGAGATAGAGTTCGTAATCATTATTAAAAGTTCAAGAGGAATTTAAGAGCTGCTTAAGGGAAAATATATTATAGAAACCAAGGTACAAGAGTAATTTAAATGAGAAATAAAGTATTTTAGGGGTAAAGAAGTTCTTTTCCTAAATGTTAATTCCCATTTACCATCTTAGTATATAGTTTTGTCATCCCTTGCCTTGTTGACTAAAGTAGACTTTTAACCCACAGACTGGATCATTTCCCTATTTAAAATCGTTTAAAATTTCCCTATTGCTTTCAGGACAAAATATATACTTCAAAAATTGCCTACAAAGACCTTCGTGCTCAACAATGGTACCAAGACACGTCAATGGGGGAAAGACTAGTCTTGCAACCAATAGTGCTGAGACAACTGGATATCCATATGCAAAAAAGTTAGTAAGTTGGACCTCTTCTTCATACTATAAATAAAAATTAACTCAAAATGGATCATAGACCTAAGTATGAGAATTAAAACTATAAAATTCTTAGGAATAAACATAGGAGTAAATCTTCATAAACTTCTAAGTCTTCTTATATATGATATCAAAAACACAAGTGACAAAAGAAAAAAGATAAATGGGACTTCATCAAAATTAAAAACTTTCATGCTTCAAAGGATATCATTAAGAAAGTGATAGAAAGGTGGGGGGTGTTGATAATTGGGAGGCTGTGCATTTGGGGGCAGGGGGTAAGTGGGGAATCTCTGTACTTTCTCTCGATTTTGCTGTGAAATTAAAACTGCTTTTTAAAAATGTCTGTTTTTTTAAAAAAAGAAAGTGAAAGAAGACCCACAGGAGAAAATATTTGCAAATCATATATCTGATAAGGGACTTGTATCTAGGATATATAAGAATTCTTACAACTCAACAATAAAAAGACAACCCGATTTTAAGAACTGGCAAAGGATTTGAATAGATGTCTCTCCCAAGAAGATCTACAAATGGCCAAAAAGTACATGAAAATATGCTCAACATCATTACCCAGTGGGGAAATGCAAATCAAAACCACAATGAGATATAGAGTCAACCAATAGACCAAGATGCTCATGGATAATAGACTTATTGGGGTTATCACTTTGTGAAGTACATGAATATCTAATCACTATATTGTTTAATACACCTGAAACTTAAAAAAAAAGGATGCTTAATGACTAATTATCAGATAAATGCAAATTAAAACCACAATGAGATATCACCCTGTACCTGTCAAAATGGCTATCATCAATAAATCAACAAACGTTGGCAAGGATGCGGAGAAAAGAGAACCCTTGTGCACTGTTGGTGGGAATTGGTACAGCCCCTAAGGAAAACTATACAGTTCCTCCAAAAATTAAAAACAGAACTACCTTAGAACTACCTTATGACCCAGCAATGCTACTTATGGGTATTTATCCAAAGAAATCCCAAACAGTAATTAAAAAACACACATGCCCATCTATGTTCACTGCAGCATTATTTAGAATAGCCAAGATATGGAAGCAATGTAAGTGCCCATCAATAGACAACTAGAGAAAGAAGATGTGGTACATATATACAATGGAGTATTACTCAGCCATAAAAAAGAATGAAGTCTTACCATTTGCAACAACACGGATGAACCAACAGGGTATTATATTAAGTGAAATAAGTCAGACTGAGAAAGACAAATACCATATGATCTCATTTTTATGTGGAATCTAAAGAACAAAATAAATGAACAAACAAAACAGAAACAGACTCATAGATAAAGAGAACAAACTGATGGTTGCTAGAGGGGTGGGGGTTTGGGGAGCTGGGTGATAAAGGTGAAGGGATTAAGAAATACACACTGGTACTTACAAAACAGTCATGGGGATGTAAAGTACAGCATAGAGAATACAGTTAATGATATTGCAATAATTATGTATAGTGCCAGGCAGGTACCAGACTAATTAGAGGAATCACTGCATAAATTACATAAATGTCTAACCACTATGCTGTACACCTGAAACTAATATAAAATAATATTGAATGTCAACTGTAATTGAAAAAAAATAATTTATATAAAAAAGACACAATGAGATACTACTTCACACAATCTAAGCTGGTTCTATGTTGGTGAGGATGTGGAGAAACTGGAACCCTCATCCACTGCTGATGGAAGTGTAAAATAGTACACTTGCTTTGGGAAATAATCTGGCAATTCCTTAAAAGGTTAAACACAGAAGTACCATATGACCCCCACAGCTCTACTCCTAGGTGTAGAATATACCCAAGAGAAAAGAAAACATATGTCTATGCAAAAATTTGCACATGAATTTCCATAGCAGCATTATTCATAATAGCCCCCAAATAGAAACAACCCATTGTCTGTCAACTGATGAATGAATAAACAAAATGTGGTATAATCCATATAATGGAATATTATTCAGCCATTAAGAAAATGAAGTACTGATACATGTTACAATATGGATAAACCTTGGAAACATGTGAAGTGAAAGAAGTCACAAATGACCACATATCATATGATTCAATTTATATGAAATGCCCAGAATAGGCAAATCCCTAGAGACAGAAGGTAGAATAGTGGTTGCCTGGGATTACAGGGTTTGAGGAGAAATGGAACGTTACTGCTAATGAGCCAGAGATTTCTTTCTTAGGTGATGAAAATGTTCTAAAATTGATTATAGTGATGATCGCAAAACTCTATGAATATACTAAAAACCACTGACTTGTACGTTCTATGTGGGTAAATTGTACGGTATGTGAATTATATCTTAATAAAGCTAACATATATATGAAATAGGCAGCACTGTCACCCTTATCTCCCAGTTTCTGCAGACATACAAAAAGAGGTTACTGAGGGTTTGAAACAGATCAGCTTATTCCATTCATAGTAAGTTATTTGTAGCTACTCAAATGCAGTCTGTCACCTCTCTGCAATTGCACTTGCCACTTTCTCTGCTCCTTTCTCCTTGCCCTTCAAGATTTACCTTCAATGACAAGCTTTAGGGTGGGATAAATATGCCTCTGTGCTCCCTTAGCAACCTGTCCATACCTCTCCCACAGTGATTTTCCCAGGACTGAACTTGTGTTTATCTTACTCCCTCATACGGTGCTCAATATATAGTAGAGTCTCAATAAAAAATTTAACAGTTGCCTCAAAGGCTGCTGTATTAAATACACATCTAAAAAACACCACAATAGTACACAACCTCCTAGGGCATTGCAAAGAATGCTATGATAACAATATAAACTGCATGGTACACAGCAGTCACCCAACAAATGTTAAAAGCAACAAGCTTAGAACAAAGATAAAAGAATGTATTTACCCAGCAGGTATGCTGTTTATGAATCCAGTTGTTACAACACATGACACAGGTTTAAAAAGAACAACCTGGACAAAATAGGTCCAGGTTGACTAATGAATAAAAGATTCAAAGTAAATCATTTATGGAAAATTTGGAGGGCAGGGGCTGATTTTGTTGATTTGAGTCGCTAATGCCTACCATATACCATGTTTCCCTGAAAATAAGACCTAGCCGGACAATCAGCTCTAATGCGTCTTTTGGAGCAAAAATTAATATAAGACCCAGTCTTATTTTATATTACATTATATAAGACCCGGTATTATACATCATATTACATCATATCATATCATATCATCGTATCATATCATATCATATCATAACTGGTCTTATAGTAAAATAAGACTGGGTCTTATATTAATTTTTGCTCCAAAAGATGCGTTAGAGCTGATTGTCCGGCTAGGTCTTATTTTCAGGGAAACATGGTAGGTAGTAGATATCTGTTGAATGAAATGTTCTGGGTCATTTCTTCAGAGAGGAACGTTCAGTCCTTGAAGAATGGAAGAGATAGCCTCTCCTTCAAAAAATCAGAATCAAAGAATGCCAGAGGTGGAAAGAGCCTTAGAGATCATCTAGTCTAGGGGTCAACAAACCACAAGTATATAGCCTGTTTCTACACAGCTTTTCAGATAAGAATGTAGTTTTACATTTTTTAAAGGGCTTGTAAATACACACAAATATGTGACAGTATGCAGCCCACAAAGACTAAAACATTTACTATCTGGCCCCTTACAGAAAACTGTTTGCAGATCCTTGGTCTAGTCCAGTCTCTTCATTTTGCAAAATAAAAAAGTGGTAATTTGTTTAAGATCAGTCATTTAGTAAGTTAGGGAGGAATGCTGGATTCAAAACCAGATTTTTCTGTTTTTTTTGTATGAACTAGGGTAAAATGTTTTTTAAAGTACATGTAAAAAATGTAAAATGTAGATATACATATACAGATATGTATATATGTACATATATATACATATATATGTAAAGTAAATGTTCACAGTTTCATTATTTTAAAAATGATTCAAGTCGAGTTTTTAAAGTTATTTTAGACGTGAATTCTGGCAAAAGTACTCCTGGAAAAAGTATGGGCTTTGTAGCAGAGAAACACGAGTTCAAAATTCACTTAGTTTCATAGCACTGGCTTTGTTGACTCTGAGATAGTTACTTAACCATTTCTGAGCCTCTGTTTTCTTAACTATAAAATGGGGTAATAGTACCTTTACTTCAGATTTAAAAAGAGGGTGTCATACAACGGTGTTCAATAAACTGACGTTTACCTTCCCTTCATACCCAGGGCCACGCTTTTAGGCAGTAAATCGAACTGGATGACGTAAGCATCTATTGTCAGCCCATTATCCCGAGAAGGAATGTTTCCTATTTCAGAGCCTAGGAATCCCCGAAAGTAAAGAGAATGGAAGTCTGCTGGACTGACTTAGCTGGAGAAAGGAAGCCCAGAACTGGGCAAGAGGGTGGATCAAGTGCAAAGGACAGGAGGCTGAGCGACAGGGAGGGAAGTGGATGGGTGCCGGGAGACAGATTCCAACCCAAACAGGGAAATTTGGAATTTAGGTTTGGAGTAAACAGAGGGGAAAGAGACTAGAGGTGCTAGACTCCTGCCCTGGGGGATGAACGTACTTGGGCTAGCAGGACAGGATGACTTGTGAAAGGACAGAGAACGCACGTCATATCTTACCTGCTGCCTAAGTCCACGGCCACGGCACGGGACCCCACGCCACCCCATAGTGCTCGCACCTGCAACTGGGTGAGTGCCCGATCCCGCCCTGGCAGACGGAGGGGGCCATCGCCCAGCGGCCGGAGCCGGAGGCACGAGCAGCAATGCCTGGAGGCCGCCATGACACCCGGCACGCGACCAGCCCGGGCTGCGCCCTGATTGGCTCACTCTGCAGATGGTGGGGCGGAGCCTGATGCAGTTTCGTTTCCGTGGTGCGGGTGGAACGCCGGGGACAGGGATACCTTGGCCACTTTCTACGAAGACTAGAGAGGGTCAAACATATCTGAACGCGAATGTGACAGCTTGTCGTTTTTCAGTATCCGTCAATAGAAGGCAATCAGAAAAATAATGCTTCTTTTTTTTTATTGCTATCATACTTTAAAATAAAGTCCTAGAATAATGTGTTTAATAAGTAGAGTAAATGTAGTAATAATGGAAATCATCAGACAACACATTATTATTGTTTGGCTTCAGTGACCTGAGAATTAGAATTTGTGTGGGGGGCCATGGAAAGAAATCTCTCTCTCCCTTCCTTCGCCCTGATTTTTATTTTATGAATTTCACACAACAAATGTATTACTGCAAAGCTAGTTTATTTTTAGTAAGTTAATTTCATTTCTCATTGACCATTGAAAGAAATTTCATTACTCATATCATTTTAGATATCTTTATATCATAATTTCTGATTCATTTTCATTTCCATTATTATTTATTTAGCAATTTATTTCTCTGCTTCTTTTGGCCAAATATTAGTATTTTCTAAGCCAACTCAAATGCAAATGCCAGCTACTATTTTTAAAAAATATTTTGGAAAAAAAAAAAAAAATTTGGAATTTGAATTTGATAAATATTTAGGGAGTGGATAAATCTTTCTCACCCCTCTTAATATGGTTCCTTGAATAAACCAATGGTAATTTTTCTATTATGAGGGTCATATTTCTCTTTTAAGGTTATAACCCCCTTCCCCAAAGAAATTGGAACAACAAAACCCAACACACACTCAAACATGATTTTAAGAACTAAAAATGTTAAGCTCCAAAGAGACAAATGATTTGGTGACAAAGCAGCTCCCTGACACCTTGCTTTCATGGTGTCATGATAATAATCACTATTATCACTGATTTGGAATTCCCATGCCAATAAAAGTGATCACTACTAACTCTGTTTATGGGTATTTAGTGTTAACCTATAGTTTTTGCCTCTTCCTCTGCCTTTGACTTGACCTTGTGTTGCAGCAGTGTTTTCAAAATCAATCAATTGATTGATTTTGAAACCTGTCGTAACAACAAATGTATCAGAATCTACTTGCCATAATTCAACATGTCTTTGGGTTTATATGATAAGAATACTAAATCACCTTTTGATAACATACTTAAGTACTGTATAATCATTTTCATTCAGGCAGTATTGCCTAACAGTTTAGAACATAGACTTGGGGTTAGTCCTGAATGGTCCCAGTCTTGGCTCTATCACTTGCTAGTTGTCTGTCCCTATCTTTCTGAGCCTTAGTTTCCTTATCTATAGAAATGGTAAACAATATGAATCTCACAGGGTTTTGTAAAGATTAAACATGACAGAGGATGTAAGATGTTTATCACAGTACTTGGCACATTGTCTGCACTCAATAAATGGTAGATTCAGCTTTGATGCAGCCTTTTCTTAATTTTCCCTCTAGTTTCCTCTGTTTGAAATACTGAACAATCTTCTTTCCTTCAGACCTCCATGGATGAGTTAGCTTTCATCCAGCTGGAAATGCTGGCAAGCAGCATTTATGGATTAAGCTCACATGTTTCCTCACACCAATCCAAAATAATTGAAATGGTAGAATTGGATCATAAACTCAAAGGCAAATGTGGGTACTGAACTCTTGTGCTAGCACTTTGTTATGAAGTAATCATACAGATGATTCAGACTATGTGTATATTAAACATTTTAATATTAACAAAGAAACAAAAATATAAAAAGTTTAAATTCTTGTGCTTATAACTCCGACGCATGATCTATGAGGTTCAATCTGAGACGTCACATTCTAGAAGATCTATGAGGTTCAATCTGAGACGTCACATTCTAGAAGCATAGCTCTGCCAAGTATAGGTTGACAGACAAAATATAATTTAAAGGGAATTTCTTCATCTATACCTGTTGAAGGACGTTAAAGGTGATCCAATTAAATTCACCAGCAGTTACTCAGATCTCCTTTTTTCTTCAGACTCTAATGGTACTGAATCAAAATAGTTACGCTCTGGGTAGCAATTTCATTTAAGGAAAGCATCATTGCATTAAATTATTGTTAGTTGAAATTTAATTTAGTTTGTAGTTTGGTTTAGGCAGTCTATAAGGAGTTCATGTCTTGTAATATATTTGTACATATTTAAGCAACATAAAAAGTATCAGCAGACTCTGAGGGGGGTTCATGAAAATTTTTTCCCTTGAAAGAATGTAGCAAATTCAGCTTTAAGACAGCTCTGCACCATTGCCAGACAGAGCTTTCTAAATCACAAACCTAATGGTGTCCTCATCCTGAATAAATTTCTTCAACAGCTCCATAAATCTTTAGTCTACAGGATAAAATCTAAACTGTATGGTGTGGACTATAAACCTTTCCTATTTAACCTCATCAATTTCAAAGTGTGCCCTATTTCCTTCCTTCCCTCTCCTCATTTTATATTCCAAGTAAACTGTAGTATTCGTTCCCCTCTAACACACTACCCTTTCTCCTGCCTGTGTCTTTGCATGTACAATTCTCTGTGCTCGGCACATATTCCCTCCCATGTGTCCATCAGGTCTCAGCTTCAATAGTATCCTCTCTTACTTCCCCAGGCTGACTTATGGGTACAATCTGTTTTCTGCATCCCTTTACACTGTTCCTCAGAGAAAGTCTCTCGTCACATTCTTGCCCCTCTCCCGGCAGTAGACCACTGTTACTTGTTACCCTGGAGGTGGGAGGGAAGGCCAAGCTGTTCTCTGCTGTTCTGATTAACCTTCATTCAGTCTTAGGAAGGTACTGTGTACCCACACATTGCGTGGAGTAGCATTCTCAGTGCTCAGGCCCCTCTCCTAGCTGTAATTCTGGGCCCAGCATGTATTCTGCCTCTTTCTCAGGGGTAAAGGGTTATGTCCTGTTCCTTCTCCCACCTGCAATGGGTTTCCACAGTGTCTTAAGGGTGACAGTGTTTGTTACCTTCCTGCAGGACGTATCACTTTTATTTCTATAGAGAGACAGGGGAGAAGAATCCAGTGGGGCTTCTGCTCTTCCCACATTAACTGCTGTCTTCCTTCCCCAGGCACCAGGGTCTTATCTTTCCTTGGAATTCGTATCAGTTAGTTGCTCTGTCACTTTGACTTTGATGGGTTCTAGAACAGTTGTGAATTTTCAGATTGTCTGGCTTTGTTGTTACTGTTGCTATTGTTAATGAGGGTGGGGTACTCTTTCCAGATTTCTGCAGGCTCAGCAGAAGCCAGATCTCATGCAATTCAAGACCTCTCAGCTCCGCTTGTCCAGAGAAGTGAAGGAAAGGTAGAATTCGTTCTTTCACTATTTTTTGACTCCTCTTGCCTCCATAATTTTTATGGCTCTTCCAGGATTGGGACACAGGAAGAAGCAGCAGAAGAGGGAAGAAAGAATTCAATTTCTGGCGCCAGTGGAGTTCTTACTCAACCTATACTGGCTGGTTTTCATGTTCACCATTGCTTCAGACTCCAAAAGTTGGCTATGATATGGGGTGTATATGTGGCTTGTCTGGGACCACCAAACCACACACTTTCCTAATGTGGGTACAAGCAGGTAGAATTATAGCTTGTTTCAGCCACTAACCTGTTTTCTGCCCTGCCATTGCAGGTGGCTCTAGTCAGCTTCTGGTTGCCAAATTTTCTTATGTGGGAAGCAAGCCCTAGAGTCTACATTCTTAAATGTTCCTATTTGGCCACTTTGTAGTAGCAGGATGGACCCTCACCCAAAATTTGGTTGAGATGTTAAGAATGGTGTGACAACTCCTCCCCCAGCACACACACCAAGTAGGTATGAAAAGGCTTATTACTTACACAATGAGGTGGGTTGGGTGAGCAAGACAGACTTCACAAGCTGATCTGAAAATGGGTTGAGAGAGCAGGGAAAAGAGACTGGCTTGGAATTTTATTGTGGTTATGAGGTGTAGCTGAGGTGAGGGTCCCTATGCATGGGTAGGCAGGGGCTTGTGTGGTTTGAATTTCCTACTGGTACAAAAGGGAACAGCTAAGCTTTCTTATCAGCATGCTCAGAGGTAAGACACAAGGGTTAAAAGTTATCAATAATCAAACATCAGAAAATGGATTTAAATTCTTTATTACAGTCCTCCAGCTCTAGGGGGACATTTGTCAAGACTTCCTGAGAACTCTCTTCCTGTATTTGTTTCTATTTCATGGCAGCACAGGGTGATTCTATAATTAATTAACGTCCAATTGAGGAGGAAATGCCAATACTTTCCTTATTCTCTATTAGTGCTGCTCTTGGGCTCCTATTGCTTAGTTTGGTTGAGGGTGGGAAGGGCAGGGAAGACTCTGTCTTCCTCCACAGAGAGGGGAGGAAAAATGCCACATAATCCCTCACTAGGCTGACAACTCCCTACCTCAATGACTCTCTTCATGTCCATGTCTAAATTTCTAGTGTTCTCTGTTTTGGCTGGAATGGGTAATGAGAGTTGATAATTGTGGACTGGTTCTGCTATCTCATATCTTTACAGAACTAAATGCAGCTCCCCCATCGGATTGTTACTTAAATACTCATGTTGGGATAGTGGAATCATCCTTCTCACGAAACAGTTTCTTTAAAGTCAGCATGAAGGAATAGTAATTGAGCACTAAAGCCTAACCTTGCCAACACTGCATGGCGTGCTCAGTCAAATTAGTTCAGACCATTGTGGTTTATATTAACTGTGTTTGTCATTTGTAATTCATGTGGATTAAAATTTGGAGGATATTTTTGGAGTTATTTTTGGTTGATTATGCTAGTGGGAATTTCCGACCATATTAACATTTTCTCTTGCTCCTTGAATTTGTTCTGTGTTTTCTTAACAGGATAATTATGTCTTTGATCTAATTATTCTGGAATAAGCTGATTTCGGAATAGGCTGGATTTAATGTTTGCTCAGGAACAACGTAAACCACCCCGTACCCAATTTTCTCCTTCTCCCTTTGACAATTCACACAAAGAGCTGATCAAAAGAGAAGCAATCCGTACTTTTGAGTTTTGGCTCATTGCATATGATAATGTTGATCTAAATTTAGAATGTCTTGGAGCAACTTATGGTTTTATAGTAAAATACACTTACTGTGTCTTGGATATGAAACAGGTGGCTTTGCACTATTCCTTGAAATGTTTACATTTAAAATGAAACTTGTCTTTTTGTGGCTATACCCATGCACAGTCTTATGAGAAAGGGAGGCTTTGAAGTTGAGCAGTAATATTAACTTTAATATTCTGTTGTCTTTTTCAGTCTTTCACATAACTTTCACATAACTTAATTTCCATTTGGGCATTCACACTTGCATTTTCTCTTCCTTTAAACAATTCCTGTGTTTTTTCCTACTTCCAAAATGCATCATTCTCATTACCACTAAACATTTATGGAGTCTATACCATTACATGAGAAAGCACAGCAATTTCTATAGCACATGACTGCACATTTTTTGCCCTTTAAATACAGAATCACATGGACTCCCAACAAAGCAATACCAGGGTGAAGAGGGCATATGTGATTTCTTTTAGGCCTCTGCCTAGTTCTCATTAGGCCTCCTTTGATCTGGTTTTGGCCTTAGGTACATAGTTTAGTTTAATTGTTTCATAGTTGGTTTGCTCCACTCTCCCTATCAAAGTTTAACTTCTTCTTTCCTAATATTTTCTTAAATTTTAATTTTAGCTTTTAGTTTTTGTAAAGTTTGGTGGCTTTGATTGTTAAAAAGGCATACTTCATTCAAACCTTGAGTTCTATACACATTCAAATTGTTACCCCTTTTTATGAAGAGGTAAATTTGGAATTGGTACTCAAAGTATTAGTGTTCCATTTCAACAATAATTTATTACGGAGTCTGTTGGGTATAGACACTATACTGTTTCACATGTATTATTTTACTTAATTGTAGAGAATAGGGAGCATGGCCATACAGATTTGGCCACATATAAATTCATGAGCTATAGTATGTGCTATGGGGAATTCAAATGATGTGGAAGACTGTTTCTCTCTTGAGAAATTTGCATGGAGACATACAAATACAGTGAGATTATATTTTGAGATACTAACTTATTCCTCCTTTCTAGTATTTTTCTTCTGTCTTAACACTCTGCTCTACTCAGGAAATATATAGGGTATAGTATTCTCACTGCTATTTCTTCCTAGGAAAGAAAGTAGAAAGTATGGTCAATTATGTTGCAACAACTATGTATAGAGCATGGCCTCTTCTCTTTAACATCATCTCTTTAAAAGACAACAAGCTGAGAGAAGCTAAAGCCTTGTGATTTTAATGAGGCCTTCTTTTGTGATTTCGTTAATGAGGGTTAACGATGATAATGTAAAGCTACTTTGCACACAATCGTCCATTTACTAGCAACAGCTCATGCCTGTCTGCAAAGCCACTTGTTTCATGTACTATAAAAAAATAGAAATGGGAAGAATACAGGTTGATATAAGAATTATTTTCCCATTTTTGAAAAGATAGGTTAGAGAGAGGATAAATCCAGGTGGGAGAGGGCCGGCAACAGGAATGCTACGGAAGCTTGAGGGTCTGTGAGTGAGGGGATGTCCGCCATATGAGCTACTTTCAGTTCCCTAAAGGACCATGCTCACTTTTGCCCTAGTGATTTTGCTTATGCTTCTTCTGTATTTGCTTGAAGTGTTTTCTTACCTACATATCTTTTGGTTGATACTTTTCTTTCAAATCAGGTGTGTTGTTTCTGTTGGGAGGTCTCCCTTAACCCACCCCAGTCTACTGAGTTTCTGTAAGCAGTAATGGATTATTATTTTTTTATTGGGGAATATTGGGGAACAGTGTGTTTCTCCAGGGCCCATCAGCTCCAAGTAGTTGTCCTTCAATCTAGTTGTGGAGGGTGCAGCTCAGCTCCAAGTCCAGTCGCCGTTTTCAATCTTTAGTTGCAGGGGGCGCAGCCCACCATCCCATGCAGGAATTGAACCAGCAACCTTGTTGTTGAGAACTCACATTCTAACCAACTGAGCCATCCGGCTGCCCCTCCAGAAGCTCAATGGCAGCTCGTTGTCTTCAATCTAGTCATGGAGGGCACGGCTCACTGGCCCATGTGGGAATCAAATCAGCAACCCTGTTGTTAAGAGCTCGCACTCTAACCAACTGAGCCATCCAGCTGCCCCAGCAGTAAAGGATTATTAACTCAGCAGGCCTGAGCTACGCAAACCCTATACATTCTAAAGGTCTTCAGGGCTGGCCTTTGACCACCTACTGGGTCCTTGAAATATCCTTCCTGGTAAGAGTGTCTTTGTATACCTGAGACTTAAACAGATAGTTTATGCTAACAGCACAATTTGTAGTGAAGGCCTGTTGTTTGTTTTTGTTTTTTATGCCTTGGGCTTTGAGCCATCTGTATTAGTTTGACCTTTGGTTGAGGGGCTGGAGACTGAGTAACTAAGGTTGGTCATGTAGGTGCTCCATACCTACATGACTGACCTACCCTCTCCCCTCCAATAAAAACTCTGGAACCAAGGCTCAGGTGGGTTTCCCTGGTTGGTAATACTTTGTAAGTGTTATAATACAATGTTGCTGGGAGAATTAAGCTCTGTGAGACTCCTCTGGTAGAGGGCAATTGGAAGCTTGCATTTGGTTTCTCCGCACTATGTACCTCTTTCCCTTGCTGATTTTAATCTGTAATGTTTTGCTTTTATAAACCATAACTCTGAGTATAACAACTTTTCTCTATCCTATGAGTCTTTCTAGTGAATCAAAGAACCTGTTGGTGGTCTTGCTACTCTATAATAATTTTTGGTCATAACACTTACACTGTTTATTCATTCATTAATTTATCCATCTATCCATCCATTTGACCAATAATCTACTGAATGCCTACCATGTGCCATTTTGTTAAGCTCAGAGGTAGGAGAGTGAACATGAGAGGCAAAAATCCCTACCTTCCATGATTTTATAGTCCGATAGGAGAAAAGAGACAAGTAAACAGATAAATACAATTTGGTGTGGTGGCATCTATGATGTGCATAGCACAGGATGACATAGGGAACAGAGATCAGAATCCAACACAAACAGGTGGGGAGTAGTATCAGGTAAGGCTTTCTAAAGGTGGTGAAGAGCTGCTTGATAAGTAGGAAAGTGGCAAAAGGACAGAAAAAGAATGGTTAATGCAAAGCACACACATATACAGAAGCCAGGAAGTGAGAGAAGAATGAAATAAATTAATTGGGTCTGGATAAGAATGTTTGAGGGAGAAAGTGACAAGAGATGAGGCTAGAGAAGGAGCCAGATAATGCAGGATTCTGTTAACCATGTTCTGTTAACCAGTGTGATCTTTATCTTACAATAAGTGGGAAACCATTGAAGGGTTATAAGCAGGGGAGTGACCCGATTGGATTTATTTTTAGAAAGATCACTCTGGCTCTGCTTTGTAAGAATGGATTGAAAAAGCACAAGAATGTAGGGAGGTAGACTCATTAGGAAGCTATGGCAGAAATCTAGATATGAGATGATGGAGGTCTAAACTGAGGTGTTGGAAGTTCATGGGAGAAAAGTGGACAAGTTTACGTGATGCTTAAGAGAACTGATAAGACTAGGTGATACATTGGATGTTGGGGAGAAGGCACGAGAAGAGTCAAATATGACATGGCATACCTGTATTAGAGAGGCGTGAGCAACTGTGCTTCTCTTGGAGAGGTGTGAAGAAGGCTAGATTTGGGAAAACAGATGAGTTCCGGTTTGGTCATGTTGACATTATTTAATGATTTCCTTCTGCCCTCGTCTGTAAGCTCCATTTGGTCAACCGGTTATCCCAACATGATTTATTAAATATAATCTATTCTGCTATAACTCAATAGTACCATCTTAAGGTATTTCTTAATACTTAAAGTATGTTATCAAAATAATTGTTTCAGTAGAAAAGGAAATTAGGGGCTAGAGAGTTTTAAATTGGCAATAACCAAGTTATTTTTTGCTGCAGTGATTTCATAAATAAAGGAATTTTGAATATAAGTGCATTTAGTTATTAAATGCTAAAAATAAAACACTATGTGAAAACCAACAAAACAAACTTCTTTATTTTCTTTACATTGCACTCACCCCAGAGCCTCGTTATGCTTTATAATCTTTCGCTTTGACCTGACAATTTTACTTGCAGCACACCTCACAAGCACCAACGTAAATGTAAGAGCAAATATATGCCCAGGTAAATAAATATTGAACCTGCCAACAGAGTAGCCAGCCATTCCAGCAAAGTGGCTCTGTGTCCTATGCTTTGTACACATTTTCTCTCCTCACTTAGTGTTAGCTCCCTATCACAATCAAATTAGTAAGCTATTGATCCCATTATAGCTTATGTGTTGTGAAAAGAGCACTGTCAGATAAATTGTTACTATCCTTTCCCCCAAATGATATGAAATGCCACCTTAGTAATATAGTCAATTCCAAGAAACTGTATTTTTATTATTTTTAAAATTTTTATGAAAAATTTAAAAATGTTTTTCAATTACAATTGACATACAATGTTACATTAGATTCAGGTGTACAACATAGTGATTAAACATTTATACAACTTATGAAGGGATCACTCTGATCTGTCTAATACCGTACATAGTTATTACAATATTATTGACTATATTCCCAGTGCTGTACTTTACATCCCTGTGACTGTTTTTATAACTGGCAATTTATACTTCTTAATCCCTTCACCTTTTTCACCTATCTACTCCAACCCCCTCCCATCTGGCAACCATCAATTTCTCTGTATCTATGAGTTTGAAGCAATTGTTTTTTAAAAAGCTCTTCAAGAGAGTCTGATATTCAGTCAGGTTTGTGTACGATGACCATGCAGAATATAAAGAGATATACCGTAAGCCAGAATTCCTCCTCTCCAGCAATTCGTGTCCTGAAAGTGAGATGGCATGAATATAATATTCCAGTTTAATCAACATTTAATGAATGTCTGAAACACTGGGCTAGGAGTTGGAGCTACATAGGTAAGTACGTCAGGTCTTTGCCCTCAAGTCTGAGAGAGACAAACACATAACTAGATGGTTTCCAAGAAAGTATGGCAAGGTGCTGTAATATAAGCCCTGTGCCAACCCAAGAATTCCAGGGAAGAGATGAAAGTTTGAAATGGACTAGAGTAATAAGTATGACTTCGTCAAATACAGAAGTGGAGCTGAGGATGCCAGGGGCCATGACTGGCAGAACTCATTGTATCCTGTGTAAATGGTGCTCCCATGGGTAATGCAACAGAGAAAACCTGGAAGAGAGGGATATCCACCCAGGCAGAACAAAGACAGAGACATGTAAAATAACCAAATGTGTTCAGGGAACTGGAATCAGTTTGATGTGACTAGATTGTAAAATGAAGTGGAAAGTGCTAGGACACAAATCTAGAGAATGGATAATTCCATGCTATGATCTCAGACTATGCTCTGTAGGTAGTACAGAACCCCAGATGGGTTTAAGCAGGGGAGTGATGTGGAGATTTGAGTTCCTAAGAGATGTCTTGTGTGGTCGGGTGGAAGATGAATTGGAGTGGGGAAGATAGAGGACAAGAAAAGAGTTGAGACTAATTGCTGTAGTTCAGTGAGTGATGGAGTGGGGTGAGGCGCATAAACTAGGGCATTACAGGAGGACTGAGTGGGAAGGAATGCTAGGGATGGTCAAGAGGTATAAAATTTGGCCTCTGATTCAAAATAAAGGGTGAGGGTGAGGGAGGGGACCGTAGGATGACTCTCAGGTTTCTGAAAGGTTTGGAGGGTGAGAGATGATGATATCAGTTTTGGTTACGCAAAGTGTGAGGTGCTTGTTGACAACTCATGGAGGTTTGTTCTGTAACACAAGGTTGAAAATAATAAAAGGCACAGAAGAATTAGAAATAAAATTCAGGTAAGCAGAAATAATTCATTTTTCACAGAATCAGGAAAGTTAGAATGGAAAAGAAGGTAGTGTCTGATCTAGGCCTTGGAGGATCGGTAAGATTGGGTATAGGCATGTGATGGGAGGGAAATGTCCAAGCGAAGGCACAGACACCCTCGTGATACTGTCTGAGAACAACTGAGACTTCCTGTTTGTGATTAAAGAGTTTGCTAAAGCCAGATGAGGGAGACGTGGCTGGAGTTGTAGGTTGGAGCCAGGTCATGAAAGGCCTTGGAGTTCTGTAAGGGGCATTGAACTTTGCATGGGACAATGATCCAAACAGAGCCATGCTTTGGGAAGAAACATCTTAGGTCTTATATGAGACAAAATAGACGCAGAGAGATTAAAGGTGGAAGAGTCAGGATGCTGTACCAGGGTGCTAGCAACAGGAATAGAGAGGCAGGGACCAGTGACGAAAAAGATTGGAGCTCAGGTCAAAAGTTATAGATGTTTGGATTATAAGGAATTGAGAAGATGGTGCTGCCTCTATAGAAATAAAGGGGTCTAACAGAGAAACAGGTTTATAAAGATAATGCATGGGAAAAGTGGGCACCTTCAAATGGAAGACTGCCTATGTCCCTACTTGTCCTTTTCTTTGTCACTGGCAAAGAGATTCAAAATAAAATAAAAAGGGAGGTAGTGTGCCATACTGGTTAAGTGTTTAGTTAAGAATTCTTGGATTTAAATCTCTGTTCTGCTCTTAACTAGCTGTATGTACTTGCATGAGCATTCCAACCACACTAAATCTGAGTTTCCTGATCTGTGACATGGAAACAGCAAGAATACTTACCATGAAAGGTTGTTGTGAATAGCACATGACATTCAATAAATGCTAGCTGCTATTATTAAAATTCTAAAAGGAAAGAAATACTGCAAAATTCAGTTACTTTGTTCAATAATATAATTCATTCAAAATTGTCATCAGCTCTTTTGACGGATGGAAGGACTGGTAAGAAAGTATTGATATCATGTTATGATAATCCAGCTAGTGGTTATGATCAACATGCAAATGCTAGAGATTACCTGTTGGACTTAATCAATATTTTAAAGATGTCCTGAGCCGAATCCCTTATTCCTGGCTCTGAACTTACAGGTATGTTCTGTGAATCTAGAGAGATCCATGCAGCAGGTCAAGACACTAGAAAATACATATGGTAGCTTTCCAACATGTCAGTAAATGGAAACAAGGCTGACGACTTCAACAAAAGTCACAGACATTTTCAAGTAAGATCAACAAATGTTCATAATGAGATAATTTCAAAGGTTTACCAGAATCCTGTTTTTGTATATTAACATGTTGTTCAAAGCTTTAGAATCTATAACGTAAATAAAAATATTTTATGTCATCATCATAATAATGGATTCAGGCAAGAATCATCAATGTAGCCAAAACTAGTAGTGGGTAAAAATTTGAGGAGTAACATTTGATTTAGATCAATTTCTGATCTAAAATTTAGCTTCCTTCCATTTATTTCCATAACAGTGCTCTCCAAAATCTCTCTCGTTTAGTCAATCTTTTTCTTTATATTTTTCCGCAATGCGCAAAACATTCACCAAATTCAAAGCGTTCAAAAATAATGGCAGTTTCATTTATTGTTTAGCATGGGAAACACTCCTGTTTAGACAATGGAGAATTCAGTTCTCACCAGAGGGCGCTCAGGTGTTACTTAAACCATCTCTAGATTTCAGAACCTCCTTTGTAACTCAAATGTAAAATGGAGTTTTTATTTTTTATATTTGTAGGTAAACTTAGTTAGACTTTGGTATAAATATAACTCCAGTGTTTTAAAGCTTGAGTACATTTTGTTTTTCCTTTCAGATTAAAAATGATTACCCAAATGACATAGCAATCAGAACCCCCTCTAAGAAAGAAAAGAAAAGAGAGAGGGAGAGAAGTAGGGAGGGAGAGGGAGAGAGGAAGGAAGGAAGGAAGGAAGGAAGGAAGGAAGGAAGGAAGGAAGGAAGGAAGGAAGGAAGGAAGGAAGGAAGGAAGGAAGGAAGGAAGGAAGGAAGGAAGGAAGGAAGGAAGGAAGGAAGGAAGGAAGGAAACCAAGGGAAAAGAAGAAAAAATACATTCAAACTTCCACCACCCCAAAATTGATTGTTTTTGTTGTTCTCAAACATTTCCAGTTCTGGTTCATTGCAGGTTTGAGAGCCACGGGTCCTTCTTCATTTCATCCACCTACTCTGGAATCAGGTTACTGAGGGTGGGGTGGGGCCAGGTTGATAGGAACATTCTGTTTCAGGGCTTGGGTGCAAGGTGCTGACCTGCGCTCTGGTGAGTCCTGCTTCCCAGGATGGTCTTACCCTCTATTAGGCTATGCCAACGGCTCTCAAAGGCCCCTCACCACCAAGGTCAGCATGACCTGGGAATTTGTGAGAATGAAAAATTCTTAGGCCCCACACCAGCACTACCGAATCCAAACTTCTGGGGTGGGGCCCAGCACTCTGCATTTGAACAAGTTCTCTGGGTGATTTTGGTGTACACGACACAGTTTGGGAACCACCAGGCGTGGCACTTTGTTTTCACAAGGCAATCTGCTTTTGGGCAACCAGAGCCTCAGGGGGTATTGGTTAGTACCCCCTCTAAGAATTAGGAGCAGACTTCTTTTCAGACGAGATCTCGAAAGCTTAGGTGAATGATCGTCAGTGTCTTTAAGAGGTTTCCTACCTGCTTGAAGCTTCTAAAGGAACTTGTCCTTCACCAGTTTAAGCAGTAGCACCAGCCCTTGGAAGGAAGTTTTGGAAATAGATCACTCCTGTGTAAGGGACCAAGAAAGTCAGTTTAGGATTTAGGAAGGATGTGTGGCTTAATGGTTAGGCCTACAGATTCTGGATCCACTTTGCCTGCTTCAAATAATAGAATAGGTTGGTTGATATTGGGGAAGTAATTTGACCTCTTTTTAACTCAGTTTCCTTATCTGTAAACTGGGGATAATAACAGTAGTATCTTACAGGATTGTTATGAGGATTAAATCAGATAAGATTTCTAATTCACTCAGAACCGTCTCTGGCATGATGTAACTATTTAAAAATACTGTGCTTTGCATAGGTCTGTCATCCTGCCATTTCAATCTTACCGTCTTTGATCAGTAGCAAAACAACCATAATCATATCTTTTCCCAATTCTTATGGAAAATCTTAATATAAACAATCCCTGTCACATTTACACAGGTGACAGGAGATCTAGGGGCTTCTTTTGTGTCATACAGAGCTCTTCTTTTAATATCAGCTCTCCCACCTAATAGATGTCTGACTTTGAGCAAATTACTTGACCTCTCTTTAAATTTCACTTTTTCATTTGTAAAATGGAGATTATAAAATCCATCTCATAGGGTTGGTGTGAGAAAAAGGAACACAACCAGAGGGTAATTTGGGGCAGTAAAGCACCATTCATTACCTGTATACTACTGTTCCAGGAAAGGCAATAAAGAGTGTAGCATAGGGCTTGGCACATAAGAGGACTCAACACACATTAGTTTCTTTTCATTCACAGCGTTATACATTTTAAATATTGAGGGACCTTTTAAGTCACCAAAGCTAATTATGTTCTTGTACCATTTACTTTCAGCTTCACACTCCAGCTCCTGGATTTCTGGCCTGGCATGACCGGGAGAATTGCGTTTCCCCTTTCAGGCCAGATTTTCTAGTCAGCAATTTCCCATTTCTTTAGGCTGACTCCCCACCCCCCGCCCCCACCCCACCCCACCCCATTAATAAGCTTATATTTTTTAATTGTAGAAAATTTGGAACATTCAATAAGGCATAAATGACAAACGAACATTGCCAATTCCTCACCAAAAGAAAATATCATTAATATTTGGGTGTGTTTCCTGCAGGACTTGCTCTCTAGTTGAATAAAATTGCCATCATAAAGTATGTTCAATTTTCCCTGTGCCTCAGGGCTTCCGTAGGTGTGATCCTCTTGGCCAGGGCTATCTTTTTATGGCCTGGGAGGTGACTTATTTCCCCAGCCCTGTCTCCTATCCCAGTCCCAGCCATCCCTGATGTTTCAGACGAGGCGAGGTCTCTCTGTTAGACACTTTCTAAGCATTCTGTGCTCCTTCTGGACAGCATTACTCCCAGTTTGTACTGATACATCTACTTGTGTGATATTATGAGTAGTATCTACCTCCATGACTAAACGGTAAGCTCCAGGAGAGTAGAAACCATGTCTGGTTTGCTCACGACTACATTCAAGTGCCAGCACAATGTTGGGCACATAGTGTGCCCACAAAAACTAGTTTCTGAATGAGTAAATGAAAAAGGTCATAAGCATTTTTCCATGTTGGATATGATTTTGAATGGCTGATTTTAACTGGCATGATTTTAACTTGTTGATGACAGGGTGATAGGCGATACGTTCTCTAGGGACTTCAGAGGACTCCATGGATTTCTGAAGCAGTCTGTTATGGGGGCAGAATCCCTGGGCTTGGGAATCAAGAGACCCACATTCTTCTTTCTGCTCTTCCAGTTCCTGTGACCTTATGCAAGTCCCTGATCTTCTCTGAGCTACATTTTTCTTATCTGCTCTGCTTCTCTCCCTGGAATTTTACACATCACATAAAGCAATGCATGTGAAAATGCTGCTCAAATTGTAAAAGGCCACATAAATATGTGGCAGAGCTTTCAAAAAATATTTTGCTTGATTGATATAGAGACACTTGCAAATTTGCACAGAGGCTCCAACTTTCAACCTTGAAATTGATTGTGTTCCCAAGAGAATCTCCTGTTTCAAAGTTTAACGATTAGAGATAATTGTGAGTCTGAATGTCTTAAGTAGCAAAAATACATTATAACTACTATTTTATTCCTTTAAAGGCAGACATAGTAAAGTTTGCTTCCATTTTGTACTTAAAGATTGCAATAAATAATTATGATCAATTGTGACAACAGAAACTTAAATTTGTGTTTCTTTCAAATTTTCAATTGACTGATGCAGTCAAGATATTTTTGACAGACTGGTGAATGAATGCAAATTAAATAGATTATTGTAAAAAACCTTAGTTTTTGAATACACTTTCTTCTTTATTCAACAGGCAAGGAGTATGCTAAGATTTAGAATTTCAAAAATGGAGTTACTATCCCTGAGATACAATTAGTGTTCACATTAGAAGGTAGGGTGGAAGAAAGAAAATTTTCCACCAGTATCTCAGATGTCAGGAATTGGAATAAGTAACCTCTATGACCAAATTTTATTGGCTGAATCTTTGGTCATTGCATCTTAAATCATTTCCTTTACATTTTAAGTTATGTGAAGGTGCTTGAAATGTACACACTGAGGAAGTAAACGTTTTGGAGACTAGATAAGAATTGAAAAGTGTGCTAGGTAGGAAGAGCGGTCTTTTATACTCTGTGGAAATTGTGAGTTCATGGATAGAACAAAGCAGTGTTTGCTGATTTTATTTATTAATGACTTCTACACACCCTGTTGAAAAGTGAACAATTTTCTTTCTTCATAATATCACATAGTAAATACATAGCATTTTAGAAGAGGAAAATACTTTAAAGGCCCAATGTCCTTGTTTCATAGATAATATAATATCTAACATTTACAAAGAAATTTACAATTTCTTCCAGATAACATGATTTTATAGAATCTTCAGAACTCTATTATTATCCTCAATTAAAAATGAGGAAATGGAGACTCAGAGAGCTTAAATGACTTGTCTTAGGTCACAGAGCTAATAATAATGATAATGATGATGATGGTGGATAATATTAATTGAGCACTTTATACCAAGACCTCCTCATGCATGATGATGTTTAATTCTCATGGTAGTCCTATTACCTCATAATACATGACAAGTTGGAATTATATATCAGTGCTAAGAAACTGATATAACTGATTTATTTTTTTAATGACTACTCTTCTATAGACACAACTTAAATATTGAATGAAATTAATGTGATTTGATGTTTTTAGCCTGTATAAGCCAACTGATCGAGTAAATAGCATTCTCATTTTACAGATGAGAAAATTTGGTGAATTAATAGTATAGTAATAATAGTATAACAGTATAGTAATAGCTACCATAATAGTACAGTAATGGCTAATGCTGACAAGCAGAAGCAAGAATCTGGTTCTTCCCAACAGACCAGGTTCCCTTTTTCTCATTTGCATACCAGAGTGTTGGGTGGACAATTGGCAAGTAGGAGCCAAAATTAAGGACAAAGAGGTACCAAGTACCCCATATTCTGAATACTGGAGACCAGGCATCGCTAGCAGGGTTTAATAAGAGTCAGACAAACTGCCTCTGCATCCCCCTGCTCTGCCCCCCACACCCCACCCCACCATCTGAGACTGAACCACTCCTCATTCCCAATCCATTGAAAATTTCAACTAGACTAGGGAATATGGACGTGTTCTTAGAGCAGTAAGTCTTTGGCCTAGTGGAAAGTGCTGTGGCACCCTCTTTGAAACCAGAGGGGGTGCTCTGAGGACCATCTGCAGAGGTTGGCATTAAAAGAGGAGAATGATATTTTATTTCTTAGTCATCACACCAGTGCCTGTGCAAGTAAGGGAACAGAAAATCAAAGTGACATGATGGGGCATGGAGAGGTGAGGCAGTGGAGCAGACTGTGCCCACCTGATGGCATGGCAGCAATGTGTGGGTTTCCTAGGGGTCAAGAAGCCTCCATGGGAAGCAACCGAACTTGAGCTGACTTGCCAGTAACCTACACAAGAGGCTGTAGGGATAATTCTAAGAGTAACAGCCGAGGGGATATTAAAGGGCAGGGTGGAGACTTCAGCCTGGGAAGGCTCCTTATAAGTCCCTAAGGAACACTTACACATGTACCCAGTGTGGAGATGTCTGCCACACAGAGGCCAATATGCAGTGTTAACCATGAGAAGGCCACAATGCAGCACAGAAGTAGACATTGGTCTCTTTCTATCTATGCTTCCACTATAAGCCCAGATCCCCAAGCCACCACTCAAAGGTGAAGGCAGGAGGAGTAAAGGAGACCAAAACCCTTCTCCATTGTAGGGTCTGGCCATACGTGCCTGAGCTACAGGAAGGGAGGAGCTGAAAATGAAGTTTTTAATTGGACTGGACTCCTTTATAATGTAGTCATTTCAAAGCTGGGAGTTGCCCAGGATGTTGTTAAGGGATGGGAAAGGAATATTCAGCAGAGCAAACTAGAAAAAAAGTAGTAACTAGAAAAAAAGAAAAAGACATTTTAGTTTGTACTCTACTGAGTTCAGGCTGTTTGGAATGGATATTACATATGCTTCAAAAATGTGTGTAATAACTGCAGCTTACCCACACAGCTTTGCATTCTTTTCAAATATACAGAAAATTTTATGGGATGATGTTGTCAGGAACCAAGTAGCATCTTTAAAATCTTCCATTATTGCGTGTCCAAGGGATGAAATTGAGAAAACCCAGCAAAAAAGGCAGCCCTATCCTTTCTTCTGATTTTATCTTTTGCCACAGCAGGTATCTTGGCGTCTGATCTACCAGAACGAAGATCTGTGATTCCAAGCCAGGTAGTTTACTTTTGCATAATAAATCCTGACTGATAGATGTAAACTGTCAATATTTAGTAAGTGCCTTCTGTGATAAATACCATAGGGATTAAAAGTATATAAAAATGGTCCCTACTTTCAAGGAGTTTACAATCTTGATAAACATATACTCATCAAAGATAGGACAGTATCTGACAAGTGCCAAATGAACGGAAGTGACATCTAACATACCATATAAATTTAGATTGCCTAGGGATTCTCTTGCAGGGGTCATCAGGTCAGAAAAGTTGAGACTTCAACAGTGCCATGAAGGATGGATAAGAATAAAATCAGCAGAGACTAAAGGACTGCGACCTGAGCAAATGGGCAGAGATCAGGGTAGTTTGGAAGTCACATTTGAGGACATTGAATCCCCCCAGACAAATTCTGCATCAGCCTACTTTTCTTTGAAGGTACTGAGCTGCAAACTCAAACAGGTTAAAAAATAAAGGGCATTTACGCATATTAATTAGCTTATTTAATTGAAGATAATTAGAGGCTTCAGAGTTGAGCTAATTAGACCTATAGTTCCATTTCTCTGTGATTTTCATAGCCCTCTTTTTACCTTCAGCCTGGCGTTCTTAGTTACAAGATGATTCTTCAGGTGTATGAGTTATCTATTGCTGCATAACAGATTACCTCCAAACTTAGTGGATCAAGCAATAAACACTTATTATCTCACAGTTTCTGTGTAACAGGAATCTAGGCATGGCTTAACTGAGAGGGGCTCTGTCTCAGAGTCTCTCACAAGGCTGTGGTGATCAAGATGCCAGCTTGGCTGTGATCATCTGAGGCTTCACTGGGATGGATAATCCACTTCTAAATTCACTCATGTGGCTGTTGGCTGGAGGCTTCCGTTCCTTGTCATATGGAATTTTCTATGGGTTTCTTATAACATGGCAGTTGGCTTCCCCCAGAGCAAGTGATAGAGAGAGAGAGAGAGAGAGAGAGAGAGAGAGAGAGAGAGAGAGAGAGGAGGAAGAGGAGGAGGAGGAGGAGGAGAAGGAGCAGGAGAAGAATGGAGGGGAGAGAACCCAGTATGTTATAACGTAGTTTTAGAAATGACGTACCATCACTTCTGCCCTATTCTGTTGGTCACACAGACCAACCCTAGTACGTTGTGAGAGGGGGATTATACTAAAGTGTGAATATCAGGAGGCTGGAGTCATTGGTGCCATCTTGGAGTCTGGGTACCACATCTATATAATTCCTTGTTCATATCCAGAACAAAACAGTTGCTTTTGTTTTAGCCATTGAAGAAAATTTATCAGATTTGCTCTGATTGTACCATCCTGAAACCAATCATAGCAACTGGGTGAATTGGTTTAGGGATAGAATGAAATAACTGGCTTAGGCAAATTAGGATCCACCTAGAGCTGGCGATGTGGTTTGCTGCCACTCAGACAGCATGGTTGCTCTACAGAAAAGAGTGGATAGTAGTATGTTGGGCAGGCACCCACAGAGTTCTCTATAGTCTACCTGTGGCTACTTAGCATCCGTACATATTCTCCTTCCTACCCACACATGGTTATATTTACAAACTCTCTCCAATGGGAGACAATCCAAAGTCTAATTTAAGCTTTAAGTCCAGGATCTCTGTGTGTTGTTCCATACTCTTTACAGTCTAACAATCGAAGGGGTCCACTTCCAGTACAACCAATATCCAACTGTGGAGAAAAAACAGGATAACTTCAATAAAACTCTCTTTTAAGGAAAAAAGAGGCTCGGATAAAATACATAGCTTTGCCTGGTGCACAGCATGTATCACATCCCACTGGACAAGAATTTTAAATTCTCCTTTCCCTGGCTGGAAGACAGAGTCTGGGTAGAGAGGGTAGGAAGTAAGGTCCCAGGCAGTAATCGCTGCCAGATTGTTGAAGACCTTTTAGGATTTTAGCCTGTGGGCAATGGAGAAAGAAAGAAAGAATCATCGAGGGTTTTTGACTACGGTAGTGATGATCAAAATTGCTTTGGTAAAATTAATTTAGAGGTGCTATGCAGTGTGAATTTGCAAATCCCCTTAAAATAATGCCCTGGATACAAGTTTCCTCTTATAAACTGAAAGTGATGCTTGAAAAAGAAATGCTAACAGATTCCACAGTAAAGTCCACGTAAATCCTAGGTTTTTTCTCTTTCCAAATAGAAATTATAAGTTGTTTCTAGGCACCTGCATAGAACAAACAGAGTGGTTCATATTGTGCCATTTCCCTGGCATTAATTCCAAATTAGAATGAATGACCTCTAAGAAAAGGTTTGTAATAGAAGGTAGAGTTGCTAGATAAAGAATGACAGGGGGGTAAGTTTAATTTGAAAAAGTGAGAAAAAAATTAGAAGGGAAAGCATTTTTTTAGATAACAATAACCCTTCATTTACCTGTACATGGTGGAGAAAATAATAAAAAATTACTGTTTACATTATTTTACTACTATAAATCTTATGTAAGTGAACAGGTTATAAGTTTGTATAGGCTGTGAAAACATTTGTATTTTGAAAAAGAACGAAAGTTGGGGGGTAAGTGAAGACGTGAGCCTACAGCATCACCTGCTATTGTGTGGGGCCTTTACCAGTTCAGGATATGAAGGAATATCTTCTTCATAGTCAAAAAACCTATGGGACTTCTCAGAGGGCCTGGAAGAAATCTAAGATGGAGGGTGGTGAAAAAACGGATTATTCCTATTTGAAATTGCAGGTATTAGGATTGAATTTGGATTTGACTTACTCCTGAGAAACACATAATAGAAATACCCCCACAATCAAGTTGTTTTTTTCTCTAGTCTACAGACTTGAGTGAGTATGGGTGAGTGAAATGTATAAAAGAAAACATTTTTGAGGTAGGAATAGATTCATCACTGAGTTTCCCTGCCAAATTCAGAATTAGATAGTGGAAAAATTCTATTTATTTTGAGTTTGTGAATCTGCCAGCAAACTGTTGGGAAAAATAAAGACAAGCCAGATGATCACTTGGGCTATGGAATGAACCATACATGACATATGACTGAAATTTTTTAGAGAAAAATATAGTTTTTCCTACTTTTATTTCCCTTCTTTTATTTTACTTTGGAGTCCTTAATAACTTTGATTTGCAGCATGCTTTTCTATTGTACTGAACTATAGTAGCAAAATGGAAAATACAGCGTATTACAATGTTGAAATCAACCTTAAGAGTCAGGAAACTGAAAATATCAAGTTTCCATAGTAACACTAATTTAGTCAGATCACACATGTTGTTTCTGAGCCATTAGTTTACTCTTATGATGTTAAAAGAACATAATATTTATTCTGTAATGTGGTTTAGTTAATATTACAATGCGAAACAATTTCATATTTTCTGCATGTACATTTTAAATCACTTTATTTATGATAGACTTGACATTTGAGTGCTTGTACTATTTTGGAAAATGTAAAAACATTGTAAAAGTTTTTTTTAAATTTCTGAAGTTAATTAAACCAGAAATCATGAACCTATCATGATTTAGAAAGATATAAGGTAATGAATGATGAACTGGATTTTGAAAGCTTGCACCAGGATTTTTTGCTGAATTTATGCGAATTTATTTGGTCTTCCAAGCTGGGTAGCTTTGATGTGATCTGATTGTAGTTTCCACAGTTACCATATTCTATCTGGTGTATCCTTGATATCTACTAGAAATTTGTCCCAAGTTCTTTTTTAATTCCCAAATTGATGAATACTACTATGGCTCTGTCTGTTGGCTGACTTTTGGGGCCCACTTTTCCCGAAAGAAGCTTTTTCCTCCACAACTTTATGGGAGTTACTCCAAAGATAATGATCTAGAAAAGGGAAAATCTGCCTTTTCAGTGGGCCCTGTCCTGGTGCACACACAAAACACATTTTCACAACTGGTCCTCACATACTGGTCTTGTATGGTGTGTAGTTCAAATTTGTTTCTTAGTAAAATAACAAAAACTACAAGTCATAGTTTCATGGTCCACTCATGATTATTACATTGATTTTCAGCTGTTAAATAACCTTACATTCCTGGGATAGATCCTACTTGACCACAGTATATAATTCTTTTTGTATGTTGCTGGAGTTGGTTGGCTAGTATTTTGTTGAGGATATTTACATCTATATTCATAAGTGATATTGATCTATAGTTTTATCTTCTGCTGACATTGTGAATATTAGAGTGTACTCTATACAAGTTCTCATTCAGTGCGCTCAAATTAATAAAAACAAGTTAATTCAATGAAAAATGACTCATGCTTTTTGATATATATTGTGACTATGAATACAATTTATTTGGTTGACTGGCTTGATTGCTTCTTGCCTATCTGAACATAAGTAATGCTAGAAATTGAATTCAATTCAAGAAGTATTTGTTGAATGCTTATGCTAGGCATTGTGCTAGGTACCGGCGATATACCGATGAGCAATGAATTGGTAGTAGCAGTAATAGTATTAGGTTGGTGCAAAAGTAATTGCGGTTTAAAAAGTTAAAAATAATGGCAAAAACTGCAATTACTTTTGCACCAACCTAATAGTAGTACAGTAGTAATAAGTTGCATAGTGGGTAAAAGTACTTGAATTTGATGCCTACCTCTACTACTTCCTAACTGATAGGCCACAGGCAAATTACTTAACCTCAGTTTCCTCATACATGAAATGTGGCTATAAATAGCATGTAATTCATAGGATTGCTGTAAGGATTAAATTAAGTAATATGTTTAAACAGTACTGGCAATTGGTAATCACTACATACAGTTTAGCTATTATTACTATTTTTATTATTATTATTATTAGCTTTTCATGTGCCAGAACTTACTTACATGACTTCATTTAATTTTCATAACAACCCTTTTGAGGAGGTTGGTATTACCTCCATTTTTATAGCTGAGAAACCTGGGCTTATAGAGGCTAAGTAACTTGCCTGAGATCATTGATGTGTTGATTGGTGGAAGCCGAATTAATTCACACCCAGAATATGCTTGACTGTCAAGACAGTGTTCAAATATATTACTCTATCTAGCCTATCCCTGGCTTAAAGGAGCTCTCACCGACTTTTTCCCAGGAAACCCTGTCCAATAACTAGCTTAGATTCTTCTAAGTTTCCAGAGAAAGACTTTTGGTGCCCTATTCCAGTAACTTGTTCCCCTAAAGTTCGTTAGAAAAAAAGTCTATTGCACTTGAACTTTATTTCTTCCTTAGGATGGAGAAGAAAACATATTTACCCATGTGGCAACCTAAGTCCATACAGTCCAGTATTTTCTCTTATTGATACTTAGAGAATTCATTGTTCAGTGGGGAAAAACAGAAATTATATAGGAAAGCTTTGTTGTTCTGCATGTCTCTTTAATGTTAAAAAGCTCAGGTGTAGAACTGAATCTTTTGTTGTCTGTTTGGATACTCTTTCTGCTCTTGACTTTGATCCTGTTTCAACATTATTTTTCAGGGCCTTCTAACTGCCTGCTCATGGGTTAGATTCCCACCTTGCTATAGTTTTTAAATGCTCTCAGTTTTCACACAACATAATGGGCATAAGAAAGAGGTCTTGGGAAGGTGGGAAGAGGGTTAATAATTGTGAAGGCAAAGGTATAAACATTTAGGATCAAAGTAAGCTCACAACTTCTCTTGTGTAGAAATAACTTTCCTGTGGTTAAATAAATAAATAAATAAATAGCCTATCATTTCCGGGGAAAGATGACAGAACTTTGGATGCTGAGGCATCAGGGGAAGGAATTTAAGTAGACTGAGACAAAAGAAAGCGATGCAGAATGAAGGTAGGGTAACTATTGGGCTTCTACCAAGAGACATCCCAGGACTTACCAGTAGTCTTATATGCCTTTTATGATGTAGAAAACCAACCTGCTTCTCCTAAGAGAATAAATTATTCAACATTTCCTTTATTTCCCCCTATCCGGTGACTCCTATAGGTAATGTTTTTAAACCCTAGATCAAGGGATTGGGCTAATGTTGCCTCCTAAAAATAAAGCCTATGAACAGTATATACTTAGAATTGAAGTTCTCTGTGAAAGATGGATGAATACTGAAAACCAGGCAATTTTCTGAAAGGAAAAAAAAAAGTCTTTATTTTAAAGTAAAAAAATTCCAGTGCATATCAAGTATGACACAAAGCTGATACCCACCCAGTGGCCAGATATGTTTTCCTGAGGGATTTCATTGTGTTTATTCCTCTAGCATTTTTTCATTCCTGACTTTTGGGGTGGCCCTTCTGTGAAGAGTTTCCTCATCCCAGCTGTTATGATGTTTAATCTAGAGTTGCCAACTTCTGATCTGGCGGTTCCAAGACAGGGTGAGGAAAACAAAGCTTTTCAGTATTTCTGAATCCTGTCCCCCACCCGCATTGGAATTAATGCTTTCATCTCTGGTCAATCCTAAATTGTTTTCAACCCTAGCTTCATCTCTTCTCTCCCCCGGAATAGCAGAGCAATTACTAATGGTAAAGATCCATGTCCATGTCCAATGTTCACATTACTTATGCCCCACGCAAATCTTCATTTATTTCTCTTTTCCTTTTCTATCCCTCTCCTTCCCTCCACCCAAGTAAATTATGGTAGTTTTCTTTGGGGGAAATATTTACTTGAAAGAACTTTTTTTTTTTCTCAATATAAAAATTAGATTTTGGGTTTTAAATTAACTAGGGTGTATTTTTTCTTAGGAAAAACAGGCTATTCTTTAAACAAGATAATCATCTGGTTTTGATCCTAATGTTAGTCCATGGGAGGGCCTGACACTTCCAATAAAGCAAGTTGTGGCATTTCATTTTAGAGACACAAAGATGACTACTCCCCACTCCCTCTTGCCCTTGGCCTGAATTGTTTAATGATAAGGTGGAGTGCTCCTGACCCATCTTGTGTTTTATACCTGGCCTGCTGCAGGACTAGGCAGATAAAGAATTAGGGGTAAGCAGCATTAACACTTGAAGGCTGAAAGCAAGGTATAGATATAGATGAAGAAACAGCCCCTTTTACCAAATGTGGAAAGGCATAAATTTCACAGTACTGTTCCATGTTGCTTTCTTCTGGTACATTCAACATGGCTATCTACTGTGAATGAATCTACATCTGGCAATGGAAAGTATTTAGGAGATCAAGTGGTTCTTTGGTTCTCCTAGTATCCCCAAGTGTCTGGTACAATATGGCTGTTCCCACATGGCTTTGTTTAAAAACCCCACCCTCAGAGCCCCCACAGATTTGCTTTTAGGTAATACCCCATGCTCTGAATATTTTTCTTGACCTTATCATCCATGGTAAGGATGGCAATCCACTACCCTGAAGTAATTTAGTGTCCCCTTCCCTTATACATATCTGTTCCCAGTCATGTACAGTTAGCTAGCTGGTTGGAAAAATATTAGCATTAACGTAATATTTTGCATTAACAATAGGAATCTTTTAGAATTAATTCCTTATCCCTAAAGACACTCTGCTACTGCAATAAATTAGTGGAAATTTCAGATGATGTCTGGCTAATTGGACAGGTGTCTAGAGTAGGCTGACCATCTAGTGTCCTATAGGATCTTATGCATAAGGTCAAAGCCACCTTTGAAACTTCACTTGTTTTCTATTGAGAAAAATTCCTATTACTTCCATCAAAAGGGCATAATGAAAGCTTGAAAGAAAAATGAAGATTTGTACAGAAGGCAGGATGGGTCCTTATGTTAAAGCTGTTTTAACAAAACAATTCGAAGATTAAGTGGTGTCCCCAATATTTCACAGCAGTCTGGATGAGAAAAACACAGAGCCCTATTGTTATTGTTATATTACTCTACAGCTTTTTGTATTCTTTTTCTATTCTGGACTTTTGACACCTCTTATTCATGTGTTCTCTTTCTGTCTCACCTGTATTATTTATATTTTTGTTTCCATATATAAGAGAATAGTCCTTCCAAATAGTCAACATTCCTATAAAAGGCTTTTGTTTGTTTGTTTGTTTTGTTTTGTTTTAAATATGAAGGCAGGAATTTACTTTTGGTAGAATGGAAAATATTCAGGAGATCCAAGTCACATTTATACTATTATTGATATTGACATTGCCTGACTCATCCCTGAAATAACAGATATGGTGGAAACCTTTTATAAATAAAGCTTGTGTTAAGTGGATTCATATATCTGACTCACAGACTAGACATGACTTCTTTGGAATTTTTGTGTGTATGAAAATAAACTTTGTGCACCATACACCTGTATTTGTATAATAACTCACTTCGGCTGAATGTAAGAAAATAATTCCTTCCTGTTAAAACATTAAAACATGCTTCTTAATGGATAACTAAGAAAATGGCCTTATCTATTTAAGATTTTTTTCCTGTAGAGTATATATTCATATTGCTGTTCTTCAAATTAGAAGATAATTAAAAACAGAAACTGATCATTTTTAAATTAGTATCACGGTTTTAAGAAAGATCTTTTCCATTGCTTTTTCATTTTTTTTAAATTAAATTTATTGGGGAGACAATTGTTAGTAAAATTACACAGATTTCAGGTGTACAATTCTGTATTACATCATCTATAAATCCCATTGTGTGTTCATCACCCAGAGTCAGTTCTCCTTCCATCACCATATATTTGATAACCCGCTTTCTCATTTTTATATAAGTTGATTAGCTTCATTTGGCTATTTTACAGATATTAACATTTTCTATTCTTTGATTTGATTAAAATGTGGTAGAAGACTAATGAAGTGTTTCTCTACCCTTTAATTCTTGTCTTAAACCTACACTTATACTTCTTTTCATTTCTTAGAACAGCCTAATAATGATTTGAAATTAGCAAGAGATTTAGAAATTTTCAATGCTTTAGTAACTTTTATGATCAAATAATTACACTTACTACTTCCTTAGATTAATTTATCTGACTATAAATGAGCTGTTGATTAAATTTAGAAATTTAGGAAGCTATTGGAAATATTTTTTTAAAATACCAATTTAATATAAAATTCTACATTATTGGATAACTTTTTATTCTAACCTTGTCTCTATAATACTTCCAATTTATTTTAGGAATTTGAAAAAGAATATCATTATGATGTGCATTCTACAGGTGTTAGATTCAGTGTTCTATATATGTTTTATATATGTATAGTTTGTTATACATATATATATATATATATATCTATATATATATGTCTATTAAGTTAGTTTGTTATCTGTGCTGTTCAAATACTTTGTCCTATTTTTCCTCTTTTTTTTATCATGTACTGAAACATGTTAAATCTCTCAGTATAATTGTAGAATTGTTTATTTCTCTTTCTAGTTCAGTTTTTGCTTTACATATTTTGAAGTCATGTTATCAGGTGCACACAATTCTAATATTGCCTTCTTGGTAATTGAAATTCTTATCATTATGTTTGACACATCTGCTCTACATTTTTTTGTCTTCTTGTTTGCTTTTTTCCAGATTGACCAAGTATATTTCTTTTAAATTATTTTCTTTTTTTCCCCTCTATTAGCTTGGTAGTTATATACTTTAGTTTTATTCACTTAATAATTAGCCTATACATTACAATAGGAATAGTTTACTTATCAAATCTAAAGTTAATAAAAACTTTATCCTTCTTCCAGATATTACAAGCAATTTGGTATTTTGTTTTCCCCAAAGTTGGGGATACCAACTTTATTTTTTCCTCCATTTTTGACTTTTTGGGTAATTTTAAATCTATTACTCCATAGAAATGGAGAAGGCAATTTATAGGAAAACATAATAACTTAATATTGTTAGATACAATTCTTACAACAGTTTTAACTAGAAAATCAAAATTTACTTATATGTCTCTTCCATTGATTTTCAGAGCTGCTAAGGTACATTTCAGTCAGTGCATGAATTCTTATCTTTAGACTTCTAAAGATTTTTTAAATAAGTAGTGAAGTATAAGGGTGATTTTTTTTTTTTTTTTTTTTAGTTTAGCGTCTTTATTATAATGGAACAATTCCAAGACAAATATATTCACTTATCCTGTGTAGCACCTGGTGGGCACTTCTAATCTGGATTCCTGTATGTCTTTTATTTTGGAAAAATTTATGCCATTTGCTCAATGTTCTCTTTATGGCTCTTCATTAGATATATTTTGGAGACTCCCCATTAGATATATGTTGGAGACTCCCAATTGATCCTCCATATTTTTAAACTGCTTTTTCGTACTTGTGTTTTTACTTCTATCTCACTCTAATAGGCTCTTGGTAAATTGCTCAGTACTCTTCCATTTTATTAATTCCCTCATCTTGATCTCATCTATTAGTTTTAACTAATTTTTTTTCTTCCAGGATTTCTGTTTTTTTAATGGCTATTATCATTTCTTGTACATACACACATATACACACACACGTACATATAGAGGTTGCCAAAAAAATGTACACATTTTAAGAAAGGAAAAAAAACTGTATTGAAATTGTAATACTCAATATATACTGATAACAAAAGATGAATACAAGTCACGTTTTTGATTTCTGCAAGTACAAGAGGTGTTCAAAATGGTTACATACCATCAGCATCCAGACACTTCTGATTACGGCAAACTACTGCTTGAGCATAGATAAAATGTGTATACATTTTTTTAGCACCCCGCGTATATGTATATAGTTAGTTATTTGCCTAATAGGGATGGATAGAGCATGCTGCAGTTATTAGTACTTATTGTGTCTCACCCAGCCTTAAAATGCTTTAAAGTTTTAAGAATTTGTGTTCCATGAACTGAAAATAATTTCCTAGGCACGTCTTTATTTAATTTTTCTATATGTTCTAATGGTGGATAACATTAAAAATTTCACATTGTATTTAGCTTTATGGAAACCTGCCAAAAATAGTCATTGAAGACAGCTTGCTTAATTAACGTTTTTCTGTATGATTATAATTGTGAACATGGTGGAAGATTCTGCAGACTGTAACATGCCCAGAGAATTAATTAGAAACATGCCACCAAGGTTTGGCATATGTATTAGTTTTCTCTTGCTGCTGTAACAAATTGCGACAAACAAAGCAGCTTGCAATATCCATTTGTTATCTAATAGATCTGTAGAACTGAAGTCTGTCATGGCTTAGGTGGATTCTCTGCTTAGGGTCTCTCAAAGCCAAAATCAAAGTGTCGGTAGGGCTGCATTCCTTTCCAGCTGTTATTAGGAAGAATCCTTATCCAAACTGCTTTAATTATGCCTTTTTATTTTCTGTGTTTCTGATGCTTTGCCATCTGGGACCTTGCCGACTCTGGAGTGACTGCTCATCCCGGGAGTAGCCAAGTCCTAAAGATAGTAAATGATACACCTGCAAAGGTGCCTTTCATATGTAAACTAACCAATCCCATCCCCCCACCACCTCCTCTATGGGACAGTCACACTCAGGGCCAGTGTTCCCTGCCCTCATCACCTCAGGGCAGGTACTAGGCAACTAGGGACAGCGCCTGTGCTCTGAGCCTGCTGAAATTATTCAAACTAGTCAATCCTAAACCTGTTTACCCTGCCTTGCCATTGCTCCCCATGGAAACCACAATAAAGGCAATTGCACACATTTTCCCCTGCTTCCTCTACCTCCTGTCCATCCCTGGTGCTTCTCTGTGTGGCTTTGTGTGGTGTGCTGTGACCCCCTCCTCTTGGCAACTGTGAGTAACAAACTATCTTTCCAATGGCAACTGTCTCCTGATTTATTGACCTCACCATACCTGAATAATAATTCCTTTGAATCCTTTTGGCATCCTCTTCTGCCATATCTCTCTGATTCCTTCTTCTGCTATTAAGGACTCATATGATTACATCAGGTCTCATCCAGAATAATCTTGGATATTCTTGGATAACCCAGAATAATCTCCCTATTTTAAGGTTAGATGATTAGTAATCTTAATTACATCTGCAACATCTTTTTACCATGCAATATAACATAACCATGGGAGTATTACCAGGGAGCAAAGATCATAGAGGCTAAAATTCTGCCTACCACAGAGTTTTAGAAGTTAAATAAGAAATACTGGCTTCAAAATTTGCTTTGGGAAAATATCACGAGAAGTTGTAGTATGTCCTTAACTGTTCACATTGCTGGCTGCAGACTCTCAGTTTATCTGTTCAGAATTTCTGCGACCAAGATAGCTTTAGATAATTGTATGACTGAAAGAATCACATTGTAAAGAATTACTCAGGTACTAGTTTTGTGCCTATCATGCATAAGACCAACATATCAAGCTTGCTGGATGCTCAGACTGTACTCTCTATTTGAAGTTTCTTGTAGTTCTCTAAGGGGTGTTTTAGGTGTTTCTGTGTCCCTTCACGCTCATTTACCCCCCACAGGGCTCCTTAATATGCATCATATTTTTTCCATCAGTGTACTTTTATACTGACTTTGTCTGCTTTCTTATGTACTCACTGGGGGAAAAGTTCTGAGGCATAATTATATGTTGATAGTTTAAAATGTCTGACTTACACTGCCTAGTGCACAGTTAAAAATACCTTCTCCTCTGCAATTAATCCAGGACCAAATAATGCAAATGTAAAACATTTCAGAAGCAAACATTTTCCAAGATCATTTTACCCTGTTACTCCAGGGGGCTTTCTGAGATGGTCAGAAATGTGTTCTGCTTCCCCTGTGACTGATGGTTCTTGCTTCCTCTATCCTAGTTTTCCTATGCCCTTTTCTCTTCTCTCCTCCTTTCTTCCCCATTTCCCCCCTTATATCTGTTTCTTTATTTCCCCTTTATTTTTCTATTTTCTACTTTTTTCCTTATGTGCATCCTAATCTTGATTTATGGATTTATGGATTTCACCGCTGTATGATTTTATCATTCACTTTATCTTAGATTTTCAATTCCTTGGATTACCCCTTTAATTTTTCTTTTCATTGTGTGTTTTCAACATTGTTGCCTTATATCATCTTTTCCTCAAACACAGTATCTTCATTCAGAGCATCCTGTGCAACCAATTTCTTTTTGGCAAATACATCTATGGTATCTGCTGAAGACTATTTCTAGGTGAGGTAAGGTAATTAAAATTAATGATAAAATAATTGACAAGGTGAACTTAGATGTAGATATAGGGTCTTCCTCGTCCAGAGTGACAATCGTGTTTTCTCAACTTTATCTTTAATTTTCTAACTTCAGAATATTACACATTAGAATAACATGATGAGGACAGATAACCACTCAGAGGTTAAGTGTTTTTCATTTTCTTGCCAAAACAGGAGGGCATGGCAGCCTTACGAGTTGGCTCAGGTTCAGAGACATGCTTCTCATGGTTTTCATGCCTTTATAAAAGAAGTTCAGAGTTGCTCCAGCTCTAACATCTCATATGCCAAGAGTTCTGAATTTATCCCTGTAGGGTACACTGTGGTTAGTACACTATGTGCTTAATGAGTCTCTGTTTGGGGATAAAACTTGACTCTGAACTGTCATTATTTTCCCAGTGTAAGTAGATTTACTGTAGCCCTCCCACTTGCTTAGTATGCGGCTATGTTGCTGCTTTAATTCCTGAAAGACTGGGAGAGTTTTCATTTGGCTGTGGTAGTTTCAACAAAATCAAACTTGGCCTTTGCAAAATCATTTTGCTTTTAAGAAGTCAGGCCTGGCCTTTGAAAACCCTTAGGATCTTTTGCAAGAAAGAAATATTATTTTGTGAGAGTCAAGTCCAATTTTTTTTTTCTCTTTTTAAACTGCCACTATCGTGGGAAATCCAGGCAGAGAGATCAATTTCCCCTGTTTTCAGACTTAAAGCAATACTATGCTAATGGATAGTATTTTGCTTGTGTTAGAATCCTTCTAGCATTTTTCTCCTGTTACAAATATAAAAACAAACAAGACATTTTTCTATTTAACCAAATGATTCAGGTCACTTCTCTTTGTCTCTTGGTTACTCAGAGTGTAATCCTTTACCTCAGCTGCAGAAATGGGCTTCTCTCCCTGAGTGTTCATGGTAGTCGGGTGGGTCAACTGATTTGATGCAATGAGGCTCCCATAACTGTGGCGTTTGAGAAATATTTTCAGTTAGAGTTATATAGTAGTAAGATACTGTCTACACTAAGCTAACAATTGAGATTACTGACTTAATATATATAGGATTCACATTCAGATTTTCCCCCTTTCAAAGTCTAAAATTTATAGTACATTGAGTCACTGTACACTGAAGATTTTGTATAAATATAAAAGATTTTCTATCTATCTGTCTACCTGTCTGTCTGTCCATACGTGCATCCATCCATCCAACAATCCATCTAATTTTCCACAGTGTGAAAACAATTAAAGGATAAAATGTAGCAGGAAAGATTTAAGCTCAAAATAAAGTAGAATTTCTTAAATGCTGAGATAGGTAAGGGATTTAGCACTGATTGAGAGTTCACTCTCTAGCAACACTTTACATATATCATCTTATTTAATTCAGCCCACTACCACATGAGGAAGGTATTATACTCATTTTATAGATAAAACCCATTTAAACCCCACTCAGAATTAGAAGTATTTAAGGTGATTGAGAGTGGGGAAGTCAGGATTTAATACCAGCTCTGTCTTTCTCCAAGGTTTATGCTCTTTTCAGCACAACAATAGCCAGGTTGGTTTTTGAGGGTTCCCCTACTCCATGAAAAGTCTTTATATTCTTATTCACACAGTCCAGGATCATTTAATTAAAGTCTGGAGATGAAAATAATGGAGAGAGAACTCTCCTGGGTATCAGGAAATCTGGGTTCTAGGGCTGGCCCTAGTTTCCACATGTGAAAGCAGAAGAACAGCTGCTGGCTTTGCCTGGACTTGGTCAGTTTTTAAGGCACTGTTTACAGGCAAGGGTGTTATTACTGAGTAAGAAAATGTTAGTCCCAGTTTTATTTTGGGATAGAAAGAAGACGATTTAGGGTTTTCCCACTGCCACTCACTTAATCCCCTACTCTTGGTCAACAGTGGTTACTGTTAAAACTCACAATTGCATGAATTAAGGAGACATGGATAGTCAGCATAACTCAAGTCTTGCTTAGGGTGCCACAGAACTGGAACAAAGAAATCATGTAAATGACTCCTGTTTTGTAGTGAAAAGCAAAGAACACCATAACTTTTTGATTCAATCCCGGATCATAGGTCTTATTGCTGAACAGGTCCTCATGAAATGATCTAGCTCAGTCCTACTTTTTGGGCAGGCAAGTTTTCACTCCTACTTTATACGTAAAACAACAGAGGCTAAAAGGTTGTACAACTTACCCAAGGTCACAGAGGGGTGCCACAGAGAGGGAGGAGAGAGTAGAACCGCCTTGGAGTACAATGATCTTTCTACTGCAAAACACCAAAGCGAGTTCTGCTTTAGGAGATGTCTCTTTCCTATAGGAACGCTTAGTTTTGCATCCCACACCCAGGGAATGGTCTCTTCCCTGGCTTCCTAAATCAACCACCATGTTCAATCTAAAATGATAACTAAGTCTCTCTGAAGTAAAAGGCTCTTGCATAATAGTTCCCTCTAACAGATGTTAAAACATCTGCATTGCATCTGCTGGCCCCAGATCACCACATCCAGAACACTTGGATAAATCCTCTGGTTTCAGAACCAGGTTGTTTATTGCTTTTCAACAAAAGTTCATTCACCAGCCAATATTTTCATTTCAGGTGTTTAGAGGCTGCTATCTTATTTATCATTCAATAAACTAAAATGTGAAAACAATTTGCAAGTCTCTGCTTATACCTGGTGTATGTGTCTGCATGCACCACTCCAACACTTCTTGTTGCCCTGTGCTGAAACGGTCCTCGTCACTGCAAGATCTTGACAGCCACTTGTTAGGGAAGTGGTGCAGGGATCCACACATCAGATGAAGACTTAGATAAATTTGTGGATTCTCTCAATCCTGTGAAGCTGTGATTTTGTGATATCAACATTGGTCAGTTGAGAGAAGTAGATAACCCCTTGTCAGTGAGAGTATAGACAGCTACTTTGTGTAGTGTGTGTGTGTGTGTGTGTGTGTGTGTGTGTGTGTGTGTTTGTGTTTTAAATGGGGCTCAGTTTTTAAATGCCTCATGAACTCCCAAGGGGGCATTGGGAGCTTTGTATCTCCAAGTGCTGTTGGATATTGGCACAGAGACCTAGGAATGATAAAAACAGGATAAATTTGTCATTTTCACTGCTTGGCTCTAACCATGTTCCCCTTATTTTATCCTCACCTTCATGGTCTGATTAGTGTCCATGATTTGGCTGTATCAAGCTATTTCTACAAAGATCCACATAATAAATGCTTTAGGCTTTCCAGGTCACATAAGTTCTCTGTTGCATGTTCTTTTCTTCTTTTTCCTTCTCTTCCTCCTCCTCAATCCTCTAAAATTGTAAAAACCATTTTTAGCTTGCAGGCGGTACAAAAATAGGCTGAGTCTGCATTTAGCCCAGGGACTTATAAATGACAAACTCCTGATATATACCATAATTTTTTTTAAAAAAACAGTTCCCTATTATTTGACATGTTTGCATTTTTCACTATTCTAAACAGTGCTGCAGCAAGAAGTTCTACTACTCATGTCTTTGTTCGTGCATACCAACAGAATTCTGGAAGTGGAATCAATGGTAAAAGGTATTTGCATTTAACCTTTGCAAAAGTTGTACCATTTACACTTCCACTAACAATGTATGAGAGGGCTATTGCCTATACCCTTGTAAAAACTCAATATTATCATACTTTTTAACTCTTGCTGATCTGATGGATAAAAAAATAGGGTTTCACTCTATAAAATTGTATTCTCCTCATTCCTAGTGATATCAGGAATCTTTTCACATTTTACAGCCAATTAAATATATTTTTCTGTGACTTTCTGATTCATTTTTTCTTCTTGTTCCTTTGTTATTAATTTGTAGGAGCTCTCATTAATCCTTTCTCTGTTTCATGTGTTGCAAAATGCCCACCTAGTCTGTCACTTGTCTTTTAACTCTGTTTAAAAATTCCTTACTTTTTAGACAAACTAATATATATACATATATATGTATATGTATGTATATATATGGTGACTTTTGAGGGTGTTGTATCTTGCTTTCGATGCCTTTACTCTCAGATTAGAAGCATGTCCTTTTTAATAGTACATTTGACTAAATTCCTATCAGAATTTTACACAGGAAAAATAATGATTTATCTCAAACAGCATCATGATTTTTTTGTCTCATCAGGCAACGGCTAAATCTATGGTTCAAGTGTGGTAACTATCCTACTTCTCTGGCTATGCAATAGTTACTGTGAGCTCACACAATACTGGAGGGTATGTGTAATATCTGGTACATGTACCTCCTTACCTTTCTACAATAAAAATATTCTGAATTCTGAAACATATTTGGCCTCAAGAGTTTCCATTAAGGGATTGTGGACTTGTAATAAATATCTTCACCATGGGCCCAGGCAGACTTAGCGTCCTTCTTGCTCTTTATGGTTTCTGGTTTCACTTTCTAACATTATTGTTAATAATCCTGTTGCATATGTATTTTTAGTATGAACTCTCAGTGTTTTTGGGAATAGGGAAGTGGAAATCCTTTTGGAGGATCCATAAGAATCCTTGCCCTTGTGTAATCTCCTATATTAAAGCAAAGCTGATTTGTTCTGTTCTTTTAATCACTAAGCTTTTGGGTGATTTGGTATGCAGCAATAGATAACTAATACATAATGAATTAATTCTAAAAAAGCATCCACTATTTGGAAACTGTTTTCTGCAGGGCCTCAAACCAACAAGTAGATTTCATGTAGTATTTGATCTCTGCATTGCATTTCCTGAATAATTTGCCTATTGACAAACTCTGGAATTTTATCATTTATTATACATAATATTTAAAAATTTTTCCTCTCTTCTTTCCCTCTTCCCCTCTGACAGAATTGCTGACATAATCTTATTTTCATGAATAATATGTTTATTCAAATAAGGAGTTTTACTAAACTTATTGTGTGACTTTTAAAAAAGAGATTTTTATTAAAAATATAGTTAGCATACAATGTTATAATACTTTCAGGTGTACACAATAGTTATTCAACATTTATATACCTGAAGAAGTGATCACCATGATAAGTCCAGCAACCATCTGACACCGTACCATGCTACGACAATATTATTGACTATATTCCCTATACTGTACATTACATCCCATGACTTTATACCTGTAAATTTGAACCTCTTGTTCCTCCTCACCTTTCCCCCTTTTAAAAATTTTTCAGTTACAGTTGATATTTAGTATTATTTTATATTAATTTCAGGTGTACATCAGAGGGTTAGATATTTATATAATTTAAGAAATGATCCCCCTGACTAGTCTAGTACCTACCTGGCACTATATATAGTTATTACCATATAATTACCATATTATTGACTATATTCCCTATGCTTTACTTTACATCCCCATGATTATTTTGTAATTTTGTCTCTTCACCTTTTTCACCCTGTCCCCTAAGCCCCCTCCCATTTATCACCCCTGTAAACTAGTACCCATCTGATACCATACATAGTTATTATATATATTATTGACTATAATCCTATAATCCTTATGCTATAACTTACATCCCCATGACTACTTTGTAACAACCAATTCATACTTTTTTTTTTTTTTTTTAATTGGAGAATATTGGGGAACAGTGTGTTTCTCCAGGGCCCATCAGCTCCAAGTCGTTGTCCTTCAATCTAGTTGCAGGGGGCACAGCCCACCATCCCATGTGGGAATTGAACCGGCAATCTTGTTGTTGAGAGCTCATGCTCTAACCAACTGAGCCATCTGGCCGCCCCCCAATTTGTACTTCTTAATCCCTTCCCCTTTTTCACCTACTCCCAAACACCCACTTATCTGGCAACCATCAAAATGTTCTCTGTATCTATGAGTCTGTTTTTTTTGTTAATTTTGTTCTTTAGATTTCACATATAAGTGAAATCACATTGCATCTGTCTTTCACTGTCTCACATACTCCACTTAGCACAAGATCCTCCAAGTCCGTCCATGCCATGGCAGATGGCAAGAATCCATTTCCTTCCATTGTATATCTGTACCATCTCCTCTTTATCCATTCTTCCATCAACAAACACCCAGGCTGCCTCCACATTTTGGCCATTGTAAACAATGCTGCAATGAACATATGGATGCACATGTCCCCTTGAAGTAACATTTTGGGTTTCTTCAGATGAATACCAGGAAGTGGGATTACTGGGTCTTTCTTTGTCTCTTGTATTGCCTTTGTTTTAAAGTCTATTTTGTCTGGTATAAATATTTTTACCCCAGGTTTTTGTTGTTGTTTCCATTTACATGAAACAACTTTTTCCATCTTTTTATTTTCAATTTGTGTGTGCCTTTCAATTTGAAGTGAATCTGTTATAGGTAGCATATGTAAGGGTTTTGTTTTCTTATCCATTTAGCCACCCTATGTTTTTCATTGGAGCATTTAATCCATTTACATTGAAAGCAATTGTTGATAGATATGTAGTTATTGTCATCTTATAATTCATATTTTTGATCTTTTCTTTTTCCATCTTACAGAAGTCCCTCAAAGATTCCTTGTGATACTGGTTTGGTGGTGATGAAATCCTTTAGCTTTTTCTTGTCTGGGAAGCTCTTTATCTGTTCTTTGATTTTAAATGATAGCTTTGCTGGGGAGAGTAGTCTTGATTGTAGGTTCTTGCTTTTCATCCATACAAACATTTCCTGCTAATCCCTTCTGGCCTGCAAAGTTTCTGTTGAGAAGTCAGCTAACAGTCTTCTGGAAGCTTGTAGGTAACTAACTGCGTTTCTTTTGCTGCTTTTAGGATACTCTCTTTGCCTTTGCCTTTGGCATTTTAATTATGATGTGTCTTGGTGTGGGCCGGTTGGATTCATCTTTTTTGGGATTTTGTGTGCTTCCTGGGCTTGTATGTTTATTTCCTTCACCAGGTTAGGAAAGTTTTCAGTCATTATTTTCTGAAATAGATTCTCAATCCCTTGCTTTCTCTCTTCTCCTTCTGGTACTTGTATGAAGCGATTGTTATACTGATGTTGTCACAGACATTTCTTAAACTATCCTCATTTTTATGGGTTCTTTTCTTTTCTTTTTTTTCTGTTCTGATTGGCTGTTTTCTGCTACTTACCTTTTAAATTGCTGATTTGATCTTCTGTTTCAACTAGTCTGCTTATGATTCCTTCCCTAGTGCATTCTTAATTTCAGTTATTGTATTCTTCACTTCCGACTGGTTCTTTTTTATGGTTTCTATGTCCTTTTTTTTTTTTTTTATGCTTGCTATCTCTTTGTTGAAGTGCTCACTAAGTTCCTTGAACATCCTTATAACCATTGTTTTGCATTCTGTATCTGGTAAGTTGCTTGCCTCCATTTTATTTAGTTCTTTTTCTGGAGTTTTCTCCTGTTCTTTCATTTGGGATGCATTTCTTTGTTTCCTCATTTGGGCTGCCTCTCTGTGTTTGTTTCTATGTATTAGGTAGGTCTTCTAGTCTTGCCAGGGCCTCATGTAGTAGGGGTCCTATAGGGCCCAGTGGCAGTCTCCCTGGTCACCTGAGCCAGGTGTTCCAGGAGTGTCCCTTGTGTGGGTTGTACGTGTTGTCCTGACATAGTTGTGCTTTGATTGCTGTTGGCATGTTAGTGGGTGGTATTGACCCTCAGGCTGATTGGCTGTGGGGTTTGGCCACATCAACAGCTTGTGGGCTGCTGTGCAGGGGGCTTACTCCACTAAGTGGGATTCACCCCAGCAGGCTCTGGTGCCTATGGAGACTGCCTTTTGGGTGTGCCGCTTGTGGGGCTAATTGGGCATTGCTCTGTTGTTCTCTGAAGCCAACCTCCAAGTACATCGGTTCTGGGACCTCTTGGGAGGGGCCCTGGTGCAGGCCCAGGTACCACTTCCCACAGGCTGTGACTGGCTGGGGAGGACCCAGTAAAAGCTACAAAGTGATCCATGGTTGGTCGCTGCTTATGCTGTACCTGCAGGTGTGTTCATGAGGCCACACTGCGAACCGAGGATGGCTGCAACCAGTACTGGGTCTGGTAAGGTAAAGCCTCCTGCCCTATGCAAGTTGGGCAAGGCAGAGTCTCAGTGAGTCAGCAGGGTGGAGCAGCAGAGCTCACCAGACCAATCAGATTCAGATTTGGCTTGTGGGGGAGGGCTCAACACAGGAAAGATGGTGGCTACCTGCTGGCTTCATCGGAGGAGGGCCCCACATAGGAAAAATGGGTACTGTCCCTCTAGTCCTTGCTCCAAAGTTTACAACTCACTCTCTCCCGATATGTCTCCTACACCCCCAGAGTCACCGTTTTCCCCTGAAGCCCAGGGTGAGTGCCTGCATGGGCCCTTAAAGAGGATATCTGGGTTTCCTACAGCCTTCTCTCCCACCCATTCGGTCAGAATCCCCACTGTTTTTCACAGCCAGAAATTGTGGTGGCTCCTCTTTTGGGCACCAGTACTGCAGGCTGGGGAGCCTGGTGTGGGGCTGGGCTCCTTTGTTTCTCCATGGGGAACCTCTGTGGCCAAGACATCTCTCCTGATTTTCAACTGCCACACTTGGGTGTGGAATCAGCCCGGTATTCATCACCACTCCTCCTATTAGTCTGGACATGGCTTCTTCTTTATGTCCTTAGTTATAACACTTCTGTTTAGCCAGATTTTAGATAATTCTCCAGGTTGACTGTTCTGTAATTCAGTTGTAATTTTGATGTATTCACAGGATGAGGCAAGCACAGCATTGATCTCTTCTGCCATTTTGGATCTCTTTCATGCGACTATTCTGATTCTGGTCTGGAAATAGTTTTCTATCAACTACGCATATGCTATTGCTATGTAGCAAACCACTCCCAAACTCAGAATATTAAAACAATGAAAATTTACTATTTCTCATGGTTCTATGGATTAGCCGGGCAGTTCTGCTGGTTTTACCCAGACTTCTTTATGGAATTGCATTTGTCTGGTGTGTCTGCTGGAGCTAAAGAGTCTATATGGTCTCATCCTCATATTTGGGACCTTGGTAGGGACAGTTGGAAAGCTGGAATCACTCTCTCCATAAGTTTTCTCGTCAGTATTTGAAACCAAGATTTTTTCCATAGCGGCTGCATCCCAAGAGAGCGAAAATGTAAGCTACCAGGAAAACTTGATATCTAAGCTCTGGAACTTTTACAATGTCATTTCTGTCACATTATAAAGGTTAAAGCAAGTCACGAGGACAGCCCAGGTTCAAAGGATGTAAAAAGGGCCCCTTCCTCTCCATTGGAGAAGCAAAAATATCACATTGCATAAAACGCATAGGCACGGGGGGCGTTATTATAATGATTTACCACATTAGGAGAAATTATTAATAAATGTTAATTTACAAGATTCTAGCAGCCTGCGTTCCTGAACGACAGAACTAGAAGATCCTCCAGAATGATTTATTCATCAAACATACGCATATTGAGAATCTACTATGTGCTGTCCCAAGGGAATCAAAACAATCCCTCATGAAGCAAGAAAGATAGTTTATTTTTTTGGTTTCTTCATATGCAGTCCCATAGGATTGTGAAATGAGTGTTCTGCATAAATAAACAAAGCAAGAGATATTTCTTGACTGCCTTCTGTGCTAGAATTACGCTATTTATCCTTGAGGTGCTTTGGTAGGAGATAAATGTGGCCGCCTCTGTGAGTTATTGATTCTCTCTGCAGATGTGCCTATGAATCCCACACTCTTGGCCATAACATCTGCCCTCAGGGTGTTTGATAGGGCATCTGAGTCCTGTTTGGCTCCACCTGCCTTTCCTGTTATACACTTTACCATATGGCAAAGATGCCAGGAGTGAACTTTCATGTCTTAAAATAATTGGAGTAGGTGTCGGAGGGAGGTTATGGAATTGTCTGTCTGTACTTTATATGCACAACGAAGTATTGAGCATTTGGGTACAGAGACCTGAATAAGATATAAGACATGGAATCATAGAGCAGAAAGAGAAAATATGAATCATCGGGCCACCCTTCTCACTTGAAAGATAAGAAAATTGAGACTCAGCCACGTTAAGTGACATGCTCATGTTAAAATATCTATTTAGCAACAGACCTGAACCTATAATCTAAGATTTCTGACTTGCTGCCTGATGTTCTTTCCACTGATGCCTGCCATCTTAACACCTTACATCCTTCAGGAAAGAAATAATATCTACAATTTATTGAGAGTTAATTTAGTATGTGCAAAACTTTGAGTTTCCTCAATGAATTCTCATGACAACTGGAAACGTGAGTATTGTCAGTACACACATTTATAGAGGAGTAGAGCTTAAGTAACTTTCCCAAACTCCCAACATTAAGACTTTCAGAGACAGGCTCTCACCCAGGTGTTTTACTCCGGAGACAGTGCTCTTAATCATTGTACTAGTCCTACACTGTGAATGAGGGTGACCATATCCAGGGGAGGCTGGAAGCCAGCTGAAGTTACATAGATAATCTTCAGGTCCTGAGTGAAGGACTATGCTGGAGGCAGAGGACATGCACCTCCTGGGGGTAGAACACAGAGCCTGGCTCATGGTAGAAATGTAGGCTGAGTTTATTGAATGAATGTCCTGATATATCATTTCTTGGTGAATTGACAAGTCAGTAGAGTACACATTCTGATTAGAATTTTTCTCTTGCACTACAGACATTGTTGATGACAGTCTGGCTATGAATGAATTAAATTCAGCCATTCTATGGCATGGGCAATAGATTCATTTTTTTTGTATTCCACTTTAGAAATGATTAGATTTGTGGGCCATTCATTCATTCACTCATTGTTTCATTCAAGAAATTGAACACCAGCTATGGTCAAGAAGACATTCTATTAGGCACTGAGTCATTTCAATGCTACATTTGGAAGCTGTCTCTACCTTCCTTTTAGCTTTGATTATGTCATCCTATTTGTCGTGGCTCATGATGCTTTCTTTCTTTTTTGTCTTTTCTTGAGGTAACAATTAATGTTTGCACATTCTATTTAAGTTCACAGCACAAGTGAAATTTGAAAGTCTCACGTGATTTTTGATCTGGTATTTTTCAAGGGAATCTCAGAAAGAATAAACACAAATCTGCCCTTGGTTAATCTGAATGTAAAATTATTGTTGTATTGGTGAGATTATAGCTAACTGATGTAAACAACCCAGTGATATATAATGGCTAAAACATGAAGTAAGTTTGTTTCTTGCTCATGTAAAATCCAAAATGGATATTTCTGATAAATAAGTGGTTCTCCTCCAAGTGGTAATGCAGATGCCTAGTTCCTCTCAACGTTGCCGAGCATATCACATCAAGTTGGCAGAAGAGGGAAGAGCACGAAGGATATCACACATGCTAGGTTTTTATGGGCTAAGCATGGAAGTGACACCCATCTTTCTGCGAATATTCCATTGATTAGAACTCAGTTACATGCTCAAAACCTAACTGTGAAGGAGCCTGGAAAATGGACACTTCTGTTAGCCCAGGAAAAAGAGGACATGACTGAAAAGGGGGAAGGACTCTGAAATACTCTGACTGACTTTACCGCTCTTAATTCACCAACTATTCTTTAAATCTATCCATTTTCTTGAATTTCATGTAAATATTCATAAAGTTTTTTATTTCATAAAGTTAAAAATTATATTGTCAAAGTTTTTTTTTAATCATGTTCAACCCTTCTATTTTATAGATGAGAAAATGAGGTTCAGGGAAGTTGAATAACTTGCCTAAGGTCCCACAGCTTGTTGGCAACAGAGCTAAGACTAAATCTCAGAGGTTGATTTTCCTCCTTCATTTTACTTTGAAATAACACCAATAATTTCTGCCCATTATCTAGTGTCTGTTTTATATTTTAGCCTCACACAGAACAGTTTTGTTGAATTCATTTTGTAGAGAGCCTGATGTGAATATTATTTATTTATTTAAAATTTTGTATTATTTTATTTTTCTTGGTCAAAGAGGTTCTCACTATAGCCTTTAGATGGCACAAGTTAGCTAATCCAAGGCTGTTTTGTAGCTACAGTAATTATAGAAGGTTCAAGAAAAGTTTATGGAAAATGGGAGCGTTGAATAATAATTTAAACAAGTAGACACGTTATCAGCAAAGTCTCCTTGCATTTAAAATCAGTCTTCTGAATGAGTCTTTATGGACAAGAGGCAAATGTTTGGAAGTTTTTCGAGGAGTTCTCTCATTCTGCCAATGTCAGGAGTCACTAGGAATAAATGACTCTTGGGATAGATTTGGGATAAGAACTGGAATTGGAGAAGGTTTTCTAAAGTGGATGGGATATATATCTGAGAGATAGGAGGCCTCAGTTTTCTACGAGTCCCCACGTATTCAGGACAAGTTTTCTCTCTATTGGCTTATGCTGCTTATCGTGGATCTTCATGGCATTTGCTAATTATTTACTTCATTAGGGTATTCTGAAGACCTTATGATGATGTTTGGAAAACATTTTATGTACCACTGTAGTATGGTGCTACAAAAAAATACTACAGTACAATGCTTTGCCCTTGTTAGGGCTACAGGAATTGTTTGTGGAATTGAATTTCCCACTCAATTTTCTTTTCCTCATTATTACCCTTGGAGAGGTTGTAAACTATTTTCCTAAGGAGAAGTGGTATTTATCCTGTGCTTTTTATGTTGAGCCATACTCCTATAGCCAGTGTGATAAATCCGAGGCAAATCTGTTCTTTCTTGAGATCTAATTCACTTCCGAAGACAATAGCTAAGAAAAAAAATCATATACGAAGAAACAATATAAAACCAAAACACTGAATGATTATGTGAATAATTAGTCCTGCAACCATGAACGTGTGCAAACAACTATTATATATACCAAATAGATGAAAATGTGTTGAATTGAGGAAAGAGATGGTAAAAACACCCCTCTGGTATTCACTTAGAGTGTACTCTTTGGCTTCACTGTCTCTAATTTTCAAAATTCAATGAATTTGGAAAGAGTATTGGAATCTGAATTAGAGTTTGAATATGCTAACTTCATTTTTGCTGACTAAGTCAGTTTCCAGGTTTACATAATAATGTGAAATTGACAAGGCTAATTGTTGATGTTCCTAGACTCAGTATGGTGGGTCCTTTCTCATTTTGGGTGGCATTCCTACCCTTAGCTCACTCCCAGCAGTTAACGTCTTCTTGTTCACTGACAAAACCCACTCTCTCAACCTTTACAATAAAGCGCATGTGACTGATGCTGGCCTTATGTGTTCCTGATCTCTACCAGGTTTTCAATTTTAAATCATCTCAACCACCTCCTAATCCAAATATATAAAGTTAAAGAGATGTACTATTTTTATAAAAAATCTATACATGGTCATTATAAAATTTCAAATGGCGTAGATGAGTACATCCCAATTTTATCTCCCAAAGATTACCACTACAAACACTTTGGTGAAAATTCTTCCCTATGCATATATACATACAGACATATGCACAAAAATGGGATTTGAGGTGCTGTGATGAAATTGAAGGCCTCCAGCAAGTAGCCTATTCCAACAACTATGTGTTTTGCTTTGCCTATCAGTAAGACACCTTGTACATGTTCAATAATTTTAAAACATTAATTCTAATTATCCTCTGTGATTTAATGATATATCTGTTTTTTAAGTATTGTGAAACACAGAGAGTTGTTTCTGATGATTCTAATATTGGAAACTTATTTAAATTATGACTAAAATGTCCATTCCTATTTTGGTCAATCATACCGCACAGATTTTGGTAGAAGGGAACAGACCCCTGTATTTTTGTCCTTAGTTCCCCATTAGAAGAGATAGCAAGTATGATTCCTATTGACTTCATGAGGGAAAAGGGTTAGGAAATGTTGGATATGATTCAGTGAAAAAGTGACTAGAAACATCTATGAGTCTAGTCTATTGGTTCAGTCACTAGTTTGTTTCTTAGAACAGAGTTTGATATCATGAAACTACGTTATGGTTTCACCATCGCCGTTAAATTTCAAGTTTATTGAAATTTTTATATGGAAATTGTCTTCTGTAGAACATAGAATTCTGTACACCTAATCTCTTGAATACTTTTTTTCCCACTCCAAATACCTGTTAATCACTTTTTGTCTTTCAGGTTTAGATTTGTCCTTTCTCTTGTCCTTCCAATCTGGACCAACATTTTTTCTTCTGTTTTGCATTCTGAAGAATAAGGATTTTCATCCAAGCTAATTAATTAATTAATCAAACAATTAAGTTTATTAATGGTGTGACTACTACACTGCCAGGCATTATGAAGGTTGTAAGAAGAGGCAGTGCTTCTTACATTTGGATTTTGGCCTCAGGCGGCCTGGGTTTTTATACCTGTTTTACCAGCTGTGTGACCATGGGTAATTTCATCTCTGTGAAGTGAAGATGACAATAAAAGTACTTCCATCAAAGATTGTCGACAATTAATTGAGATAATCTATATAAGCCACAAGCACAGTACCTGGTACATATAGTCAATAGATATTATTTATAATTCTTATTCTTCATTATTATTAAAGAGTATTAAACATGAATCCTCTCCTAAGGAAATTCATACTTCAGCTGAATTAATATTCATATACAAACCCACAAAGAACAGAATAAGAACAAAATTGAGTGATGTGGACTGTGATATTGGCAGTAAAAGCTACAACAAAGGAGGAATTCAAGAAGGATGCACAGATTTAAGTGAGCTTTGAAGGGTGGGTAGGATTTGGGTTTGCAAAGAAGAGAGACAAGACTCCTTGTGTAGACAATATGCATTAAGGTTAGTTTTTGTGTGTGTGGTGTGTGTGTGTGTGTGTGTGTGTGTGTGTGTTTTGAGTATCAAGACATTTAGGAATCCTCTACCTTTTATGGATAAACTGCTTCTAGGGCTCGTTTCTGGCAAGACCAGGAATACTGTGGCTTCAGGGTCTTAGGGTTTGATGTATTTGTTCTGTGGGGATTAATAGAAGAGATGAATGAGTAACAGAAATAGTAATTAAGCAATATGATAGGACAGACTGTGGCATAACAATGATTAATGGGATGCCTCAGGTGAGCACCGAGGCACAAGGCAAAACTGAGAGCTCTTGGTGTACCAGAGAAGTGTCATTAATCAGCATTACCTCATGCTTGAGAGTAGTTTATTGAAATTATAAAATAGGTACTTAAAATAACATTAAAAGCACAATTTTAAACATGCACAATTGATTCTAGTGAAGTACCATGCCAGAAATAAATTCCAACCTTCCAGAGTACTGTACCCCAAGAAAAAGAAAAAAGCTGTGTTCCTCAAAGCTGAAAGTAGCCCACTGACACTGTGTGGCCCTGCCAACTTTACCTTCTTAAAATGGTTCTTTTCATTGGAAACCACAGTAGAGACCAGCAAAAACAGAAACGAAATCTTGGCAGTGCTTCTTCCTGCCTCATGTGCCTTGTAATGTCGACCAAGCTGTCAGCCAAGGCTGGCTGTTTCTTTCACACTAGATCACCAGGGACTGTGTAAAGGAAGAGGTTCTGGACAACGCATAAGCATCTGTTGAATTTGGGACAATCTACCGCAGCTACACATCAAAGAGAAAAGATGGGGTTTGGGGTTGATGGTCAGGGAGAGGAATAAGGTCTTTCATCTTGAGCTGCTATAGTGGGTTCATTCCAGTAAGGGTAGAATTCACTGACAAGCACTAAAAATCAAGTGGTTAGACAAGAGGTCAACATCCAGAGTCAGAATTGTGTTGCTAGTTGGGTATCTCAGGGTCCAGAAAAGAGCTCAAGGTTGGGAGAAGGCTTTTCCAAACTGATTTTGGGGAGATGAGGGCAGGTGAAGCAATGTAGTACAGAGCTGATGTACCTGACAGACCCCAAAAAGATGCCTAGAATACCCGGTAAAACCACCTCTGCCACCTATCCCCTTCCATGAATCAGCCCCTCCTCACCTAAGCTTCACTGTCCCCTCGAGGGACCCTGATATTGATTAATCAGAATTAATGAACTAATCAGGCACTTACTTTTTCTCTTGTTTTTTTTTTTTTTCTATTTAAAAAGAAAGTCAGAGCTGAGACCTCATGCTAAAACAAAACAAAACAAAACAAAACAAAACACCTTTCCTGTTTCTCCTATTCTGGTCATATTGATTCAGATTACTACCTTATTGTAACTGCATAATTTTAAAAAAATTTAACCTTGTTTTGGCCCTGCAGTGGGTTGAATGGTGGCCCCCAAAATATATGTCCACCTAGAACCTGTGAATATGATCTTATCTGAAAGAAGATTCTTTAAGGATACAATTAAGTTAAGCATTTTGGGATGCAGTTATTCTGTATTAGGATAAGCCCTAAATGAAATGACAAATATTCTTATAAGAGAAAAGAGGAGGAGAAGAAACAGAGGAGAAGACATAAATAAGAAGGCAATGTAAAGAAAGAGGCAGAGAGTAGAATGATATGTCTGCAAGCCATGGATTGCCAGGAGCCACCAGAAACTAGGAGAGAGGCATGAAATGGATTCTCCCCCAGAATATCCAAAAGAAACCAAACCTTGCTGACACCTTGATTTTGGCCTTCTGGCCTCCAGAATTGTGGGAGAATAAATTTATGTTATTTTAAGCCACCAAGTTTGTGGTAATTTGTTATAGCAGTAACAGAAAACTAATCCAGTCTTGTAGAGCTTGCCTCAAGAAGCAAATTTGAGTTGAAGGGATCCAGAAACTTGCTAACTTGCGGATCTTAGGATCCAGCGATGACCCTCTGTAATTCACTCCTGAAGTCTGAGACTCTGGGGCCCAGGGAGCAGAGAGATTTGACATGGATGAATGGATGAGTCATTCTGCCAGTTTTACTGCAGACCATGCCATGATACTGTTCTTTTTTTCTTTTATTCCACAACCGATGCCAACCAGCTTGCTATGACAGCTGTCAAATCAGATGTTAAAATGCTTTGATGAATAACTGAAATACCACCTAAAAATGCAAAGGTTCTTTTTTTTTTTGTCATCTGTTAAAAGAGCACCATTCTGGAAACCACAGAAAAGTGCTCAGAGCTTTGATTTTATTAATTTATTCATTAAAATATATACTATGCACATTAAAGGTTTCTGTCTTCCTGAGATTTACCTTCTATGAGGTCATTTCATTCCGTACAATCAACTTCATTTGACTTGATTTGCTCTTCCATCAGGTTCCTCTCAGTTTATGTATAAAACTCCAGACATGCAAAATGGATAAGAACGAGGATGATGATTTGCTTTATAGAAGGGTTCTTTGCTTTGTAAAAGGATTAAATGCATGGCTATTCATTCATTCAGAAAATATTTATTGAGAATTTATGTGGCAGATACCATTCTATGCACTGGGGATATAGGCGTGAACAAGCCAGCCTTCCCACCCTCAGTAAGATTACTTTCTAATGGGAAAGACAGACATTGAACAGACAAACAATTATATAAATTGATAAACATACAATATGATATTAGATAATAATAAGTAATATGAAGAAACCCCTCTTCCCCCTGAACCTGTTTTGACAGGATGTTTCTACCATTTAGGATTTTTTTTTTTTTTTTCGAGGAACCTTGGTTCCTCTAAAGGCCATAGCTTCCATTTGATCTCCTAGCTTCTACTCTTGAATCCCCTCAAATCTATCCTTCATCCAGTAGCCAACATGATATTTCTGAAACAGAAACCAGGTCATTTCCCCCTTGGCTTTAGCTTTCAGTGGTTTCTCTTGCCCTTAGAACGGGATCCAGACTCTTTCAAGGTCTTGCACTATGTGGCCCTTCCAACTTGGAACATTGTTCATGCCACTCGCCTGTTTGCTCACTTGTTCAGCCACATTGTTTTTCTCTTAGTTCCTTGAGTATACACGCAAGTATCCTCTACCTGCAGTGCTCCCCCCACCCCGACTTAAGGAGGTCCCTCCTGTTGTCCCTTATCACAGAAATCTATCTTAGATTGGAAATATATATGTATTTGTTTGGTTCTTGCTCCCTGCCAGTCTTCTCTTGACTTTACTAGTCTGAAACTCCATGAGGGGCTGGGATTACAGTTGGGTACTCGGCACATAGTAACTATAGCAAATACTTATTGCATTAATTTTTCAAAAAGGAAATGCACTATTGAATGAGCTCCAAACTTTTAATAAATCAACCCATTGTAAAGAATGAGTTACTTAAATTATTATTATATTCAATTGTATTGCTTTATATATTTATTGTTCTCCAGTCCTTTTATGCCTACTGTTGTAAAACCAGAAAGGAGAGTTTACTGGAGTCAGGTGATTTGTTGCCTTCAGAAGTATTTTTGTATTTCTTCCCAGGACCAATATATTGGCTAACAAATAGAAGACAGCTATCTAGTAAATATGACTGGCTGTTGACTGTACAAATACATTAAGTAGGATTTTGTGGGCTGATTTGGAAACCTAATAGCCCTTCACAACATTGTTTTAAAGGAGGAATGCAACCAGAGTGCCAGATAAGAAACCTTCAAGGAAAACTTCAGAACTTAATTCACCTACAAAATAAGATTGAACTTCACTTTTTTTGATTCCCTGGAGAGAATAAGAAAACAATTTTTTGGAGTTATTGGGTCAATTTCCAATACTCAGCCAAGAACATTTGATTTATATATTTTTTGAATTTCTGTAATGAAGAAATTATTTCTAGAAGAAAGGAAAGACACTTAGGGAACACAATGGTATAAGTATAATAAATGACATAAGGACCCATTGTGGTAGTGACAAGGATAGGAAATGTGTACACTGCTGGGATTCACTCACATGTGATGCTCGCAATCTTTTGCAAAGTTATCAGCCTTAGCCTAAAGAGGAACAGCCACAAATGAGCAGGTACAAAACCAGGACGTACACTGAGGTGATCTCTCGAGCCTTAGCTTTGATCTTTACCTTTGGAAGATGAGTCTAAATCTTGCGAGCATAATCTGTTCTCAGTTGGACAATGCGGAGGGTAACCAGAGAATGGACGAGTTTGCAGTCAGGCTTGGAACTTCAGATTGGTATGAAAATCCCAACCTGGACCAACTTTTTTCTCCTCATTTCTATTCTGCCCTTGGGGCTGTGGAAGTACAGATACTGTCATTTTGCCCTAGGATTCCCCTCTTTCCATCATTTATTCTAGATATTCAGAGGAGGATTAAGTGAGTTACATAAAATCCTCTTCTGGGGGAACCCACTGCTTTATAAATTAAAAAGCGCTAAAACATCATTAATACTTTGCATATGTGTGGCACTTTATAATCTTCCAAGTATTTTCTTTTTTAAAAATTAAAAAAAAATAAAAGTGGTAAATACGCATAACATAAACCTTACCACCTTAACCACTTTTAGATGTATAGTTCAGGAATATCAAGTATATGCACATTGCTGTGCCACCATCACCACCATCAATCTCTATAAGTCTTCTCATCTTGCAGCACTGAAACTCCACCCATGAAACAATAATCTGTCAAGTGTTTTCTCACACACGATTTCATATTTCATTCTCTTCTCTATAGCCCTAAAAGAGGAAGGGATGGTACTTTTAGCTCAGTAGAGCACAGTGGTTAATGGGGCAGGGTCTGGAATGCTATCCGGTTTAAACTTCACTCATCAGTTATTAATTGTTCGGTATAGAACCTGCCTTGCGAGGTTGTGAGGATTACATGAGGTCATTCCTAAAGTGTTTGGAACATTGTCAACACACAAATACTGGCTGTAATCATCCCCACTTTGCAGATAAGAAAAGTAAGACTCAGTGAACTTGAGAAATTGGCCAAAATCCACAAAATTAATAAATAGCAAGTAGAAACCTGACCTGTGGTTGAGTCAGTGTTCTTTCCTTTATACCAGTCAAGAATTAGTCAGGTCTTAGCTCACTACCAACACAGACAACATGTAATAGTCCAGACTTTAGGCTAGCCAAAGGAGGGAATTTCACTTGAGCCTTAATTTACATTTTGACTTCAGAATCAAGGCCTTACACACTTCCTTATCAGCCCTGGAATCCCATTGGAGGTGCCACATAGCCTTAACCTCAAAGCATGTTGGGAACCCAGGAGAGCGAGAGCTGGGGATGGGGAAGTAAGAGGAAAGGTTAACAAAGGTCAAACAGGAGTAAGGTAAATGTTCTGAGTTAGCACTGGAGGCCCAAAGGTAGTTTTTTTTGGGGGGACTGGCATAGGAGATAACTTTAAAATTCAGAATAGCAATGGTGAAGGAATCAAGCAAAGCAGGGTTATGCTAGGAAGCCTGCCTCAAAATTAAGTGGGGAATAGGATACATTCCAGACCCACGTCACAGATGTGTGTGTGTGTGTGTGTGTGTGTGTGTGTGTGTGTGTACGTGTGTACACCTATTCAGGTACCTGGGATATAAGGCAGGATTCTCTCCTCACCTTCCTGCCTCACGCTTTGTACTAGTGCTCAGGGGACATGGGAAAAATAGAGGAACCAAGAAAGCTCCAAGAGGGGCTAGGCAGAAGGGGGCAGAAAGGTGACCTGGTCACCTTACAGTATAAGAACTGGCAAGGATGAGAAAGAAGGTCTGCTCTTGATGGCCTCGTGGAAGTGCCTGAGTCTTCAGCTCTGAGGCATAAGAGTTCTACTAGTTATTTCCAAATTCTACCATTTTAGGGATTTCAAGTTCTTCAAATGAAGTGGGGCAGGTTTACACTGCTGGATGCTTCCTTCAGAGCTGGCATGGGACAGGACAGGAGATGGTAAGGGAAAGACTTGCAAGATGGGCTACTTCCTTAACCCATTTCCCGTTTTCCCCTGCACGCTTCCTTTTCATCAACCTCCCACCCCCTTTTTTTCTGTACTAGTAACCTTTTCTTCTCCATGGCACATTGTTTTTGCACATAAGCACATTCACGTCTCTCTATAACTAAAAAATCAAACAAAATCAACAAAATAACCCCTCACCATCTTCTCTCCCCCTCTGGTTACTGTTGTTTATTCTTGGCTCTCTTCATGGTCAAACTATTTGAAAGGGTTGCCTCCATTTGCCAGTTACACCTCCTCACCTTTCAGTCTCCCCTCAATGTACTACAACCCTGCTTCTCTCCACTGAAACTGCCATTGCAAAAGCCACACAGTTTTCTGCAATCCCAAATCTCCTGGCCACTTTTTCTTCTTTTGATGATGATCCTTATGTCATTTATTACACTTATGCCGTTGTATTCCCTGACTGTCTTTCTGCTAGAAATAACTTTTTCATTACAAAATATTCAGAAAATGTAAAAATCAAATGTTGTTGACCAAATATTAGGAATTAGCCCAGTAACTCCAAAAAATTGTTTTCTGATTCTCTCCAGAGAATAAAAATGTGAAGTTCAATCTTATTTTGTTAAGTGAATTAAGTTCTGAAGTTTCCCTTAAAGGTTTATTATCTGGTATTCTGGTTGCATGACAATGTCATGAACGTATGCTTTTTACTGCTCTATCTTCATTACCCAGTAGCACATACCTGGCACATAGTAAATGCTCAATTAATATTTGTTGAATTAAATTGACCTTTGATAGAATCTGATGCTTCATCATTCTTTCCTTTCTGTTCTTTCTCAGGCTTTTTTCTTGCTCTCCTTCCTTGGCTAGTTCCTTAAGGGTCAGTGGGCCCCAGAGGGGCATGTCTTGCGGTCCCTACTTTTTCCATTCTATAGACTTTCTCTGGATGATTTAATCTAAACCCTTGGCTTCAGCTGTCTTCTCTGAGAAAATGACTTCCAAGTCTATATCTTCAGCCCAGATGCCTACTAGAATCTCCATTTGAATGTCTGCCTTGTACCTCAAAGTCAACATTTTCAGAACTGAATTCATTATCTCCTTCCTCACCCTTCCTTTCCTGTGTGCCCGTAGCTCAGTGAATGATGCCGACCATGCTCCAAGCTGTTTAAGTCAGACACCTGGACCTGTGTTTCATTCCTTGGTCTCCCTCATCACTCACATCTAATAAGTCATAAAACCCTACCGACCAATCCCGTCTCCTCAGTAGCTCTCAGATCCTTCTCTTTTTCTCTAACACCACTACCGTCACCCAAGTCCAGGCCACTATCATTACTCCCTCCATTATGGCAGGGGGCTCCTCAGTGCTGTCTTTGGCTTCTGGCTTTCCTCAGATTTTTGCCTCATCTTCATCCTGCTTGGCATGGGTAACTTCTAGTCATCCCTCCAGTTTCATTCAATATCACTTCCTTTAGGAATCTTTCCTGACTAAGCCTTCCCCACCCTTGAATCCTAGAATATGTTGAATGTTTCTATCATAAGTGTTCCAAGCATGTAAATCATCGTATTGTAATTGCTTATTTAATTGCTTAATTGTGTAACTAACCACTAGATCGTAAATTCTGTTTTGCACTGGTGTGTTTTTAGCACCTAGCACAGAGCTTAGGGCACACAGTACATAGCAGCACACAGTACATAGTGGATGCTCGACAAGTATTCGTTGAATGAATCCGTGAAAAGATTTTATAAAATGAAGAAGCACCATTTTGTGGTTCATCTAAAAATAAACAAGATCAGTAGTTTAGCAAATAAATCTATGGTGCATGTGTAAACCTCCCACTCTCAGTGCATGTGGTTGATGAACCTCAACTATGTAAGTGAAACCTTATTTTCCAAGTAAAAATATTCAATGTGAATTGCAGTGTCATAACTTTTGTTGCTCATGGCAACAGGCAGCTGCAACAAACAAAATTAGCAAAGAAGCAAAGGTAACAAAACCTCATTTATCCATCCAAATCTTTTCTGTTTAACTCTGCAGTCTTAACAGTTCAATAATTCAACTGCAAATTTGTTAAGATGCATTGCTTTCCAAATCCATCACATGCTCAGGCTTATTTGCTTGTCTCTTTCTGCTGGGAAACTATTTGTTTCTAAAGTGGCCCAGAAAACAACTTTTTTCAATGTTAATTACTCAAAGATTAAGAAAGGTAAAATAAGAGTTATGCAACAGAGGATTTGTTTTGCTCCTGGATTACTTGGTAGTCAGCATGCATAGTTATCTTTGGGAATGCTTACAATGATGTTATTTTATGAAGGATAGCTTTTCTTCTTGTATCCTTATGAATAAGATAATCATTTTTGTTTTCCTAGCCCCATCAATTAAATAGCTTTTTTAAAACTCTCCTGTCCCTGTTATTAAGTTTCTGGATTATTTACTATGTAAATTGCAATGTGAGAACTGCCAAAGCAGTAAGTAGATAAGTCCTAGGTCCTCAGTCCCTTTGGAAACACGTGATCCAAACACTCATGAGGCACATGGGGTAGGGTGTGAGGAAGCAATTGTAACCAAATCCTCATAGGTCAGGGTTTCTTCCTACTAACCATCAACCAGTGCTTTTGGACTTAATATGATCACTTAGATTGAACTTGAACTTGAATACCTTAACTCTAAGGGTGAGTTTTTTACAAACTGAAAAGCTGGGAGCATTTGCTTTCTTCTAGCATTGCAATACCTAGAACTATTGTTCTATAAATATTTTTATGATACTACAGCATGTACCTAAATCTACTTTAAGGGTAATAACTTCATTCTTTTCTCCCTCTCTTCTTTCTTTCCTTTTATAAAAAAAATTACTATTTTCCTTTTTTTCATCCAAGTAATATGAGCACACAGTTTTTTTTTATTATTGTTAAATTTATTGGAGGTGACAATGGTTAGTAAAATTACATTGGTTTCAGGTGTACAATTCTCTAATACATCCTCTATATATCACATTGTGTGCTCACCACCCAGTTCTCCTTTCATCACCATATATTTGACCCTGTTTACTCTCTTCTACCATCCTCACCCTTTATCCCCTGGTAACGACTAAACTGTTGTCTGTGTCTGTGAGTTTTTGTTTCTTTGTTTGTCTTGTTCCTTTCATGCTTTCAGTTTTATATCCCACATATCAGTGAAGTCATATGGTTCCTGACTTTTTCTGTCTTATTTTGCTTAGCATAATAATAATAAGTGTTAGAGAGGCTGTGGAGAAAAGCACAGTTCATTCCTTCCAAAATAGTAGAATCACAATTCTTGGTTGAATCCATATTTAGTAATTTATTATAACAGATATGTAGTTATGTATGTAATTTGTACATACATATGATATATAATATAGTTTATACTATGTGTGTATAATCGTATGGTTAGTTACACTATATATGCTATGTATTTAGTTTGTAATACATATATTAATATTATGTATATAGTTTATATATACTATATTAGTCAAATACATGTATATAGTTTATACTATATATAAATTATACTATAAACTATGTTATATATACTGTATATAGTGTATGTATACTATACAATGTTTAAACATACTAAAACATTATGTGTGCATATAGTGTGAGTATATATAGTGTATGTTATAGTTTCATTTCTTACACAATTTCTAAGTTTTCTTGGAGTTAGTAACTATTTTATATTTGATTTGCTTAGTTTTATATATTTTGAATTATGGCTGATTCTTTTCCATAAAGTGACTCTCAATACAGCTTTTTTCATGATAAAATCTGTAAGGTAATCTGCAGTTTTATATTATTTCTTTCCTAGAGGAATCTATCCCATCACCTTTTATCTTTCTTTTTTAATCAGTATTGGTTGCTTTTTAAACCTATTACACATCTGTTTCCTAAGATTCATTTTGATACCATCTTGAGAATTCATCTCAAGTAATTCTCTCTCAACGGTGCTGAATCTTCCCTTTTCTTGGTTTACTCCATCGCTTTATGGAGTAAACCAAGAAATGGAGCATATTCCTCAGAAGCTTCCAGAGAAAGGGTGCCTAGGTGTTTGCATGAAATTTTGTAAGTCTGGAAATGCCTTTATTTTACTCTCACATAGTTTGATGTTGGCAATTATTTTTCCTCAGAATTTGTCTTGGTCTTTTTTTTTTATTAGAACTTTTCTTCAGATATCTGGCGATTCTTGGTTATTCACATTTTTTCTTTAAGAGTAAGGCATTAAATAGAGTTCCTTGTTTTGATTGGGGCAGGAGACAATGAGGCTGATGAGGTGAATACAGAGGGAAAAGGAAAGGCTATTTTCAAGCAGCCAAACGTTGTTTATTATTATTTTTTTTTCAATTTTGTTCTTTTTCAAATTTTGTTTACTTGCATCTTTGAGATTTTAAAATTTCCATCTGAAAATTTGGTTAAGTTTCTTTTCTAAATCTCTTGAAAAGAAAGTATGCAAACCTGAGCTAATGTTTAATTTTTAAATATGACTGCTATCTCTTGTATTAATTATAACTCCACAGATTATTCCTTGATTTTCTTTTTAAAAATAATTTATTTGATTAATAATGTCAATTAGTAAATTCTGCAATCAACTAAATAAACATACTTTACAGAAAAGATATTATGTGTTTAGCCATAAGATTGAGAAATCCTGGTTTAGGTGATTTATAAAGTTTAGGGTAGTCACTTTCTCTAAGTGAGTAATCTTTCCAGCTTTAGGTATCTCATATGGATTCCTATCAGAGGTTCATTCTGAAGCCCTCCTTTCTCCCCCACAGAGACTCTCCAAAATTACAACTGATGCTTGTTTTTTCTTTTCTTTTTTGATAAAAAAACAAAATACAGCAGCTCCCTTTTATAGTTGCAGGTGTTTACTTTGGCACTTAAAACAAGGCTTTCACTTGAAGCATTTCCAATAGTACATTATTTATAAATCCTAACTATCACTTTTTTTTCCTCTTTACTCAAGGGACTTCATAAATCAATGAATAAAGAAAGATGATTGCATTTATACAGCTAACATAATAAGCTTTCATTTTAACTTGGATTCTTTTTCCTAGATGTTATTGAATGAAAAATATATTCTTAGCAAAGTCTTTTTAAGACTTGACCATGTTAAAGGGATTTTCAGCATGAACACACCATGGCATTTGCTCAGGAAGTGATTTAGCATGTGTGCTGAGGACTCTTAAGTTGAGAAACTGAACTAGATCAATTTTTCATTCTCTCTCGTTGAACTTCAAGTACTAATAAACACTATAGCATGAAAACATGAGGATATTTTGGATGTGGGGCTGGGTGAAAGGTAGTTTGTTTTGTTATTTTCTTTTTCTTGTGCTTAGGTTTTGAACTAAGATACAAAAGGAAGCAGGAGAGTTGATGCTTTGCTCTGAAGTTTTAAAAAGAGAAAAAGGAGGATTTCTGTTTACTCCGTACTTCCTGATTAGTGCATTTTAGACTCCAACCAGGCAGATGACTTCCAGACTTCCTGAAAAGAAGTGGAGTTGCAGGGACCTTCTCATGTTTTCCTATTTGCATGACCTTTAGAACACAGGAACACATTTTGTTATTACTTACATAAAATATTTGTTGACGACATAGTATGCTAGCTGTGGGGAATGCAGAGTCATAAGATGTAGTCTTCGCATTTAAAGGATGAGTGCATTAAAATATGAACAGCTTTCCAAATTAGAACCTGCTAACTGCATAAAGAGTGGGCCAGACAGGTCCTGTTACTGCAGTTCCCTGTCCCTTCTCACAGCCAGCCCTGCCTTGATCTAGCTATGGGGCAAGGTCAGCGCTCCTAGAGATTTGCTTGGTATGACCCTCTTGCTTTAGTGTGCTCAGGCCACTGCACCCTGGCTATTGGATATCCCACGTACATTGGGGTTTTCTGTCTGTAGTTAGGCCTCCTTACCTTGGTGATGATGGATGATCAGACAACCTTTTCTTGGTTACTGACTTTTGTGCTTTGCATATCTTTCCCCTCTGCAGCCTGTCTTGATTCTGGGAGGTGACAGCCTGTACTGGTCCTATTGCATACTGGTACCTACCAGTGCTGACCTCCTGCCATTCCTTTCTCCTGATCATGTTTCCTCTCCTGCTGGGGAACATACCAGACTTCATGGGGGAGGTGAGACTTCAACTGAATTTTGTGCAAAACAGGGTCTTGAAAGATTAATCTGAGAGGGCACACACATTGGAGTGCAGACAGGGAGACTTCATGGAAGTTTTATAGTAGTCCAGAATAGAGGATAAAGTCCAAGTCGGTGGCAATAAGAAAAGAGGAGACTGAGAAAGAATGATTTAGATTGACTGAGCAGAAGGAGAAAAGAAGGCATCTTTGGACTCTTAGAAATGCTAAATGTAAAAATAAAAAGTTTTGCTTAGAAGGTAAAGGTGACCCCCTGGGGCAAAAACATGAGAAACCATGGAGGGATCATTCCCCACTAGGGTGACCAAATGTCCTGACTTGCCTAGGACTGAGAAGTTTTTCTGGACATGGGGGTTTTGGTTTCAAGACAAAGCTGGTTCTTAGCAAACCAATCAGTGCCATCATGATCTAGTGTGGTATTGAATAAGAATTTTATCTTCTTTGTGGCCGGGGGCTCTTTTGACATTCTGAGTCAACTTTGCCTAGGCCATCTTGAACATTTTAAATAGTTGTTGAGATTTTAGTCAAAGAGGTTGCGATTGTATGATGGGGGGAGGTTGCTACATATAAAAGTGGCAGGTGCCAGTTTGAGTATAGCCAAACTTCATGCTTAGCCCTTACCCCCCACTGCCAAATAAATATCAGAGTTCAATTTGCATAGATTAAAATGTTTTGCTTTTTTTGTTATAATTTCTTTCCTTACAGTGAATGATTGATTTAATGCTTGCTGAAATGGCTCAAAGCAGAAATCAGAGGGATGAAGAGAAGAGAAGAACAAGAAAGAAAGAGAAGAATTCTTAGAGTGAACACATTGATTGCTGAATGCTGAACTTGACCGTACAATACCTCAAGGCAAGTATCTGGTCATCTCTCTTCTCTGAGATACAGATGAAGAGCTGATGAAGAGCTCAAAGTGCTTTGAGGCCTAGAATAGATACTGCACATTCCCGCACTGATGCTTATGCGTTTAGATCAGAAGACTGAGCTTCAGAATATAATTTACATTTAATGCAGATGTTATTACAACAAACTTAATTGGGTTTCCAGCCATCCGAATGCTGGAAGCAATAAACCCAAAGTTTGCTTCTAGGCGCTGACATGAAAATCAGTGCAAAGTGACCACTGATAATTTGATAGTATGGAAAGAGACAGACATAAAAATAAAAATTTGCCAAAGTAATCAAGAAAGGGTCTCTTTAATGCAGGGGTAATTATCCCATGCATCTATTATTGTTTTATACCTTAATGTAACAACTCATAGTTTAAAGAGGACCCTAAATTATCAAGAAAAAGTCAAATATACTTAGCATACCTTGTTTGAGATCCAAGAGAACTATTTAACATTTTAGAAAGATTTTCTGTCAAACTTACATTAACAAGTCTTCAGTTTCTGAAAAATTGACTTCTGTGGAATACTTTATTCCAGGAACTATCAATTAGGGAAATGTTACTGCATGTTTAAAACAAACAAAATGAGGAAACTATGTGAGATCCAGGCCTCTGTGCTAGAATACCAGGCACCCTGCATTTCTGAGAAAACTGACTTGCAATCTCCCTATTCAGCTAGGGCTGCACAATGGATGCCAACTGTAGAACAAAGCCTGATCTTGTAGACATTCTGTTGCCCTGACTGCCGGCAGAGAGCCATCACAAGCTTTAGTGCAGCCCCAAGGGGCGCATATATTAAAGAAAAAGCAAGAGCCATGCTCCAAAATGGCTTATTTAAAATGCAAAGGGTAACAAGAGAGCTACATTTGGGGAAAGCCCAGCTCTCAGAAACAGGAAAGTAATACCGAATCTTGGGTAAAGTTGCTTGCTCTTGAACTAATTAGCTGGGGTTTGAATTCAGCATGAGAAGTCAGAATGTGGGTTAAGAGTGAAGGAAAATGTTATTTTTCCTGTTAGGTACCAGCCTGGTACTTCAGAGTGTAGTAGCAGGCAGCATGTGAGATTCAGGCAATTTGACAAAATCACAAAATTGTGAAAAACACCACGACTGAATGAAAAGGGGTTCCAGAGGTATAATTTGGGTCAGATGCATGATAAAAGGAATTTTTATCTTCTTTGGTGGTAGCCTCTTTGTAATAAGATATGAGCACATTTCTCATTAAAGAAAAAAAAGAGGAACGAATTATACACAATTCAGTGGAACAGCAAATAATACGTTCCCACCAGTTTTGAAATACTATCCCTACCTAGCATTGATCTGCTATTGTTTTCTTTCAAATCTCTTTTCTTGTTTTTCTAAGATGGGAGATTTGTGGGAAAATCATACATAAAAGAAGGAAGCCAAGATATTTTACTTTTGTTTTATTTGTGAACCTTTAAGAAAAGGATAGCATTTATAATAAAGTCGTATTACCCATTGATGGCATCCCTCACTGGATATGTGTCCATGACAGAACATGTCTGCATTTAACAAGATCTTCTTAACAGGCCTGTGCTAGATTCAAAATTTTCATGCCTAATTAGCTGTGTAAACAAATTTGGAATTTAGGGAATTTTCTGTCACAAAGGGGTGAAGTTTAATTACTTATTTTGTAGATGGATCTATTTTGTAGATGGGTTCCCCCCACCCCAAATTTGAAGTGTCTGAAATCCATGCTATTCTCCATGGGCTCCTGTTGACTCTTACGTTGTGTATTCTATGTTAATTCAGTTGCAACTTCTGCCTTAAGAAATGTTCAGAGCTAGAATCGAGGGTAGACCACCTCAGGGAGAGTTACACTGCCCACAAAGTGCAGGGCACATTTCACCAGAGGGCACCACCCCTCCATTCAGGTCCTGCTTTGCCAATGCCCAACAGTTATGTAAGGTTTCAGATATCTGCCAAACTTGGAGGTTTTGTGAATTTCTTGTTAGTCCATTGCAGAATGAAAAGAAAGGGAGACACAGACTGTGCCAAATCAAGAATTAGGAAAGAAATAGGATAATTGGGTGTGGCCATCTATGCGCGGAGAGCACCCACCGCAGCACCAGCTGGGCAGGAATCCACAGAGAAGCCAGGGGGTTCAGTACAGGTCACCCATAGGTGGCGTTATCTTCTATGACCCACACTTAAATGGCAGAGCTCATTTGAAGCTCTTCCAGGCTTGCTGCTGGGTGTTTCTAATCGTGTGTTTTAATTAATGTTTTTATTGTACTTGGGCCCAGAGGCTGTTTCAACGGACCAGCATATATTTAGAAATCTCTGAATAAATAAATGTAAAATAAGGGAAAACTGACTCTGCTGGAATGATGAGAGTGATTGTTTCTAAACAGATAGATTAAGGCTTCAGATTCTGTTTCTTAAGACTAACTCCTCTGAAATATCATGGCCTGTCACCTAAACACATTTTTTAGGTGTAACAGAGCATGGTTTTGGGATCTTATCCAGGATCTGACTTTAGAAGTCTATACGCTGGGTCTTGAGGCAGTTGGGGACACTGTAGAATTTGCTACGTCAATTTTGAGTGTAGGAAAAAATTAACAGAGAAACAGTAGTGATGTTAGGTTGGCAGTAGTAGCAAATTTGTGAGGCAACATTTACTTGGACCAGTGTAGGTCTCTTCCCACTGCTGGAGAGAGGAGATAATTGGAATGGGCTAGTTCCTTTGTCTCCCCTTACTGTTTTCTCTTGCATTTTTGCTCTTCCTTTTAAAAGAAGCTTATATCTCTTCCCCATTCATTTTGAGTTAGTAGCACTTTTAGGGAGTGAACTTAATTCAATTTTGCTAATATTTACTGAGCCATCTCTTCATTCAAGGCAAGAGCTAGACTTTTAGGGAAATGAGACATTTACAAATTAAAGGAAATGCATTTGTATGATACATCTTTCTTCTGCACATGTGCTAAGTTTGGGGCAGAGGAAAGCATCTTCCGCTTCTCTTTGTCAGGATCCATTAGTAGTTAAATTCTCCAGTTGTGATTTTCTTTGGGCTCCAGAGAGCTTGTGAAAGTTACTCAAGAACTATAAGCCTGGAGTGTTAGCAAATTGCCTGGCAATAGTAAGGAGGTCTGGTCCAGGGCAGATGAGTAAGGTTCTGAAGTCTGTCTGGTGATCTGCCATCACTTTTTAGTTCTCTTTCCTAATAATGGCACCTCTTCTGTCCCCCTTTCTCCATCTTCAGGGGTCCAAATTCTTCAAGGTGCCCTAAATTAGTGGTTCTTGACCCCAACTGCAAAAAGCATTGAAAAAATACTGATGTCTGGGCCTCATGCCCAAACCAATGAAAAGCACTGCAGTGATTCTGTTGTACAATTAGAGTTGAGATATAGTGCCCTCTGCCCACCTTCAGTGATTCTCCTCCAGGTGCAGTTTGGCAAGCTTGCCCTCAGGAAAATATCTGCTTAAACTATCCTCCTTCCTTCATTCAACATGCCATCATTTCTAAGATAGGTTGTAGGTTTAATAACAGCTTTTTGATTTAACAACAACAAAAAGAACAAGAAAAATATCACCATATTAACAGCACACCTTAATTTTAGGTCATGACATGGTTTCAGAAATACTAAAATTTGAAAATCATGTAAATATTAGAATAAAGAGATATAGTTTTTAATATAATATTCACTGACAGCAAAACTTTACCTGCAGTTTTATTGAGGGTTGTTAGCTTTGTGAAAGAGAGTGTACTTTCTAAGCCAATAATTTCCCCCTGTCGAGAACAATTAGGCTAGTCAAATATGTATTTTGGGAGTCACAGCTTGTATCAGTTATTGCTCAGTTGCAGAGAACAGACCCCACACTAGATGGCTTAAGCTGAAATCTATAAACGACAGGGTATTCAATGGTCTGCAGAGCTGGTCTGGGGCTGAAGAAACAGACTCTAAGCTGATGAGCTTCCAAAAATGAATCCTGAAGCCACGCCACAACTGAGCCATCAAAAAAGGAACTGCTGTGCTTGCCTTGATCTGTACACTGCCTGTCAAATGGAGAAGCAGTGGTCAGGAAGCCAATTCTGCTAAACTGGAGAGTCAACACTATCTACAGCAGCTGAATGATGCCTCATGTCCAGCTTTCTTCCTCAGTCTGGACTTACATTCTGAAAGTGAATCTGATGATGGAGCCTACAGTATACCCAGAACCTTATTTCCAAGGAAGCATAGGAAAAAGCAGTTGTTAGTTTACCAGATTTTGTAATACATAAGAAAGCATTCCAGGAGGAGGTTGGAATAGACGTTGAATGAACTCATCTTTAATATCTTCTAACTCACACCACTGGGTAACCACCTATTTTAGGTAACTGGGTTTGGCCCAAGTATCCTCTTCACTCTCCATTTACATTTTTATTATATCGAGTTAATTTTTTTCTTTCTTTTACTTCACTCTACTCCCTATTTTCTCATTGATAACCATTATTTTCACACTTCTTTCCTTTCTCTGGCCCTAACTATAAGTTTTCTGAGAACTTGGAGAGTATGTATTTCGTACTTGGCTTTGTCAATAGACATGACATGTGCAAAGTCCAGGTTGATGAAAAGTTTGAGGTAGATGAGTTAAGGCCTCAACTAACACCACCTATATCTCTAGCCACTCAAGATACTGTGGGAATAAATATTCTGGGGCAGAGGTTTATATCTTTTAATCATATTTTCTCCACCTAGAAGACTGGAGCAACAATTAACATGAACAATTGTCTGATTTGAAGTAAATGTGGATAAGTAGCCATAAGTCCAAGTGGATAAGAGTCAAGCTATGCTTTCTGTCTCTGGGTTATAGTCTTTTGCAATTAAAAAACAAAGGTGACCCCTTATGGTTAGACATAGTAATGATTGCTTACCTGATACGTTTTTCTTTTAGTTTGTTGTTAAAATCTCCTAATTATTAATTTGGTTTAAGCTATGGGGACTTTGATCCTAAGTTAAATACCTTAGGAGAGGTAAAAACATCACAAGTCATTTATTCTTTAAGGTAAGATTGCCACATAAAGTACAGGACAACCAGTTAAATTTGAATTTCAAATAAACAATGACTAATTTTAGTATAATTTGAGTACCATGTTTCCCCAAAAATAAGACCTAGCTGAACCATCAGCTCTAATGCATCTTTGGGACGCATTATATATTATATGTTATTATATATTATATATAATATCATATTGTCATATATAATATTATATATTATATATTATTAATTATAATATATATTATAATTGATATAAGACCCGGTATTATATTATATTATGTTATATTATATTGTGTTATATTATATTAAAGACCCAGTCTTATATTATAGTAAAATAAAACTGGGTCTTGTATTAATTTTTTCTCCAAAAGACGCACTAGAGCTGATGGTCCAGCTAGGTCTTATTTTCGGGGAAACACAGTATCAGTATGTCCCAAATGTTGCACAAGATATAGTTATACTAAAAAATTATTCATTTTTTATCTGAAATTCAAATTTAAGTGTATATCCCGTATTTTTACTTGCTAAGTCTGGTGTGAATGAACTGATCAAGTTATTTCTTGAGAATCCATTTCTTGAGAGGGACAGGGGATGAAGAAAATCTGAGGGTAATACACTCTTGAGAGGAATAAAGTTGACCACTTTGGGCTATCTACAGCAAGGAAGAGGGAAGACTAAATATAAAGAGTCACTAAAGTGGTTCTGGTTACCACTGACCATTTACTAGACATGCATGCAAATAAAGCCCTGATGTGAAGATAAATCTCTGCTCCTTCTTTGCAAATGTAGCCACTCTCCTCAAATATTTGGATCTGGTCCCAATGCAGTGTTCTGTTGCGCAGGCTGAACAAGCCAAGCTTCGAGGTAAGTGGAAGGGATGAGCAGTGCAGGCATTGGATACCTTGGAGTCTTGTAATCTTGCTTGCACAACCTCCAGATTGCATGGTTCTTGGCTTCAGTGCAGCTGGGCACAATTTCAATGCACATCTATGGAGACCATGTCACAACAACAAAACAAACTAACGTAGCTGCGAGTTACATTAACAGCTTGAAAAAACAAGTCAACAGACTTGAAGACTGCTCTGGGAGCCCCTCCCAGGGAGTCAGATTTTGGCAGAAAGGGTGTTACTGTGCCTCCTCTTTGTAAAGCTAAGATTATTCTATATGATCTGCAGTGTGTCCCTTCCAAAGAGTTTTTGTTTGGAGAGAACCCTTTTTTGCTTTATTGTTGATCAGCATTAGATCTTCCTGAGGTGCAGAGTGTACTGTATGGCATGCAAATTTCTTGCCCTAAAAAATGCTTTCCCTGCTACAGATGTCATACCCACACAATGGTACATCTTTTCCTAAGCTCTTCTACTGGTGTTGGGCACAAATACACTGAGCCAGAGTTTCCAAATCTTCTGATACTTAAGTCAATGTCTGGTTACAAATTGGTAGTGAGGAAGACTTTACACACCTTGCAGCAATATCTCATATGATTATCCTGAAGTAATTTTGTTGGAGACGTATTCCTCCTTACAGAGAATACATTAGTACATGTAAATTAAGGCTGGTAGCAGCTGCCCCATTACTGAACTAAGAACAACCTGGCTTCTTAATGTTAGTGGATCAGGCCCAGGAGTATATATGGATTGGAGATTGACCATTATCAGGAACGGCCTGTGTTTTATTTTTATTTTTATTTTTTTACATTTATTTATTTCTCATCTTATGGAAGGTTTGATTTATGTGCCACTAACATCAGTGTGTATGGGTATATACACTGAGGAAGCTGGTGAAGAGAAGGAAAATTAAACATTTTGGAAGGTATATTCTTAACTGCTCTTTGTGATTTCTTTAAAAACAAATGTAAGGTATGCCTTATTTTGCATCTTGAATGTTTTCGTCTGATTTGCATATGTCCTTGGACTATCATATTTCACCTCAAAGTTTAGTTCCCTACACATACGGTACATTATAACAATTCTAATTTTTGCCTTGTTTACTAACTGTAAACTTATGTCTGTAAGACAACAACAAAAATAGCAAAGCCATCCTCATTTTCCTGATTTTTCTTTGGTTGTCTTTTTTATACCAAGCCTCTTCTGACTCATATCCAGGGCTATCTCAATTTGTGCATGTTTCCAGATTTTTTTTTTCCATTTTCAGTATTTCCCTAGTTCTTCTTTTTCCTGTTATTCGTTTCCCAACTCCTCTTTCCACATATCCTCCTTTTCTACACCATCTCTTACCATTTCTCTAGACCTTTGTGGAGAGATATAAACTTCTTTGCTTATCTATCTATCTATCTATCTATCTATCTATCTATCTATTTATTTTAAGTGTGTTTTTCCAGGACCCATCAGCTCCAAGTCAAGTAGTTTTTTTCAATCTAGTTGTGGAGGGCACAGCTCACAGTGGCCCATGTGGGGATCAAACCGGCAACCCTGGTGTTACGAGCATCGCGCTCTAACCATCTGAGCTAACCGGCCACCATTCTTTGCTCTTTTATCACAGAACTTTTCATGAGGTTCTATTCTAAGTCCCCTTAAACTATGTGGAACAAATTGCCGTAGCTCAAGGAAACACTCCAGTGAGAGGCATGGAATGACTTGGAATTTTGAGTGTGAAAGGAAATGGGCTATGATCTCTTTTAGGTCCATTCAAACCTTAGGATGCCATGATTTCTTGAAGAAATGCTCTTGGGATTGGTGGGTCAGGTGAACTCTTTTTGTGCATTTAGATTCTACAACTTGAACATTATGGTTTGAAATTAAGTTTTGCTGAGCTGAAAAATAAACAGACAAAATAATTTCCAAGCCACAAAAATATTTGCGTCTTTTCAGAGAGGTCAATATTGTTGGATGGTCAGAAATCTTTGTAATATCTGAAAGGAGATTAACTCTCAGAAAGGAAAGTAACTGTGAAGAGATTAATTCCTTCCTAATGTAGGTAACAGGTCTTTCTCTGGCACACCTTGGTTCTCCCTACATTTATGGTAACTTTAAATCCTACCGGGGGGATTAGAGGTCATTGATATCTGTACCTTTCCATGCACTCCCTTGGATTCCTGGTGAAGGCTTTATTCAGGGTTAAAAAGCTTCTGCTTTTACGGGACCATGCTCAATATGGGAGACATTGAAAAGGAAGGCTGCAAAGTTGTATATCACAAATGATAAGCATAAATTCAAATCTACTTATTTTGTTGAGGCAAAATAATATTTGTTTATTTGTTTCATAGTGAACCTACTCTGTTCCAGGCACACTGTTAAACAGTAGTGAACAGTGGTGAGTAAAGCAAGATATGGGACTTTCACCCTCATGGAGTATAGAGTCCAGTGGGGAACACAGACAGTGATCACATAATCTTACAAATATATGTAAAATTGTATTAATAATAATAAGTGTTAAAAAGGGCAGTGCATGGAGTGATTAGAGACAAAACAGTTGGGTTTGACATAGTTGTAAGACGGGAGGAAGAGATCTGAAGGAAGAAGAGGATTTGCTTGATTGATGAGTGGTGTGAGCAGTTCCCTAGAGACAGGGGCCAGATGCCAAAGCTCTGTGATAGGAAGGATGGACAGGGCCAGTGCAGTTGGAGTAAAGTGAGTTAGAGGCAGCAGCAGAGGGCAATATGAGGATGGAAAGCAGGGGCCAGATCATCCAGGGACTCAAAGGCCATGTTATGGGCGATTTTGGTCTTTAATCCTAATAACGGGAAGCCATCAAAATTCGTTGGGGGGTAGGGTGATCAGACTTACATGTCAAAAATATTTTATTTAGATATCATGTGAATTATTAGAGGAACTAAAACATTTACAGCTAAGATATATTTTCTTATAAAAATGTATTGTGATTAGAACACTTTACATGAGCTATATCTTGTTACACAAGTTGGATACACAAGTTGGGTGAGGTGGGGTCTCAGGGAGTCACTAGAGTGGGAAGAGTGTGGTCAACCGGTTAATGTAGACTCTGGTTTGGTGCAGAGCCTGGAGCTACTCAGCAAAAGTCTCAGAGCACACCGAGGCCAGTTGCAGCCCACCTGCAGCCTGTGGACTCTGATAGTTTTCTAAGACTTTAATGTGGGCAGGACTTGCTGCTCTCCAGCATTGGGGGAGTTGGGTGGGGTGGGATCCCAGTGAGTCAGCAGGGTGGAGGGAGTGGAGCTCACCAGGCCAATCAGATTCAGATTTGGCCTGTGAGGGTGGGCTTAACAAAGTAAAGATTGTGCCCACCTGCCGGCTGCATGGGAGAAGGATATGACACAAGGAAAATGGCAGTTGTTCTCCAGCCCTCACTGCAAAGCCACAGACCTCAGTCTCCACCTCGTATGTCTCTTGACAGCTCTGAAGTTACTGCTATCCCTCTGCTGGAGCCTAAGGTGAGTGCCTGCTAGTTTGAAAATCTGTGCACGTGCCTTTTAAGAGGACATCTGGGTTTCTTGCTGCCTTCCATCCCACCCAGATGGTCCGAAGCCTCACTGTTTTTCACAGTCAGATGTTGTGGGCGCTCCTATTCCCAGCACCAGTACTCCAGGCTGGGAAGACTGGTTTGCAGCTGGGCTCCCTCGTTCCTCTTGGGGAAACGTCTGTGGCTGAGATAGCCCTCCTTGTTCTCAACTGCCACACGGAGGTTTGGGGTTAACTTGTTTCACGTCTCCACCCCTCTTGTTAGTCTTAATGTGGCTTCTTTATATCCTTAGTTATAAAACTTCTGTTCACTAGACTTCAGATGGTTCTCCAAGTTGATTGTTCTATAATTTAGTTGTAATTTTAATGTGTTCACGGAAGGAAGCAGACAAAGTGTTTATCTACTCTGCCGTCTTGGATCTCCTCAGCTTTGGGCTTTTCATATATGGTCTTTATTATGTTAAGGTATTTTCTTTTTATTCCTAGTTTGTTGAGAATTTTTATCCTGCAAGTGTGTTTGATTTTGTCAATCACCCTTTTCTGCATCTATTAAGATGATCATATAATTTTTATCCTTTATTCTGTTGTGGTGAATTACATTAATTGATTTTTGTATATTGAATCATCCTTGCATCCTGACAAATTCCACTTGATTGTGTTGTATCATTTTTTTTAATGTGTTGTTGGATTTGGTTTGTTAGTATTTTGTTGAGGATTTTTGCACTTATATTCATCAGGGATATTGACCTGTAGTTTTCTTTTCTTGTGCTGTCTTTGCCTGGCTTTGGTATCAGGATAATACTTGAGATATATTTTCAAAGGGTTAACTTATAGTTCTCACTCACCTCCTAGGTATTTGTGTACAAATCTGTTGGACATGTTTTTTATTCTCTTTGTGGCCTACTTATCATATCTATATAATGCCCTAATGTGACTTCCAGTGTGGGTATGAGTCTCACATTGAAACAACAGTTATGAAAACATATTGAGAAATGTCAATTGCTAAGCAAGTTAGCATAAATATTTTAATTTTTAGGAACAGTGGGCAGTCATTACAGCAAAAAATGAAAATCATAAGGAGGTAACAGCCTTTGCATTAATTATATGGTGTTGTATTATATCTTCACCGAAGTGAACTTAGTATAGAGTTGTTCTTAAAACAGCAATATGGTTGCTAAATTACGATAGAGAATGTAATGCGGAAAATTTCTTCTGTCTTTCAGGGTAGACTTGTAAATGAGTTGATACTATGAGTAAATAAAACAGAATATTTTGACCCCATTTTTTTTTTATTAGTTTCAGGTACACAAGACAAAGTAATACTTAGATGTTTATCATTTATATCCCTCACACTGTGTGAACCCCCCTCCCCCCATCCACTATCCCTCTGACATAGCACAGAGCCATTACATTTCCACTGTCTCTATTCCTAATGCTGTACTCCGCCTCTTGTAAGTATATACATACATAAATATATATATATATATACATATATATGTATATATATATATACATATATATATGTAATTATAGTTGGCATTCATTATTGTTCAGCTTCAGGTGTACAGTGCAGTGATCAGGCATCTACATCATCCCTGAGGTGGTCTCCCAAATGGAACAAGTGTCCATCGGATACCCTACAAAATCTTTACAACATTATTGATTACATTCCCCAAATTGATTTTCAAAACCCTGTGGCCATCTTGTGGTTACCGACTGTTTTCTAATCACCTCACCTTCCCCCTTATCCCCAACTCCCCACCCATCTAGCAACCCTCAGTTTTTCCTCTATGTCTCCCAAACTGTTTCTGATTAGTTCATTCACTTAGTCTTTTCTTTAGATTCCACATATAAGTGAGATCATATGGTATTTGTCTTTCTCTGTTTGACCCCATTTTTTGACCTTCCTGTTTTGATCTTGTCATTTGACTTCATCATATTGACATTAAGGACATTTTGACTCTTCTAGCTACTCTTTTTTCTGCCACTAATAACAATAGTGAAAAGTATGATAGCTGTATTTATTGAGTGATTACTAGATGCCAAGGTCCTTTCTAGGTGCTTTATATTTATTTTCTCTTAAAGTTCAACTATTTGATAAGGTATGCAGTATTATAATTCTAATTTTATAAATGAGAAAAGTGAGAAACAGTCAGACAATTAGGTTAAGCGACTTGGCCAAGATCATTCACTCAACGATGTTTACAGTTAGTTCATGGAATACAAAAATGATTAGAAGTATACAAACCATACAACTGGCCAACCCTTCATGATATGTCAATTCTGAATTATCTGAGAGAAATTACTCATAATACTATCATGGAGCAACAATCAGTTACTTTTAATCAAGATCATAATGAATATTAGAGGTATAAATAATCAATAAAAATAACAATGTGAATAATTAAAACTTTGCATGATAAAGTGTGTTATTTACCAAATTTAACAGAAAAATAAAATATTCTTGACAAAATTTATATAGCAAAATTTTTACTTGGTATAATGAAAACCTCATAAATGATAAAATACCATAAAATTTACCCCCCAAAAATTGATCCCGATGAAAATAGTATTATAAAATAAAAATAGAAATGGAAAAATTAGAAATACTGTAAGTGTATATAGAAACTTGGTCAAAGAATTACAATGATTTAGTGAAATTTTCTTCAGTATTTATCTTTCTCTATAAAAATGTGGTCCAAACAACCCAGAATGAAAATAACAAAATCAAACTTGTGAGGTAAAATTATTTTGGCTCCGTTTTTGCATTTTTATCTATCTTACCAGCATCTTTTATGGAGCCTTCATCAAAAATGCTTACTAAAGTAATCTACCATACTTGGTATACTTCGTTTTTCATTCTTTTTCTTCAAATCAAAATTTTACTTTATCTCATTGTGGTTTTTATTTGCATTAAAGTCAATAGAATTGTAACAGCTATATACAATGTCACAGGGATAGTAGATTAGGGGAGGAGGGGTTATCACTTTGTGAGGGGAGTAAATATTACATTGTTTGGTACACCTGAAACTAATAACATTTATTTTTTACTTTATCTTATTTGGAAAATGAGTGAATAAAAATTGACTGTTGGGGTTCATATACTAAAAAGAGGTTGATCATTCACATTTAATGAATAAGTAACCCTTTTATTTCTGCCTGGAAATAATATGGATACTTGTTTGGAACTGCTACAGACTATTTAGTCACATTATAGTCACCTAATAAATTCTATTGAATTATAGTTACTCAATTAAATTATTTTGTAAGTTGAGAGTGAGTTTAATTTGTAATTTATGACAGTGATTTATAATTTGACAGTTTGGAGAATTCTGATCAGCTTAAAAGTATGAGGTAAGTAAGTATTTGACAAAGAAGTCATCTTCTATTTTGACCATTAAAAAAAAAAATTCAGATTCTGTTTGAAAAAGGGCTTACCTGAAGTTATAGTTAATTTTCCATTGGTAAAATATGTAGTAATTATTAGAATCTTTCATTTACCTATAGTGGAAAATATCTGCATTAGAATCTGCATGGGTTGTTCAAACATAACTTCCACTAATAAATTATGAGAACTAGAACAAGTGATGAATAATGACCAAGAAATACAGATACTAAAAAATGCTTCCTTTTAGTTAAAAAGAAGCAATCTTTTAGAAAAAAATACAAGTTGTAGAAAATATTAAAATATATGCATAGCTATAGTTCTTAAACTGGAGGCAATTTTGCATTAATCTGCTATAAAAAATAGCTAGTGAAATAAAATGCAACACATTAGTAGAAAAGGCAGCTTGAGAATTGTGAGTTGTAGAATTATTTTACTGTTTTAGATTAGCCGTTTTAAGACATTCTACAAAAGAAGAAAAACCTCAAATTTTGTATATAAAATGAAACTCTTTTTTAAGCTCTGGGAAATCTGTTTGCAAATCAGTGTCATGCATGTTGTTTATGATTGGGTATATTAAACCTAAATCCAGGCAGTGTATCATAGTGCTTAAGAGGGCAGTATCTGGAGCCTGACAGCTTAGGTTCAAATCCTTGCTTTCTCATTTATCAGCTATAGGACCTATGAACAATTGGGAAAATCATTAAACTTCTTCAAGACCTTGTTTCCTCACTTCCAAAATGGGGATAATCGTCCAACTTCATAGAATTGTTGTCAGGATTAGATGTGTTAATACATGTAAAAAATTGTCCTCCTCCTCCTCCTCCTCTTCCTCTTCCTCTTCCTCCTTCTCCTCCTTCTCCTTCTCCTTCTTTTTCTTCGTCATAGCTACAAGAGAGAATTTTCTGGTCTAATACAAATAGCCTTCTTCTCAATTTAATCTATAGCTGGGTTTGGAGAATGTTCTTTCCTACCTAAATTGTTCTTTACCTCTATATTCATGTTCTTCCTAAAGGGCTCCTTGATAGCTGTGGGGTGTGTGTGTGTGTGTGTGTGTGTGTGTGTGTGTGTGTGTGTGTGTTTGGGGTTGTTAAGATTATAAAACTTAGCGTACTGTTATATTGTGATGTGAATCTAGTATTACAGGTACTAAAATAATAGGAACACACAGAGAATAAAACTAATTTTGAGAAGGTAATTTTAACTGTGACCTTGGTAAAGTACTTTCCCTCATGTTTTGGCTTGTTTAAAAATTTTTTAAAAGCATGTAAAATGCAGGCATTGGACTAAATCCCTAATTTCCTTCCTAAGCTTCAGATTTATAATACTCTTCCTCCTATCTGAAATGCTTTCCTTACCCAGCTGGTCCCAATTTAATGAGGCCATGCATCCTTGGACACCTGTATGATGGACCAATATAAGGTGGATTATATGTTTTTAACCCTCTCAGGGTTGTCAGTGGAAACCACAGTGTTAAAGGGATCCAGGAATGAAATACGCAATATTATATGCAATATTAATATGGAGGCCATGCTGAATGACAAAATGATGTGATGGAAAGAGGGTCACCTGAACTTCTGCAGTTTTTAATGTTGAAAGGCATTCACTAACGTCTTACTGAGCTGGTTTGTTTAGGCAACATATTACAGATAAAAGCTGCTGCGAATTTTGCCTTTAACTTTCATCTTTCCTACTTTGTCCTCTTCTGTTTATTAAAAAGCTACCGCTTAGCGGACTATTTGTTACCCGTATTGAGTGTCACCACCATCAAGGACCCACCATTTTTAAGGAACTCTTCTGGGCATTAAGTAAATATTTGCAAATGTTCTAAATGCCAGGGCCTCTTGAGAACTTAAGAGGAATGTTGCTTAAGCAGGGATGGGGGTAGGGCAGAATAATTCCTGGCTCTGCAGTGTGCAGCAAATTTTGGAAGTCTGGGCTGAATGTCTCCAAAAATATGTACCACATCTCTACCACTTTAACTATTACTGTGTTGGTGGCTGCCTCTCCCTCAAACTGCCTTGAAATACTCGCATGTTGACACTTTGGAGGAGAGCAAGAATTCTCTTCTTCACATTTGGGTTTTGATCTGTGTTTGAAAAGGGAATTATGGAAATGTAGGTCTGCAAGGGCATGACAAGGCAAGCCATCGACCTCACAATGAGGTCTCAGCAAGTTGCTTCATGTTTTCCATTTATAGCAGCTTCTTTTCTGCCAGCTTTTGAAACACCCATAAAACAAAATAAGCTCATTAAATGTGAAGGGATAAGTGAAGTTGGTGGTTGCACCTATTCAAATAGGCTTTCTTTTTTAAATGTTTACATGCCAGAAAAAAGAACAGTCAGAAGATGAATGCCTCCTTATCAGTGGCTGCTCATGGCCTCCGTTTAAGGGTAAGAGATCAGTCCAGGTCCAGAACTCATGTGTGTTTTGCTCTAGACCTAGCACTAAACTGCCCATCAAGGTTAATGTCACAGTGAAAAGACAGGATGGCCTCATCACTGTTATTTCATTCACTAAGTTTGGATGTGAGCATGAAGCCTGATTGTCTCGTGTTCCTTCCTAAACAATCAAGGACATGTTTTCATGATGCTGCCAACATGGGCATGGGCTTGTCTTAGATGTGCCATCTTGGTGACAAGGACAAGCGGTAGTCCTGGTTTTAGACCAGCTCTTTCTATCTGTAGATCCTCTTCTTTTATGAAGCTTTCCCACAAATGTGGCTCCTTTTCTGAACCTACAGCAGCCATATTTTAAAGAGCTGAGGGGGATGCAAAGATACATAAGAGATGGTTTTAACCCTTGAAATCTACAGTCAAAGAGGTAACGTGATGATGTTTAGTAAATCACCACACGCATATGAGGCAATTTGAGTGGGTCCTTGAAAGGTTTCTATGGTTTTTGGTTGTGGAATAGTTTGAGCAAAGGCACAGAGGTCTTTAAAATCAGTGGACACTCTTTTGGGCCCTTATTTTATTTGGTCTGAGGAATATATGACACTGTTGACCACTTGCTTCATCTTGAAGGGTTCTCTTGGCTTCCATGGCACCACTGGATTTCCTCCCATTTTCCTCACAGCTTTTTTCCAATCTCACTCCCAGTTTTCTCTGACCAGATAGATGCTGATGATACCTGGCCTGTGCCTCTAGCCAGTCTGCTGTCTTAAAGGTCAGTCCTATATATCTAGCTATCTGCTATTCACATTCACGTATTCAACTCTTACTTACATACGTTAAGTCCAGCATGTCCGAAACTGAACTCGTTATTTTTCTCCCCACTTCTGCATCTTCTGCAGTGCTTCTTATCTCAGTGAATGATGAATATCCAATTATTCCAGTCAGAAACATGGTATAATCTCTGACTCCTCCCTCCCCATCCCTCTCCATATGATAAACCATCATGGCCCTTATATTGTAGTTTCTTAATGTCTCCTGAATCTGTCCAGGTCACTCCATCTCCATTGCCACCTCCTTGGGTAATCACCCCATCTTTTGCTTGGATGTTGGCAGCAGCCATCTACCTTAGATCTTTCCTCCAGCTAATTCTTTCTCTACGTTGTAGCTAAATGAATCTTTCTAAAACACAAGCATGACCATTGTATTGTTTCTTTTCTTAAAGCCCTCTAATAGCTCTCCTTTGCCCAAAGAATAGTATCCAGATCCAAAATTAGGGCTACTTGTCTTTCTTGTTTTGGCCTTTCTGACCTCTCTTACCTTATTTCTTGCCACCACCACTCAAGTTCTCTGAACTTCAGCGATTTTGCAGTGCACTTGCCGTCTACCAACTCACCAGGTGAGTTTTCATATTTCAGGACTTGTGCACATTATCCTCTAGCTAGCACCCTCTTTTCCCTTGCTCTTCGTGTGGTCTCAGCTGGGAAATCATTGTTCATACTGTATTCTAATAGCCTGTTTACTTGTCTATATCCCTTTAAGTCAGTCGACATCTCTTATACAGTCTGGAACATTTTAGACGTTCAGTAGATATTTTTTGGAAATATGAGTTAGAAGTAATACATGAGGTATCTTTAAGAAATGACAGATAACTCAGTTTAACTAGAATGTAGGATTTGTGAAGGATAGGAGTGAAAGTTATGAAATAAAAATGGTTAGTTGTCTTAGGTTGGGTTCCCTGAACACAAATTCTGAGATAAAGAACCCAGTGCAGGAAGTTTCTTGGGGTCAACTCCTATGAGGGCATTAGCGAGGCAGGATATGGCAGACTGAGAAGGTGAATTTATCGGAAGCTGCCGCAGGGCCCTCAGCTAATCTCACATGGCACATAGAAACTAGCATTACCCTCCCAAGTTGTCCTAAAATGAGACAAGGGTGTCAGGCCTTTGTGTACCCACAGCAATCAGTCATTGGATTTGGGCTGCCTCTGGGGAGGGAGCAAGACTTGGGCCAAACAGCTCCTTTTGGCCAAAGAACTTTCTGGGGAGGAATTTCACTAAGACCTGTCAGAAGCCAGCAATTCTGGCTTCTGGGGGAAGGAATGCCTTGGTACCGAAGGGGGATTTGGGTGGCACTCCGCAGCATCCACAACACTAGGTGTGCTTCATGCCACACTGAGGAATTTACGCTTTATTTGGTAGGTTTGGGGATGTCATTGAAGGTGTTTACACAGACAAATAATGTGAGTCAGAGCTGTATTTAGGAAGATTAACCTGGCAGAGGTGTTTAGATTGGATTGGAGATAGAGAAATTGGAGTTAGAGAGGAATGTGGGAAACTTTTGAAATAGTCCAAGTAAGGAAATAAAGGCCTGAGAAAGGGTGTTGGCAGTGGAAATGGAAAGGGCCGGTGGTTGGTTGCAAGAGATATGACAATGCTAGAATTCACAGGCGCTGGCAACTGATTAAATATAGGAAATATGGAAGAGGAAGGAGACTCAAAGGTGATTCCTAGGTTATGAGCCTGGCTGAAATGTAAGAATGGTGGTGCTGGTAAGAGAAATTCAAGAAGCATATAGGCTTGTTGGTAGATTTGTTGAATTTTCAGGAAGGCAACCACTCAAGTAGAATTGACATACAGATGGCTGAAAAGTTTTTCAGGAGGGCAAAATATGCATTAATAGAAAGTTATATAATGATGTAAAGATGGTCATGCAGTGGTGTAAGTATCAAATGGATATATAAACAGTTAATGTTAAGAGAGGTCTTAGAAGAGAGAAATCACTGTGGCTAAGATGTCTTTGTGGATGAGATGGCTTTTCAGTCAGGTCTAGAGGGAGTTGTGGGATCTATGTTTGGAAAGGAGAGATAGGGAGGGAGGCATAATGACATTCTAAGTGAGGGGCAATGCTTTGAGCAGAAACAGGAATAGGAATGCACGCATGTTCAGGAGACTATGAGAAGATAAATTTGGCTAGAAGAAAGGATTCATTGAAGGAAATTTTGATTTAAAAAGTTGAAAAATTGATTGTGGAGGGACTTTAATGACAGGCTGAATGACAGGAAGGTTAGAGGAATTCAGGAGATTTCTTGCAGAACTTTGCCTCTGTTTCTGAAGTTTGATCCTATCTACTGCCTGAATGTGGGTCTCCATTAACACCCAGAAATAACACTTGCCACTTGACAGACACTCTCGGTGTTTTTTACACTGAAGTGGCTCTGATGTAGAAGACTACTGGTCATTGGAATTCTTTTCGGTAGAGATTGTATGAAGACATTAAAGGAAAGTCCAGCCTGCATGTGTTTCTGGGGTTTTTATATTCACAGTCTTTGCTTAGGTTTCATGAGGCATTAAGAATCTGCAGCCTAATTGGTCCGCTGGTTTACAGGCTCACCCTGAAAAGTAAATATTGTGAATCTGCAAGTGGAAAGTCAGTATGTATAATCTAGCTGCCTAGTCATGCCTGCCCCAAATGCTGTTGAAAACTTTGACCAAGGGCTATAAAGCTGTCAAGAGCTGGGGCCCAATCAAGCTTCCACATTAAATAGCTCATTATTGAAGCTATTGGGAAGATAACAGGCCATGCATTTGACTTGCGGGGATCATTTGACTTGTTTGCTACAGAAGCATCTGGCAGAGCTAAACAGCTTTGTATTCCATCGTTTTTCGTATCTTATTTTTTATTTATACTCTGATTTATTTGACGTCAAAACTTGTCCCGCTCTTTTCTAACTACTACACTGTAGGATAGAAAGGGTATCTTGATATCAATGCAGTAACTTCTAGATGGAATCTTGAGAATGGCACTCAGGCTGTTAAAATAAAAACAAAAACCAAATTACTTTGGTGACTTTGAACAGATATTTAATTTCACCCTCCTCCAAAGTGACCCTGGGCTGCTATGAGACTTCTCCACTGCATTTTGTGACAGTCACATCGTCAGTTACTTTCTATTTTCTTTGCCTAATAATTTCATCACAGGGTGTTTGAAGCATCTCTTGGGAAAAGGATGAGAATTACTGCTGAAACAACTAACTTTTTTTTTTTTTTTTTGGAATAGGAGAAGGTAAATGGTATGTGCTGAAGCTCCATGGTTACTTTTGGAATGGCCTGCTAGGTTGAGCACCAGTGATAGAGAGTATGCAATTGATCTGTGAACAGTTACTTCTGTTAAGGTCAAGTGGCCCATGCATGTCTGTAGCTTTCCACACAGCTAACTGCACAAACTTTCATTCAACAGAAGAAAATACATCAATTCTTGAACTATTTTTCAAAAAGCAACCGAGCATGTTATTAAGTTGCAACTGATATTCAACAGCTCTACATTAATCTCCAAGAAGCAAAGGAGTATTTACTCTTTTTATCTACTGTTCAACTTTGCACAATGTCCTTTAGATGTTTGGTCTAAAGTGGGTATGTTTCAGTGATTCAAAGAAGAATCATACAGGGTTGGGTGTTGTGTTTTCAATGTTAATTAGTGATCTTACTTGCTTAATGCCTTACTTACTTCATTTAGATCTTCCCTAAATCCAGTCTAATTTTCGCAGCTGCCTCAGACAGCACTCGTATAAACGTTTCATTTCCTCCCTAATTTCCTCAGCTAGAGATGAAGAAGAGTCATCTCCTGACCCCATGGAATGATGTTAAGAGCGCTGAGAAGATTTCCTTATTTTCCAAATTAACTCTCATAAATCGTTTTTTAAAATGAGGTATAATTGACATATGACATCATGTTAGTTTCAGGTGTACAACATAATGATTTGATATTTGTATATATTGCAAAATGATCACCACAATAAGTCTTTTTAACATCCGTCACTATACATAGTTACAAAATTTTCTTGTGATGAGAACTTTTAAGATTTATTCTCTTAGCAACTTTCAAATATGCAATAGTCTTTTATTAATAATATTCCTTTATTATTAATAAAGGAATGCAATTTTAATGCAATTTACTTACCCATGGTCTCTACTAGTCTCACCTCTGGCAGATGGGGTTTTGGTTTACTGACATGTTTTATTTTAAAAGACACAGAAAATATTAATAGCCACATAGAATTAGCCACTGACCAGTAACGAGGTGATTAAGCCTTTGGAATCAAACTGAGCTGGGTTACAGACCTGGATCCCCCACTTTCTGCCTGTGTGACTTGTGCAGTTTATCTCTCTGAGGCTCAGGCTCTTCCTCTTTCAAATGGGCCCCTGTCATAAAGTGAGGTCATCTAAGCATATCAAGTGTTTAGCACAGCGGGAGGCAGTGTTTGGCATATAATAGGTACTCAGTAAATACTAGCTTTCATTATTACTATTTAAATATGTAGGCATTAAAAGGCTACAGAGATTTGCTGACACTAAGCTATACCTTTAAGGTATTTGATATATAGATTTTCAACTGAGGCACTAACCTAAATTCTAATTTAGAAGATGCATGTGAACTGCTCAATACGTGTATCTTAACACCTCTGAATTCAAACTGCTCCTGCAGCTTTTGCCTCTTGCCTCTGCTGTGGTAGCCAAAGTCTGGCCTCTCCTCCTGGTTGTCTATCACCAGGAGGTTTGGCTTTATTATGCCACCTCATGTACCCAGGCCTGACCTTCTGGCTAGAGTTCTGTGTTGTGGCTTTGCCCCACCAGGTCGGCAAAGATGGAGCCATCTCATGGGCTGCACGTAGGACACGAAGATGTTAAAGTCCTCAGTCAGTGGGACTGGTAGACTCTATAGCCAGACACTATCTAACAAGCACCCATATGGAAGACTCCAGTAACCCACTCCCAGATTTGGGAGTTCACCTCCAATTTTAGTTTAATGCCCATTTTAATGCTTAGGAAGATTAGTATGGCGTGACTGTCATTACTTATCATATTTCCAAGTTCCCATGAATTCCTTGAGTTTGCTTTGAATTTTTTTTTAAAAAAGGACTTCTTAATCTGATATGACAATCATTGTGAAAAAATAAATTGCAGATACAGGAAAAGTATAGAGAGGAGAACACACTGGTCTTTTAATCCTATCCCAGAAATAACTACAGTTAACAGTTGGAGTACTTTCTTGTTTCTGTGCATATATTTATATAATTGGGATAGCACCTCCTGCATTTTCTGCTTAACACTGTATCATAAACATCTCCCATTCCATAATAAAAATCTCTTTATAAACATTTTAATCACTGAATAATATTCTATCATATAGACGTGCCACAGTTTTAATTATTGTATATTTATAAACTGTTTGTTTGGTTATCAGAAACACTAAAGTAATCATATTTGTGCATAAACATTTTCTTATAAACTTCAAACCCAGTTCTAATACTCTTTTTTTATTTTGAGTAAAAGAATAGTTTTCTTTTTTTCTGTCATCCTTGGACAAGGAGTAAGCAACTAGACTGGGACCATTGTAGACACTTAAATATCTAGTGCATGAATAGATAAGTATTGAAAAGGTGATTTGCCTTCATTAGAAATGAATACATGGAAGTGTGGAACTAAGTAAGGATTCTACTTACCCTTAAATACAGAAGTATGTTAAAAAGAAGGGATTTACAGAAAAATAAGTGAAACTAACAATAAATCTGGGAATTAGAAAACTGTTCTCTGCCGCAGGGGAACACTTCCATTCACAGAATAAAGAACATCCTCATTTTCTAGCTTCTTCGTTGAGGCAGAGATTGCTGGCTAGGGACCAAACTTGTTTGCTCTTCTTCCTGGATGCACTGCTAGACTATTTCCCAGCCTTCCTCACAGGCGTGGTCAAAGGACGATGAGCCGAGTGATGTAAGCCACCTCCAGGCCTACCCCATAAAACATTCTCACCTCCATCTGCCACTGCCTTTTGATGTAGATGAGCACAGTGACCTTAGAAGTCATCTGTTGAAGATGGTAGAGCCCCTAAATAGAAGCTTGGATTCCTGAATCTCTGCTTGGAAACAATTGCCTACCTATCTTGTTATGGGTGCCAGAAACCTAGGCTCATTTCTGACATGTCCTCCCTCACTCACCATATCCAATCCATCACTAAGTCCTTTATTTTGTCTCCTATATATACTGAATCTGTTCTCTTCATCCTCTCTACCAATACTTTTTGTCCAACTTCACATATCATCTTTGCCTGCGCTGCTGGCAAAGCCTTCTAACATGGATCCATTCCGGCCCCCTTCTAGTGTCTCAAATCTTGTTTTTCCTCTATCACCCTCTTTGCTGCTGGATGCTATAGGGCACATTATATTGTGATAGGACCCCTGGCCTGAACATTTGTGCTTGCTGTCAAGTAAGGGCAACACTAAGGGTGGTAGGAATATGTGTAGAAGCTATTCCTATACCAGACAGGAACTAAGATTAACCATACATAGACGTGACTGTGAACTGCATGGATATATTCCACTAAACCCAAACTAAATGTACCTTCCTAACTCAACTTCCCTGGACTGAATTTCCAAAAATGCTTGTGACCACTCCAGTGCCACCCAACATGAGGAGTGTGATGTGACAAGAGGGGGGCGTGCAGGGGAGGCTAAGAGGAAAGAGCAATCCTAACCAATTAGCTAAAATGTATTACGTTAGCAAATTTTACAAGAATAATATGACCATGTGACACATTGCTAGGGTCCCTTCAGAGCATTGGCAACAACTGGTGCAGGGCACGGGGCTTGAAGCTTTATCTTCAGTAGCTTCTCTGAAAATTCACCTTTGAAGGGCAACTAGTTTTACGCAATACTCTGTAGTTGCGCTTGTGATGTGCTCTGGGACCAGACAGGCTCATGGTGTTAACTAAAAGACACCACTTTACATAACATCGAATTTGTCTTTGCATCTAATTCAGAACCAAGTGTCCTGGGCATGGTTGGTGCCCGATTTGCCTAGTGAGTGATACTAGGAGGAGAAGGAAGCCAGAGTAGAAGAGAAAGATAGAGAAGAGAGAAAAAATGGTGGAGAGCCAATAGGAAAAAGGTCAAAGAAGAAGTTCAAGAGGTATGAAGCCATCAGGCCAGTTACTCCTGCTTCAGGTGTCACACTCATCAAACAGCATGCTGACCTTGGGCAGCAGAGATTGATGCCTGCTCCACATCCCCTCAGTCACATGACTTTCCTGGGGGCTGCAGTAGAAACTTCTAGCTCACTGACAGCATTCCACATCAAGCCTCTGTGTTTCTTCTCCTCTGCCCGAGGGCTTTCTTCAGTGCCAGGGAGCTCGCCCCCTGCAGGCAGTTGTAAGGGGATGTGGCCTTAGTGCCCTTGGGGCAACCCTCACCACAGGGATGGAAGTTGGTTGACAAATGGACAAGCGGAGGCAGCTTCTTGTGGGAGGCTTTTAAGGTGAATTCCACACTATTTCCCAGAGGATTCCCGGAGAGATTGAGTACCAGTTGCCCACAGAAGTGACCCTTTCTTTACCTCTCTCGTTTTTGGCATCTCTCCCTTCCCTGACTCATTTTCCTCACTTCCTCGCCTGTGCTTCCTGAGTTAACCTTGCAAACTATCCACACTCAATGCTTGTTCAGAGTCTGCTTTGGGGGCAACACAAACCCAAACACCTGGTTTAAGTAAGTAACTTGGCATTTAAAGAAACATGCTATAAATATTAAAATACAAAAACATGAGATATAGTTTTTAAAGGAAATAAAGAATGTAGAGATACTCCCAAAATTCAACAAAAGTATGTATTTGTGTTATATGCATCTATTTAAAAATAATGCTGAGATTCTGCAGAAAGTAATTGAGTTTCTATGGGAAGATAAAAAGGAACTGAATTATTGCATTCAGGTCTTTAAAATTCTCTTGCGTTTATATTCCAACTCTGGCTTATTAAAGGGGTCTGTGCTCCGTTAACATACACATGCGCTTACAATATAAACAGCTTAACTAGACATCTGTGTTGACTACATATAAGAGGCAGTTAACTTTTTGCCTTGTTTCTGTTCAGTGATCCTGATATTTTAGTCTGCTGGCCAGATGAAACAAGATTGGTTTTTTGGTACCAGATGTGTCACAGTTTGGGTTTGTATTTTGCAGGTGCTCCCCCCAGCTGGGAAGATGGAAACTTGCCATCTTTTTGAGATGATGACTCAGGATAGAAATATAAGTGTGTTAAAAATAATTCAACATATTAATGAAGGGCTTTGTCCCTTGTGGGCTTCTTATGCATAACACATGAGCAGACCAGCAGCTGTTCTGTATTTTAAAAGAAGACTTAGAAAGTTAGAAGCATTTATGGCGATTCAAAACATAAGCAACTGCTTGGAGTCATGGAAACAAGATTCAACAATAAACTTGTATTTGTGAAGCTTCCCAAAAAGTAATAATCGCAATGGGCTGTGTTCAGGTAGTCTTCGGATATTGAATAGTGTTTCTAGTTCCATCATTTGGATTCACTAAAACATCTTTTTTGTAGAGGTGGAGTGGTAGAGATGACTACATTTATTAGACATGGAGATTGGTCTAGCTGATTTCTACCGTCCAATATTCATATTTTTAAATCACATTTAAAATCACACATTTAAATCACATTTAAAAATCCTTACTTATGTCTGCCATTTTCGCTGAAACATATTGTGAAAGAACTAAAAGCCTCACTGAAAACTGAGGTGTTAGTAAGATGTATATTATCTTCTTCCAGGCCTCGAAAGCAAGAATCCATTTGGTCACGGTGTTCATTGTTTGCCCCTTCAAAAATCACCTAATGAATATTAGCCAATATCAAGGAATGGCAGTACTCTTTACATTAACTCCTTACCTTGACACTAATCCTATGGAAGGAAGGGCTCTGTAAGCCTCTGGATCCAGCTTCTAAACCACAAATGTGTTAGACCCACTCCATTTTCACTGCGGAGGCTCTCAAAACTTCCGATAGGCCGACAACTCCGTTTGGATATTTGGTGATAGGCTTTTTTTTTCCTTTTGGAAATTGCTGTCCTCTCAAGTATAGTAAGGTCTACATGATTGGTTCTTGAGTTTCAGTTTCTGGAGTTCCAGGGTATTTGGTGTAACACAATTACTTCTGCCTCTTTGGAATTTTGAAAGAGAACACATCAGCTAAAAATTAAGAGAGTAGATCAGAATCAGTTGGGTATCTGTGTTATTTCAACCTCCCTGCGTATAACAGCAGCAGTGACAAGTGGTCCTGGCAACCAGCAAGACAGGTCCATGATTTGGGTGGACACTGTGCAGGAAGAAGCTTGGAAGGAAAGGGATGGCTTATTGGTGTTGAACTGTGGAGTATGGCCAATGGCAAGAGCCCTAATCTAAGTCATTAGACCTTTAGTCTGGGCACAATGCTCTTGCTCAACAAACTGTGCCCTTGAGCAGTTCTTAAAAATAAGATGGTTTGACAAGGAGACATTTAAGTTTAGAATTCTATTATTACGAAAAAGAAGTGTATGTCATAGGAGATTTTATGTTTCAAGGAGATGGAGGTTGTAAGTTGTCAAATAAACTAGCTAAGAGGGAAATTTGGCAGCAGGAGGGAAGTTATTTTGCTTTTGAGAACTCTTTTGACAACTCAGAGGGCTTGCCTAACCACTGTCAGAAAATAACTCTGTCCAGTCAGAGAGCATGGAAGACTCAGAGCCCAGATATGGGTATTAGAATGGTGAAGTTCACTTCTCACTACTGAGTAAGAACATATGAATTTCCCTAGAAGCATGTTTGAAATGTAGGAACCCATGGCTGGGCTTTTTTTCACTGGTGAAACAAGGTAAAATGTCTTTCAGTTTAACATGAGTAATCATATTTCAGTCAGTATCAGAAGAAAGGAGCAAAACCATACAAAATTTGACAGAATGAATAAAATCTTTTAATTTGAATTGTAATTTAAAAAATTTATAGCTAAATTGGGTTATTCCTCATGTCCTTGGCCCCAATAATGAAACCGCATTGTGAAGACCTGTTTTGGGGAAGGAACTATTGATTTTCCCTTCCACCAATGTCCCATGCTTTCCAACAGCCTTTGCATACAAAGAATGCTCAGATGCTTTAAAAAAAAGTTGGCAAATAGAGCCATCTTTTCTCTCAATGCAACCCTGGGGTAGGGATTAGTTATACTTTTTAAAGCTGGAAAAACTCCTTGTTTCAATAGTCCAGTTTTATGGATAAAGAAACCAAAGTCCCAAGAAGCTAAGTCTCACAACTGATTAATGTTAGAACTGAGACTAGAATCTTGGTTCTTCCACACTACATCATGCTGTTAGATGTTGGAAGGGATTACCATAGAAGTTGCTCAATAAATGTTTGCTGCTGAGTAAGAACAACTTTGATGATGAGTTATTCTCATAATTCCCATCTCTGGGAGCTGGTTTAAATCAGTGATTCCCATGGAGGAAGGGAAGAGGGAGGGATGTGTAGCTTGAAAACATAGCAAGGATTTTTCTTACTGCTTTGGTTTGATTTTGGTAATGATATTTACTTTGTTTTGAATTTCAAATTACATTAAAAGAGAGTATGAGATTTTTGTGTTTACCAAGAACGGATGTACCTGTAAGGGAACTCATGTGTTAACTTTTCATAGTTCTTTCCAGGATTTTGTTTCTGTGAATGAACAAAAGATTTTTTTTCACTTGCTATTTTTTTCAGTTAAAAACGAACCTGAAAATGGGTGATTTAGGCTGTGAAATTTGTGATTGAATAGTCTAGGAATCAGATTCCTTTTTGACACTCAAGATAAAAAGGAATTGCATGTAGAACCAACCCACAAACTGATGGTCATCAACTAATAAATGGAATAACAAGATATGGTATTTCTAAACAATGGAATACTACTCAGTCATAAAAAGGAATGAATGATGCATGCTGTGACATAGATGAACCTTGAAAACATTATGCTAAGTGAAAGAAGCCAGACACAAAAGGCCACCTATTATTTGATTCTATATATATTAAATATCCAGAATAGGCAAATCCATAGAGACAGAAAGTAGATTAGTGATTAACTCCCACCAGGGCTTGTGGGAAAGGGGAATGAGGAGTGACTGCTAATGGATATGGGGTTTATTTGTAAGTGATAAAAATGGTAGGGAACTAGATAGTGGTGATATTTGCATAACACTGTAGTGTACTAAATACCACCGAGCTGTACTTTAAAATGAATTTTATGTATAGTTTACAATCAACCAAAAAGGAATTGCATCAGTAACACTTTGGTACCTAAACCCTTTCCATGTGTCTATGATTTGTGTATAGGACTAAGCTTTGGGATTAACGGGCAACCATCTTTTCTGCAGTTAATAGCTTCTACAGATCCAGAGACACAAATATATATGTATATATACATAATGTGTAATTTGATAGTAATATATAATTATGTTATATATAATAATATAATAATATATATGTTTAGCAGTCAGGGCTTATGTATAATTATTTCAGAGAGATTTCTGTTTCTGCCACATCCTCGGAAGAGTTATAGGTAATACCCTGCTTTCTTGTTTAAGAGGGAAAAATCTGTGGAAAGAAGATCTTGGGCTTTTTAAAAAAACTCTTACCATTCCTAGCTCTGACTTGAGATCCGTGTCTATACGTAGAAAAATCACTAGATTGATTAAAAATGGAAGAGTTTAGATTAAGCCTTAATTTATCTGGAATGTAAGTAATCATGAGGACAGATGACAGGAACACCCTCAACAGTCCTGCTGTGTTATGGCTCATTGTTTACTCTGCTTCCTTGTCTGGCACTTGTTTAGACCTATTCTCTCATCACTGTTTCTATGCCCCTTTATTTTTTAAAAATCCAACCCCTGCTCTACTCACACAAGAAGTTTGTGTTTTGTTCCTTTGTCTCTTGGTGAACTTTCTTTGACAATTACTGCACATTTAGTCAACTCTTGAGAAACATTTGTTTCAGTGTCAAGGTTACCTGGTGTTAGAGGTTATTCATATGAATTTTGAAACTAGATGGAAGAGAAAATTGGTTGTACACCTTTTTGTGGCACAATTTTCAGTCTTTTTGTTTCCTCATCTCGTAGATTATTTATTTAAAAAAATCAAGTGGTGTTCTTGCTCTGGCAGCTATAACTAATTTCTTCCCAGACACTAAAGTTATATTGGCTGCATTAACAAATACCTCCAAAGACTGGGTGATCCTCTAAAAGAATATTTGTTTTTATTTAAAAATATGATACATCAAACTGAAGCAGTTACATTTTAAACAAAGAAGAAGACATAAAACTTTTTCACAGGATTGGGAGGATGATTTACTTTTGTTCACTGTCACTCTGGATGCCAAGAATAAGAACCATCACCATTTTCTTGCTCTGTGAGCATCAAATATAAAGATGAGAAATTTTAATTATAAATTGGTGAAGTTTTAGGCCTTTAATTTTATTCAGAAATTGAAATTTCGTCTAATTTTATTCAGAAAGTAAAATACCTTTTCTTCACTTTGCTCCACATCTTGCGGAACTCCTCAATGTACTGAGCCTTACGGACTGAATGTTTGTGTCCTTCCAAAATTCCTATGTTGAAATCCTAAAGCCCAGTGTGATGGTATTAGGAGATGAAGTGTTTGGGAGGTCATTTGGTCATGAGGGTGAGACCCTCATGAATCGGATTAGTGCTTTTATAAAAGGGACCTCAGAGAACTTCCTCAGCTCTCTTTCTACCATGTGAGGCTATGAGGCTGCAACCCAGAAGAGGGCTCTCACCAGAACCTGACCATGCTGGAACTCTGATCTCGGCTTCCCGTCTCCAGACTGTGAAAATTAAATTATGTTGTTTATAAACCACCCAGTCTATAGAGTTTTGTTCTAGCAGCTTGTGAGATACTGATTTTGCTTCTTCGGATCTACTCCATTGTGGTTTAGAAAGAATTCATTATCGCATCTCCTCCCTGTAGATTTCTCAATATAATAATTTTACTGGGGATACCTTATTCATTTTAGGAATTTTGCCTACTTTTTTTTTCACATTCAGTATCAAAAGTTTCTGACAAAATGTAAAATACCTACAGAAACCAGCATATCATACAATGATTTATTACTATGTAATAAACAACCATGTTAAGACTGACCATGAAAATAAAAACCAACACAAATATGGTAGATCCTCATTTTCTAAAGAAATATATCTTTATTGACTTTTTCCATTTTCTTACAAAGCAGTTTAAAAAACTCATCCTTGAACTTGCTAGTCAATGTTATGATGGCTGCCTCCTTATAAGACTGTCAGTGGAGCTACAGTAAGGTTCCTTAAGCACCACAGAAGATAATCATTGCTTGGTCCCACCTTTTCAGAAAAGAATCCAAGTTTCCCCGGATAGAATATGCCTAGCTCTCTTGAAGAAGACCAGTTTAGTGGATTAATGTCTAATTTACATATAGTAATAAAGACACACTTTGAATCTTTACAGATTAAATGCCCACTTTATACCATGGTGTATTTGTTTGAATTATTGGTGAGTGTACAGTATATAGATGTAGATGTACTAGATATGTCTATAAATAAAATAGTGCTTTAAGGTAACAGTATTCTTTGGCTGATTTAAACGCCTCTAGTGGATTCTTTTAAAAAACTAAAATGAGAATGGCCCCACTATTATTGTCAATCTTAACACTGAGCTGGTGCGGAAGGTTCCTATACTGTTGACTGTCAGCATCTCCAGGTCCACGATATATTCTCTGGGTCCCGATAGTGACTTCACCAGCACAAGCATCGCACTGACAGGACTTATTTGCTAAAACAAAAGAAAAAAAGAGGTAGGGAGAGAATAATTTTTTTTGGATTGGAGTTTCTATTTTTGGTGAGTTGTACCTCATATACGAATTAGGGGAAGAATGTTGAGGGTGGGATACAAGTCACTACTTAGTTGCTTCTTGGTTCCAACCCTTCCATGGCCTTGTCCTTCGTCCATACATAGTCATTAGTTCCAAGGTACAGGGGCCTACCTTTTTCTTTGTTTTCTATTTGTCCCTCTCTGTTAATATTCTCTTCACTTTTATTGAGTATATCCAGCCTTTATAGAGACTTGAGTTCAAGTGAGAATCTGATAATTTTTGAACTGATAAACAAAGTTATCATTTTTCACTTCTCAACATTGTGGATCTGTTTACATTCTAGTAGATGAAGGGACTTGTAAATAGTTAATTTCAATGGAATGTGGCAAATGCTAAGATATATGGGGGTATACATGGTGTGTATAAAGCTACATAAATGTGTATATATGCAGGGAAAAGGAGGAGGTACCTCAAAAATTGAGGGATGGCTTTTCAATGCCTGAGGAGATTCCCCCAGGATAAACGGAAATTTTGTAGAGAAGTATGTTCACAAAAACTGGATGCAATTTCATTTTGATGAAGACTGTGATGGGTGCTGGAAAGTGAAGGAAGGTGAGGTTGGAAGGGCAGTTCAATGGATGTGTGAATCTGAATGTCAAGAGGAGGGCAGGGATAGAGACAATGGATTAAGATTTAGCAGTCACTTCAATGGGTGGATATTAAACCAAGATAGAGAATGTGTATGTGATAACACTGGGTCTGGCAGAGGCCAACAGTTAAAGAGTAGGCAGTGGAGAAGCAAGGAAGGAAACAGAGAAGAAATAGAAGATAAAGTGGCAAAAAAAATGAGTGGCCATCAGTATCCAATAGAGCAGGAAAGGCTGAGGGTGACTGGAACTGAAAAATGACCCCTGGATGTTTGTTGTTGGTGGCTTTTTTCCAGAGCAATTTCAGTAGGGTAGTAGAAACAGACAATAGAGATGTGGGATACGAAGTGAGAATGCAGAGATTATGATTACAGACTATGCTTTAAGAATATTGGCCAAAAGGGAAGAAGAGAGAGGGGGCAACATTTAGAGGAAGAAACAAGTTAAATATGTAGGAAGTAGACTGGGGTTTGACAGAACAAGGTTTTAGAAAAGATGGGACCTTCAAGAATTGAGGTGGTAGCTTGGCCTTGATTGACAGAAGTAAAACCTTGTCTTTGGAAAACTGAGGGAGAGTGTAAGAAGGAGGACACTTGGACTTAAGTTTGCAGGGGATGGGATGCAAGGTTCAGGTAATTCGTGCCTATTGGTCTCAGTGGTTTCAGAAGAATAAGAGGTGAGGTTACTTATTGAAAATGATAGCTGTAAGGACTTTAAGAGTGTGGGGGACATTTGCTATCAGGAGCTGAAAAGAAGAAATAAAAGAAAGCAATAGGACTGTTGAGCATACTAAGGACCCATCTGAAGTCAGAGACTTACGGTATTACCAATTTGTGCTGATAAGCTGAGTATGAAAATAGATATGGATTATGGGATTGATCTAGGGTTACTGGCCTGGGAATTGAGGTGTTGGTGACAGAGTAGTTCAAGGGTCTACCAAGCAGTTGATAGACTGGAAGAAACTGGGGGGGCGGGTAGAGGTCAGGGGAGTAGCATCATTTTGAGGGTGAAGAGCAGATAGAGTGGACGTGAGGGCATGAGAGAGAAGGTCAGTTGTTGGACACTAAGGTTCTGATATGGAACTGTTCAGAGTGATACAAGTCCAGTATGTAGCCATGGGGTTGCTGGCAGAGTGGCATGAAGCTGAATGTCATGGGGGATGAGATGGTCAGGGAATTGTAGGCTAAAATAGTGCCCAGATCAGGTTACCGAAAGGACAACTTCACAAACTTGCCCCTCCTTATCGCAGGTCATCTTCTCTTCTGAGTGATCTCGCCCACTCCCTACACACTCTCCCTAAGTTATCTCGTCCATAGCTATGGCTTCAATTATCATGTATTTGCCAGTGACTTGAAAGTCTGTGCTTTGAATTCCAAGCCCACTCTGTTCATCTCTACTTCCATGTCTCATAGGGACCAGAACTCAATATGTCCAAACTGAACTCACCTTCCTCTCTACCGTGGCTCCTTCTTCCCTATCTTAGTAAATGGCATCACCACTTATTGTTGCTCAAGACAGAAACTTGGAGGTTATCGTTGATGCTTCCTTCTCCTCCACCACCCCACAGCACATGGATTAACAAGTCATGTAGTTCTTTTATGTCTTCATAAATCTGTTCACTTCTTTTCGACTCACTGTTACCACCCTAGTCTCCCACCTCTTGAACTACTTACTGGTCTCTCCATTTCTATTCTTGCTTCACTCCAATCCACGTCCTACAGTAACAACTCCTCTACTTGGAACCCTTAATATTGTCTGTAAAACACTGTGTGATCTAGGCCTTGTTCATCTCTCCAGGCTCCACTCAAACCACTCTGCCTGTAGTACCCGGAACTCCACACCAACTGGTCTTCTTTTTATTCCTTCCATTGGCTACTCTCTATTTTCTAGTTTTCAACTTAAATCATCTTCTTCCAAGAGGCTCACAGACCACTCCTGTTTTGGTTAGGGGTTGACTTGTTATGCATTCATGAGCAACTTGCAATGCTCAGTTGTAATATTCAGCATACTTGTGAGCCCTCGTTCCATGTCTTGATTATAAGCTCTCCCGAGGCAGGAATTGGTTTAGTTTTATTCACTGTTATGTCTCTATGACCTAGCATGGTGCTTGCCCTTTGTAGGTAACAGTAACATCTTGAAGTTGTTGATTAAATTAAATGTATTTCAAAATAGTTTTTGAGCATCTGTTATGTGCCAGGTACCATTCTATGTGCTGTGTATACAAGAGTGAACTGACAGCTAGTCTCTACTCTCTTTACAGTCATGCTCTAGTGGGTGACATAGACAAATTAATACTATGCAAGGTGTTGATAAAAGCTATGAAGAAAAAGAAGGCTCAAAAAGGGAGGATAGATATTGGGTGGTATGGAAATAGGATTGTATTCTATCTTCAATTTCATGTAGTACTTTACAATATGTTCCCTTTTCTAGGGAAAAAAGTTTTCTCAGTATTTTCCTCAAAGGAATATAAATAAAATCCTGTATCCCACAAATCCTTTCAAGGATCAGGTCCAGTCTCATAACCACCAAGAAACATTCTTTGACTATTCCAGCCCATATTAATTTTTTGATGTCTTGGACCATAGATTTAAACACAAACTTCCCCTAACCCCCCACTGCTTCCCCCCCCCGCCCCCGCAGATGTTAACTTTTGCTAAATAGTAATGTTGAAAGCTCTTTGAAATAAGGAACTGTGTATTACATGCATGTAGCATAGAGCTGAGCACACAGTAGGTATTAATTAAGGCCTGCTAATTGATTCTTATGCATTAAATACCCACTGCATAAGTGGAATTTCATTGGATAAATTTTGTAGGATTTGATCCAACTACTTTTTGAATTATGTGATAAGAGATAGTCTGGAAATGTTTTTTTTAATTTTAAATAGTTTTTTTTGTTTCAAATAACTTAATATTATTTAACTCAAAATGGGCAATGTTTCAGATCATTCATGAGCAAAAAGGATTTTACTTGAGAGAAAACACTGAGTATATTTGAAATCATCAAGTCGATAAATGCACTGATAAGAATCATAAAGCTTTTAAAGTGCCATGTTTATTGCAAGAAAAAAAACATGTGGGAACTTTGCTCAACTGTTTGTTGATTCTGCTAGGAAATTTTATTTTCTTAAATTATGGCTAAGGGTTCAAAATGGAAAATTATTTTAAAAGAAGATTTTTAGATGAACCTATTTTATTGCCATGGGTTACAAATAATGTTATTTGTTTGGGCTAGAATTGTTAAATTGGTATTATCTGAACTGTTTGAAATCACAAATATCTAGTATATCTCAAATTAAAAGCATCAAATGTTACAAAATTCATTCTTAGCTATTAGAAAAAAGAATAGTAACAGATCGTATTTTGGGTTTGTTTTTTCTCTTCATAAGTTGGTCATGAGAAATTAATCATTTCTAATTTACTGGCAAAGAAACAGAATCACATAATTCTGGAACTGGAAGGGAACTTAATATATCAAAGAATAGTGTAAATGTGTAAACATTAAAAATCTGTAAACTTTACCACAAGGATGAATTTCCCAATTTACTTTTCATATTCTGAAAATGAAATATTAACTTTAAAATTTGATTAAAAATGAAGATTGCCCAAAGGAGTTTTGAGAAAATTGTAACTAGATGAATAACATCCTTAGCGTGAAATAGTTACCGTAACCCTGCAAACTCCTTGGTGGGGTGCCATCATTTTCACATGAAGTGGTGAGCCGTATTTAAAATATGTCAGAATTTTAACCTAAAATGAACTTGCTGAGATTTTGCAGGGGGGCACTGGAAGGCCGAGGCACTGGAGTCAGGGAGATGTGCTTGGACTCTCTTGGAGGGATTGGGGTGGCCAGTTTCAAGGAAGAGAGGCAGGGGAATGGGGAAGCAAAGATTACCCAGGAGACACTGTGCAGAAGAAATGACAGAATTCAGAGGAAGATTTCATATAGGCAATGAAAGAAAGGGAAAACACAAAGGTGACCTCACATTGTCTGCCTGGAGGTGGGTAGGGGTGGTACATATGGCTATTGACACATCCGGTGCAGAGGGTTGAGATCACTTAGAGACTTCCAGATTTTAGTTTTGGTGCAAATGTAAATAATCTTGTGAATGTAACAAAAAGGAACTCATGGTTTTATGAAAAGCTCTCCAGGAATAAGTTTTTCTATGTGCAATTAATTAACTATCACTAATTTGTGGTATCTATTTGATGTGTGTGTGTGTGTGTGTGTGTGTGTGTAAGCTTGTGTTTTAATGGTCACACACAACTTCATTAGAGTCTGCGACTTTTTATTTGCATGACTTTAGAGAAGCTACTTAATCTCTCTGAGTCTTACTTTTCTGTAAAAAATGGAGATCAATATTAATATCTATCTAAGAGTGTTACCACGAGGATTAAATGAGGTAATGCACACAGGAAGACCGTACTCAATGCCTACCTATAAAACTTTTTAAATATTAGCTTTCCTTCCATGTGAATGCTACCAAACAACAACAACAGATTTGAACCTTTCTCAACAGCTAAGGCTGCAGTCTGGATACTTACTCTTAGGTAGAATTCTCCATTTTCATTTCCAGATTTAATCTGAAAAGTATTAATAGTGTTGGCATAAATGGTTGTGGCCTGTATCTGGAAGATATCTGATGGCACAGACCTATCAGATCGGATGCTCATGTATTTGTAGACTATGGATTGCGGGAGTTCTCGGCACACCGCATTTGCGACTGGACAAACACATCGGCTGCAAAGGCAAAAAAAAAATACATTCAACAGTTTGGCTTGGTAAGCCCAGAAGATTCTTGCTTTCATAAGTTCTTACTTCTCTGGTGTTAGAACGTAGGGATCTTGACAAGGATTGCGTGGGTAACAACGGAAGCCGCCGTGATAATTCCAACACATTTCATCTTCCCGACATTCATTTGTTGTCTCACACTCATTTATATCTGCAGAGACATAGGGTCAAAGAGTTTACTGATCTAAGCAAATTATATAAGTGGCAGATTCAGGTTTGCAAGGAAGGAGGTGTTTGGAAATCTGGGCTGTGTTTAATTTGCTTTTAGACACAGGACTGGGTAGGACCTGAGTTCATTGCATTTAATTCAGGATAGATGTAACTAAGCCAGATAGTCAAGACAGATAAATATGTGTCATTTTGTGATATTTTATCAAGCACCTATTATTCATGTGTTGAATTCAAAGCCAAATGCTAGCCACTGACCCTGCTTATATAAACGTGAAAGGCACCACTTCTTGCCCTCAGGGAGAGTACAATTTAGTTAGGAATATAGATATGGCAGCAGTTAATTATAAAATAAAATGGAATTACCTGAGAGATTGATGGGTGCACAGGAAGATTAAAAAAGAATTGATTAATTCTGCTGCCTGGGGAATTAGGGAAGGCTGAAGGAAGGAGGAGGCATCTCAACTTGGCCTTGAAAGGTGGTGGTTAGATGGGAATCTCATGGTTGGGGTGGGGAGGGCCTTCCAGGCGGAGAAAGCAGCAAGCAAAAACTAGGAAGAGGGCAGTGTAGTGCCTGGCTCAGCAGCTTCAGAGAAAGGTAAAGTCTAGAGATCTGGTTTCAGTAAAGAATAGCAGAAGGATAGTGGATGCTCTGGGAGTGGATTAGACCGTGCAGAGGAAGCAGAGCACAAGAGTGAAGCTATGAAGTGTTCCACTTAGTAGAGCACAGCTATTTAAAGACAGTATGGAAGAAAAGGACTTAAGGAAGGGCTGTCAGCTGTGAGAAGCAACCCAGGAAAAAGCAGTGCAAGGATATCAGAGGGAAGAGAGTCCTGGGAAGGAGGGTTGTGGGTAAGCCAGTTTGGGCAAAGACTGATTTTAGATTTAGGAATTAGGAGCTCCCAGATAACATGTGAGAGAACAGCTTCAGTGGGGAGCCATTACATCAACAACAATTGTATTAATATCCACATCACTATCTATGTTTATTTCCCTTTACATTTGAATAGTGATTTAGGTTTTATCCAACGTAAGCCTTTTCTGAATCATTCTTTCCCCACAATTAGATATTTTCACTTGTTAGTTCACTCATTCCATAAGTAATTTACTGAATCCTTGCTGCACGGACTAGTAACTGGGATATGATCTCTTTTTCTTCTCTGAAATTCTCACACCTCATGTCCTCCTTTTTGGACCTTTATTGCTTTCTGCTTTGCATTATTGAAATGTGCAAGTTTGTCTTCACCTTTCTATTAGCTTGTAAACTCCTTGAGAGCAAGGACTATCATTCACATCTTTATATTCTTTCATCACCTAGCACTGGGGACTCCTGATTTTTAAAAAAATATTAAATTGAACTAAGTTGTTCCTCACACAAAGGAAGTGGAGAAGGGTGAGAAAGATATTATCTCTATTTGACATTGGAGGAAAGACAAATAAGGGTTAGGTAACTGACCCAAGTTCATACAGTTAGTGACAGGCAACTTTCCATTGCGAGATACTACATCCTCTAAATGAGAATAATTCCATGCCTTGCCTTTTGGATTTAAAAAACAACTTTCTTTTAGTTTCCAAACTGACTAAAGCTATCTGGAACCCAAAAAAAGACTGGAAAAGTTATGAGGTTTCCAAGAGTAAATTACAAGAAATGTCTTCTTTTGGACTGACTATGGCTAAAGAAAGAACTTAACTTACTCAGAAGAAATCACAATCAATATTTTTCACTTTATTTTTTTTAAAAAATAAAGATGCTGTTTAGCTGCAGGGCAAACTGATTGGTTTATTATACAGAGTCCCAGCAGTAGCAGAAGGACATTTTATGTAATAATTTCATGTATTACTTTCAGTAATTTAATTTAGAGCCTAGCACAATCAACACCTTAATTGTTCTGGAAGGTTTCCAGAAATTATCAACAGTATTAACATATTTGATGAGTGTGTATTTGTGTATGTGTATAATCTGTCACTATTTCTCTGTCTCTCTCCCTTTCCCTCTCACCCCCTCCCTAATCCCCAGTTTTTATTTTTGCAAGACTATGGAAATGAGCAAAGTTATTTCATCCCCAAAATAAGGCTTCCGGAGGAATGTAAGAATCCAAACTCCTTCAGTTTTACTTTAATGTGTGGATGAGGTTCGGAAGGGATGTTTTCAGAGGAGGAAACCAATTGATTTGTACCTTAACAGAAAATCTCTTTCACACACACATACAAAAAAAGTTTTGGCTTAACCAAACATGCTGAAACTGTATATCTTCAAGATATAACATTCATGAGTCCTCTATTTGAAGTTCCAGTGCATTTTCACCTTTAATTATAACAGATATAAATGTTTGCAGATATACGGACGAGGCAGGTCAGATTCCATTGTACATTAATTTGCTTCTGTCTTTTGCTGAATATCAAATCCATATAAGACGAGAAACACATAGACATTTGTTTGAAGGATGCCAGGGAAATTGGTTAAGATATGCCACTGGCTAACATTTTTCTGCATGTAAGGTTGATGTTAAAAGTCTCAATTAAGGTTCAGAAAGTACAACCATTACAATGCAATATTTTTCCACAATTAGGGTTCAGTAAGTACAACCATTGCAATGCAATGTTTTTCCACAATTAATGTGTTACGGAGTCTCTAGTAACCTGGAAAGGGGTATAAAGATGTTCATTGTGCAATGACTGACATTCTGATTGTGCTCATACTTGGTGGTTGGAGTCTAGTTGAAAAATCATATGTATACTAATAAATCCCAGGTCATGGATCTTCCTCTGAGTTAATATTTCTTTGTTAAACCATGATATAGACTGAGAATCCCCAGTGTCTCCTTTCCTTGATCTTTTCCTTTCTTAACAGCATTTTACTGCCCTGTGGGCCCTCTCTCAGTTCTGATTAGAAAGGATTCTCTAGGGTAGATTTGCTACTAGTCATTTACATTGCTAGGTAAATTTCATAAAACATCTTGAATTAGACAGGCTGTATACTTCACACATAATTTTTTACATATATTATTCCATTTCCCTCCCTCAACTGCCTTTTCCAAATTAGAAAGCTGAGAAGTTTGATAATTTGTTCAAGATTGTACACATAGAATGTAGTGCAGCTAGGACTCAAACAGATTGTCTGTCTTCAGGTTCAGTCATTTTTTCACTCTCTCATTGCTTTATGTAAATCCAAGTGATGTACTAGGTTTTCTAGGATTATCGACATTTTTGGTTTTATCTGAGCAGTGTTTTCCCTGTTAAAGAAATTTCAAGCTACATGTAGCATTGATGGTAGGGAGAAAAAGGTGCATATTTTCAGATCTTCCAAAGAGACTCTGAAATCATACCATGTAGAGAGTTACTTCTTCCACCTATGTGTATGTGTGAAGATCACCTGAATATTTATTTTAAAACTGGATCCAAGGACCTTAGCTATTTTTGAATCAATAGTTGTTTGCCAAAGAATTCAAGCACATTTTAATACATATGAGGCCGATATTCTCAACATCTAAACTACTACTCAATTTATAATCTTGGTGTTTTAGAGGTATGCCTAACCCACATATTAAGCTTATGCTCTAGACTCAAACTCATGGTGAGCTATTTTAATAATTCGATCTTTTCTGGTAGATGATTAGAAGACACATAGCATGGAGATTATATCAGCTATATAGAAGGGACATCAATATTTTACTAAAATTATTTCTATTTTAAGAAAGAAAAACCATTACTTTAAATTTCAAGGAAAAGGGGTGTTAACAGTGAATATCCTTTTTATGAGATGTGCATATCTGATGATAAGCAGGGGGATAAGGGAGCTCAAATTGTACATTCAAGGTGGAAAAAAATGAAAGTCTATGGCAGAACTTCCTATAACTTCCTCCCTGCTCTTCCTGGTTAAAACTAAACATAGCAGATAGGAAAACAATAAACTTACCCTGACATGTTCTACCTCTCACTACTTGGTATCCCTGGGGGCACATACATGAGAATTTCCCAGGTTCATTCACACATTGATATTGACACAGGTAACTTGAGGTTCTGCATTCATCAATGTCTGTTGAATCAGAGAACAGCAAGGACACAGAATTGAAAAACTACATTGGTAATATTTTTTTAGATGATATAATAGAGTAAAAACACTGCAAACTCTGTAACTGAAATACAATACTTTATAAGACGCTCAAGGGCAAATTCTAACAGTTTACAGGTTATTTCCCCTAGAACTTCCCAGCACAAAGCCATCAGTTTTACTTAATCATTACTGACAGTTTAGCAAATCCTCGACCTAACTGTACAAACTGAAGAGAGTGAATGAATTAGCTTATGGTAGAGGCTTTTCATTTTGGGATCTGCAGACCCACCCATGATGTAGATTCATATGTGTTTTCTAGAAACTGGGTCACTTTGATACCAAGTTTATTTGAACTTTGAACTTCAAGTCCCATCACTGGCTAGCTTCTAGAGGGGACATCCTGTCAGGATCTGACCTTCAGGGGAAGAATGCTTTTCATTTCTCAATGGTGATGTCATTCTAGTTTCCTTAGAAGGGTGGAGACAGGTGTCCAGAGCCGGCTTCTTTTGGTTTTGAGCATAGTAGCATGATGTGATGTCTCTCTGGGTGAAGTATGACCTTTGTGACCCCAAGTAAAACTAGGAGGGTCCATGAGGAACTCAGAGACATCAAGTATCAATGGCATCTCCTCAAGATGTCTTATGCCTTTTAAATTACACAGTGGAATGTGCATGTGCAATGGACTCTGAAGGTCATCCCTTCAGTTCAACAGCCCCCTTTCTACTCATGTGGAAAATGAAAACCAGGCAACGTAAGAAATGTGCTCACATCAAACAGTCAGGAATAAGACTAGAAGCCAGCTCTCTGGGTTTCTATTCTAATGTTTCTGATATGCGACCAGCATTTTTCAAACTTAAATGTGCACACCAGTCACCTGGAGTTACGTGTAGCCTCTGACTCAGTAGATCTGGGCTGAGGCCTGAGAGTCTGCATTTCTCACAAGCTCCCAGGAGGTGCCAACGCTGCTGGCCATTGGGTCACACGTTGAGAAGCAAGACACTAGTGCATGCTTTCTAATTATTAGACCCACCCTGCACTTCATATTTCAGTTATTTTCCCCCTCATTTCTCTTGATAACATACGAGAAAGTCAATGTTACAATTGAATTAACTGGATTTTAGAATAGGATTTCTATGGATAAAAATTTGTTCTCATAAACAGGCACATAATCAGATAAAGGAACAGCAATCAAAGGGATTGGAGTCTTATTAAAAATTATTTGGAAAATATTTTACCTTCACAGCTGAGCCTATCACTACTTAGCTCATATCCTTGATTGCACTGACAGATGAATGAACCAAGAATGTTGTAGCATTGCTGAGCACATTGATTGCTGGCATCACATTCATTTATGTCTGAAAGGAAAGGTTATATACATTTATATATCTATGGATTTAAACAAGTCCTTGCTCTTTTGTACCTGTGTCATCTGATGGTAAGTGAGTAACTCCCTAGCTGGATTCTTTGCCCTGCAGAAGCTCATTGGAGAACATTCATTCAGGTTTCATATTTGTTGGAACAGCTTCAAACATCTGTCATATGCTTCTTTTAGAAATACCAGAATTTTTTTTTCTGGGAATGACAGATATTTTGGGGTTTGATGAAACTTTCCAAAAGAATTTAATGATCCTAATAAATATACATTCCAGTATCTATTTTCTTTTGTTGTTGTGCAGAAGCAAAATGCCAAGTCTATAAATAATTGATATAAGACACTCATACTGATATGGTCTCTCAGCATGCTGTAGTGAAGATTTATCTGTGCTATTTATTACTTTTTAAATGGGTTCTGTTAAATTCCATTACAATTATAACATAAGCCTTTGAGACCCATACGGAGTTTTGCAATGCTCTAAGGCACTGAAAATATTGTGAAAAGGCATTTTTCCTGCACTAGATTCTTTCCATGTCATGCCAATCTTAAAATTGTGTGCCGTGACATTGCATTCTGAAAGGGAGAAGAAGCATGTAAAAATCAGATGCGCTTTCAGTGGAAAGTTTATGTACTTGAACTTGCAGTAACTCCTTTGGCACCTTCAGCATTTATATCACACACTGTTGACTAATTGGTGTGTGTATATCAATGGATCTGTATTTTTTTTTAAAAAATTTTTGATACACCCACGGAGGAGGACTAAACAAAGTTTTCCATTCACATCTTGATGTGTTTTCAGAAACAGATTGGTTATTGTCTTTTCAGCTTTAGGAAGTTGATGGAAACCAGTTCACTCAAGAACACAGAAAACTGGCAATACTGCAGTGTGATATGGGGTTTGTTTTTTTGGAAGACAGAAATCAGGTAGTCAGGTGGCAGTTCCCGAAACGCTTACTTACCTACGCAGGTATAGTTGTTTGCTGCCAACTGAAACCCAGGACTGCACTGGCAATAAAATGATCCTGGTGTGTTCACGCATCTTTGGTGGCAATATGGAGGCATGGTGCATTCATCTATATCTAAGTTATCAGGCAAACAAACACACACACACACACACAGATACATTATTCATTATCCACAGCTGTTTGCCCTCAAGTTCTCAGCAAAACATTATCTAGAAAACCTACCTAGAGAAGACCTCATTTTAAAAGTAATTATTATTTTTTTTTTTTTTAAATGAGGGTATATGTGTTCTAAATATGCTTTGCTCTACATTCTACAGTTAAGTGATACGTGAAGAACAAAGACTTCATAAACTTGGCTGGGTGGGTTGAGACTTAGAAGAGAGAAAAGAAATTAAGACTGTTTCACATATATCTGAGAATGTCAGTTTGAGGAATCTAAAAGCTTATTTATTATGACAGAAGTATAAAAGAACTGTCGAAGAATTGAGTGATGTAGCATAAAACTAGGAGAAAGAAGTGTGGGCTGCTGTTTAGTTGGTGAGTTTGGTGAAGTCACTTAATAGTTCAGTATCTTTGTTTTTTCTTTTGTAAAATGCGGACATGCTCGTTGTGAGTATCTTATGAAGTTTCTCTGAGAATCAAATGAAAGAACACTGTGGAAAGAAAAGGATGCTAAACCAAAGTGCCCTCTGATGCATTGATGAAGTGTTCCAACCCGTGTCCTTCTCATATAAATATTTCCAACTATAAAATGCTCAATTGAGAACTTGCAGAGTCGGATTAACATCTTAGAAGCATAATAAAATTTCATTAATTCATGACTCTATACTTTGTGACAATTCCAAAATGGCATGTGTAATTCAAAATAACAATCATGCATGTACAATGTAAAGATTATATAGTGACACTATCTTATAGTAAAAAACAAAAACAAAACTATGCCGAGCTCTTCTGATATTTTAATAGCTAAAAGCATGGGAAGCAGTGTGACCAAATGGCCTCAGGGTAATCTGAGTTTGCATCTTCTGGCAATCACTAACTTGGTGTTAGCCTCTTGGGGCCTCCATTTCTTCCTCTGTAAATAATAGTACAACCATGTGGTAGAATTGTTGCAAGGATTATATGAGGTAATATAGGTAAAGTTCTTCCTACATCCACACAAACAGGTAAAAACTAAATGGGAGCTATTATTAATAAGTTGCAAAATCTATTTGACTTAACTTCAATATTGAAACAAATGATAATGATAATCACAGAGCTTCCCCCCTCATTTATTTAGGGGGTTTCTCAAATGTAGCCTCAAGAAGGCCATCTCTGACCATCCATATAAAATATTCAGCTATCCCCTTATCCTGCTTTGTATTTCTTTGTAGCCATTGACACTCCTTAACACTGTGTTATGTGTTATGTGTCTCCCTCACTATAATGCATGACAAATAAAACAGGGCCTGGCGTAAGTAGGTGCGCAATAAACATTAGTTGAATGAATGGAAATGTCATGCTAGCTAAGAGCAATTTTAGCATACTTCTTCCTAGTACCCAGGTGCCGCTCTTGATACCTAATTTGTATAAATAGTACTTTCTAATAGCTCCATGAAGGCTGTGATTCTGTCAAGTGTTTGTTCACCATGATGGTCCAGCACCTAGAAGAGTGTCTGGCACACAGTCAACCCTCAATAAATATTTGATGAATAAATGATGCAGGTCTTCACAACCAGCAAACACTCATCAAACCATTGTTATTTGCTAGCATTATGTTTGGCACTGCAGGTTTACAATAATGATAAATATACATATGTTCCACCCTTATCTAGTGTGGAAGATGGGCACGAAAACAGATCACTGCATGGAATGATAAGATCAACAGTGGAAAGGTGGAAAGGGATACGGGAGCACTGTGCTCCTCAAAATGTGGCCTGCTAACTGCTGCTGGTCCATGGACTATTTGGACCAGTCAGCCACAAAGAAGTACAGAAAATGAGAGTACTTATTTAGAAATAGCAACTGGGGTTTACCACAACATTTTTATTGTACTTTCCAGAAAAATTATTCTGTATCTGATAGGAGATTTACAAAAAGGATCCATCAAAATGTGAGAAGTACTGGCATAGAGAGGGATGACTAATTCTATTGGTGTAGATCCTGGAAAGCTTCCCAGAGGAACTGACTCTGAGCGGGGATTTGAGAGTTGAATAGGAGTTTGCCAGCAGAGAGTGTTCTTGGTGCTGAAAGAGCTTATGTAGAGGCACTGAAGTGTGACACTGTGTGATGTATGTGGGGAACTATAAACTAGTGGGATAGAGCTGGAGTATACTTATTTTTGTGGGAGAGGGGTGTTCAGAGCTGGGCAAGGATAGATTAAGGTAGACCTTATAAGCTCTGTTGAGGAACGTAGAGTTGGTTCAATGGGTAAAGAAAATACCATATGATTAGATCTGAATTTAAGAACATCTCCTACTATCACAAAGGGCTACAACCATAACTTCCATTCTCTTTGATTCTTCCCACAGTAGTTGGGGTTAATTCTTTTTCTGTACTTTTTATGCTCTCAATTGTTTATTTTCCTGACTAATACAATGGGCAAAACTTCGGTGTCTGTGTTTTCCCACACAATCTTCTCCCAAATCTGTTTCATCACTGCAAACCCGGGCCTTCCTCGGAGGTTCAGCGTGAACCCCAGCCTTTGGGCACAGCCCTGTGGCAGGAAGAACTCTGCAGAGCTCAGTGTTGATTTGACATCCTGACATCACCAGCTCACATTCTCAGGCAGAAATGGATGCTGGCTGCCTGTCCCCACATCCTGATCCTCTGTTCCTAAGAGGTAATAAGGGCTCTTGACTGGTTTCTGGTAAGAGGTGGTGGTATGTAAATCAATGGACAGAGGAATTCAGTGAAAGGGTTTCATGCCTCTTGCTGGACCTCCCAATTGAGCCCAGGATGCTTTAGTTAACCTCTTATTTGCTAGTCGACCTCCCCATATGGTGTTTTTGCAGTCATTTATTAAATGTGGTGGGCACTCGTCAGGGACTAAGGAGGCAGCAGTGACACAAATCAGACCTGTCCCTAGCCTTCAGGGAGCTCAAGTAGAGCTCTCAAATAGAGGCACAGGATGAACTTGGCTTTGCATTCCTAGCACTGCACCCTCTTGCACCATCAAGAATGTTCAGTATGTTAACTCATGATATAATGATAGCACACAAGTATTCAGCCCGGGAACAGGCACTGTTTTTAATATTCCCACACACGAGCTCCTGAGGTAGGGCTAGTATTATCTACATAGTACACAGGAAAAAAGTGAGACAGAGAATTTCAGTAACTCACCCAAGGCCTCACTGTGAATTAGGAGTGGAGCTGGGATTTGAACCTCATGATTTGCCCTATAAACTATGCTATGCTAAACCCGGTGAATGAAGCCTGTATCATCAGTGTTTACATGCTATGGTCCCCAAATAGGTAATTTAAAATTATTTTCTCAGTTGCTTTTGTGGTCCCATTCATACCCCAAATTTCTGCTTTTGCTGAGTCTAACAGGTAACCAACATTCTGATATCCAGAATATGCTCCATCTTTAAAGCTAGTTGTTTTTTGTGAATGTGGAAAGTGAATTGGCAATCAATGAAAGGATAAGCAGTTGTTAGCTGTCATTCTCCAAATATATATGAGAGCTTTGTTTTGAAGACCTGATGTTTAAACAATTAAGTACTCAAGACAGGACTTTGCTTATTGTATGGTTGTACTTACCTACACACTGCTCTCCTCGCTTCTGATACCCTGGAGGGCACTGACAGGCGAAGGACCCTCTCAAATTGATGCATACTTGGTCGGATCTACAGTTGTGCGTCCCTGCAGCGCACTCATCTATGTCTGTTAAAGACACGCAATGTAGAAAGGGTTTGAGTTGGTTGTGAAGATGTTGATATAGCCTTCATACTGTCCTAATACTTTTCTTAAAGAAACTGACTTTTTACTTTACTTTTAAAATATTACTTTGCAATATTGCTGTATTAGAAATATTTAAAAAGATCAATTGAGTGTTCCAAAAATAATTTCATAGATGCCAGTGTGTACCACCCCGATTTAACAAATGTTAACATTTTGCCCTGCTTCCCTCAGCTCTTATTTTGTTAAGAAATGAAATATTTTAGATATAGCTATATAAAGCTATATCTGAAGATTCGTCCTCATCCCTTTACTCATCCACCTACCACTGTCTTTGTAGGTGTGAATCCTTCTTTGAGATGTTTGTATACTTTTGCTATACAAAGATACACCCATTAGAATATACAGTATTGTTTTGTGTGTTTTAAAATGTAAATAAATTGTATGATACTTGTTTTTTCTACCCACTACATTGCATTTGAGATAATTTGTTGACAAATCTCTCAAATCTGCTCAATAACAGGGTATAAACCAAATTTTAATATTATACATTACCTGTTGTTGTTGTTATTGTTGTTGGTGTGTGTGTGTGTGTGTGTGTGTGTGTGTGTGTGTGTGTTTGAACTTTAGGGTAACATAACTGTATAAACCTTTTATTGCAAATTTCAAAATGCAAAGGATTGAAATTGGTAATATTTCTCTAGGAGAGATAGGCTGGTGTAGTGTAAAATACATATTTTCCCAAAGCATTTCAATTTGGGGAATAATATACTAAAGGTGCCTTGAGGAATAGGTACCAGTTGATTGCAGTTCTAGAAAAGTAAGATATGCTCTGTCAAAATATAATGAACCTGTTATAATAAATTTCTTTGGGGTCAAAATGTGATGTGAATCTGTGTGTGTACATTTATATTACACAGTAATTTATAGGTGAAATTTAATTTTGCCTTATCTACATCACTTTGCATTCATTCAGAGCTCTCATATTATGAAGTTAAATAGCACAAATGAAAGGATTAAGTGAATTTGGTGTTCCTCAACAACTTAAGACTCTTAAGTGTCATTAAAAAATATAGCCTTGAAATTCCTTGATGACAAATTTAGCATAAAAACTGTGACAAGCTAAAGCAGTCCAGAACATCTCTGTGGTAGGCCCAGGGTGGTGCTTTGGAAGAAAGGGCCAAGAATCACTAATAAAAGAATGAACCATCGGTTAATTAAAGTTTATTCCTCAATTCCTGCCCAAGCTCAGAATGTTGCCATTCATCTTTCTTACGTTTCCAAGGAGAATTACTGCACTTACACTACCCAGTAAAATAATATAGGAAGTTCAGGTTATAAGAGGGTTGTCCTCAGATACGGGCTTTGAGTAGCTGAGTGTGGAAGTAATAAGGGAGATTCTTTCCAAAAGAAAGAGGAAGTAGCGATGAAAAATACCCGAGGGATGTATGGCTGTTTATTGGATAATAACCTATTAAAGTATCTGCTTACACAATTCTTTGAACCTGGTTTTCAAAGTTTGGTGGATTTATTTTTGTTATTTTTTAAATTTTTGTTTTGAAATTTATTATTATTATTTTTATTTTTAAATCAGTTATTATAATTCTGTCCTTTTTAGATACTATGTAAAGGTGCAGCAATCTTGCTTTGAAATTATCCATTCTTTTTTGTGTCTTTTATTATTTTCTCATATATACTTGATGAAAACATTTCTACTGAGGTTTCTTTGGAGCTTTATGACTTGCTAATGCAGAAATGACAGCAGAATTCCTATTGTTTTATGTCAAGAACATTTGCCAACATTTGCAGTGATAACAGCCCTGAGAGATACTGCAACGTGAGATTCAGATGTGGCAAGTTTCCTCGGTAAGTGCTGGCCGAAGATCAAGGGCTCAGGGTGGCTGCTGCATTTTCTAAAGGAGGCCTCACTAGTGACTGGGGCTTCTTTCTGAGATACCTCTCTGCAAACCACGCCATCGCGTTCCTGATGTTCTACAACTGCCTTTCTATTTTCTGGTCATTCAGTTCTAAGTCTCTTTGATAAATAGGTTAACATTTCCAGTGGAATTCGTATATCATTAAATAGGTTTTAAACATTAAAAAACCTGCTGCCTGGACCTACTCCTTTCTAAGAACCGGTCCATTTACCTTCTGAGAAGGATTATTTAATAAAAATATGAGGTGAGTTAAAATAATTTAATAAAAACAACAACAACACCAACAAAAAACACCAAGTAAAATACCACAGCCTCCAGTACCAGTACATTCTTTTCCTTTCTCTATCAAAAAACAAACAAAACCGCAATCAGACTCCCCTCACCCAGGATTAACCGGTGATATTTTTCATACGTTTTCTACTTACTTGAATTCACTTTTATTTTAATTGTTTTGGAGGGGAAACCTCCTGAAATTCAATAAAACACAGTTGCCTGAAATCCCCTTTGAGAAGTTATTCCAAAGGAGTCTTGGGCGTGATGCTTTGTCGTATACCCTGAACTGGATCTGCTAGTACACTAAATGACTACATTTTCATTTATGGCTTCTCTGACTTGAGTTTAGAATAGTTATTAGTTATCCTTTCCTTTGCTCTTAGCAGGTTATCTAATGCTGAAGGATATATATATAGAGGGGGGGGGGATTTCTTTGAACTATCTTCAATTATACTGTCAATTTACTAGTTTATTTAAATGATACCATTTTATTATTTTGAAAGTTGTACTTTGAGATCCTGTCATTGCTTATTCACAAAACATATAAGTCATGAGAAAGTCATAAAAGAATATACAAAGTCATATAAGAATCGTTATACATTGTGAAACTCTTATGCTTCTTTTCTACTTGCATGCATTTCTATTGGTCTTAAATATCAGAAAGTTGAATGTGATAAGAAAATCACTAAAATGTACATCTATGTCAGAAGCTCAAAGCAAAATATCCGTTCCTGCACAGGGGTACCTGTTTATGAAAGCCCTCTGTGGTGAGAGTATCGGTAGTGGTGAAAAAGCAATGCTGTATTTATAAGGGAAACTGCTCAGGTCACTCATGATTTTTCTGATTATCTAAGAAAGAAGTACTATGGGGAGAAGAGTTTTTGTTTTGTTTTTAAACTATCTAAAATTAATCCTTGACAGGTAAGCTCACTAGGTTCTTAGGCCATCGGTGAACACATTCCCTGTACCCTGGTCCCCACGCTCTTTGAGGAAGTGGTCTATGTCTTACTTTTCTCTCCTGTATTCCTAGCACCTAAGCAGAATGCATGAAACATGGTGGATTTTCAATAAATATTTGTTCAATAAATAGATGAATGAATCACGATTGCTGAGAACTGATGTTTAAGGAAAGGATCGATGTTTTATCTCAAGGAACTAAACATTTACAAGGCAGGTTAACAGGCAAGATATGAGAAAAACAGCAAAATCAGCAAGAGGTCAGCAAATGAAAATGGATGTAAAGCATGGGTGTTGAGAAGTGTGGCAGCTAAGAAGAATAAGTCAACATCAGAGGTGGGTGGCTATGGAAGGTTTGCCGGGAGAGGTGCATTTTGAGCAGCCCTTTGAAGAAGATGAGATACATGGATTGACAGAAATAGGAGGTTATTTCTAGGCAGAAGGCAAGTTACCTTAGAGAACACTGACAAGACAGAAGTGGTGAATGGCTGACAGCTGGAGTCTGCGTTGCTGAAGGGGCTATGTGAGAGAAGCCTGGTGCAGTGCCTGGTGGAAGGTGCTCCTAAAATGGGAGTTCAAGTCAGGAGCAAAATTCTGGGCCTTACAAAATTCTGGGATTAGAGTTTGGATTAACACCACAGGGAGCAGCTCTGAACTATGTAGACATAGCCTAATGTAAACATGATCAAAGAACAAAATAATAGAGTGTGCTTTCTACTCTGTAAATCAACTCACAACATGTAAATCAACTCACATTTCATCAGTCTAATGCATTAAGAATAGCTAATGGCAATATCTGGCGATTCCCTCATTTTTCAAAAATGTGCCCGTGTTCTCCCTCCTAGTGGTTTATACTATTGCAGGTCCCTCTCTTGCTGACTTTGGCACCATCGCTGCTTTAAACAATCCCGTCTGATCTTTACTCAGCTCGTGCTCCCAGCCTCTTTGCCAAGCTGACCCCCAGTCTCTGCAACTGCATACTCAGTTTTCTCTCAAAGTTAATGGAGGCAACTGTGTGAACATCCAGTAAGTCCCTGCTCAGGCCCTTAATTCTCTATGGTTTTGGCTCCTTCCCTTCAGCCTGACTCATATTTCCCAAACCCCTGACTCATGCCGCTTCCTCTCTCTTATGCAACATTTTAATCTCTGCAATGTTCTTTCCATAATTTGATAACTTACCACGACATGGAGTCACTTCAGTGTGTTTTCATGGGCAAACATTTTCTGTATCTTAAATGCCGTAGATTACCACTTAGACTTTTTAAACGTTGTGCTGCTTTAGGTTTAAGAAATAATTCAGAACTACATTGGAATAAGACACCATCGACCAGTTGTGAGAATGCACTGAAGTAGGAGGAAGGGGATTGCAATTATTTTGATTCTGTCACTGCCTATATGATCTTGGGCCACGGCATCAATTTTTTTCTCTCTCTCTGTTCTCCATCTGTAAAATACACTGTCTATTCCTAATGATAGTGCAGATTAAAAAAAAAAATCAGAATCTTCAAAATATGTCTTTTTGTTTCCAGACTGTAAACGCTTAAAGTAAAATAACCATGTCTTTACTAGTCTGTGTGGGACACTCTGTATACTCTGTAAATATTATTTGACGGTGCTGTCCCTTGAACTCCTGTGGTTAAAGCAAACGTACTGGTTGGATTCCAATTGCTGCTCTTTATTGATCTGTGTGGATTTAAAATTTTCTTATATTTTCCCCAACCATGCTGATTTAACCTCATAAATGGAGTAAAGTAGGGGGGAAAAAGGTCAAGCCTTCATGTTTGTTGTAAAAAGGGGTTTCTCTACTCCTGGTCTCTTTCTTTCCTTTTCTTTCTATTTTTTTCTCCACCCTGCCCTCCCCCTTCGTAGTCTTAATGATTTAGAGAGACATCCATCTGCTCCGAGTGATTGGTACTAATCTTTTTTAGTGACAAGACAATAAATTAGTACCTAGCAAAGTACTCTTTTTATTTACTCTGTGAAACTTTTTAAATAGAAGGGATTCAATGGGTGAAGATCTTATAGTTATTGGAGGTATTCATCCTAGTTTTCAATATAATCCTGGAAGGTAGGAACTATCTCAACAAGAGCTGAGGGCATTACTGTCTTCTTGCTGCCTCATCCATTAAAGGCTACTGATAACAATAACCTGAGTAAGCAAGACATTGCATTATGCCGATTGAAATCTGATTAAGAAGGTATGTAATATTTTATATAACTTCCTATACACAGCTGTTAAAATTCTGAAATTAATTGGTGTAAAAATTGGTAAATGCTTGGCAATCTTTAAACACATATTATTTGATTAGGAAATCAGATCTACAGGCCTCTGGTTTAATCTTGTTAATCGCCCTGTAGAATAAGTGGTCATGTGACCCACAGTTTATATGTGAAGCAGGTGAATGTCACTGAAATGTAGATTGGTGAGATAACCTGACCAAGGTCATACAGAGCAGAAATTCAAACCCAAAATTTCCATTTTGCCTATGCATTTTAGGTTTCCAGAAAGACTTATTCCAGAAAGACTTATCCAAACCTAAAAGTTCTGGGTAACAGTTTTATTGTAGGTATATATGTATATATGTATGTATATGTATATATATATTATATATATGTATAATATATTATATATATGTAATTTTTCTTAGAGTTAAAGAGAGGGTCCTTAATCTGTAGCATCTTGATTCTTCCCTTGCATCTTTCTTCTATGTTGAAATAACATTCATAGCTCTCCAAGTCTTCTGTTTCCCTCCCCAGTCCTTAGCCAATTATCAACAATTTTTGTCAAAGACTTTCTATTTCCCTTGCTGCTTCTTTCATAGTACTGGAATCAGATTTATCTGGGCCAAATGCCCAGTTCTAGTTAGCTTTTCACCCTTCTGAAATTATCAACCAGAATTCACCCAAGCTAAGCAGTTCTAGTGGAAAAAATAAATACTGATATTAAGTAACAAAAAAGGACTGTCTTCATCCATGGCCAGCAGTAGATTTATAGTTCTAGATTCTTATCTGTTCTGGCAAAACAGATTGTTAATAATTTGGTGTGCTTTAAATGATCAACAAAAATATCACCAAAACCAACAAATATCAGTCTTGATAGTGCATATTTTTGTTTTAGAAAGTGAAGTGGCAAATCAAGTGTCCTGGAAGTCCTTGGCATTGCACTGTGTTCTATCAGAACCTTGAAATACGCTGTTCCCATACGGAAAAATGCTACATGTACTTGGAGACGCTTTTCCAGCAAAGATGATGGATTTGCCCTGCAAATTGACCCTCTCCTACCTAGTATCCTCTGTGGCTAGTGGTATTCATTTGCAAGATGATTGGATGAGGTTAGACATAGGGTTCATGAACGTGGGGGAGAAAACCAACTCATGTGTGTGAACAATCAACTCATGACTCATCTGTACTCGGCACAGACCAAATGAACGAATCGGGAATCGGTCGTAGGCTAAAACAGGAGAATGAGCCAGGGAACAAAGGCCTTAATTCTCATTCTTCAGGTCTTTTCACACACTGGCTAAGTGAAGCTTACTGCTTTTAGAATCTTAAGGAAAAGACATTTTTCACTGATAAATAATTAATTGTCAGGGATGTTCTCTGGCATCTCAGTCATAGCCAGCTAACCTCCCCCCCTTTTTTCCTTAATTATTCAAATGTTTGGGAAAAGATGAACCTGGTATTTGGGATGATATTATAACCAATCATCAATCTACAAAACTTGTGGAGATAAAACTGTATTTTGAAGCAAGCAGCACCATCAGTCTTTGTTCAGGGTGGCTCAGTACCAGGAATTAAAGCCCTCTGTGTGAAAGTTCAAGTCCAACCCACACAAGTGGGGGGCCGGCTTCTAACTGGATGGCCTTCAGAGGAATTATGATCCCACCTTATCGTGAGATGCTTATGCACTGACATTTCAATTGTGTTTTCCTGGAGCTCTATCATTTCACCTTACCCTCTCCCCCACTCACATCCCCAGCTCCAGATCAAACCCCTGGAAAGTGATGAATGGAGACTGACTACGCTCAACTGAGTCCACCATGCCCTGCCCGAGTACTGTGATCTGTTTCTTGGCTTCTTTCCCCCAATCCTTACAGCCAGATTAGTCAGACTCCTTAGCCCAAAGCATACACATTCCTGGCTTACTCCCTCAGGCCAATCATCACTTGAGGTCACATAAGCCCCTGGCTATGGCAATGCCAATTGTAACAAGCAGGGCTTGGTGACCTCCTAATTGCATGAAACCAATTACATTATACTTGTTGTTCATTCAACAATAGACAGCTTTTGTGCCCACTAAATTGAGGTATAATACTAAATTTGCTGAGTGTAATTTGGCAGCACTTCTCCAAATCACTAACTGCCTAAGGTTTTTGAAATAAAGTATATCTTTGTGCCTCTTGCCCTTCAGAGCATGTTACCTTCTTGTGTGTATTTTCCTACCCAGTTCATTACAGCTTACTTATGATGTTTCTGTACAATGTTTCCCCATAGGCCTCCTGGCCCTTATGGTTTTCTGAATTCCAAATGGAGCAGAGAGGTAGGATGAATGTATATGTACGTGTGTGTGTGTGTGTGTGTGTGTGTGTGTGTGACTCACCAAATTTGCACTAAATACCTTTTTTCTTTTCTCTTTTTGATTCAAAATTCCAGCACAATGAAAAGCAATGAAAGCATAAGTAAGTAGGTAAATCTAAATGAATATTGAATATATAAAATAATAATAGCAAGGTCTTTTAGGATTTATAAAATATGTAGAATGGAAATGAGAATAGTAGCATATAAATTGGCAGCAGGGTGAATGGAGTTTAAGTAGTTAAAGGTCCTTGCATTGTTTGGGAAGAGGTAAAAACTAATAATTTATTTTAGACTTTAATAAATCAGGGATACTCATTAAATTAATCCCAAGGGAAAGCTCTAAAGGAATAGTAAAAGAGTATAAAACTACAAAGGTAGTATGGGAAACTAAAATAATACAAAATACTTCAGCATTTTAGAGAGAATGGAAGAAAGAAAGGAAACTAAAACATGCCTAATAGAAGGCAAATACTAACATGGTAGTTTAAACCTAAACATATCAATAGTTACATTAAATGTAAGTGGATCAAATGCTCTTACTAAAACCCCAAATTCTCAGGTTGATTAAAAAAATAGAAGCCATATATACTGTTTTAAGAGACATAATTTAAATATAAGGACAGATAGATTAAAGAAAAAGGATTGAAAATATACCACTCAAACACTAACCTAAAGACTTTTGGCTTTGCATTATTAATATCAGACAAAGTTGACTTTAAGGGAAAACAAGATTAGTAGTGAAAAAGTAACACTATGTAATGATAAAAATTTTAGATCCCAGGATAATATAGAAATTATAAATTTTACTACACTCAATCACCTGGCTTCAATATAGATAAAACAAAAAAGGATAAAACTAAAGGGAATAATGCATAAACATAATTATATTAAGAGATGTAACATACTTCTCTCAGTAACTAAAAGAATAGGCATACATATTCAGAAGTGAATAGAAAATATGAATAACGATTAAAAACTGAACTAATTAGCTTATATAGAACACTGTACAGAATACATAACCGTTTCAAGTATTGAGGGAACATAAAAAAGAAAATGATTATGTACTGGCCTTAAGGCAAGTTTAAATAAATATCAGAAATTGCAATGTACAGATTTTATTCTCTAACTATAATGTGGATAAGATAGAAACAACAGTTACAACAAAACTAGAAAAATCCCCTTATTTTGGAAAAGAAGGCACATACTTCAGAACAACTTATGGTCTGAAGAAGATAAAATTGAAATTTGAGACTTCTTCAAACTGAGTAAAAATGCAAATATTACATATCAAAACCTGTGGGAAAAAATGCCAGCCCATAAGTAGGCCTATAGCCCCTCCTTTTTCCTTAGGTCATTCTTAACTTTCCCCCCCACTATACTCAATTTACAAGAGAAGCATATGCAGATGAGATTCGTTCCTATCTGAGATGATCCCCTATGAGAGTTTTGAGGGCTGCTAAGCAAGAAAAGAAGGAAACGGTCTTGACCACATCTCTCCAAAGGGCAAAACTAGAATAAATTGGTAGAAATTCAAGGAAGGCAGATTTTAGTTCAGTGTAAGAAAAAAATGCTGTGGTCCCTGGACATTTTAATATATTAGGATGTGATGAGGTTCCTATCACTGGAAATGTGCACATGGTGCAATGTGGATCCCAGCAGTGGGTGGAGGATTTGACTAGTCATCTGTGTTTAAAAATGGTGTTCAAGTGCTGCAAGCAAATATGGCAGAATATTAACAACTTTTGCATCTGGATAGTGGGTATTCAATGTTCATGGTATTGTACACTTAAGTTTGAAAAAGTTCATAACAAAAAATTGAAAAAGAGATGCTGCCACCACCCTAATATGGAAAGCTGTGAGGATTCAACAAAATTGAAATCTGTACTTTTTCCCATTCGACACGGAGTGCATACACATATATCTTTTTATAGTTGTGAAGCTTACTTTTATACTTTTATAATGTATCCTCTAACATCTGAAAAACTTGCTTGATGATAAAGTATAGCAAGGAAAGAGCTCTTCTTAAGTGATTATTTATTCCCTCCCTCTTCCCTGAGCAAGGAAATAGTTAAGAAATCCTAGACTTATTATTCTTTGTCCTGTTTTAAGAATTTTTCAGGAAGACTCTGCAGCCTTCATCATATTAAGACACAAGATTATTCAGGGATCAAAATGTTAAATGTGAGCAACTATCAACTTGTGCCCAAATCTTTAACATACCATTAAACCAAGTGAGATTTGACTTCTTGGTTTTGTTCCAAATCAATACTATAGTTAGCATTTTCCCTAAGTTATTCACGAATTGTCATGCATACTTGAGTTTAATTTGCTGATAAATTGTGTTTGATATACATAGGCTGTGGGATTTCCCCCACCTTTCTGTGTTAAAACACTTTCAGTATTGTGAAGCAATAGCATTTAAATAACACCTCAGCATTAGTTTGAGGAGTACCTGAAGGCAATAGAGGACAAAAGAAAACACGGTTCCAGAAAACTACGACCCTGAGAGGGTTTCAATTCTGAATACTTCTCAAAGTTAACGTATAAAATAGTCTTTGGACTTTAAATAAATTGTAGGCATTTTACCTTCTATTTCTATTGGGGACATAAATAAATTTTCTAAGGTCTCTTTTAGTTTTAAGACTCTGAAATTCAGCTCACTTTGCTGAATTCCTTAATGCTATTATAAAAAGTATTCATTGTTCAGCTCTTATCTCTTCTTCCCTCTCTAACTGAAAACGTTGAATCCTGGGAAACCTGAATAACATGCTCTTGCTTTTTGGGGGCTATAATCATCGGTCTCTATACCTTCTTCCCTTCTTTTTCATTTTTCAGCAGTGACTTCTCCCTCTTTCTACTGTGCAGAATCAAAGGAGGGTCTAAAATGGACTCATCTTTTTGAATAGGATTAAATGGCTCTGTTAGCAGAGTGAGATGAATAGAATGTTCTCCTCAATGTTTAAATGCACCGCTGTGTACTTGTAAAGCTACATACCTGTCAGGAATTTAGAGTAGCTTAATGCCTGTTTAGCAGCATAAATTCTGAAGAAAAATCTCACAGGGAAACATGCCCTGTACACAGTTTCTATGCCTGTGGAGTACAAAGGGAGATGGACCCGTGCCAGCTGTGCAATTGATGTGTTAAAGGTAGATGCCAAACTAAGGCAGTCTTTAAAAGAATTTCTTGGCATGAATAAACACAGATGAAAAAAAAAAGGACTACATTCTTAGATCTGTTATATATACTTAAAATGGTTACTGCATGAAGCACATCCGTGGAGCCTGTCACAGTCCAAGTTTTCATTTCAGAAGAAAATGGAAAAATTGAGCAATTCATATTGTTAATTTAAAAATTAGCCTAGAATTATTTTTCCTTAGAAATGCAATAATTTGTTTGTGGAAACCTTTAAATGCAAACCTTTGGCTTCGGGCCCATGACGTGCGTGACTGTGAGGCTGCCAGATAGGTGTAAGGAGGCCCTCTGTCAGTGACCTTCAACCATGGATCTCTTTCTACCGCTTTAAGAAGGAGAACAATCATACTATTTTCTCACTGCATAGTCTTTTTAAGTTCTCAATGATTTTATGTGAGATTGTATCTTTCTTTAGTTGCTTGTGCTAGCTTTTTTTTTTTTTTTCCTAGCCTTATTATACCAGGAATTTATCATACCAGGAATTAGAGTTTATGGGAGGACTTGTTGATCTTTTGAGAAAGTCTGAGAACCACAGAATAAAATATTTTCTTATGCAACTCACTGACAGGAAGATATGAAATATGATTGAGACAAAAGAGTGGTTAAGATCATGGGTTTTAGAGTCAAATAGGTCTCAGTTCAAATTCAAGCATCACCACATTTTACTTATGTGTCTGGGGAAAATTATTTAACCTTTCCAAGTCTCTCCAGCACATCTGTCAAGTAGGGATAATACCCATTTCATAATGTTATTGTGAAGACTGACTGAACTAATACACACCCCAAATAGTACCTGGTTGACACTAAGTGTTTCTTAAATTGTATTGAAGATTGTGAAATGACTACAGTTGGTGTATTTCAGATTGGTACTTCTATTATATACAGAAGGAAGGAAGCAAGAAAACTGCAGAAAATCAGGGCTTTTAACAGAATTTTCTATGTACTTGCATATAATTACACATCCTATCTTCATTTCCTTGCTTAGTGTCAGATTTTGAAGGTGGTCCCTCATGACTGAAATCCAATTAGAAAGAACACCATATTGAATGACTTCCCTTCCTTTGGCATATTCCAGATGAATGGATTCAAGAACAGGCAAATCAGCCTTTCTTTCTTAAGGTCACCTCTCATTAGAGAAACTGCAAGTATTCAAATAAAAGGGATCTGGCAAAACAAGAGAATCTAAGATTTTTTGCTTTTCATAATATGTTGTGGTATAAAAGGACAGTTAAAGCCTATAGGACCCTTTCGCAGCAATGGAGTGCTAATGGTTATAAGAACTTCGGGTACTTAGCAAACATAGCTTTAATTAGACCTCTAATTAGAACCTTGCAGACAGAACTTTTGTGTGAACACATTATAGCAATGAAAAAGTGATGAAAATATAAATTTCAGCAGCAGTTTTTATTATATTAACTATGTCAGGGACAGTATGGTCATTGTGTTTCAGACAGTGATGAAATTATAAGTCAGAACCAGAGAACACATGGGGAATATTTTCAAATGTCGTGGAAATAACTGCATGGACAGTCAGGACAAATATTTCTGATTGTTTGCTCATACGGACAAAGCTCAGAGTTAAGACGCTAAGATGAAAACACCAGATGCTTGCTTGGCTTCTCAAATGAGCAAGTCCCAGGAGTTTTTATAAACCATAATGGTAATCTATATCACTTGTAGTTAACAAAGCATTCATTCAATCTTATCACACAGGACAGTTTGATTTGGAGTCAATTTTTTTTTTTTTTTAAAGCTATGCTAGTAACATAGTAAAACCATGGCATATTAGAAAAATATTCTTTTTTAAAATTAGTTTTGGTTTCTTTGAACAACAAATGACTTTCTCCAACTGCTTTCCTTATAGCAAGAGGTAAATTATATATGTGAATATGATAGTCTCTTGTTCCCTTATTAAGGGTGTAACAAAGAAAATTTACAAGAAATAATTTAAAGCCTAAGGAAAAACACTATGCTTATGGTGACAGTACGACAAATCTGCAGGTTGGTTACACTGGCTTCCTTCTCTGTCATCTTCTTAGCCTGCCTGTCTCCATCCTGCATTTCTGACTCCTTCCTATTTAAATATTTGACTTTGCATTTGCCGTTTCTCAATTTCACCCTAATTGAATAGATCATTCTTCTAATTTGAGTGATCTGACTGCTGCCACATTGAAGGTAGTGTGAGGACCATCTCCGACTGCTGTGTAGGCCTTGGGCACTGCTACTTCAGCAATGGTTTGTGAGTACTGTTTCTCTGGCCCAGCACTGTGGCTCTCCAGTGTTCCCCACCCCCCAGCCCCCAGGAGCTCAGCAGGGCTGCCTCTGCCATCCTCATCTCCTCAGTGAGGCTGGACCTCAGAACTCCAACCTGCCAGCTAATCTTGTGACTATGCAAGCAGATGTCAGTAAAATGCAGGAGGTCCTGTATGGTTGGTTTGAACCTCACTGCAGCATAGCAGGTGGTTTCATATACAAGCTAGTCTTTTCTTTAGATTCCCACTCACCAATGCCATCTTATATGACCCCCCACATCAACCAGGTTACATACTGCCACGTGCAACACACATGTTGCCACTTGTCTACCTTTGCCTGTGAGTTTCTCTGCAGCCCCTCTGTCTTAACAGAATAGATTCCGCTTCAAGGTCCGGCTCCCACCCACCTTCTTTATGCTGCTTTTTCCAGGTCCTTTTGTGCAATATAAGATCACTACAGAAAGCAGCTTGTCCAACTCATCTTTGGGACAGCTGTATCCACAAATTATCTTTGTTAAGAAAGAGGAGTAGCAGCAAACTTGCAATCTCTGGAAAGTCAACTGCCTTGGGGAGGTCTTGGACGACTGCTCCCCATCTCACCTCAACTAGAGCCACCTTAAGGGTAAAGGGGTGACCCTAGCACTTGGTCTGGCTCAGGGTCCTAAACAGTTCTGCTCTGACTACTGAATTCTGGCATTTTCCATTAAGAAACCAGCAGCTGGATAACCCTAGTTGCCACATCAGTGGCCTATATATAATTTTATAGCCTCAGTTTGTTGAAGGTACCAATTTAGCTCACCATTAGATTTGATACATAAATTCTATGATTGTTACATTATAAAGTGGCAAAACACAATAAATAATACTCAACGCTTCCATAGTATTTATACAATTACATTGCCACTGCAACAAATTTTTTATAGGACTATGGAATGCTGTGCCAAATAAAGAGAATGTGTAGAACCTTTTGCAGCTTCTGCAAAGGCTGGGTTACAGTTTCACTTTCAAGCTAGTCTCCCAATAAGTTTTAGTACAAACTTTAAGGTGGAACAAACCTCAAGTCATAAAAATCCTCTAAGAGTTACAGTTATATTCTGTGTGGACAAAATCATAATGGCCTGGAATGATGCACTAAATGCTGAGTGGATTTTTAAGGCTGGTGTTGACATTTTTAGCCTTTCCTACACTAAGATATTTTCCTCAGCATATTATATTTCATAAAAAATTTAAGCTTACAAACAGAGCTGTGTTATTTTTAGAATGAAATCCATACTTAATATACCTTTGAGGCAGTGTTGTAAATGGAGAATAAAACCAATCCTAATTAGTTACAATATAATTACCTAACTGGGTTAACAAATTGAGAGCTCAGAAATAAGTTTTGAAAACAAATGTGTTTACTTCTGTGAACAAAGAGGGTGGCCTTTATTTGGATTTACATAAGGAAGTTTCAAATTGGTATAGGGCATCTTTCACTTGGTGCAGAGGAAATCTGATTATGTCATTTCCCAGTATCTTCAGGACGAAATCGAAACTTTTTAACATGAGATGCAAAGCCTTCATGATTTGAGTCCTGCCTAACCTCATGTGCTGTACATTGAATCATACAGAACACTTGTTCCCTTCTTCTGTCTTCTACTTATGACCTTAGCAAATGCTATTCCTCCTGCATGGAACATTCTTTTTCCTTCCCTTCCTCCCTCCCCCAGTTGGTTAAAGGCTCATTTCCACAACTTCCTAAGACGGAGGCTTGGCATTATCTTCTCTATGAAGTCTCTAAAATGGGACTCAAAATGCTACATTATAATTACTGTCCAATTCCTCACAGACTACGAGCTCTCTGAGGGCAGGAACTGTAACTTTTTATCTTTTATCCTCAACACTGACTGTGCCTTGCGTACAGTAGTTACTCAACTCAGATGTGTTGAATAATCTCACTCTGAAATTATGTTTAGGGATCCAGCTTCATTCAGGATGCCCACATTATGGTCTTCTGCCACCTCCAAAGTATAAACAACAAAGCAAATGTGAACATTTTCTTCCCCTGTCTTATTATTCCCAAATCCAATATAAAATAAAAAATAAACCCAGACAACTAACACATCACCTTCAGCAGTCCCCACTCTTGAGAAGGAAAATTACAGGCATGACTATTGTTTATGAAGTGTTCCAGAATGGAAACTTAAATAGGTCAATAAATGGACAAACCAAGTGTTTTACCTTTGCAAAATTCTAACTGTGAGTAGGTCTTCAAAAACAAACAAACAAAAAGCCAAAAAAAAAACCCCAAAACCAGTATCATGACTTAGTGAAGTGAGATCTAAATCCAGTTAAAATTCTTTTGGATTCTATAAATGAAACTATATATCCTTATTCTCTTAAGATTTTGCTTTATTAGCTTAGCTGTCTAGCCTCACCCCTACTCCCAAACTGCCATTCCCCTTCTTGTACTCTATTTAGATTCTTATTGTTAAACAAAGGTGATTTTTAACTGGAAAATTCATTTCCCCTAAACATATCAGGAGAACTTGCTGCTCTCCTCTATTTATAACCACATTATTCCTTAGTTCATGTTTATAAGCAAAATAGATGGTAGGGGACTGACAGGGGAGAGTAGGCCTATTGATAATTGCCTCTTACCATAATTTCTACAATTGCAAAAACCATGTTATATTCAGGGCCTGACTCTGCTTAGGTTGTGTTCATTGCATTTTGCAGTATCACAGCCTTAAACATGTTAAAATAAGAATAAGTACTGTTAAAGGTCTATGTTTAGCCACAGTTTGCAGACAGAGACTTGCTCCATATTCCTTCAGTCATGTATTATGACTAGTGAACATTCTGCACTTTAATGGATACAGGCATGAGGCAGAAAGGCTGATTATTCAGAAGATCCTTTCAGTGCTTATTTAATTCCTAATTGGTTATTTCATGGGGTGCAGGAGCTGAAATTGCACCAAAATCTTATTAATTTAGAATTTGATGTTTACCTTTGCAATATGCATATGTATAACTATATTGCTAAACAATATTATAACCATATTATTATCCTACTTGGAGTGGAACTTGTTTACAATCATCATTTGACTCAGAAGAAGCACTTGCCTGCAAAAATAATGAATGTGTCAGTTAGAAATTATTTTAAACAAATTTTTATAATCCTGAGCATAATCCTTGTGGATCAAATTCTCTTTTTTTGCCTCTTATTAGCATTGTTACTATATGTACAGTACTTGAAAGTTAATGCCATTCTTTCTCAAGAAACTCACCCACCTTTAAATAAACCAGACTGACATATGACCTCTCCATCCCTGTTCCCCTCCCCAGTCCTATTAGAATGATTTAACACATTTAACCATATGTGTATACTTATTTTTCTTCCTCATCCTACAACTCTCTTGAGGTAGCATTTTCATTATGTCACTCCTTGTTCAAAATCTTTCACTAGGTATGACAGCACTAAATCTAAACGGCTTAACCAAGAATTCAGGGTTCTACATAACTGTCGTCTAATGACTTCCTATCTTCTTTCCTGCTGCCCTATAATAGTCCTCCTTTCCCTCATCTCAATGACACCAATACTGTCACCATTATTTTGTATACGGAGCCTCTACCCAGCAGAGCCTGTCCTTTGTCTTCGGGATTCTTCACATCCAGTTCATCTTTGGTGACCCTGATCATATCTACTTTCTCCACAAAATCCTAACCAGTCCTGGTTCCTGTATCCAGTCCCTTCACTGGACTCCTCCAGTGCTTTTTGGTAACCACCATCTACCGTGGATTACACAGGGACTGAGGCTCTCATCTAGGGTTTTGTTGACTTCAATTGTTAACTTGAATTACCTTTATCATTTAATTTTTTACAATCTGACCTTAATTACCATTTCAGATAGACTGGAAAGTTTTTGCAAGAAAGGTGGAGTGTAGGCGTTGAGCACAGTTTGAACACATATTAACTGAATGCATTGGTGCATGAATTGATGAGTAAGTGACGAAAAGTTGAACAAATGAATGCATGAATGGTGCAGATTTCAGGGTAAACATGGAAAAATATACCCTAAACTTACTCTAAAAATTTGGGGTCTAGTGAGGAAAAGAAAGTCAAGACTCTTGATATTTAAGGGATCCTTCAATGCCTACAGGACAAAAAGTAATGTGTCAAGCAAGAAAGGCTGGAAATAGGCTCTTTTGGTTCCATAATCTCTCAGTTGAGCCCTGTGTATTTGGGAATTTAAGATCAGCATGAAGTTATGGTGACAACCTGGCCACACAATGTCTCCCTTGCCTTCTACCCAAGAGGACATGGTGACCTCATTCTTTGGGAAGTGGACTCTTCTCCAAAGCGTTTGATGACTGCCTTTCTAAAAGAGTAAATGAAATGCAAAACGGGGGCAGGACAGACCCAGTCTTACTCTGAGAGCATGCACCAGTTCTGGCGGTAAAGTTATTACTGAGTTTTATATATATATTTTTTCTTCTGAACCTTTTAAAAGATCAACTCTGGTTTCAGTTTAATTTTTTTTTTTTCAAAAGAAACCTACATGGCCACTTCAAATTTGTTCCAGATGGATTTAGTCATAGAATGATTGATTATCCACTCAGTTGTGAGCTATGTGGTTAAGCTCAGAAACCTACAACAAACTGGTTTGGAGCAGTGTTTCATGGTAAGTGGCAGAAAGGATAATCCTTAAGCTGTCATTTTAGAGTTAGTGATGAGGAAAGAGGAATTTAGTGGGGCTACTTATGTCAAGAGAATGTATTAGCAAATGGATGGCTGGATATGAGGAAATCTTATGAGCATAATGCGTTCCCCCCCACACCTCATCCCTCCAGACTTCACAGTAAAGGGAACCAGATATGACTGGGGGACCCCCTGAGGGCTGCCCCAGCTCTCACTGCCTGCTTCATGGACCAGACCAGCCTCCCCAGGATGCTCCAGGCTCGAGGCCAGAGTCTGGCCTCTACCTGGCTGCCGAGACACCCATTTATATCCCACTACCTACTCAACAGGCCTACAGAGGTTTTTATTATTGGCATCAGAGACACCTGGACAAATCTGGAAAATAATTCTTGCGGAGAGTGACCAAGGAGGAAATGTACTACACTCCATACAGAGCTGTATTATGCACTTTAAAAAGTAATTTAAGAACATTTGGTCCATTTCCATGTTCTTTAAGAGGGGGAAAAGAAACACCTTCCTTTGACTAGCTCCTTTTAATAGCTGTATTAGCTTTTTCTCTATTCTTTCCCTCTGGTTAATTCACAATCTGGCTACTAGAATATTCTTGGATGTGGCTGGTGGATGTGGCTGGTGGCCTTCCCTACATGGCACTATTTTATAGGTCCTCCGATACATGGTTCAATTTCTTGGTTTCCACCTTCATTGATTTTCCTGTTTTTGCTCACTTATCTTTTCCTTTCCCTTACAATGCTATTCTAACTTATTGCCTTCTTGTTGAAAAACAAGCCATTATTCTGCCTTTTATCAAGATACCTACTCCTTAGAATCCCAAGAAAGATCGTGTTGGGTTTAATGGCTTCTGAACTTCTAATGATTACACAACCCATTTATTATAATCTTAGGATATGTTTAGCACATGTCGCTTAGTAAACATCTGAGGCAAAAGAAAAGATGTAAACATATTTAGACATGAAAATGACAATTCTAGGAGCAGGCTTTTGAATAGGCAGTAGGAAGAAAAATGTAACCAAAACAGAACACAGATTTCTATGGGAGATGGAGAACATTTTCCATGATTCCCTAACAAACACAAATTTCACAGATGTCTAGGACAAAAGTTAACATGAAGCAAGAACAGTTGAAATTTCTTTTATGCAACAGGCATGTGAGTACATGTTAATCTGCAAAAATAAAGGTAGTTTTTATGTTTGCTCATACAGTTTTTATTATGCGGACATTGTTTTTTGGTAGAGTGGGGTTAAGGAAGATTTTAATAAAATGAAGTTTTAAAATAAAGGAGGTAGTTACGATTATTTAGGAGTGGTTTTGGAGAGAATTCATAGCATTTTAGAAATCCCAGGTCCATGAATAAGAAAAGGGTACATTCATATAAAAGGAGCTGTTAGAAGCAGCAAGGTTCTTCTTTTGGACAGTTCTCTGCCTATTTCAACCACACCCATCAGGCTGCATATCTGAATGAGTCATCCATTCTCTTGCATTGCTGGGGATGTGGGTGCACTTTGCTTTTTAGCTTATATTTTGCTTTTTGAAATTATTTATAATTTTAGATTTAACTTTAAAGATTTGGTTGGAATCAGTGCAGGGGGAGTTTTAATGACAGATTGTGGTCGTCAGCTTCTGACGTAACTCGCAGGGATGCCATACTCCTGGCATTCTTGCCCTTGAATGTGGGCTGGATCTAGTGACTTGTTTCTAACGAATAGAATATGGCAAAAGCAATGAGTTGTCACGTGGGTGACCACGTTACAAAAAACTGTGGCTCCAGTCTTATTAGGACTTTCTCTCTTGCTGGCACCTTCTCTTGCCCTTCACTTCCTTACAGAAAGGAAGTAGGCTGCCATGTGGTAAGATGCTCTTTGGAGAGGTGTATGTGGCAAGGTGTTGAAGGAGGAAGAACTCGTGAGGAAAGGAGGCAGGAAGTGAATCCTGCCAACAACCATGAGTGAGAGAGCTAGAAAGTGGGTCCTTCCCAGTCAATCCCAGAGACAACTGCAGCCTTGGGAAAGACCCAAAGCCTCACGACCCAGCTCAGTCACATCTTGATTCCTGACCCAGAGAAACTATGAGATAATAAATGTTTGCTGTTTTAAGCCCCTAAATTTTAGAGTAATTTGTTACGTGGCAATAGGTAACTGGCTGACAAACTTTCTTGTGGTTTCTGTGTGATGGATAATAGTGCTTAAGCTCAGGAAAGACTGGTTGCTTTAGTTGTAAGCTTGGTTTGAGTCTGAGAGGGGAAAAAAAATCCCAAAATGTGACATGAAGAAACTTATAGACTTTAAAGAGATTGTTCTTTGCTGAAAGGTCATCATATCCCCCAGTGAAGGTATTATATCAATTCAAAACCAAGAAAATAAAAAGGAGCTTGTAACATTTAGTGTTGTGTTGGCAACTTTACATTTTAAAGGAGTTTATACAAATACATGCAAAGAGTATATTTACTGTGCACCAAAATAAAAATAACTGCTTTGTAAGCTAGGATTGAAATGGAGTCCTGAGCAGTGGCTTGAACCCTAGTAAATGCCCACGCCCCTGTCTGGGAAAATGGCTGCAGTGAACCAGCTTTTAAAGCTTCGGTGATTTGGTCCAGGCTTTTAGGAAACAACCAGTACTAGATGTGAACTGTTTTGTCAATAAAGAGTCAAGCCATTAGAACTGTCTGTTTTTTTGTTTCTGAGTCATTAATGCTATTATAATCACAGAATGCACCTACATTCTTCTCAGGGCAGATTTTAACTTGCCCTGGTATGTTTCCCTGAAAAAAAAAAAGCCATTTGAAAGGCAAAGAACTCCTATCAATAGAAACAGTTTAAATTCCAGGCATATATCAATTATGAACCATACAGTTACCATGCGCCCAAGGTTTGTAACTTAGTTTGTAACTTAGACAAAGCGCTCTCTCTACTCTCTCATTCTTTCTCTTGTCCTTTTGATATAATGTTGAATAAGAGCTGGAAAGGACAACTCTTAATTTTAACAGCTGAGAAAGCTGAGGCCCAGAGATGTTAACTAGGTTAATACAGTCACTTAGGGGCCAACCCAGATGGGGACCTTTCTCTCTTGCTGAATTTCATCGGGTTTCTGCTGCCAAAGACTATTTTCTGGGATCTTCTGGAGCACTCAAGCATTAAAAACATTCCACTATAGGAGAAAATTCTATTAATTAGTAAGGAAGGGAAATATCTATGTGTCACAGCTGTAGCTGTTACACTGGAATTTATATCAGAGAAACTGAGTATATAGCCAGAAGAGAAAAGTATCTTTTTGGAAAAAAAAAAAGACACTACGCACCACATGCAAATCTGATTCTATCTAAATTATACCACATATTGCTAACTGCAGAAAGTAGAAAATGAAGAATCACTAGACTTATCAGCTTCTTGGTAGGCTCTGTATATATCAACAAAATCTAGGAGCTTGTTAGAAATGTGAAATCTTCAACCTCACGCTAGACCTGCAGAATCAGAATCTTCAGTTTAGTAGGATTCCTGGGTAATCTGTATGTTCGTTAAAGTTTGAGAAGCACTGGTCTGTCATACATGGTATATAGAAGATTCTCTAAAACACATTAAATAATTGAATCACAAATCTAAAGTTTCCCTCAGCCAATTTTATAAAAACAGTGAAACTGATTTATTCAGGTGTCATCTTTTCTGTTTTCCTTCATTAGTCTTTTGAAGAAAAAAACGCATTTATACATGTATAGTTAGGTGGAAGATTGGTAATTATATTACTATTTTATTAGATACTATAGTAAAACCTGTTTTCGATTCGCATAGTCTTATGCTTCCTTATTGTTCTTTACTCGCCTGTCTCGTTCTCTTTTTATCTCTGTTCCAGTTCTATTTTGTATCTTTTTTTTTTTTCTTTCTTTCTACCTCTCATTCCTCTCATAGCTAGTTACTTCTGTCTCCCAGGGTGAGTTGGCTCCTGGAAGAGAAAGATAGGGCTCAGCTGTTTCTTCTATTTTGCTTTTCTTCTCCATAAATGTGTGAATACAGTCTTGGCCTCTACTTTAACAAGTGTTCACTGCATTTCTGCTTTTTCCTTAGATGACTGATTTTCATACTGAGTTGTATGTGGTGATGGTTGGTGGTGCTGGGGGAAGAGTGTCTCTGTTACTTGAGTCGCTCACTCAGCAGAGGAGCTGGGGATGTCCTTAAACTGGCTTCACCATTTCATCCTAATACTACGTGGGGTATATATTTACAATCGATCAATGGGCAAGTAACACTTAAGTCACAATTTTCAGCAATTGCAGTTACGCAGTTGTTATCTTTGTGGTTAACAGGCTTTACCTAACTGTAACAGAGAAGAGGGAAAGTGGTGTTTTCTTTCTGCTGAGTAATTAGATCGACATAAGAGTGATGATGTATCATCTGTTAGAATAAGTTTTAAATGTAGTTCTCCGAATCCACAGCAAAGGCTTGGTCTCAGTTTGAATCTGCACTGATTCTGCTTTTTCTAATCTGAGATCTACACTGAGGGTTAGGCAGGCCCACTGCTTGCAGTTAGTTTTGCCCATTTCTTGGGATCTTGAGTGGATTTTTTTTAAGCTCTTGAGAAAATTCAAAACAGCATTCATATTTAATCAAATAATTAATTGAATCTTTCTTATGGAAGTCTTCCTTCTTTTCTCTTGTCACTATAAACTGTTCCCTCAAGATGAGACCAAGAAATGTGTATTTTACCAAGAAAAATATACAGTTAAAATCATTTTGAAATAGATTCATAATACTTTTGGTAATGTGTAATTCCATCTATCCCTGACTTTGATATTGTAATATTTTCCAATAATTATTTAAAACTCTCTATCAGAACCCTAATATGGGGTGGCCAGATTTTTACATTGACAACTAAAGCGCTTTGTCTAACAGGGTGATATTCAGATAGGCTATCTGAGGTATTAACAATCTGTGACAGCTTGGTTTGTTGGAAACTATTGTTCTAGCATGTTTACACAACCGGGTTTTCTGCTTAAAATTAAAGAATCAATAGAAGATTCTGTAGTTTACTTAGAGGTGAACTCTAATTTATAATGGTTTTGTGATTTAACATTTTTGAAAGAGCTATTCATCAAATAATCTTCCTGGTTTTTCAGAACAATCACTAGCTGGTTAAATTGCACCACAATTAAGTTTCCTTCTTTCATTTAGCTTCTTTTATCATTAGTTCACTTTTTTTTCCCCATTCACTAAAGAAGGGAGGTCATGCAACTGAAGTTCAAAACAAAGCCCTGAATCTTTACCGGGTTGTGTGGGAGGACTTTTTTCTCTGGCTACCTCCCTGGATTAGGGTCCTTCTGATATACCAGGTCGTGAACTATTTTTACAAAAGGAGCCCACAGCTTTTACTGGGAAGTTTAATTAATCATGAAGGACTGGAATTTTCTGCTTTGCTTGTTCAGTGGAGTTTTATTCTGGGCTATCTCCTGACTGTATAATTTACGGAAGTCTAAAGAATAAAAGCGCTTCGGGATTCAATGTCAGTCCCAGATAAGCTATTTTCTAATTTGTTCTGTGATGGTGTATCTAAAACATTTGTCGTGTTAAAAATTCAGTTCCTCATTATAGATTACAAAGGTGGGTTAGGATGGAATCCAGGTAAATCTCTAAGAAAGGTTAGTAGAGAAATGGCCAGGATGCTGCAGAAGTGAAAGACAACAGAGCCTAAGAGGTTAGGCCTTAACACTTTTACTTCTATTTTGTTGACCCTTCGTATAGTCTATCTAACAAAATGCTTTGTTGATTAAATACTATAGTAGCTGTCCAAGGTGCCCTATTCTCTCATGATAGGGATACACATGAATTTAGAAAGCAGTTTCTAGTATTGACTTAATGGGAATAATGAGAGGGGAATTGTGTTCTGAATCATTTTAAAAGCATTATTGGCTTTGATCAGTTTAATTTTGGTACCTGTTACTTTCCTTCCAAAAATAATGGTGCATTATATGTTTGTATACCTGTGTGTATATGCACATGAACTTGAGTGGGTATATGTATATGTGCACATGTGTGTCTAAATAGCTGGAATAAACTTAATCTAGGCAAGAAATGGGGCATTTAGCCTGCATAGACAGGTTTCTAAAGTGCCTTTTAACAAGTTCTTTTGGAATGTCCTTTTCTATTTTAAATGAGGTATCACCTGATATCACAAACTGCTTAGGAAGGAACATGGATAAGGAGAGAAACTATCTTACACAACAGTATCTCTTTAAGCTTCAAATTAGAAAAAGCAGTAATTTGAAAAAAGTTCATTGGTGGGTTTTGCAAAGAAGAATGATGCCAGATGTCTAAATTGCTCATATATTTTAAGAGAATGATTTAGGTTGAGCTAATTCTCTAAGAAGCCTCTTCAAATCAATAACAGTTGGAAGGATTCAACAGCAGACTGAAAAACAGACTTATACTGCTCTTTGTAACTTTGGTGTATTAAAAAAATATTGAGATATTTAAATTTTTCAGTGAATAGTAAAAATGTCAATGACAATTTAATGACATACTTATTTTGTGAATGTATGTATGAGAGAAGAGCTTGGCTGCAAAATATTTCACAAGTGAAATCTAACTAATCACCACTGAACAAAAATTCTTCCCTAATCTGGATCATCATAGACCTGGTCTCCAGGGTGGGCACTGACTAGGATCCTTCAAGCCGTTTCCCATTTTGGATTGAGTTCCACACCGGCACTTGAGGGAGTAGGATTAGATTCCTTGCAGCACACACAGCTCTTTAGAGTAAAAAACTCATTTCACTATAGTCCCTGGGGCTTTTTGAGATTTAACTACATGCACAAAGGCAGTTCCAATTCCCATCATAATTCTCACTTTAGCTGGGAGAAGCTAAAGCTATACAAACAAATAGCTTTACAAACACATAAAACTATACAAACAAATAGCTTTTATGGTTGTCTCTAGTTCAACTCCCTACTTCACACTTGTACTTCACCGACAGTTTAAGTATAAACTAGTTATCAGGTCACCAGCTGTCCTCAGTAAGCTGGGTTCCTTCTTCCTGTGCCCCTGGGATCCACGACCTTCCTTCTCACTTCTCTAGAAATTCAGCTCTTCCTACTTTGGGACCAGATCAGAACAGAGCTGCTCTAAGTCACCTACACCCAACTAAGTGACTTTCCTGGATTCCACCCTTTAGCATTTGAACAAAGTAGACTTTAAAAGGATAATTTCTGGCCTGTGGGAGAGGGAAATGATCAAGATGGACTGTTCTGATCCTTTTTTCCTTTCTTACTCTTATTATATAGAGCTTCAAGTGCCCCGAGTTTCTTCACAGTTATCAGACCAGTCTTATGATTTTTTCACTTGAAATATCATAAATATTTTAACATTTCCCCAGTTCAACTCTATTATTGTTATTCACCATTAGATTTCTAGGAAGGATATATTTGACACAGAGATGCATTCATTGGTTAATGGCTTGCCAGAAAGTAAAAAGAGTTTAAGTATTTCCAATTACTGGTCTTGTTCTAGGGATAATACCAACCTATTTATGCACCAATGTTTATTAAAAACTTAACCATCCAGGATATAAAGAATAGATTTTATAACTTTTCCTTTCAAGTGGCTTAAGCTTAAAATGGGAACAAAATATCTAAGACCTCCAAAATTAATGAGAAATTTGATAAAAGACATAGTTGGGAAATTTGATAAAAGACATAGTATTTTGTTGGGGAGAGTTACAGAGGACAGGAAAATACTAGATATTTGCTGTATATTTCCTGCAGCCAGACAGAACCAGCGTGAAGCAGCATTGCATCCATTTTCCTTATGTCTTAGAGTGGTTTCCCAGGAAAGCCCCCCCCCCCTGCCCCCAGAAGCGGTGTGTTGCTGACGAGAATGCTAACAAGAGGATATGCGGGGGGGACACCAAGTCAGCAAGTACACTTGATGCTGAACCACCGATAAAAGACATATGCTGTATATACATATGGTCCTCAATAGCTCATTTTCAAGGATAGTTTTAGAACTCAGAGTAAACTTTAAGCCCGAGTTCTCTGATGATTAAAAACCATTCACTTATTGAAACGCACACACATATACATACACAAACCAAATATTTGCTTAGTGCTAATTCATTAATAAGTAAAATGGAACCCGGTTCAAGAAGGTATTGAGACAGATGTGGAGAAACACGTTAGTATTTTGTTGGGGAGAGTTACAGAGGACAGGAAAAATACTAGATATTTGCTGTGCAGTGGTTCAGCATCAAGTGTACTTGCTGACTTGGTGTCCCCCCGCATATCCTCTTGTTAGCATTCTCATCAGCAACACACTGCTTCTTGGGGGGGGGGGGGGTGCTTTCCTGGGAAACCACTCTAAGACATAAGGAAAATGGACGCAATGCTGCTTCCTGGACGCTGGCTGCAGGATGCTTACTTCCTCTGCTGCATGTATCTTAATTTCCTCATCAGTCCTCCCAATTTCCCCTCATCATTCTCTCCTCAATGGTCCATTCCAAGGAGGAACCAGACTTTTGTTCTTGACCACATTTCTGGGGTAGGTTTTCTTTTTCAGTCCAAATATGGATTTTAGTAAATTGTAAGGCTACCTTTGTCATAAACTACTTTTACTTCTACTTTGAGCAATTTGTCATGTACTTGGTGTGATATACCATGCGTTTATGGAACTGTTTGTTTCTTTTATTGTTATTTGATAAATTATGGGTTGATGATGCCAAGTTCTTTAAAGATTATGACCACTCTCTCCTTCTACTTTGATTTTATCAAAGTGCCTTAAAATAGACAGTGGTCCTCCAACTTGATTGAATTTATTGAACACTAATTGAATGGTTTTGTGTTCTGTTTGATCAACTTCACTTGCAGTATTGCCTGGTTACCCTTGACTAGTACACATGTACAACTATTTGAAAGGTAGTTCAAGTTTTAGAATTTGAGTTAGCCCAAGTCTCAAATATTTTAATCTACTTAGTACATATTTACGTAACATTGGTTCACTCTATCTCCCTCCTTTTAATCTGTAGTCATATGAAATCGACAGCAATAAGCTATCTATTCTGCTGCCAGTATCCTGGCACTCAGCCTTCCTTTGATGTCGTTTCTTCACTTCTTTATTAAATGTTTACAAATCATTTAGGTTCAAGCTACAAGCCTGCAATTGTGGCTAAATCTTTGTAGTGGCAGCCATTTTATTCTGCCAATATTTGAATGCAGTTTTCTTGATCAGTTTTATTTCTGAGTGTGCAATTTGCAGTTGCCTCCTGGAAAAAGAAGCATACTAATGCATTTCAGATGTGGTGTGAATTACTTATTTGTACATTCATGCAAAATCAAACACATTTGGGGCTAACTTTGTTTACTCTTTGGTTTCAAAGAATAAAATTGTGCCAGTGATTCAACAAGTGCAAAAGCAAACCTTACAAATGGGGCAACTTGTTGATTTCAGAGAACAGAGTTTGAGACTCTCTGCTGGAGAAAGAAAGAATGAGCCAGTATCAGTGCGCATTCCTGAAGTTACCCAGGCTTGCAATTCTACTCTAATCTGCTTCTTTTTATTTCTACAGAGAGAGGGAAATTCATTCCACAAATAAAAGTAACTGTTAACTAGTTTTAATAAGAATCTTCTTGTCTTTCATGGAAAGTAAATCTTTGTTCAAGTTTAAATTGAACAGAAGATACTTGTGTGAATATTCTAATATCTTATAATATTCACAGAGTCTAAATAGAATGAGATGTCAGCTGTGCATGTGGTATTTTGGTAACTGAAAGACACTTTAAGGCTAAAATCAGAGTCAACCTCCTCTTTTGAGATTCTGTATTAACTGAACCTTCAAACAGTGTTGCTTCATCTCACAAGTTTGGGCCACAAGAGTAATGGGGATGACTGTAGATGGTATGGGTACATCTTAGCACCAATCTATATTACCATACCCATAATGTAACTTAGAGATTCACCAACTGACAATTTAAGGACAGTTACAGTATTTCACATTTGCAGGTTTTATAGAGAGGTGTAAGATCTCTGTTGTCTTATTAAGATAACTCCTTTTCCTCTAGATGGCGCATATCATGTCCTCAGTGCAGGGATATAGTCGTGATGAGGACTCATGACCAGTCATGTTTAGGGATCACAGTACTGGTGATGACAATAAGCAGGTGAGAAAAGTAAAATAGAAATATTATTCTATCCTAGAAGCAGAATGTACATTTTTGACGTTTTCTCTTTGCTATTTCCCATATTCCATGTAAAGTACTCTGATCCTGCCCTCTGATTTTTGTAGCTGAATGCAGCTTCCTGAAGTTAAGATTAAGTTAGAATACTGGTTCTCAAACTTGGGCAGGGACCCAAATCATGGGATTGTTAAAACACAGGTTGCTGAGCCCCACCCTCAGAGTTTCAGATTCAGTAGGTCTGATGGGGCCCAGGATTCTGCATTTCTAAGAAGATACTGGATGATGCTAATGCTTCTGGTTGGGAGACCACAATGGGAAACATTGAATTAGGCAGTTACACAGCATAGTGTTTAGTGGCAGAAGAGTGATCATACTGATCTCTTCCGTCTTTCTACCTCAAATAGTTGTAGTTTAAGTTGCATGAGGCAATTTTAAGGACACTTCCTGATTGTGCACAAATCAGATACATATACATACTGTTCATAAACGTATATTAAAAATGAGTCTTAGGGGCCGGCCCGGTGGCTCAGGCGGTTAGAGCTCCATGCTCCTAACTCCAAAAGCTGCCGGTTTGATTCCCACATGGGCCAGTGGGCTCTCAACCACAAAGTTGCTGGTTCAATTCCTCGAGTCCGGCAAGGGATGGTGGGCTGTGCCCCCTGCAACTAGCAATGGCAACTGGACCTGGAGCTGAGCTGCGCCCTCCACGACTAAGACTGAAAGGACAACAACTTGAAGCTGAACAGCACCCTCCACAACTAAGATTGAAAGGACAACAACTTGACTTGGAAAAAAGTCCTGGAAGTACACACTGTTCCCCAATAAAGTCCTGTTCCCCATTCCCAATAAAATCTTAAAAAAAAAAAAAAGTCTTAAATTAACTAAAAATTCAATGACTGCAGTATTTGGAAAAGTAAATTATGAAACAATGCTAGATTTTTCAGGAGTTAATCATTTTTGTATTACATTGCATTGGCTTATTTAAGAAGTAATTAAATTTTCCCTATAAACCCAACTCCTATCCATTTATGCGGCTTTAGAGAATACTCAAAGGTAATTAACAACTAAAAACAATGAAGAACTGTAAGCAGACTAAATACCCATTTACTTTCTGCTTGAAGTATTTCTTTTCTGTTAATATCATAATTTATTCAATTATAGTCTTCCTTTTACAAAATATCTATTTTCTGAGATCAAAGCTCTTTGGTGGGGGGCTGTATAATTATGTTACCAAAAAATGGGCATTTCCTCACAAAACTAATTGAGGCAACCAGAGACCCTAATGATGATTAGTGAGGATCCACAAAAGGATACTGTTTGAAAGTTGTTTGGTAATGACGATGCCAAGTGTGCTAAGCCCTCTTGATTACACTATAATTTATAGATTCTCTTTTGGATATGAGATCATTTAAGTTTCAAATGAAAGAAGTCAAAGAAAGATGTCCCTAGACTGAGACGCTGAGACTCTGTGCATGTTAGCTCAAGTTTCTCTTTTTTAAAGTAGCTGTGTAGACAATAGCTTTCATTTTCAAAATAGTATTTTAGTTATCCTTATGTTTATAAAGAAATGTGCAGAAGATAACGGTCAACAAGAGTCTGGAGCTTTTTAACCCTGAGTATAACGTTTTTGTTCCTTTAGGCTTTATAGAAGGCATTGTTTTTTTTTTCTTTTTAGCTGTTTAGTTGTTCCTGTGTCATAAGTAATAATGATAAAAATCAAATCAAATATAGCTAAAAATTAAAAAAATGAAAAATTTGGCAAACAAAAATTTACAGTTGAAATATGGTACTTAATTTGGCCATGTACCAATTTTGAGGAGTAAAATTTTTCCCCGCAAAAATATGGAAAGATGAGCTGTGATATGACATGTATCTAAGTATGGAGGTGCTAATGTTCAGGTATCCTACACCTGCAATCTAGAACATGTGGAAACCAGCTCATTGACAAAATGGCAAGTGGGATCCTGACAACTGAAAAGAAAGGCTCTGTCCAGGTACATTAAAATCAATGTGGTTTGGTTTTTGAAAGTTCAAAACAAATGAGAAAACAGTCACACTGGACAAACAATACCTTTACCCGAAAAAGACAAAAAAGTGGGTCTAACGTTGAGACTTTCTCACTCTTGGCTGTGAGGTACAGGAGATTTGATTATTGGGGGTGTTCTAGGGTGTTCAACCATCCCATTTATTAAGGACTGAGGCATTTCCAGGGATGTGGGGATTTTAGTTTTCACACCAGGACAGCCTCAGGTAGGCAGTAATGGTTGAAAACCTAGGGTGTGTTTTCACATCTTTCACCTTATATAATACAAGCCAGGCACTGCATTCTGGATTTGGTTCCATAATCAGTTTTATTAGGCATTTCTATTGCATTCATTTTTTAATGGCATAGTTTCTTTAGCAAGTTAGTAATGATTCCTGTAAATCTTGACTGAGTTTAATTATGGCTTAATTACCAGTTATACAAAATATCCTGTGTTTAATTTTTCAAAAGTTCAATTAAATGAGCAAATTCCTTCAAATTGGGCAATCGATGCTTTTTCTTACTTGTCAGTTCCCAGATGATTATTTTTAATACAAGAATGGGGCTCTTAAAAAGTATATATTTAAAAAAAAATCCTTTTTCAACTTGAACTAGTAATTTCTAGCTCCATTTCCTTTGAGGAAAATTACATACAGACTGTGCACTAAAGATGTAGAAAAATAAAGTGAGTCATCAATGGGTTACAATATATTCCCCATTCATCCAATTTTTTTGGAGCAGGTGAATATCTGTTGTCTTTGAGGTAGATGATATCTTATGGAGAAACTATTAATTTATAAAACTTTATTTATACATGACTCTAGATATGTAAAACTGAAGTGATCTTCATGTAATTTTATAACTGCCAAGGATGGTTGGTGCCTGTCATTTGAAATTCTGAGCATGAATGACTCCCCAGCATCACCCTCAGTTGACAAAAATTACCTGATAAAAACAAAACTGCTCACTCTGAATTTGATATTTGGGTAGTATATCGCATTTTAAACCCCCTGTTTCTGCACAAAATTGAAAAAATTCTGGACAAATTTTTTAAAAAGGAGTAAAAAGATCACATTTTCACTAAATGTTAAAATACAGACAGCTGGTTAAATGTATATTTATAAAATAGAGTACATTTAAAAATATCTAGTGGTATGTAAATTATTAGGTGCCAGCTGTGATTGGTAACAGTAAATTCAAAGTACAGACTGAAACAGTACAGATTTCATCCATCACATAAACATGTCTTCAGTTTTAGGTTATGTAATAATAAACTGTACCTGCTGAAAACTATATGTGGAAAAAAAATTTTTAATACAAATATTGCTCATCCACAGGCATTCATTTATTCCAATCCCATGACCGTGGTAAATGTATTTGGATTACTGGGCATAAGTACACAACATTGAAAAGGGAATGGAGGTCTTTATTAAAACAGAAGCCTCCTCAAACTCCTCAGTGATGTCAGTAATATAGGTCCTGGGAGCACATTATTGTTTTAAGCAGAGGTCCCCACACTTTCACATTGGTTATAAAGCATTATTTTGTGCTGCTGGCCTGGAATGAGAATGTCATACATCTGTAGTCAATTAGAAGAAGCTGGACTGAATGTTTGATTAGCTCAATAATAAACGGGCATAAGTGTGACTAGACTTATGTTAGTCAGATTCCCTAGACATCTTATCCTGTTGTTATCGTATGAAATAACCCCCTTTTATCAACAATTAAGTAAATCCACATTTGTAGGCACTTTGTAAAATTGTGAGGTAGGAAGAAATCCAATTTCAGCCTTAAGTCATCCAAAAAACTTTTAGCTCTTCTTCCAATGACATAGACCCCCAATTCCAAGTTTTAGAAATTGGTTGAATTATGCAGGACAGTTTGGGTTGGAAATATACCATGTGCAATCAATAAATACACACACACACACACACACACACACACATATCTATATAGCATCTCCCATAAGCAAAGTATTAAATAATTTTAGCTTATAACTATAAAAATTTCTTGAAGAAGTAAGAATTATAAATATTTTAATATGTGAAAAGTAACTTACTTTGTAAGGTTGTCTAAATCTTTTCAAGAAAAATTAAATAGGATTTCATTTTTATTATTCACATTTTATTATATAGTTTCAACTGTAACCAATGCATGTTGTAAGCCCTGAATATGTTTTATTCTAGAAGTTATTCATTCGGTTATAGGCATCATTTTTCAATTCAACCACAATTGTCAACAATGGACTACAAACTACTTTGGGGAATAACCCATTCATTTCTCTGTTTTTTGGTCTTCTAAGTACCAGTGAAATATACATCTGAAGTATGAAAAATAATTCAGTATATAAAAGTCAATACTTAAAAAAATTTCAGCAAAATGTTTCAGTTTCAGGAAAAATACCACCAAATCTTCTAAGATAATTATATATTTCAATAACACAATAAAAATTGATATCTTAAGTAATCTGAGGCATTTTTTATCAATATTCACTCAAATACATATATGTAAAATAACCTCATGAGGTTATCTCCTTGACATAACCCTTAAATTAAATATCAGAATATCAAGCAGATGCTGAAGCATTCATCACCAATATTGGAATTCTGACTCATGACAGTAACACGAAACAGATGCTAATATGATGGGCTCTCTGAAAAGTGACACCATCACAGCATGGGTTAACTCTTGATGTAGGGTACTTAAAATTTGAACACAAAATATAAACTAAAAGTCAGGGTGTGATTTATTTCCTTACTTCATTTAGAAGCTGTTTAAAATCTCCTATCTCCTATACAGAAGACATAACTCAACACTGGTAAATAAGGGGCAGCGCATACCAGGAGACCGGAAGATACTTTTTGCACTTAATGCAGCAGCTAGTTGATCCCAACTGAACTGCTCAGTGTTGAGGGAGGAAGGTGCTCTCTTTCTCACTCATAAGCAGGTAGAAAGTCAGAACTCTTGGGCCCTTTTCATTGATGCATATGTCCCAGGCATTTATGGTATAATATGGGATCTACTCATTCAGCCCTGCAGTGCAAAAGGAGTCTGGGTTTCCTATGGCCTAGCTCAGTAACACAGTCTTCCACATCAGGCGGATCTGAAAGGGTTTGCTAAGTAGGAAAAGGGAAACAAAATCCCTTAGCACAGTCCAGTTAGCTAATATCCTACACGTCTTCAAAGCCTAAGATTCTTATCGCTTTGCTAGGCTGAGTCTACAGCTGTTTCTAGAATACACAGTGATGTGTACTCTTTGTGAAAACAAACAGAAAAACCCAGGCAGATGGTGCTATGGTGCAAGTGATATAAGTGAAATATGCTCAAATGAGACCTTTAAAAAACATGTGAATATGAGTGGGGGACATTCCCTCAACAGTACTGAGAAGCAGGAGCTCATTTCTTTATTCCTCAATAAGGAAAAAAGTCAGTGGCAAGTTCAATGAAAAGAAAGTTTGAGAAGCCAAAAGGGAATATTTATGGAGTAGCTTGACAGCACAATTTCAAATTCCCAACGAATAATCTGACTGCTCCTTCTGACAGCTGTGACTCTGGCCCTGCCTGCCTGGCTTTGATGGCTGGCTCTGCACTCACCACCTGTGTTACCTGTGGTTCTCAAACTTGGCTACACGCTGGAACCACGTGAGGAGCTTTAAAACATACTGATGCCTGGAACTCACCCCCAAGACTATTATTTCACTGGGCTGGGGTGTGGCTTGGACATGGAGGAGTTTTAAAGGCTCCTAAGTGACTCTAAATATGCAGCTAAGGTTGAGAACAATTGATGACCTCTGAGCCACAGTTTCCTTATTTGAAAAATGATGACTATACAGACAGCAACCACCTTTTAGGATTATTGTGATGATAAAATATGATAATGTGGGAAAAGCATATATAGCCAATGTCTGGCACATGTGGGAAGCTCTCAAAAATTTATGAGTTGTTATTTTCACTACAAGGTGCACTTGGGCAAGAACCTTCTAGTTAGGATAATAAATCATGCTTACCTTGGCAGATGTTATGATCACTCTGCTCATAGCCTGTTGTACACTGGATCCGGTGAGAAGGGTTGGAGGGAATGCGCTGAGGGTCAGCTGGGTTCCTCCGGATGACAAAGTTATTTCGGCCAGTCTGCACTTCTGGGCCTGCAACTGCAGTAGCACTGGCGACAAAACCACCCCCAGGCATCGTTCCACTTGTTGCCATGCCACTGGCTGCTACACCCCCAGCTGTACCTGAGGCTGCGGCTGCATTTGCGGCTGCACCCACATTTTCGGATGCTGGTGTTTCTTGTTGAGGTTGTTCATTATTGACAATAATCTGGGCTGTTTTAGGAAGGCAGAGGTATCCTCCATAGTGGTTGACGCATTTCATTCCACCTTTGCAAGCGTCTGGGACAATGTCACATTCATCAATATCTGTGGTCAGTAATAAAATAAGTCAGTAATCTTCATAGGGGGAAAACTGAATATGTAAATATATGCTCATGCCTTGTTGTTATAATACAAATAGGACAGGAAGAGTGACAAGAGATGGAGTCAGAAAGCTATGCTCAGATGGAAAGTCTTGGAAGCTGGCTCACCTTTGCATTGCTGTCTTACAGGATCCCACTCATATCCATCTGTGCATTGCTGTGAAGAAATGATCAAGATGAGGCCAAGAGACAGTTAATTGGGATATCCAGTCCCTAGGAAGTCACTCTAAAAGCTTCATTCTTATGGCAACAATCCTTGCACTAGAGTCCTAGATAGGCGATGAGATGGGTGGTTGAACATTCTCTAGCTTTGCTTTTTTTAAAGACAAATCTGTGCATTGGCCTACTTCAGGCATCCCTTCTCAATCACCAGTTGCCTCAGCTCTTCTCTTGTGTTTGGTACAGTCACCCATGAATATCATCTTGGAATTCTTTCCTGTCTTGGTACTACTCTCCAATCCCTCTGACTGTTCTGCTTTTTTATTACTTTATTTACCTCTCCCATATTGTGTATTTTACAAAAAAAAAAATCGACCAAGTTCTTTTTCTCAGCCCTTGACTGGTTCCTTCTCTTTCTGAATCCTCTTAGAGCATTCCAGCACCTGGCTTTCCTTATCATTCCTATTCAGCTGAGTCCACAGCCTCCCTCTCACACCCTGGCCTGCCTCCTAGTTTCAGTTCCCACACGTCCTCTCTCGTTCATTCACTGAACAAACCATCTATCAAGTACCTTCTCACACAAGACACCATCCTAGTCCCTGGGAATGCAAAGATCCTGAAGACTTTGTCCCTGTCCTCAATCAGCTCGTAGGACAGAAAAGGAGACAGACAGGTAAATGAGTTGGAGCAAGATGTGAGGTGCTATGACACAGCATACATGTTGAAGGAGTGATGGACTCTGGCCAGGGATGTGGGTGGCCATAACAGGGTAGAAGGGAAGGCGTTATGGGGGAGGCGACAACTGAATAGGGCCTTATAGGATTTTTCCAGGGAGATATGGGAATTCTAGGATGAGGGACCATGTGAGCAAAGGTGCAAAATTGTTAAAGAAGGGAGGAGCTGCTAGAAGTTCTGGGTGGGTCGAGATGAGGTTAGAGAGATAGGCAGGGCCAAATGTGGGAAGCCTTTCTTTGGGACAGGCAGGAACTGAATTCTCAATGAACTGAAGGTCAGTGAATCTCAAACTGTACTATGGTTAACAACCCAGGGTGCTTGTTAAAATGCAGGTTACTGGGCCCATCCAAAAGATCCGATTCTGGGTAGGAGGCCTGAAATCTGAATTCCTAACAAGCATTCCAAGTGATTCTGATACAGGTCATTTCTTCAGATACAGAAGAAAGATGCTTCAGGAAGTATTGAGCAAAAGTAGGGTAAACAAACAAATGAACTTAAATTCTTTCAATAGAGCTGAGAGTTGCTCATATACACAACAGATGCTTGGCAAGTAAATAGCTGAATGGAGACAGAAAGGTCAATTTAGATATTTTACTGATATCTGAAACTTAACAGGGTAAACACTAGACTCACTTTATTTCCCAAATTAATTTTCTAGCTTTCCCAACGCTGTCCAAGGCACTGCCATCATTCTCAGGACCCAGGATTACAATGTTGACATCAGCATTGACTTTTCCAATTGTTTCCCTTCAAGCTCTGCTGACTGTGTGTCCATTTCTGTATCTACCAATTGGTATGAGCCTCCCTAGCCTCCTGAGCAGGCAAGTCTCCTTAGCTGGTCTTCCTATGTCTACATGCTGCACACACAGCCTCCATGGCAAGCTCTCTTGTTCTCTTGGTTATATTGTTCTTCCATCTAAGAAATCACAGTGGCCTGCAGACCTCTCATCTCCTATTCTTACTCTCTCCAGGTTCTCCCCACTACCCAGCTCCAGCCCATTGGACTTTGTCACCTCCTGGACTAGTTTTGGTTGTTTTCACTCCTAGCCTTTGATTATGCCAGTTCTTCTGATTCAGATGTCTCTCCAACCTTTCTAGATTAATCCAAAGTTATCACTTCCTTCAAGAACCAGCACAGAGTTGTATGTCCCCCAATATGGTGTATGTCCCCCAGATTGACATCGATTACCTCCTTGTTTTTCAATTGCTTTAGCAACTTGTATAATCTGTATAATAATATTATTTGTACTTGCTTAGGAACTTTGTAGTTTTCCACACTATCTTCCCAGAGTAAATTCCCTGAGGTTAAGGTCTGAATTTTCTTAGTAAACAAATAAACTTAAATCCTTTTGATAGTGATGATAATTGTTTATATACATGGAAGATACTGGGTGAGTAAATAGCTGAATGGATCCTATCTTTAGCATGAAAGGGGAATATCAGGCTATCTTGTGGATGTGAGCCCATCCTTCTGAAAATATCTTTCAAGCTAGGCGAGATGACCATTCACTTGAATAATCTGTATGCTAATAGAGAAGACAGTTTGTTTTAGGTATTTAGTTCCAGTACCTTTAATATGGACCTACTATTAAACAAGCCTAGAGTGAATTTAGCTTCAACACCTGCTGGCCATGTAGCCTTAAGCTAGTAAGATATTACCTCTGATCTTCAGTTCTGTCAACAGAAGGAAGATGATACCACTTACCTCATACTTTGCTGTGAGGATGAAAGGAGAAAGTGTCTCCACAGTGAGGTACTCAAAAAAATAGTTACAACTTGTCTTTTAACCATGAATTATTAAGCATACACAATTCAAAAGAGAATACACCTAATCTTAGCACAAAAAGGATGTCATATCAGGGAAATCTGTTATAATAATAGTGATCTTAAAACAATAGTGTTTAATCTACAGGGAACTTTCTCTGCTAAAGATGAGTAAGATTTAGGTGATTAGCAAAGGGAAGGAGGTATAAGATAAGCAGTTGTAAAAGCAATAAAATTTCTTATTAGATGAATATATAAATGGGTAACTCTTTATATCTTAGCTCCCTGAGAAGGTAGCCTGAATAACAAAACACTTGCATTTGAAGATAAACAACACATGTATTCATTTCTCTTGCTTTATTTATCTTCAGCAGAGGAAGCAATTACATTTACCATTAGTTAACAAAATATTTATATTGAACTTTATTTGATTTATAGTTGACCTGAAAAACAAGGAACATTTGCCAGATGAATACTAACATTCTAGGGATAATGTAGTACCAAAAAAGCGAGATAATGTTTATTATCAGTAATTGACATTAGCTCACTTTTAAGAGTTTTACTTAAATTTTTTTTCACATTCCTTTGAGTAGGATTACTTAATTTTAAATTGGGAACAAGTAGAAAAATATGTTTTTCATATTCTGATCCAGGACAAATGTCATTTGCCTCACAACGCTGATTAAAGAATAGAAAACACAAAACAGAGGTGCACATTCACCAGAAGTGAAGTAAGTGCTACCCTCTGTTCTCACCACATCCATTTCTGACAGTGGGAGAGGTCAGATGGTATTTTCAATATTTCAGTAAACATTAGTTATACCCAGGCAATTCACTAATTAGTTAAATATTACTTGGAAATATCAGATATGCTAATTAGAAAATGCAAAACCAAATTTCACACAATGCGTTTTGAAACCAGTTTAGCAAATACCACCTCCTGGTAATACATAAAGTCTATCTGAAGGGCATTTATGTGAGTTATCGGTTATACTATAAATTAATATTAGCCTTCATAAAGGCAATAAAGGCCACTTATATGAGAACATAAGTCACACACAAATGAGGTGAAGTGCTTTTGTGACGTTCAACTATTTTTTTTGACGTGAGCCTTACTCTGCAAGTTTTGGTTTCATCTCCATGCGCATAGGAATCCAGGTTTTCCAATTCCGTATATCCATTAATGTATTGAATGTGTTGAAAACATGTAGCTTACTTTGGTTTTTGTTTTAAAAGGGTTCCCCTTTTTTGACCTTGCACTAATTATTACACTTTGATGCCTACCTCAACTGGTGATCCAAGTGAGCTTTTGAAAGGACAATTTACAAGGAATCTTAATCTTGAACAATGCTAAAGCGTTGTTTAATTTATTACCCTCCGGAGTGCAGCCCGCATACACTGGCAGAAGTGGAGAAAGTCTCCCTTGTGTCACAGAATCCCGCTGAACTGCACTTATCTCAAATTCCATCACCCCTTACCGTGTACGTGATGGTTTCTTCGGTGTCCTGTGACTTGACCAGAGCCAGAATCAGCATAGTTAGGAAAAGCTCTTTCAACATCGTGAATCTCAAAGAAAACACAGGACAAACCGATGCTTAGTATCAGCTGCGGGGGGGGGGGGGGGGGGGGGGGAGAACAAAACTTTAGCTGTGAAGTAACAAGTAAGAAAGAGAGGGCGGGGGAAAGCTGAAGCTTCCACCATACCCAGTTTTCAATCTCCTTTCTCATCTCCCCTCCCCTTCCAAACCCCTCATCCTTGACCCCCCACCCCACACCTTTCCGGGGCCAAAAGAGGCACCAAAGACTGTAATGCCGCTGCAGAATTATGTCTCGTCTCACTCTATCGGTCTGCGCTCAATATATACAAAGGTACCGTTCTTACTGCACCTACACAACAGGCTCAAGAAAGGAGGCGGAAGGGAAGGAATAAAGGGTAATTAATTTCAAAAGAGATGGCGCATTTTTATTTTTTTTCCCCCGAGGGTGGAGGTGGGGCAGCAAACCTCATATTCCCTTGAACGCTAAGGCTTTTCCGTTTATGCTCACCTTCAGCGAGTGAAGTTCTTTGCACAACACAGCAGAAGTACCTGCTAACCAATACGAATTACCTTGTCCTCACACTTTGTTCTTTTTTTAAACAAAACACCAAAACCAACTCGGGGGCAATCTCCTCCCAGTTCCAGCAGAATACTTGCCCTTCAGAGCTCCTTCTCACATCCCCCAGCACAAACTCTCAAAGTGGTCCCTATTTCCACGCGGTTCTCTGCGCGCAGCTTTGTTTAAAAGCCCCAGGTTGTGTGGAAGAGCGTCTGATTGCCTTGTGCCTTATTATTCCGGGATAAGCTACCTTCAGGATCTGGGCTGCGTAGGGCCGGAACCCGGGGACCACACCGCAGCCCGAGGTGCCAGTTTCCGGGCGGCCGGCCTGGCGCCTCCAGGGAGGTGAGGTCCTGTTCCTTAACAGTAATCTACCAGGAGGCAGTCCCGAGACTTGCTCAGTGCTCCAGCTTCTAACCAGCTCCTATGGAATTCAGGTGCGGCTTCAATCTCGCACATTGAACCCCTGAAACTTTCAAACCTCGTTTACCGGCAAATCCCTGTCTACTGATCGTCGGCGCGCACACACATGCCCATCCAAACAGATGTCACCCTGGTACTTGCACATGCTGACAGATCGCATTCCGAGACCGCACACCTCCACCTCCCTTTCACAATCTGGGGAAATTCTCGGGTACACTGCACCCCTCGGATCACCCCACTTACTCCCTGGAGCGCGGCCCTGCGGGCACTGGGCATACTGGTGTGACCCCCGCATCAGGGGCTCCTACCTGCGCGGCCGCGCTGCGCTCCAGGCCCAGGCAGCGAGGGGAGAGCGCAGGGGAGGGCAGCCCCGTGGGTCTGAACTGGCGAGGTCTAGCAGTGGCGCAGCGGCAGGAGGAGAAGAAAGGGAGGGAAAAGGGGAAGGCGAAGGGGGGCGGAGGAGAGAGCTGAGGGAGGCGCAAGGGCTGAGCCAAGCGCTGCAAGCCGGGCGGGAGAGTGCGCTGCGCAGCTGGGTCCGCGCCCCCTGCTCCAAGGGCCCTCGGCCGCGGTTCCCAGACACGCTGGAACCCCAGGCCGAAAATGGCACGTTTGGCATGTGATGTCTGGGGTTTGAATCAGCCTTGGTGATGCTGCAGCCTCCCTGGCAAGTTTTCGTGTCTGCGGAGGGCAAAATATCTCTCGAGGAGAGCTTCTGAGGTTCCTGAGAAATTGCCTTTTTTTTTTTTTTGGTAACCCCCAATTAGTGAATTCTAGGAGAGTAAATTAATCCCATTCATAGAACTGGTTCTTTTGCCTTTTCTTTCAGATACTTTTTGGTTTTATGGAGTGGGAGGAGGATCAGCTTCGTCAAATGTGGAAGAAACAGCATTCATTCACACATTATTTGTGACCTACTATGTGCCAGGTGTTAAGAATAGGCCAAAAAGAGCTCATACTAACAAAATTGTGAGGTGGGGTTTGTTTTTGTTCTCCCCAAACTTCCCTTTTATGGGCCTCTTCTCTGTTGTACGGCCTTTCTTCTCTCCTCTGGTACATTTGTGGGACTCCCTAGTACTGGTCATTCAAAGTTGGGCATTTCACTCTCACCTTTCATACTAATGGTGGAATTTCAGGAATTTGGAGAGGAAAACAATTTTTTCTTGCTTCTTCAAATCATACCACATAATTTAAGTTATCTCTGAAGGCTCCAACTCTAAAGTCAGATTAATAGTTTGCTTCTAAGGCAGTCATGTCTTCCAAGAAGCAAACCGCCAAACAAAATTTCATGAATGAGACAATGTGCAAACTGAAGGTATTAAGGACTTTGATCCAGAGCTGGAGGCAGAAGGTGGGAGGAAGAAGAATCACTGACCATAGGGGGAAAGGTGGTAGATAGTGCAAGAGGCAGGCTGTCAGGTGGAAGCCTCTCTCCTTATCAGCGGGTATGCAGTGGGTTGGCCCAGACCTTGCCAGTTTGGTTGCAAGCCATGCAATATTGGACAAGATCACAGGAGCTTCACAACCTTGAACCTTACTTGAGTATGTAAGGTTTTGCTAATAGTATTGAAGATTTGTACTACCCAAATTCAAATATTTGTTGTCCTAGTCATTAATGATCTCCAAAATTTTCAAAGAAAAAATTGAATTTTTGCTTTTGAATAGTAAAAAGTAAAAATATGTCCAGACATTTTCTTTTGTTTCTTTTGGAAAATTTTCCTACCTATCTTCAGCCCTTTCCCCAGAAAAAGTGGGTTAAAACTCCCAAAGTCTATCTCCAGCCTGGAACTCTTCCCGTATACAAGTATACAACTGCTGACTTGTAATCTTCATCTCTAGACCTACTGGGCATTTCAAACTGAACAGGTTTGCTGATTCTCTTCTCATCCTCTTTCCCCACCTGCTTCACCATTTCAATTAAAAGCAATTTCATCTTTCCATTTGCTCAGGTCCAATATCATGGGTTTAATCCCTTGATTTTCTTTTTTTTTTCACACACCCTGCATTCCATTCTTCAGAAAAGTCTGTCAGCTTTATCTTCAAAATATATCCAGAATCGGACCACATCTTATCAATTCTTTTGCAACCACTCTGTTCTAAGCCATGCCATCATCCACTTGGATTATCACAATAGCCTTGTAATAGGTCTCCCTGCTTAAACCCTTGCCCCCCTGCAATCTTTTCTCAGCAAATGTTCATTCAAGCGGAATCCCAGAGCATGTACTCTTTTGTGTCTGGGTCCCTTCACCTAGCATGCTTTTGAATTGCATCCTTGTTGTAAGATACACCAGAAGTTCATTCCTTTCTGTGGATGAGTAGTATTCCATTGTGTGGCTATACCTTTATTTGTTTATCTGTTCACTTGTTGATGGATATTTGGATTGTTTATGAATAAAGCTGTCATGGACATTCACATAGAAATCATTGTGTGGACATGTGTTTTCTTTTAGGTAAATACTTAGTAGTGGAACTACTGGGTCATATGGTAGGGGTATGTTTACCTTTATGAGAAAGTGTCAAACTGTTTCCCAAAGTAACTGTACCATTTCATTTTCCGACCAGCAATATATGACATTCCATTTGCTCTACATCCTTGTTAACACCTAATATTGTCTTGTCACTTATAACGTTAGCCATGATTGGGAGTACGTAAGTGACATCTCATTGTGGTTTTGTTTCACATTTTTCTGATGTGTTAGTGATGTTGAGCATTTTTGTGTGATTATTATCCAACAATATATGTTCTTTTGTGACGAGCCCAATCGAATCTTTAATCCATGTCTTTATTGTTTTCTTTGTCTTACTTAGTTGTAATGGTTTTGTTAAAAATTTGGTCTTCCTGCAAGTCCTTTGTCAGATATATATTTATTGAATATTTTCTCCCAATCTTAATCTTGCATTTTCATTTTCTTAATGCTGTCTTTTAGAGCAAGCATTTTTAATTTTGATAATGTCTAATTTATTAATTTTTTTCTTTTATATTTTGTCCTTTATATGTACTAATTAAAAAAAAATCTTACCTTGGGCAAATCTTTTAAGCTCTCTAAACCTCAGTTACTGCTCCTGTAAAAGGCGGAGGATAATACTCTCTGCTTCTAAGGTTGTGAGGATTGAGTGAGAAACTCATGACAAATATCCAACACATTTGAATGAATGTTCTTACATATTAGAACGTATGGTGTGAAGGGCTATAGTAAACCATTCCTCCCCCATAATACAACCCAGTGCTATTTAAGTATGCTTCCTATTCCTAACCACAGGGTAGCTCCTGACTAGTCTAAAGATAGTAAAATCAGCAATGTATTTTCTAGCTATTGTTTCCAGGTAGGCCATTGTCCCACTTCGGACCAATCAGAACTGAGGATAAGGATTTGTTTTTTCCATAGTTAGGGGAAAGGTGGAGAGGAACAATGGAGCCCTTTGCTTCAGTTGCCACTGGCAGCCCTGTTACAGCCCAGAGATAAGCCAGCTTGAGCACAAAAATGATACCTGCTGTGTATGGCCAACACATGGAGACAATCTGGATCCTTGATGGATTGTTCATAGGCCAGATTAACCCTAGGACCCGTGATACTTTTAGGGATTCTCCACAATGTTTTATTTTCTTTTAAAGTCAGAAGACAAAAATTTACATCATCTAGACTGGGTTATATATTTGTCTTTATACCATTGCAGTCATAAAATATAATTGTTTTATGGAGGAAGGGGCCCCCGAAGGCAAAAGTGCCTAGGTAGGAACCATGAAAGTCACATGGTTGCCCTGATTGTTGAGGACTTTTCCAGTTTTTGCACTGAAAGTTCTATGTCCTGGGAAAGCCCTCAGTCCTAGGCAATCTTAAAATTTTGTGTAGAGGAAAGGTGTCGTAGAAAGAAAAGAGGACAGGTAGCCAGGTGCTCTTGCCTGGACTTTGGCGTGCGCTAGCTGGGTCACCATGGCAGTCACTGAACTTCTTTGAGTCAGTTCTGCATAAACATCCACTAGGGTAATAACATCTAGCTGTAGTTATTGTATTGTACTTTATCATTGTTGTTTTCATAGTTTTTACCAGTTCTTCATTGATTCCCTTTTCTCCTAGTAATAATATACTGGTTTTCTTTCGGAAACCAAACTTTATAGTGGTAGACCATGACCAGGCCTGCCTATAGAATGCCCTTAAGTGTATACAAAGGGAAAACTTCTAGGTCCTAAAAATAAGGGGAAATGGCCGAGTGCCAGTACAAGAATGTCAAGGCCCAGCCCCTGGCAATTAGGCATGTCAATGTGGCAGAATTATCCTGGAGTGGTTTAAGTTGTTTCTGTATGCTGATGAGATTGGGCACATAAAGAGTCCTGGGCCCCAAATTCTGGAAGACGGCCTTTTCTACATGAGCTGTCAAGACTTGTAGGATTTCGGCCTGTCTCTGTGAACTACAAGACAGGCCAGGAGCTGGGGTATCCACCCTGAGCTTTTATTTCATTTATATCCTTTGCTCACTGATTCTTACTATCCTTGAATCCAGACACTACTGTTTGGCCTAGAGCATATCCAGTTCATATGATTTGTTTGGAACTATTTTTCCTCTGAATTTTGTGGGTGAGCATGTAGCCCTGGCTATGCCAGTAATAACATCAAATCTCCTGGAGCCCCAGTGATTAGCTCAGAAATGATAGCTATACCCTAAGATAATTCCCAGTGAGGGGACAGTGTGCATCGGGCCTGGGCCCAGAGAGCTTGGCTACAAGCCTTCACTGTGCCCCTTACTGGGTGTGTAAAATTGGGACAGTTCCTTGACATGTTTGGGCTTTAGTTTCCTCACCTGTAAAATGAGGATAGTGATAATTATCTATCTAAGTATCTATCTTGGAGAGTTTTATGAGTATTAAATGAGAATGCACATAAAGCCCTTAGTATAGTTCCTTTCACGTAGCAATCGCTACTGCTATTATTATTAATCACACTGCCCTATCACTCATCAGTTTATGCTGTGAGCTTAGTAAGTCAGATTCACTGCATGAGAGAATAAAAAAAGTTATTAACAATGAACATTTTCTTCACATTTTTTGTTTGTAACTAGTTGATGGGATATTTAGAAGAAGCAGGGTCTGGACACTTCACTCCCAGTTTGATGACTGGGGTCATGGAAATGTGTGGCCCTATCCTGAACAACATCCTGAGATGATGGTAGTTTTGGAATAAGTGGCTCTGAGATAACTAAGTTTTTGAATTTCAAGTGGCGTATGAAAATTATACTTCCTTACTCATAATAAATAGTAACAGCTAACATTTAAGGAGTACTTAACATTGTATCAAAAACTGTAGTTAAGTACTTCATATGTGACAGATCAACAGTACCATTATTAATGCCTACTTTACTAAAAAGGAAATTGAGGCACAAGCAGTTTGGTAACTTGTTCCACTCATATAGTGAGTGAGCAGCAGAGTGGGGTTTCAAAAGCAGGCTGTCTGGTGCCAGAACCTCTGCTCTAAATGCTCCTCTATATTACTTGCTCTGTACCAACTGAGTTTAGGATTGCGGGTGTATTGGCATAGAATTAACCCCTAGTCGTTTGCAGAATGTGAAAGCGTTTACGAGACTCTACAAGAGTAAGAAAAGATTTATTAAAAGTCAGAGAGAGAGAGAGAGAGAGAGAGAGAGAGAGAGAGAGAGAGAGAGAGTTCTGTTTGGAACTGGCAGAAGAAGTTTTACCAGGGCAGTCAAAGGGAAAGAGCTGCATCCATTTCTGTTTAGCTTGACTTTTATATTTTTCTTAGCAGGATGTAGGGTGCTTGTCAGTTTGCAGGGGGCTGCCATTACAATTGTATTCTCCTGGGAACCGTCCTGTTCCCATCTATGATGGATGTCACTTTGCAGGGGGTTGCTGCTGCAATTGGGAACTGTTCTGTTCCTACCTATGATGTATGTAAGGTGCTTGTCGGCTTGCAGGTGCAGTGCTAGCCAGGGGATTCAGAGCCAAGCGGTTAATGTTTAGCTGTTCCTGTTAGCCCACAAGCTCGCTCCTGTTAACTGCCTGTCCCATCCTGCTGGCTCACAAGCCCGCTCCTGTTAACTCTTTACTTGTCTCATCATCAGGGACAGAAAAGAGGCATGAATGACTTCTTCTATGTAGTATAACGACAGAAGTTCTAGCTGGATGCATAGATTGAGCAGACTGCAATTAGAGATTGCAATAAATTCACCTTGCTAAATTGCTGTGAGCTTAGGGGAATTGGAGACCTTAAAGATTTGAAGATCTGTTTGGTGGGGGGAAAATATCACAATTTCAGAAGAGATTCAGAGATGTTGATGACCATGCATTGGGCTCTAAGTCTTCATATGCTTTGAAGTGTGTATCTGAATCAAAGATTTCATATCAGTGTGGCTCAGGCCTAAGAGTAGCTGACTAAGGTATAAGCTACCTGTGTCTAGTGGGTATCCCTGGCATTCTAGACACCAAGACATGAACCGCAGAATTAGCCTATGATGTCTGGCCATGTAGCCAAACCAGGCAATTTTGGAGTCCAGTTGGTTTGTAAAAGTATATTCCCTTATGAAGCTATTGAAGGAGAAGCCAGTGTTGGATGCATACAAGCCATTGCCTTTCATAGAAAGTGTTCATTTGTTAAATACTAGTATTCTTGGTGACATGATCAAAATTGATCACTGACTACTGTAGGTCTGTAACATACTCTTGCAAGAATACTGTTGATTAAATTATTTTCTTGGGCTGCATTCATTTTGATGCTTAAAAATTCAATATTTTTGAAAAGCTAAGTGTACCATTATTATCCATGAAAATATTCTCGTGGTGAATATACATATGGATTTTTGTTATATTTGCCATTATTGAAACAAGTCCTTGGAAGAGATAACTTCTAATATTCTTTTTAGTGCTAAAATTCTTTGATTTTATCTTGTCGTTTGTCACTGAATTAGAGTCAGCATCCAGCTAAGAGAAAAGATGAATTTAAGTCGGTTTTTGGAGATGCTAAGTGTTTTCTAACACACACATATGCATACACACACACCATTATAAACCTGTACACAAAAGATAATGTGTACTTATTAAATTGATTAATAAAATAACCCCAAACATTAACCCATGTGGCTTGTTCTTTACAAAAGGACTCATTGAAATACATGGAGGTTGGATTGCAGCTTTGGACTCAAAGAATATTGGCAAATTTGCATTTATGTGACATTAATTTGCCTCAAGTATGTCATTGGTGAGTTTTTTGTTTTAGTGAGTGCCAGATGTATTCTTCTTCTGAATATATTTAGTGAAACGATGCCGAATGCCAAATGGACATGAGAAAACTTTCAGTCATCTGGAGCTTGTAAATTGTTCTGAAATTTTTGGAATTTTATTGAAGGCTTGATTTCATCATACAGCAGAGAATACCTTGGATGAATAAAAAGCAAATCAATCAGAAATGATTGGAACCAGTAATTAGAATTTCCTTGGAGAGATAAAACGTATGATGTAAATCCACTGCCTTGCAAAAAAGATTGCTTTCTAACAAGTTATCAGATCTTACAGAGCAACTTCAGATGCGGACACAGATGTGAAGCTTTATTTTGTTTTTGGCTACAAGTTCTTCCCTCTCTCTCTCTTTTCAAACTTAACTTTTCCGGAAACTTTATTTGGCTAATCAAGGCTAATAGGGTTTAAAGATGATTGCATTATAGAGCATCAAGTTAGAAATAATACCCCCTGAAAATTAGTAATTTTATTTCAATACATAATTTTAAAACATGGATTATTACTCTCCCATTTTGCCAGTTTGGAATCTTTCATAATATTTTGTTAACTTTTAGTTTTAGAATTTTTGGTATTTTATTTTCCAACTTTCTTTTACCTTGCTTGAATTATTTTTTTCCTTCACTTCATGGATTTTTATTAAAATAGAAAATCCTCCTCTGTCCTGTTGTGACTACTTAAGCTTGTACCTTGGTACTGATTACAGATACCAAAATAGATTTTAAAATCTCTTTGAAAATATTTAAAATAATTTCTTTTTTTTAGGGAACAGTGGTTCAAACAAAATTAAAGACATTGTGTATGTTCAAGTCTAGAATTTTAAAACTGTGTAATAGCATTAGTGATACTGATTTATGATTTTTCCCCTTAGTATGTCATACCCTATACCAATGGAACTGCTGAGAGCAAAGCCTAAAACGGAATGGAGGTTATTTTTCTTTCTGCTCTTAGAGAAATTTTAAGGCATAAATTATTTTGATAAACTGGCATTAACTTCTTTCTCACTGCAGAATGTGGAAAGGCAAAAAAAACAAAACAAAACAAAAAAAACACCCACAGGAAAAACAAACAAAAAAACCCCACCTTTCTACGTGGAATTACAGTGTGCTGCTAATGGAAAAAATATAAGAAATGACATATCTGACTTTTATGGTTGATTAAATAGGGCAAATGTGGAAACACTTTTCAAGGTAAGAGGTTAAAAGTTTACATATTCACAAGGGAGATATTGCAAGGATATTGCTTAGATTTAAGGGTTTTTTATTTTAATTTTTTTTTTTTAGTAACACTGTTCAGGCAGATGCTTCAATTGTAGTTAATTTTTAAAAGGGCCAAGAGTTATAAAACACTTGAATTTGTTCAATTTAGTTGGAAGAATGGCAGGATCAGAAAGGACTTTTCAATCTGATTTAAGATAGATGAATTCATTTTATGGTGAAAAGGAAATAGAAGAAAAGGGAATCTTAGCAACCATCTGCTCCAACTCCCTCATGAAACTTGGAGCTTAGATGACTTGTCCAAGTTAACCCTAGTTAGTGGCAGAGCTGAGGACTAGAACCAGGTGTCTTAACTCCTCATCTTTGGAGCATTCATTCCACTTCCCTGTTCTATCTCTTTATCAAAAGCCTCCTTTGTCTATTTGACATAATCTTTACTACCATCATCCATCCATACAACACAAATTGAGCATTTGACTGGGGCATGTTTCCAGGCTTAGGGAGCTGTTGGGTGGAGCTGACATGTACGTGTGTGGAATTAAATGGGTGTTATCTCTTTCTTCCACCAAACTGTGATCTTCTGGAAGGTGGGAACTGTGTTTGTCTACCTCCCTTCCAGCCTACATGGCAGAACATGCTCTATGAAACTTTATGCAGAATGCACTGCCCTTCAGAAAATTTCTCCACCTGTCCCTATCCTATGAATCCTCTTGTCTGTTTTGATGTCAGTCCCCATTGCCTCCTACTAGGAGTCCTCCTCTCAGCCTGACAATTCACCTAGTCAGCCTGACGTTGATTTCAGTATCTCTCCTAGAGATGACCTTTCCTAGTATTTCTGCTTATCACTATGCTTTGCAGACGTTGAGCAAGTGACCCCCATAACTACCCCTGCTTTAAGCTTCCAGGACACTGCCCTAAGCCCATTCTATGCCCAGGTCCCACTGGTCTGGGAGCTGAAATTGATAGTTTTATCTTTGTATTGCTGAGGAAATGAGGATAGCCTGGCACTTGGTAGATACTCAACAGATGTTTGTGGAACGAGCAGCAAAAACACTTCATAATATCATCTTTGTCCTCATCCTTTTCATCTTTTTCTTGAATATTTAGCTTGGAAAGATGGTGTCAAGCACTGTGTGTGATGTAAAATGACTCCTGGTTTGTTGATCACACTCAGATACATAAATAAAACTTACTCTTTGTCTTGAACTTCCCGATACGTGGTTTAAGCACCTGGAAAATTTAGTGTATAATTGCTTATTTTTCCTCTTTTCTGTGAATTGTGAAGACTTAGTTTGGTTATAAGTTTGTACTATATTAAGGGGTTATTTTCTCTTCTGAGGGCCTATTTAGTCAGTGAGGAAAATCGGGGTTGTGCTCTATACCCAAAGAAGACTATGAGTCTTCTTTCAAACACTCAGAAATTCTGGGCTGGAGCTAACTAATAAACAGCAATTTCAAAATAATGTGTGAATCAGCTATATTTTAGACAACATGGTAGTTATTTTTCTTCTAAAGTATATTAAAGGATTATAACAATTGGTTTAAAAGTGACAATCTTGATTAGAATCTTTTCCTCAGTGATTTGCTAATATTTAAAAATGAATTTATTATGTTTCTAAACATTCTATAGTTTCCTTCTTCCTAATGGCTCTTTCAAATAACAGTGTTTGTTTTTTTTTCGGACTGGAAAAGTAATAATGCTCAATGTAGACATTTAATAAAACTATAGGAAAAAATAAAGATGTAAATTAAAATCATCTATAATGAAATTGACTTAAATATCATCACCCTAAGAGACAACGATTGTTAACATTTTGTATTTCTTTCCAGACTTGTCTATATGTTCACTTACTCTCTCTTGACTTCTCTCTCTCTTCCCCATATTTATTCTAAGTATATATGCAAATATAGGCAATGTTTCTTTTGGAGCATATACATTTTATATATATGTACATGATTTTATATATTGTGTTTTTCTTTCTTAACATTATATTTTAAACATTTCCTCATATTGTGGAATATTTTATAAAACTTATCTTTGATTTTCTCTATGAGTAATCTTTAGCCCTTGGTGCTAGTCATTACTGAACTGGACAACCATACTTTCCTGGATAATAATCATGGTCCATTTCAGTTGATTGAAAATCCAGTTTTCATGGGAAAATTATCCCTTCTATTTTATGACATTATAGATTGAATCAAATGCTTGTCTGTCCTATGACAGCACCGTGTATATTTCCGTTTTTATTACGTTGACCTATAGTTTATGATTCCCACGTGTATGTGCATCTGTATGTAGGTCTCCCCTATAGGACCAAAAGCTCCTTGAGGGGTCAGGTCACATTAATCTTGATATCATTAGCTCTCATATGAGTGGCTCTAGTTGGTGCTTCATATGTGTTTATTAAAGAAAAAACGAAGAAATGGAGGCCCAGGGACATTAAGTGTTCTGAGAGCAGGATTAGCCTAAGCCTCTTTGCTGGAGGGTAGGGCTGGTCTCCTCAGTTTCTTTGTTACTAGAGTTACTCCAGGCCACAGCATGCCTACATTGAGAATAATTATCTGTTTCCTTGTCTTTGTATCTGCTTTTTACTGCAGGACCTTCAGTCCCACATTTTCTCCTTCTGGGCAGGGCAGGCTCAGGTCTTACGTGGGCTCATGAATGCATCCTTCTCACTTCTGCTTACAGCGGACAGCTGCTGAGCCCGCAAAATGGCCTAACTCTCCTGGGCATGAAGTCTGAGGTATTCCATCGGGCACTGCAGTTTCCACAGTTGGGCTGGAGCCCTTGAGGCTCCAAAGTAAACTGTTTTCTGCAGCCTCCGAAGCTCTAAAACCACCCTGGACCCATGCAGAAGTGAGGGAAAAGTCTCTTGCTCCTTCTCAAGCTACACTGTCACATGGGCACCAAAGGGGCATTGATTGCATTGGATATCAATATGTACAGTCAATAACAGAAACAGTTTCTCTCATCAGCACTTTTCCTTAGGAATTGATATTTTTTGAGACTTTGGCCATGGGGCAAATCTGAGTGGCCATACTATCCTCAGCACATGTTGCTACTCTCCTCTCTTCCTCCCCAATTATTGTGTCTTTGTTATTGAATCAAACTTTTGTTGTCCCTAGGAGGCTCCTCTTTTGCAAAGCAAATCACCCTCCAACAGACCTACCCTACCTGCTCACCAGACAAACTCCTACGTATGTCTGAATTTCAATGGAGAGCATAAAATTTTTATCTCTATATCAAATTATACTTTAGTCTGCAAGGCTGATATGCTGGTTGGTAATGAAGATAGAAAGGATTTTGAATTTTAACCGCAGAGTCAAAAATCTGTGGACATTTGCTAATTCTAGACTTCCTTTCAGATTTTCCATGAAAAATTATGCTGTTCTTGGTACATGCTGACTCTTATTGGTATGCCTAATTACTATCACCTTTCTTCTCTTCTTTCTTCTCTTGCTGTTCGTTCCACCTAGCATCTACTGTTTGTGTTTCCTCTCTACCATCTTTTAGGCCCTCATTTATTGTTCTACTAGCGGCTGAGGAAAGCCAGATTCCTTAAACCAACATCATTGCATTTACACGGGATAGGTAACAAGTAAGTCACAGAAAATAAAAGTACTCTTGTTCCTTTCATTGTTACTCATTTTTCTATAAAGAACCTTAAAACTGCAGTTGAACAAATTGAGAATTAATTTAAATGAAATAAAACATTTCAGAGTCACGTAAAAGGAAGTGGATTCCTGTCTTCTGGATTTCAGCGGGAGGATCATTTTTGAGACCCTTCTTATTCCCATTATTTCCTATTTATCAAAGGTCCTGCACCATTAAACAGGTACTAGATCTGTAATCATTTGACCTCCCATGCCTTTCATATGCTTTTTATGATTATACTTCAGAATTAGAGGTTTAATTCCACTCTTCTATCATATAGATGAAGAAATTTAATTGAAAATAGATATCCCCACCCACCCACCCATACACATTTAATAGCAGAGCTGGGTTTGGAATCCTGTTTTCTTGATAATGTATAATATTCATCCCTTCATTCCTTTTTGAGTGTCCCAGGCCCTGGGCTGTGTGTTGGGGAAATGAAGAAAGCCCCGTCTCTGGCCCACCCTTATTTGGTAGGGGAGACAGATAATGCTTATACCTTTCTGAGGGAATCAAAGACACTTTTTTTAAAAAAACAGTACAGCGATCTTTTATTGTTTTACACTTATCATGCCATGAATTCATAGGGAATGGGTTCTGGCAGCTCAGGCTCCTTTTCATTGGTTCTCACAAAGTGTGCTTCTCTGGGAGGAACAACACACTAGCACTTCAGCTAAACCCAGGTATCTTTCTCTTTGGCTTCCTTCTTTTTTTGATCATTTTCCTTCACACATTTCAGGAAGCTGCGTATTTCTGCTCTTAGCGTGCTTAATATGCTCAATACAAACGCTAATGCTCTTGGCAAGAATCTTGCCCTTAATTTGTTTGTTTACAACAATGCCAACCAACTACATGCTGGGTAACACTGTGGACTCTTCCCGTTTTGCCATGGGAACATTTGTGGGGCATTCCTTTTTGAATAGTGCTCATTCCTGGATGTCTACAATATCACCTTTCTTGTAGGTTCAAATGTATGTGACCAGAGAAACAACTCCATGGTTTCTTATGGGTCTAGCAAACATAGAGCAGGCGTGTCTCTGCTTTCCCTTTGTTGGTCATTTTGGTGAATTACTGGAAGGTGGAATTTCCAGCTGAAAAGAAGCTCAAAGGTATTTATTGAGACACGTACTACACATTAGTAAGATAGTTATCCAGGTTTGGGAAGTGGTTTATAATAACAGAGTAAAATTACAAAGGCATAGTTTTGAGGTAAAAGTTTAGAGATTCAGATTTTTTTTCCCCCCAGTAATAGCTGCTGTCAAACATTCACTACATCTGCATTTAAGCTCCACCAGGGCAGGGGCTATTTTCTGCCCATCCATTTCTGTGTCAATGCTTGCCATGGAATAGGTTCTCAACAAAAATGTGTGGGATAAATTATTGAATAAATAGTGTTTTCTTAGAAGCTGTGGTTAGTTGAAGAATCTCTCCGAACACCATGAGGATGTTATGAACACTATGTCTCTTTTCCTCCTACCCTCCGGTCAAGAGTGATTATCTTTAGGAATCGCTTATCAGCTACCTTTTGTGATTCTGTTTTGCTACCATTTTCTTTGGTATATTGAAAACCCTGAAGAGTCTGTTTGCTTAATGGACCTTGGAAATACAATAGAGTTCATTTGTGTATATTTTGCTCTTTCCAACTAGATTTCTTAAAGTGCAAATTTATAAAAGCGAGGGTTTATGTCTGATCCTTTTGATTCACTATTTCATTTGGACAATGATGAGATTTTTAAAACACATAGAATGTTTAAGATACAACCAAATTGAAATTCCTTTTCAAATGAAAGTGAATGTGTATTTCTATTATTTGTAAGAGGTAATGCATTAAGTCTGAATTTGTGGAAATAATACTTATATGAAGAAGCTCTTAGTCATACATTGGAAATTGATTAATAGACTGCTCCTAAATTATAAAGTCACTATAAAGCCACTGACTATATGCTTTTTAAAAAAATATTTTTATTAATATGTAGCTAACATACAATATTATATTAGTTACAGGTGTACACCATAGTTATTCAACATTTATACACCTAAAGAAGTAATCATCATGATAAGTCCATCAACCATCTGACACTGTACCACACCATCAAAATATTATTGACTATATTCCCTATACTGTGCATTACATCCCCATGACTTGTTTTCTACCTGGAAATTTGAACCTCTTATACCACTTCAACTTTCCTCCCCTTTCCAAATTTTTCAATTAGTTACATTACGTATTATTTTATATTAATTTCAGGTGTACAGCATAGTGTTAGACATTTATATCATTTAAGAAGTGATCCCCCTGACTAGTCTAGTGCCCACCTGGCAATATACATAGTTATTACCATATTATTGACTATATTCCCTATGCTTTACTTTACAGCCCCATTTTATAACTACCAATTTGTACTTCTTAATTCCCTTCACCTTTTTCACTCTACCCCCCAAATCCCTTACCATCACCCCAATAAATCTAGTACCCATCTGACACCATACATAGTTATTGTAATATTGACTATATTCTTTATGCTATACCCTACATCCCCCTGTATGCTCTTCAAGTATCCTGTTAAGTCAATAAATTCTGTGAAAAAATAAACCTAATAGCCAAACCGTTTATGGGCAGTAATGTAGACTAAATTACTGGTTTTATTGCCATGCAGAGATACAAGTGTTTAATTTGGTGATTAGATTTAATTAGGTGATTATGTGCTGATCACCTGCTAATGCATTTTATTTGGAATTATTAACTACATTTGGTTGCTATAATTGAATCTTATGAAAAGAAAGTAAAACTTAGCCAAATGTAAAATAATCTGGATGGTTTGTGTGTGTGGATATGTGTTTTTTATTTATTTTAAAAATTGTTTGTTTTTAATATTTTATTAGTCTCTCAATTTTTCCACAGATATTTGTAGAACACGTACTATGTACTAAGCATTGGGTTTACCACTATTCCCCTAAGGATATTACAGTCTGGAGAGGTGTCAAACATCTAAACAGGCAATTATAATGCAATGCGATAGAGCAGCTCAGAGAGCGCAAGGAAAAGGCAATTAACCCCACTTTGGGAGGTCAAGGAAGGCTTGCTTCCTGGAAGGAGGGACATCTAAGGTGAGTCCTGGAGGATAAGTCAAGTTTGCCAGGGCACGGGAGGAACTGGCTTATCACAAAGGCTTAGAGAGCCTCCAGGGGAGCTGTAAATTATTCAATATGAATGGAGTAGAGAGATCAAAGAGGGGGGAAAAAAGGAGTTGAAGCTCTATAAGTGGGTTTCAAGTATATTTGTCTCAAATCGAAACCATGTTAACTGAATTTAGAAACAGAGGTCATATTTAACCTTGAAGAGAGCTGTTTAATGGGAGGGGTGGCAGTGGATACCAGACTGCAGCGGGTTGAAGAGTGAATAAAGAATGATAGAGACAGTGGTTGCTGTCTGGAAGTTAATTCAATTTATGAAACATTTAAAGTTTGTATGTCATTAAACATATAGGATTAGTATGGAATTATAAATTGGCTACAATAATAGGTGATAGATTTACTATCATATACCTCTCTTATTGTATGCTAATTTTATTTTCCAAGAGTATTATGAAAAAAATAATGTTAGGTGATAAAAATGTTTCCTCCAAAAAGAAGTTATCTTTTTATGATCAAGGCTACTGTCTTCTACTTAAGAATTATGGTGTATCTGAGATTTGATAAATTTCTACAAAGTTCTGTCTCATAAGTGACTAATTGAGACAACTTAAAAGTAGTTACAGTTATTGCTATAAACAAAGCAGGTCACAGAACGTAATTTTTGAAAATTGCTTATTCATTTCATACTAGAATTCTTGACATAAAAGATACAGGCTATAGGATTTCTTTGGTTCTTTTATACATGAAAAATTATTTGATTAGCAAAAATTCTTTCACATTACTATGCAAAACAGCCCTCTTGTACTGTATGTACCATCTTGCCTACCTTTCAGAACAAATTAGTTCTTTTTCAGGGTGAAATAATTAAAAATGAGAATGATAGATGATGCTTCTGATGTTAGAACTGCTATCAGGGGTGGATTTACCATGAAGTTAATGAAACTTCAGAGCCTCTTCACTTGCATAGCCTGCTACCTAGTTTTGTATTTCTAATTTCTAAGGCCTTGTATCTAATTTTGTATTCATAATTTCATATTCTTTTTCTTAAAGAGAGCCCCCAAATTGTGTAAGTTCCAAACCAAGAAAAACTGTGTCTGCCCTATAATAGATTTCTCTATAATAAATAATCCGTAGATAAAGAATTTCATGGTAATTATTTGAAGCTTCTAATTTGAACTTTATCAAGTTTTGGAGAAATAAACTACCAAAGAGAGAAGCACACACTTAAGTTTTAAACAGACGTTAATGAGTAGAGAATATTATTGAAAACCAGCAAGCAAAAAATTCCTATAATTATGTAATTAATAATTACATAATTACATAATTATTAGGGTGCCAAAAAATGTATACACATTTTTAAGAAAGGAAAAAAACTGCATTAAAATTGTAATACTCAATATATATCAATAACAAAAGATGAATACAAGTCACGTTTGACTTCTACAATTACAAGAGGTGCTCAGAGTGGTTACCATCAGCATAATTTTAATACAGTTTTTTCTTTTCTTAAAATGTGTATACATTTTTTTGGCAACCTCCGCATTTTATCTATGTGTGGCTTTGTGATCTAGAAAGAGGCCACAATTTTTGAGGCTTACTGTGAGTTAGGCTGAAATTAATCTTTACAGCAATGCTATGAGGTATTACTGCCTGCATTGTACAGATGAGGAAGCTGAGGCCTAGATGGCTGAGACTGACTGATCTGGGCCTGCCTGTTAAGGATGCACTTAACTTTACCTTGTATTGTTCAGATAGATAGATGGTCAATACACACTGTGCAAGTTTGAGTTTGTCTGTTTGATACCTGAACAAACTTAACTCTTCACAGAGAAATACATCTAAAGGCAAATGCCCTTGGTCATAAGGTAACTACTAGGGGCGATGGCTGGCTTAAGGCACATCTATGACGACACAGGAAATGGGACCCTAAGCACTTCAAGAGTGAGTCTGTCTGTGGCCTCATTAGCATATATGAATGGTGGCTTATTATTTTAGCGTGTTTTAGGTAGCTCTCCTAGCTAAGGTGTTTTATTGATTTTCCACCCAGGAGAGCATTAAACCACTCAAAATCTTCTGGTTGTCCATAATCAGTATCTTATTATAATAGAACATTTGAATGGCTATCAGGAAATTGGCTTTTTAAGAAAAGAGAGGTAAAGTTGTGTAGTCTTTGGACAAAATAAAATGAAAGAGATAGACCTAAATTAACTATGGCCATGGGAAAAAAGAAATATTCAATAAAAACATTCAATAAAAATCCCCTTGAATAATTTCTTATATGACCGATACCTTTTGTCATACAAACAGCCTAAGATTTGTATTGTCTCTAAAATACTCAGCACGCATGGGGCTTGTGGTAGATATAATCAGAGTCAGGAACCTCATCTATTCTAAAGCCATCCATGAGTAGCTAATAGACAAAGAGTTACTACATCTTCCCATTTTCTGTTTTTTATCCAGCTGTGAAAGCATTTATGTTACCCAAATGGATTCATGTTATTCCACACAATCGAGAGTATGTTTAATTGAATCCTCCTGTGGTAATTGTGTTTTTAGGCTGGTCCCCGGTCTTCCGGTCTTAAAAATTCTTTCTAGAAGCTGGGAAAGGGTTTAATTGTTTATTTCAGGCTTTTCCCTGACTGTTAAGGCCTCCCTTAATTTTCCTCCACTCCACTAATATATATATATATATGCACCTGGTATGTCAAGCATAGTTTATTTTCTGTTTCAAATTTGAAATCTTAATTTTAGAAAAAATAAAAAGCCAACAGCTGGGATCCAGCAGAATCTACTTAGTTTCAGTAAATTTTTCTTTTAAGTAGCTGTAGTTGATTTTGTTTTGTTTTCTTATTCTTTTATGATTGTAAAATTTTCTTCAGAAGTTTGGTAGGAAAGGGGGTATAACAAGTGAATTTTTGAGGGCTCTTATCACTCTATAGTATTACTGTATAATGTTTTTTAAGGTCTCTGTATTTGGTAAATTATAAAAAAAAACCCTGCTGTTAAAAATTTACCAAATCATTTTATAGCTGAAAGAGTTGCTTCTGAATGTTATGTTTAACCTAAATAGTTGACAGATTTATCCTTCCAATAACCTCCTACCCCTGCCCCTCTAACCCCCTGCCTACTAATTTTGTCTTATTTAGTCATGAATAAATAACATTTATGGTTACAGTTTGTGATGTCCCTTGGGAACTGTGAGATGCTCTCAACTGGAATTTAAATTTCTACAAGCAGTAATCCAATTTGTCAGATTTTGGGATCTTAGCCATGTATACTTAACATTATTCAATCACCAGAGTCATATCTCGAGGAAAGAACAGGTCTCGCTACATAAATTCAGTCTTGAATGAAAGCCAGCATGAGTCAAACAGACACAACTAATTGGGTCTTCACTGTAAAGAACATTTGTTAGCAAGTTGTGGCATAATTGTTCATTATCTCATAGAAAACTCTTAACTCTATTGGGAAAATATTCTACTATGAAAATATAAAATATATGAGTTGGAGGCACTCATTGGGAGGTTTAAACCATGCTTTAAATGTAACAGAAATCTTGGACTTTTGATAGTAGGGCATCAAATTTGAAATGAAATTTAAAATACTAGGACTGATCAAGTTTGTCTTCTAATTACAGCATGGTTTAGTGTTTAATGAAAACTTACTAGCACTTGTGTGAAAGTTAGAACTGGACTATTTTACTTGGATTTTAAGCCACCTGTATCCCTGAATTTTTAACCCTCTCATTTCCTCTTTTTATACATGCATGATTATTTAGAGAAAGGGTTAAAATCAGGATTGGTCTTTAATTTCTACAGTGTTTGCAGGGTTCTAGGAGAAGTGCCACGTTAGTAGGCTGCTCTTTGGATTGAATACTTTTTCTCCAGGCAAGAGGGACCCTGTAACCACTGGGAATGAAGTGTATGCTATAATTCTTAGTCATTTGTTGATGTAGGCTAAATTCCAAACAATGAACTGGAGGTGAAAGTCCCTAGGTCCTATTACTAATCCCCACGGTCTCTTAGGTTCCCTTTGTTTTTCTTCTTATTACATTAACTGTGTAATGTCAGGGGATACATCAAACTCCATAATGGAAGCACAATGTATAAACAATTTATAACTTAAAACATTCCTCATCTTATAAGTATGGTTCTCATATTAATGTATACCATCATTGAAATCCAGATAACTTTTTAAAATGTTTAGATTTCTATAGATTTTCTACTTTTTTCCCTGATATTGGATTTTAATTTTTATGACTTTCTACTCTGTTGTATTAAACTATAGCCACAATAGGGCATTTAAAAATCATTTCACTAGTGACTTCTGTTGTTGAATGGCCTTGTGTTGAATTCCACAGTTGGATTCCTTTCCTTCCCTCCCTCTCCTCTTCCTCCCTCCTTCCTCTCCTTCCTTCCTTCCTTCCTTCCTTCCTTCCTTCCTTCCTTCCTTCCTTCCTTCCTTCCTTCCTTCCCTACTTCTTGAATTTCAACATCTTCCTTTGAAAAGTGCCACATTCACCATAAAGAAAAATGTGAAGTTTAAAAAGTTGTAATGATACTGTTTACACACACTATTATTTTTCTAAGTACTATGTTTAAATTTTTTTCTTTTAAAATTATTCATTATGCATGATTATTATAGAAAATAAGAAAATAAAGATAAGCAAAAAGACAAAATCACCTAAAATCCTACCATCCAGAGGTTATGAGTGTTAACATTTTCATTTTGATAGTATCTATCATTTAATATCTCTCTATTTACACACAAACACACACACATATATTTATATGCATTATATTTATAATTAAATGGGGTTATAGTATGTCCACTTATATTGCAACTGTTTTTTCCCCCACTTAATGTTATTATCAACACATTTCCCTGTCCATGATTAGGTATCTATGCTATCATCTAATAGTTGCTTAATGTGATATTGTATATATTGCTATACTGTATTCAGCCAATCCCTAATTCTTGGACATTCAAGTCGTTTCCAAGTTTATATTGTTATAAAGAGTTTTCCAATCAGTGTCCTTATACGTGAATCTTTTGCATTTGACTGTTCATTTCCTTAGGATGAATTTCTAGATGCATAATTCCTAGGTTAAATGGTAAATACACATTAAAACTTTTGAAATCTGTTGCCAAATTGTTCCCCAGAAATAGTATATCAATACATAGTCTCTCCTAAACGTGTGTGATTTTTTTATCCCACACTATCCTTTTCTTTTTAATCTTTAACATTCTCACAGTTGAAAATGGCATCAGATGGTTACTCTGATTTCTATTTTATTATTAGTGATGTTGAATGCTTTTTTATATATACAGAGGGTGCCAAAGAAATGTATACACATTTTAAGAAAGGAAAAAACTGTATTAACTGTAATACTCAATATATACTAATAAAAGATGAATACAAATCACGTTTGACTTCTGCAATTACAAGAGTTGCTCAAAGTGGTTACCATCAGCGTCCAGACACTTCTGATATTGGTGAACTACTGCTTGAGCATAGATACTATCTCTTAAAACGTGTCTACATTTTTTTGGCATCGCCGGTATACTTATACATCTATAATTTTTTAAATGGGTTGTCTATTTCAGTGTTTAGCCTATCTTGGAATTAAATCTATTTGTAGAATTTAAAAAATGTAATAACTCTTTGTCTATTGCCGTGTTTCCCCAAAAATAAGACCTAGCTGGACCATCAGCTCTAATGTGTCTTTTGGAGAAAAAATTAATATAAGACCCGGTCTTATTTTAATATAATATAGGACAGAGTCTTATATAATATAATATAATAATACCGGGTGTTATATTAATTTTTGCTCCAAAAGGCGCATTAGCACTGATGGTCTGGCTAGGTCTTATTTTCGGGGAAACACGGTAGATAGGATAAAAGATTTTTTTACTTTGTTATATGCCTTTAATGTTTGTGATATTTTTGATATATAGTTTAAACCTTTAAGGTTTATTTTAAAAATTAAATACATCGTTTGTACAAATGAACACAAAAATGACATATATATATATTGTTTGAATAATAATAATCATTAAGCAAGTAACCCTGAATACACATCCCAGTTTAAGAATAACACATTGCCAAAACGTTGATGTTTGCATGAGTTCCTATGATATCACATTTCCTCTCCTCTTGAGAAGTAACCAATTTCCTTAATTTTGGTCTTCTTTTCTTTATAGTTTTATCACATATGGAAAATTCTTAAACAATATATATGTATTATTTAATTTTGTGTATTTTTGAGCTGTATATAAATAGAATCATACTTTATGAATTCTTTTGTGACTTCCTTGTTTTCTTTAAACTAAACATTATGCATTGAGAATCATCATCCCCCTTTTTAATGCATGTATGGTATTCTACTATATGAGCATATCAGAATTTATTTATTCATCTGTCGTTTCCAGTTTTTTGCTATTATAAAAAAAAATGCTACCACAAACCTTCTTGTACATGTCTCTTGGTGCTTGTATGCCAAAAGTGTATTCTTAATATTACAATTGCTGGGTTGTAGGGTAAGCATATTTTCTGCTATAAGAGGGATAGTGGATTGGGAAGGGGGGCTGTCACTGTGTGAGGGATATAAATGATAAATGTCTAACTATTACATTGTTTTGTGCACCTGAAACTAATAAAAAAATGCTTAAAAAATATAAGCCATCTGCTATTTAAAAAGCCAAATTGTTTTCCATAGGGCTTATACCATTTTATATTCCCATCAGTAATGTTTAAAAGCTTCTATTATTGCACATTATTGTAATATTATTATGTTTCATGTTATCAGTCTTTAAAAATCACTGGTGGCTGTAAAATGGTACCTTATTGTTTTATTTTGCATTTGTCTGATTACTGATGAGGTGAACATTTTTTTCATAAGTTTGTTGGTCATTTGTGGATGCGCCTCTTAAGAAAGCCTTTTCATGTCTTTTGACTACTTTTCTATTAGGTTGTCTTTCCTTCCTTCCTTCCTTCCTTCCTTCCTTCCTTCCTTCCTTCCTTCCTTCCTTCCTTCCTCCCTCCCACCCTCCATCCCTCCCTCCTTCCCTTCCTTTCTTCTTTTCTTTTTTTACTGCAAGGTATTCTTTATATATTCTGCATGGTGATCTTAAGTCAGTTTTGTGTATTGCAGTGCCCTCTCTCAATTTGTGACTCCTTCCCCCCACTTCCCTTTATGGTAATATCTGAAATTGATTTTTGTGAATGCTTTCATATGCTGTGTAGGTTGTATTATTGGTCCCAATTCTTTACCCATCCCTGTATCCCCTTCGGTATGTGACTTCAAACTCCTCCTACAAAGTTAGATGCTATTTCCCCAGCTCTTGACTTGGGATGAGTCATATGGCTTGTTTTGGCCAACAGAATGGAGAATGGACATTGGTCCCAAGCATAGGTTTTAAGATGTCTTGTGCATTTTTGCTTCTCCCATTGCTATGAGAACATGTCTGAGCTAGTCCACTAGTCTCAAGAGAAGGGGAGCTACTTCAGCCAAGCATCATGACCTGAGCCCAGTGGATTTCAACTGAATCCCAAATGACTCATAGACGTTTTAGTGATAATAAACCATTGCTGCTTTAATCCACTGAGTTTGAGGTGATTTATTCTGTAACAATAATTAATTGATGCAAAGTGCTAATCTAATTTCATTTTTGTTTCGGTATGAAATCTAATCATCGCTTATCTTATATAATAATGTCTCTAGTCTTTTGGTTTTCTCTGGGTTAATATTTACCTAGTATGTTCTTTTTCCAACGTTTCACTTTCAACCTATTTTGTGGTCCTTACATGTTAGGTATATCTTTTGTTTGTTTGTTTGTTTGTTTTTTTAATTCCAGTCTAACAATTTTGTTCTATGAAGGAGTTTAATCATTTCATTTATAGTGATTATTATTGCTTTTGAATTCATCTCTACCATCTTAACTTTCATTTTCTCTGTCTTTTTCTATATTTTTTCTCCCTTTTTGTTTTCTTTTGGATTGGTTTGTTATTATGCTATTTTATTCATTCTACTTTTTCTAGCTTTTAATTACACATACTCTTTCCATTAATCTTGTGGTTATCTTAAAATTTGTAGCATGTACATTTAACTTAAAAATCTTCTAAGGTAGTTACTTCTTCACCCTCTTAAACAATATAAAGACCTCAGAACCCGTTAACTTTGGTAACCATATTTTGCACTATACTTATTTTTGTTCTATCATTTTTAAAAGGCCACAAATTAGACATTGTTATCATTGACTGCAGTCAATGTTTATTACATTTGCCAACGTGTTTACTATATTTTCTCTCAGTATTTCAGGTCTTCCTTTGGAGTTTTGTCCTAGAGTGCTTCGTTTAGAATTCCTTTACTAAACATCTTTCGTTGGTGTACTTTCTCCATTTTTGTTTGTCTGAAAATGTCTTCATCATACTTATCATGAAAGTGCTTTTGTTAGGTATATAATTCCTGGCTGAGAGTTACTGTCATTTGGCATGTTGAAGATATTATTCCATAATCTTCTGGCTCTCATGGTTACCCTCAAGATACCAGCAGTCATTTTAATTGATCATTTGTAGATATCCCTCTTTTTTCTCTTGCTTCTTTTAAGACCTCTTTAATTCAGGTATGCTGCAGTTTTTCATGATGTTTCTAGGTAAGGATTTATTTTCATTTGCCCCTTTTGGCATTGTTGTAATTCCTGAATCTGAGGATTTATGCCTTTCCACAATTCTAGCAATTCTCTTGCATCTCTTCATTCTCTTTATTATCTTCTTTTGGCTGTCCTATTAAACATATCTCTGTCTCCTGTCTCCTCCAAGTCTCTTGACCTCTTTTTTTATATGTCAATCTTTGATTCTCTTTGCTGCATATATGTACTCAGATTTATCTTCTGGTTCACTGGTTCTCTCTTCAGTTCTATCTACCGTGTTTCCATTCAGGATGACATCCCCTGAACATAAGCCCCAATGCGTCTTTTGGAGCAAACCTTAATATAAGACCTGGTCTTGTTTTGGGGGAAACATGGTACTCTGATGATTAACCTGACAATTAAGTTTCTAATCTTAATTATTATAGTTTTCATTCTTAGAAGTAATATTTTATTTCTTTAATCCTGTCCATTTTTATAGTCTCCTATTTCTTCATAATTTCAATACTTGTTTTCTTTAAACACATTAATCTCACATATTTTTATTCAATATCTGATCATTTTAATGCCAGCAATTTCTGTAGCCTGATTGAATTACTTGGTTATTCTGCTGACTCTCGTTCATGGTGGCTTTGTTCCTGATGTGTTTTGTGATTTTTATTTGTGAGCTCACAATCAATGGAATGCTATCTGTGGGAAGTCTATGAGGCATGGGTGAAAGGTATCTTCTATAGAGAGAATTTTCATTTGCTTCTACAAGCCAATTGGGGCTCTACAAAATCAAGAGCTGCTTTCATCTACTCTAATCTGTTTGGCTTTTTTTACCCCCTCAGGCTGCATAGAAACCAGTGAGTTCTGTTACTAAAGCAAATTAAAGTTGACTGAAGTTACAAGTTTTCTGGAATTCTCTTCTTTTTTCTTTTATTCAGACTCCATAATCCAGAGTACCACCCTCTATGGGGCAGGAGGAAAGATTTTTGTTTTGTTTTGTTTGTTTGTTTTTGTTTTTGCAGTTTGCCTTTTTCACTTAGAATGTCTCCTTTCATAACATCAGTTTTGTGGAAGCATCTTAATTTCTGCTTTAAATTGATCCTGTCTCCTGTTTCTCATTAAAATTCAAATCTCCAAACTGCCAGAAATCAGCAACTATAACCAATATGCGCCCAGGCAACTGTGCATTTTAGTACTTGATTATCTTTCTAGACTCCATCTTTTACGTTATTATTGCATCTGAAGAATTCCCTTATTTTCTTGCCATCTACACTATGCTGCTAAAAGGTTTTTTTAAATGTTTTGTTCAGAATTTTCAGGTATCCTGTGCAGAAATATTATTTGGTGTACACCACATTTCTGGAACTATACATCTAGAAATTTAAAATGTTGATGTAGTCAAATCTATCAACATTTCCTTGTATAGTTTTGTTTTTGGTGTTAAACTTAGGACACCCTGCTTCACTTCAAGAATATTCAGAGGAACATGAACAGCCGGCGAGTGGGGATTCCGCATCCAGGGCCCTCCTGGGCAGCTCCCTCAGTAATTTCAATGGTGGTCCAGGGGCAGTGTGTTGTGGTTGCCACAGTCCACGGGGGACCTCCTCCCTCCCCACCCACTTCTGGAGGCTCTATCTCCATTCTAGGTTCTGATGATACTACACGTGTCACATTGTGATCCTGAGGCACACAAGTAATGGGGCTACCTGCTTGACACTTTGTGATGGAACCAACACCAAAGCTGAGGTCCCTTTGATCACGAACTCCATAAAATCCTTTTCTGACCACACTCACTGTGGAAGGCTGGAAGTGTACCTAGTCGGCGGCTTCAGTGGTGATAGGCGGTTGTCACAAAAACTTACTCATCAACTTCTTAGCGAATTTGACAGTCAAAAAGGTGACATTCACTTAGTGACATTATGTGTGACAGAATTAAATGACCAGGAAGAAAATGAAAACCACTTTCCAATAATTTATGGCGTTGCTATCCACATGAAAACTGCCGAGATTTACAGAGACTCCTTCCAGGATTGCAGTCCAGGGGAGGAGCTGCGTGCTGCTCCAGTTTTAACAGGAGGACTGATGATTAGTACTTACGATTCAAGGACAGGACAACTCCATACTGGACTGTATTCCTGGATACCATCTCCACGTGGGGATGACTGCTTGCAGCAAGATGATAAGGAAATACTAGAGAACCTTTTCACTTCACCTCTAGCGGAGCCCTCCCACTTTGTTGAACACATTAGATCTACCTTGATGGTTTTCTACAAATACCCATCTTCAACAAACAAGCTGTTTCCTGGAAATAAAGCTCTACTCTACAAGAAAAGAAAAAACAAACAAACAAGCAAACAAACAATGAAGATGGCTTATGGGAAAATATCTCTTCTCCAGGAAGCTGAAAATAGGAATGACCAAAGAAAACAACTTTTTGGCAAGACAGAGACCATTGGTGGGGGTTGGACAGAATATGAGTTTGAATTTGGAATCTATATCTATTGAGTCTTAGGCTCTCCTTCTTTACTCAGTGTCTTTCAAATGACTCAAAATAAAATCTTGGCAAAAGCGAAAAAAATATTCAAATATCTACATATATTTTCGTTTTGTAATTTTATGTTTTAAATATTTAAATATATAATTCATTTAGAATTTATCTTGAAACATGAGAAGTAGAAATCTAATTTTCTTTTTTTTCCTCAGGTAGTTAAGTTGTTGTCCCAACATCTAGGTAATTGGTCAAAAAATAAAAAGATGAACTAATAAAGGCTGAAGTTATCACCAATGAAAAGGGTTGTATCTGAATAGAAGTTATAATCATAGTTATTAGCTGCATAATATGGAAAAAAATATGAAAATGGGTGGTTTTGTGTTTTAAAAGTCTCTTAATTTTCTTTGTACTCTTGGAAAGAAGAAGGAGTTTTAATTCCTTGGTTTCATTTGCCAGCGCCTACTGTGGAAGATATCTTTTTCCTTAAAAAGTCCCAGAATACTCAAAAATAGGGCATTCAAACAGGAAACCCTGGGGAGCTAGAAATTTTGCTGACCTCATGTATATATTCTGTTTTTCTAAAATCAGAATCTTGCATATATTGAATTCCTCATTGTGACACAATTATTGGTGGTCTAGTAGAGGATTAGGAACAGAAACACATTAATTTGGAAGGCAAAAATGAAACTTTATTTCCCCAAGGATATATACTATGAAGATGGAGAGAGGGTTGCATGTATAATTTCTATGGAAGAGTATTAGGCTCTTCTTTATAGATTGAAGAAGAGCTTTCTAGTCAAACTTCCCTGTATCTGTAGAGTCATTTCCATGCAAACTAGAACTTCACTGCCTGAGAATTAAAATTAAACTTCAAATTGTAACTTGTAGCTTTATGTCCACAGACCTATGTGGGAATAATAACGCAAATAACATAAGATTTGCATTATGGACACAATCACAATCGCTCACATTTATTTGTCAACCCTTCAAAATCCCATGCTGGGTGTTGTGTAGGATAAGAAGAGACTTCTTCCTCTTATTTATTAATCCTCACTTACTTATTATGTAGGAGAATAGGTTATTTTTATTAATAGAACATGTAAATTATTAGTTACAGTTTATTAAAAAGTCAAATAATACAATACATGTGAAAGTAAAAGTATGCAGAAGAGATTTGCCTCTCTTTGGCACTTCCAGATTTTATACTGTTTTCCTCTTACCATCAGAGTATTTACTGTGGTTATAGATAAATAAGGCAGTTAGAGTTGGAATCAGAATAACCTTTTTGAGTGTTGGAAGTGGCTTTATGAGCTACATTTCTGAAAGCTTGGTCCTTGTTAGTTTTTTCCTTATGAAAAAGAAGTTACACAATTCTAAGCAACATTTGTGACATATTTCATATGCCCACAGTAAATGAAACACAGCATTAGGAACGTAGTAGGCATTCAATAAACACCTGTAAATTAAATGAAAAGAGAATATAAGAGAACATCACCCTGTTTATTTTCACTTTCTGGTTGGTTGCATTCTAGATAAATGACAGTTTATTGTAGAGAGAAACAGGACTTTTCGGAATCTAGGAAATATGTGGAAAGGGAAGGTTGTCAAGCAGGTCAGGAAATTTGAACCTGTTGTCGAGTGTTCTGAATGTTTTTCTTGTTAAATATTATGAGATGCTTACCCATAATTAATTTTAGTTTGTTTTTATGTGAGCTTGAGTTTAAACTTTGGGTAATTTCTTGATGAGTGCTTTTCTTTTCTTTTTTTTTTTTTAATTTAACATCAGATTTTTAATGATTTGCATTTTGTTTCACAACAGTTGCCCAAAATATTCTTGAAAAAGGAGAGCTGTGTTCACCTTTAATACTTAAAAATCACTTGGAGGAAGTTCAATTGAACATGAGTATGTGTTTGCAAGGAAGTAAAACATAACCAGAGTGAGTAACCTCTGTTCTCTGAGGCTTATTAAGCATATCATTTATGCTTGAAATAACAGTGAATTTATTTGTTTTAATGTCCAAAAACTTTGACCCAGGAGTTAAAAGGAGCTAGCTGACCAACACAGTAAAAATAACAGCAAACTTACTTTTTAACTGAGATGATATTTAATTTTATGTCTCTTCATCACCGAACATTCTAAAAACAGTTTGAAATAATTTTCTAGTGTTGGAAACACATTTAAAATGTCTACTCTGATAATATGCGGTGTAGGTCCACCAAATTATCTGAATAACCCAAGTCTCAAAACCTACCCAGGAGATAAAGGAGAATTATTTTTTTAGTTTAAATTATCCAAACTGCTTATCTTTAAAATCCCATGACACTCAGTAATTGCTCAGTTTTCATGAGATCCCTGCTGCCTTGTGGACAGAGTTATATTAATAAAATGAAAGGATTTAAGGAACCAGTATGCCAGGAACAAGCCCTGAAAGGCTCATTTTACTTTAAAAATGTTGTTGTTAAATTAGAGATGATACATAATAATTTAGTTAAATTTAAACAAATCCTGATTAATCTCCTCATATCTCTATATTTTGTTAACTCCTGAGAGATTTTGCTCCGTTGTTTTCCATTTTCTCTAATGGAGTGGTTTGGTCTTAGCTTAATTTGATGTTCACTCCCAGGCCTCTTTCCCAAATGACTTTTTTTTTATTTTCTCTCTAGAAAAATGCTGATGACAACATCTTTTGTTAATACCCTTTATACTAAGCCTTCTCAATTGAATATGGTAACAGTTAATTATTTAATATTTAATAAATAATTTTGGGTCAAACAAGGACTTTTGCCCTCCTACCAGTCATTTTGTAGCTGTAAGTGTACCCTAGAAAGCACAATAGAGAATATGAAACGTACACATTTAGTTGAGTTATTTTACACTCTGAGTTTGATTATAGAGAAAGTGACATTGATAAAATCCTTTTAATAATTAAACACTTGTTTTGTCTTTGGTACAGTGCCATATATACATTGTGGGGTATAAAATCTTAAGATGTGATTACTGCTACCAACTTACTTACAGTATGGATGAAGTGATCATACTTACATATGAACATTCAGTAATTAAATAGCAACATAAGACAGCGTATGACTAAATGTCCAAATAAGCAGTATAAACAGCAAGTACTATAAGGGCTCCCAATAGGAATTAAGTATTAGTAAAGGACATTTGATTTAACCAGTGGAGTCACCTCTTACTTGGATGTTAGGTGCTAATGTTAATCAATATACAATATAAAAACTATTTAAGTCCATTTCCTTGAAAGTCTCTTAAATTGCCCATAGCTTTCAGGATATATAGTCCCCAAAAAATATGTGCTACATTGGATAATGACACACACTCTCTCTCTCAGCAAGTCAGTACAGGTAATGTTTCCTTTGCTGTACAAACAGATAACTGAAGAACCTGGCTCAGATTCATCTTCAAACCCATCAATCAGCCTCAGAATCATGAGCTGCTTATACTATGAGAGGTGCATGGGAAGTGGGCCTGACTGACGGGGCTTCCCTTCCTTCTTTAAGAGAACAGTGGACAGAATTATCCACACTCTACTGTTCTTTTTCTCTCACCCTTTCATTTCTAATAAGCCTGTAGAAATGACCTTACATAAGTTAAATATATGTATGATATGTTCTACTGCATATACGTTACACATACTCTTGCCTTCTCTTTCTCTCTACCCACAATAGATGGTATATTCTAACTTGTTCTATTTGGCTGCATTTAACATTTATGTGGCATGCTTAGCTTAGCATATTATTTTCCCATGATTATTTTTATAAGATCGAAGCTCGTTTATTCAGATCTTTCGTATTCTCTATCATTTTCCTATATCTTCTTTCTTCTCATTTTAGTTTAATAGGAAAAACAATATACTCTTTCTTTCTCTAAGCTAAAACCACCACCTGTTCTGGGTGCCACCCACTGCTTCTCATTTCCTCTAAAATCCAATCCTCTTAAAGATTTACCAATCAGCAAATAATAAGGAACACCTACTCTGATGCAAAGTAATTAGACTAAACTTTGGAAAAGAAGCTTTGAAGTGCATCAGAAAGGAAAATGGAAACAATCAGTAGCTCAAAGAACCATGTTGTAAATGCCACGTTGGTGACACAGAAGGTAATTGGTGTGGCTGTTCAGAGGAGGGAGACACTCATGGCCTGAAGTGACTGGCCAAAAAGGTCTGGGGAAGGGCCAGGAACTAAGTCAAGCCTGGAACCTTGGGTAGGATTCTGATAAGCAAAGGGAAGGATGGGTGCATTCATGATACCGTTCATTCAGACTGGGATAAATGAGTATTACCTGGTCCTGGTCTTCTGTGAGCTCATGATCTAGTGAGGGAGACAGACAGCTAAAAAGATAAATTTCAGCACAGTGTGGTAACTATGTTCATATAGGGATTAGAAGAAAGTTCTGTGGGGACACAGAGACTCTTGGATTTTGATCAGAGGTAGGAAAGGAGAGGTCATTTGAACTTCACTTTAGAGGTGGATAGGGGCTTACCAGGGCACAGAAGGGAGAAAGGCACAATAGATCAAAGAAAGCACGCCTCCTAGGCATGGATCTGGAAAGGGAAAGATGCCCACCATGGCATTGACAGAGGGCTGGGGTTTAGGAAGGGTGGCACATGGGGAAGCAGGTTGTGAAATGTCTTTTATGACTATCGGAGGAGTTGCAATTCATCTTGTAGGAAAAAGGGAGTCAAAAGAGTATTGTAAGTCACAGCATGACATTATCAGATTTGATTTCTTACAAAATGCATTAACCCTGGTGGCAGGGAGACCAGCTGAGATTGAAAACTACACGAGGGCAAGGTTGTGTTTAATCCCTCTTGGTATGCCCAGCACCATCACGTGGTAGGTGCTCTATAATATTTTATTTAATTGAACCTTGTTGTTGCTTGAATTGTCTAAGGAAAGGTTGACAACCCAGACTGAGGCCTTAGCAGCAGAGGTGGAAAGAAGAAAAATAATCTGAGTGAGTTTTGTGAGATGGTATCCCACACAAGTGTATCTCAGACAACAGCGTCTGTTGTCTGATTAGATGTAGTGGAAGGTGAGTAGGAAGAACAGAAAGTTGAAGATAACACTAAGGCATTTCACTTGGGAGACAAGAAGGATTTATCATGAACTAAAACAGAGACCACAGGAGACACAACGGGCTCTCTTTTTGAAGAGGACATGTTTTGTTTTAAGGGCTTGTGGATTTCTTGCTCAACTATGTCCAGTGGGCAACAGGAAATATGAGTCTAGAGAATGCAGTTAAGATTGAGACTGGGGATACAGATTTAAGAGTCATGAGCAAAGAGTAGATGGATTGGGGGTAGATGACACCACAGTGGAATGGCCGCTGTCCGAGGAGTGAATGAGGATTTTACCAGGTTGAGTAGTGTCCACCCCCAAAATTCATGACAACCTGGAACCTCAGAATATAACCTTATTCGGAAATAAGGTCTTTGAAAATGTAATTAAAGTTAAGATGTAGTCCTACTGGATTAGGGTGGGCCCAGGGGTCCTTCTAAGAAGAGAATATAAAAAACACAGACAGCCAAGAAGGCCATGTGAAGACAGAGGCAGAGATTGGAGTTATACATACATATAACTGGGGCTGCCAAGAAAATGTATACACATTTTAAGAGGTATTATCTATGTATTACTTTCTGAAGTTGAATTGAATTATGTAGCAATGTGTAGCAGGACGTTCACTCAAAAAATGGTGTTAATAAAATGAATGGTAGCGTCATTCATTATATTACAATTTTAATACAGTTTTTTCCTTTCTTAAAATGTGTATACATTGTTTTGGCACCCTCTGTATATTGTATATATACCAAGGAATATCAAGGATTGCCATGAATACCCAGAAGCTAGGAAGAGTTAAGGAAGGACCTCTTGTAGAGCCTTCACAGGGAGCAATAACCCGGCGACACCTTGATTTCAGACTTTGAGTCTCCAGAATTGTGAAAGAAGATATTTATGGTGTTTTAGGCTACCCAGTTTGTGGCATTGTTATTGCAGTCCCAGGAGACTCATACAGGGACCGTGGAAGGACCTTGCTCAAGGGTAGCAGAGGAGGACAGATGAAGAGGCAGACCAGTTCCAGAGGGAGGGGAGAGCCTTGTGAGCACAGGTGTGGAGCAGTCGCACAAGCACGGTTCCATTGGAAGAGATAATTTGTGTCAAGGGATGGTTTACAGATAGGGTCCCAAAGGTGCTTAGAAACAGTGTGAGGTTCACTTCTGTGCCAGAAGCAGATACGTGGCTAACCTCTGACTGTCGGGGGCAAGCAGGGCACACTATGGTTCTGAACTATTTCCACATCTTGAATCTTCTGTCTCTGTGTTGGCGTTTCCTCCTCTTGCCTCCAAACTCACACTGGTCTTCACTATTTTGTAAAGGATAAGACAAGTGACCCTGGGTCTAATCTGCTGTCACTTCTCAACTCCCTTTGTACCCACTGCCTCCATTTCCTCACCTACTCATCCTCTGGAATTTGATTTCTCTCCTTAGTTTCCCAGTTAGCCTTGAACTTGTTGCATTCAGTGCCCTTTCCTCTCTCTTCGTTTTCCTTGACCTCACTGCATCTCTGCAGCATTAACATTTCTGATCTTTTCTTCCTTGTTGAAAGTTTGTCTTCCTACGAATTCTCTGCTGCTATATTATTCCAGTTCTTAAATTACATCTCGGTCTCACCAGGGTTCATTCTTCCTGCTGCTGCATAATATGGACTAGATGATTCTCTTGGTTTGGCTATGACTGCTGTGATTCTCTTCCTGTCTCCCCCAGTCAGTTTATGTAACTATTCATTGAATGAATTAATTCAATGCATGTTAATGCCATCAAAATGCGTTCCTCACATCTGACCTCCCTCAGGCCTAATCTAATTTTGGTCAGGAATATTGAGCATTAATTGTAATCTGTGTCACCTTAGAATTCCTCTTATTTTATTTAAAATGTTTCCTTAAGGAACTCTTTGAAGAAAATTTGGAAAATGTAGAAAATGTTAAAGAAAATATTTACCTAATATTTCCTTTCATTTTTTATTTGTAGAGATTTGTTGTTCATTTATACGCATAGTTAAAAGCAAATGTTACATATAAGTGTGTATATCTATAACATATATGATATGTTTGTCTTCTGCTTTTTAATTTAGCATAATATAAACATTTTCATGTTGTTATCAAAGCTCACAAATATTTCTCATGAGTGCATAATATTCTGTTGAGAGTTTATATTCATTTTTTTTCTTAATCATTTTCCTAGGTTCAACATATGAGGTCAGACAATTAAGTTAACAAACTCATCCTAGAATAAGTGCTACATACCTCACTGCTGAATATCACTATGGTCACCTTCAAAGTACTCCCCTTGGGAAGCTATGCACAAATGCCAGCACCTAGTCCACCCTTCAAAGCAATTGGGAACTCTTTTTCTGGAATGGCCATCAGAGCTGTCGTTATATTATTCTCAATGTCCTGAATGTCATCAAAAGATCTTACTTTCAATATTTCCTTTATCTTCAGGTAAAGAAAGAAGCCAGTGGGGGCCAGATAAGGTGAGTAGGGAGGGTGTTCCAATACAGTTTGTTTACTGGCTAAAAACTCCCTCATAGACAGTGCTGTGTGAACTGGTTCATTGTCGTGATGCGAGAACCATGAATTGTTGGTGTCAGGTTTAAGTTTTCCATGCAGCCTTTTCAGCACTTCCAAATAGTAAACTTGGTTAACTGTTTGTCCAGTTGGTACAAATTCATAATGAATAATCCCTCTGATATCAAAAAAAGGTTAGCAACATCATTGCAATAAAGTTCGCAAACTTAATTATCAGCCTTATATAAATTATTTTTATGCTTTTCCATTATAAATCATTCTGCAATAGATATCTTTGAGCATAAAGCTTAATGTTACTCTAGGCTTTTCTTTCTTTCTTCTTCTTTTTTTTAAATAACTTTCCTAAGATGGACTTTTTGGGTCCAGGGTATAAACATTTAAAACTTTAATATAAATTGCCAAGTTGCTTGTAACAAAGTTCTACCAACTTGCATATCAGCAATCTATAAGAGTACCTAATCACCACAGCCCTACTAAAAATGTTTACTTAAATTTTCTGCTCTCTAAGTAGACTTTTTTCCTTTAAGAACACTGATGGTCTCAGTGAATAGACCTACAATTCAGATATTTTTGTGATACATGCATTTAAGGACTGATGGTAGAAACTAAGTTGATGACAAGGGTTTGCCTTTCACTAACAAAATTATGTTTACTTGGAAAGCAGAATCTCAGAAAAGGAATGATCTGAGAAGAAAATTTGATATGCTTTTTAGAGGCAATCTCTTTGAATCTGTGGGACAGTATTTTGGCTTGAATTTCTCTGTAATTCCTTTGCAGAAAAGAAAATATTCTTAATTTCTTAATTTTAAGCAGAAAAACAATTCTAACAGAGAGGGAATAACTTTCTCTCTGCAGATATGAGAGTCCCATATCCTCCCAGTAAATGTCTTCCCAGAGGCATGTATAGATTAACATGTTCTGATATGCTTGTTATCTGCTCGCCAAATGAAGTTATGGTTTAGCAAAGCTTATATGAAAGAAGCGTGCATTCCCTTAATATAAGTATGTGCAGCTTGTGGTGTGTAGGGTCTGTTCAAAACATTAATTAAATTCTTCCTGCTAATTTATACTGAATGTACTGTCAGTTTATAGAAGAGATGCTTTTGTATTTGTAGAGTCCTTTTAAAGAGTCTCAGATCCGATATTTTACAGAAAACAATCTATGTCTTACCAAATCTGAATTTTGGAATCACTCTTGTATAACTTCCTTGGTTTCTGGGGTTAGTAATACTTGAATAAAAGTCAGAGAAAATATAGGTGTTTGATAACATATCACTGGTATGTTCTGTATGCCCAACTTTTGGAAAAATCAAACTGCTATTAATATGTTGAAAGCTACATTTTGTAGAATGTTAAACATTCATGAAAGGAACGATGAAAGAAAGGATAGGTTTCCTGCCAGCATTGCGGTCAGCAGCAATACTCTGGCCTGATTACTTAAGGCGATGTTTTCCCTAAATCAGTCATGAATCAGTAATTATCAAGTTTTGCAATACTAGGCGATTCTCTTGAGACTAGCAAATGATTTGTAACGTTAAGTCGATAGCTTTTTTTTTTTAAAAGAAATAATTTGGTTCCTCTTGATGGGTTTCCCTGGGCACTGGGCAGAACCCCTATTGATTTAATGGGGCTTTGTGTATGGAAGCTTTGGAGACTGAGTTTTCCTACATGATCAAATAGCACATGTTTGCTTTCTTTTCCCACAAAAATAAGAATGCTGCTGGTGTGTGGTGTACTGGTTTCACTTCCATTCATTTGGCTTAACTATTTAAATCACAATTTAGTCCAAAAAGGAAAAAAAAAAAAAAGAAAGATAAAAGAAGTTTCAGATAAAAATTCAGGAATCAAGGTTTTTGCTTTATTTAGTTTTTTCTAGTATGTTTTGGGATGACCTATTTGATTACTATTTTCTTCTACTGTAAGGTTTTCTCTTATGTGCATTGGATTGTGGATATTAGAGTTGGAGGGGACTTGATGAAAATTTTCTAACTCAGCCCTCTATTTTCTGAAGCTCATAGGAGTTAAACTGGCTCAGTTAGAGCCCTGAATTGGTTAGACAGAGATCCAAATGTGGGCTGTTTCTCTTACTTGATAGTGCACTAGTCAACATGGCCGTAATGTGGAGACTTTGTTTCTGAAACAGGAAACCTGGAGCTCAGTGAATTACATCCTTCTGATGTACTGTGTGACGCCAGGATTTTAAACAACTTCTTCCTTAGTTGTCAGTACCTTCATGCTGTTGCCTCTTTTTTACAGTCACCATCCTGAGACTACATATTTTATTCAGGAGTCTTATATAACTCTGCTTTGTCCACCCCCTGCTTGTTTCACTTTGGCGATGCTCTTTTCTCAGGCATATTTTTGACAATACCTTTGTTTGGAGGTTCCTAAGAATTTTAATGTTCTAATGTCCAGGAGGTCCCCTCATTATGGTGACCAAAAAAGAGTCAGCATCCAATGAGCTTTTCTCAATACTCTAAGATCCTCATGTCTCTTCTTCAAAGGGCTACATTTTCAGTCCTAAGTTAGTCTTTGTCTTGGGAGCCCTTTATCTAACACTCATCATCCCCTTGGAGTACTAATGAATTTTGACACTCTGGGGCTCTCCCAGACACACTAATCCCAGAAGTTTGGTTGGGATCTTGGTAGAAGTTATATGTTCCCATTCTCTCTGTTTCCTCACCACCATTCAGACTGGGTGCTGGTACCCTGATTGAGCCTAACTCACAGCTAATCTTCAACATTGTGACAGTTCTGCAGTATGGGTTCCCAGATTCATCTATTGCACTGTCAAGGGGGAACTGGAGAAGTTCCCACAATCACAGGCTTGGAAAGGAGCCCACTGGTCAGTGAATGCTTGAGTCACCCCTAAAAATCGCTGCCAAGTAATTATCTTGCCTGATGGGAAACTTATTACCTTCCAAGGCGGTTCCTTCTCATTTGGACAGCTCCGACTGATGGGAAAGTCTTTGTCATACCTATTCAGGGTTGATGTGTTTCCTGTATTGAGTAAAACAAAATTCTTATTAATTAGGCCCCCCAGAATCTTTCCAGAGTTGATTTAATACCTTTGAGAGGAAAATTTAGTTGCATTTACAGAACTTGGTGGATGTTGCCCTGTAAAATTCAGAATGTAGCCTTATATTATTGACAGACCTATACTGGGCATTTCATATAAAACACATGGTGAACTAAACTGAATTATTCTCTGAAGAAAGCAGCGATGGCTAGGAGTATAGTGCTTATTGCATGTGTCATTCTTTTGAAAGCTGCTGCCTTGGGCTCTTAGTTTCTTTATATGCATGAGTCTTGTCTATACATCTAGTTGTTAAACTCCTTGGGTGTGGACCTGTCTAGTATGTGCAGTCCCTAACAAGTCTTACTCATGACCTTGTATTCTCAGGATCAGCTAGTGTTTTGTAAGAAAGTAAAAGTGCAAGAATTGCTTCTTCTGTCACTGAATTGATTTTCTTCCTTGCCCCAAATGATGAGTAGTGGTTAGTGGCGGTGCATGAGTGTTGGCATGAGCCCAGGGCCAATTCTGTTTTATTGAAGGTTTTAGAACTAATCTCCTAATAGAAACAAGTTTTCACAGGCCAGCTTACAAAAACCTCTCCTCTTTCTGTCTCTGACAGTACTGTAGCATTGGCAGAGCTACATCAGGGGTTAAATTGACGCTTGGGTGTTGGTCTGGCAGCCTGACAATCACATACCAGAAACACCCTTCTCCACTCATCTGCCTGATGCACACTTCCTCATTCTTCTGGCCTCAGCAGGAATGTCTCTTTGTGGAACCTTCCTGATCTGCCCAGGCGGCAGGATCACTTCTCCCCTCTTGTCCTCTCTGTACTACGGACAGTCCTCTGTTTCTACACACGCTGCATTGCATGTGTATTATTTGTTTCTACCACGGCCTCCTTTGTTTTTTTGTGAACTTAATAGAGGAAAGGGACTGAATCTCGTCTTTCTTTGTTTCCCTTGTGCCAAGATCAGTGACTAGTACAAAGTACGGAGATAACTCAATTAATATTTTTGAAGGCATGACTATTAAAATAGACGAGTTGTTTGTGATGGCTTGGGAAATGCATTCCCAAGTGCTAGAGAACCTATTTACAAACTATCTTTTGGAACATAACATTTTTTGAAGTTGGGGATTGCTGGCACTGTGTTGTATGCTCTCAGGGCTCTGCCCTGGATGGGCATGAGTAAGCAGCATCTTTTTAGTTAACTACAGTGAGGGTTGTGTGATGTGGGACATGCCATGAGCTGGAATAGGAACAAAGTGAGGCAGGTCAAAGTGGAATAGGAACAAAGTGAGGATACAGACCTGCTGTAGATGTTCTAAGGGAGTATAGAGTGACCAAGTAGGATGTGTTATCCATTGGGTATGGCCACCAAGAACAGATCAGGTGAGCAGTTGGCTTTGCAGAGTCTAATGGAATAAGTGAGACGTCCTAAAGGTGGTTGAATGTAGTGGTAGGAACGGAGGAAGAGGTGATCCTCAGAAGTGTCGACTACTAACTGGTCAGCCGGCATCAGGAACTCAGGTCAGTCAGCAGGTGGGAGGTTGTATGTGATGGAAATATTGTCAAGAGCCTGGCAGAGCTCCACACCTAGGGGGACACTGGCATAAAGCCTTTTATCATTCATTTGTTCCAGCAAATATTTATTGAATATTGCTATCGATTGAATACTGGTGCCCCCCACACCCAAATTAATATGTTGAAACTTAACCCTCAATGTAGTGGTATTGAAGGTGGAGACTTTGGGAGGTGCTTGGGTCATAAAGGTGGAGCTCTCATGAATGGGATTAGTGTTCGTATGAAAAAGACCTTGTGTTTTTCATAAAAGACAGAAATCTATGAACCAGGCATCAGGCTCTTACCAGATACTAAATCTGCCAGTACTTTTTTTTTTTTTTTTTTTTTGCCAGTACTTTTATCGTGGTCTTCCTAGCCTCCATAACTCTGAGAAATAAATTTCTGTTGTTTACAAGCCACCCAGTCTAAAGTCACAAAAGGATAGCAGCCTTGACTAGACTAAGAGAAATACCTACTGTGAAAATGTTTCCAAGAGAAGGTGAATTCTTGAACTGATTTTTAGTAGGAAATGAAGGAAGATGCTCAGTTACCAGCGTTGGAGCACATGATCAGGACTGGACTAACAGCTGTGACCTGATATGAATTCCTTGTTGTGGGGCTAGAGATCCCATAAATGCCTTCTGTTTCCAATCATGATTTATCCTGGAGACAGGATGGGGTAAAGCTTCCAGGGTCAAATAAACCCAGCTGTGGGGAGCAGAAAGCCGGGGGCTGGGTACTAAGAAGGGCCTGACAAACAACTTGACTGATAGAACTGCATCCAGCCTATCACTGTCCATTAAGCCATTACATATAGTTATTGGCTATACGAAATGGTGGCACTACTCAGTAGAAAACAGGAAACACTGATTTTAAGCACACCTTGCACTTGAAAAATACTCTATACTTACCAAATACTTTCACATTTCACTATTTCATGGGACTCCACAATACTTTGATATAGGCAAAGGTGGTGTTATACCGCCCCCTTTTTTTCTTTTAATGAGTACATTAGGCACTAACAATTTAAATGGATTATCTAACTGCTGGTTAGGTAATGACAGAGGCAGAACCAGAACTACGCACTTCTTATTGATAAGTCACTACTCTTTTCCTTATGCCACTGCTTTGCTCATGAGATGCTGTGACAACTCTCAGAAGACCATGTTCACTGAGAATTCAGTTCAGATTTGATTGATTTCTGAGACACAGAACCTAGCTGGGTTTGAACATTCAAGAGGACACTCTCAGCAATAATCAGGAGCCCAAATATTGTTTATGATGATTGCTTTAACAAATATGCTTCAATTCTGATTGACTAGTTTATTATCCACTTTAGGGCAGTCTCCCTAAATGTACTAAAGTAAATTAGCAATATTGGGGATTTAAAAATATTAGTTTCTAGGAAAAATGATCCTTTTGTGTGTGTGTGTGTGTGTTTGTGTGTGATTTCACCACGATGAACACAGATCCTATGATGTCCTATGTAGTGTTCTAAGCATTGAGAACATGGCACTAAACAAAACAGAAAAAATTATCTTTGTGATAGAGCTTTTGTTCTGGTTGGGGAGGGAGTGTTTATGGAGGAGACTAACAGAAACCAAGTAAAATATAAAGTATGTCAGATGTAGATAAATGCTATAGAGAAAAACGCAGCAGGAATGGGAGCAGAATATGTGGGGGTGAGAAGTGGTTGCAATTTTAAATAGGATGGTTAGTGAAAATTTTGAAGCAAATAAAAAACTACAAAAAAATTAGTAAACATCCAAACTTGTTATCAATTATTAGTGAGTACACACACACACACACACACACACACACACACACACAATCTCCCAATCTAGCATTTACTTTTCAAAGTAACTTTTAACTCTATTCATCTAAAAAATGAAATAAATTTGATTGTATGTTTTTGTAGAACAATAACGATAGGGAATTTAGCTATCACTAATCTCTCTTTCTGTTTGCAGACCTCCCACTGTTTATCTCAGTGATAAAATTCTACAATAAATTTTGACTTGAAAGATTTCAAGATATCACGAAAATGGAAATGATGAATGAAGGCTCTGAGATGAGGCAAATATTTGGCAAGTCCTGTAAAGCACTTAGAACAAACTTTATTAAGTGTGGCAGAATTAGATGATCATTACTGTATTTATTTTTATCTGGGGTCAAACATAATTAAAATAAAACATTTTCTGTGGGTTTCCAAATTAGCCGAACGATTTATTGGTCTCCAAAGATCTTTGTAGATGGCAATTTTGGCATAGAGTTCTAAATGAGAGCTCTCTAGATCCAGAAAGAAGATGGAAAATAATTTGTTTAAAAACTAAGCAAAAAACCTCCCAAGAAACACCATGAGAGAGTGTTTTGTGACATGTTAAGGATTCAGTTTAAAGGTGCTATCAGCAATTTTTACGGCAGGCTGAGTCCTCAAAAGTCCAGTCACCGTTTAGAACTGCAAAGATCAAGGAGGAAATGCAGCTGCCCTCTTGTGGCCAAATTGGTGTTTTTTCCTTTCTGTCTCAATACTTACAGAAAACAGTGTCTCCCCTCCACCCCCAGAGCTACCGTGTTTCCCCAAAAATAACACTTAGCCAGACAATCAGCTCTAATGTGTCTTTTGGAGAAAAAATTAATATAAGACCGGGTCTTATTTTACTATAAGACAAGGTCTTTAATATAATGTAATGTAATGTAGTGTAATGTAATGTAATAATATAATATAATTTAATATAATATAATATAATATAATACAATACAATACCGGGTCTTATATCAATTTTTGCTCCAAAAGACGCATTAGAGCTGATTGTCTGGCTAGGTCTTATTTTCAGGGAAACACAGTATTAATGCAATAATGTAAGAGTAGTAACCCATTTCAAGTTTTCAGATGGGCTCGAAGACCTACCCCCCAAAGCAAGACCCTTCAGGTCAGTCAATACATACTTTTCAGTTGAACAAAACCCTTGGCTATTGGGAGATTATATTAAAATTGTTGCCCCTTCTACCATAGCCCAAGAGAAGTCATATGAGATTTCTGGGAGGATTTTAAGAATGAAAGCCTCAAGTCTACAAATACTTTCATGGAGGAAGCAGTGGGAATTAACTGCAGAGACAGATGTAGGAAATAACAATAGAAGGGCTTTGGCAAATTTCAGTGGGATAATCAAGGCTACATCACTGAACCTGAGAGCTTAGACTTCAGGTTCCTCATATGTGAAATGAGAGAATTCAAAAGCAACTTCCAGGACCCCTTTGAGCTCTAAAATGATAAATATGTGAGTTAATGGACAGGGCAAGCTGCTTTCCTGTCTCTGGGATTTCTTCCCTTTCTGGTTATGTGGCTATGTGATTCGTGAACTAAAGAGCCATTGGGGAAATTGTATGATGAAACCTTTGAAAATTGCAGGGCCATAGGGAGATTTGTAGAACTGCCCCATTGGTCATGTGACACTTTTTTCGCTTACTCATACAAGTACTGAATTTACTAAGTATCGGCTATGTGTTGTGCATTATTTATGGTGCATGTAACACAGTTGTGATGGGGGAAAAGAATCCTTGTCTTTAAGGTCATTATAGTTTTTTAAAAATTAAATTCAGTCACTTTTATGTGACTTTATACAGTTTGCCTTTATGTTCATGTGATTTTGAGAATAAGAGGAACTTACCTTAAACTTTAAAGGTCTCTGAAGATCTTCTAGGTGAGATTGGCTTGAAGCTTAGCAAAACTTTCAGTAAACTTGGGCAACAACTGGGTTTGGAATCAAAACTTTGAGGTCCGGGGAAATGCTCCCTTTGGTGAATCTTCTAGTGAAGACGTGCCTGGCTATGCTTTGGTCATTCTGAAAACTGTTCTTCCATGGGCTGTATTTTAACATAAGAGGAAATCCTAGTAGGTCCCATATCTTTTTGGAAAATGTCTTTTCTGTGTTGTTTTCATATTTACACCATGTTGTGGACTGGTTAATTAAAAAAGCAAGATTATATTTTAAATGACTTATACTTTTAAGATTTTTATTTTATAAAGTTAAGATTCTTTCTCTTGTTTTATTTTCTCCTTAAGTCCTTGTACATACTCCAATGTGTAAAATAGAGAAACAATCATTAATTTTGAAACATTAATTGCTCTGGATGTGAGAAACATTAAGCTATACATTACTAAAATGAAAGTTGACTTATGTTGTTAGTTATACGGATATACACATGTATGCTATGGTCAGGTTACAGGATCTTGATAGAAATGATTACTCCAGATTACAAGGAGTTCTGGGAGGACCTCATGATGACACAGATTTCTTTCCTGTTGCCTTGGTATTTTCGGAATACCTTACACATCATCTACTATATGTGCCTTTGTTTTAAGTTAGAGTTTGGTTAGATAGAACATTTGAACTCTATTCAACTTGGCAGTGTAGAGAGCCTGGAGTCCAATGATTTGTCTTTAGGGCGGTGTTTGGGGAATAACAAAATATTTCAGAATCATTAAGGGTGTTAGAAGAGGGAATTTGGGAGTGGTTGAAATGCTTTGTGTGCTTCTAAGAAGGAAGGATAGGAGAGATTAGAGAAGGAAAACAGTTTTAAAATTTTCACTTCGAGATTTATAAATATAACAAGCATTACTGCAGGTTCATAATAAAATAAAAATGATCATAAACTGGTAAAAAGATGAAGCTTGTTCTAATCTCAGTGTAATAAAATTGAGAAGGTAAAACAAAAAGCAATTCACATTTATAAAGGCAGGGTCATTGATGAGTAATGTTAGAGCTCCCTCTTGGCCAAAGATAAATCTGTTAGGAAGTCTTTTAAATACAGGGTGGATGACATCATTTTAGTACATATGGTAGTATCATAGATTACTTCTTTAAATACGATTTTCAGGTAGATAGGCTCTGAGGAAGGTAGTCTGAAGTCTTGGAAAAAACACAGACCATATTCAGAATACGCTAGGTCAGATGGCTGTGTGGTCTGGATAACTGTTTAGCCTGTTTCTTTACTTGTATATCAAGGTAATTCCTCTTCTCTTATAGGCGTGTCCAGGGAAGTCTCCATGCCTTCCCCTCCCTGCATTTTCTAGGTTTCTAGGAAAGTTTTGCTATACATATGCTTCTCAACTTAACAATGGAGTTATGCTCTGATAAACCCATCGTTAAGTTGAAAATATCATAAGTTGAAAGTACATTTAAGACACCCAACCTACCAAACATCATAGCTTATCCTTGCCTACCTTACATGTGCTCAGAACACAATATCCAAAAGCCGCTGGCAACACAGTACACTGTAGTGTATTTGTTGTTTATTCTTGTGATCTCTGGGAGCCGCTACTGAGCATAAGAGTCTCTTACCGCATATCACTAGCCTGGGAAAAGATCACAATTTGAAATCTGAAATATGATTTTTACTGAATGCATATTGCTTTCACACCATTGCAAAGTCAATTGTAAGTCAAACCATGGTAAGTCAGGGACTGTCTGTATATCTATCTGCTTTCCAAGATCATGCCATCAGCAAGTCCTAAAGAGCTAAAAGAAGAAAAAGGTTGTTTAGTTCTTGTTTGAATTAAGCAGTACATGAAAATTTAAACTACCTCTTCTAGCTCTGCCAAACAAAGAAGGATTTTTTTTTTTTTTTAGCAGGGAAGGCAAATGGGCCTTCCCCCACGAACTATAGGAAAACCTGCATTTTTGGCTTTTTGTTTAGGTGTGGGGGGTGTGGAGAGCAGGGGTTTACATGTGGCTCAGAGGCTTATCTAAGCATAAATAGATGGTTCTGATTGGAACCTGGTTGTTGATTGCTTTTTACTCAGAGCTCTTTCCTGCATTCATTTGTTTGTTCTTTCATGTCATTCAAACATTTCACCATTGTGTGTACACTATTGAACATAGTTCATTGATCTTTATGGAGAAGACTACACTTAAGAGGATTGCCTAATTCTGGATCACAAGATCAAATATGTGTGTAAGTTAGAAGTGAAGCAGACCAGACCTATCTAATAGAACTGTGAGCCCTGGCAACTGTAGTGAGTTAGAGAACATGGGCTCAGTCCAGAAAGTAGTCACCAGTCAGCAGCTTGTTGCCCCACCAGGATGTGGACTGCAGAGTGCCAGATATTCCTACTTTTTTTTTTTGAAAGAAGTCAGAAATAAGGCTTTAATGTGAAGTCTCCTGATTTTTAAAACACCATACAAAACAAACAGGGCTCATTATCTGAGGACTGCCAGTTTGAGGACTCTGATTCCAGCTACGGTAGCTCCTCTCTTGATCTATCTCCTTATAGCACGGTGGTTAAGAATTAGATAACCTGGATACAAATCATAGCCCTAGTCCATACTAGCTTTGTGACCTTGGCAAGTTTCTTAGCATCTCTGTGCCTTAGTTTCCTCATCTATGAAATGGAGATGATAATACTAGCACTTATCTCACAGGGTTTTAAGGAAGAATCAAGTGAATTAAATATATATAAAATGCTTAGAATAGTGTCTGGGACATGGTAGGTGATATTGAAGTGTTTAATATTAGAGTCTCCTTCATGTCCTCTTACTAAGAGGCTTGTGAGACCTGGGAAGAGAGGAGAGAGAAAAAAAAAAGGGGGAAACAAACCTTTACTGAGCACCTCCTGTATTCTAGGAATTATGCCAGGTGCTTTGTATGACATGTTCTCATTTAATCCTCATGCAGACTCTTGAGGTAGGTGTCTTTCCCATTTTACAGTAGAAAAAACTAAGATTGTGAGATTCAGTAATGTCTCCAAGGCAAAGTTGGGGTTTCGGCTTAAGTGGATCTGATTTCAAAACCCATCGTTTTACCAGAAAGCTTACCATCCTCGACCCAGGGAGATATGCCGTGAATTTGATGCCTGAGGGGACCTCTTTCATAAAGGGATATAAGGGAAATTGCCTTCTAAATGTATCAGCGTGGGTCCAGATTAAGTGGGGAAGCTTTGTTACCCATAAACTTACTGTACCTCCCAAGCAAGCATGAGCTCCTTGAGGGCAGCGACCGGTCTTTGCTCTATCTGAAGCTCCCAGCATATCCAGTGAGCTCAGATGCTTGCAAAGGAATGAAAGAGGGACTCAAAATAAGAGGCCCTCAATTGACATAGTTTGGAAGAGTCTGGACGCAATGTGCGATGACAAGTCTATCCAGGCCAGGGATATATAGGCCCTAATTACTGCCTAAAAGCCCTCAAAATGTTAAAAAAAACCTTGGCCTCCTTTCCCAACAGTGTTCTTATGGCGTCAGTGAACAGAATCAGAGTGGATGGGAGGAGTGGAAGTGTGTGTGAAGGGAAGGAAGAAGGAAAGGAGAAAAGAATGAAAGTGGGAAATCTGTCTGTAGAGATAGAGAGAGTGGAGGTATGGAAGACAAAAGCCATAGAGCAAACTTCCTGTCAGCTGCACAGAATGATCTTAGGCTTAGATGAACTTCCCAAATCAGGACAATCAAAAATCATACACAACAGTTTCTTTGGAAAAGCCCTTTTCACCTCGGTGTGCTCTGCTTTCAGATTTCTGTTTTCAACAGCTTTTGTTTTGGGTAGTGTAATAAAACATTATGAGAGGTTTACTTAAAAGAATATCTGCTATTATAAATCATATAAAGTCTTTCCTGATTAGGGCTTAAGTCACATCTATCTACAACTCTGAAGCAGAAAAATATGAGAAGCATTTTGCTGGCTGGTGGCGTTTTTAAAGGATTTTAAATTCCTCTTCCATATGAGAAGCTTGAACATCCACAGATCTTACTAAGTCTTTCCTCATTGACTTAAATGTGTGAGGAGTCAGTGAAATGACCAAAACCACAAAATAAATGATTAATTGGTCTGTTTTCAAGAATCAAATGGAAAACAAACAAGCAAATAGAATTCCAGTTCCCACTCTGTCCTTTATTCACTTGAATCTTTGTCTCCCACTAGACTGAGGGCACTGTGAGGTCTGCTGCGTCATCACTTGCTGCTCTTCTTTGTTCTATCCAGATGGAGTGCTAAGCCTAGGACGGCTGCACTATCCCACCCGAGGGTCAGGCAGGCTCACAGATGCACCTTTGGAACTAATCCAGATACAGAGGGCCACTAAGCGCATCCATCCATAGCCAAACTTCCACATCGGAATGAAAGTCCAGCTAGTGTTCTTTCATAGGCTTCACCTGGAGTCCTGACTCTTTCACCTGAAGGAGCTCTGGCAAGTTTCCTAACCAAGGAGTGTCAATTTCCTCATCTGTGAAATGGGAATAATCCTAAAACCTGCTTCACATATTTGTGATGATTAAATGAGTTGTACCACATGTAAAAGGCTTAATGCAGTGACTAACACATGTTCATAATAGTTAATATTAATAAAATGTTTTAGAGGTGATATCGATCACAGAAGCAGGTGATTGTATTTGCATTGGAAAAAACCCCTTTCAAAGTGCTTTGGCTTTGTAAAAAATTTGAAAAGTTTTTTGGTGTAGGATCAAGAAACTTCATTCACCACACTCCAAAAATGAGCCATTTCTATTCTAGGAAAACTTCTCTCCCTTCTGTAAATTATCCAGACTTTCACATTGGAATGTCTTTCTGTCTTGTTCCTTCTAGGGAAAAAATGGTGTAACTATACAGCAACTATATGTAGATAAAGCAGTGATTGATCAGATTCGCTTTTTTTAAGAAGTAACTTTGTTCCATACTTACTGTTGCCATCTTCTAGGCTATTTCTCATTTTCACTAAATGGGATACAAAATTGTCAGGCCCAAATAAAAATTTCACAGAGCTTGGTTTTCTAGTTCATACCACAAGATGTTTTTGATCAATAAAAAACATCATTGTCAATTCTCAGGGACTATCCTTCAGGCATTTCCTGTATCACATTATCGTAGGGGGAAGAACTGATGAGCATTATAGTGGCGAATCAGAATTCAGAATTGTGCTCTACAATCACACTTCATTTCAAATACATCCCACCCCCAAGAGCTTCCCTTGGTAAAGTTGGGGTGGGGCAGTATAATGCAGCAAAAGGCCACAAGCTTTGGTCAAATAGACCTGCATTTGAATCTTGGATATACCATTTATTATTGGGTTTTTAATGTATTAATTATTCTAATAAATTTATGGAACAAATAGTTTTCAAACTTTAGCATGGATCAGAATCGTGTTAAAATGAGATGTGTTAAAACACAGATTGTGGCTACCACCACCAGAGTTTCTGACTCAGTAGGTCTGCTGTTTAGCCCAAGAATTTACATTTCTAACAAGTTTCTAAGTGAAAATCATGACGATGATGGTCTGAGAACCATTCTTTCAGAACCATTAGGACACATTTTGTTTTAAAAAATGAGGTTCAGATGGTTCCAGAGTTGGGCCAGAGTTTCCATATCTATAAATGCAAAGAATATTACTTGGAATATTTTTGTGAAGATTAGAGATATTGTATATATGTACCCAGACCTTAGTGGGCAGTCAATAAATAGTATATATTATTCTCTAGAGTCAGATAGACCTGAATTCAAGTTTAAGCTCTGTTGATTGCTGACTGAAAGATTCATTGTAAATTCTGCAACCTCTCAAAGCATTTATCTGTAAAGTGGAAGCTATGGTCTGAATTGTGTTTTCCCCAAATACATATGTTGAAGCCCTAACCTCCAATATGATGCAATTTGGAGATGATGCTTTGGGAAGGTAATTATGTTTTGATGAGGTCATGAGGTTGGGAGCCTCATGATGGGATTTGTCTTATAAGAAGAGACCAGATCTCTCTCTCTCTCTCTCTCTCTCTCTCTCCTTCTCCCTCTTCTTCTCCCTCTCCTTCCCCCCCACCTCCACCAATGAGGACACAGCAAGAAAGTACCCATCTGCAAGCCAGGAAGGGAAGTTTCACCAAGAACCTAATTGGCTGGGACCTTGATCTTGTTCTTCTCCAGAACTGTGAGAAACACATTTCTGTTGTGTCAGCCCCCAGTATATGTGTTTTGTTATGGCAGCCTGAGTAATATAGTGGAGATAATCCCTACCCTGTAAATGAGGGTATAATGAGATGCTATGTGTAGAGCAGTTGGAGAACACTGCTAGCTACCTGTAGCAGGAAGCAACTAACGAGTTTTAGCATCACTATTTAATAATTATAGATATCACTGTGCCCTTTCTTTCAATTCCTGTGCAGAGTTTGTACTCTTGTCACCTTTGCTAAGAATTCCCCAAATCTGACGGTAAACTGAATGCAGGGCACATGGCTGAGAGGGTAAGTATAGTGAGAGCTAATTCACATCATTGCCTTTCTACTTTGTTGCTACAGATTAATTTCTGACCAAGCATCTCATCTTTGGACCAGCACATATTTACATAAGAACAAAACTGCTATCAACCTTCTGTCTGGGTCCAGCCTGTTCAAGAGAGTGAGCCATCTCGAGTGGCTCATTTTCTGGTGACGTTCCTTTTTGCAGAGCATACTGGTCAGCTGTCTCCTGGGTGGTTTCTTGTGCATGTGTTTCCCATTAAAGTAGCAGCTAAAGAGTGGCAACTGTGAATCTTTTTTGGCTCCTGCTCATGTTCTGATTTCTTCTTCTGTAATTAGCCTGGGGTGGAAGTTTTTGGAGGAAGGGAGCAGGAGGCTTATTTATGAATTGAAGATTGGACTTGAAGCATATTACACTGGGTTAAATCACTCATACTTAGTTGTGATGAAAACTTTCCCCTGGTTCTCCCTCTCTCATTAAAACATCCTTATTTACAAGTAGATTTCTCAGGCTTTACATTTCTACAATTGTCAAGCATCTAATTTTCTTTTAAAAATCATGTTAGAGTATTAAAGACTTGATTGAAGCTTTAAAAGTGAAAAGAAAAAAAATAAAGTCAAATGCTTCTGGTTATCTTAGGGACAATATTTTATCATGGAGAATAACATTTTGGAATCATCTAAATAAGGGTGAACAAGATATCAGGGGGTCACTTTTTTTAAAATAGTTTTTATTATTTTACTTATGTAAAATATATTATGTACAGCCACTCTGGAAAAAGTTTGGCAATTTTTTTTGTAAAGTTATATATACATGTACCATGTGACCAATAATCCCACTCCTAGGTATTTACCCAAGAGAAATGAAAATTTATATTCACAACAAACTTGTACACAAATATTTATAGCAGCCCTATTCATAATTATCCCAAACTTGAAACAACTCAGGTGTCCTTCATTGGGTGAGTGTATAAACAAACTGTGATACGTTCGTACAATGGAATACTACTCAGCAGGGAAAAGGAACAAGCTGTTAAGACAAGGAACAATTTGGATTAATCTGAAAGGCATTTTGCTGAGTGAAAATTACATGAAAAAGGTTTACCATGCTTCCCCAAAAATAAAACCTAGCCGGACAATCAGCTCTAATGCATCTTTTGGAGCAAAAATTAAAATATTTTTGTTATTATATTAAAATAAAACTGGGTCTTACATAATATAATATAAGACCGGGTATAATAATATAATATAATATAACAATATAATATAATATAATATAATATAATATAATATAATACTTGCTCTTATATTAATTTTTGCTCCAAAAGACATATTAGAGCTGATTGTCCAAGTAGGTCTTATTTTTGAGGAAACAGGGTATATGACATTATTGAAAATATAAAACCATAGTGAAAAGAACAAACAGTGGTTTGCCAGTGGTTAAAGGTAGATAGGGGATTATAAAGTAGTAGTAGCACCAGAGAACTTTTGGGGGGATAGCATTGTTCTGTACCGATTGTCGTGTTGGTTCTATGACTTTATATAGGTACTAAAATTCATAGCACTATACACCAAAATAAGTCAATTTTACTGTTAATTAAAAAAAAAAGATTGGTGGAGGGAAATAAGACATTATATCCCTTTCAGCTATATAAATGATTGTCCCACTGTAGTATGCCATGAGGGTTTTAAACGTGTGTTAAGTTGAATCTATTATGGAATTTCTGTACAGGTAGGAAGTATGAGGAAGAGATTTGTTTTTGACTGTTGTACATAACGATGGGAAGGAGGAAGAATGGGTTCGATTTTATTCATGTTTTTACATACAACAACAATCAAAACTCATAAGACAATATAATGAGTTAACAATATTCATAAATCGCTTTTTGAAATCTCTAATCCTCACCACTTATTAACTTTCTGATCTCCATTGCATTTTCAAAAATAAATTGCATCTGGATTCTGAGTCTGAGATGCTTGAGATGGGAAGAAGTTGGGTCAAAAGTAGGAGTTCATTTTCCTTTATACTGCACATCGGCTATTCATATCCTACCATCTGAAACTAATTTGTTGTGTGTAATTTCTTCCATAAAGTTGCTGGAATAAACAATGCATGCATAGCTCCTTAGATGTGTATTCAGCAGGGACTTGCTTGCCTGTGTGTGATTTTCAGCTCTCTCAGAGCTTTCAGAAGTACCATCCAGCACTGGAGCTGTCATGTGGGTTCTCAGAGGGCCTATTATTTATAAACTAGGGGACTTGTGTGTATGGTTTTTTATCTATGACTGATGTGATATGGGCCATGCTCCCCACTCCCAAAGTGTTCCTAAGTCCAGTTCAGTGAATTCATAATGGGGAACAGACAGGCCCACTCTATGCCTCTGGTCCAAATAAGTACAACAGTTTAGTCCAATGGGTGAGAAGTTACAGCATTGTGGTCTGTCACTTGCTCCTAGGAAACGAAAGGCACCTCAGGTGGTGCATTTTCCATGGTGGCAGTTAGTTGCTGGGTTTGGCCTGACTTCACTTCTGTGATGTGGATGCTAAAGCATTTCACAAAGTTCCATGAACCCTGCCACCTCCCATCCTTATTGCCGGGAGCTTTGCTGGGTGGTGGCATGACATAGAGGAATAAGATACAGTCCTTCTCACAAACCGTGCAAATTTCTTTCCAGTCCTTACAATGTATGCAAGTCCTTTTCAAATTGCACAATCTAAACTGCATTTTGCCTCTTTTAAAGAGGGAGTATACTAGGACCAATACGGGTCACTTCTTTTGTTCTTTCTCTCAAAAAATCCATGTTTTCGTTTTGCACCCATAATTAAATTAAAATATTAGGCTTGAAGATTTCCCTTCTGAATTTGTATACTATCATTACTTTAAGGAAGAGAGTAAAAATCATTATAGAATATTTTAGAATGCTCTTGTCAGCTCTAGAAACATAGTTTTGAGTACCCTCCTTGTAGCAAAAAGAATCCTTCTCCCGGAATCTTCTGGCTCACACTTAAACTTTGGCACGTGGTTCCCTCTTGCCTTATTTCCTTGGATGCCATCAATTCTTATGTTATTCAAAAGTATTTGTAGAGTATCTTCTATAAACCAGCCACTGTTTTCAGTACTAAAGAAATAAGATAATGTCACAGGCTTCATGGAGAGGGGGAAGACATAGATTAAACAAGGAAATAAAAAATAATTCTAGAGAATGTGAAATGTTAGGAAGGAAATAAAACATGGATAGGATGGAGAGTGACTGTAGGGGTAGAAAGAATGCATCACTTTAGATGACAGGTGGTCATGGAAGACCTCTTTGTAGCAGTTGCGTTTGAGCTGAGTCCATAAATAAGAAGTCAGCCATGTAAAGACTGAGGGAAGAATATTCTTGAGTAGGTTTTTTCCCAGCAGTTTCTATACTCTTCATATTTAAGTGATCTGGTTTTTCTTTCATAGTCAGGATGAATCACTCTAGCCAGCCCAGTAACTCTCTTCTTGGCCTGTTAATTCACAGGCCAGAGGAATCCAAAGTGGCTGGGCAACAGTCTTAAGTTCTAGTTCAATTTAATCATTGTTGTGTTTCTTGGAGAAAGCATTCCTCCCTTTGGAACTAAAACCTCTAGGCCCTCAGAACAGAAGGTCATGGGAACAGGAAGCAAAAGTTTTGCTAGTGGGTTATTAAGGGTAATAGTGAGTGGTGCTACTCTCATTTCTACTCTTGAATCAAGAGTAGACCCATGAATCCTAGCTATTGGAGAAATAACACCACATAATGGATGCTGATTCAGAGCATATATAGCCTTCTGGAGAACCTTGCCTCAGCCCTACAAGGTGCCCCATCTAGCTGGTGCTATAACTGAGTCTTCAAAAGGTCATTCCAAAATTCTGTCAGGCCAGCTGCTTCAGGGTGATGGGGAACACGGTAAGAATTCTACAAGCCTGGGCTCACAGCTGCAATTCCATTGTTGTGAAGTGATTTCATTGATCAGAAGAAATGCTGTGTGAATACCGTGAGGAGGGATAAAGCATTCTGTAAGTCCATAGATGGTAGTTTTGGCAGAAGCACTACATGCAGGAAAGGAAAATCGATATTTGGAGTATGTGTCTATTCCAGTAAGAACAAAACACTGCTTCCATGGTGGAAGCAGGCCAATGTAATCAGCCTGTCACTAGTTAATTGGCTGATCACCCTGGGGAATGGTGCCCTTTGGGGGACTCAGTGTTGGTCTCTGCTGCCGGCAGATTGGCCATTCAGTATTGACTGTAGCCCGGTCAGCCTTGGTGAGTGGAAATCCATGTTGCTGAGCCCATGCAAACCCTTCATCCTTGCTACTGTGGCTACTTTGTTCATGAGCCCATTGGCCACTAACAAGAGTGGCTGGGGAAAGAGGCTGACTAGTAGCCGCAGAACGAATCAGCTTATTCACTTGGTTATCAAAATCTCCTGTTGAGATCACCTTTTGGTGAACATTCACATGGGACACAAATATCTTCATGTTTGTTTCCCACCCACCCCCATTCAGAGTGGTCTATTCATATACCTACCTCTTTACCAAATTTCCTTGTCACTAGTTTTTCCAATAATGCTCCTGTCAAATCTCTGACCATCCAGCCAAAATCATTGGCCACAGCCCATGAATCAGTAGATGATTATATTTCTGGTCATCTCTCTTTCCAACCAAAGTGAACAGCCCGGTGCACTGCTTGAAGTTCTGTCCACTGGGAGGAGTTCCCTTCACTGCTGTCCTTTGAGATGCCACTGCTTGCTTACAAGGTTCAATCAGCATAATGTCATCAATGTAATGGACATGTGTGACATCTTGTCAAAGGGAAAGGTGATCAAAAGCTCCAAAGTTATGACATAGGGCTAGAGAGTTAATATACCCCTCAGGTAGGACAGTGAAGGTGTATTGCTGGCCTTACCATCTGAAAGCAAACTGCTCCTGGTGGTCCCTGTTGACAGATATGGAGAAAACAGCATTTGCCAGATCAATAGCTGCATACCAAGTACCAGGAGATGTTTTAATTTGCTCAAGCATTGAAACCACATCTGATACACCTGCTGCAATTGGAGTCACTACCTGGTTAAGCTCACGACAATCTACTGTCATTCTTCAAGACCATCTATGTTCTGCAATAAATGTGTTGAATGAGGATGTGGTGGGAATCACCATTCCTGCTTTTTGCCAAGTCCTTCACAAAGGCACTAATCTCTGAAATCCGTCCAGGAATAAGGCCTTGCTTTGCTTTACTATTTTCCTAGGAAGAGGCAGTTCTAGTCGCTTCCACTTAGCCTTTCCTAACATAAGAATCAATTATGGTCTGGGAAACAGTGTGGGAATTCTTTCAGTGGCTGAGTACCTCCAATTATGCATTCTAGAACTGATATAGCCACAGGACAGGTCCAAGTACCCACTGTGCCCACTGTGACACAGACCTGAGCTAAAATTCCATTGGTCACTTGACCTCCATAAGCCCCTACTCTGATTGGTGAACCACAGTGATATTTTGGTTCTCGTGGAATAAGTGTTAGTTCAGAGCCAGTGTCCAGTAGTCCCCCAATGGTCTGATTATTTCCTTTCCTCGACAAAAGGTTACCCATTACCCTGGTAAAAAGGCTAATGATCCCTTTGGAGATGGCTGGGAGAAAGATTAATAGTATAGGTTTTTGGCAGTGTACTGGGGTCCTTCCTCAAGGGGACTCAGACTTCTCCCTTCATTCAAAGGGGTCTGGGTCTGTAAACTGGCTCAAGTCTGGATATTAATTGAGGGTCATGATTCAGGTTAGACTTTTGCTCACTTGACTTAGAACTTTTATGCTTATACAGGTAAGTAAGAATTTAGTAAGCTTCCTATCTATGTCACTTCTAGGAACACCATGATTAACTAGCCAATGCCACAAGTCTGCAGGAGTCAGAATATTCTGGATGCTGCTCTTCTTTTTGAATTTTTTATTAGTTTCAGGTGTACAAAACAACATAATGATTAGATATTTACACCTCTCACAAAGTGATAACCCCTCCAGTCTACTACCCCTCTGACATCATACATAGCTAGTAGAATACCATTGACTACATATGTTCCCTATGCTGTACTTTACATCCCGTGACTATATATAAATAAATACATATATACATAACATATATATATGTTTTCATATATATAACTATATATGTGTGTGTGTGTAATTATAGTTGACATTCAGTATTATTTTATATTAGTTTCAGGTGTGCAGTGCAATGGTTAGACATTTATATAATCTATGAAGTGATCCCCCCAAAAGTCCAGTATCCATCTGACACCCTACATAGTCTTTACAACATTATTGATTATATTCCCCATACTGTATTTCACATCCCCATGACTATTTTATGACTACCAATTTGTACTTTCTAATCCCTTCACCTTCTCCTCCACCTCCTAACTCCCCTCCCATCTAGCAACCATCAGGTTTTTCTCTGTATCTTTGAGTCTTTTTCTGTTTTGTTTCTGAGTGCTGCTTTGAATCTGCTGTCCATTATAGTAACCACACTACCTTGCCTTGGGTGGTTGAGTGCTGCCACTTGGCCTCTGCCACCTGGGGAATGCAATTTCCCCCACTGCATTTAGGTTTCCTAATTCAGTGACTGCAGTTCCCACTGTTAGGTCCGGCCTACAGAGAAGAGTGATCACAGAGCTCTTCAAGTATGCAGGGTTCCCTCAGGAATTTGTTTCTCACAATCATGGTGAAAGGTATGTCTCTGGACTCTCCCACGGTGGGTGAATAGGTCTTAAATGACGTATCCATTCTAACATTCCAGTCTCCCTAAGTCTTTGAATCCCTTCCTCTACATTAAACCAAGGTGAGCATTTCTGACACAGTAACTGTGGACCACCTTTTGTCCATGTTTCAGCCAACTAACTAAACAGACTGTTAGAACCCTTTCTAACTCCTTGAGCTGCAACAATAAATGCAGAGTGTCTACTCAGTGAATCCATACCAATAAATTTGGCCTGATTCAACTTTATGTTCCTTCTACCTTTGTCCCTCACTCATATTATTCATTCTCAAATACATTTCCTGGATTTCTGTCTGTATGAGTCAGAAAACGCAAATAGTTCCTTTGGAGTATAGGGCACCTCCTCGTGGGTCACACTCTGTACCTCAACTTTAGGGGCCTGCTGGGACTAGTGTGTAGTTACAGATCTAGAAGCAAAGAGGGGTGGTAGGGCTAGGTTCTGAGGAGACTCAGCATTGTCTTGCATGGCCATTGCCTTAGTGGAAGCCATTACAGTTTTCTCAGGCAGTGCAGGGTTAATCCCCTCACACAGGGGCTGGGAGGAGGTGGAGAGGCCACTCCCACTGGCAAAGAAGACTCCTCAGAATTTAGGGGTTCAATGTCCTCAAATTCATCAGTGTCTTCCCACACATCCCCATTCCAACTTTCAGGAACCTATTACAGTCAATCCAATCCAAGAGTTGGATATATTGGTCTAGATTTCAGGGAATAGTCAGGGATAGATATATGCATTTGTGACTCATTAGCATATAGACAGTATTTAAATATATGAGAATCACTATACTGAAACCCTCCACCCTCTCATGAGAGACTGTCTATAGAAACAAGACCCAAGGACCTAGTTAGGAAGGTTTCTAAACTTTCATATTTAGGTATGCACTATTGCTCTGGAAAGAAGAATTAAAATGATGATTTCCAGTACAAATAACTCATTTATTCATACAATTGCTAAGAGCCTACTGTGTGCCAGGAAATCTTCTACGTACTACGGATACCACAGTGAACACACAGTCCCAGCTCTCAAGATAGCTACATACTGGTGAGGAAGACAGGCAATAAAAAAACAACCAAACAAGCATACAACCAAATGTCAAGTAATGATAGCTACTATGAAAAAAAATAAAGCTGGGTGTAGGGATAGAGAGTGATGCATTGAAGGGGCTATTTTAAATAACGTAGTTGAGAAAGGTATTTTTGAAAAGGAGTAGAGATTGAAGTGGGAGAGCTAGCTATGTGAATGTGGAGAGAATGGAGCAGAGTTGGGTATGAAAAACAAGGAAGAGTGGCAGGGAATGATTGAAAGGGAAGCTAGAGTTCTGGTTCCATAGGGAAACGGGGAGAAGAGCTTAGTCTTTTCTCTGTTTGAGGAACATAGTCAGTTGAGCCTATGAAAGAATGTATATATTATATGTATAGTATACAGTATAAGGCAAGTAACTTATTGTTTATTAAATTTGTTTATTGTTATTGTTCATTAAATTTATTTTATAAGGATCCACAACATTTGTATCACTGCTTTTATATAATAATATTCCATCCATGTTAAAGCATATATATTTCAGGAATGTTACTCCTCTGAAAACTCTTGATTTCACACAAAATATTATAAATTGGTTTTTCGTCTGATCCCTTCACTATAGAAGTTCCATTAGGGCAGTAACTTTGCTCACTGCTATATCACAAGGGCCTAGAATAGTAGCTGGAACATAATAGGTGTTCAATAAATGTTTGAGAAATGAATTAGTAAATAAAATACAATGAGCTTGCTGGTCAAAGCACCTTGACCCTTCAACTAGAAAATGTCGGAAATACAAATGAATTTAGCCTAGTTGAAAGTAGAACTTAACCAACATGTTATCTTTTATGGTAATTTCTTTGTAGAATTTTTTTATTATAACATCTGTTTTAGTGGTAATCATAGGAAATAATCCCTATTCAAATAATCATACCTATTTATACTTCATAAACTCTTAAGTTAAAACAAAAGATAAGCAAAGGTGGCAAATAAAAAATGTCTACTCATTTTTCTCCCAAGTTATAAAAATAACCAGCAACTTTTAGGTTGTTTTATTTAGTAATATATTTAGCAAGGAAGGTACAAGTGTGTTATAGGCATAAACGTGAACTATTAACTTTTCTGGTTTCAGTGATAAATCTTTAAGAGTGGTAGGCTAATGATCGGTAATTTGCAGTTTAGGACTACCTCTTAGAAACATTTCTCTTCAGGGTTAAATTAAGAGTGCTTATTTTATTGTTTAACCATAAACACATCACAGCAAATCTAACCTGAGGTGTTTACTGATGATGCTTGTTTAGATGCTGAAGGCAATGCATTAGGAACTGATGGTGACCGATTCTTATCCAATCAGTTCCTGATGCAGTATCTACGACATCAAAAACTCTGACATCATATTAAGTATCATTTATTTCCAAATGCAGCAACTTTGTTCCCTCTTGTTCCTACATATTAAATTTGCAATTAAGTAACTCTTTTTAATATGTCATGTGACAAATCAATTCCAAGTCACGCTAGTGAATAATTTCCCCAATTACCAAAGGAGACATTGTAAGTATAACGTCTGGAAGACTCACTTAGCATAGTCATTTATTTCATGGCAAACTAACATGGATAAGTATTTTTTTAGAGAGAATATTTTAAAAACAGCTTTCCTTAAGCTACTCATTACTGGTTTTTAATGATAATTTAAAAACTATTAAAATCCTAAAGTAGATTTGAATGAGATAATCTGACAATTATTTAATTTCAGATTCATTAAGATAAACTGCGTGTATACTTCAAGGTAAGTTTATCAGGACTTTTTAACTATACTGGAATTCTAGCTTGCTGAAATGATGAGGTTAGAATTAGAATTAGTAGATATAGGAGGTACATGGCACCACAAAAAATGTAGTGGCCAAACATACTACTCAGAGAATAGTATTGGTTTCCTACCTTATTGATCATTTTGCAGGTCAGCTTTTGATAATCTCATTGGAAAATTCTAATTAATCCTCTAGAATTCCTCAAATATAGAATGAATAAAGGGCCCTAGCATTACTTTGCAAATCCATCCTTCTGTCGAATGGAACCTCTGTTTTATATGGGCTATTTTGGACATAAAGGATAGGAAATAATTGAGTAGGGGATTTGGAAGTAGAATAGAGGTGGAGCTGAGAAGTACAAATCACAAAATGGAGACTGAGAGTCCACTGATTGCTATCTGTCTGTCTTCATTTATCTGGATGCCAAGTAAGACTGAGCCTTAAGCTTTCATCGTATTTTTATTCTAGAGATGGTGAAATTTTGGAATATATTAAAGTACTCCAGGGACATAATTTTCAGCTTATTTTCTCTCTTTCTAGAATTCTTATCTATGATCAAGTGTGTTATGAAGTGTTTATTAACAGATATTTCCTTAAGGCTTATATGCTTTTCATATAGAATATTTCAGTAAAGCCAAAGGACTTGTATGCAGGATGGTATTAAGAACCCTAAAGACTGTTGGAGCAGGAACACCAGGAGAAAGACCCGAAAAAGTCAGCCCATCATGATATTCCCCTGTAGCGCTTGTGGTCTTGTGTAGATATAATTTTGGTTTTTGCAGCTAGATTTGACAGATTAGGGAACTAAGTTAACAACTCTGGCAGTGGCTGGGAAATTGCTTGTTATTGTGTTATTTTATAAGCAAAAGGAATGTGATAAAGAAATAAAAGTAAGTGAAGAACAGGTTCCCTCAATATTTGATTGTTGTAAATATCCTCTGTGTGATCTTCTCTTAGTGTCATTTATCAAAAGTAGCAGGACAGGAGTCCAATGGCACACATGTGATGATTCTAGGCTTCTGTTGACAATTTGGAGTGCCTAGTATAAGACTGCAACAAGTTTTGAAAGTACTGAGGACTGGGACATAGTGGCTGGGAATGTTAGATATGGGAATATCATATTTCATTACAAACTGCTGTAGGGAAGAGTCATTCATAGAGATGGGTGAAAAACCCTATGGAATCCAGTGGTTATCAAACTTGTGCATGCAGCAGAATTATCCAGGGGGCTTGATAAAATATAGATTGCTGGGACACACACTCTGAGTTTCTGATTTAGTAGATCTGAGATGGTGCCTAAGAATTTGCATTTTTGACAAGTTCCCTGATGATGTAGTCCAGGGACTATAATTTGAGAGCTAGTATTCTAGCATGTTCTGAGACGATGTGGGCTATTGGAAACTAGTGATCTTAAATGGGACTGTAATAAGTGAGTATCATAATCTAGAAGGAAAAAGGCCAGAATTAAGCATCTACAGAAGTTCAAGTCCTAGTAATTGTTGGAATTCAGGAATGTTGCTTGTTAGACATCGCTATGTTACTACAAATCTTTTAGGAGTACATTTGCAACTTCCTCTTTTCATTTTTTTTTCACCCTAGAAAAATCGTAAAATAGAAACTCTGCAGTTCTCTGGGCTACTTGAGTTTGGAAATATAGCTAGTATGCCTGTAGACAGTGCAAAATGGTAATAAGGGAAAAAAGCTCAGAGATAGGCTATCATAAAACAGAGAATCCTGCAATCCAGGTCACAGTTTTGAGCAATCTTTGCATTGTGTAAGCTAAGGGCATCTTCCAGTAATTGAGGTGTCCATAATAGAACTAAAAAGTGGAGGGTCACACTTTCCAGAGTATCTCCCAGAGGTTTTCCCAGAGAGATCCTCCTGTTACGTCCCTTCCAGGTGACAAGACTGTCATACAGCTGGGGACAGCCTTACGTGTTCCGAAACTTGATTCAACTCGTCTCTTCTTCCAAGATTTTCACCATACTGGTCCCACAATGCCTACTCATTCTTCAAAACTCCATCTCATCTTCAGTCTAGATGAGGTCTCCCCATTCTTTACTCATAGTAGTTAACTCTCTTAATTACAATGGAGATATTTACATGATTGGTTTAATAACCAACTTCTCCACTAGACTGAGCGGGGGCAGAGATGGTTTTTTCACAGCTATATTCCCAATACAGAGCCTTGTACCTCATTGTCATTAAGCTCTTATTGAGTGGAAAATGAAAAGCAGTTATATTTGATGGGGAGCAAAACTTGAAGCTAGTTTCTTCTTGGTCAAGCAGGTTGGCTAAGTGTAGCACCTTCCCCATCTTTACCCCATTCACACCACCTTGTTCACTGCTAGTAGAGCGTGGGGTGCAAGTGCAGCAAGTTTTGAGAATCTGAATTAAATAATACCACATATTTAGGAGAAGTTCAGCCTTCAAGGATTACTCAGAAAAAGTGGTCTGGATAGACCCAAATTGGATACCTGGTAAGTTACCAATCTTGACAGGCTCTAACTGATACAGGATTAAGTCTGCAAGGAGGAAAGCTTCTTTAATCCTGCTCTGTCTCAACAGAAGACAGTTCTGGCTTGGTTAGGATGGCCAACTTTAGTGATCATGAAGATTTTGTAATGATCACTGAAAGCATAACCATTTTTGTTTTGTTCGTGTTTTGATTTTTTTTTTGGAAGGGGGTGTGCCAAAGGAAGACAAAAGACATACTTTCTGGACATTCAACAACTGTTTATCCTCCGATAGTACAGCACGGGGAGGACCATACAAAGTTTTAATTTGGATGTGCACAAGAGACAGATATTATGAGCTTTGCAGCTTTGATGGGGGTGCTGCTAAGATGTCTCCAGCTGGTGACTTCATAGGTCTTTCTGGTAGCACATGAAACTTTGGCTTGATTTGAACCTGCCCATATTCCTTACCACATCTATTCAGATGCAGAAGATAATAAAGTCCTTTGATGGCACAAGAGTGACCATGTAGCTAGCTTGTTCTCAATAATACTTGCTCTCAAGTTGGGGCTTCCTCACAGCACAAGGCTTCTCGCACCAACTGAGGGGCTAGGTCAGCCTCCTGAGCCAGCTGAGCTCCCAGTGCCAGCTCTCTAATAGAGCTAGAAATCTTACTTGACTTTTTCGGCTAGGACAGAAATGTTGATTTCTAGCACTATGGAGGCTCAGTCAAGAGTTGTCAGGGGAAATGATCTCAGGAGGAGACCTTTGCTCAGTTGGGGAACTGACAGGTAGTGTGGAAAGCCAGGAAATCAGTGGAGAAATCATTTGACCTCTGGAGGCTCTGGTAGGCATCGTGGCTGAATGGTGGTGGAATACTTTGGGGCAGGAAGTCATATCTGGGGAGGGAGCCAAGGATGCTTAGAAAACAGTCAGTACAAACTTTGGGGACCACAGGTTGATGTGCAGTACATGCTAGGACACCAGGTGAGGGCAGAATCAGGTAGCATAAAGAAGCAGTTTGGGATGCCCTTTGCATGAGGCCTTAACTAACTACGGGCTGGAAGACGCACATGGCTCCTAAGAGCAAAGCCAAGTCCAAGCCTAGGTGATGTCTGACATGAACAATTAATTCTCAGAGCCTCAGCGAGTTGGGATCTGGGGTCACACAGAAGTATACAGGCTGGAAGAATGAAGAGCACATGGCTACTGGTACTGAGCAGAAATAGAATTCAGGTTTGCAGCAATAGCTCCGGTCACAGATTCAGCGCACATCTAAGGTGCAGGCCTGCAGACTGATAATAGGCTCTGGGAGAGACTCTGGCTGCTTCCACTTTGACTCACAGAGTCTTCATGGTGTATGTGGAGAAGGAATAACAAGTGCCACACTGTTGGCGCTGGTGACTGAGAGCAGGACTTAGTTCCCAGGAGCCCTAAAGTTTTCAGGTGGTGAACAAGACAGACTCTCTACTGAAAAGCTGGGAACCGTGTTGTCCTCTACCTTCAGTTAGGATTGGCATAAACTAACCCCTTCTAACAACAATATTTTGAATGTCTCATTGGCGTGATGGCAAATCCTCCCCTTATTTTGATGCTAATTATTACCAGGATGCAATTTAGAATTTCAGATTCTATGTGGCTGAAAAGACAGGTGATTTTTTTTTTCTTAAAGCAGCAACACAGCTAATTAGTTGCCAATAATGGGGGCTGTTGACTCCTGAGCCAGTTTTCTTTCCGTTCTTTCATACTAGTTTTCTGTTGGTAGGAATCTGCCTAACCTGTGGTCTACACTCCTAAAGTTTAATTGCAAGGAAGTTATTTGGAATCCATAATCAATATTTTTCTTTAGATAGAGTTTATAAATGATTAGATTCCAAGAAAATGTTATTCGATCTATGTTATGTATAAACAAGTCGTGCCACTTTTCTAATTAAAACTCTTGCTTCTCTAATCATTTACTTGCTTCTCTAATCATTCACAAAACCCTAAACCCTTATAGCCCACGCAGCTAGCCCTCCAACTCCATTTCCTACCAGTTTTCTTCTCACTGCCTTCTTGGCTGGGCTCAAATACAGTGATTCTCACTTCTGGCTACCCATTAGAATCCCCTGGGTATCTCTTAAATAGTGATGCCAGGCCCCACCCCCAAGCATCCTGATTTCATTCATCTGTGGTGGAGCCATTGACATTGGCATTTCTAAAAGGTCCCCTGGTGCCTATATGTGTGGAGAGTACTACAAACATCTACAGACAGCAATAACATACTTACTGCATGTATGAAAGCATGGCAACAAACACAATTCCGAACACATAGTATGCACTCAACTATTTTAAAAACAGTTCTTACTGCCTTGAATTATATTCATTTCCCTTTCCTTTTGAAAATATAGTTTTCTTTTTAGAAAAATTGTCACCAAGTATTGGAATTGGGAATTTTTTAAATGTTTGAAAACAAGGGTTATTTCCATTAGCAGGAAGGTGCAGATGTTTGGAGAGTTCTCAGCGCCCTCATGAACCCTGAGAATTAATATGAAGCCCTCTTCTTACTAGAGGTAACTTACTTATAGTTTAGTATTTATCCTGTTAATCTGGCAATAACTAATCCTCAAACCGATCTCCTACTTACTACCCAACTAAATTCTGGCAAGACAACTCATTAGGTCATAATATACTAATCTGGCTCAACAGTGGAAATGAAATTTAATCAGATAGACACACAAGCTTCTTTTCTTCCTGAAGATACTTAAGAAGCAATGTGCCATTCGAGACCTTTGAAATAGCATCTTGAATAATTTTGGTTGTTAAAGTTAATCCTGCATTTAATTATAAAGTCGCACCATCTAATTTGTTTTATGTTGCTGGGTGAATGAGGAAGAGAACTGGCCTTGATTTTTCACCCTGAGGAATTACATTTGTTCTCATTGTTTGTTTGTTTTGCAGAATACAGTTTTCTGCCCCTGTTGTCAGGAGTCACCAAAATTAGAGTTAGGTACAGCTCAAAAATCTTGTGGCAAGTTTAGCTTGAGCCATAGTTGATTCTAAATTTCAATACCAATGAGGACACTTGAATATGGAAACACTCACAGAGGGAATGAGGAAAGGCCATTCAGTGTGATGATCTGAGCAGCTGAAGTTTGAGGAGAGGCTGGCAGGAAATCTTCCTCTTTTGGACTGCTTGGAATTTGACAGAGAAGCACCCACAAAAAGAGTGAGAGGAGCTTTGAGAAGGAAAAAGTTTTAGGTTCAGCTTCTAATACCCAAACTGACTTGGTTGTAATTCTTTTTAAAAAAATCAAGTAGCATTGAAGGAGCACATTCAATAGCATACAAATCCAATGAAGGAACATTAATTCCCCCAACCGGTTGCCTTTCCAGTACAACACGGCTTCAGAAAAAGACTTTAGTAAAAGAGGTTAAGCATAAAACAGTCACTTTTTTTTTCTTGGTCGTGAAACAGAAACTTGGTACTCCAATTTTGGTTGCCATGCAAATCTTTTGATTCGTTAGGGCAAGGAAATTGCTCTGTTTAGCATAATCCCAGAGACCACTGTGGGGGATTGTATGAACATCTCACAGTTGCCAGCTGAGATTAAGCCAACTCACAGCCATCCAGGTTAGACCTGCAAGAAGAAAATCTTGTGAGCAGAGGTGCACAGGAGTCGTGGTCAGAAGTATGCTTTGTTCACTGAGCCCATCAGCTGATGACCTAGCGTTAAAGTCTCCTGTCTCCCTGCTTTTTCCTTGATGAGACATTATCAAGCTCCGCCTCTTGATGAATTGAAACCCTATTTTCACACATTTCTGGCATATTCATCATTGCATCTAATGTTGTAAAAGTCTAATCTTTGCATTTAGAAAGGATTTGTTCTATTTAATCCTTACATAATAAGAAAAACAAGTAGTAGTATACCGTGTTTCCCCGAAAATAAGACCTAGCCAGACAATCAGCTTTAATGCATCTTTCGGAGCAAAAATTAATATAAGACCCGGTATTATATTATATATTATTATATTATATTAACCCAATTTTATATTATAGTGAAATAAGACTGGATCTTATATTAATTTTTGCTCCAAAAGATGCATTAGAGCTGATTGTCCGGCTAGGTCTTATTTTCGAGGAAACACGGTAGTACAGGTAAATGTAAAACCAATCACTTGAAAACAATTTTAAAACAAACTATAAAGAATTTGGGAACACCAAAGTCAAACACCCTCAAATACTTCCGTATTACAAGAAAATCAGCAATTACAGAAGTAAAAAGACACATGACCATATATTCACCAAAGGGGCAGGTGTGACCATGGGGGTCCAGGTCTCCACTTTTTTTTGATATTAGTTTCCACAGCCTTCCCTTTGCCCATGCCGCTTAATTATACCTAAGTGGGGTTGGGCCATGAGCTTCAGCCCCTTCTGTCTACTGGGTGGTGCTGTTAATGACAGGAATAAAGATAAAGAAAAGAGGGAGGAGGAGATGCTTGTAGCAGTTCTCCATCATCTGCTGTGGGGATTCTCAACTTCAGTGAGCATGAGAAACTTCTTACAAATGTAGGTCCCTGGGACCCACATTCAGATTTTGATTCAGTAGGTCTGGTGTAGGGGCTGGGTTTGCACTTTCTCTCTAGCTTCATACCATACTAAACCATTTCTTCCCTTCCATCGTAGACTCCATCTCTAACAAACCGCTTGAAATTACAAGAATCCAACGAGCTGTATTATGCCTTTGCCCGTGCTTGGAATAGTTTCTGTTTCCTCTCTCCTTCTAACACACACCCATGTGCACTGGCATGCATATACACCTCGTGTGACTCACACACGCTGAATGTAAGATCAACATCAGACACTGCTTTCTCTCTTCAGTCTCTCTTCTCTGTGATCACATTCAACTTGTACTATCTCTGTTTTGGTACCTCTTATAAACTCTGTTTTGTACTACCCGTTGTTTACCTCATTAGACTGTGAACTTCTAAATGTAGGACCCATGCTTATTCATCTTTACAGTCTCAGCCATAAAATTCTCAGCATAGTACCTGGCACTTAATAAGTATGCAATAAAAATTCGTTGAACTAAATCAAATGTTCATTGGAGCAAGGAATTATGGTTCCATCTCATAACTTGTCTTTAAATAACTAAGACTTGACAGCGTTAGGATAGTGATAATTTGCTGAGTTAGAAAAATGGCTTCTCATGGTAAAACAATCATGTAGGTATAAAGTTACAGAAAAATTGAGAAAGAACAAGTGAGTATAAAAACAAGATTATGAACTCCTAAGTAAAAGGCTACGTTTTGAAAAATAAATATGTCTGCTCACTGGAATTTGGCATTTAAACTATAGTTCTAAGCTTATTTTCTAGAGTCAAATTACTCAGGATCAAAAATAAATGGATTTTATCCTAATAAAAACGCAAGGGTCTGTCATTTTTCATTTCTTTTCTCTCAAGGGGTTAGGATGAATCAAACCCAACTTCAAAGCAACATGTATGATGGTTCATTTTCCCTTTTCTCTTAACCTTAGACTTGATTTTCCTTTCTCCCTAGAAGGTTTAGTACTCAAAAGTTACTTTGAACAGATAGGAAGAATGAGATGTAGTTCTTCTCTCCTATACTGGAAAACATTAGAAAAAGATCATAAATGGAAATACTGAATACAGACGAGACAGATGAGATAGCTGGTGGTGAACCCAAGACATAGGGTATGTCATGCCCACAACTACAGTGGGGAGGGCTCTGAGGAAAAGCACAGACACATACTTTGCCACCTTGCCCACCTTACTGGGTTGCTGTGATGGGCATTTAAAAAGAAAAAGGGGGAAACTGATATAAAGCAGTTTTGGTAACAAATTTACACGAATGTGTGAGACAGTCTATATGACAGATAATCTGAAAAAATAGTAGCAGAGTGAAGCATCAAGAAGTAAACTACTCCTAACACTTTCTAAACATCCTGTTTAAATATTTTCAGAATTTTACCAAAGGAAAGAAGCCTCTAAATCCATAGGGGGATGTTTTTGCCAGCATCTTTGGAGGCACTGCAATGTATGCATTTGTCATCTTAGTTCCATTAGGACTTCCTAAAGATTTGTATTTGGATGTAACAAAGAAATTCCTTCCAGGTCATTGGATCTGTTCAGATGGTGGCAATGTTAATATTTCTCTGAAAATCAGTGTTATTGATTCAAAGCAGGTATTATTTATGTATGTTCTGAGAACTTGGAAGGATTAGCCTTCCTGCTGCAAGTTTGACTGTAGAATGTAGCATAGAGTGTGGGGAAGCACCGAGCTTTGGAGTGAAGTAGAGCTGGTGTGATTCCTGGTTCCATCACTAGTGGTGCAGCTGTGGGCTTTATTATTATTATTATTATTATTATTACTAAGGCAAATTATTTTGTTTTTTGGCGCTTCAGTTTCTGCGTTGTTAATACTTGTGCGTGAGATTAAGAACTAAATGTGGTAATATTTGTGAACTTATCTACCTAGCACAGAATCAGATAGATAGATACTCAATAAACTCCAGTTTCATTTTGTTTTAATTTTACTACCATGTGCTTTGGTTAACTCAATTACTTTTTCTATTTTTTTTTTTTTCAAATTCCCAACCTCTCTATTATAGAAAAAGTACGCAAATTCTACTCTTATTATTTAGTGCTTGTGTCTTTGTTATTTTCCTCCTTCCTGGAGGTTTTTTTTCATGTCTACTTCTGAACCTTGTTCGAGTTACTGATTTATTGGTGATGTACCAGGGTATACTGAGGTGTCTCTATTTCTACATTGAGGGGCTTCTGAGTTTACATGATATTTATGGTTTCTCAGAACCTCCTGGTATCTAGAGTTGACATAAACTATATTTGTAATTCCATTTTCTCTTCTTTATGGATAGGAGCACTATCATTTGAGACATGTTATTGACAAATCTGGTCCTCTCTCAGCTTTCAAGTCTAAATTCTGAAACGTCTCTGGTCTTTGGTCTCAGGCTCACACTGATGCTGAGTAGTACTAATTTTGTCACACTTGGATGTCTTTTGCAGTCTCCCTGTTGGAAATAAACTCAAAACAAAGGCATAAAATCTATAAAAACCAACTGAAAAGGTCTTGGTGGGTGAGAAGACTTATAAGAACCTATTTAATGTGACTGTCTTCTGCATCCCAATTTCTTAGCGGTTCTGGTGACCACCTGAAAGTTCTCCAAACAAACTTCCTGTCCTAGATTTCAGAGTGGGAGTCACTCTCCAAGCAGTAACCTTTTTTAAGTCTGCTTCCTTTTACCTTGTCTTCTTGTTCTTTTGGGATTGGGACTCTGAATCCCCCAAGGTTTGAAAGATAGCCAAATGTTATTTATTATTTTTGTTGCCTTGTAGGCATTCAGAAATTGTTTGGCTTTGAATTGGTTTCAATAAAATAGTTGGCTGGAGTTACAAATGAGCATTTTGGCTGGAATTTTGTTAAATACTAATTTGAAGCTGAATTTTGGTAAAGCTGCCCTGAATACATCTATCTTTGTCAATGGATTTGTTTGTTTATTAAGTGCATACTTTCTGAATTTTTGTGGGAAGAGAAGGTCAGACAGAGGAGCATGAGGATTACAAGTGATTACGAATAGAGAAAGGGATTCATGGAGAATGGTGTCTAGAGATAAGGCGTTACGAGAAGGGAGTCTGAGTCATACTGTGCATAAGTGGGTGTCCAGCCCAAGGCCTAAGCCAGAACTGCCATTGAGCTGAGCTTCCCATTGGCATGTTTTCTACATTCTGAATGGTGGAGACATGCCTGAATAGGTAGTCACAATTCATGACAGAGCACAAGTGTAATTGATATAAAAAATGGTTCCCATAAAAAAGGCTTTATCCTTTTCTAGTTCAAGTTTTTACAAAACCTGAAAAAGAAGCCGGCTCTACTTCAAGGGACATGGTACATCGTAACTAGAGCCAAGCAGGTGAATAAATAACCTCTTCAAGGAAAGCCATCAGTGGGCTGGATAATGATACTGGCACGAGTAACTGAAGAGAAATAAATGAACTAGTTGCTGTTAGAACAGTCATTAGAGGTTGCCTGTGTATAATTGGGTTGCAACCCTTAAGACTTGGCTTATGCCATATTCCCTTTCTTAAAAAAAGAGAATATTTTGAAGGTCATCTTTCTGGACACCGAAGACATAGCAGTAACTAACTCCAGTGACATGAATCATTGTTCATGGCCAACAGGGTTGGAGGTACAGTGGCTGGATCCAATTCAACCTACCTTCTTTTGTAGAGCACACCAGCAGTAAAAGAAGGAGGGAAGTTTATCCTGGAAGTTTTTAGGAGAGTGTGTGTAGAATCCCAGACCTCTGAAGATTCTTGCAACAGAGGAAAAACTTCAGTCTGTAAATTTGTCACAGTTTTCTAAGGATACTTGGTTTGGGATGATGGAGAAGATGCTAAAGGCAACAAACACGAAAGAGTGGAAGATGATTAGGTACTTGTAGCCTGCAAACTGTTAAGTCTCTATGACAAATTGTTGGGCAAGTTTGCAATAGGTTGACTTACCCGCTGTCAGCTCTTTGGAGGCAGGGCCCAATTTGAGACTTCTGTAATTCTCACAGTGCCCAATTGGGGCCAAAGGCTTCTTATTGAGGGGTTGAGTGCCATGCCACAATCTGGCAGGATGCACATCCTACAAGAAGGTGGTTATTTCAGAAGCAAATGCATCCCTATGGTCAATTTAATTGGCTAGTGACTCAGCAAAAAGCCTTAATCCTTACAAAAGCTCAGTTTTCTCATTTTAAAATGGGATCCCAATTTCTATTTCATAGGATTGTTAGGGGCTTAAATAAGACTATTTATGTAAAGTGCCTAACAGTGCCTGATATAGAACACTTAATAAGTTATAGCTGCTATTTAAGTATTCCCTCAGCATTTACAATAATTTGCAAAGGTTAAAAATTTGAGTTGACCCCATTGTCAAACAAACAGAAAACAACATTAGCTAATCATACCACTCATAATAACAATAACAAAAGCTGCTGTTTAATACGTGATTACCATATGCCTAGCCCTGTACTAAGTATTTTATGCAGATTATTTCATTTGATCCTAACAACAACCCTATCAAGAGGGTTCTTACAGAAATCAAACTGAAAATGGGAGAAGGTCCAGCGGTAGTAGTTTTCCATGGAGATGCAAAGCGACTTGGGAATCATTTGCCAGAAACACAAGTTCCAGAGAAACAGTGAGAAAAGGAGGGAGGGAGAAGGGGCAGGGAGGAAAGAGAAAGGGTGAGAGAGACCAGGAGGCATAGTCATTTTGTAATCACAGGAGCCCTTTTTTTGAAGAGGAGCCTGAGAAAGCCACCCAGCCAGCACTTGTAGAAGGACTGTTGCTCTGTGGACAGCAGCAAGTGTAATTAGAGATAGTACTGTGAGGGGAAAAAATGAAGTAAAGATTTTTTTTTTTTGTATTGTTTTTGAGATATTAAGAAAAGATTGGGACCTATTAGAGAAGACAGGGCCCAGTCTACAGAAGAAAGCCCATGGAGGGGGGAAAAATAGCCAAAGGGAAAATATCTGATGAGAGGGAGGCCCTAAAAACAATCTCTTAGGCTTGAAGTTGAATAGCTAAAGTCTCTAAGGCAAGAAATGAGGACACTAGGAGGAGAATAAATAACTGCCTTGTGAAATCAGTTATTCTGGTTGTGGGTTTGCATGTGTTTGGGGAGGGGATGTCAAGACTATTCATACATACAAAATTTTAAGTTATTTTATTGAGGTAAGTACACTTACATAAAATGCACAAATCATAAGTGTACAGCTTGATGAATTATCACAAAATGAACACACCCATGTAACCACCACCCAGGTCAAGAAAGAGAACATTACCATCTTCATAAATATTTACTACTCATAACTTTCACACGATTAGTTTCTTAAATGAATTTGTGCCCTTCTAACATAGATGTCTAATGTCAAATGTGGCCAGTTAGGATGTTGTATATAGAGACTGGGAAAAGAGGGCTTGTTCTAAACAATGATTTTGAGAAAACACTTAAAATCCATAAACTTCCATAAAAGTGAGGTATTAAAATCTGAATAAAGTATAATCACATCCTGAAATAGTAGATAATTTTATGCACCTCCCAAAACCACTAGGGAATTGAAAATTCAGGTTCAGAGGGGAATCCCTACTAATAAAGGAACACTCTTACCTTCATTGTCTAAAGCTTTAAAGAACATACAGCATTTGGCACTCTTCCAAGCACATGGTGTGCTCAGCAAATATTTGTCCATAATACTAATATGATAAGTTACCTTTCTCATTGAATACACAGTGACCCCTGGTTTCCCTAAAGCAATAGCCTGTGCAAAGAATTATGACTTTTAGTTCTTCTGAAGTTCCTGGTTGGAGCCTCAGGGGGAAAGAATAATCTATGTGAATGAGTGGTGATGTGTTTTATACACCTGTTGAAATGATTTCATCTTTCACATCCACTTCTTCCCACAACCAAACACAGCTTTGAGTTTTGCAGAGATGAGGGAGAGGATAAAAGGAAGGAAAATACGAGGCAAGATGATGAAGAACAGAAGTATGGGAGGGGAAAACAAATGTGAGTTACGGCCACTCAGGAAAGGTGCCTTTGTACTTTCTTTGCTTCAAGTTATTAATATTACAACTTACCATAATAAGTAACCACATCTTTTATTAGATCAGATTCCATTATGTGCTACTTTTGTTTTAGTAGGTAATCATTTGTAAGCTGAAGCAAGTTCTCCATGGCAGCCACCATGGTGGGTAACTTCTAAGACAGAAAATTAAAAGTTGTTTGTCAAATGGAAAGATTATCTATTTTTTACAAAATGTAATATCCTTAATGAGCCCTTCAGTTGAAGCTACAGAAGACAGAGTTGATAAGTGATGAGTAAATCTGACCATAAGGAATGAGTCTAGTAACATTTACATGTTATAAGTTCTAATTCAAACCTGGTTTTACAAACCCCCCAAATGATCCCCGCTGTGCTACAAATACATTAATGATTTGTTTTGCCTTGATTTTTAGGTGGCCAGCAGAAATTAAGAAAGGATGAGGCACCTAATTTATAAGAATGTGTGAATATGATGGTTTGTCATGTTCTCAGCTATAGAAAGGCACAATTTTAGCATTTACTTGTTGGGGTTAAAGTATAAATAAGTAAAGAATTCATATTTTTCCTTGGTGTTCACTCTAGCCAGTGGATTATACATTAGCAGCTTTGCTTCTGAGTCAGCCAATTGGGTAATATGACAAATTGAATAATTCTTTAAGGTACTTTTACAAGACTATAGACAGTTCAAATACATTTTTTTAGGAATAAATGTCATATGGTGTAAATAAAACTGAGGTCTACTTTCAGGTTTATCAATAACCAGTTGTATGACCTGTGGCTACTTAACCTCTGGACCCTAAAATTGGGTGGTTTGTAAGAAGGTGGCTTTGGAATCAAGCAGACCTTGTTCAAGGCCCTTATTAGACCACTAGGGGCTTCAATTTTCTCTTATGCAAAATGGGGCTATTAATAGTCCAGCTTCATATAATGTTGTGAAAAGGTTTAAATAGACCAGTGCATATAAAATGCCCAGCATACAGTCAATGCTCAATAAATAATCGAGTCCATGTAAGTAGTCACTCTTTTCTTATCCATATCTGAAATGTTAAGGTTCTGTGAATGATGGAGTTTCTGGTATGTCTGTCAGGATTGCATCCAGTTGGGAATTTCAGTTTCCTGAGGGGTGGCATATTATAGCCAAAGTTTACTTATGCATAGTTCCTCTGGCATTGGTATATTTCAGTTACACATTTATTGAAAACCCTGATATCCCTCGAACGAAAGAAGAGGAAATCTGCTACTCTGTGAAAAGAGCATGTGGCCTCATCTGGCACAGTGCTTCAGGAGGAGGTATTTGTTTGTTTGCCTTAAGAATGAGTGGCCTTGGGATCACCAAGGCTGGAACAAAGGAGCATGGCTGGGCCTAGGAAGGTGGATGAGCAAAGACAGAAGGCCAGTATCCTTGGGAGGGGCTAATGATGGGGCAAATGAGTACTTCCATCAGCATCCTCTCTCTTGCAGTTTCCACAGCTATGGATGTAGTTTTGAGGGTGGGTGGACTAGGCCATCCCAAAGCTTGCTCAGTCCACCCCAAGCACAATAACAAAATTCTGTATCTTTTCAGTTCTTTATCACTGGCAAGTGTTTTTCCAGCCACAGATAGTAAACAGGAAAAAGGATACTTTGCTTGTTTTAAAGATGAGGGAATTGAGACCCAGAGAGCCCTAGGTTTGGAAGTCAGATATTCAAAACCCAGTTTTCCTGAAACATAGCTGTGCACATTTATATCATTTCTTTCCTTCCCATTTATATCTTTCTGAGTTTCAGTCTCTTCGTTAATAATACCTTCCTCACCAGGTCTGTGTGAGAACTAAATTAAATAAATGTGTATAGAGTGTTACATGCAGTAGTAGCTATTAGTTGTTGCTATCAGATAGCTATAGCTCCCTTACTGCCTGGGAGAATGCTAAATTACATTGTTTCTTCCATGAACCCCATGTTTTGAAAGATTTGTATATCAAATTACACCTATTGGTTAATATTTTTTTCTGTTATTATCAAAGGCATTTAAGACTGCCAGTTGGAGCTTCTGATCAGCAATTACATCAATACTGAATTGAATTAATTGCAATAAATCAAAGAAACCTGATATATAGAGAGCCCTTCATCCTCATCTTAGTAAATGTACGTCCTTAATTGCAATAAATCAAAGAAACCTGATACATAGAGAGCCCTTCGTCCTCATCTTAGTAAATGTACGTCCTTCAGGTTCTTTGAGATGTCTAAAACATCTTGCTGATCTCTAGCACTGTCTTTGCAGATTCTGGACATAGTTGAGCTCTCTCTCTCTTCTCAATGAGTGAGCCAAACCTTATTATTATAATCTGAGTGAGTTGACATTTTGTGTGTGATCTAATTACATTTTTTGAATGTTACAATTTTTTCCATCACATCATGGGAAAATTTGTGTGGTCCAGAAATAATAAAAATGAAATCATTAAGATTAAAATTAAAGATAAATTTTTAACATACAAGTACTACCAGAAGTTATTAATTAACAGGCTACCAACATTTCAGATAATATGTTCTGATATACAAGAACTAATTGTGTATATTTTATTCATTGCCATTAAAGGCCAAGTTAAATTATAGTTGTTTTTGTTTGTTTGTTTGTTTTTTAACTCTTCATCCATGCAATGTTTATAATACAAGGAAGGAAAGGAAAATCTTTTTTGGGGGGGGTATACAGAAATTAGGTCTTTCACAGACAAATTTAACTGTTAAGAGTGAAACTTATAAAGGATATAGAAAATGATCCATTTATATAAACTCATCTCTTATTTTGTAAAGATATGTCACATAGAGAACAAGTCCTGAGTCCTTCAAATATTATTGGGTCAGGCTAAAATAATTTCATTGTGAGAGCATTTTCCTTCTCGGTGTGCAGTCTAAGTGCATATTTTGTGCTCTTAGGAATAACTTTCCAAAGCTGAGTGAAGAATGTAGCAATAAAATCTAATAAGAATTATGGCTCATGACTTGAATGATGTCAGTACCCTTTTAATCCTCCCAAACATGAAAACGTTTTCTCCTCCTAAATTAGACTTAACTCTTTGTCTCTAAGAAAATAAACAGAGCTCTGCAATTCCTTTGGCAAAATAAGAGTTAAAGGAAGATGTTTTATTCCATTATTAATGCTTATGCTTATTATTAAGATAATCACTTTAGAAAAAATGTATACTAGACAATATTTTTATGAATACATATTATTTTGTCTGATATTTTTCCCCTATTAGCTAACATCAGAAGATCCCTGAGTTCATTGTTCCAGCAATAATTTCTTTTGTTTTCTTTAAATCAGTGGTTCTCAAATTGGAGTGTGAATTAGAATCACCCGGAAGGCTTGTTAAAACACAGATTGCAGGGACTCATTCTCAGAGTTTCTGATTCAGAGTTTTCTGATTCTGGGGTGGGTGTGAGAATGTGCATTTCTAATAGGTTCTGTGGTGTTGCCGATGCTGCTAACAACTGGTTTAAACCATTTAAACCTTCCTATCTTACAATTTAATCATGGGATTCAACCATCATGAGGCATGTATGTCCCCTTGGTTTAGAAGAAGCTCAAGTTTAGTAAGTTAGCTATAGTGTGGTTATTTGGCCACTCCAGATTTATTCAAGTCAAAGAACTGCCTACAGAGAAGCATGCCTGATGAAATGGTTTGATGCTTGAAGATGTCAGACTGTAGAATCTCTACGGGTAAGTGTGTGATTTTTTTAGTGACATCACATTTGCCTGCAGAGATTTTCCAGTCTGCCACTTTTGAAATTGTATTAAGATGGGGGAAAAGTTGTCTTCTTTCTACAGAGATCTTTCCAGAGGTTGCTAAATTTAAAAACTATATTTATGTGAAGTTAAAATTGAATGGGACAAAGGAGGTACAGTTGGATTTCAGATAGGAGACTAAATGAGAATGGATACGCTCTTCCATACATCACTATGGAGAATAAAGGAAAAATAAAGGAAAATGGGAAAAGCGAAGCTTCCCCAAACCACAACCAATCTCATTTGTAGCAAACAATGTTTTAGCTATAATTAAAGCCTTATAGTCAATCCAAGTAAATATCCTTGAGTTTCAAGCTATTTTATTTAAAGATCAGACTTTGTAATTGGGCTTCTCAGTTTTTTTCTTAATTTAGTTATGCTTAACTAATCAAAAGAAAGATGAGTGGAATGAGGAGTTGTACTTCTCACTTTTATTCCCTCCCTCTCTTCTACCTAGTATCTGTTTTATGATACGTAATACCACCTGCTATTACTTTTTAAAGTGCTGGAATAATGCAAAATTAGCAATATTTACTTCAGAAGCTCAAGAATAATCTAATTTGTGAGTATTGTGAGATCATTAACTCTGCACTATTTTTTTTTGTTCATTTTCCAGGACAGATATATTTTTTCTTCTAATGTTAACTGTAAATTTATTTCAACATTTGACTATAGCAAGGACTTTGGGTATTCTCTTCTTTGTTGTATCCCAAGATAGAGAACCGTTCCTGACACATAATAAGTACTAAATAAACATTTATTTGCTGAATGGACATTAACTTACTTGGGATTTATTTTTTGCAAATGCTTGTGTAGCATTAGAATGGCAATATATAGACATCAAGTCACATATTTTATTTATACCAGAGTGAATATATTTGATATCAGACAAGATAAAAACACAGCACTTAAATATGAAAAATCTATTTTGGTAAAAAAAAGAATATCCCTGTAATAAAATACATTATAATGGAACTTTAAAAAACAATATCCTTTTAGTCTTGTAGTGTTATATTATGCTTTTCTTGCATGTAGTTTTATTTCCGATGGTGAGTTTTTTAGTCTTGGATTATATCCAAATTTATGTAATAATGAATCACAAAATTAGTTTGATTATTGTTTACACTACACAATACAGTGTCTTGATTATCTGTTAATCTGCTATATACACATCTTTTGACCTCAAGATGACTTTAAAAGTATCATTTCGATTGCATCCTGACTTTTCTACCATAAATACAAACTGACATTAAATCTCTCATAAGTGTGTGGAGGATATAACAGGTGGCCCTGATCTGATGTGACTGGAGCTAAATAATGTGTTGAAATAATTGGAGCTTAAAAAGATAGGAAACATCTGGCCTTTAAGGGAGAACATTTTCATCCTTTTACTGCTTTTTAAATAGAGAGCTACATCATTCCGGGTTATGCAGGATAAAAAGGGGCTAGGGTTAGGAACTCCACGATCCTCGTTCTGCTCATCTGAGCTCCAAAGGGTGGGACTAGTATACTTTGGTTATGGGAGGAAGAGAAGGTTTCTTATGCCATTTTTCATTTTCCTTTTTCCAGTCATGCTTTCTGTTTTATATGTGCTTGCAGGGCCTGGTTAATGGTATTAATTGCTCTTTTGAAGGAAAATTGAACTTGTGAATGACGGGATCATAGTTGCCATGTCCCTGATTGTTGATATCTTGTTTCTTTGCTCTATGGGAAGGCATGGATGGAACAGAGCTTTGGAATAGCATCTTCTTTTTTGCTGTATGACTAGGCTCTTTAGAGACACCAACCTGTAACACAGGGCTCCTGTTAGTTTAAGCACTTATATCTATAGAGAGAGACCTCTTTATATTTGATGTATAAGCATTATTTGACATTAACATATTAGTACAGATACATTTATAAGACTATGCATGGACGATATGAAAGAGCTGAAAAAACTGAACAGTACAATTACGTTTTGAAAGATCAGGAGGTTAAGATGTACCCATTGGTTCTCAACCCTGACTTCACATCAGAATCATCTTGGAATTTATGAAACAGATGGGTTCCCATACCCAACCAAGTCCTCCTGAATCTGCACTTCCAACATGTGAATTTGAGATGTCTCTATTAAAAAAAAAAAGATGAATACATTTTATTTTTTAGAGAAGTTTTAGGTTCACAGCAAAATTGAGTGAAAGTACAGAGAGTTCCCATATATGCGTATAATAAGTCCTCACTCAATGTCAATACCTTCTGGGACTTTAAACAAAATGTGTAATGAATCCAGTTTTACCATAGGCTAATTGATATAATAAACAAGAGTTAAGTTCCTACGGTATCCCAGGTTTCTCATCAATGTTATAACAAAACAGTGTTATTTGAGGACCCACTGTACCCCCTATTCCGACACTCTCACAAGTCCCCTACAATGGACAGTTTGCATCATAGTGATACATTCCTTACAATCTATAAACTACACTGACAGACACATCATTATCACTCAAAGTCCATAGTTTAAATTAGGGTCAGTCTTAGTGTTCTGTGGGTTTTGACAAATATATGATGACACGTATCCACCATTGTAGAATTTATTATACAGAATAGTTTCAGTGCCCTAAAAATTCTCTGTGCTCCACCTATTCACCCGTGCTTTCCCCCAACTCCTGATCTTTTTACTATCTTCATAATTTTGTCTTTTCCCAAAAGTCATAAGGTTAGAATCATACAGTCTGTAGCCTTTTCAGATCGGCTTCTTTCACTTATGCATTTACATTTCCTCCATGTCTCTTCATAGCTTCATAACATTTCTTTTTGGCACTGAATAATATCCCACTGTCTGGATGTACCACACTTTATCCATTTATCTACTGAAGGACTTTGTGGTCGCCTCCAAGTTTGGGCAATTTTGAATACAGCTTCTATAAACATCCATGTGCAGGTTTCTGTGGGAATAAAAGTTTTCCATTTATTTGGGTAAATACCAAGGAGCATGATTGCTGGATGCTATAGTAGGATCTATTTAGTTTTCTAAGAAACTGTCAAACTGTCTTCCAAAGTGGATGTACCATTTTGCATTCCCTCAGCAATGAACAATAGTTCCTGTTGTCACACATCCTCGTCAGCATTTAGGGTTGTCAGTGTTTTGGATTGTGGCCATTCTAATAGATGTGTAGTGGTCTCATTGCTGTTTTAATTTGCAATTCCCTAATGGCATATGAGGTCAAAGATTTTTTCATATGCTTACTTGCCATCTGTAGATCTTCTTTGGTGAGATTACAAAAGCAACCCAAATCTAATCGTTTTCTTATTGTGGAGCTTTAAGAGTTCTTTGCGTATTGACATTGGTGTTTTATCAGAAGTGTCTCTTGCAAATATTTTCTCCCTGTCTGTGGCTTATCTTGTTATTCCCTTGACACTGTCTTTTGCAGAACAGAACTTTTTAATTTTAATGAAGCCCAATTTAATTATTTCATGGATTGTTCCTTTGTTGTTGTATTTTAAAAGTCATTGAAATACCCAAGGTCACCAAGGTTTTCTCCTTTGTCACATTTTAGGAGTTTTTATAGTTACGTGTTTTACATGAAGGTCTTTGATCTATTTTGAATTAATTTTTATGAAGGCTATAGGGTCTGTTTACAGACCCATTGTTTTTGTATGTGAATGTCCAGTTGTTCCAGTACCAGTTGTGGAAAAGACCATCTTTGCCCTATTATATTGCCTTTGCTCCTTTGATCAAAATCAGTTAACTATATTCATGTGGGTCTATTTCTGGTCTCTTTGCTCTGTTCCATTCTGTGATTTTTCACCAACACCACACTGTCTTGATTACTGTAGATTATAGTAAGTTTTAAAGTTGGGCAGTGTGAGTCCTCTGACTTTGTCATTCTTCTTCAATATTGACTTGGCTATTCAGGGCCTTTTGCCTCTTCATATAATCTTTAGAATCTGCTTGTCGATATCCATGAAATAACTCTCTGGTTTTTTCATTGGGATTGCACTAAATCTATAGATCAAGTTGGGAAGAATTAACATCTTGACAATATTGAATCTTTCTAGTCATGAAAACGGAATATTTCTTCATTTACTTAGTTCTTCCTAAAAATCTTTCATTAGAGTTTTGTTGTTTTCTCCATATAGATCTTGTATGTCTTTTGTTGGTTTATACTTAAATATTTATCTTTTGGGGGTGGGGGTATTATAAATGGGGATGTGTTTTTAATTTTTAAATTCCACTAGTTCATTGCTGGTATATAGGAAAGTGATTGATTTTTGCATATTAACATTGTGTCCCTCAACCTTGCTATAATTGTTTATCAGTTCCAGGAGTTATTTTGTCTATTCTTTCAGGTTTTCTCAAGAGAAATTTAAAAATATTTTTAACTAAAGGAAAATGAAAACACAGCAATCATGTCATGTGAAAACAAAGACAGTTTTATTTCTTCCTTCTTACTTGGTACACTTTATTTATTTTTCTTGTCTTACTGCATTAGCTAATTCCAGTACAATGTTGAAAAGTGATGAGAGGGAACAGCCTTGCCTTGTTTCTGATCTTAGCAGGAAAGCTTCAAGTTTCTCACCATTAAGTATGATATTTCAATTTTAATTTTTATTATTATTTTTTTCTTCTGCTTACTTTGAATTTAATTTAGTTTTCTTTATCTAGTTTCCTATGGTGAAACCTTAGATGATTGATTGTAGAGCTTCCTTTTATTCTGATACAGTTGACTGTTGAACAACATGGGTTTGAACTGCATGGGACCTGCACAGTTCAAACTTATGTTGTTTAAGGGTCAACTGTATTTTCGATCACTGGTTGGGAATCTGCATATGCAGAGGACTGACTTAAGTTAACTCAGATTTTCAACTGCGTTGGGGGGTTTGAAACCCCCATGTTGTTCAAGGATCAACTGAACCTGTATTTAATGCTATAAATTTCCCTCTAAGCACTGCTTTCATTACATCTCAAGATTTTTTAAAAGTTGTGTTTTCATTTTCCTTTAGTTAAAAATATTTTAAAATTTCTCTTGAGATTTCTTCTGTGACCCACACATTATTAAGAAGTATATTGTTTAATCTCCATGGATTTTGTGATTTGCCAGTTATCTTTCTGTTGTTGGTTTCTAGTTTAATTCCATTGTGGTCTGAAAACAACTTTCTATGATTTTAAGTTTGTTAAGGTGTGTTTTATGACCCACAATGGAGTCTATCTTGGTGAATATTCCATGTGAGCTTGAGAAGAATGTAATTTGCTGTTTTTGGATGAAGTAGTCTATACATGTCAATTATTTCCACTTGATTGATGTTGTTGTGTTCAGTTCCATCCTTACTGATTTTCTGGCTGCTGGAGTTGTCATTTCTGATAGAGGGGTGTTAATCTTGCCAAGTGAAATAATGTATTTTTCTATTTTTCCTTGCAGTTCTATTCATTTTTGCCTCATGTATTTTTAATGCTCTATTGTCAGATGCATATACATTAAGGATTATTATGTCTTCTGGGAGAATTAACTCCTTTACCCTTATGTAATATATCTCTTCATTCCTGATAACTTTTCTTGGTCTGAAGTCTGCTCTGTCAGAAATTATAGCTATTCTCACTGTCTTTTGATAAGTGTTAGCATGGTATATCTTTCTCCATTATTTTACTTTTAATCTACATGTGCCTATATTTAAAGTATGTTTCTTGTAGACAATATATTGTAGGGTCTTATTTTTTGATAAACTCTGAAGTCTCTGTCTTTTAATTGGTGTATTTATATTTGAAGTGATTATCGATGTAGTGGATTAATATCTACAGTATTTGCTATTATATTTTATTTGTTGGCCTGTTCTTTGTTTCTATTTTTGTCTCTCACTTTTCCTGTTGTTTTTAGTTTTAATTGAACATTATGTATGACTCAATTTTCTCTCCTTTTCTAACATATCAATTATACTCCCTTTTTTTAAAACTCTTTTTCATGGTTTCACTAGAGTTCGCAATATACATTTAAACAAACCTAAATTGACTTTCAAATAACATCATGCCATTTCACATATAGTGTAAATACTTTATAATAACAAAATATTCCTAATTTCTTCATACTATGCCTTGTATCATTGTTGTAATTCATTTCACTTATACATAAACATAAATAATCATATATCTGTATATGTATATATAGATCTATTTATATAGATATTAATATATCACACATAAGCATACATAATTTAATACATTGTTGCTTTTATTATTTTGAACTCTTACCTGTTGATCAATTAAGAATAAAAGTAAAAATGTTTATTTTATTTTTACTTATCCATTTTCTGATTCTCTTCTTTATTTAGATCCAAGTTTTGGCTTTTATTAATTTCCTTCTCGCTAAAGAACTTCTAACATCTCTTGCACAGTCAGACTTTTGGCAGCAAATTTCCTCAATTTTTGTTTGTCTGAGAAAGTCTTATTTCTCCTTAACTTTTGAAGGATAATTTCACAGGACACAGAAGTCTAGGTTGGTGTTTTATTTTCTCTCAACACTTTAAATGTTTCACTCAGCTCTATTCTTGCTTGTATGGTTTCTGAGAATTAGCCTGACAGAATTATTATCTTGATTCTTTATCAGTAAGGTGATTTTTTCTTCTTTTTTGGAGATTTTCTTATCAATTTTCTGAATTTTGAATATGATATTCAAAATAGGTGTTTTCGTTTGTTTGTTTTTGTTTTTTGTTTTTTTGCATTTATCCTGCTGGTGTTCTCTGAGCTTCCTGGATCTGAGGTTTGATGTCTGATATTCATTTAGGGAAATTCTACATCATTATTCATTCAAATATTGCTTCTTTTCATTCTTCTACATCTGGTATTCCCATTACACATATGTTTTACCTTTTGTGGTTATGTCACAGTTCTTGGATATTCTGTTCTGTGGTTTTTGTTTGTTTTGTTTTGTTTTTCAGTCATTTTTCTTCTTTGCTTTTCATTTTTGGAAGCTTCTATTGTCATGTCCTCAAGCTCAGAGATCCTTTCCTCTGCTGTGTTCAGTCACTAATTAACATATCAAAGGCATTCTTAATTTCTGTTATAGTGTTTTTTGAACTCTAGCATTTTTTCTTGATTTTTTTTCTTAAAATTGCCATCACCCTGCTTACATTAACCATTTGTTTTTGTATGTGGTCTAGTTTTTTCAGTAAATCCCTTATTATTGTTCATTTTTTAATTATTGATCTGACAATTTCAACATTATTGCTACATTTGACTTTGGTTCTTAGGTTTGTTTAGTCTCCTCACACTGTGTATTTTGAGTTTTAGTATGCCTTGTCATTTTTTTGTTAGAAGGTAGACATAACGTACTGTATAAAGGAACTGTGGTAAATAGGCCTCTAGTAGTATGATGGTAAGGTGTGAGAATAGGGGAAATGTTTTATAGTCATAGGATTAGGTCTTGGTGTTTTGGTGAGCCTGTTCTCCTGGACTGTGAACTTCACCAGTGCTTTTTAGCTGCCCCCAACACACAACCCCTCTACCTTAGATGGGACTGGATGGCTAGAGAGTGCTTGAGTTGAGTATTTCCCTTCTCCCAGTTCCATTTGTCTCTAATAAAGCCCCAGTTGCTTAGGCCTCTTGTAAAATAGTTTTACCTGAGAGTAGGCCTTGTTAAGAACACAACGCTCTGGAGTATTTCAAAATGGTTCCCTTTCTCGTTCCCCTACTAGAAGCACGAGGAGATTTTTCTCTGATACATACTGTGAAGATCTAGTTGAGCTCCTGGAGGTAAAACTCACAAGCATGGGGGTCTCTATGTCTGGAGTTTTTAACTCTCAGACTTTTCTACACTGAACCTTTGGCAATTCATCAATTGCAGTTCAAATTTTGTTATCCTGGCACTGGTTCCTATGGAGGTTCCTGCTCATGGCTTTCTACTGCAGTGTAAGTTGTGATTCTCTGTATTCACCTCTCTAATGAATCTAAGATGAGTTGTTGATTTTTCAGTTCATATAGCATACTACTTATTGTTAGCTTGGAGTGGTGACTTCTAAGCTCCTTACCTGATGCAACTCTAGAAGTCTCTTTCTCAAAATAAATCTGATAATTGGACAGATTTGGAGCTCATTGTTTTTAAACTTTAAAAAAGTAACACTATCTTGTTTCAAAGAAAATCTATGAATTTATGAATTATAAAATAATTTAAAATATAAAATTGGTAAAAGTGGTGGGGGCTGTTCTGGTTCAAGTGTGTGTGTTGGTGAGGCAGAGACCCAAAGTTTTATGCTTTCAGACCCTCCCCTGATGGCAGCTCCAAATTGCCTCTGTTGAGTCCTTCGTTAGCAAGTGGAAAGCCAATGATCTCTGAAAGCTCTTGGGAGAGGGTTGCATCTGAGTGGCCAATTAAGGCAGGAAGACAGAACTCAAATGGGTACTGACTTCAGATATTTGCTCTGTAATCCCAGTAGAAAGTGAAGGGAGCAGGAGAGTGATGCAATTGAAATCAAAGTTAGATTCCTGTTTGCTGTACAAAAAGACCAGTTTGCAGCTTGCCTCCTTTAAAGGATCCTGCTGGTACAGGGTGTTATTTAGTTAACCCAGCCTAAGGGGATGTTTTAAAGATAGGGGATTGCCCTGGTGATGAACAAATATGAGAAATAAACTTCCAGTGGGGCTGGGTTGCCTGCTGACTGTGATTTCCTGATGATCTATAACAATGGTTATTCACTAACAGCTGGCCCATGTCTCCCTCATGTCTCCCTCGGACAAAGCCACTGGAATCACAGGCGCTCAGATTGGTGAACCAGAACCGTTTCCCTGGTAACAGTTAGCTAGCACGTGTTTTATTGTTTCCAACTGCTTTTCCTGGGGTATTTGCAGGTGGTGGGAGATGCTTTCTTAAAGAGGGGTCATAACCTCATGAACTTTCAGATGTTGCAACAAATTGGGGAACAAAACATTTTTTTTCCTTTCAAATATATTAAGTAAATCTTATTACATAGCATTTTCAAGACAGATGCAGCCTAACAGTTTTTCTATTTTGCCATTATTTCCAGATGTTATCAATTTTAAAGTGAGAGTTCCATTCATGATCAGAATCTGCAGCAAGGAAATATTAGTGTTTTGTATGGCAGCAGAATAGTATTTTGGCTTTTGGGGGTGGGTGTGTTCTGGTTCTATATATTGCTATAAAATATGCGATCAACTCATAAAATGTGAGTGTATTTTTAATTGGCCTTTTAATTGTTTGTATATTTTGCTTCTCCATTAATTTAGCTCAATGTTTTTGCCTTTGCTGGTAATTTTTTTTTCTTTCTTTTTATGTACCAGAAAATTTATAGGGTTGCTATAAAATACAAGACCAAACAAGATAAGACTTGATCACATTAGAATTTCCTTCTGTTTGACATTTTTAAAGGATCAGTTAATTTCTAGATGGATAGCTCCCTCTTCTGTCTGGTTTGGAGAACTTGCACCTTTTGAAACTACAGATGGAAGATGCAGTATGTATGCATCACAGAATTCTCCATCTTGGCTGAAAGTTGAATATAGTTACTATCTGTAGAATAGCAATTCATGAATTGGAATATGGAGGATGCCTCCACTGTAATAATTTGGCTTAAAATAGAATCACCAACCCTGCTGTAACAGCTGGCTGAAAGTAAATGAAAACATTCTTTTAAAGTTAGTATTAAACTTTATCAGCAGATATCACTAAAACATAAACACAGGCCAGATCAATCACTGTCAGAACTGTATTTAAAATACCTGGACTTGTTCAATAAGCGTTTGTCACTTGATTTGTACAGAATTCAAACAATACTGCAAGCCAAGGTTTCTCTTGAGCCTGATTTGCAAGGCCTTTTCTGGTAAGTGTTCTCCCTCGGTTTCCAAACATGCACTTACTTATAAACTAGATCTGTAGCATTCAAATCCTTTTTTTCAGGACTTTAGGTTTCTTAACATTTTTCTTTGAAAAATATCTTGCCTTTGTTTCCTTGGGTCCAATTTAATCACTACAACAAGAGTTAGGGTTATGCTCTGAAAATGAACACAGCAAGATCTATAACCTAAATGCATAACCGTAAACCAAAAGAGTTACTAAAACTATTTATGATGGTGAGGGTACTTATATACAGTCTTTGTTTCCAAAGACATGAAGAAGTGAGAAATGTTGACTGTGAAGAGGAAAACATGGGTTTATTCCGATTCACCCCTCTCATTCCCCTCAGTGGCAGGGTGTTGGCGATTATAGGCCTCTAATTATGTGACTATGTATTAAATGAGCACTATTCACAGTTCTCCACTTTGCTTTTGTTGGGGTAGCCACACCTAGGAACCATCTGAAAGAGAAACCTCATTTTACCTCACATATTCCTGTTGATACCAGGTCATTATAGTCTTACTTTTCAGTTTTGTTAGAGGGGTACAAGGAACAACTTGGATATAGTGGCATGAGCATCAGAAAACTATTCATTATCGAAACTTGGAGACTTGAGCATACACTGACAAGTTTTCAATTACATCCTTATCTCCAAGTACGTGAAATAATACTCCAAGTAATAAAGTATTAGACTGTAAATCTCATGTGGAATGAGGGATTGTTGGAAACCACCAATCATTGGACACCCAATTCAACTTCCCTTTTCAGAGCACTGAGCCCAGAGAGGGTAATTGTCTTGTTGAGGCTCCTGCAGCTTGGTGGTAACAGAAATGGTTTTTCTGACTCCTATTCGAGTGCTCTTTTGGCCAGGCCACACCCTTTGTAGGAGTCAAGGAGTTCTTTACTACTTGGCTGTGGTTGTGATTCCTTCCTTCTCCAAGTGCGCAGACTCTCACCCCACTATTTCCCAGATTTGCATCCTAGTGACTTACTACCTGAGTGACTTTGGACTAGTTAACCAATCTCTTTGTGCTTCAGTTTTCACTTCTATGAAATGGGATAATAATAGTACATCTCTCATAGAGTTAATACCAGTGATGCGCATGGCTCACTACCTGGTACATAGTGAGCAGTTCATAAACACTGGCTAGTGTTTTTATATGTAATTTTCTGCTATTCTTTATCCAGTGTATGTTGTGGTCATCATTTACTCTGTAGCACACAGTAATCACATTCTGGAACATCTGAAGGTTGTACTCTCATATTCATAACAGCATTATTTACAATTGCCAAAATGTGGAAGCAACCCAAGTGTTCATCAGGGGATGCATAGATAAATAAAACGTAATATATACATACACTGGAATACTATTCAGCCTTAAAAAAGAAAGGAAATTGTGACACATTCTATAACATTGATGAACCTTGAGGACATTATGTTAAGTGAAATGAGCTAGTCACAAAAAAGCAAATACTGCATGATTCCACTAATATAAGGTAGCTAGAGTAGTCAAATTGAAAACGACAGAAAGTAGAATGGTGGTTGATGAGCTGGGGATAGGGAACAATGGGGAATTATTATTTCATGGGTATAGAGTGTCAGTTTGAAAGATGAACAGAGTGCTGGAGATAGGCTGCACAACAATGTGAATGTACTTAACACTACTGACTTGTATATTTAAAGATGGTAAATTTTACGTCATGTGTATTTTATCACAATTAAAAACATTTTAAAATTAAATAAAAACAACTGAAAGGTCTAATGCAATTAGAGCATATTAGTTATGTGAATTAAGCCTGGACATTTTGACTCCTTGGCCCCAGAGTTCTGGGCCAGTGCTATGGGTTAGAATCAAAAAGATTTAAATAGGTAGGTAGGTGTATGATAATAGTTCTCGAATATCATATCTGTTTTAGTTCTGTTTCCTTTCTCTAAGATTGCTGACTTCCTGCCAAGGATGGACTTAATTTCTAGGGTCTCATAGTTTATGGACTTGAATGAAATTACATATGCATACTTTTCCCAGAGATACATGAAGAAACTCCACAGAGACTCTTCAAAAAATGCAAACACATGAAAAGCAAATATGATTTAGCAAGTTTAGCATGAACAAAAACTCCTTTGGGGAGTTGGTAGAGGCTGTTAGAAGAAGCTTAGAAACAGCCTTATTGGAAAAGAGCCCGCAAAGAGGTAGAGAGAGAAAAAGAGAGAAGAAAATTCCATCTTGGTTTAGGATTATTTTTTTAATTTCTGTTTAATTATCATGATTGTCTACAGAGATGATTAAAAGCATCACACATTTCCAAGATAAAAAGCCCAATTGGAAAAGGGTTTATGCTAAATTGGCATTTGATCGTTTCTTTTGGCATTTGATCATTCCCTTTTATTTCAAGTCAAGAATTCTTTTTTTTCAATAAATATCCTTTTTATTTCAATTCAGTCATATTCACTGAATATCTGCTATGTAGTGTCTCAGAGAAGAGACTGCTGGATTGGTTGGATTTTTTAAAAAAAAGTTTTAAAAGAAGGTAAATACTTCAAAAAATTTTTGTAATGTTCAAAGTAACTAAATATACTGGAAATAATAACAAATAGTCTTCCTTCCAAATAATGTTTCCATTATGACCATGAAACTTATGTAACCTAAGTTTTGCAGAGCAAAATTCTTCAATATATTGTAACAAGAACGTCTTCTCTCTGACATGCTATAGGGAACAATCACCACACGGGTAGATGTGTCTGCTCAAGCCAGCATAAAAAAACATGAAAAGATAGGTACTTATATCAGCTTGTCAAAAATAGCAACGGATATGCTCAGTAAATAGGACAGGATTAAAGTGTATCCAAGTCTGTCACTTTCAAAATGTCACATTTTAATTTTACTATGTCCTTTTGAAATAACAATCAGAAGTGTTGCTTTAAATGTTATATTGTAAATTAAACATTGAAATACAATTATTAGCTTATTCAGGAGCACTGCATAATTCCAATTTTAGCATTATCTTAATAAAAATCTGGGTTTATGAATCCATCAATAGGCCTTTTATTAGAATTCCAGGAGGTTAATAACAATCTTGAAATCACAAAATATGCATAAAGGAAAATATCAAACTTACCAAGAAAAATAGGTGTAACAGCACAAGACAAAGGGCAAATTTCAATGACATTATTCAGTTTTCTATTCTTCAGCATCGGGTACTTTCTCTGATCACCTGAAGACTTTAGACATCAGTGAAAAAAAAGAAAGGAGGTGGTGGTGTTAATATTAAGAGCTATGAAAGGTGAAAAATGGGCTCTGACCAACACATCTAAACACATTGATGTATTTCATAATAGAAACATTTTCCTTTTCATTGTCAATATTTCTAGTTGAATAAGTACCTGCCACCCCAACAATTCTTAATAAAAACATTTTACCCTTTTGAGAAAGAGTCATCATTTTGAAGGAGTCATCACATTTAGCTTTTAGCCAAAAGTGAACTGTTGGTGGCTTTTGAATCCTTTTCAAGTCATGAAAGCTTAGAGAGAAACTAAAGAGAAAGAGATGAGATCTGAGCCTACCTCTTTCAGTCCTTGAGAATTAATTCCCCTTCCAAGTAATTTCTTAAATAGTGAGGCTGCATCAGAACCCTCAGTTCTTCTCCTTGGAAGTTATTAAATCAGCAGAAAGACCGACAATAATGGCACATGAAATCTAAGTTTTGTATAGGAAACAGACAGGGAGTCTACACTTTGTTATTCACTTGATAGACAGAGCCATTTTGACAGCCCTAACCTTGGAAACCACAGGTCCTGCTGAGCTCAGCAGGAGTCAAACGCTGAGTACCATCTGTCAAAGCTGTATTTCCCCCTCCTTCTTATCCATCCTTTTACTATAACATGCTAAAAACAGCGCTGACTGAAAGTCGCTAACTACAGTTAAACTTGTGTGCATTGTAACACTAATGTTGGGGTAAGAAATTCACTCTGCAATCTACCACATTTGATTAAACTGAATGAGGTCTTCTAGGTCCTTTCTTAATAGTTATTAGCAGAAGAAAGTGTGGGTTGAACTCTGTAATTATACTGCAAACAACTAATGCTACAAAATAAGGAAATTGCATCATTTCGTATGGTTTTGCCAACACTGTAACTAAAATGATGAATGGTTTGGAAAGTTCTCAAGTCTTCAAGATTTTCTTTTCTTAATGTAGTTTAATTAAACATGTAAAAAACAACAACAAATTTACTTCTTTCCAAAAAATAGAGATTTTAGTGAGTTAAACTCTTGCTGTATAAAAAGAAATCTCATTCAGAATACTCTTTCTCCTCCTCTCTCTAAAATAATCAATTCTAAAAAATTAACAAGCCTAATCATAATAAAATCAATTAAATTAAGTGTGATATAGCTCATACTGCACTTGTACAGAAGACAGTATTATCAATTGATAATATAAAGGAGCTAGAACTAGCATTGCTTTTGATTAAGTGCTACCAAAATGTTACATAATTGTTGAAGCACAAATTTATTTTGCATTACATTTAAAATTCTTGTACATCTAATAAATAATATTAGGTATCTATTTAAAATCTTTAAATTTATAATACCTTTTCTAGCACAAGCAGCTCATTCAGAAATTTAGAGAAAGTTCCATAAATACAGAATCATGCAATAATAGAAGTTAGGAATTTAAAAATCGAAGAAAACGAGGTTTTGTTTTTTAGCAGAATTACAAATTTTAATTTTCAATTAGATTTTGTGCTTTATTCTGATTTAGTCTTTGTTTTATCAAATCTTTCTTCCAATTTTTTCAAATGCTGAAAAAGTTATTTAAGACACTATTCCATGATAATAATACTATATATTACTGCTACTAAATATACCATACTATAGCAAGTAATTATTCATTGTTTAATGGAGAATTACATTGTCAAGATATTATTAAGAAGTATTTTAATTAATTGATGATTCTATTTATACAAGTGTGTACTTTTTACATTTACATTTTACTCAATGTGCCAAATGTACTTTTTGCAGAGATATGACAGCTCTACATATAAATACTTGAAATATTTTATGTGAAATATTTTTAATAAGTTGCACACCCAGAAGGTGATTTTGTTACTTAAAGTGATCAAGAAATGATTTATTTTGCAATGTCAAAACAAGTTAACTCATAACAAATAGCTTCTAATATTACAAGATTGGATTTTTGTGCCTCAGTTTTGCAAGAGACTTTGGCTGTATATATTCTCATGAACACATATGTATGCATGAAAGCATTTAAACTAAGTCTGACTAGGTAATATTTGAGTTGGGGATTTGCCCCTTTTTTGAGCTTCCCCCTCCTGCTTTTCATCCTAGGAGGGGCTGATCTCATTCAGAGGCTGCGGAAGGAAGCTGCCTTTGCTGGCAGGCAGTCCCTGTTCTGTTTCTTCCACCAGAGTGTTGAGGTCTGAAATCTATTCTCCTAGGGTCAGGAAACAACTTTCACCACATTGAAAAAGAAGATCCCAAGGCAAATGCCTGAGGGAAAAGGAGCACGTGGACTTAAATTAATCTTGCTGACAGTTATTCTGAGAGCAAAGAGAAGCAGAGGTGAGTAGGAGGGGAGGCACTTCCAGAGATAGAAAGGGTATAGACAGTGGAAGTAAACTTGGGTTTCCTCAGGTTTCACCTTAGGCCTGGTCAGTGTCCATAGAGTAGCTTTGTTTTGCACCATGCATGTGTATACTTTCTTGATTCTCACTGTTATTGCTGTTAATTGTCATAATCTCAGAGTATCGTTTTGTTCAACACTTCATTTAAGGATGAAGAAACTGAGACCCAGACAAGTCTACTCTGTGGTTATCCAAACCTTGGTAAAAAAACCCCATGTTTCAATGGGACGTGACTGTGTTTAAATCCTTCCAGAGAATTTAACTTAATAATTTGCTCTATAGTCTTTCATAACAATTATACCCTGAATTTTATATTTTATGTATATATTTATACTGTAGCTGTTTTAAAAAAGAGTGGAGACAAGTCCTTATGTTTATACTATAATTTAGAGTTTACAAAATACTTTTTTTGCTTTGACTTTCTTACATTCTTAGTTGATCTGGCATAATACCTTTTTTTTTTTTTATTTGGTGAGGGAGAGAGAGAAATCTAAAGGTTATGTTTATTGTTATGTCCGTAGTCAATTCAAGTCTACTGGATTTGTTGAGTATCTGCTCGTCACACAGCTCTGTGGTAATCTGGGCATCGGGGATAAGAGTCATTCAGTCATTCAACAAAAATTTCTCAAGGCCCTGCCATGTGCTAAGAATTGGGGAGACTGAGAAAAAGTCCTTGCATTCATGGAGGCTACATTTTAGCAGGTGTAGGGGGAGGAGCATGATGACAATCATAGAACTATTATAAAATTGCAACAACTCTAAGTGGATGTGGAAGAAAGACATGAAACTATGAGTGGGAATCACAGGGTGAGCTTTTCCTGTCAGACAGGTCTACAAGGTGCCCTGAGTAAGTGTACTGGGGAAGGGCAGAGAGAAGAGAGATACCCAGGCAGAGGGAACACCGTGCATAAGGACAGAGGGCACACAAGCCAGTGCGAGGACCTGAAAGCTGGTGTGAGGGCAATGTGGAATGTGAAATGGAGAGTGAGGGGGAGGGTCAGACATTGCAGTGCAGTGAGGGCTGTACTAAGGATGATTGAGCGTTATCAACTAATAGCAACTAGAAGCAAATGGATTGTTGGAAGCAGCACAGCAGTATGGTGACATGATTAAATTGGATAGATGACCACTTTGGCAGCAATGTAGGAAAAGCGTTGCCTGGGCAAGAGTGGAGCCTTGGCTGGGAGGACCTGACTTGCTCATTGGATGAGCAATTCCAACATATGTCTCCATTGTACAGATGGGGCAGCTGAGGCCCGAGAAATGACATAATCAGGTTCAGGTTTCACATCTCCTGATTCCTAGGCCAGATATTGCTGGCAGAACTATTCCACCTGAAAGTTCCCATCTTGACAGAAAAGTGGAGAGTATTCCCCCCACTCCTATTTAGTTTCTCTCTCACTTTGCGATCTTTACATAGAATCACACGGATTAGCAAAATAATATTTTGTTTAATCCTCATGAGAAAATTGCAAGGTAGACATTATTATGTCTATTTCACAAAAGAAGAAGCTGAGATTCAGAGACTGAGTGCTGTGTGTTCTGGTTTCCTTATCTATAAAATGGGGCTCATAATATTACTGACCTCAGAAGATTTAATGGGCAGTGTTCTTTTTGTTATTATTATCCACGGAATTCAGAGCCAGATTTAATGATAATTTTTAGTAACAATATTAGGTTTCATGGTTACTGCATTCATTTCCATTTCCTTTTCCTGGTGCTTGCTTTCTTTTAAAGAAATAATAAGAGCAATTTAATAACTACTGAAAATTTGGAAAACGATCCCCTATATTCTATTTTTCTTGATAGGATATGATTAGATTTCACAAATGTTTTCCCATTTTTTTTTAGAAGTGTACCTAGTTGGAATCATAATATACCATAATTTTATAACGTGCTTTTTCTCTTAACATTATCCCAGAATTTTTCATGGTTGCTGCCAAGTCTTGGTGAATATCATTTTAAATAACTAAATATTTCACAATTAGCCATATTCTAAGCATAGAGTATTTTGGTTGCTTTCAGTTTTTCTCTATTATAGTTAATACTCTAATGACCATTTTCGTACATACAACATTTTCTTCCTTGGGAGTATCTTCTTAGGATACATTTTCAGAAATTAGATTAAAAATCAGATTAGAACTTGAATGTTTTTTATAATATTTGCTACTTATTTGTAAACCATGGCCCTACTTTTTTATTTTTAGTTTATTAACCTTATTTTATAAATATCCTTTGTTTTATTTGGCTTCCAACCTATGTTTTTTAAAAGTTGATGTGTTCAAGGTCATGGGAGTGAGAAACGCAGAATCAAGACTTGAAGTGTTCTTTCTACTATACTAATGTTGCCAATGGGAAAAAAAATATTGTCACAGCCCAGACGAGTGAGCCATCCGTTCCGTAAGGACTAGCTGAGGCAGCAGAAAGGGCAGCTGTCTAAGATTTGGGAGTTCTGTGTTCGAGATCACTACCACCAATCTTCTATTGTTTGACTTTGGTCTTCTCAACCATAACAATGATTTATAGATTCTTGCCCATATTTCATGGGGCGTTTGAGGCTTAGATAATGTACCCGAGTGCTCTTGCAACAGTGTAAATCACTGCATCTGTGGAGGGCAGCATCTTTCTCACCAAATCCTGAGCACTGAGCTGCTCTAAGAAACTGCACTACAGTGTTTCTCAGACTTGAATCTGCATATCAATCAGCTGCGCACTCTGTTACATTTGTTTCAGTAGGTCTGGGGTAGGCCCGAGATTGACATTTCTAACAAGCTCCCAGGTGATGCCTGAGGCTGGCCCAGGAACCACACTTTGAGAAGCAGGCCATAGTAGCCGTCTGAGTGGTTGTTGACTTGCACAGGTGACTGTCTCCTTGGTGCAGAGTACCCTGACCATGGAGCAATTTAATAAATGGAAAGATTAAGGATGAATAGTAGTTGGCCAGGTGGTCTTGGAATGATGTGTAATATGCTGGAGTGTGTGAACACTGACCCGCTTATGGAGGAAGTGTTATCTGATCTTGATTTCCTCTTGAATGCTGGAAATCCCCTGAACCTAGGAATGTCCCATGGCTAAGATGTGATGGGAAGTAGAAAGCAGTTATCTGCAATAATGGAGAAATAGCGAATGGTCCTAGATTTTCATTACTATCATTTCCCTTAACTGAATACAAACCCAAGTACGACCTCTTTCATCCTTGTTTTATATTGTTGGAGATTCCATAAAAGTCCCCCTAAAAGCTGACCAAGAAAATTTACCAGCAGTAACTTAGTAGCTATATGCATTGTCACAAATTTTTCCAAATGTCTGCTGCATGAAAAGAAGCAAGATTTTGCAATGGCTGAGGGCAAGAGGGCATCTCCGAAGCGGGATATCCCAGTGCTTTTCGGAGGAGGGTGTCCTTTCTCGGGATGCAGGCTGCCAGGAGGCTCCAGCACCTGTTCTTATGGGGTCCTGCTGGCTTCTGTTGTTTGCAATTGCTGTCAAAAGCTCCCCAGGAGGGAGGGCTGGGACAAGTCTTGTCAGGGAACAAGAAAAGCCCGGAGTGTGGCAGTTGGCCTCACAAATGCGAGGATGTTCACAGTCCCAGTAGGGACTCCCATTTCCCTTTCACATTCCCAAGAACCTCATGTCAAAAGAAAATCCTTTGCATTTAGGTACTGTGGCAGAGATGGTACTTTGAAACTCAGGTGACACCGATAGCCTAGTTTCATTTTTCTAAAACTGAAATGTCATGATCAGTCCTTGGAGGTACTCAGCCATCAGGTCCTGTGGAGTTATTGACCAAAGAGTTGTTGCATAACAATGTTTTTCAAGAAGAAAGATTCCTAGATTGAGAGGAGAGGTAAAGTAGTCTGTGCATTAGACCTGAGCTTTGGAAAATTAGCATAGCTTTTGAGGACACATTAGAAGGGAGAATATGATACATGTACTTTTATTTTTTATTTTTGCTCTGAAGACCTCCTTGCTAGGATTCTGCAGTTACTTAACACTTGACAGTGCTGTCCTTAAGTGCCATAAGACGTCTGCATTTTCAGATGTGTGAACAATTTTTGAATTTATCTTATAAGCAGTTGGGGAAGTTGAATTTTTTTTTTTGTCTCAAATTAAAAGTTTTTCTTCTCATTGATCATCAAAGTCTTGGCTTAAAATTTAAAGTGCAGAAAGTAGTTTTTGAAATCCAGAGAACTGCTTTTTACAGGATGCTTAGACAGCAGATCTTTGTGATTAAAAGTTCACTCAGTAAAAGACACATCTTTGATATGCTAAAAGATAGTGTTTACAGTTAAAGGCTTCCGCCTTTCTTTAGCATGAACAAGCCTCAGGCTAATGGCTTCAGAACAAAATGAAGTTGTGGCCTGAATTTCAAAATATAACTTATTTATTAAAAATGAAAATCCCCAATTTTTTTCACTCAAAGTATTAATATAATTGACTTCATTGAGCTTTGATTGTGATAAAAGATGTTAGAGCTACTCAGCCTTCTAGAGGCTTTTACCGTGTAAATGGGAAAACAATAATGCAAGCTTATTTACTGTTTTAATAGAATACAATGTACATTTAGGAACTATATTCATAGTGAATCTGCTTTAAGCAGGAAGCAAAAGGTCTGTCTTTGAAATATTCTTCCTTTTTTGACTAAGTGTAATAATTGGATTTTGGTTAAACTGGTATTTATTAATTCCTTTAGTTCATTTAAGGTCTTATGTATATTTTCAAATAGAATATCTCTTCTATGGGTAATTATTTTATTGGGTAACTATAAAATGTTGTCTTTAACATTAAAATCAGGTCATTTGGCTACCAAGTAAATCACCGTTATTTTCCACTGGGGTTTTTAATTCTTCTGTATTATTAGAATGAAAATTTAATTCTGCTGTATTATTAGAATTTAATGTAAATTACAAATATATGATTTTACAATGGTTATCAATTACTAATGAATGTAATATGAGTTTAAAAGGTGTTTTTAAAACTGGTGTGATTCATGAGTAAGAAAATCTGATTTTCAAAATGGCTGGTTTTAGCTGTTGTAGAATCTGGGATGAATGGGTATAAAAGAGTCATATAATGTGAAATTCAGAAAGAGGAAATCTGGTCACCCTACTCAAAGGAAACAGTTGAATATACTTAGGAATTAAAACTGTCAGTCTAAAGGCAGCTATGTTTTCACTCTTCTTCATAGAGGAATGTCTTCGGCCAGAGGGAATGCTAATCAAATTTTTTGCAAGGCCTCTTATATATGGCATTGTCCTGCTCTTGTTCCTTCTCACTTCCCTCTTTGGTGGGAGACATTTCTGGAAGCTTGGTTCTTACCCTGACAATGTTCCTTAGTAGTGAGTGGGGGAACTCTCCAAGCTTAGGATAATTGGAGATGTTGTCAAAGGAGAGGTGGGATGCTTCCAACTCCTGCTTGTTCTCATAAAGGGGCATAAATTGCAAGTCTTTCTTTCAATACTTCAAGCTCCCTCTTGCCCTTTTTAAAAGTCAGCAAGGGGATATTCACTCCACAGAGGGACCTATCACTTCAGAGAAAGAACTGGGGTTCTGGGATTGTGAACTATCTCCTACTCTCCAGTTTGTCCAGATGTAGAAGCACCAGAGAGCATGCTGGTTAGGAGCCCGACTCTGGAGGAGAAGTGCCTTCAGGTGTGAAAGCACCAGTAAAGGGACAGCTCCTCTACACAGTATCCACACAGCTTTACATTTTAAAATTTTGTTTTAGAGGAACTTTGAAAGGAATAAATCTTTCAATGTAGAAAAAATTGCCTAAGCTCGAGTCTGAACTGGTCTAATCAAATTTTAGTTTTTAGGTAAAAGTAAAAATACTTAAAACATTGTACTTCCTAAACTTGTACATTTTTGAAACATCCTGAAAGCATACATTTTCATTTGTAAGCTCATGTAGGAATTGACTTACAGAAGCCTTTGACTATGTTGTCACAGTAAAATGCTGTTTCATGATATTTATTCAGTCTAGAGAATAGATTTCTCCCACACAATATCCTTCCTGGCAATGTGTATATTGTTGTTTATTTGTATATGCTTGATGGGGTTAAGCACTTCCAGTATATATTTTCATGACAGACAACCTAAGGGAGCTAACAGAGGTATGGCATGATTAAGTTTATAGGTCACGAGCTAAATTTACATGAAGAGCCAAGTTTCCAGCTTCAAGCAAATGACTTATCTGTAATTTGATGCAAGCAAAATGACTGACCTTTCAAATGTTTGTTGGGCTTCAAGTGTCCGGAATAATCAATATGTACATTATTGTTTATATTTTATGCTCCTGATCTCATTAATGTATTCCTACAGAGTGCCGGGACACCATTAGTTTCTGATACTTCTGAAGCTATTGGGTGGCATTTATCAAACAGAAAGGCAGCACATATTGACTTGTGACAGTTTTTGCATTTCTTGAGCTCAATGTTTCATGAGCTGCTTATCTAGTTTTGATAAGCAAGGCTTTTATTGCTCCAAAGCCTCCTCAATTAAATAATAATGAACCAATTTGTTTAAAACGAATCTTTAACTTGCAGACTCATTAATTTCTCTATAGTGAGTGTCAGAAGAGGTGTTCTTGGGCAGGGGAGACCAGAAAAGTGTGGTAGAGTAGACTGACAGCTGGGGGTGGGAGTCTGGAGGATGGCTACCTCTGTCTCTAACTGGCCCTGTGACCTTGGACAGGTCTTTTAATGTCCTTGAGCCTCTGGTTCCCCAATTGTGAAGGGAGTGGTGAGGTGGACCAGATAAATCACTAAGGTCCCTTCCTGTGAGGACATTCAATGGGTAATGAAATATCAATATGCAAATACATGAGCAGCAGTGCAGCCTTACAAGTAAGTGCAAAACTGAGACATGGGGAAATCTTTTCACCATCCTACCTTCCCTCTGTATAAAGAAGTAAGGGAAAGCTATTTGCCCAAAATATATAGGACTCATTGTGGATGTCTGGGAGAGAGGTATTTGTGAAATATATACACATACAACAAAATATATATTTACATGTAAATGAATTTATAAAATATGTAAAATAAATATATGTAAATATAGATAACTCACATATAAATTATATATACTTATATGTAAGTCCTTCTTTTTTTTTCCCACTTCACTTTTTCTCACTCCACACAGCTTATCCCCACCCAACCCAAAAAGTACTCAAAGTGAAAAGTGCCACCTGTTATTGAGGCAGAACAGGAACTCTGAGTTGCTCATTGAAGAGATAGGGGACAGCTACCCAATTCTGTATTAATTAATTCTCTCTTTCTAGAGTCTTATAATTGGAGAGTCTAATGACTAAAAATTAACCATCCACGGTCCAATTAAAAATCATGAATTGATGAATTGGTTTTTAAATTCTTTGTGTTATCGACAAGTTGCTGCATCACTGAAGCTATAAGACATGTCATCCATTATTAACTTTGATGGCATTAAAAAAGATAAATTAGCTCTTTTAGGCAGAAATTAGTTCTCACAAAGGCTACTCTTTTAAGGTGGACATGGTCTTAATTTTCTTTGAATTTCAACCTACTTATTTGTTTGAGTTTATTCTGGTTTCACTTAGATTTTATTGATTGTTTAGTAAACATAAACTGACAATAGAGGCTTCTTAATATGAGCAGATAATAGATAATCAATGTGTAATGCAGTTTAAGTGATAAAATACTTCTGCCAGGAATATAAAATCTTCCATAAGTACTGGAAATGAATGTCTTCATTAAAAAACAATTAAAGTTTACAATGAAAATTTTAGAAAGTAAACCTACCCCTTCAATATATAAAAAGTTAAATTTACTCTTAAGACAACAGCAATAGATAGAAACATATAAATAAAACATGCAATTTCTAAGGCACACTTAAAATATAAATATATACATTTTAGGAATGAGTTAACATCCCTTGAACTCTTACAGTTTGTGCTAGAAGAAGGACAAAATCAATAATAAATATTCAAAATAACATTCAGAATTTGAGTTCAATAGTTGATTTATTACAGAGGGAAAACATTCTTACCTTGGCTTTTGCAAAAGTCCTTATTCTTAGTGTTATTTACTTCTTCAGTCTACTAAAACAATCTTTTGTTTCATAATCAGAATCTTATTTTTCTAACATTGTAAGTATGACTTTACCATTAACGTCTTTACTATCTGCTGCAACACAAGATGTGTTGGGGGAAAAAAATGACTTAGGCAAGTTTTTAATACCTCAGATTGGACCCACCCTTTATCCCACAATCCTTTTTGTGTCTCTTATTATTGATCAGATTTACACTGTTTTTTGAAACCCAGGAATTACCAGGTCAGTGTTTTACTTGACTATTTATTCTCTTTAGCAAATTGTTGCCATCTCTGACTTTGCAAAAATGTTTATGACAAGGAGTTTGCTGTTAATTGCACAAAGGAAGGAATAAAAAGTCTGGTCAGAGCTCATATTTACCAGAAGATATTATTTTCTTGCAAAATCTTAGAGAAGGCAGATTTTGGTTGTTGTTTTACTTTTATCCAGCAATATAACTTGAGAAGATTGCTGTTTTCTAATTAACAGACCTATTAATAGGATAAGTTAAGAAAGGACATAGCTTTATATAAAGTATGCAGCAGCTCTATCGACCTAGATTTGTTTTCATATCTATCAGAAATGCAAGAATGGAGATATAAACTCATAGATTAGAAAGGACATTAAAGATCGTCTAATTCAATCCATTTTATTTTGCAGATTGAAAAACAAATGTAGAGAAGTCACGTATGCTCTATCATTTAACCAGTAAGAACCACGTCAAAGTCCCTTGACCACTTATCTAGTGTGTTATGATTATCAGTAAGACACAAAGCTTTGCACAAATGCTGCTGATTATGTTATGGCTTGGGTGCTTTCGTGGGGACAACAGCCTGCTAAAGTCCATGTGGATGGGCAAATGCTTCGCTTACTTACAAAATAGAGAGGGATTCTGTATTTTTATAAGGTCCCACTTGATTTGGCCCTGCTTACCACTTTGACTTCATTTCCCGCCACTCTCCCATTTTCCTCCATGCCCCTGTCACACTGCCCTTTCTTCTATTCCTAGGACCCTCTCAAGCTCTTTCCCATCTTGACTTTTCTTCAGCCTGGAATAATCTTCCCCCATATCTTTCCTCAGCTGCTTTCTACTCATCATCTAGTTTCCTGCTCCAATGCCACCTCCTCAGATGGGCCTTTCCTCACCGTCCAACGAGAGTACTAATGGGAATAGTAATAGTAATAGAAGTAGCAGACCAGCAGCTAACATTTACTGAGCTCTTAATGCCAGGTGCTGTTCTATGCACTTACAGAAAGCACTTATGAATTCATTTAACTCTCAAAACCACCCTGTGAGGCATGTATTATTATTATACCCATTTCATAGGAGGGAAATTGAGGCACCCGGTGACATAATTCTGCTAAGGTCACACAGCTAATGAGTGGCACAGCCAGGATATGAACTCAGGTGATCTGGCCCCAGTACTCAAAAGCTCCTTTTTCTCTCATAGTTGCCTCCCTTGTCACTGTCCTGACTAGTACCCTATTTGATTTTCTTTGTAGCATTTTTTGCTAGTTGATAAAATACTGTTCATTTTTTCCCCTCACTTATTATCCATGTTTCTCTCTCCCAGCCTAGGCCTTGCCTCTCTTTTTCATTCCTGTTTTCACCCAGGTCTAGAATAATGCCTGTATCTAGTGGTATCTCAATAAATATTGCATGCATGAATGAATGAATTTGAAAGAAAGGCAGCAGGGACAGTGAGAATGGAAGAGGTTGTTGGGCTGGGGGTTCACCCACTACTGAACGTAGTATGAAAATCTTCCCAGCGGCAGAAGCCAGACTGGTGAGAGTGGAAATAAGAGAGTGGGCTCAGTTTTTAAGAAGATTGTCAGTAAGGGGAATAGAGGATGCTACATAGCAATTGTAGTTTTATGCTTTCGTCAGAACATCTAATAGGAAACTTCTACCCTTGCAATTTAAGAATGCCCCCTTGCACCTCTTTCATTACTGCAGGTATGTGAAGACCCGTCTCTGTCTCATTTCCCCAACTGTTTGGCCTGCTGAAAGACAGAAATAATGGTTCGACCACAGGCTTATTGTCTATCTTTGTGCATGTCACCGAGGGTGTACTCCTGGGCAGTCATTTCCCAGGAGCATCATCCCTGGGGTAGAAGACCTTCCCTCATCACTTTCTGTGGAGTCATGAAGTCTAAAGGATCAGCAACTTGCCTTTGAATCCCAGGAAACACATCATTCGTCCTTTTCTACACACTCTTTGAAGCTGCCAAGAGTAGTACGATTATAATTTCTTTCCTTGGATTTTACACCAGGAAAGAGACCATAGAAATAGTGAGTGTCAACATGAGAGGCTCCCAACCAGCCCCACTATGGTCTGTGCCTTTCATGGTCAATCAGAAACATTTCTATTATATCATTCTGGTTCCTGATGTGTGCAGTAAGTAGCCCCTCATCCCCACTACAGCATGTACTACCATCAAAAGGAGGGCAGTGCCAGAAATTTCACACGTAAAAACTATCCCCTTTAAAGGTGGTCTTGGATAGATCTCCCTGTGGTTTCTCTAATGAGTCACCAGTAGGAAATCTCAGAGGGAAGGAGCATCTTGTTTTTACCATAAAGACTCTCTTTATTATGAAGCCAGATACTGCTACTACTTCAGGGAAGGAAATATTGCCCTTGTTTCAAATGCAGTAAAACGTGTTGTGTCTTTCTCAGCATCCATTACAAAGAAAGATTCTCTGTGGAATTCTTTTCTTTGTGTGTGCGTTTTCTTTTGTTGGTAGTAATATAGAAAGGTTAATAATTCATGTAGAGCCAGTATTATAAATCAAACAATACATATTAAGGTTAAAGTGCAAATGTTGGAGCATGACATGATCAGGCCGAGAGTGTCTCAAAGGACGTGCTGCAGGCATTTTGGGATAGGTAAATCCGCCTTCCCCAAGCTTTGTAGGATGTGGAGCATTCCTGGTTCTGGGTCAGAGCTTCCAGTAGCACCTGACAGTTAACTGTGACAACCAAAAACACCCTCACACATTTGTAACTGATGTGTGGGGCTATGTCTCTTGGCCATGACCTAGCTCAGGAATCGCATGCACAAATGCCTGTGGTGCCAGATGCTAGCCAGATAATGTAAATGTGTTAACTAGGACCAGTGTAAAGCATTAAGGGGTGGTGTGTCCTGTGCTTGCTAGGAAACTATGCATGATTGACTTTAGGGGTGTTCCAAAATCACAGTTTAATAGATTCGTCCTTTAACTCCTTGCAGCTCCCTCGGTGTTTCAGGATCACTCCTTCTGTCTCCTGTTCTTTGCTTTTCCATCTTCCCCCTCTTCATTTCCATCACTCTGACCCTTCCCTTTAACCATCGTGTGCTCATTATACTGTATTATAGTGAATTAATGCCACGGTTTTTCTCCTCAGCTCAGCCGTGAGGTCTTTGAGCTCCTTGTCCTATTATGTCCCTGTATCACTAGCACCTAATACCGGGGGTGCCAAAAAAATGTATACGAGGGGACACTTTGGCCAACATTGCTCAAGCAGTAATTCGCCATAATCAGAAGTGTCTGGATGCTGATGGTAACCACTTTGAGCACCTCTTGTAATTGCAGATGTCAAATGTGACTTGTATTCATCTTTTGTTATTGGCATGTATTGAGTATTACAATTTTAATACAGTTTTTCTTTCTGAAAATGTGTATACATTTTTTTGGCACCCTCTGTATATTGCTTGACATATTGTAGGCCTGCCTTAAATACCAGTTGAATGAGTGAATGAATGAATGAATGAATGCATATTATTCCAGGACTTCAACCAATTTTGGGGAAGTTTATTGGAGGGACATTGATATTTTAAATTTTCCCTGAGTTCACATCTGCTGTGCGTCCTTAGAAGGCATCTCTGGGTTTCCTTTACATCCTCTCCTGGCACATGGACTAGGATTTTCATGTCCCTGCAGCTGTTCTATTTGTTCAGTAGTGCATTGGTTTTGCTGCACAACTGGAATAATTTTAACCTGAGATTGTAAAACCTTGTTTCAGGAACTCTTGTCGCTCTGCTTTGCCCAGGATTACATGCTGCTTTCTCAGACATGTTGGGGTGCAGTGGCTTGTGATTCTCCTATACTAACAATGTACTCCATTTCTTGTTCCAGTTCATGGTGGGGGACAAGACGTCGCCCCTACCCCAGGGAGGTCTGGCCTCATTGGTGGTTGGGTGGTGATTTTAGTGGAGCTAAAAAGAAACCCTCCCATTCCAAAGTCAAGACTTCCCAGAGCTTGTCCTATATTCCTCTTCCTTCCTTCCCTTCTTCCCTCCCTTTCTTTCTTCCTCCCACACCGCCCTTCTTAATTTTAACCTGTTCCTTTGGTTTAGACTTATCTATAAGAAATCAATTTTGGTGATATTTCCATCTTCTTCCTCCCATCTTATTTGGCTATAGAGCCCCTAAACAGAGCAGGGAATGCCATTTTCAAAAGTATCAGAGTAAACTTCTCCGTCCCAGGATCTGAAGCAACTGGACTACCCAAATTTTACGTAGAAAACCTTTTTATTAGTGGGTTAAAAATTCCCAGATGCTTACAACATACCTCCTCTTTTCCCATTCATATTATTTCTTGAGAATGTTTTTAAATATAAAGAGATATTGTTAATTCACATACGCCTTTTCCTCCTTTGCCTGTTCATGGTTTGCATTTTTTTGATTTGGTTGGTTTTTAAAGAAAGCACATATTTGACCAGCTGTTTGGTTTCCCATAGCCAACATGCACATGCCCAGGGTGTTCCCCTGTGATTTTCAAGGACTGGCTTTCTTCTGATAAGGTCAGCAGTATACACAGCTTATCCACATCTGCTGTGTTCCTCGTGGTCAATCAACACGTTGTTCCTTATAGGACTAATGGGAATCTCCCAGAGAGAAACAATTATTGCACTTGAAAAATCTATTGATCTACATGGTATGGTTCACCTGGTATTTGGGATTCAGGGCTACTTTTTGAAACTGGGAGATCAATTCAGGGGATTGAGAATGAGAAGACACTAGTGAATACATTCGTACAATACATTTCTGAGTATTTGCTGCTAGTACTATTAGAATAGCAGAATGCTGAAGTCAGTTCCCGCAAAATGTCAACAATGTAGATCCTATAACCTTATTGACTTCATGGTTGAATTATAAATTCATGATAATAGTAGCAGGCACAGTCATAGATTAAAAAGCAATCAATGGAATCATGAGTGTTCCTGTTGGTGTGATTTCCCACTTTCCCCTTTTCTTAAATTGGAGGCACATTTTTATGTCTCCTAATACTGATCTGGATAGAAATATGAGAATCAGATGACACTATGTTGCTGAAAGCAAGAGCATTGGGCTGCCAACTTTTAGAATTCCCTTCTCACGTGGTCTATGTTGAAATTTCAAAAGAAGCTTGGGACCAGGACAACATTCTATGTGTTACCATATAGATCCAGGAATTGAATAAATAATTTATAAACCCTTTAATACACTATCTGCCTTTTGGCTCTTTGTTCAATATATTTTTGTTGAAAATGTTTTTTTCAAACAGTTACAAGCTGATTAACTGGAGTTTCTTACCCTCCTCTAGGAATTAGAAGACCTAAATCTAACTTCCAGTCACAACTCCTATCAGCTGTTTGTATCTTTGCTCTGGGTTTATACCTGCAGATAATGAAAATTATTTTCTCATAGTTATTCTGTTTAGTTTTTACAATTAAAAACTAAACAGAATAATTCACAAAGTATCTAGCATAATATCTGGCATACAGTGGACCCTCAAAATGTTAGATTCATTTGTATCTTTATATTCTGGAAAGTCTAATGAACAATGAAATGAACTAAACACTGAAGAAGATACTGAATGAATAAGTCCCAGGGTGATAAAATTGAAGTTTTATAGAAAAATACTTGGATATGAACTTTTGTTCCTTATGAGGATATTTTCTGAGGGTTGAAAACTTGAAAGTTGTTATTCAATTGAGGTATAAGACTAAAACAAATTTCCAAAGATTTTGTGTTGGGGCATTTATTCATTGCCTTTAGACTCTCATATCTACAGAAGAAGTCAACAGGGTGTTCATTAATTGGTAGCTGCATTCTGAATCTATGAAATGGGGTTAGTAATTAACAATCTCATAGGATTCGATGAGGATTGAATGAGCTTTGCATACCACCTGGCGTATAGTAAGTGCTCAATAAATACTTGCTTAATGTTATTATCAGTATTAATAAAGATCCTATCACAGAGGTTGCTGCATTTCAATGGGGAGGTTGAATAGATTATCTCTAAGTTCATTTTAGCTATAAAATATACACTTTTGTCATTTTGATAGATCTAAGATAGTAAGTACAAGAACGGTGTTGAAGGCTCCTCATTTTTTGGACTTGGGTAATTCTAAATGACATCTCTTATATATGGAAATCCACATTTTAAAATATCAAAATGTTGAAAAGCTCCAAGGCAAACACTAAGTAACATCTAGCCATTTCTTTCTTTGAAATGGTTATAGTTTAATGATAATTCATCCTTTTCACTTTCAGCGATCCTCAAATCTGTTTTAAAGTTATTCTGTTTCTTTCCCTAAAAATATATCTAAAACCAAATGGAAATAAACCAATCTGTATAAATATTTTCCCCTGATTAGAGAACATGATGGCTTTAGCTGTTTGCAATGCAAAAGTGCTGATGCAGGAAGGCCTAATTGATTAGAACAATAAATGGGCTGGCTTAATGTTTTAGGTCAAATCCTTGGGAAATTTACATTGCTTATGCAAAATTAAATGTGTTGCAAGCATCTTTCCTGTTAAATACCATTTAAAAAATTTTTTTCTTTTGCTCATTTGGCTCTATGTTGGGCTTGTGGGGCTGAATCATGGGTAGCATTGTCATAGATTCAGATACTGTTTGTAGACAGCAATTAAGTTCTGACTATTATTCTCCTTGCTAGTTTTCTATTATTGTTAATGTTTCCTTTTGCCATCAGAACAGCTCAGCATTTCTCATTCTTCTATTTTGCAGTCTGCAAGTTGTGGTTTGGCTCTATTATGGGACAGGTTTCTCTTTCTCTCTTTCCCCCTCTCTCTCTCTCTGATTCACACTCTCATCACTCTCTGAGTGACACACATTTTCATCATGAGCTCCCTGGTAAATGGGGAGTAGTTATGGCCAACCTGCTATACAGTATCAGGCCACTCAGAGAGATTAGGACGACCTTCACTAAAAGTGGCAGGCTTTTCATCACTGCTGCCCTTCCCTGTGGTTACATGTCCTTGCAGTTGACTGACTACACTGGGTCGGGCTGTTTAGATGTGACTGGGTGACTGGCAGGCCCTTTATTTCCTCCTTCAGTTCCGCAGCTCTTAAGAGTCTAGGCCAGTTCATCGTTGATGGACCGTTTCTGATCTAGAATTGACTAGACATGACAAGTAGGTGGATATGAAGATGAGGGAGAGGGAGAATTGAAAATAACTCTTAGGTGTATAGATTGGGGTACTGAGTAGATAGAGCTTGCGATACTGAGAAAGAATGAAGAAGTAGGTTTGATTGGAAAAATAATAAGTTCAGTTTTGGACGTGAATTTGCTGTGCCTTCAGATCATCGTTCAAGGGAAGATGCACAAACAGGCCATTGGAAAGATCTATGGCTCACATACATAGGAGGTTGGTTGCTTAAATGGAGAATCTGTGCCTGTCACTTTTAAAAAAAATGAGCACATCTTCTTATTTATGTGAAATCGGCCGTAGGTTACATAAAATGTGTGGACACCTCCTTTTATAAGAATTCTCTGGCTCCCAGATGTCTCTCCTAACTGACAAAAACTGTTTTTCTTTCCTTTTTATACTGGATTTTTTTCCTTTTTATTATGGAAAATTTCAAACATATACAAAAGACAGATTATAGTGTACAGAACCTTCACTTACCGTCACCTTGCGTTACCAATTTTCAACTCATGCCCAAACTTGTTATGCCTAACCCACTCCCACGCATTTCACCTCTTTCCCAGAATGCTTTTGAAACAAACCTCTGATGTTATATTATTGAATCCATAAACACTTTAGCACGTATCTATAAAGGATACAACATGATTTAAAAACGTTCGTATGATATCATTATCCCATCAAAAAATTAGCAAGAATTCCTTTCTATCATTAAATGGCCAGGCAATGTTTAAATGTCCTTATCTCATAATTTTTTAAAATTATAATTTATTAAAATTGGTATGGAAATAAGTTACATACATTTTCATCTGTTTTTCAGAGTTTCTTTTCATTTATAGGTTTCCCTTCCCCCTCTTCTTTTTTCTCCTCCTAATATATTTGTTAAGAAAAACTAGGATAAAGACAGTCTTTAAATTTCAGCACTGAATACATTTGTTTCTCAAAAACTGGTGGTGCTGTTGCATAAGCCAGTGTCTCAGAATTTCAAAGAGTGGGAGCCAAGGAAATACATTCCTAAACTCAACAGCACAATTGTGTATAACAGTCCTGTGGCCATAGAAAGGCGCCAGCAGCCAGCAAGATGACAGCTTTTCCAAATGCAAAACAGTATAGGTGGATTGCAGTCAGTTCACAAACAGGGTTAGGATGGGTCATTTCATAGCAATTTATGTGATTTTCCACAATATCTTTCACTCAAGTTAAGATTAAATACAACACATATATTAGGTTAGTGCAAAAGTAATTGCGGTTTAAAAGGTTAAAAAAAAAAATGCAAGAACTGCAATTACTTTTGTACCAACCTAATACATTAGTTGAACTTTAGCATTAGTTATCCTAATCACCATCAACGTACATTTATTATATTAAGCTTCTACTTTCGGAGACTCAGGTGTGTCACTATACTGAGTTACCATTGTGGTCTTTTGTTGTGAAAATTTAAGAATGATTTTCTCAGAAAAATCTCATTTCCTTACCTCAAGAAAAGATGACTGAGTGGATATTTTGGTGTGGGGTGGTGTGCTAACAAAATTTTTAAAAAGAACTTCTTGAAACCAATTTTATAAGTGTGTCTTTATCATTTGCCTTTATCTTTAGGTCAGGAGTTATGGACTTTGAGATTTTATAGTCTCTAGAACTTTCTACCATCCCTCTGGTTAAAAGCAGGCAAAGGTAAAACTTACAGATTTAGAGGTGACTCCTGCCTGGGTTAAAGGCTCTTGAATCTGTAAAGAGCCTGAGAATTGAATCAGCACATTGTAGTGAACTCTTTGGGGCATTAAAGAGTAACAGGAGGATGCTGAAGGAATTTGGCAATGTTGACATCAGCCTTTTTTGAAAATGTACTGGAATGGACTTTGAGAAATCTTCTTGGGGTCCTCTTTTCTTTGGCAGCTAAAACAGTATTGTTCTCATTGTACAGATGAGGAACTGCGTCCTAGAGAGCTTCAAAGGGCACGGCAGTGAACCGGCCAGTGTCACACACTCAGAAATGGCCGTGGAGAGCCCATGGAATGCTGGTGTGTTGGTGCACTGTGCTCATCACCACCTCACTCCGCCACCCATAAAATATGTTGGGCAGGAAATGGAGAACATGAACTTCCTTCGCTCTCTCTAGTCTTTTAAGCTCCTAGAGGGTTGAGCACCTGCAACATTTCAGAAGGACTTTAATCTTCCATCTTCTGGCCCCATTTCAAGCCCAGCAAGAGAGTCAACAGTGGACACGGGTTAAGAATTCAGCCACTGATGTCAGACAGTCCTGGGTTCAATGCCTTCTCTGCAGTTTTAGAACGTTGGGCAAGATACTTAATGTCTTTACCTCTCAGTTTCTTTATCAGGAAGGTGGGGGAGAATATTATCTACTTGATTTCGTTATCAGGATTAAATGTGTGATAATCCTGTAGAGCATCGGGTGCGGAGCTGGTCGCAGTGATGCTCAGAAACATCGGCTGCTGGGGTGGTCGTCTGCTCACCGTTCGAGAGTGGTCAGAATGAAATGCTTCATCTCACGCGTCTGCCTTGTTCCTCACAATATTGAATATGCTCACAGAAACCTCTAGTCTTTTCCATCTACTTTTTTCTTTCCACATGCCCAGCTGTTGCTAACAATATACACAGTATGAAGAAGGCAAAACTTTTTCCTTTTGTCTTTTCACCTTCTATTTTTCCTGCTTTCCCTGCCCCTTTTTAGAGATGCTCTGAATTGGGGTGGGGGGACTCACACACTCCTGGGTTTCCGGCACCAACACCTCTGCCTCCCCAGGCCCTCACTCCCTGGACCCTTTTCTTCCTTTTCAACCAATCAAGATTTATCCTGAGGTGCTTTTACATAGGGGGTGCAGGTTCCTGGTCAGCAGGTTGGATTCAGCCTCAGAAGTATTTTCTTTGACTTGTACAGTGTTTCATTTGTTTAAAAAAAATTTTGTTACTAAGTTTGAACAATCAGAAAATTTCATATAAAGTCCAGAAAATAGTATGTGTCTTTGGACCCACTTTTCCAAATGGCAGTCAGCAGCTGTCCTCTTCAGATAGATAGGTGCTGCCTGAGTTACCACAGTCTCCACCCATCCCTAAAGCCTTGGATCTGGTCTGCCTTATTATTTGCATTCCTGCCTGGACTCTAAGGTCATTTGCTTTTGTAACTTAACAAACTTAAATCCCAGAAGGTATAATTGAGATAGCGGCTTAATGAAATACATGACTTTCCCATGTTCGCCATATAGTAAACATCAATATACGTGAACTGCATTTTTTAATGCTGAATTAAGATGATGAGAAAAACATTTTAAGCTGATGCACTGCCAGTTTATACTTGGGAGTATTACTATCTTTTCCTATATCAGTATTTGGATGATATATGAATTTTTGTCTAACTTTTACTTTTCCTAATTAAAAGTTATAAAAAAGGGTGAAAGCAATAAAAGTGATAATGCTGATGTTACAGTTTGAAATCATTCAGTGCAATACTTGTTAGGCTTATTTAGCCACTCATTGGGATTTAAGCTGGAAACAGAGAGAATGTGTCAAATGTAGAAAATACATCATCAAAGACCAGGTCTACAAGAAGAGGTGTATTTTCTAATACTTTAGTTTTCTAAGAATACAACCGTTCAAAGAGCACATAAGTCTATTATTGTTTCACTTTTCCTCTTTCTAATCTGGTAGGAGTTTTTAGGAACATTGTATGCATATAATACATACTGCCTGTGTTTTGTTTGTTTTTCAGAGTACTATTATAGACACAAAGTCTTACCCAAAGGGAACACATTTCATTGGTACATTTCTTTAGGGTCTTACATAAGCCAATGGGAGAGATTTTTTGGGAACAGTTATTGAGCACCTGGTAGGTGCCAGGCCCTCTTGAATTGTCAGATGAGTTTGGGAAATAGATATTGTTCCTGTTTAGTAAGGTAGCACAGTGTCTTAATAGGCCAAGGTCTATTTCCTGGTTCCTCCAGTCACTTGCTCTGGACCTTGGGCAAGCAACAACTTTTCTAAGCCTCAGTTTCATCATCTGTATAATGTTTTGTAGTATTACATGAGGTATTGTATGTTAGCACAGTTAGTGCAATTCCTGGCACAAAAAAGCACTCAAGAAATGTTGTCTATTGTTATTTAGAGTAGGGTCTTGAAATTCTTCCATTTTGAATAGCTGCCTACTCTTCCTCCAGGTAGGGCTGTGCTTAGCCTTCCAAAGCAGAGTTGGACACTTTACGTGTCAGGTGGCCCTCTCCTCCCTTCAACGATCATGTGAGGAAATTGCTTGGAACTGGAGATTGGTTTTTTGCCACTCTGGCTCCATCTTTGGTTGCTCCCTTGATTACCCCAATCTTCTGCACAGCTTGACTTTCAGTCTACTGACTCTTTCTTGCTTAAAATGAAATGAATTACCCCTCTGGCACCTTCCTCCTCAGCTGCCTACCTGCTATTTCCAAATAAAGTTCAAATGATTTCAGTGTTTCAGTGAACTTTTTAAGGTGAAAACATGGAACTGATAGTCCTCAGCCTGGCCAGCAGCTTTAATTAGATTGACTGTATAGTGTACTATCAATTAAATGCAGTTATTTTTAGATGTGTGCATTCATTAGTTCTCCTGTGCATCTCTTCCTTCAGATTTGTAAAAAAAAAATTTTAAAAACCCAAGTTAATTTATGGCCTGGTTAGAAGTCATTAACACTTTATCTTCACCTTCTTCAGCAAAATCACTCATGGGGCTTCTCTATTGCACTTGGGAAGTAAAGCGGCCTTGCTTCCCCTAGTGCTTTTTCTCCAATGATACCTCCCAAACACAGCACTCTAGGCTGTGGAGATTTGCTCCAAATACTCTAATGTTAGATGCTTTTTGAGCATATTATAGAATTCAGTTCTCAGAGCTACTGAACCACTTTAAAAGCACAGAGCTCTGCTATCTGTGGGGGAATGATTCACCCTTCAGGCCACACTCTGGCAATTTTATCCCCAGGGCTGTCTCTAATGTCTTGGATCAAATTGAACTTAAAAACGCTCTTATAAAATCTGACACAAGATTATACCAAGTAAATATATGTATGTGATCATGTATATATGAGCCATATATGTACCTTAAAAGGATAGGCGAATCTTCAAAAAAAGATACCTCCTGTATTATTTCATCTATATAACATTCTCAACATGATAAAGTTATAGATATGGAGACGAGATCTGTGGTTGCCCAGTGTTAGGAGTAGGGTGTGAGTATGAAGGGTTAGGCAGGGAACACTGTGGTGATGGATCTGTTCTGTATCTTGATTGTGGTGGTAGGTACACAAATCTTTACATGCGACAAAATTTCATAGAACTAAATACACGGACACAAAGAACTATAAAAAGGAAAACAATCTCAGCAAGATAATTATATGTTGTAACATGTATTAAGTCAAATGTACATAAATACAACAAATAAAGTAAAAAGCAAACAAAAAACTATCTGCTAAGATTTGGAACAGACTTATTAGCTGTAGCTGGACAGGCAAATTAACATGGTCATTTAATCAAGTCGTATTTACACTCAATGTCAGTTGAAATAGGTTCACTGAAGTCTTCTGCTTTATTATAGTTTTCAGTATCTATTAATGAATAATAGTGCATTTGAATTGCATACAACTATGTTATGGTTTCAGTACCTTGCATTCTGCTTCGGGCTTAGTCAGTAATTTCATGCGGCTCTTCCTATGATTAAGGCATACAAATCTTAAGTTAATAAAGGTTTTTGTTTTTGTTGTTTTCGTTTTGCTTTAGAACACAAGAGAGCCTTAACGCATGAGTTTATAAATGCTCATTCCTGTTGTGGACATTAGCCTCTGTGTGGTCAGTCATCAATAATGTAGAATTTATGGGAAATCTCTCTTTTTTTCTCTTTCCCTTTATCACCATCACCCCACTTGGATACGACTATTGACTCTGATTGATTTTGAGGAGTGTGGGGGTAACTGAGAATACCACCTTCCTCTCTGCTGCCGACTCTTGATTTTCTTGGAAACATTAACTCTTTATACATTCATACCCAGTCTTGATAGACTGAGAGGAGTTTAAGCTTATTTTGTGGCACCCCTCTTCCCACACACTTTGTGTACATGGTCTCCCTCTAATGAGCTTTCACACAAAATTCCCAGTGTCTTCATGGAGCTGGAGTCCTATTTCTCATAGTGGAAAGTGTTCTGATAAATAAATAACATGACAACATGTTAAATTATCTATAGCTAATTCCATCTTAGGTGAGTGTACCAGAAAAAATTATAGCAATCTATTGCACTTATTTATTTAAGTGATTTTTATATTTAAAATACCAGCATTTAAATATGCCCAGGAAAATCTAAATAAATAACCCGTTGGTATTAAAAGGAAATTAGGGCAAATCTTAACCAAAAGGAATGAATTTCTAAAATATATAGAATTTTAGTGACTATGGCACCTGGGAAGGAAAGATACAATTTTTTTAGGGGTACATGCTTTTTTTTGGTATTATTAAAGGTATGATGGTCGAGTAAGTAATTGCTTAAATCAAGTATGATGCTCTTCTTACCTTTGTTCAATATGTTGAAATTGTACCAAGTATATAAAATAGACTTTGGGGAATATGTTTGCAAGTCCTCTGAGAGCAGGGGCCATGCCTGTTATAGGTTTGTGTCTTAGTACTATTTAGTAGATCTATAATATACTTAATATATTTACTAGTAGATATTTATAAAAATTAGCAGATTTAATGAGTATACTAATAGCATCAAAAAATTTAGATGCCAACTTGCTATTGTACAGGTGAGAGCAATCGTTGCTACGTTCCTGTTCTCAGATTCTCCTTAACTAATATCACACTCAGCAACAATATAGCATTAGCTGCACTATATTTTTGCCTTGATATTCTTTAAGAGATCACTTGGAATATTAATGTTAAACATATGTATATATATATATGTATAAACAATTCTGCTTTATATCCATTTATCAAACATGCTTCCTTGCTTAAGAGAACATGTGTGCTTTGGGAAAATTCCAATGTGTTCTATAGTGGACATCTACCGTTCTTGTTCAAAGAGAAAACTTAGTCTTGTTTTTCAACAAAAATAACAGATGGCTGATATACAACCCATGTTATTATCAATAATGTTTTCACTACATTTCCAGTTTACATTTCGAAGTTTTATTCCCAGGAGTAGAAACACAACCACATATTATTTTGCTCTAAAAATAATCCTAAACTCTGAATTCTAAAACTATAGAAGAAAAACCTTTTTCCGTTTTTATTTTTAAAAATCCATGTCACAAAACAATTCAGCCAACTTTTTCTTGTAAAGGACCAGACAGTAATTATTTTTGGCTTTGCAAGTCAAATGTCAGTTTCTGTTTTAACTACTCAGCTCTGCTATTGTAGGGAAAACAGCCAGAAAACAGCCATAGACAATCGGGAAACAAACGGGTGTGACTGAATTTAGCTCACAGACCTTAGTTTGCTTACCTGTTCTACACACCACTAAAGGAATGTCAACCAACAAAACAACAACAAAATTTTTTTGCTTTATTTTGTGGAGAAAGCTAGTGTTATGGAGGAGATTCACCTGGAAGCACTATTGAGATCTCAAAATATTTGCAGTAATGGATGTTTAGGAGGAGATTAATAATAAACCTGTGGAATTTGCTGTGCCGTGCACATAGAGTGAGCACTACCTTCAAACAGAAAGACCAGGTCCTCTGGGGCCCAGGTGAAAGAATAACCCAGTTTTAGTGACATCACTTGGTCAATGTCTGTTGGTCTCTCCCAAGGTGATGTGTGTAGAACAGATGGTTAACTGCTAGCACAAAGCTAGAGACTGAGAAGCTTTTGTTTGGTTACTCATTGCCACCTATTTGGGTATCAAATGAGTATCAAAATGGATACCATGGGCACTCAATTACTATATTAGATAAAGGAAAAAACCCCAGCAATCCATGATTCTTCCATTTAGACCAATCTAAATTGATCATCTTCATCATCTTCCATTTACTCTGCCACGTGTCTCTCTTAAACCATAATTTCAGGAGTAAAAGTATTTACGCAGTTTTGCTGAGTTCAAGGATTTAATGTGCTGAGCAATATATCATTCAAGGAGCTGACCTGCAATTTTCTGGTTGATAATGGAAATGTTAATGTATTGTTAGCCTTCTTATTTTTGGTCTAAAGTGAGCTAATAACTGGAATTATGTTGTGCCTATGAAGTGTGCAGGCCAAAGGGAAGGTGCAGAAGTTGAGGTCTATTTTTCAAGTTAATTTTAATATTGGAAGAATGAATGCGAAGGAAAGAAAAATCCAATTTCACATCCTTTCACTGTTAAAAGGGGCAATGGAATAACCAATTTCTGAACTCTGTAATGCTATTCTTTGGACACGTTTATTGCAAAATATTTCACCCATTAATCCATGTCTCCTGTTTATTAGAATAAGAATTGCTACTGTGAAATCTAAGATTTCACTGAATGAAACACCCCATTTCTCTGGACTTGTTGTCAATCTCTGCCCTGATGCCCTCCCATTGCCCTGGCATTCCATAGAGCTGTCACCCAGTCAGTCACCTTGGGGCTTCTAGCTCTGTACCTGTAAGGCTCATAGCGAGTTTGAAGGACATTAAGAGAAAAGATGAAAAAGGGGCCCCAGAGGTGGTTCCCAGGAAGTGTCCTGTTGCTTCTCAACCCATGGGGAAGGTCTGTGACATGCATTCTTAAACAAAGGGTATCACTCCTGCCCCTGTCCAGAGGTGGAGGTGGGGGATCAGTGTTTGAGACACAAAAATTTGAGGCATTACAATGGCTCGTGGCCTCCAATGAGTATATACAGATATACAGTATATCTGTGGCATTAAATTGTCAAGGAGGAGCAATTAGGAAAAAAGTTTAAAAAGACTTCTTGGAGGAGTGATAATGTAAAGGGTTGAGAAACACTGCTCTGTGAGGAAGGAAGGTCCCTTTTGCCTTTTTCCCCCAATCTTTCCAAAGCACCTGATTAGATCTGGTTCTTCAGAACCCTGTGTGAATGAGCTGAAAAACCAATCAAATACTAGTTGCAGTGTTTTGAGCTCCTGTATAGAATGGGATACATAGAGCTATTTTTAAGGAGAGACTCTAAAAGACTTGAAAATCTTGGGAGCATTTTTATGCTGGCCAGTTTTACTGTCTTCATGAGAAAGGATCGGGCTTTTCTTTTCCATCAGAATAATCTCAACTTGAACTCTTTGCAAATGTCAAAATTCCAAATAACAGACCCCCTTCTCTGTTACAATGTAAAAGGAAAAAGGAAAATCAAACACACCAGCTAATTTTTCCTTGGCCCCACCTTCTCCCCCTGTAAGGGCGATAAGTTTAAGTAAAAATTGAGTGCCCTGGAAGTGAGGACATTTTCCTAATCCTGTCTCCTTTGCTTACATTATCCACAACTCTCCATTTCTGGGGTAAAACAACAGCTGTGCAGTGTGGATCTTGCGCAGCTGAAGGTCCAATTAACAGAGTCTCAGACTGACATGTTCACACTCAGAAACCTCTTTGGAGACAGACTACTTGGTAGTTACTGAAAGGATATTCTCACCTCGGGGGCTGGAATTGTCAGTCAGGAATTGATAAAAAAAAATAATAAAAAAGCAATGGTGAAATTTGGGAAAGACATTTGAGTCTAATGATCCCGTTTCTGTATGATATATTTTTGCAAAGTGAATTGGTCTATGGAATGGGAGAAGATTAAGTTAAGGTCAAGCAGATATTCATCAGTGCCAGGCACTGCTCCCAGCATTACCGAGAAGTAAAAAGCAGACTGGGTGTGAAGGAGATAAGAAAGTATAAGCCCAAAGTATAAGCAATAAAAACAAACAAATAATAACAACAAAAAACAGTTGAGTGTGCCCTAAGAAAGGCACAAGAAGCACTGTGGGTGATCAAAGAATAATAGATCACATCTAATTGGAAGGATGGGGAGAGGCTTCCTGGAAGAGGTGACATGTGAGATAGGTCTGCAAACTTGGGTAGGATCTGAAGGCAGGCTGGTGGGACTCATACTCCAGGGGGAAGGGAGGATATAATCAGAAGCTGGATGCTGGGAAAGCACCAGGTGTGTTAAGGGAACAAGCAGCTGCTTTCTAAACCAAGCAATTACAGGTGATATTTGAGAGCACAGTTTCCTCTAGGGGAGGGCAGAAACTGCCTTGTAATTGTGGAGGAAGGAGCAGAGTTAGCAGAGGATGTGAGGTTAGGCAGAGCTCTTCAAAAGGGCTGGATGCCATTCAAGGCCAGAGCAGCTCATTCTGCAGTGACCCCCATATGCATCCTAATTTTGAAGGGCTGTGTGACCTGATCCCTTTGATTGCAGTGCCAGACATTTTGATGTTCCTGTGACAGACCCAGGACTGCAGGGGCAGATGCAGAGACTCAGAGGGAAGGGCTCCTTTCTCTGTCATTACTCAGAATTCAGAGAGGCTCTCTGAATCCAAGAGGAAGTCCTAGAGGAAACGTATAACTTCATGTTGGATGGGACCTAGGAAGCCAATCTGGAGGTCTCTGGTCTTGCTGGTGAAGTAAGATTCATCTCCTAGTTTTACTGGGTGCCGTGATCAAGTCCTGACCTCTCGAGGCTTCCTTTTCCCAGGCTGGTGGGTGATGCTATTTATTATCTTTCCTAGGTACCCAAGATCCAGTTAGGATCTAAGGTGACCACATTTGTGAAAGCACTTTGAACATTTTATTTCTAACATAGTATGAACTGGTAGTTTTGATTCATAGATTATAAACTTTTTTTATAAGCTCTTTGTTCCATTGGTCTAAAATATAGAATCTGAGCAGTTAGGGGTCATCTTAAACTCAGATCGATAGAATGTAAACATTGAAAGGGATTTTGGTATCATCTAGTTCTCCTCACCTGTGAATGGCAGCTCATGATAGGGGGCAAGAGTGCAGATGCTGGAAATAGATTGTGTCTAAATCGTGATACTAGTTACATGACTTTGGGCAAGACTATTTTAACCTCTCTGTGTTTCAGTTTCTTTATTTGTAAAGAGGGGATGCAAAATGCTTTCTATCTCCTCTAGCTCATAGAGTTGTTGTGAGGATTAAGTGGATACATATGTGTAGAGCCCTGGGAATCTGCACATAGTGCTGTAAGCACTGTTATGGCTTGTTCCACTGCCTCATTGTTCAGATGAGGAAACTGAGGTCTAGAGAAGTACAGTGACTTGCTCATGGCATGTATTCACTATGTGGCAGGGCCAGGCTTAGAACATGTTTGTGTGACCCTAGTTCAGTGTCTCTCTACTTACACTGTCCTCGGTTTATTCAGTATTTGCTTTTGACGACAATTTTAAAATGAAGAAAAATCTGCCAGAATCTTTCAGATATCTTCAAGGGGAAAAATAGTCATGTATCTTCAGGGAGAAGGAAAAGCCCTTCAGAAAGAACTGTGTAAAATCTGTTTTACACATAGGTTAACACTGCGTACATTCCCCGAGAGCCCATCACACTGAATCTCCTCTCTATGGCTGCATTTTCTTGTCCCCCTGAGGCACGTACATCACACCTGCTGATCTGGGTCTCTGGTATATTGAATGAGAATGACACAAGGTTCTCCCTGTGCTATTGGATGAAACAAATTACAGACTGTTGCCTTAAGAGTAGTCTGTGTTTCTTCATACTTATATTCTAGACACCTAGCTCGGCATCTGATAGAGACTCAGTAAATGCCCACAGAATTGACGTGGAACAAAATAATATTCAGTGACACTGCAGAAAAGTTGTGCTCATCCGGGCTCATGGTTACCTCCCCGAGACAGTCATTTTATATTGTTTTTAGCCTGTCCTGGGACCCAAACAGGATGTAGTGAAGAACTCATTCTTGGGCCCCTGGGGAGTGCCTCTTGACCTCTTCGGGACCTTGATTTATGTATCCATGAAAGGAGAATAATAACATGCATAGCAAATTGCACATAAATGAGCATCTCTCTGCAAAATGCTTAACCAATAGAGATGAGACATGCTGGGAGGCACGGGAGATGTTGGGAAACAGTAAAAGAGCAGGAAAGCACCACCTGGCGGCCTGCACCTGTTTGGATAAGGAAGTCAGCCTCAGGGAGGAGGCTGCACAACTGCAGAGAAGAAGGGCTTCAACCCTTCTACTCCTTAGAGGCTCAAGAAAGGCAGGTGGCCAAGAGGTCCGGGACCCGGAAGTGGCATATCCCTGTCCTGCTTTGCCTATGCCAAGGAACAGGCACATGACGAAGAGTCAGTTGTGACTGTGAAGCTTCCTCTATGTTCTACCATTTAGTACCACCTTTTCTACAAAATGAAAACAAGAGAACCCAATGGCTCTGTGTTTCAAGAGAAAAGAGCTTTAAGAAATAGTAAGAAGCTAAGGACAAGTGCTTGAATTTCTTGTCTAAAGAGGAAGAACGTTCATGTCAATTTGGAAATGAATGAAAGTATGTGACCTGTTGTGTTGCCAGAAGCTTTGACTTAATACATCTCAGGCACTTTGCTTTCGATTTGTTACTGGCCCGGAAAGCACTAAAGAGTGATCTGGCAGGAAGGTGATGCTTCTATTATCTCCCTCAGCCAAATCCAAAACGCCTGCAATGCCATCATTAGAAATGCATTGTTTATGACTTTTATTTAGGTATCTTTCTTAACAGATCTGGGGAAAATATGATTTATTGACGTTAAAGCTCCCGTGTGAGATAAGACTCTGAGGAGCTGGCGCATCTGGTGATGATGGGGAAGGAATCAGAAAAGGGAGAAATTGTGCAGAAAGGAAAAAAAGAATAACAGGAAATTTCCTACGGTTTACTTCGTGTGAAGCCATCACTCTCCGTAATGCTTCTTAAGCCCCAGCTAATCAGGTTAGAACCAGCTTTAGGAGTTGACAGCCCTGCTTTCATGAAATTTCTTTCTAACCAGAGAATACAATTGATCCTTTTGACTGTAGTCTATAGTTGAGAAAAGGGTAATTTTTTTTTTTTACCATTGAGGGTCGCTGCTGTCAACCAGCTGTGTGGAAGATTTACCAATAAGCTCATGAGCAGAAAGATGACTCAATATGAAGAGTGTGAGGGAAGAAGGGCTGGAGAGGCAGTGAGGTCAGTGCTGTCAAGGGAGACAGAGGACTGGAGGTAAATATGGTATCTGGTTGCTTTAAGATCACATATGCGTGAATCTGAGAAATGGGCAGAAACAATGTCGCCACCTCTCTCTCGGGGTAGGGATCAGGGGTCTACTCTCAGTTCTGCTTATGGTCATCAAAGTAACTTGGACAAAGATGTTGAGACTCAGGGGGATGGTTCCCACTGGCTAATACTGCCAATGAGTCACGTGGCACTTTCAGATGATCTTAGCCCCTCCCCCAGAAGGGGCTCAGGCTCACTTCTGTGCACATGTTGAGATGAACCACCAGCAAAACCATCGTGTCCAGGGAGCTGAAAGTCTCTTTGACTATTGGTAGAACAATGGCAAATGCGTCCGTCGGGCTGGTTGCTGGCTCAATTTTTGGAGCCCATAACAATAGTGTTTTTTTTTAATTCCAGATTGAAATAAAGAGCTGAAATCTCGAAGTGGCTCTTCAAATGAGGGGGCAAAGTGTTTTCATTGTGTAGTTTCAAAACATCTCTGCTCTCTCAAATTATTTTAGAATCTGCCTTTCTTTAAGAACAGAAGTAAAGGGAAGAAACTAATTTTAATCTGACTTAACTCTTAGTTTAGAGGGACAAGGCCACAGTTGGTGTTTGAAGGGGAAAAATTAGAGCTCCAGAGACTTCATGGAGCCAGGAGCCAGAAAAGCTTCCATTTTCTTCTCAGTCTTAAAGAACACACTCTCAAAAAAAAAAAAAAAAAAAAATGATTGAAACCTGGGAAATTATGAATATTAGATGAACTGAATAAGAAAACCACTGAACAGCTACAATTTTCTGCCATTTTTTTTTCTATTTAAGGGATAGGAAATGTTTTATGCATTGGGTTTTCCAGTTGGTTCCAAGAGTATATTATGCTAATAGATAGTAGCTTTACAAAATAAAAGACATTTGGCTTTCTAGTCTGAATTTCAGGCATGGGGATGCATTGCCACTATTATATCATACTTATTTGCTCTGATGAAAGAAAAGAAGATTGAACATTAAAAGCTGAAGGTCATCCATACAGTTGTCCCAATAGCAATCTGTGTACCTTTAACCCTGTGGAGAAAAAGTAATTACCCTTTGGCTTCTGGTGACCTCAACTAACCTTTGTTGAAGGGCCAGAGAAAATAAAGGCTGACCATCAGCCTGCCCTGGCTGCCCTGGGCTTAACCTGCTGTGTGAATGAAGAACAACCCAACAATAGGATGAGAGGATGTTGCCATGGAAATAGCCTTGGACGAAGGAGCAAAAATCAGAAATTTATCACAATTAATTGTTTTATTAAGAACCTCCCATCTTTTAGATTATTCCCAGGGGAGAGGGGAAGATGTGCTCTCATTTAGATTTTATGAGAGAAAAAATCTGCTCAAATAAACGAAGCAGCCCATTCAGCAAAACCATCAAAGTTGTGGCTATAACTAGGCAGCTTTTGGAGAGATGAAAGGATCTGTATCTCCATGTAATCTATAAAGATGCAAATACAAACAGCTAGGACGAGGGCCTAGAAACCTCATGCTACCAGGCAAGTCATTTAAGGTTCAGGTTTGGACATCTATCTTTTAATATTTTCAGGGGACTGTTGCCTGTGTTTCTGTGCTTTGGTAAGGTCTAGAAAGTACAGGGAATCACATTAGATAGTGTATCAATAAACAGAAATGCAATGTCACATTTTGTTGTCCTTATTTAACATTTCTGTTAAATAGAATCCAAGTCCTATGCATTTTTAAGGTGAGCTCATTTAGATTAGAAAATAGAAACTTGCCATCCAATTATGATAAAATTAAACTACACTAACCTAAGGTGCTCTGACTGCTGCAGACTAGTTGAAGGAAAAATAAAGTGAGTGAGAAACAGTTCTTTTATGGAGAGCCTACAAGAGCTCTCTTAGGTATAAACAGACTTATTTAGACGTAATATTTATTTTAACAGTACAATGTTTTCATTTATATTTATTTTAGTTTCCATTTTTATTTTATTTCCATGCAAGGATGAAACTGGACTTTAGGAAGTAAAAGTCTGGATGTTTTTGTTATTCTCTCATTTATTTTTATTAAGTGGATTAATGAGTTGTTAAGTAAATGAGAACCTTTTCTTTCTTTCTTTTTTTTGAAGGATGCTAGAATAGCAATGGAAACGCTCATTTGTTGTATTTCCTAAATAGTGAGTTATTTATGTTAATCAGTTTTCAAAATAATTTGAGGTACTAAAACAAAGCAGGCGGTTAAGCTCAGATATTGATTTTCTTTTTAATGGGTATTTCATCAGTGAAATTGTAAGCACTGATGGAAAAGAATAAACCATAGCAGGTGTTCTCTGAAGACCTTTTTTCCAATGCAAAGAGTTGCTTTTTTGTCACAGTGTAAGATGCCCGCATGAGTGTCATTTATGTGTTTTAACTTCAGATGTTTATAGGAAATTTATCTTATATTAGGGAGAAGGACTGTTCAGCTTTCGTTAGAACTTGGAAAGTTATGTTTAACAGACGTAAACTTTTGAAACAAAAAGATGCTGTTGGCACTCGTTCACTAACAATGAAATCCAGTTCTTGGGCTTCTTGTTTACCCACCTCCTGCCTGCAGTTAGTTTCTCTCTCATTTTGTGTGCCTCTCCTATTGTTAGGGCCAGGATTCTGTTTGCTAAAACGCCAGGTACCTGTAGCCATAAAACCTCTCTCAAATAATATAATAGACGGCTAGACTCATTAAACACTCTCTGTGGCCTTTGGCAGGCTTTTAATCTTTTTCTCTGCTACAGATAACAGTTTTTCTTAAGTGGCAGCAACACATCTCTAAAAATAAACCTGCATCAAGGTCCAACTTGTGCTTACCTTGTAGTTCAGGAGAACCTTGCCTGTGCTCATGCTTCTTCATTGCCACGTGCTTTAGTTTTTTGGTGAGCCCATACCTGCTTGTAAGATGCTAAGAACATTCCTTCCGGCTGAGGGGCCTGCAGCGTGGACCTTGGTCTTCAGGGTCCTCACTCTATTTGGACCATCTCCAGGTTTTCTGTGTTTTTAACACTCAGCTGGGCAGCTTTACTGAGGTAGCAGAACCAAAAGTGAAGGCGATAAGGGGTTTCTGTTGTTTTACCTGTTTCAGCAAATAGAAGAGTGAGAGGGAGAATGATAATCAAAACCAAAACGTGAAAAATAAGTCTCATCCTTCCTTATGTGGAGGCAGCATATATCTACTTGGTTTTCCTATTCAAAATGATTATGCATAGTTTCTACTGCTTTTGGTTCAGCTCTATATTACAATTACTGAAAGATATTTCACTACGTATAGTTTACTTGTGGAGTGCATGTTTATTACTCTAATTTTGTTTAGAAAAAAGACATCATATTTATTTATTTAGTTTACACAGAAATCTTTCCAAAACAATTTTGTGAAGAACAAGGTAGATCAAATTTCTGAATGACTAAATATTTAAATTAAGACATGAGAGTATTTATGATTTATAGCTAATAGTGCTTCAACTTAACTGCTTTTCAATAACACCCATAAAATATGGTATTAAAGTATGAAGAGTCATTTAAAAAATGAGAACTACTGAGAATAGTGCTTTATATTTTTCTAGTTACCTACTCTTCTAATCGTTAATCCTATGTATGCACACTTAACTATGAAATAAACGTGCAAACTATGCAAGGTAGATGAGGAACTAAATACAATATGCCAGAAATTGGAAAGATAATTATGTACTAGATGAAAGAAAAAAAAAATAGTAAATACATAATGTGGAAAAATGCTAGAAATTACCATCCAGTACACTTTCAGTATATGTATTTAAAACCCAACATAGACTTTTGTTAAGAGAGTTTAAGATGATTTTTATAGGGTTAACATAGATATTTAAAAACAACATGGCATGTTGTCAACAGAGGTGAACACACTTTGTATAGGGTAAATGCACATTTTGAAAATAACATGGCATTTTAACAGGCGAGTTTACAATGTGGAGTTGAACGGATACTTTCAACTGAAGGGGGAAAAAAATGCTATTTTCCTAGCTTATGAGTGCTAACACTGCCACTTCCAATTTTAAACAGACATTAATAGTATGGTATTATTTTGCCACACTCAGGATTTAAAATACTTTTTTATGCATTATGTACAGTGTAATGAATCATGTAGAATACAGGATATTTTATGGGAACACCTAACTGTGACACTAACGCTGTGGCTGGGTTAAAGGATACAAACACATAAAAAATTACATGGTATCAGTGTTCTTCAGAAAAGGACAAAATTCAGTCTTCTTCAACAGACTGATGGAAATATAATGCTGCCAAACTTCCTCTAGTTTCAAGCACAATGTAGCAAGAAGGTAACTTATAATAATAAATTTAGATCTGGTTAAACACATCAAAAAGCAAAAATATTCAAAAGAAATTATCAAATTTGCCTTTTACGAGTCGACCACAGTTCACCTGACTTGAAACAGGGAGTAGGAAAATTTGCATTTAAACATTTATATCATGTGATTTTAAAGCAAATGATTAGCTTAATTTAAAGTCACAACCACCAGAATTCAATATACAACAGTAGCATATATCCAGCCGTGAAGTAGCTGGGTTTGGTGCTATTTGCATCTTCACACCACAGCACAAGACTACTTAATATCGAAGCTCTGAGCAAGAGTTATCAGCAACCCTAAAGTTACCTTTAGAATTAAATACCTTTAAATGCTGCAGCGTCCTGGATTTCCAGTTAACCAAACTACATTTCCAGCAGAAACTCCTGAGGCATAGAGTAGTTCTCATCTGTAAGCCCTTCTCCGCTGGTCTTCTTATGAAGCGGTGCTGGAACGTTTTTTTTTTTAATCCTGTTGATAATTTGACTCTCTGTCAACTAGTGCTAGTCGACCCATTACTAGCCTTTCTTAGGGTGGAGAAGACTGGATGGATGAAGGACTGCAGGCCATACATCATTCTCTCCTTCTCAGTGTACCTTCATGTGAACATGGCATCATGACTCTGAGAAAAGGAGGGAGAGCTGAGCCATCATATATTCCACAAATTGCAGGCTTTCCCTGGGTCCTGCAGTGCTGGAGAAGGGGATTATTACTGCAGAAAAAGAAATCTGGCCACACTGTAAAAATTATCTCTGCAGTTCAGCTTGCCCCCCACCTCCCCCAGCCTCTCTCTCTCTTTCGCTGTCTCTCCCTCTCTCTTTCTCACTCTCTGTGCGAGTCCCCAGCTGATTCAGGCTGTATCCATCCATACATAAATCATTCCCCTTATTCTATTGGTTACATGGTACATGGCAAGTATTGATTTTTTTTTCCCATTGCCTCATTGCTGGAGAACACTTGGTTTTTGTGAGACAGAACAAGAAAAATAAAACAACAACAAAAAAACCCACAAAAACCCTAAGCCACACAAAAATATGTTTCTCAGAGTTTTGTCTAGGTAAAATATAATCAAGTAGATTTGTACCATGTTACAGATAAGCATGTTCTAAAAAAAGCATACTTTTGGGAGGCCCTTTACTCTCTCGTAGTATATCCTGTCTCCAAACAAAAAAGAATTGTTACCAGGGTTCAGGAAGTAGGAATGATATACAGTGAGGGAGAAGCTCTCTAATTGTGCAGGGCAAGGGGACATTTAATTGATCACTGTTAACTCAAGAAAAAAAAGAAAGTTTAGTTTAAAACACAACTCACTCAAAACACAAGAATAAAGATGCAAAAATAATGCCTCATGGCCAAATAACATGTACAGGACAGAAAGAAAGAGATATTTATCTAGGTTTATTTTGTGTGGTGATAAAATGTGCAAGTGTGCCTTGTTTGCGTGAAGTATAAAGATAGCACATGCTTCAGCTGTCAAAATATTGTGTCTTTTAATACTCAGAGAAAGGACATAGCAAAAAAGTCAATGTCTTAGTTTGGGGTTCTGACATTTGAGTATGAGAGATAGAGTGCTCTTCAGAACCTAAGTTAAAATACACAGGAATCTTAATATCTGACTTGTCACAAAGACCAATTTGTTTTAAAGTGGTAGTGTTTCTTGGACTGTATCCAGGGGGTTTTATTCCTGAAATAGCAAATTACTTCTTTATAAGGTAATACAATCCAAAGGATTGTCCCACTATACAAGGAGACTGTCAGAAAAAGGAAATTGTTATAAGATGGTTATAGTGCAAATATAAGGCATGAAAAGACTATAAAAATCTCATTTTTAAATTTTGTAACCCTATGTGACAGTTGATTATCAATCTAACAAAGGGTGAAGTTTAGGAACAAAAGCAAGTCAGCCTGTTAAACAGGTGACAGGATATTTTGTTTTGGATTCCACTTAGAGCCATCAACTAACAAATTTACTATGCACAAATTGCAGATGAGAAGTTTGATGGCTTCTTTAACCTATTTTATGGCGAAAGAATTCCTTTTAGCCCAAAACATTTACTCTGTACATAAATAGAGTCTATTAAGTTAAACTGTCACCAACCTTAAAAGTCAGAGCAGGATTTCTCCTCTTTTGCCTCACAAAAGCTGTGCGGGGAATTTTTTCTGTCTTTTTTCCTTGTCACTTTACATTGTGGTCCCTGTTCCTTGGTTCACGTTAGTCTCCACGTTAGTGGAGGGGAGCTGCAAGGGGCATGTCTGCGTGATGCTGTGGCCACCCATCTGGGTGTTGGGCCCTTCTGTGCGCAGAGAAATACATCTCTCTCTTCTTATTGTTGAGATCCTTTTATTGAAAGATTCTGAGCATCTCTTTTTGCATAAAGTACTGGTTTATCTAACTTGCCATTTCAAGGGAAACTGTGAAGATGTGAAAAAAGGCCCTCATGGAATTTTGCCCAAATTAATGTTTTGATGTTTTGTTTTGTTTATGTGGTTGTTAGAGTTTGGGGCTCCAGTCCAGTTGCATGTTGTCTCAATCATCTCACATCCATGTAAGATGCCTCTCTACCCTACCCATGTCGTGAGAGTCCATAAAGGACTTGGAGCAGTTTAGATTTAAAAGGGAAATAGACAAGAAAACAAGGTAAATAGACAACAAACGTTGTCAGAAACCCTTTGAACCCAATCACTTCCTTTTCTTTGCTTTATCCTTCCTTGACTCAACAACTTCAGCAAATGTTTATTGACCCCTTACTCGGGGCTGGTGATTTCCTGGGGCGAGGGGCAGTTGCCAAGCCCAGTGCTGAGGCCATCTCCCAGCACACGGAACTCCTGGGCAAACACAGGTATGCAAGCTGCTGTCCAAGCACAGGAGTTTCACTGACATGAGAAGCTTCTGTGCTGCTCCTTCGTGCTCTCTACAGGTTCTCTAGTAAAATCGTATAGTTACATCACATCCCGAACACCCCAAGAGGTCTTTGTTTTAATGGTTTATCTTCATTAACTCTAGCAAGATTTTAAATGACCAGCACAGAACCTTGCATGCAGTTGCACACGCAACAGGCATTTGTTAACGTTAGTTTGAGACAATGTGGGCCCCAAAGGAGAGGTTTATAATCAAAGCTGATAATTATTACGTGGTGAGGGAGAGAGGTGTATTATTTTATGTAATTCTCACAACTCTGTTTTTAAGTACAGAATTGTATTTTTATGCTCATTTTAAAGATGAAGAAATTGAGGTGGGGAGAGGTCAAGTAACTTGTCCAAGGCTGTCCAGTTAATAAATGGGGGATTGGGGTTTCGGACTCTTATTGCTCTTAACCATTACCCAATGTGGAGTAGCAGTGGTGGAGGCCCTTTAGTTTCAGCTGGGATCCTTGAGAGAGGGCATCACCGTGGAAATGGCTTCTGTATTAGCCCTGAGGTATGTTGCATCCCATAATTTTTGTTCCCTCAGAGTATAGTTTAGTGCATTATGAAGAGAAAAAAAAAAAGAACCATAATTTAAATCTACTAGTGGAAATTGCTATTGGAAGGAATTTGTTTGTGAACCTTTTAGATATGGGTATCACTTTTGGGAAAGAAAATATTTACCTATTAAGTGATCTGTTAGGATAGCTCTGGATATTCGTGAATGGGTTTACTTAAGGTGAGGCTCTCAGTAGAAGTGATAGTGACAGGCCCCAGGAAGTGGGAATCCCAGGCAGGATCCAAATACTGTCTTTGAGGACAAGTGACTTGCACAGCAAGTGGCGAGTACACTCAGTTGAATTCATAGTTGTTGTTTTTTTAAAATTAAATTTATTGAGATTACATTGGTTAATAATACTACATAAATTTCAGGTGTACAACATTATAATTCGGTATCTGTATACTCTATTGCAAGTTCACCATCAAAAGTCTGCTTTCCGTCTGTTACCACATATTTGACCCCTTTTACGCAATTCACACTCTTCCAAGACCCCTACCCCTCTCTTAACCACCATTCTGTTGGTCTGTATTTATGACTTTGTTCTTATTTTGTTAGTTCATTAATTTTTTGTTTTATATGCCGCATATGAGTGAAACCAAATGGTATTTGTCCTTTTTCATCTAACTTATTTCACTTAGCATGATACCCTCAAATTCAGAGGTATTTAAGGGAACCAAAACACTACTCTTTCTTACTTCTCTTCTGCTCAAGCACTGCCACGTGAGACAATAAAAACAGTGAGTGGAATTTACCTGAGATATTCACCTGTAACATTATTTCTTGACCTCAAAATGTTTGAGGTGGGAAGAAATATAGTTGTGGAGCAGGTTGATTACCTTGTTTGCAATCAACCTCTTAGAGGCAGAAGAAGGGACTGAAGTGAGATTTTCCTGCCTGTATCCCCTCCTTCTCAGGGTCTTCACTGATAAACAAACAAACAAACAAATAAACCATTTATATACGTATTAAGGGCAAGAAGGTAATTTAAAATGTAGCAAATAATAATAATGAAATAACAACAAAAGAGTGGATGCATCATCAGGCATGCATTTTCCTTCCTTTCCATTAAATTTCTGTCATTGTTTTCAATCTTTTTTTGTGTCCATCTGACTGACATAGTGGCCAATCACAAAACTGAGATTTGTACCTTATGACAATGGCAACCTGTGAGCACACCCAAATTAACACTGCTCCCAGCCATTTGCCTGCTCCCCAGCCTGCACGAAGCAGGAGACTTGTCCCAGCCAACAAAGGCTGTCCAAGTCATCAGCACTCATTTCATGGCCTGGGTGGTGTGGGCGGCTGGTGGGGGAGACCACCCAACCTATACACTGTGCTTTAAAACTGGACCTATAGGAACTAGGGAAAGGTTATTTTACCTGAATTTACTGCTTAGCAACAAAGACTTTACCTCCAGAGAATGCTATTCTATGGGTTACCAAGTAACTGGCTGTGACAATTACCAAACAGCTGGCCAACTAATTTACATACCCTTTAACCCCAGCCAGCTGAACAAGGAACCGTGGACAGCTCTCAAACAATAGGCATACATCTAATATTTTATTTAAGAGCTAACAGAAGCCACAGCTGTATGAGTCCTGCAGACACGTGGATTTAACTACTGTGTTTCCCTGAAAATAAGACCTAGCTGGACCATCAGAGCTAATGCATCTTTTGGAGCAAAAATTAATATAAGACCCGGTCTTATTTTACTATAAGACTGGGTATAATATAATATAATATAATATAATATAATATAATATAATATATAATATAACATAATACCGGGTCTTATATTAATTTTTGCTCCAAAAGACGCATGAGAGCTGATTGTCCAGCTAGGTCTTATTTTTGGGGAAACACGGTGTGATAATTTGGACATCCAGCTCTCCAGGATCTGCAGCACTTGAGGGGTTGTTGAAGCAGTGGAGACACAAAAAATAATTTCTACCAGAAGGCTACCTTGTGGAGCTTTTGGGGAAAATGCTTCTTACAAGTGAACACAAAGTGTAAGGTTTTGTTAGAAATGAAGAACCTGTAAGACAGTCATTTAGAGAAAGGCAAAACAAAATCTGGTGCTTCCCAGTTTCGTATTGATAAATGCTGAGTTGGCCTGGCTATAGAAGTTACCACATGTACAATAGATTAGAACCTTCCAGCACTGTTAAATGTAGATAAGTATTTAGCACCATTAGGATTGGATTTAGATAATCTTTTTCTAAACGGCCCTATTATAAACCAGGATTACCTACTAAGTAATTTCTATTCTGGCCTCTGCAGGGAAAAGAAAATGAAAAACAACAAGCTCTATTTGTTTGTATATATTATTCACATACACGGGTTTAGGAGTTTTACTTACATCTGAAAATACTTTCCCCTGTATCTGTGAACCCCCAAAATGTCTAAATTTTAACTTGCAGTCCTAAATGTTTTCCACACACGAACAGCTGTAGAAGAAGAGCGTATTGGAATGTCGAGAATAATTTAGAGGAGGCCCCCCCAACCCTCCCCACACCTTCCACAAGACCTGCTGTAGGCACCTGAGAGAACCTATTTCTAGAAAGTGAAATCATGAAAGGCTGAAATCTGTCCTTGAAACACAAACATGCCGGAATCTCCACATCAAAGCCATGAGTGGCGATTTTTGAAAGCGTTGCTTCTATTTCAGTTGTGCTGCTATGATGTAAGACATCTTTGGAACTCTTCATAATCAGTTTATTATCACATAATAGATCCCATCATCTTAATTTATAGTCACATTTCATTTTGGACCAATCAGATCATCGAGCACCTAGAATGGTGTCTGGCACAGTCAACCTCAATACGTAACTTTGGAATGAAGGAGTTGATGAATCCAGCCTCATCCACCCATCTGATTAACCAGAAGCTCTAAGTGATTTTGGCTGATTCAAAAACTCAAAATCACATCCACTAGATGACGATTTGCCACTTTTGAGATTTTTTCCAGAGGAATCTAATGTTCCTAAGAAAGCACTTCATTCTTTTATTCATTGAATGAATGTTTATAAGCTGTCTTCTATGAGCAGGTAATATCCCAGGCCTTGGATTACAATGGTGAACTAGACAGAAGTACTCATGACTTTCAGCAAGGGGAGACAGGAAATAAACAAATATATAATAAAGTTTCAAGTAGTAAAATATATCGTGGGGTACATAAAACCAAGAGGAGGAGGAGAGAGGGAAGGATGGAAGGACAAGTGTCTCTAAGGCGGTGTCATTTGAGAGGAGGGAGCAGGACATGTGAAATCTGGGAGAAGTCTTTAAGGGAAAGGAAGGGCAAATGCAAAGATCCCAAGGAGGAGAGTTATGTAACTATGATAATAAAACACGATTAACATAGGCAACTTAAAGTCTAGCATTTTGGGAGTAATTGCAGAGCCCCTACATGTATCTATTTTGTACCAGAAAGATATTTACTGCATGCATATATTTCAGGAAGCATTTCTTGTAAAATCTTCTTAATCCAATCCTAGACCACTATGATTATTATTAAATAACTTCTCAGTAAGCATTCCGAAACTTTTTTCTTATAAGATAATCTTTGAGATGCTGAGTCCTTTGAAACCATGTAATACTTGCAGGGTGCTTAAGACATATGTGCTGTGACACGTATCCTGCATGGCGCGATGCTGGAGTTGTTTGTGAGTTTGTCACGCTTGCCCAGTAGAGTGGAAACTCCCAAGGGGCATAGACCCCATCTTCACCTTTGTATCCTGCCCACTACCCAGTGTGGAGTCTTCCACACAATACGTGCTCAATATATATGTGTTTATAAAGTGCACAAATATAGTAAAACACAAAATATTTAGCACACAACCAAGCTGACTCCATGTCTTATTCATAGATTCCCACCCTAGTGCACCCACAGCAAATGCTGTGCTGTTTCCTTGAAACCATGATTTTGGGAAGATTCCATTTGATCCAAAACAGTGTTGTTTTTTGTTGTTTTTTATTAAGTATCTCTCTTCAGTACATCTTACTCCAGGCTGGGGGATGAATATCTCTGCCTTGATGGCTTGTTCCTTTCTCTAGAGCGTTCTTATTGATAAGTAGTCCTTTCTGTTTTGTATTGGCCACAGCTAACAAAAAAGGAAAAATCGGATGCCACTTACCAGAATAGTGCAGTAGCAGAATTTGACAACCCGAGGTTTGTTTAAAATAATGTGCTTTAATAGATCAATGGCTTCTCCTCTGTAAAAGATTGTCTGAAATGGTGTGTTGAGTGCTAAAATTTGACCAGACAGCCCTAGTAAGTACTAATGTCTCTAGGATTTCACATAATTTGTTCAGATTTGTACATTCTAAAGATACTAGCTTTTTTTTTTTTAGATTTATAAATATACTGGTTACTTTTAGTGATAAAATCCCTTTTAACAAGTTTTGAAAAATAGTTCAAATATTATGTATTTTCCATTGGTACACAAATCTCTGGGTGTTGCCTACCTATTTCCTCATCAAGTTAATAACCCCAATATTAATAATAGCTGCCATTTATTAAACCCCTACTGTGTGCCAGCCACTTTATTTATTTCACCTTTATTTCTTAAGCCAACTGCGTGAAAGATGGTCACCCATATTTTAAAGATGTGGAAACTGAAGCTCAGAAAAACTTAATAATTTATTCAACTAGTGAGTAACACAGCTGGGATTCAAAAGCTGTCTGCTGGGGTCTGAAGCCCATGTTTTTTTTCCAGTACGTCACAAACATCTTATTCTTTTTCTTCGTAAAAAGTGCTTTGGTATGAGAACAGTTTGAAGTCTCTAACCACCGCCCCCGCCACACACACACACAAAGAAAGAATTCTTTGAATTTTCAACATTTATTCAGCAAAACGTATCTTGAGAACCTACCCTTCCATATGTCCCATGGCTGCTGATGAAACAGCATTAATCACATAGAATATCTCCCTAAAAGGAATTGCAAGTGTAGTTGGGAGGACAGAGGCATATACAGCCAATGAAAACACACTTGGGATGAGGATTATAGTAGAGCTACAAATTCGGGGCTAAAAGACACAGGTGAGGAGTTTTGTTGGGACAATGGGAGTTGAGGAAGGCTGACTGTTTAATTCATGCCTTTGAGGGATGAGGAGCAGCCACTGGGCAGAGAAAGCCTGGAAGGATATTCTAGTCAATGTGACCACAAGAATGGCAGAGTGGAAGAATGTGGTGGGATTGAAAGTTGGGTCATGTCACAAGAAGTGACCTGAGAACTCAACCTAAACAGACTACTTGGAGATTAGTTTCCAACACTTTTGGTGTTTCTTTGATCTTTTACTTTCTTTCTTTCCTGATTACTAGAACTATGTATGTTTGTTGTGGAAACTTTGGAAAATATAAACTAGAATAATACATCAGAAAAACAAAGTATCACCCTTGTCTAATATCGCTAATATAGCTGTGATTTTTTTCTTCACATATTGGAGATGATTTTGACCATAAAACTTTGCAGTAGGTTTTCTTGCTTCACTTGTGATTATGAACCTCCATGTTAATATCACAATACCATCAAATGTATATAGATGTATCTTTGGTGCCTGCCCATCCCCTGTCCCTATCTGTGGAGTTGCCTTGTACCTGGACCTACAGAGTAATAGGTAGGCCTCGCCAGTTATATGTCTGAGAGACACCCTTTTGCCCAGGGCCATAGCTGGCTGGAACCAGGTGTAGACACTCGACCCGAGTTGGGCCTATTATATCTTCTTCCCAGAAGTTTGAGACTAAGGCACTAAAAGACTGAATTAGTATTGTGGTGATGAGTTCTCAAACCTGACTTGGCACCGAGGCCAGTTAAAGCCACATGTGAACTGAAATTATAGAGGAAGAGTAGGCACAGTTTACTTCAGAAGAGAGAGTGGAGGAGGTGTACAGAAAAGACCATGTGGACAGAGAGAGATGGAGATGAAGAGCTGCCTAATCATTTTCCTAGTCCCATGAGATCCAGCCATACTTCCTGTACTTCATTTCAGTTAGATTCCCCAAGTTTTCCTGGCAATCGTTTGAATACATACCCATTCCTCTAAACCAAAACATTCTTAACTAGAGCAATTTATTTAACTATTTTTTAAATCTTTAGGTTGGTTTCTTTTTTTTTTAATTTTTACTTTTGGTGTTTTGAAAAAATATACATGTTTTAGAATTTTTGATAGTTCTATATTTGATCTTTTTTTTTATATAAATGTCTAACTATTACATTGTCTTGTGCACCTGAAACTAATAAAAAAAATATTTGATCTTTTCCTTTGTCATTACTTCCTTTGAATTTCAACTTAGATATTCTTTCCCTAATCAGAGGTCAGGTAAAAATTCACCTATTTTTTGTAGGTTTTTAAAAAATGATAAAACCTTTCACATTTAAATCGAATTGTGGGAAATTAAGTTTGGTATATGTGTGAGATGAGGATCTAACTGAAAGATTTAAAAAATGCTAATAGCTAATTACCATGTTTCCCCGAAAATAAGACCTAGCTGGACATTCAGCTCTAATGCGTCTTTTGGAGCAAAAATTGATATAGGACCTGGTATTATTTTACTATAATACAAGACCTGGTCTTATATGATAAGATATGATATGATATGATACAATACCATACAATATCATATAAGACTGGGTCTTATATTAATTTTTGCTCCAAAAGATGCATTAGAGCTGATTGTCCGGCTAGGTCTTATTTTGAGGGAAACAAGGTAGTTGTCCCAGAATCATCCATTTCTTTCTCATTGACTTGTGATATCTCCTTGATCGTGTATGTTGTTTATATATATTTCACATGGGTCTATTACTAGGCAATGCATTCTGTTTATTCAAAAGAAAATGTTTTAAAAAATAAAGAAAATATTTCTAGCCTATGGACACTAATAATCCCTAGAGAAATCAACTGGATTTAGAGAAAGATGGTATTAAGTTAGAGGATTTAAGTTACCAAGTCATCTGATTCCTTTGACTTTACCTTTCAGGACTCTGAATGACAAGTTGATATTTATATTGGAATACTTCCATCTTCTTTCTGGGGCAGCATGGATAACTGACAATTTTGGTAATTCCTGAAGACTCAGTATAGATTTTATATTATAGAATTTCAACTTATAAAATTGTGTTTTATTAAAAAAAACAAAAACATGAAACTATTCAGCATTTTAAAAAGTGCTAGTTTTGAGCACCTGACAGAGATGACAATCTCATACTGTCATTTTCTCTTTTTGCTTCCGTAGGAAATATGTTAATTGTTAGGGACTTTCTTACCACTGTACTTGGGGCGTTAGTATTCTTAACACTGTGCTCCACGCAGCTACTATTACCAATTGGTACTACCTAGTAAAATGTAATCTATTTTCAGGTTAATTCTAGCAAGTAATATGAATTCCCAAGTTTAAAGTAAAATAGAGAAGCTACATTGTGGAAGTGGTTGGTGTACATTTAGGGCACTATTCTTATTTATTTATGTATTTATGTATTTGTTATTTTTTACCGCTTTCCATTTCCATAATAATGAAGACATTTTACATTTACATTTAGCCGTGTAAAGAGAAAAACAATTGGATTAAAAGATTGATGCATTTTAGGAAAAATATGTTTTATGCTAATCCTGTAACACTGGAATGAAAATAGGTTAGCCTTTTTAAAAAATACTTTTTATTCAGAAATAAATCACTCGGGTGTTTAACATTCTCAGAGATTGGTATAATCAGATGGAATGATTTTTGTCCCTATCTTTTCGTGATTTATCTGAAGGGAAAAATCCACATTTTTATTTCCTTGAACTTAAGTAACCCCTTAAAGCTTAGAATAAACCTCAGTAGAAATTTGCCAATATGTAAAAAAAAAGCTTTGTACCATCATCAATTTTCAGGTCAGGAAATACTCATTAAATTTGTGGTAGATTTATAGGTTTGAGGATTATCATCTCCCATTATGTCTAATCATTATTAGTTGAGAAAAAAATTCTGGGCTATAATCTAGTATTTGCAAATTGTGTGACTGTACCCAACTTATTTAACTTTCTAATTTGAAGTTCTACAATAGGTTTGTATTACTTAAAAATCTATACACTTTTTAAAAACTATGCCGAACTTGAATGCCTATTCTTTTAAGAAATTTTGATAATTTGAGTTACAGTTTTCACTTTTTTCTTTTCTCAGTATTATATCATGTGTTCAACCAAATAAGATGAAGTGATGTTAAGACATATTAAACCAAGCAAAGCGAAGTGATGTTAGGGGGTCTGTTAAACCAAGCAAGGTCTAGTGAGGTTAGGGTTATGCTCAGAGGCTGGACAAAGATGGAGAGTGGAGGAAAAATATGGCAACCTGTCATCTGAAGCAGATTGCACAGTGTTACATTGTATCCTCTAGTTCTTTAGCATTTGGCTTTGGCATCTAAAGTGGGCAGAGGGAATATTTGTAGAATTTAACAACCATTTTTCCCATTCTTATTAGGATCCAGAAATTTCTAAGAGTGCCCCAGAGGTATTATCAGTTCCCTCTGCTAGAGCTCCAAGTTGAGATGTCTTATTGTCAGGATGTCAGTCTGGCAGCTTTTTCTTTTCTGGTAGTTCAAAAGTGAGAAACTCCTAGACTTAACCAGCACTCCTTATTAAAGAGGCCTACTGAGAGATTTATGATGCTTGGTTGTAAGATAAGCTGATATCCATAGAAAAGTGGTGATGCTGGCAAGAAAAATAAACGGACAATTGGAGATAGTTCAGAAGTATCTGCTTCTACAGCCAAAAAGGTAATATATGCCAGACTTGGAGAGTTCCAGTGAGGTGGCTACTGACCTTAGGGTTGAAGACCATGGAAATTTGACCTGCTGTCAAGTTTTGGTCATTGTGTGAACTCATTGCCTCATTGGTTGAGGATTAGAAAGTTGAAATTATAGAGAACTAAGGGTGTTATATAATTCAGCATGTGAATGAGAATCTTAAAAGTACATGCTCATGGGAATAAAATTTTGATCAACGATAAGGGTGCCAAATAAAAAAATATGTCTCTTTCCATTAACGATAGACCTATTCCCAGAGGCCACCAGCCATGATATTTTCTGTTTTTAGCCCTTTCAGTGGTTATTATTATGATTCTAAATATCTATTTCATAGAACTTTACATATCTATTTCTTTGCTTATAAGTTCAAACTTGTCTTTTAAGTTCTTGCTGTAAAAAATAACTAGAATGATCATTTCAGCTCGCATCTACCACCCCTCTTCCTTTCTACCCTGTACCTTCTCCACCCCCCGTTTTTTGCATTTGTGTCTTCTATTGGTTGTACTTCTTGTGCCATCAGATATACTGAGGAACTACTCATGGTGTAAGATGTGGTGGAGTTGATCAATCACTCCTACATTCTCTCCCATCTCTTCCCCTCCTCTAACACCTGCTGTTAGTCAGTTCTACCATTATGTTTGCATTGCCAAAGTTTAAAAAGCATGTACATTCTGAATGGTAGCTTTAATTGTTTTATGATTTGTCTATATATTGATTCTGAAAACCAAAAAATAATCACGATCATTGATAATATTATGATATTGCTCAATATTATTCACTGCAGAACCAGATGTGACTATAGAGGCTATGTATTTTATGATCTTAAATCAAGGCTGCTTGAAGTAGAATATTTCAAGTTCCAAGTTCAAGATTTTCTTTCCATAAATTCCATAAATTTCTTATAATCATGCTTCATATTTTTGTCATGAATTCTTGTGCAGTGTTATATTTTTCCTGGAATTTCTAGCTTCCTGTCATTTTTCTTGTTGACATCAGAAGCATAAACCTTCTTCATTATGTACTACCTAAAAGCCGGCCCACAGATGCTTCAGTTGGCTGTATTAGTGTCTGTTCCCTTCCAGGTCCCTAATTTCAGGTGTTTTTTTATGGAGTAACAGCTCCCACCTTCACTGTAGCTTCTCTTGTACTCTAAGTAGTGCCTTTTCCTCTTTTCTGTTTAGAGTAATCTCATATACCATTCATCTTCAAGAAAATTTTCCAAATATTTGACCTACTTATACCCTATCTTCCAATTCTTAGAACTTTTATGATTTTTATTCTTTTTGTGCAATTGTCATTGCAATGGGTTTGAGAAAGAAAGGGAGGTAAAATATTTTCAAGGTCCAATGTATTGAATTGAAGGCCGCCAATTTTTGATTTACTGGCAGACATTGATATCAAAAGGGAAAATCCACATCTAAAATTTAAAAGCTTCTCCCCAAATCTTAACTTAGAGAGGAAGCATTTACTCTTGTGTGCATGAAAGTTCTGTTTTAAATTTGGAGTATCCTTTCCATGTATTTGATCTCATAACTGACTTGGAATTAAGATGCTACCTGAAATTAACGGAGCTATACAAATTGCTGGTGTTGCATTGGCCCTACGCAGGTATCACATCCTAAGAACTCAGAATAGGACCTCGTAACATCATCAAAAAAAATTCAATGTCAACACCTTCAGAGTTGTCTGGGAACAGAGTACAGTTCTTGATAGGGACTTTAAATGCAACATGTTTGGATTCTAGAAACCACGAGAGAGGGCCAAGGAGTTTGGCTTTTCTCAAACAGGGATCTTTACTAGAAAAAGAGCATGTGTTGCAGCTGGCAGTTTCTAGGGGTTTCAAGCTATTGAGGAGTTTGTTTCCTCCACCTTCAAGTATGAAAATTGTGTCCTAAAAGAAACAATGTGGACATTATTTTGTAAAGTTAAGAGTCTAGAAGAAAGGTGATGGCTGTGGGCTTGTTATATATGGCCTGTATTGTGTTGAGGTGCATTCCTTCTGTACCCATTTTTTGAGACTTTATCATGAAGCGGTGCCCAAAAAATGCATACACATTTTAAGAAAGGAAAAAACTGTATTAAAATTGTAATACTCAATGTATACCGGTAACAAAAAATGAATATAAGTCACGTTTGACTTCTGCAATTACAAGAGGTGCTCTAAGTGGTTATCATCAGTGTTATTTTAATGCAGCTTTTCCTTTTCTTAAAATGTGTATACATTTTTTGGCAACCTCTGTGTGTGTGTGTGTGTGTGTGTGTGTGTGTATACTCATGTATACCAGGAGTCAATGATGATAGGTGTGTGTGTGTATATATATGTATATATATATATATATACACACACACATACACATGTATATGTACATATACATGTATACATATCCATGTATATGTACATATACATATTCATGCATATATACATGTATATGTACATATATATATATATATATATATATATATATATATATATATATCTCATCATTGACTCTTGGTATATACTTCCCACCTTTGGTTAAAAGTTATATTTATATTGGGCTGACAACAAGGTTAGTAACTGTGTTGGTTATAATACCACTATCAAGGAAGACAGAGGAATGTTCTTAAACAAAAGAGCCTATCAGTTGTGATTAACAGTATTATGTTTGCTCTGGGTTGAAGATTTTACAGTTTGAAAATTTAAATATTTTTTATTTTTATTTTCGTGTATTAATAATTACTCAAGAAACATTTACTTTTCCTAGGTACAGCTCATAGTTAATGAGAGGCTCATAAGAGACAACAGACATAGTTTTATATAAACAGATTATGCAAAGAATAGGTATTAGTTCTTTCTGAGAACAGTTGAACATTTTGTTCTTTAAAATTAAAGCTTAATTTATCCTCTTTTCTAATTCTAATGAAATAGTTTTAGGAATAGTGACACGAATTCAGTTTAATTATTAATAGGTAACATACATAAGGTATCAAAGAATCTCTTTACGGTGCCTCCATCAAATGTCACTCTCTTACTGGCTTGGTGAGAAACGGTGATTTTGACTGTCATGCTGACTTCTTGGGAAGTCTGTGCTGTGATACAGTTTGCCCAGACTTTATCTTTCCCACAGACTCTGACATTTGTATGTTTTGTTTTCCTTGATCCTTTCCCATTCCTGACCAGTGCTCTCTGTTTGCTGAATGGAGCCGATACTGCAGATTTTAAGTGGGCCGAAGTGGGATAAAAGTGCATCTGAAGCAGTGGGTCTCAGACCTGACTGCGCATTAGAATCGTCTGAGGAGCTTTAAACACATGCTGATGGACAGGCCCATCCCAGAGATTCTGACTTTTTAGTCTAGGGTAAGCCAGCTATTATTAGTTAACAAAATCTCCCCCACTGATTCTAAGGCACAGGCACTACAGGAAACCACTGTCACATTGGTCCTCAAATTTTGGAGTGTACCAGAATCAGCTGGAGAGCACAAGTAAAGGCAAGCTCTGAGGCCTCACTCCCAGAGACACTCAATCTAGAGCCGTGGGATGGGCCCATGCATTTGCTTTTAAATATATCTGACTAATTTTGACTCAGGTGATCTGGTGACCACACTTTGTGAAACACTGTTTTTAATAAAAACTTAGAAACAGCTAGTATCAATAGGGTAGTAGCCATGTGGGTACCACTTCATTACATGGATTACAGAGGCCATCAGCAAGACACAGTTTTCAATACTCGGGAATTTATTTTTATTTCATTCAGAACAGTGTCTCTAACACCTCTCAGTTCAAGGCACTGCGTTGGGGCTGCAGGGGACACAAAGGATTCATCAAACACAGATGCTATTCACTAAGTACCTATCGGCAGATGGTACTGAACATAAAATTCTAATTCATAGATTGCATAAAACTTTACTTCTGAAGTTGGTTTATAAAGGTGAAAATCATAACTAGTCACACTGCTAAAGAGGGCAACACTTTGGAGATCAATATATTGTCTTCAGTATACTCAGCACAGGTCATGTTCCTCCAACTTTGGGACAGAATGCTGCTTCTACAGTTGAGTCTCACATGTGGCTGGCTTGCATTTAGGGATAATGTCTGAGAAAAATATTAGGTTGGTACAAAAGTAATTGTGATTTTTGCAATTATTTTTAATCTTTTACATTGCAATTACTTTTGCAACAACCTAATATGTCTTTAAATACTGGAATCATATTCAGAGCATGGAACATGGCAAATTCAAAGCTCCTGACTGAGGCTCATTCAAGCGTGTGTTCCTTGGATGGGATGGAGTTGGGGGTGGTGTGTGTGTTGGGGTATTGCCTGCACTATTTAACTAGGGTTCCTTTCTCACTCATGCTGTCACTTTCTTCATCTTTTGTTTGTTTATCTAAATTTTCTTAATGTCTGGGGGTGTCTGATAATACGAGTATAAGGCCCTGTTCTATGAAGTGAAAGGTGATGAAGGCATGAAGGCAGAAACAGGCAGCTCTATGTCAATTAAGAGAAATTTTAGCCAACTTCAAAATAACTGTGTAAAACTTGCTAAAGAGAGAAAGTTTACTAGGCTTTAATAATGTCAATTTATGAGGAATAAGATACAATCTAAGAGAAAGGTTGTTTGGGGAGATTAACTGGAAAAGTCAAGAAACATACCAAAAGATTCACAAAAGGCAAAGAAAGAGTAAGACATTGCGAATGGAAGATTAATGCATTTCTCTCCAAGGGCTCTAAAATGAAAACTAAAAATAGAATAATTGTGTTTCACCATAGCCTTGCTGACAAACTGCGATGAAACAGACCCACAGAAACCATCCCATTATGGGCAAGCAGGGAATTTCTAGGGCTCATCACCTTCAAGTCCCAGTACAATTAGGACATGGGAACTACTGCCAAGGCCTCTAAACCTGAAAATCCCTTCATTTTTGCATCCTTTGTACTTTATGTCACATAAACATAGATACAAACTACTTCCATCCACATACAGCAGTCTTCCCAGGAACACTTGGCAAAGCTCAATCAGTCTTTCTCTGATACTGGCTCCACGGACGATAACACTCAGTGTCCACGGACTTATGTGCCTATGAGGTTCCACCTGACACTGAGAGTATTAAAGAAAAAGAGCCCTGACTTCAAGAAAAGGGAAGAGGCTTATTTTCCTACATACCTTGTTGTCTTACTTTGTAGCTCAATTATTTTATGTTAACTTTGGGTGACTCATACAACTGGCCACCCCTTACATTTCAGCACTTGCGATGAGGGGAAAAATGGAGGCTCACAAACCATATGTCTACACACATAAAGGTTTTAAATCAAGCTAACAAACTGTTACATATATTCTTTCTTTCTACTTTGACAGATATACCTTCGTAACGACTAAATAGAAATAATGTGGGTGAAGCCATGGTTTTTACATAATAGAAAGTTGGCACCATGTTAAAAATGACTAAATTTAATTATTGTGCATGTTTTAGTATTCTATTATTGGCCAGTGATGTCTGAATGAATAAAATATATACAGATTTCATCAGTTATTCTACATTTATTCCGTAAGATAGATTTTTCTCTTTAGTTTAGCAAACTCACTAATTATGTTGTTATATTTAATATCTTTTATAATTTAAGTGCTATTTATAGAAATGAGCTAAAGTTTTAGAAATAAAATGTATTTATACTCAAAAGTATATAATTTCGTTATATTTTGGCAAAAATATCAATTAGAATAAATGTAAAGATAAAAAAATATTTATCATATATGTTTTAAAAGTTACATTTATACAAAAATTCAAAACTTATTAAAAGAAGTAAAAACAAATTATAATTAATGAGTATAACAAATTTTAAGTAAAGTTGGCATTTAAAATTTATTTTAAAACTTTGGTTATTTTTATAAATATAAAACTTCACAATTCTAATATTGAATGTTCTTCTGGTTGCCAATATAAAGAATTTGTAATATACTTCACACATAATTCAAAATAATTTGTATTATGTCCATATCTACGTAACGTAAATTTAAGAATAATAAGAAGTACTTAACATTGTGAAATATTCTTTAACTTCGGTCTGTGACTATTGTAAATATAAGTGCTAGTTGTACCTCCAGAATCAAAATTTGGCACCTGAAGAGAAGCAGTAACTCTTAGATACGTGAGAATCTATTGCATGTATTCTGAGAGGGAAAGTTTGATAAGGGAATTAATTTATCCTTTCTCTTGCCTAAGCATTTTTGCTGCTCAAATACTCTGCTCTGAAGCAGTGTCCATTTTGACCTTTGCAGAGGCACAATCCATAAATCTTTACAGCATCTGTATACAGTTGCCTTTTGTTTTGAGGAAATAGGACAAGAGACACGGAGAAGCCTAACCAGTGTTAGTCATGAAACAGCAAGTTCAGAGTTCAGGGTGTAATTACTGAGTATCAAATCCTGAGTTGTGAAACAATCTCACGTGTTAATACATTTAGTGTGTGTGTGTGAATGTGTGTGTCTGTGTGTGTGTCGTATACCAGGCCCTCTAAAGAGTCCTTGCTGGGGATTTCACAGACAGTGAGCACCCTGAAAGCAGGGAGAGATTTTGTTTAATTAATCTTTGTAGCCACAGTCCCAAGCTTCTTGCCTGGCATTTAGTACATGCTCAGTGGACATTTGGTGAGTTAAGGGATGATGCACTGTCTGGGGAAAGCTTCGGGAAGTGTTGCCTTCTCCTTTTTCCTAAGGTCATGTGATATTCACATTCTACGTCTATCTCGAGGACACAGATTCAGACCAGGGCAGGTGCAAATGTTCTATTCTGGAGCTCAGTTGCTGCAGAAGATCTAACCTGGGGACAGCCCATCTTGATCCTTGGTTATAAATCTGAAACGGCCCTAAAGGGCCTCCTTATATCTCCTCAGCTGTATGTTATATAGCTTTCCTTCATTTCTTCTCTTTCTTATTCCTTGCACTAAGCTTTTTGGCCAGGGTTTATACTTCTGGGAAGAAAAAAAAAATAAAGCAGCTGGTAGATTGTCTGCCTCTTTCTGAATCCAGCTCAACTGCTAGTGGCTTCCCCAAACCTCTTCATGAGCCTCAGAGGTGAAACCTCAATCAGCTGCATCTAGACTATGGATGGTAATCCAAGCACTGGGCAAAGAGCAGGAAGGCTTGGATTCTATCCTTTCTCTGCCATTCACCAGCTGTATCACCTTGGCTTAACTTCTTGGGACTTCAGAATCCTCATCTGTGAAATTAAGGGATTTATACAGGATCTCTAAGGTCATAGCTGTGCAAAAATTATGTGTTTTTATTTTAATAGAATAATTAAGCAAAATATCTTCTAGATTTTGCATATAATGATGAACAAGGGCAAGGACCTTTTAGGACTATTAGGTGGGTAGACAGTGAGTTGAACATATACCTCTGATGTTTCTATGGCTCGTGGGCTCTGGCTAAGTGATTTTTGTTCATTGACTTATTGCGAAAAAGAAAATCTACCTGAAAATCATCCCTGTGAGATGAAGAAACCAGAGTGCCTGTTCGCAAGGGGCATGCAGATCCTTTCAGTAGAGTGTGATGATTGGTGTTACTGTGAGTTTTTCTAAGTGCAGAGAGAGGCACAAAGAACAAAGGGGTTTCTGCTGAGGAAAAGGGGTGAGAGTGATGTCCGGGAAGGCCCCCAGGTGAGGAGATCCTTGAGAGCAGTACTAGGCTTATTTTCATCTCTAAGCTCCCCAGTAGCGCAAAAGCTATTTGGTGCAAAAGCTTTTGATGAGTCTGCTCTTTTTTTTTTAGTAAATCCATATGACATCAGAGATTGGAATTGCTACAGAGGTTGACCAGTGAGTGTCAGACTTTGTTGTGGGCATTTGATTCATTTCCTTTTCTATGGCAGCGGATGGTTCAGATTTCAAATGGTGCATGTTTTCCTGCAGTGGGCCCAGGGGAGGACATACTGTTGAGCAGAGCCTTAGAGGTAGATTTACTGGCACATTGTTCAAGCTCTTAGATTGCTTGTCTCATTAGCAGTGGTGGGAATGGCTAGGGGTGGCGGCAGGAAGAGGCCAGAGATGCTTGGTATGCAAATGATTTCATAGTCATAGGCTCAGAGCTCTTCGAGGAAAAAAGTTCCCATGCCTGCTTATGGATCATTTCAGCCATAGAATTTAGTGGTGAATTTGCATCTATTTTCAAGAAATATTCTGTGAATCCATAATTACTTAATGCCTACTATGTAACAAAGACTGTTGTAGGCACTTAATAAATATTTGTGGAATAAATTAATTTCATGTAACTAATAAAATGCCAAAGAACAACCGAATAACTTAGTGAGCATTTGGTTGCTATGAAATAGATATGAAAAATTGATTAACCTCTAACCACACATTATACAAATGCATTCCTTCCTGAATATGTAGCTTGCCAATGCCATCCAAGGGAACGATAACTTTTGTTTTTGTCAAATATTTACTTGTTAAGTTAAAAGAGGAAATCAAGAGATTTGTTTGGCTTTGCATCTCTACTGGGTACTCTACTTTTAGTGACATTTTCCTATGGTTTATCTCTTATATCAGACATACATATTTGGAACCACCTATGCAATACTGCAGAACTGGGGACTAAAAATTAACATTTTAAATAGATTAAAGGTAATAGAACCTCCTTTCCATATTTATGCTGTGTGTGTTGGGGGGGCGGAGATAGTGGTGGTTATAAACCAGGTAGACTTTCAAATAATTTTAGGACTATAAGAGGGCAAAAACAAACATGAAAATCTTTTCTTGTATTTGGAAGATTGGAAAAGGAAGAAGAGACATGAAAAGGTCTGATGCATTGTTCATTTCTTAATTTTTTTATTATAAGGATATAATATTATTAGTAAATGACATTTGCAAACTGAAGTTTTCTATTATGAGTACTTTACTTTTTTTTGTCACAGAGTAACGAATTTATCAGCTCTAGTTTTTAGCCACCTAATGTACAATTGCATTTGAAAATCCAGTTAAGGCAAAAAAGTTCTATTTGTTGTATTAGAGAAAATTGTCTCCTCAGACATCACCTAGACCAAAATATCACAAATATGGGTCCAAGATCTCCAGATCAATCCAAACTCTACCTTTTGCACCAGCTATTTTTCTTTCAAAGCACTCATAGAAAATTTGGATAGGACCCAGTGGAACAACATTCCCTATCTGAAAATGGCCAAAGCAATTCTCAGAAATATATTGGACAAAGATAAGTGTTACCTAGAAAATGAGAAATGGAGGTAAGGAAACCTATTTAGGTCATAGTTACTTCAACCAACTTGTGCTTTTATGGGTATGGAGAAAAGCTGATTGGAATGGATTTTTAAGGAGCTAGTCTCATGTTTAGGTCAATTTACTGATGATGCTAATTCAGTAAACTGAGCGTACGGGCTACATCTGGACCCCAAATTCCTCAACTTTCTTTGACTTTTGTCTTATCCTTCCTCACTTTTCTGAATTAAAAATTTCCCCATCCTCTCTGAGTTCTGTTTTCATCACCACTTGCAACTGGCCTTTCCTTACCCATTGGGCATTAAAAAAAACAAAAAACACTCCCAATGTTTACAGGTATTTCTGGCTGAAAAATGAGGCCACGAAATAGAAACAAAGTAGGGAAAGGTAGAGGGAAGGACACGACAATAAGTAAAACAGTCTTTACTGATTGGATTCTTAAAATCAGATGTTTGGAAGATAATAAATAAGCTTCTAAAATTATGCAATTTAAATTAGTTGTGTCATGGTGGTGGAGGTGCTAAGGTCAAAGGTAATTTGTTCACCTGGGATCCAACTAGAAATTAAACAATGGGCATTTAATTTCTTAAAATAATTTATTTCTAATGAGTCTAACCTAATCTAAGCTAGGCTTTTATCTACAAAAGCCATGGTATGAGTTAGGCTTGGTATTGTAGTTTTAGGATCTATTCTTTTGTACATAAAAACCCCTAAGGGGGGAATAAAAACCTGTTCCCAGTGCCCTTTGCCCTGAATATAAACCTTTATAGTATTTCTCACTTGTGGGTTCCAGGGTCCCCCGAAGAGAATGCAGTACATAATTTGGTGTGGGGAAGAGGACTGTTAACTGGTGGTGTCAACTGAGGGAAAAATGGGGCATGCTTGGAGGAAGATCGAAAGCAGCACTTCTGCATCAGAACTACCTGGAGGACCCCTTAAAACATACTATTGCCGGGCCCTGTCTCCAGCGTTTCTGATTCAATGGGTCTGAGATAAGACCCAGGAATTCACATTTCTAATAAGTTTTCAGGAGAGACTGACACTGCAGGTCTGGGGAACCACTGAGAACCATTTCTCTACAGTTTAGGGAGATATGAAAAGGTGAAAGAGAGGAGTGGGGCTGTCTGTAACAACAGAATGAGTAAGGTCCATTCATGTTGTGTGCCAGCATTTTAGTATCAATAAAATTTCCCTAGTTTTCTATTCTTAAGTCCTTTGTCTTAAGATGAAGATGGTTCCCTTTGACAATCAGGTGCACTGTGCCTTCTTGATGTTCCTCTTCTAGGAAAAGTTAAGTCTATTTGCTTTCTGGCTGCCTGTGCTCGTAAGTCCACAATATACCATCAGTGGGGGTCTCTGATAACTTGGACACAACAAAGCTAAGGACACTGGTACCCGACAAGGGGTCTGGAAGATTGACAGACCATCTTTTTTTGTGTCCCTGTACCTTTAAGAAAGCATGGACTTTGTTTAAACAATTTTGTCTAATTTTGGAATTCTCCTTTGAAGCTAAGAATGAGTTGGTGAGATAAACTATGTGGGGGATAATTTGTAAAAGGTGTCTGACAATATAGGAGCGAAAAAAGAGCTACTAGTGTGAGAAAACTAAGGGGAGATGATAAATGTGTGCTCTGCCTTAGAGATGATGTGAAAGCATTGTGGCTTGAGGGGTTTGGTTTAGGGTGATAACGTCTGTAACATCTGAGAAACACTGAGTTGGGGCAGCAGAAAAAGTCTATTTGAAGAAAAAATATAAAATGTGAAATTGAGTGTCCTCTCTCTCTTTGTGTGTGTGTGTGTGTGTGTGTGTGTGTGTGTGTGTAGAGACTGAGCAGTTCTTACTGTTATATCATAGTTGGAATGTCAGTACTATGTTTGTTTCACCAACTCAAGGCTGTGATCTTCTTTGAATTCTTTCGGATACCCAGAGATCTAAGCCAACTGTATGAGGGCCTCTTTCCAAGGTGTATAATTTATCAGTTAGCCTCCCAGGCACGTGAAATACTTGAATTTCTGTGTGTTTAGAGGTTTGAAGTTCATGTGCATCAAACCATGAGAAATTCCTCACCGCCCTCCCTCCTCCCACCCCAGATGGTTAGACCACCTGGGCCTTAGGTTGCAGTTCCCAAGCCTGAAGTGGCACTGTCATCCCCTTTTTTAGCTGACCTTGGCAATGACCTAGGGAACTGGAACATTAAAAAGGAGACGTTATTTTTCCTAGAGGATTTGTGATTAGAAGAGTCACTGTATCCTAGACTGGGAGGGAACTTCGCTAAGTCCGATGACCCATATTCTGTCCATTGGAGTCACTTGAGTGAACAAGTACATCTTTTGAATATGAATATACATTGGGATATTTTGGGCTATTGCCAGTCATCTGTTTGCTTTAATCAGATCAATGCTTAGCTTAGTCCATTAGGACACAGAAGTTTTAAATTAGATTAAGAGAAGGAAGGAAAAAGAAGAGAAATGCACAACCTTTTGAAATTAGTCACATTTTAGGTCTTCCACTGCAAAACCTAATAAAAAACAAAACAATTAATATGCTTGCTCCCATGGATAGATTTTATTTCCTTTAGTTCTTTGGAAGGGATATTTGAATGTGGTTCGAGTTTGACACTCATCTTCAAATACTATCAGTAATCAAGTATATCATGATTTATTTTGTTTTACAATCTCTCTTTATAAAGTACAAACATTATATTTTATCTCTAATTTAAATGCCTTCAAACCCACAAAATCTGAGGCACACACACAAAAAAACAGCCCTCAAAATTCCAGTTACTTTGTTTTTTCCAGAAAGTGAAATTGTGATGCTCATTCAAAATATCAGAAATGGATCCAATTCCCTTAAAACACAGAAGGGCATTCCAAAAACATACTAGTTAGTAGATACAAATAAAATCTCAGTAATAAATTCCTGGGGAAAATACAGAAGGTAAAGTGTTTATATTAGTTGTTATTTATTGCAATCTAAACTTTTATTGAGAGAGAGAGAGAGAGAGAGAGAGAGAGAGAGAGAGAGAGACTGACTCATTTTTTACTTCCCTGCGTTTCTACCAGACCCAGCAATACCACTTTCTCTCCCTAAGAGGCCAATATTGGAATATCGGGAGGGAAACGTCTGTCCTCTCCTCACTCCACATCTGACTAGTGGACTTGGGAGGAGGATAGGAGCACTGAGACCTCCCTCTGTCTTATTTTCAGAACCACCTACCTGAGGGATGCATACGGTCTCCTTTTCGGCAATGTGTAGCAGCCTGCCCTGGATGGGGATCTGTCAGACGATTTTGTCTCTATTTGGACCAATTAATTAGTTACAAAATTTGGCCAAGATCCAACCTCATTTTTCACCCAGCCTTATCAGTTTATGACTGATATTGTATTTTGACTATTTGACTTTTGTGTCTTACTTCTCTTAATGGGTTCCAAATTCAGAGCAGATTTAGGGTGGTGAGGAGTCATTCCTCTAAAATTCCTCCATGAGACAGTACTGCTGAGATTCCCCAAAGAAAGTTATTTTAAGAATTTCCCTTTATAACAAGGCTTTGATTTTATTCCTATTCCTTAGCTGTGTCCATGAGTAGAGAGCAGAAGGGGTGTGAGAAGCTCATGTTTTATTTACTCCTATTTCACCTTGTCCTCATGCCTGCCCCACGCCAGTTACTTAGATACAAACGGCCTCTCCAGCTCTGTCTTCCTTTCTCCACACTACCCGGTACTTTCTTTTTCACTGTCTTGCCCTTTTCTTAATTTGTTTATTTCCCTCTTAACCTATACAAATTTCCTGGCTCACAAGACCTTGCTTTGAGCTAAGTGTCATGATTTATACCCCTCAAATGGGATTTATCCAATAGTGCTTTTGCATAATTGCCTATATTGGATTGTCTTTTGTGTTGTCTTATAACATTCTATTGTTATATAATACAGCCTGAAAACTCGTTGAGGGCAGGCTCAAAATGCTTTGCATGAGTTTATTTTTGTGTGTCTATGAGTTTTTGTTTCTCATTTGTTTGTCTTGTTCTTTTGTTGTTTTTGGTTTATATACCACGTATCAGTGACACAGACAATAGTTTAGTGGTTACCAGAGGGTAAGGGGGTGGAGGGTGGGAGATGAGGGTAAAGGGGATCAAATATATGGTGATGGAAGGAGAACTGTCTCTGGGTGGTGAACAATCAATGGGATTTATAGATAATGTAATACAGAATTGTACACCTGAAATCTATGTAATTTCACTAACAATTGTCACCCCAATAAATTAAAAAGTAAATAAAAATAAATAAAAATGAAAAAAATGCTTTGCAAATGTTACGTGCTTCATAAATATTACTTGGCCAATTTACCTTCTGGAGAGTCTTTGTAGTGTCGTTTTTGGGTAAATATTGAAATGTGTCACTAGAAAAATAGGATCTCTGACAGGTAATTGATTAATTTCAGTCAATGGTTTTAAAATTTGCAAACACTTATTAGATATACTCTCAATAAGTTGCTAATGGGGGTTGACAGAAAGGAGTAGTTTCTTTTGTTTTGGCTTAATATGAATAATAGTGACATTCCTGAGCCACTGCAATACAGTAGTCATCAATCTAAGCATATTTTAGATATTATCTCATTTAATAATTACAAATATGATGCTGATGCTCATTATCCTTGTTTCACTAGAGAAGCTGAGGCTCCAATACATCACCTACTTGTAGGTGCCAGAGCTGGGATTTGAACTTGAGGCCTCTATACTCCAAAGCTCAAGCTTTTAGGCACAATGCCATGCTGCTATTTATAAAGTTTTCCCAAACTCATTCTTAAAAGGTATTTGGCCATTCAGCAGGTGTTTTGTGCTCTTCAGCTGTGGTGCTAACCAGAGGGAGTGTTAGGATGATAGTCTAGTGGTTGAGAATATTGCTTTGGAATCAGCTGCACCAGGGCTTGAATTTCATTCTCGACACATAAAAGCTGTGCAATCAGGACTGAGTTCCTTAACTTTTCTGATCCTCAATTCTATCATCTAAAATATGAAGATATTAATTCCAAGACATGAGATGATACAAACAAAACAAAATATCTAGCACAGCACTTGTAAGTACTCAAGAAATGTGAGCTATAATTATTACAATTACAATCCTGCTTCAAACTACCAAAGAGTGCATCAGTGAAGGTTAACGAGGAAATTAGCCACTAGAATCTGGTGTAAAAGAGATTCTTGGAAAGACTGACAGAACTGCAGTCTCTCCAGGGGCTTAGAAATATATTAGCACATCAGTATTTTCTAAAAATTTTACTATTTTCTTTAGATGTAAGAGTATTTCCATGACACCTACCAGTGAGTCTGAGGAGGCTGCAAGCAGATCAATTAAGTCATATACATGTGGATGTGAGATGATATGGGGAATGAAGTACTCATGAGCAAGTTAATGTGTGACTCACACAGCCTCCCCAGACACTATTTCACTTCCTCCTTATAGGGCTCTGGCTGAGCCTTGTGCACTGCGTGTGGAGAGCTCAGAGGCATTTGGATGGAATGCTGTCCACAGAGAAGAAGGAACAGCGCAGTCAGGACTAAGCTTTCACTATGTGGGACTGGGGAATTTTGAGGGTTTTTTTTGACACTTTTTTTGTGTGTGTTTCTTCAGGTTCTCTGCTTTGTTCATTTGCTAAATGAGTTTAGGGCTATGATGACTTTATATTTGAAAGACTCACACAAGAAATAGCATCATCATCTTCGGGGTAAGCAGGTCTGGCTTGGAATCCTTACTCTCCCCCTCACCAACCTCATGACCTTGGGGAAATCCCTGACTGGGCAGAGCCCCTGCCATCTGTAAAGTGAGGACCATAATGATGCCACTTCTCCTGAACTCTCAGGGTTGCCATGAGGGTAAAGAAAGGTACATGTGTGAAATCCTGAGCTACGCAAATATTTTACTGAAAGAGCCATCACACAGCTGCTTTGCTCCTTTGTTCCTCCCTAGATTCTCTCTTCTCTGCACACTAATGAACTTATGAAATATACTCTCTTGCTTCCTGTATTATCTCCTCCCCACCTTACCCCCACCTAACTCTGTGAAAAAGAATAGGAAAGTTTCACGATTGACAAATCTAACCAACATGTTTGTGCTGTTGGCTTTTATCAGCCAAGTTGAGCATCTTGGTTCAGCTACAAACCTGCTACCCCCCTCTACCCACAATCCTTCTGGAGCTTCATTCTGTGGCTGGCTGGGAATGCAGCCTGACTGAGAATACTTAGTTCTGTTTCGTGCACCCCACTTCCAACCCAAGTGTCTTTTCAGGGTAATTTACTGAAGTGTTCTTATCAGGCAGGAGATAATGCGTTATAAATGAGACACAAGGCCTGGAAAAAGAAGTTACTAACCTGAGGATAAATGAGGAAGTAGGATACCAACCTTTTCATTATTACACCATGTTGTGTTTCCGTAAGTCCACTGAAAAAGGGAAGAACAGGAGTGAGCCACGGCCTGAAGAGAGGGGAAAGTTAGAGGGGTAGACATTAAATGAGAAATAGGAGTGGCTACTTATTTCCTTTTCCAGTTGTAAAAACATTTATACAAACATACATACATCTTATAATATGTGCGTGATAAAGTGTACAAATAGCTACACAAGTTCCTCAGCTGCTCAAGACAAATTCTTAAAGACTTACCTAAAATTAGAAATATCTGAGAAAAATTCTTATCAGATATCTCTGCTCCACCTCTAACTCTTGCTTTAATTTAATTTTTTTTGAAATTAAAAAAAAAATAACGGAAAAGAGCAAAGATGAAATTATAATAATCTCTATTTCCATTACTTCAAATGAACCATTGTTAATATCTTGGCATGTCTGCTTCCAGTCTTTTTAAAAATAAGAGTAGTTCATCATTATGTATATAAAATTATAAATGCTATTTTGAAATAAAAATTACTAAATTTAATGTTACTTGAATGTATAGAAGTAAGACTAGAGGAACCATGGAACTTCAAATACATATTTCCTCATCTCAAGAAATATTATTTGATAAAAGGGCTTTCTAAAGTGAAGAAAACATGAAAAATATTGATGTTGTAATCAAAGTATTTTAAAGTCACGTATTTTAATTTTGAACACTTTCAATTTACTCCCTGCTATGAAAGAATAGGGGAATAGTACTATCACACATTTTCACATTTTCTCCTTTACCTTTAATTTTTGTGTTTTATTATTATTTTTATGTTGTTTCAGTTTATGACATTGCATTTTATTCTGTAACCTCAATTTACATATATTTGGTGGATAACATTTAAGTGGATTGAATTCTGACCATTAGTCTTTTTTTTTTTTTTAATCATATATTGTCTATTTCTGAGTTTCTAGTTTTCTCTAAAAATGAACTGGCAGGTTTTCATTGCCTAGTTCTTTTTCAGACAGGCTCATGGGTAGTACGCTCCCTGAGTCCTTTCACAACTCATAGTGCTTTTACACTTGATTGCCATCTTGGGTATAACATTATTGGGTCATGTTATTTTCACCTCGGAACAATTGTTCCATTGTCTTACAGCTTTCACTGATCAAAGGCAGCCTGATTTGAATCCCTTGTAGGTTATTTGCTTTTTCTGTTCAGATGCCTGAAATTGTTTTATTCCTAAAATTCAGGAGCTTAACTAGAATCTTTCTTGGCAAAGAGAATCCTGCATTATATTTTCTCAGAACACATGTTCTTTCCAATTATAGATAATTTTAACTTTTTTTCCTTCAACTCAGATAAATTTTCTTGTATTATATTTTGAACATATAACTATTCTATATATTAGGCTTTTTCAGGAATATCAGTTATTCTGCATCTTTTTGTCATTGCTTTCATTTATCTGTTTAAATATGCATGTACGCTAATTATCTCTAGCCTTTATTCTATGCTAGTAATTTGATTATCAGTGGTATTTTTTCAGCTCTTTGCTTTTTTTTTTTTTAATTTTATTAAATTTATTGGGGTGACAATTGTTAGTAAAATTACATAGATTTCAGGTGTACAATTCTGTATTACATCGTCTATAAATCCCATTGTGTGTTCATCACCCAGAGTCAGTTCTTCTTCCATCACCATATATTCGATCCCCCTTACCCTCATCTCCCACCCCCCACCCAGCTCTTTGCTTTTCTAATTCATTTATTTCTTTAATTATATTGCTTTGGTTTTCCTATTTGTTTCCATAGGTCTTCAGTTTCCTTTTTCATAACACTCTTTTTTTTTTTTTTTTAAGATTTTATTGGGGAAAAGGAACAGAACTTTATTGGGGAACAGTGTGTACTTCCAGGACTTTTTTCCAAGTCAAGTTGTTGTCCTTTCAGTTTTAGTTGTGGAGGGCGCAGCTCAGCACCAGGTCCAGCTGCCATTGCTAGTGGCAGGGGGCGCAGCCCACCATCCCCTGCGGGAGTCAAACCAGCAACCTTGTGGTTGAGAGGACGCACGCCAACCAACTGAGCCATCCGGAGCTTAGATCAAGGTGCCATGTTCAATCTTAGTTGCAAGGGGCGCTGTCCACCATCCCTTGTGGGACTCGAGGAATTGAACTGGCAACCTTGTGGCTGAGAGCCCACTGGCCCATGTGGGAATCGAACCAGCAGCCTTCGGAGTTTGGAGCACAGAGCTCCAACCACCTGAGCCACTGGGCCGGCCCCTTTTCATAACACTCTTGTTTCATCATTTTGTCTTTGACCCAACATTGAATTGATATTCTTGTTAAGATGTTTTGTGTCAAGAAGCATTTGTGAGAAAAGTTCCTTGAGACATGTTTCTTATAAGATGTTTATTTTTGTTTTGCCTTTGGATGTTTTGGATAGTATGCTTCCTTCTTCTCAAAAAAAAAAAAAAAAAAAAAAAAAAAAAAAAATATATATATATATATATATATATATATATATATATTCTCCCCTAATTGAATTGAAATAAAAAGCCCACAATTATGTTGAGACACCTGCATGTTTTGATTGTTACTTCCTAACCAAAATCTCAGATAGAAACCAGGAGAGCAGAAGGGATTTGTACATAACCAAGGTGAACACTAGCATCTACACAGAAAGCTGACACCAACTCATTAAGTGTTTTCTCATCATGGCTTGTTAGTATTCTATTTCCACTCTGTTCCACACCCAGACATCTGGTAACTTTTGTTCATGCTGAATTAACCCAGACTGACAAGAGCTATGACCTTCACAAAAGGGGATGGATGGTGGATCTTCCCTGGCCTTCACCTACAACAACTCCTGTCACCCAGGCCTCATGTGATGGCTTTTTATGACACTGTCATTTGTAAAATTGTCCAAATCTCTTAGATATTCATTCCCATTCATTTAGAGATCCTCCTTAGATTACCTCTCAATTAATGAGTGTCACACATTTATTGTTCTAAAATCACTTCCCTGAAATATCAAAGGCAGCCTCCCCAGCCCAGTGTTTGGGGATTTGGCAACCAAACTGCATTTTCCTTTTGACTCATAATTTTATAGATTCTGCCCATGTCTTAGCTCAGTGTATCTTTATGCCACAGCCTTGTCTGCTTCACATCATTTTTTCATTCATTCATTTGTTCATTCAACAAACATTTATTTGGCTCCCTCAAAGTGCTGCTGCTAAGGGCAGGACCACAAGGGTGGTCCCTTTCCTCATAGTCATTACATACTAGCAGGCAAACACAGACAAGAAATAGGTAAACAAGGAAATAAATAAAATACTTCCAGTGTAATGAAGTATGAATAAGTGTAATGAAGAAAACAAACAGGAGGCTGAGATGGAGACCACTAGAGAGAAAGTTGTCCACATTAAGGAAGAGGTCCTCAGCTGGGAAAGACCTCAGAAGGAAACTGAAATATAACTTGGGTGGCTACAGACTAATGAGATTAAGGGAGAAGGGCAGGGCATGTGGGGGGTGAAGGGATGGGCTGGGGCCAGATCAGGAAGAGTTTTGGAGCCCATCAAAGGAATTCGAACTTTATGTTAAACTTGTTAAGAAGTTGTTGAAAGGTTTTACTCATGGCAGTAACATAATCTAACCTGTTTCAAAAGATTAGCTTTGCCGTCAAGTGGAACATGGGTTAGATTTGGAAGAATTTAAATTGTCACATGCTAGAAATCTTCTTATAGAGTAAGCAACTTACCACATCCAACAATACTTTTGGCATCAGAAGCTAAAATATATCTAATTGACTGAGATTAGGTGCCCAGAAATAAATGCAGAGTTAAACCTTCCTAAGGGAAACAGTAACATATTCATAGGGAAATACAAAGACTTAAGACTTCTATGGTATTTAAACTGTAATCAAGTAATATTGATAGCAAGATAATGAAATTAACCACCTTCATTTCTGAGAACTCAATTCATCACAATACCCAGTGTTCTTATAGTTTCTCCTCAATGCTCTCACAGTTAGGAGACAATCCATTTTCATTACATGTGTTAAATTTTGTGCTCTTCTGAAATGATACTCACTAATGGGCTGTTTCAGCAAATATAATCAAATTGTTTCACTTACTTAGCATGCAAATTCAAGCTCCGTAGTGCAGTTTTAAACAGAAAAAAAAAAAAAAATTGCTGACTTGGCATATGCTGAGAGCTTTGCTTGACTCTCCTTAGACTGAAAGCAGGTAAAGAGTTTGCAAATAATTTTTTTAATTTTATATGGAAAATATTACAACAGCATGCAAAATGTTTAGTAGTATAGTGATTTTTGCTTAAAGTACATGTTCACCAGAATCTCCTTTATGACTTACTACCCTTTGGAAACATTTAAGAAAGTACAAAATTGAAATTTTGTGAAAGCTTGCCTTGGAGAAAATTCTATGTACATTAGAAGGGGAAAACAATCCAACTTTCCCTTAGTTGTTAAAATGGGAGAAATGTAAAAGCTAGAATAAACTACCGTGTTTCCCCGAAAATAAGACCAGGTCTTATATTAATTTTTGCTCCAAAAAACTCATTAGGGCTTATGCTCAGGGAATATCATCCTGAAAAATCATGCTAGGGCTTATTTTCTGGTTAGGTTTTATTTTTGGGGAAACATGGTAGATGCATGAATCATGTTTCTTCTCTGGTAGCTCATGATTCATGGATCCCCTCACTTAGAATTATTGTGGAAATCTAGGCCCTCCAGGGATGTATGCAGAGGATAAAAAATGCCCCAGTCTCTTTTCTTGCCCTTTTTTGTGCTTATCAAATTTTGTATTTCTTTTCATTTGGTGTCATAGCCACATGCATATGTAATGCCTGAAGTATGTTGGTCTCAAAAAGCCAGGAATAATGGAAAGTAAATTTAATCGCCCAAAAGGATATGATATCAGTCAGAGTAAGAGGGTTTTACAAACAGAAGTGGTCATTTACCTCCACTTTCAAAACCAGAACAAATATTTGCTTGAGTACCTGTTGAGCTGGCCATTTTGCCAAATGGTACGTATAAGAACATTTGCAATGAGCCCTGAAGGAAAAGCAACCCCTTCCAGAACGATAGAAGTCAATGAGCAAAGCTCCTTAGAACTTAGTGAGAGGGTGTGTTCCATAGGAAATAGCAGTGCCTACTGCTTCTCTGGGTTTTTGTTTTCCTGGACTCCTTGTTAGACCTGGAAATCTGTGGGCCCAGCCCTGGTGGTTTTTAATAAATAGAATAGCACTGGATTGTATCTCCAGGAGAGGAACTAGAGTGTTTGGCAGGAGGGAGGTGAGCGGATGGCCCCCTGTGGATTATTAGGTTATCTTTATGCTATGACTTCCAAATTCATGTCTGATCAGGTTTATGAGCTCCTGGCTCACATATCCATCCACCATCTTGACACATCACACCTGACAGACATCACAAAATTAATGTGTGTCTAAAAAAGGACATTTGATTCTGTACCCCCTGCTTTGTATCTTCCTTATCTCATTAATGACACCTTCATACATCCACCCAGTGACTCCACAGAGAAATTCAGGAACCATCCTTGATAATTCTTTCCCTCATCCTGCTGCCTCCTTGATAATTTTTTTCCCCTCATCCTATTTGCTTGGTGCCCTCCTATCAGCAAATCCTGTCAATTCTCACCACTAATTTGGAAATGTGGCTGGAAGCTATCTACTTTTTTCCACTGGTCCTGGCCACCATCATCTCTCATTTAGACTAAGGCAACAGCCTCCAAATTTTCAGTATGTTTGCTTCTTTCCAAATCTAACCCATGTTCCACTTGATAGTAAAACTAATCTTTCAAAATACACATCAAGTTATATTACTGCCATGAGTAACCTTTCAACAACTTCTCAACAGGTTTAACATAAAGTTCAAATTCCTTTGGTGGGCTCCAAAGCTTTTCGTGATCTGACCCCAGCCTATCCCTTCACCCCCCACACTGCCTGCCCTTCCCCCTCAAGATCATTATGCTGTAAGGCGGGAGAGGGGTGGTACATGAGGGTAAAGGGGATCAAATATATGGCGATGGAAGGAGAATTGACTCTGGGTGGTGAACACACAATGGGATTTATAGATGATGTAATACAGAATTGTACACCTGAAATCTATGTAACTTTACTAACAGTTGTCACCCCAATAAACTTTAATTAAAAACAAAAAAAATCACTAGGCTGTAGCCACCCAAGTTATACTTCAGTGTTTCAGAGTCTCCTTCTGAGCCCTTTCCCACCTAAGGACCTCTTCCTTAATGTGGACAACTTTCTCCCTAGTGGTCTCCATCTCAGCCTCCTGTTTGTTTTCTTCATTACACTTATTCATACTTCATTACACTGGAAGTATTTTATTTATTTCCTTGTTTACCTCTTTCTTGTCTGTGTTTGCCTGCTAATATGTAATGACTATGAGGAAAGGGACCACGCTTGTGGTCTTGCCCTTTGCAGCAGCACTTTGAGGGAGCCAAATAAATGTTTGTTGAATGAACAAATGAATGAATGAATGAATGATGTGAAGCAGACAAGGCTGTGGCATAAAGATAAACTGGGCTAAGACATGGGCAGAATCTATAAAATTATGAGTCAAAAGGAAAATGCAGTTTGGTCGCCAAATCCCCAAACACTGGGCTGGGGAGGCTGCCTTTGATATTTCAGGGAGGTGATTTTAGAACAATAAATGTGTGAGACTCATTAATTAAGAGGTAATCTAAGGAGGATCTCTAAATGAATGGGAATGAATATCTAAGAGATTTGGACAATTTTACAAATGACAGTGTCATAAAAGGCCATCACATGAGGCCTGGGTGACAGGAGTTGTTGTAGGTGAAGGCCAGGGAAGATCCACCATCCATCCCCTTTTGTGAAGGTCATAGCTCTTGTCAGTCGGGTTAATTCAATATGAACAAAAGCAGCCACCATGTTTTGTTTTGTTTTGTTTTAAACTGAGAGCTGTACTAAGTGCTTTATCCTCCCAACTCTATTTGGTGGACTCTCCCTTTATCCCGGTTAGGGGTTAGGGAGCAAAGACTTGAGAGGTTAAGTAACCTGCTGTAGGTCACATTAAATGAGGAAATGAGCTGGGGAATGAAAGCAGTACCATCACCAGCACCCTACTCCTACCTTCTGTCCTGATTCTAATTAAAATTCAGCATTCCAAGCCCTAGGGAAAATGGCAAGAAAGAAACATTTGCCTTTAGCTTCTAATTCTCCATCCTTTACCCTTTTAAGTCATCCTACCGGAGCATCCTCATTTAGCAGGAATAAGAGCTTATAAGTCATTAACACGTTAGCGTGAATTAGCCAGTGACCTTACAGGAAAAACCACTGACCTTTGTGAGGTAAAAATATTTTGACCAGAGGCCTCTTGCTTCCCCTGAATCCCAGAATCAGAGCTGCTCCTCTTGGGTCCACGCTGGCTAATGAGTATGTGCAGGCAGAGGAGCTCAATAAAGACTGACTGATTTATTGATCAGCGGGAGCGAGGCCCAGCTTAATCTTCCCTTGCAGCTGCTCCTTTCCTTCCCTGTCTCGGGAGAACTGTGTTTGGCCACAGCCAACATTCACACATATTGTGCACCCCACTCTTTGAACTGGGCTTAATGGGAGTTGGGTGAGAAACATCAGAGACCCCAAAGAGGAGGGGCCAAACCTGTAGCCCCAGTGCTGAGCACCTGGCAAGGCAGGAATCTCCATATCACACAAGGGGAAAGCTGGTCAAGGGCTTTCCCACTGCCAGAGGGGGGCAGGGGGAGCAACCTTCATCGCCCAGAGAAAGGACCCATCGAGGCAGCTCCAGATTCCCCGCATCTGTGTATGAAGACATGAAGGAGCTAGAAAGGGCTCACAGACCCTGGTATGTGAGAGGAGAGGTGGCACTGGCACTTCTGGCCCTTCTTGCATATGGGCTGAAAGAGAGAGATGCCAATATCAGGGTGACATGCCAGCTGGTTGGTGGAGAGTGCCTGGCATCTGGCTTGGAGGTGGGCATGCAGGGCCTCATCTGGATTGAAGGCTTCCTGCCACCAGGTATAGTGTGGCTGTGGCAAAAATGGCAGTGATGGTGAGGTTGCTCATCATCAGGAATATTTGTCTTCAAGGCCACACTGCACATTTTATGTTTAATTCTGGGGGCTGCACTTTGCAAAGGACCCATAACAACTAATACATACACATACCATAGTATGGAGATGGGGTTTCACACTCTGTCATATGAGCAACCATGGAAAAACTGGGGCTGTTTATCCTTGGCCCAAATGGGACCTAGAGAGTACCTGACAGCCAACTTCAAATACCGGTAGAATTGTCACACAGAAGGTGGTTTTGACTTGTTCTCTCCCCGGTGGTTGGCATTAGGACCAATAAAGAGAAGGTGGAGAGAAGAAGGATGAAATTCTAAAGGTGGCGTTTTCTTACGACCAAAGCCATATGAAAGTGGAGTGGGCATTCCCATGGGTGTTGAGCTGCTCATCTCTGGGGGCATTCAAGAAGAGGCTGAGGGATAGCATGTATAAGGTGCTCAGCATCTGATAGGAGATTAGGTTAGTCCACTGAGGGCTTCAGCAATGCTCAGGTGTGGTGTTCCAGGAAGACAGCATGGTAGCAGCATCTGTTTGTCTGGCAAGATCAGGATATTGAAGCTGAGAATCCACAGAACTCTCTACCTGTGCACGTCCTTTTCTGTTCTGTGGGAAAAGACCAGCATTGAAACTCAAAAATAGCCTTTCAGCATTGGGGTTAAAAGGTGATTTCAGAGTTCATTTCCAAATATCTCTAAACTCCAAGGCAAGGAAAGACAGTCTCAGCGAAAGGAACTTACCTTTACTGAATATTTATCATGTTTTACACCTATGCTGCCCCATATTGTAGCCCCTATCCATAAGCACTTGGCATGGGGCTAGTCCACACTGAGATGTATAAAAAACATATAAGATTTCAAAAAATTTATTACAACAAAAAGAATTTAAAGATATCTCATATGTATTATATTTTATATCGATGTTGTTTTGTCATGATCGTATTTTGTAATATAAGTAAAATTAAGTTCACTTGTGTCTTTTCTTTTTTTTTAAAAAAAAAATGAAGCCACTAGAAAGTTTCTCAGGCTCTATCATATGTGGCTCACGTTATATATCTGTTGGGCAGTGCGGCTCTAAATCCAGGATATTTCTGTTTGTTATCTTATTTAATCCTCACGATGATTCCGTGAGTTGAGCACTGTTATCACCTCCGTTTTATTCATGAAGATGCTGGGAGTTAGGGCGGTTGACTAACTCCCCCAAGGCCATACAACTAATAGTTGCTGACTTGGGATTTGAACCCAGGTCCTCCAGACTCTGTGACCATGCTCTCCTTCTGCTTTATGCTGTTATATTGACATTCTCTTTAGGGAATTGCTGCTATGTTGTAAAATGCTGAAGGAGGGAGCATGAGAAATGATTGTGGAAATGCTGACAGAGGCTAAACTACATGATTAAAAATGCAACAAGGCCTCTGAAGTGTGTGCCGTAAGGCCAGGAATGGACAGTGAATCTGGCTCTAAGTTCCACTGCAAAATCATGTTCTCAGAAAAGGGAAACTGCAAACCCAGAAGCCTAGAAATGCACATCACTCAGGGAATTTTAAAGTTTCAGAGAGGGAGCGGCATTCCAATGATAGAGGTTGCCCAGGTCTGAGCTCTGGGGGCTGGATTCAAGCTGAGGCAGGAACCCCTCCTGCCTCATGAAGAGCCTTAGTATGAAGCCTTTTGTGGTGTTGTTTCACCAAACAACCTGATGGAGCAGGGGGTGTCCTGGGGAGAATTTAAACAGCCCCCTCAATTCTGTCTCAACAGTACTCCCTCTCATAAGTGACCATCCTGTATTTGGAACTGCTTTACCTAATTCAAGAAGGCATTTTCTTTCTTTCTTTTTTTTCTTTCTAGTTAGTGTAGTGAGGGATATTTGAACCTGTGTGGAAGGGTTCTTCACATTTCTCAGTACCCATAAATCCTCCCCTCTTAAGGAGAGAGAGACTTGCTTCCTCTGGCCTTGTTATACCCCAGGGCATCTCCAAGCCAGGCTGTGGTGAGCTGAAAGCTGCATTTGGGGGGACCCTCCAGGGCTGTGCCTCAGGAAACTTTCTTCCTGGGGATGTCTGCCCAGCACTCACACTTAGGAGAACGCCCTAGGCTGTGGAGGGCAGGGAAATCGATGACAGATAGGCCTTCTACCATTCTGAGTTAAATAAATAAGTATACCCCCAACTCCCCAAATAATATTCAGTTGTGAAGATTCATGAGACATGAGTCAAATGGCCTGTGCAAATGTCTGACTGAGGGGAGAAAGGAGCCAAGGTAATGATTTCACCTGCCCAAAGGGAAGAGGAACTGGTGTTGGAAGTGATTGAGTTATAATTACACTGACTGGGGACCCTGGGGTTGTGATCACAGAAAATTACTCAAATTTGCATAGCCCTGGAGCAGCAACGAAACCCCTAAAGCCCAAGACTCTGAAGCAAGTTGGCTACAGTCACCTCTGGGTCTCAGGAGGACGTGGGGCATGTGGAGGGGGCAGTGGGATGCTGGCTGGCCTGAGAGGTTCAGGGCAAAGTGGCATTTGGGATTGTTTTAGGGACCTAATCACCCAAGACCATGGAAGGAGGTGTGGGAGGCAAGAGATAAGTCAGAGGGAACATTTTTTCAAGCATGAGCCATAAAGAAAACTTGAGGGTCTCATCCTCCCAGCTCTCGGACTCTGGAATTGTATGGTGGGGCCCGGCAGATAGAGCAGATGAGTGAATGACCCTTAGCTCTGAGCCACAGTTCCTTCAGCTTTGCACTGTGGTCTGTGAGAGACATCTAGATGGAACTTGTGGGAGTGTAGCTCTTCTCCTTGATGACCTCAGAAGGTTGGGGCTGCACCTGCAGACATGCCCTAACAGACCTGCCTGCTAGAAATTTATCCAACCATTTTGGAACCCACTTTTATTTCTAGTGCATTTCCACTAGTAATATTGTTAGCAATCATGGCTTTACCAATTAGGGGTCAGAGCAGGATGGGGTCAATCCAGAAAGGCATCTTTTGGCCAAAGGTTGCTGTACTAGATGTCCCCTATCATCTGTGCCTCTGTTTCAGGGGCATGGGGAGAACAAGGCTCGTATACCTCTGAAGATAATTCCCAACTCCCATTAGCCCCAGAAATTCCATCAAACTTTTTACCAGAGACCTAAAGAAGAAGGTAAATTAATAAACTTGACTTTTTAGCCTGTGTATTTTCCCAGCCCACACAGTAAGTAGTTAATGCAAGTGGAAAAATATCTGAAAGATGTAAATGATGGCTTTGCAGTTATGGTTTTCAAGGACCATTCATTGTATTTCCTCTGAAACAGGCAGGCAGTGGTAAGAGAGACTTATTGAGCTCAGTGCTTAGCAGATGCTCCTGCTTCATTCAGATTTGTTCCCTTCTTGGCATCACTAGGGAAACATCCATTGAGTTATGTCAATTCAGCCAGAAAATACACAAGGCCCCCTTTTCTAATAAAGGGGGCACATTATTTTAGGCTGCGTAGATGAGGCTTCTAGAGTTCCAGACAGAGGCTGAGCGAAGCTTGTCGTTTGACCACAGCTCCAGTAAAAGAGCTGAAATAATAGCAATGCTTTGAAAGCCCAATGTGAGATGCCCAAATGGCATCTGGAATTCAAAAGGCCTTAGAAGTTAAAACTAGCTCATCATCCCTGCTCCCCCGCCCCCCCCCCACCTCACCTCTTACTCAGAACTGTATGGAAAGTAAAACCCCCACGTATCCAGCTCTGCCACACAGTGTTAGCAAGAAATGTGCGGAGCAGGTCACAGTATTTCTAATTCAGATGAATGACCCCATTCAGCCCTGTCTCCTTAGCAGGAAATTAGAAAGTGTAGGAAGGAGCAAATAGTGATTTATAATGTGTGACTCTGGTTATTGGCAGTTGTGCTCGTTAAAAGCTAAAATATTGTTTTGATATAAAAGAGTTGAGCTTGACTTATTTATGGGATAAAGTATTCTGCATAATGGGGGATCCCTTTTACAAAGCCAGCGGGTTATAGACCCATAAGCTTGAGGAACAGGAGAAATGACTTGTGCCCATTTTGTGCTTGCTGCAGCTCTGTCAGAAACAGTAATTTGGGGGTAACAGGCTGGTGGGGTGTTGCAGTTTTCCTGTACTCTGCTGTTGATTCCATATCTCTACTTCCTTCCCTGGTCATTTCTCCCTACTGGGTTTAGGTCTGGCCTTTCCTTCTCCACGTTTACTTCTTCAGGGTACATATTTAATTTGGGGGCTTCATTTGTCACCGACTTGTGTACAGCCATGACCCTTTTTCCAAGTCTCATTGTCTCCCCTAGTCCCCCAAATACACACACACACACACACACACACACACACACACACACACACACGCTTCCGTTTGATTCACATAGACCTACGGGTAAATTCAGACTCATTGCTGTCTCCATGTAAATTCCATTCCTTCTCTTAATCCTCATTCATAGCCATGCATATCCATTCTTTCCCTCCTTTGTATTCCATGTCTTTTCACTGCTCCTTAATCTTTGGATTCAGCCCTTTTCCTCCATTTTCACACTCAATATATAAGGTGGCTCAGGCTCTTATTTAAGAGAGAGAAATAATTTTTCTGATTAAAAAATCATGCAAAGCTTAGTCCCTGGGCATGCCCAGTAAGCCTTACCGACGAGGGTGCATTTTTTGTTTCATGCTCCAGAGGTGTGTCTACACTCAGATTAGACACCAAAATAGTGTGGATGAGAATTGAGAAAAGTTGGATGAGCTTTAGAAATATGCGCATCTGAGAAGTCATTTCCAAACCTGGATGTGTATTAGAATCTCCTGGGGAGCTTTTTAAAAATGCCGAGTCCTATTAAATCTGAATCTCATCCACCACTCTCCCTCTTGCACACCCACCTGTACTGCTACTCTTGCTTTTTTTTTTTTAACTCACTGAGTACATTCTGCCTCAGGGCCTTTGTACTTCCTCTTTGGAACGTTCTTCACCTAGATATCCACGTTAGCAAAATAGAATCCTTCCAGCTGCCTACTTTTATTTATTTTTTTAATCTTTCTTTGGCTCTCTTCTTACATTACAGATTTATTGTTTCTGGTCGGTTTTCCCTCCTATGTACTCGGCTCTGAGGGCAGAGATTTTGTTTGGGTGACAGCTTAATCCTCTGAGCTAGAAAGAAGATTCACACATAACAGGCATTCCATTAATGTCTCCTAAATCAATGAATAAAGATGGGTCAGAATCCAGGAAGCTTGTTCTAGAAGAGGGGTGTCCAAACTTTTTTCAATGTTTTTCACCAAGGGCCATATTCAGTAAAATACACAAACAGCCGGGCCACTCACTCGAGGTGAAGTACGTATTGCCTCACCTGGTTTATTTAAGTAAACTAAATATATTTTTGGAATTTGCTGCGGGCCAATAAAAAATGGATTGCGGGCCGCAGTTGGCCCGCGGGGTGCGGTTTGGACACACCTGTTCTAGAACAATGGTACTTAAAGTGTGGTTCCTGGAATAGCAGCTTTAGAATCACTTGAGACATTGTTAGAAATACACATTTTTGGGCTTCACACCACTCCTGGTAAATCAGAAACTGGGAGGCAGCCATGTGCATTTCAACAAGCCCTTCAGGTGACTGATGCTGGATAAAGATTTGAGAACCACTGCTTGAATAGACTGTTTGTGTACCACATTATCTTTTGCACTTGCTACTATTTGTCAAGCCAATAAAAGGAAAACTTTGCAATACTCATATTTGACATATACACTTATCTTAGACTCTTCCCTAATTGTTTCAAGTGCTTTGGTTCAAGAAGCTGGCTTGTCCTGTGGCCCTCAAGCATCTAGGAAGAACTCAGTACACATTTGTTGGCTGGTTTTTGTAGTATTCCTTGGGTATTCCTATTTTTGGCTCTAAGTGACAGAAGGAAAAAAGAAAGTTTAGACTCTTCCACTTAGAGTGAGTACAAGTATATCTTCTATTGGGATATAGGAAAGACATTGATTAAAAATACTTGTAGGTTGGTTAATTTTGACTCATGTCTTGTTATTTGTTAAAAGAGTATTCAAGTAGTGAAGACCATGAGTTTAGGAGTGAGATTTGGGCTGGATCAGGCCTTAATTGGTAAAATGGATGGTAATATCTGCCCCGGAGGATTAATAACATTGGCACATAGTTGGTACTCAAAGTAGCTATTATTAATAATAATAATAATGATAATAATAATAATGTTGATAGACATTTTATAACACAACATATAACATTTATTAGGCTGGTGTGTGTGTGTGTGTGTGTGTGTGCTTGTAATTATTAAGGCAGAAAGAAGACAGTGGAAATTATAGTTTAGAACAGTGATTTTTACACAGTGGTCCTAAGACCACCAGAAGCAGCACCACCGAGGAATTATTAGAAAAGCAAATTTCTGGGCTGTACCCAGATCTACTGAAACAGCTCTAATAGTTGGCCCAGCAATGTTTTAACAAGACTTCCAGGTGACTCTGATGCATGCTCAATTTTGGGAGCCCTGCTTTAAAATGACACACACACACACACACACACACACACACACACACACTATGGTATGTCTCTTCTGGGAAACAATATATTAACACATAAAAGGACCATGGTAGCCAATAACTAGAGAATTCCTGCTAAGGGACAAGTCAATAGGGTCCGAGTCATTTGAATTTGGGAAACAGACCAAATTCCGATATCAAACCCATTCAGTGGACTAGCTATCTGACAGGCCTTTGAAAAATGAGGTCCCCAGTAACAGCCCTGTCTCCCTCAACTGCTTCCCTGCCTTGCAGCAATTAAACCGCAAGCAGGAAACTGGACCTGATGTCCTGTTAACCCTTTGTCAGCTAAAGCACAGAGGAAATTTGTCTTGTTGGAGAAATTTTCTTCTCAACTTCTTTCCCTCCCACCACACTGCAAAGGATAACTGTCTCCTAAAACATCTTGTCGCGCTTCCAGCTTCTGTGTCTGTGTGATTGAAACAGCTGGGTCAGAGATCAACAGAGGTGAAAGGTCCTTACACACTAAATGCAGCCGCTGAATCTCCTTCTGCTTCTCCTTGGTGTCATGAAGACAAATAGCATTAAAAAAAAAAAAATTCTCCCAATGAAGCAGTTCTCATTTTCCTCACCCTCCAAGCATCTCTTAATGAACTACAGCTCAATCATCTATGAGCCTGATGGTTTTAAATCCTAGCATGGCCTAGCTAGAAACAATCAGAACTGAGTCGATTAAGGCAGCTGCCTCTGTGCCTTTGTCCTTGTGTTATTCACTTTGGGCTTCCACCACAGTCCAAATCCTCATTGCTACCATTTATGACAGCGTCAAACAGACGTGTAGTGATGTCAAGCCAGGCCTTCGGGGGAAGGTAGGACTGAGACTCTGGACAGACACTTCCTGATTGTCGATAATTGTGGTATCTTTGTCTTTTACAAACATTCATTGCTTTTTATTATGCACATGTGCTTTATAGATTTTTCTCTGTGAATTTTGAATTATAGACCAGTATCTCCCACTCGGAGATTCCTCAGGGCACACAAGCTAATTTGAATATGAGCTTAAGCGAAAGGCAATTGGGATCATAATCTTATTTAAGCCACATTTGTTAGAACCCAGTAACTCTTTATTAAGGAAAGACAACCCTGCTTTGCTGTTCCTCAGTTTCTCAAGTTGAGAAGAGTTTTGAATTTGGAAAACAGAACAGGGGCCAACCAAAAGTATCCAAATGATTACCTCCTTAATGATGATAATCCCTATATTCAACCCAAGCTAATTTTTAATGAGGTCTGTATGGTCCTCAGCATAGTGCTTTGCTCACAGTAGATGCTTAACACCTTTTTATAATTCAGTATTGTTTACAAATGTGGGTTTTAGCCACAGAAAATATAAAAACCGGAGTGGAGCTATAAAAGATGGCGATACCTGATTTTACAGTAACATTTAGTAATCAAATTTGTGTTTCTACTCTGTTGGTGCAGATGATGAAAGAAGGATTTGGATTTCTGCTTTTAAATGAGAATATGTAGGTAACGTAGCTAATATAGATCCACTCCTATCACATAAGTGCTTGATGAACGTGACTTTCCTTCTCCTCTCCCTCTCATGTGGGTGATGGCCCGTCTATATGCCAAGTGACAACCCTGCTAAAGGGTGGGCAGGAACCAAAACTGTGGTCAGTGGTTCCCCAGCGTGGCCTGTGAACCTCTGTGGGCAGGCATGATTGCAAGAGGGGTGGATGAAAGGTTTGCAGAGTTATCTACACAACACTTTAAATCTATATGTGCACTGAGCATTGCAGATAGACATACTAAACACTGTCTCTCACACAGAGTTCCTACTCTTTCTCAAATATTTATATATACACTATTGTGGTAAATACAACACATATTTAACTGTAATCATTACAAAATGAATTACAGTTCTTTTGCCATCCTGTGTTTTCTCAACTGCTATCAAATGATGTCTGAGAAATGTTTTGAGTAGAAGAGGTAGTCTCTGATTGAAAAATAGCTTGCCAGGCATGATCTAAGACCTCATCGCCTCTGTGTAAAGAGCAGATTGCCCAGCTCCATCCCTAACAGTCTGGATTAGAATCTCCCTGGCAAGGAACTGCAAATCTGCTTTTTAAATAAAATTCCTAATGCCAATTTCCCCGTGCCTTGAAGTTTGAGAACCATGGGCTTAAGGGAACTGGAAAATACCTTCACACAATCAGGAGTCAGCTTCAGAAAGTTAAAGCTTTGTTTTTTTAAGTTTTACCCAAAGATGGACTATTTCTTTCCTTTTTAAATCCTTGCATACTGTCCAGAAACTTGCTAGATTATCTATCAATCATGTCAGATAGTCCACTGTCAATTTTTAAACACAGTATTCCTGCTGGAACTATAAAACCAAAGAAAAATGCTTTGGGAACATCTGTGGATTTGGTTCACAACTATTTGCCTTTGTTGGTGTACACTGAAATACCACGCGAATTAAATGACAGTGAGCAGGGGAGCTGGACTACAGATCTGAAATCATTAGCAACTCCTGGGAGCATTCACCTGATTTGTGTGTATTTAAATATAATCTTCAATAAAATTAGGAAACCTTTACCACCATCTGTGTTGCCATAGCAAAGTGCAGGGGCAGCAAATATCTGGTCTCTGTTTTGATACCCCCTCTCTGTTTGCATGGCAGCTAGACATTTCTAATCAATTCCAGCAATCTTTCCCCTCAAGCCAGGATATTTATGCCTCAGAACCCTGTGGCCCAGACAGCTGTTAGCGGATGGGATGACGGGATAACAAAACCTATTTGCTATGTCTTGGGTGGTGAAGGGCATATGTTCTGCAGTCAAATGGGCTTAGCAGGTTCAAGTCCCAGTTTTGCCACTTTGAGGTTGTGAGACATAGAGCCAGGTACTTACGATATTTAGGGTTGTTGTGAAGGTAACAGAAAGAAGGCATGCAAATCTCTTCATATTTTAAACATATAGCGGGTACCTGATAACTTTTAGGTGTTGTTATTTTTAATACAGTTTGAAAGGATGTGGTGATGAGGACACGGAGGAGAAAAGGCCCCATTTTGAGGGACCACTTGAGTTCTATAAAGCAAGTGTGGAGGTTTCTATAGCACAGTGCATCCTTATTGCAGCCACCGTATCGAATTATGGCTTAGTTGGCCCGATTTATTGAGGGCTTAATAAATTCCAGAAAAAATATGTTGCAAGCACTTTATGAGGAGTAACTACTGTGTTTCCCCAAAAATAAGATCTAGCCAGACCATCAGCTCGGAATGCATCCTTTGGAGCAAAAATTAATCTATGACCTAGTATTATATTATATTAAGACTGGTCTTATATTAAAATAAGACTGGGTCTTATATTAATTTTTGCTCCAAAAGACGCATTAGAGCTGATGGTCTGGCTAGGTTTTATTTTTGGGGAAACACGGTAATTTAATCCTCACAAGAATCCTATCAGGGAGGTGTTCTAATCCCCATTTTATAGATGAAACACCTGAGGCATAACGAGGTTAAATGACTTGAGCGGTGGAGTTAGACCAGCGCTATTCAAAACGAGGACCCTGCCAGCAACAGCAGCACTGAAACTTGTGATAAGTGCAGATTCTCAGGCCTCACCCCTGATCCCCTGAGTCAGAAACTCTGTGGGTGGACCTGGAAATTGTTGTTTTAACATGCCTTCCAGGTGATTCTGAGGCACAGTATACTTTCAGAACCACAAGCCGGAAGGCAAAGGAGATTTGCGGGACGAGGAGGGTAGGAGTGAGATTGTGACCCAGTGGAGAGCAGACCTGATGACATTAGAGAAGGCTGGTTCTCATTAAGGAAGGGTAAGTACCTGCCCATTCAGAAATTTTTTTTGATTCCTAGATGTATTTCTTCCAGTATCCATCCTGGAATTCTGTGTGTATTTTTTCCTGTTAATGAAGAAATTGGTTGATTTGGGCTACTGCTTTTTTTTTTTTTTTTTTCACTTTGTGTTACAGGTTCCAAGAAAACAAATAAGAAACCCCTTCTCTCTCTGAATTATTTATAAGCTAGAGTGAAAGGCACCCAAGTCTTTTAAATCCATGCTACCTTTAATTTATACCGTAAATGTGAGTTCTTGCATGTCGCCTCTCACTCTTTTCATAGTCCTTCAATTCATTTCAATAACTTCTGAGTCAACTAGAAAGGTTTTGAGCTCTATTTGCTACATGAATATGAAAGGGCCTTGTTGGAGGCCTGCAGCATATAATAAAAATTACAAGAAAAACTTAAATGTATATGAAGCCCACTGCCAAGGACCAGTCGTTTCTTCATTGAATCTTTGTAATGATCTTAATGCGGCCAACACTGTCATGATCATCCCCAACAGAAATGGAAACACTTACAAACTCTTAGCTTTGAACGGGACTTAACTGGCCCAGTGTGTGAGCAGCAGGGCCAGGATCCAACCCCAGGTCTGTCTGTCAGCAAAGCCTATTCTCTTGGCTAAATGTTTTATGTGACAGAGGAGGAAGGGATGACTAGATTCCATCTGACTACTGTTTAGCTTTCAAAAAGAGAAAATCCATTTCCTTGTAAGAGGTTCTGCTGTTTCAAGGACGGTGGGAAGAGACTTAGCACTCGCTGACTTACAAAGAAGAATGCAAGTCCCAGTGCTCTTGTGTGACATCTGGGTGCTCATGAGCATATGGTGTAGTTTGAGGATGAAGATGAACTATTCCAAAAGACTGTGTGTATTTCCCCAGTGACCTACAGTGTAACTTGTTCTTTTGAGGAGGAGGAAAATAGAAAGCAATTTTTTCGACCTGTGTCTGTTGCTTTTCTGTCACCTTTCCAACAGATTTGTTCTGCTCCTGAAAACATAAGCTAGTAATACATAAATACCTGGTCAGAACAAGTTAAAAAAGACAAACAAAATCCAGCCAGGTGTTGCCTTGTATCTCTAGAATTTAGCCAGACTTTCTCTCGCTTTGGCCATGTAGCCCTTCCATAGCTTGCTTTTTGTTTCTCCAACTCCAACTCCCTTATGACTGCATTTTAGCTTCTTATATTTATCCCAGACTTCCTTTTTCTAACAAACAATTTTGGACCGTCATCTCTAAGTGTCATTCTTGGCACCCTTTGGGCATGCTTATGAGATTTGCCTCGTGCCTGTGCACATCTGTGGTAGGGAACGTCGCTGAGCTGTAGTACCATGTCAGAGGAATAAACAATCCTCACCAGAGGGAGGGGATCAAGTGCCTGAAATGGTAGAAATTTCCCAGCTCTCAAGATCTGGGCAGGGGTTCTGAAATTTCAGAACCATCTGGGGCCTTTTTTAAAATAGATATCCTCAGGTTCTACTCTCCCCTAATTCACATTCAATATGTCTGAAGTGGAGCCCAGGAGTCTGCATTTAAAAGTACCTGGGTTGTCCATATGTCTCACGTTGAAAAACAGAAATGCGGTGGTGTTATTGTGGTGTTAGACCATGTCACATCCAGCCTTTGGATGGCAGAAGAGTTGTGGGGGGCACTACACTGATGCCCAAACTGGGACAGTCAGACAGTAGTTCAGGAGCCAGTAGGAACAAGACAGCAATCTACATTCTCACACTTTTCCTTCCTTTTCTGTCCTTTTCCTACTTCCACAACCCACCTGATCGTAGTAAAGGGTTTGGGATGATAAAAGATTAAGGTAGGCAAGTCAGAACTGACCTGGGATTTTTTATTGGAATTTTTTGGGATCCCTATCTGTAAGAATGAGATAAATCTAAAGCTTCTGGTAGTCCTCTTGGCCTTACATAGGGAGACAGTGCCTTAAAGTGAAGCCCGGACCAAAAGGAGAGAGAACATAGAAATAGCAAGGGATTTCAGAAGACATTGTCTAAACCTCGGGGCCTGTATTCCTGGAGTTAGTTTGCCCTTGAACTTCCTATCTATGTAAATTCCCTTGATGTTTTAAGTGTGAGCTGAGTTTCTGTCTCTTGAAGCTGAGAGTCACAGCTCAATCACTACATGATTCTTGCTAATGGATGTTCTGAGAAGGGTTATTGGGGAAAGAGAAAAGAATAGGGCCCTTCATAGGGAAGGAACCAACATTGAGATGGGCTGCAGAGTTGTGAGGGCAGTTGGAAGGCACTCGACACCTGACAGGGCTCAGGAGGGTAGAACATGGGAGAGGAGTGAGGTGAGATGAACACTATTTCTCTTCGTTGCCCTGAGATGTGAATACCTGTCCTTTGAATTCTTCACTCGTGGGTATATAAGCCTTGGAGTCATTTTGCTTCCATTTCCATGCACATCACCAAAGACCCAGCTAACGTGTTATCCGAAAAGCCTTGTGAGAGTCAGTGTTTGAAGCTGTGAGCAACAGCTGGGGTGGGAAGTAGAGAGAGGTGTGTTCTCAGGGCTATTCTGAGGAGCTGGAGAGTTGTCTGTACAGAGGCTGCTCTGTCAGTGTTACCTGGGGCAGGCCTGATAGCATAAGAGCAATAGAGCTTGGAGGAGATTGCAAATGGGAAAGTGGTGATACTATTTCTGGATCCATGAGAAACAACTTCCAGGGGCAGCAGAAGATCCAAAGAAGCAATGTCAAAAAAAGTCAGAAGTCTCTTAGCATTGTTGTCCATGCCAGTCTTACAGATCTGGTGAGTTGATTAAACTATCCCTGTGATAAAACAGGCAAATACATAGTCACCAGAATTCAGCATTTAAGTATTATTGGTATTTCTAAAGCCTATAGATTGAGGTGTGTGGGTTCTAACTTGTGCACCCTGCGTATGTTAAAACAATTAAACATCAGTTTCATCTTCCCTCTCCATCACCCCCCACCCCATTTTTCCCCACGAGGGCAATATTATAAACCTAGTTTGCAGTCCCAAGTGAGAGCATGGTAATCAGATTATGGGCAGGAAATGAGTTTCCTTTGTGAGTAGCCAGAATATTTGAGTTGCTGTTTGGGAGAGGGGGGCGGGGCTGGAGCATACGTCATCTGAACGTGGGCTGGGCTTGGCAGCGGGTTCTTTACTGAGGCTATCGCTTATTGCCATGGTTCCCAGTGGCAGCTTCAATAAGATCTCAGGGAAGGATAACTGGGAATGGAATAAATGCTGCAGCTGAAATAAATGCAAATAAAAATCTGCAGGATCACCTGCCCAGGAGCAGGGGTTGAAAGCAAAGATGGAAACTCGATGCACTTAGTTAACAGACAGGCTAGTTGTAGGAGGGTGATTCCTTTGTTAGACATTACCTATCCTCACCCTCCTGAGACAGTAACAACTTTTTTTTTATTCCCTCTGAAGCTGGATATATGAGACCAAAAATATCCTTAGCATTAATCATGCCTTTTTTGGCATTGGACAGCCAGTGTTTCAAACTCAGTTAGTCATCGAGCACAAGGAAAGTGGAGACCACCACAGATTTACATGTGTTTAATGGATAAAGCAAAAGTGGGGACAGATTTCCTCTGTTTAATTTCTGCTGTTCAGGGTTCATTAGTAGATCATGTGGCTATTGAAAGAAATAGGCAGTGGAAGTTTTTTGGGGGCAGGGTTAAGCAGATGTGTTTTATTTCAAAAAGACGGAATGAATTTTATCCCAGAGAAATATAAGGGAGGCAGAGCAAATGAAAGAGGCACTGGAGGATATAAAAGGTGTTTAATCAGAAAGCTTGTCTCATTGCTTGCATGAGGACTCTTCCCACCAGGAAGCATATTTCTGAACCTGGGGATTAGAGCACTAGTAAAAAAAGACAAGCCAGACATCGAGGGTACCAAAAGGCTGACTCAGATACTTCTGGAGAAAGTACTGAGCAAGAGACTTGGTTCCATTGATACTAGAAAGCTGGAATTGCCTAGATCATTTCTATTAATCCCGTTTAGCAATTTTCTAGGCAGTGATGTCTCCTACCTGTGTCTTCTCTCTTGGAGTGATAATAATGGTCATAACTTTATTATACCAAATGGGGTTTGTCGGAGCTTTCCAAATACCATGCTGCTGATTGGTCCGAGGCTGGAGGTGTGAATACAAATAAGTCTGGGAATCAGTTTTATAGTAACTTTCTTTCTAAGAATTCAAAGTATTTACTTAAATCCTTCTAATCATTTTGCTTGTCTAGGTCAGCATTGTCTGTTTTTCTTTTTGAAGTTGGAAATCATGGGGCCTATTTTAAAACACAGTCAAGGGCAGTGTTATGTAGAAAGAGGTTCTTATGATCATAACTGTCTTCCTCATGGTTTTATAAACTTGTTCTCAGGAGTCCCAATACCCTAAGAGGTGGGCAGGGATTACTCCCATTTTAATCTGGAAATACTGAGGCCATGGGGTTGAACAGTTAGTATCAGATTCTAGATGACTTGAGTTTCAGTCCTGAGTCACTGTAGGAGAGGTGGACATTACCCAGCTAAGTAAATGGGGAGTGGATGAGGTTTTAAGGGGCTCAGGGTCAGGGCTGTGATTTCCTATCAGAGCCCCTGCAGGACTCTAGGAACCCAAAGGACAAGCCAGACAAAGTATGCACTTAAACTCTTGACAAAGGAAGATGTTTAAACATCATGTCTACAGCGGCTAAAGGCTGGGACTAAACACAGAGTTCAGAGCCCAATGCCTCCCTCTGGGCTCTGTAGCTCCTGCAACAAGACCTGCCTGGGCCATTGTCATAAGCCTCATGCCTCTTTATGGACTCAGCAGCTCATTTGATTCACAGACTTGTGTAGATGAATCTGAGAGATGAATATTTGTTGTTCTCTTTGGTTTGTAGCATATGAGGTGGCATATGGCAATCTTTTCTTCTAAAAAGTGGGGATAATAATTGTATCAATCCTATAGGGATGTTTTAAGAATTAAAAATGTTAATACAAGAAAAGGGCTTAGAACAAGAGAACGAGGATCAGCACATAGTAAATATCAGTAAATATTAGGAAAAAGAAAAACTTAAATATTACTTTAGGCTGTTGATAGAATTGTTGTCATCCTAGTTTGCCAGTTCCCATTGCAGAGTATTGTCAGGCTGTGGAGAAAACATATTGAAGGTTAAAATAAAAGTTATCCTGAGTCGGTGAGGGCTTGCCCAAGGAACCGTAACCTGGTAGCCAGATGGCATAGTTTCTCCACCACTTACCTGAAAGCTATGTTGTCATACCCTTAGTATGTTCCTATATAACATGCTGTGGCCATCAACCAGCAAAGTTTCTGAGCCCCTAATTTGTATAGTGGCCTGTGGGTGAGGCTTCCACCACCAGAGGGAGCTGAAAGAACAAGTCACAGAAAACCCAACTCAAAGTGGATTAAGCAACTAAGAAACTTAACTGTTCATAGAAATAGAAGTCTAGCAGATCATGCAACTTGCTGATCTCCGGAGTTAACACAGCCCAGTGGTTTTAGAGTATAATCCAAAATTCAGGGCTTCCCTTCCAGCAGGGGAAGAGGAAAGCATTCAAGGTAAGGATTGTTTCTAGTTCCAAAGGTATCAGGTAGCCAGTCCTGTCCCAGGCCCTGCATCTGGGCTCAGGGCAGCAAAATCAATCCTGACGAGACCTATATGGGTAAAACTAGGGTTCCTAATTGACTGCCAGGCTTAAAGCAGGGCCTGGTTCTTTATAACCTGAGTCTGGTGAGAACTTTGCTCACCTTCTTACTTTTGCCAGATGGTAAATTCAGATTTGTAAGGGTTCATGTTTTCCAATGCTAGAGGCCTTTCCCGTCTTATTTATTACTGGTTCTTTTGTTTGCTAGTATACAAAAAAAAAAAAATCTTCCTACAACCTGGGCCATGCTCTACACACCATGGCAAAAGCAACCAGCTGGGAGACAGAACACATAAGCTGAAAGTAAGTAATGTGTCTTTGAGTTCTATTCTTTCCAAAACAATTAAAAGTGGATGGTCAAATTTCATTGAGTGTGGGATATTTGGAAATAGCCTTTCCAAATCGGGGGGACCCGCATACAACTATTGAATGTGAGGATTATCCAGGAAGTGGAAGCTGTTGGGGAAGGATTGTCGAAAAAGAGACACTGTTGTTTCTCTCATGTAGCCTAGAAACCAATCCTGGGAGTATTTTCCAGAAAATGATTTTCCAAATGGTTTTATTTTTTCCCCCTTCTTCCGCTTCCCACCCCCCCCACTCTGGTTCAAGCTGTTGTTTTTCAGTCTAGTTGTGTAGGACACAGCTCTCCCTGATTTCAGGGAGAGCTGTTGTTCACAATCTTAGCTGTAGAGGACGCAGCTCACTGGCCCACATGGGTATCGAACCGGGGACCTCAGAGGCGTTAAGAACACAGTGCTCCAAACACATGAGCCACTGGGCTGACCCTCCAAATGTTTTTTTTTTGTTTGTTTGTTTTTTTAAATAGCAGTGTAGCAGCATCATTTGGATCAACCATAATCTCAACATTTCATCATTTTGAAGGGTAGCACTTAATTTTAACATACAACAGTCCGACATGTCTGTATCAAAACATTTGAATTATGATTTTACATGTAGAACCTAATTGTTTAAAATTTAGAAAAATCAATGAATATTTTAGGTGTGTGCTTCCTATAAAGTTCCTCTTATTTATCTGTGTTTGATAAACAAATGCTTCCCACGTTGTCTTTGTTTATTTTTTGCACTTCATAGGCAGAAGGTAGTAATTGAAAGTTGTAATGGGGTGCCACCTACTGGGGAAATAACACAATAGCTAAAAAACGGATGATGGGGTCTCACTGCAAAGGAATTAATACAGTACTTAGAAAAGGAGAGCTTGATGAATATGTGAAAGAAAAAGGAAACATGGAAAGAGATGGAAAGTTTACGTTTTGCTTAATACTGAAAAATTTTATTTGAGTTCTAATATACTTCTTTGATCTAATATTTATTTAAATATGAGATACTAGGAGAAACCCCCTCAGCCTATGCTTAAAATCCCAAAGGTTCATGTAGATGAGAGCTTTGAGATCACCCATTCAATACCCTCATGTCATAGATGAGAAACGGGCTCAGAGAGGAGACGGGATTTATTCATGCTCACCAGTGAGGTAATGGCAGAGGACTTGTGTCCTCTCATCGCCAAGAGGTCTTGACTCAAGATGACATGGCTATTTGGACAAACACTATGATTTAAAGGATGCCAAGAGGTTCTCCAGGGCCCAATCCATCATCTCTCTTGCTGGCTAGATAAACTGGTAGAAAATCGCATCATTAGAGTTGCTTCTTTGAGTGGAAACCAGTGCTCATTTGTTTGCCCTCTAAGTCCCCATGATCTCCTTCACACAAATAGGGTTTATCTGATTGGCTGTTATTTCTTTGCTTATTTAAAAAGTAACCATTTGTCTTGTTGATGATAGCCATTCTAACTGGGGTGAGGTGGTATCTCATTGTGATTTTTATTTGCATTTCTCTGATGATTAGTGATGTTGAGCATTTTTTCATATGTTTATTTGCCATTTGTATATCCTCTTTGGAGAAATGTCTCTTCAGGTCCTCTGCCCATTTGTGGTATATATACACAATGGAATACTATTCGGCGGTAAGATAAGATGAAATAGGACCATTTGTGACAACATGGATGGATCTTGAGATTATAATGCTAAGTGAAATAAGTAAGACAGAAAAAGCAGAGAACCATATGATTTCACAGATATGTGGTATATGAACCAAAAACAACAAAAGAACAAGACAAACAAATGAGAAACAAAAACTCATAGACACAGACAATAGTGGTTACCAGAGGGTAAGGGGGGCAGGGGGTGGTAGATGAGGGTAAAGGGGATCAAATATATGGTGATGGAAGGAGAACTGACTCTGGGTGGTGAACACACAATGTGATTTATAGATGATACAACACAGAATTGTACACCTGAAATCTATGTAACTTGACTAACAATTGTCACCCCAATAAACTTTAAGTAAAAAAAAAAAAAAAAAAAAGTAACCAGCAGAATGGCTGTTTCAGATCTAATTCTAACCAAGAGAGGATGATGAGGAGTGAGAAGAACCTTGTGAGAAGTGACCATGGCACCCTGAGGCAGTGAGAACCAGGGAGGAAAACGGGGCCTGGTGAGGCACAGATCCGGGGCTCTAGAGTTCAGACAAAAGTAGGTTCTTGGAGAGAAGGCCACACAGGGGGATGGGGAACTCTCAAAACCCTGGTGCTCTGACTGTGGACATGCAAATACACCCAATGAGGGGTAGTTATATGGGTGCTTAGGGACACCTGAGTGGCTAGCAGGAGCTCTCTGATGAGTTCTGATTTCAAAAGAACACTTGCAAAGCATCAGAATGAGTGCTTGGAGCCAGAGGTGAGAGGCAAGACCTCTGAGAGCAGTATTATGCAGGCTTTAATTCCTATAAGCTTGTAAGAAAAGCTCAGGGCAACAAAACCCACAGAATTATGTTCAGAGTAAGTCCCACAAGGAATGGGGTTGTTATTGGAATGATTCTCATGTGCCAACAAATAACACAAAATATCAAATCTCCTCCACCTCCATTCACCTTCATTTTTTGGCAACAAAGACTGAAAGAATGATCTTTGGGTTGAAAGCACGGAACAAATATTGATGAAAGTGAAACAGAAGTCCTGACTGGAGGGAACTCATGTCAGTGACACATTTGAATGCTTCCTGAATTCAGTGTTTCACCTGTATCATCTCATGTGTTTATACAATAACTCTATGGTTTTAGGTATTATTTTATTTAGATATTAGGACTCTTAAACTCAGGGAGCTCACGCTATTTAAGTTTCATGTAATTAGGCGAAGAGAAAAGGCACAGTTGATACACTGGTCCTCTAATCTGCAGCCTGAAAGCTAGCTGGGCTGCTCAATTACCACCCTCCAGAGCTGCTAAGGGAGGTCAGGTCTCCTGGTGCAGACACAATAACACCTCAGCTTCTGAGAGAGCTTGCAAATGGGTAATGTTGACCGTGATGAGCACCTGGAGATCCAAGGATGGGAAAACAGGTTTTCTGTTTTCAAACTTTTTTGTTGTTGCTAACAACAACAACAACAACAAAACTATAATAGATTCTACAAACTGCAAAGATGTGATTCTGGATAAAATTCTAAAATAGATTACTAAAGGGTTATTATAAACACCTTGGAAAGGAAGCAACCAATCCAAGTACCCAAAAATGGTTGTTAACCAAGACAATGACATTTAGAAAACACTGGGGTCCCACTCTGTGCCTGTTGCTTGCTGGGCGTCCTGATAAATAGAAGCCAACCCTCCCCTCAAGTAGTCATGACCAGTGGTGGGAAGACAGGGCCATGGATGATTGTGAGGGGTGGAAATATCAGGTCGGTACAAGTGCATCAGCACAGGTACAAGGAGGCCCAGGGAGGCATGCAAACTAGATTAGAGAGAAAGGGAGAGAAAGTTCCCTGGAGACTGCATTCCTTTCCCTTTCGTTAAAAAGATGTTTAAAATTAAATTTCTGTTAAAAGTTTAGGTTGAACCACATGAATATATGGAACTGACACATTTTTCTAGCCCATAAATTGTCAAATATTGACAAGTTTATACAATCCAACCTAACCCAAAGTCTGAAAAGTCCAACTGGAGCGCACGCGTACACACACACACACACACACACACACACCTTAATATAGAAAGGGCAGGAGTTCTCTGCTTTGTACCTCCCCACCCCAGATTTTTCTCCCCAAGTCTGCAACGTTCAACTCTCAGAGCTACTTTTAGCTATTTTGTTGGTTACTTATTGCCACATAATATGTTTAACTGTCATTTCTTGACTTTCAATTTTAACACTGTGTATTGAATTTCTGTTATGAGGATGGGATTTAGCTCTCTTCCGCCACCATCATAAATACCTGTATTTCCTGCTCCTTCTTATATTGCTCTATTATAATTTCTGATGAAATCACTCTTTGCACTGGCATTGTTAAGTCGAGAGGATAGCCTGTTCGAGCTCCTGATGTTTTCTTCCATGAGGTGGGATTTCCCTTGCTCATTTCTGTATAGCTTTGCCCTGTTACTCATTATTCATTTGCTTCTCTCTCTAGGGGAGGAGGAGCAGCTTAATCTGGGTGGTAAATTTGAGTCAACCATTTCTCCTCTGGCCAGCTGGAAACTCTGTTACAAGGAGCAAGCTTTCCCTGGAGTGCTGCCCTAACTGGGTGGGAAAATCTGCTTAATTCTGGGATTCAAAGCCCATTTGGTTCTCACAACTAAACTACATTAACCAATTAAGGGTTTATCACAAAGGGGGGAAAAGGTGATATTTTGATCTTCATCTGAATTCCTTGGTTTTATTTATCAAATTGTTCAAAACTTGGGTGGAGAAGAGGAAAATGATTTACTAAGTCGCTTAGAAGGACCCAGCAATTTTAATTATGTATTTCTTAATTTACCCTTCTTTTCCTATAGAACCTTTTCTTTCCTCTAGAGCTAACTGGTTCTGTTTATTTGTTTACTTGCTTAGCTCATCTCTAAACTCCTGAAGGCTGAAAACTCTATAAGGTAAATAATCTCTTTCACACCCCTCCCTGCCCTTGAAGTCTCTCCCACTTTGGAGACATACATTTCCTAACTTTGAAAATGCTCTTACCCCTGTTCCCATTGTTATGGTGGCTGTCCAGGCCTGCTGCCCAGCTGGCACCCAGAGGCTCCCCTTCACCATCATCCTGGGAATTTTGCTTGTTCCTCTCTGGTGCTGAATCCCAATATTTTAGATTGTACAGCTTCCCTTTTTTGGGGGGGTCTACATTCTACCCTTGCACTTGACTTGATTTTGCTAAGTCTGTGTTGGACAGTTTTCATTAGAACTTTGAAGGAACTGCTCCACGGTCTTCCAGAATCCTAGGGTTATGAAAGTTCAGAATGACGGGCATTTTGCAGGATACCTGGTAGGTCTTTTCAATTCAGAAACACTTTCTTTTAAAATCTGGGAAATTTTCTTGCATTATTTCTTTTATAGTTTTCTCTCCTCCATTTTCTCTGATGTTGTTTCCTACCCACCCATCCATGGAATTTCTGTTACTCTGATGTTTGACCATTTGGATTGATTCTTCAATTTTCTTGACTTCTTTTCTCTTGTTTCCCATCTCTTTGCCCTTTTGTTTTACTTTCTGTCAGATTCCTGCATTTTGTCTTTCAACACAGAGCATTTGAGATATATATATATATATATATATATATATATATATTAGTTTCTTATCAGTTATATGGTTTGCAAATATTTTCTTCTATTCCATGTGTTGTCTTTTAACTTTCTTGATGGTGTCCTTTGTAACAGAAAAGATGCCTAATTTATCTAGTTTTTCTTTGTTCTTTTGGTGTCATAGAATGAGTTGGGAAGTGTTCCCTTCTCTTCTATTCTTTGGAAGAGTTTGTGATGAGTTGGTACTAATTCTTTTTTAAATGTTTTGTAGAATTTACCAGTGGAAAAAATATTGGCTTAGACTTTTCTTTGTGGGAAGTTTTACAATTACTAATTCAATCTCCCAATTGTAAGTCTATTCAGATTTTATATTTCTTTTTGAATCAATTTCAGTAGTTGGTGTTTTTCTAGCAAGTTTTACTTTTCATTTCCTCCATTCTTGTGTTTATTTTTGTCTTGGATACCAGGAGTAGAAAAATCACAGGTCAAGAAAATATGGTGATGTGTCTTGGCTTCAGGCCCCTGTATGAGATTGTACAGGGTACAGTCCATTTGAACCATGCTCCTCTGAGTTTTATGTTGCACAAGTTGTGATCAAACATGGTGGTCCTAAATAGAAGTGTTAAATGTGCCATCTTTGGAGACAGACCCTCTGGGTTTGAATCCCTACTCCAGCACTATCTAGAGGCTTTGGGCAAATTACTTAATCTTCTTAAACTTTTCTTTAAAAAGTTTATAACTGTATAGTTACCATGTTTCCCTGAAAATAAGACCTAGCCGGAAAATAAGACGCACCTCTAATGCGTCTTTTGGAGCAAAAATTAATGTAAGACCTGGTCTTATTTTACTATAATATAAGACCCGGTCTTAATATAATATAATATAATATAATATAATATAATATAATATAATATAATATAATATAATATCCGGTATAATATAATATCCGGTATAATATAATATAATACTGGTCTTATATTAATTTTTGCTCTAAAAGACGCATTAGAGCTGATTGTCTGGCTAGGTCTCATTTTCCAGGTAACACGGTATATATTTTATAGCTATATAACTTAAACTTTATAAACTTTTATAGTTTCCTTCTATATAGATGGTAGTACTTTCCTCAGGGATATGTGTGTGTGTGTGTGTGTGTGTGTGTGTGTGCGCGTGTGTGTATTAAATGATACAGTATATGTCAAGTGCTTAAATAGTGCCTGATTCAATAAATGCTATTTCTTATTAGATATCTTGGTAGCCTCACTATAAGTTTCATGAGGCTAGAAATGGGCTTTTTTTCTTTTAATTGCTGAAAGCTTAGCACCTAGTAAGATGCATGGTCCATAGTAGGAGTGCAATACTATTTGTTAATGTTTTCCTGTCAAAGAACTGGATTCTAGGGCTAACAGCTCGCTTGTTACTGAGTAGGGTACTGATTGATAAAGAATGCAGACTAGGAGACCCCAGAGATGTGCTGAAGCTGTCTTGGCCTTTGTTGGGTCTTACAGAGTCATAAATGGCTTGAATAAAGCATGGAGCCCATACCTATAAAATTTGCACTTGACAATAAACTGTGGGAGAATAAAATTATAGGTGTGTATGTATTTGTGTGTGTATGTCCTACACTTGGGTTCTAAAATAATGACTGCATAAGTAAATAACAGAAGGATGTGGACTGGTAGCAACATAAAATATTCTGGGGGTTCTTGTCAATAATAAACTATTATGAGTAAACAGTTCAGAAGCAATAGCAATCTGTAGCTACGTTCATTTTATGTGGAGCGAGGGAGGAAACAAGCACACATATAGCAAAGATGTGTTGTGGCCTCACTCCTTTTCGATTTGGTGGTGGTGGGGTTGCTATCTCTTCTAATAAATTGGATGTAGACCCTCAAGCAACAGGCAACACACACTGAAACATTCTCTTTTATTCCAGTGATAAGGTTTCATTAACGTGAACTAACAATGGTCTTAGTAGACAAGTTGCTGTACGTTAGGTACAGCACCTCTTTCTGATTGATGTAAGGATGGACTCTCTTATCACTGAATTGTCACTGAACAGGAGTTGGCCTCCTTTATATGCATGAGTCTTAGGATCCTTAGATCTCACACAAAGTTATCAATCCTATTCCCCCGTCTGTTTAACTGAAATATAGAATAAGGGTAATTGTCAGTACTTATTAGTACTCCATTGCTGTCAAAACTGGAGCTGAGAGAAAGACTATTAATGGAAAACAACAAACAACTGACAGCTATGTAATCCATCTCTCTGCACTCTAAAATTTGTCCCTGAATTAAGCCTATCAGAGAATTAGACTTGGAATACATCATAGCCTGGCTCACATAGAATTGCTTTTATTGCATTGTACGTAGGCATGAGGGTATCAAACTATATAACAGATTCTTCTAGGAGACTTCCTTATGAAATATGTCCTTGGTTTTATATTATTCAAACTTTTTCATTATAACACAGTTTCCTAGACCAATTGTTTGAATTAAGCCTGGACGAGAAAGGTTATCCTGGGCGAAAATGATAGAGGAAGTAGTGTTGGGGAGCAACAAGGAAGAATTTGAGGTGAAAGTGTGCAATGTGTATAGGGGAAATGATGGTTATCTCAGTTTACCTACAGTGAGGCATATAACTAGGACTGAAAAATAAAATAGAGCCAGACTGTGCCAGGCCAAAGTAAAAATATTATTTGGGAAGAAGGGAAGACCATTTATTTGTAAGAATATGATTTGAGTGCTTACTATTTGGCAGGTGCTGGATGTGGAGTAATAAATAGAATGGACACGATGATTGGCCCCCTAGAGCTATTACGATAACAATCTAGAAAGCAAACAAATAAATGCCTAACTTCTCCCTATGGATGCAAAGAACAGGGTATGAGGAGAGAACAGAGGGCACCAAAGGGAATATTAGTTGCAAAGGCCCTACAGTGGGAAATGGGAAAAGCCACTGGGGAAGGAGTATGGTGAATGAGGAGGGAGGCAATGAAAAAAGTTGGAGAGGTAAGCCGTGCTCAGTCACATAGGACATAGTATGGGGAATTATTCTAAGTGCAATGAGAAGCTTTTTACAAGTTTTAAAATGGTGTGTGTGTGTGTGTGTGTGTGTGTGTGTGTATACGATCCATTGGTAATTTAGTAGAGGGCTTTAAAAAGTAGGGAGAATGCAAAAGAAATTAGAATTAGGGCTGGGCAGACCTGATGCAATATTATAGGGCAGGAGTTGGCAGACCTTTTCTGTAAAGGGCCTGATCATAAATAGTTCAGGCTTTCAGGGCCAAACAGTCTCTGTCTCAGCCTCTCAACCTTGCTTTTGTAGTGTGAAAGTACCCAGAGATATGATACAGAAATGAATGAGTATAGCTGGGTTCCAGTAAAACTTTATTTACCAAAATAGGTGGTGGGCCAGAGTTGGCTCTCAGGCCACCGGCACTAAAGATGTGCAAGTGGGCATGAACACAAAGGATAGGCTAGGAAAGATGTAGGATGAAGAACCACTAGCCTTTGTGACTACATGCAGGGGCTGAGATAGAAGACATCTGGAGATGGGGGTTAAAGTTTGGGATACAGTGAGAAAGTTTTTTTGAGAATTTTACAGAAGTCAGGAAGAAAAACTGGTTTTAGAGGCAAATAATGCATTTGCTTTTAGTTTCTACACAGTTTATACCAAATATTCAATTAGATTTTGCCAGCGTGGAAACATCCAGAAGTCTGGCAGTTAGAAATGATATTCAAGGGTTCATATTGGTTGTAAGCAATCTGTGCATGGGATCCCTGTCTCTATTTGAAGATAGAGATGATTTATCGGATCTGGCCCACAAGACGGTGGGGAAATGGCTGCCCTCTTCCTCCTTTAATGAGCATCCTCCAAAAGCTAAAGAATCAGCTAAAAGAATGCTCTTTTCTCTAAAGGACTTTGAAAGTTTTATTCTCTCTGCAGGGATGCACTTGTGTTTGAGTGAAGGTGGTAAACCACTGCAGAGGCCGCAGAAAGTTCAGTCATGCCTCCAGGTCTATGCAGTGAGCAGCCAGATGCCACATGTGATTTTGGTGCCTGTCTCCCACCAAGAAAACTGTCTCCTGGAATGGACTTCCCATTTGCGGGTCACCCTTAGTTTTCAGCATACTTGTGTCCTAAAATATATTGTCATCCATCACACTGACACATTTTGCATTTGTTTACTATTAGAATCCTAGAAAATATATTTGTTTAATGAAAGATGCAAAGCATGCCTGAAAAATACCCTGAAGCTAATATAGGGAAGGATGGCAGACAGGGCGTGGCTTTGCTTTGGTTGGTAGCTCGATTCTTCCAGAGCATTCAGTGCTCTGGTTTTTATGGGTGGGTTTGGCAAATTGGAGGCAATTGCCCTGTACTCTTCACGGTAACCTCAGGGTTATAAGACTGGAGTTGAGTAGGAGAAGGACATGGTCTGGCTAACATCAGGCCTCTTATAAATCTTGGGGTGATAGTCTGGCACAGTGAGACCTGGCACAGGGGATCCTTTTGCAAACTCTTCCCTCTCTTTTCCTTAAAAGTAAGTTCTAAGTATTCCCTGTGTCCTATATTCCAATTGGGGTGGCTGACTACAATGTCCCCCTAGTGGCCTTGTCTGAGCCAAGTTATATCTTCCTTTCTTTGTCCCCTTCTTTTGGGGGAAACTACTTTTCTCCTCCTAACCCTGGTCATGTGGTCTAAATGAGGACTGTCACCATTTTACATGTCCCCAGTTCCTTGGCCACAGGGATAGGTCCAGAGATGGCCCATGCGTTCTCCTTGGGAGTTCTTAAACAAGAGCTACCCCCTCTGGGGATGGAACCACAAGGGTGCAAGTTTGCAGCTGTGGTGCCACGTCCACAGCTGGGTGACAGAGCCTGACTGCAGACAGAGAGGATGAGGAGCTCCCCAGGGAGAACTGCACAAATTGGAGGCGTCGGGGGCATTCTAAGGAAAGCCCAGGTGTGTGCAAGTCTGCTTTCCTCTGAGATCTTGAGTGGGGTCTCCCCTGTCCTGCTCAGAGCTTTGGAGACAGCTTTTTCTTTGATTCTCCGAGCTACCCCAGAATCCTACCAGCACCCCCCCTGTTTGCTTAAGCTATTTAGAGTTGGGGTTCTTTCATTTACCATTTTATAAGATTTTGGGGCGGGGATCAGAACAGAGAATCCTAATAGTATTCTTCTGAAATCACACCATCCAAACAGCAGTCTGCTTTGCTCCAAGTGGAGGGGTGCCGGCACCACTTTCAGGTGGTTCGTTGCGATAGCCTCATTTCTGCAGAATTTTAGACAGGCTGATCCTGAGGGCATAGATCATTAAGCACTTGGGAGGGGTCTTGTGTTAACAAATTTCTTTTTGTAGCTTTAACAGTAGCTAAGGAGGGAGAAAAGGGGAAAAAGATCTGAAGTTTGTCTCTCCAGAAAGAGGTTTTAGTTCTGACTTTGTGCTGGTAGAGAGAACTACTTGACTTTCTTAGTGCTCCTTTAAGAGGCCCCAGCTCGTGTATACATCTTTATTGTCCACTGCAGAGAAAATATGACTAATAAACCTTCCCCGAACATGGCTTCTGCTTTCTTGACTCTCTCAGAACTGAGTGCTCCTTCTCCCCTTGCTTTTCCACTTACTGAAATCCTACATTTATACTTCAAGGCGTTTTTGAAGATGCTACCTCCTCCATGAAGCCTACCTATGGGCCTCAGCTAAAAGGAATCTTTGCCTCCTTAATTTCCAGTAGGGATTTTATAGTTCTTTTAGTATCTATGCATTCATTCTTCCAGTAATCACAAGTACACTCATCTTATTTTCATGCTAGCTTGTAAAACATGAGGTCAGGAGGTTGTCCTATATAATTTCTAAACTCTCTTGCAGGAATTCTATAACTTCTATAATTCTATAACTAATATGAATTTTTCACACACTTAGGGTACAGAAAAGGAGCATCTTTTTATTTTTAAAATGACTATCTTAATATCTCTTATCCCTATGTTTTCCAGCTTTGTTTGACCTATAACATTGTGTAAGTTTAAGATGGACAACATGTTGATTTGATATGCTTACATATTACAAAAGGATTACCACCCTAGAGGTGTCTAACACATTCGCCATCTCACAAACTAACTATATCTTTTTTTGTGGTGAGAACATTTAAGATTTACTGTCTTAGCAGTCTTTAAGATATAATGTCGTGTTGTTAACCATGGTCATTATGCTGTACATACGATCCCTATTGTCAAGAGTTTAGGATGTCTTTCTTACTTGAGATTTCCTGTCTTCCCGAACCACCCAATAATTCTAAGGAGGCATTGTCCAATAGAACTTTCTGCGCTGATCATATCATGTGGTTATTTATAGCTTGAAATGTGGCTAGTGCAAATAAAGAACTGAACTTGTAATTTTATTTCATTTTAATTAATTTAGATTCAAATTTAAACAACCACATGTGACTAGTGGCTGCCACACTAGATAGCACAGCTCTAGGAGCTTCCAGAGTCCAAAACATGTTTTGCTCCAACCTCTATACCTGACTAGAGCATCACTGGCTCCAGTGACCACAGTAGCTGGTGCTTCCCATCACCAAGTGATGTTGCTTATAGAAGGTCAGCGCAGCACTCCCTGCTCACAATTGCTGGTCTCTTGCTGCTGGGGAGGTGATAGAGCCCTGATTTTCCTACTGTAAATCTTGGGGGAGAGTTATGATCCCACTCTCTTGGGTTAAGTTTGGCCACACTGCCCATGCTTAGACTCCAAGGCTGGAAGTCTTATTCATGTTTCCCTGAAAAACTACCATCAAGGACTCCTGCAGCCACCAAGTTAGGATCAGAGTGATTCTGTTGTTCATCATCTCACCGACCCAGAATCAGGGACCCTCTTCTCTGTCTAGGTATCCATAACAAGGAGTCAGCTGGCTTTTCCTTTGTATTCTCAAAAGCACAAAGGATTGCTTTTTAGATTCCTCCAAAAATAGACCCTTAGACTACTATTCAACTGTAGGTAGTTCATTTAAGAGGTGATTTAAGAAATATCAGTAAAGGAATTGAAACGTAAAATAGGGAGGTGAAGAAAGCTGGTAAAAGATAAAATATCAAACAGTTACCACTGGACAACTTAAGCTCAACCCTCCCGAGGAACTCTAGGATGCAATGTAGAACAGGCTTCAGAGGTATTCCAGCTGAGTGACAAATAAGATGACATCTATCCACCAAACCCCCATATGTTGTTCTCCTGGAGGCATGAACTCTCCAGCACTCTCAGTGTGCTCCACGTGTGCTCCCACCACAAGAGGAAAGCCGTTGGCAGAGTTACTGGCATTTGCAGTTAGAAGTCCCTGGAGTGTAGAGGCACCAATACCTGCTCCAGCACCCTGGACAGTGAAGTACTCATACTGCCCTTCAAAAGATTGGCTGTTGTAACTGAGTCTAGGGTGCTCACACCTCCCCTTCTAGGATCAGCACCTCCATAAGTTTCTCACAAGAGAAGTAGAATCTGCTACAATTGTAAAACCTGGGGCAGTGAGCATCACATGTAGTAAACTACCCCATTTCAAGTTGGTTTATCTGTTAGGTAATATACTGACCATCCAATGTACTAAGAACATCAAATAAAACTTTCATGTGGTCTGAAAAGCACAATAAAAGTTATATTGAAACTGCCTCCACCGGTTCTACTAGTAGCACCAGCTTCGTATAAAAGAAAGGGGTTTATAATTTGAAGATATCTTCACATTTCAGATGTTAAACGTATACATTTTTATCAGCTCTTGCCTTTCCCACTTTCAGCAGGAATGAGCAGTATTATGTTGGTAGAAAGTGAGTAGGATATATGAGGTCCCATGTGCATGAAGTGAAAAGTAACAGAATTAATCAATAGACTTTGTTCTTAAATACCGCAAGGTGGAATTTAGCGATGTGTGAGCTACTCTAGAGGTGAACTCAGTATTCTTTCATGGTAAAAGCATTTGGCTTGGTTTAAAATGCATTATTTTAGAAAGCTCATTGGTGACAACACCTCCTCTCACTATTTCCTGAGGCCTGAAATAGAAGGAGGTTTTGACTTTACATGTAATTGCAAATTTAATTTGGTCTATATGCAAAGATTTACACTCTCTCCAGATATGCAGGGTATCAATAATAGAGGAGCTACAAGCAGTGTACTGCCTCTCATTGAATATTCAGTGTGTGATATGAAGATTTATCTTGTAAATATCACTGGTTATAGCCTTGTAAATTCAGAGATACATCATCTACAGTTCGGCTTTGAATATAGAATGAATGAACGAAGAATGGATTTTTTAAATGAAAAGATAAAAAAGTGTAATATTTCATAATCTTAATTAAACTTTTCCACTGCACATTGATTTTTAATGTTATTTGTGTTATAAGGTGTGATTATTACTTTCATAGCCAAATCAGATAATCTGGTCACAAACTTAATTGTTAAAAGGTAATGTGAACACATCTTGTTTGGCTTGAGAAATTGGTCATTAAGTTCCTCGATTAGCTCTTTACTCATTTTGGAGAAATTACATTATGTAAGTGAGTCAGATTGTAAACTTTCAGGTTATGAAGCAAGTTATTAAAATTATTAAGCATGTTGGGTTGGAGCCCACTGGTGAGAAATATATGCATTGCTGGGTTTTGGGGAAAAGAGAAACCCTGCACCAAGGAGCATGGAATATACCAAGTTTCCCAATGCATTAACAAGCATTGTAAAATTTAACACATCAGTTAGCACAGTAGTTTGCTCAGTGCTTCTGTGTAAATAGATAAATCTTGAAGCCGGTCAGAATTACCTCTGCAAACTCACCTGCTGACCCAGTATAGGTGAGCCATGTACACCAAACAGGGCTAGAGGGAATAGCCCAGAACCATCTAACCTTTGATCATGTCTCACTTTCTCTTTGGCTTCATCGTTCCATTCTGAAGCTCTTGGCTCCATGACTCTGAACACTTACCCCTGATCTCTGGGATATCAACTCTCTGTTTTTCACCTTCTTGGCGCCAGTGATTCTCCTTGCTTCAGCCACAAACTCCCTGCTTTATTCTCTATTCTGGTGGTTTAGCTAATCTCTAGCAGGGTCAGGTGGAAGTAGGATTTGGGGGAGAAAAGGGAAGAAGGGATCCCGATAATGGACTCCTGGGAGGTGACTAGAATTTCAAGCTCTACATTTGCTGCAGAGTGCTAGGATCAAAAAGGCAAAATAAGAGCCAGTCTGGGAGCCTTGGAGAGGTAGCCAAGAGCAAGAGACCCAGCACTAAGATACAGGCAGGGATTGAATTTTGTATAAGTTAGGATATGCACGATTATGCTGTAATAACAGCCAGCCCCAAATCAGTGTTTTAACACAATGAAAGCTTATGTCTTATACAAAGTATGCAGTGTGGTACGGTATGATGTCCTGCTCGACACATTCACTCAGGGATCCAAGTGAAGCAAGGCAATGCTACTTTAGTATCTGTATCACCTGGGTCATGTAGACTTTATCCATCACAGCCGGAGAAATGAGACTGGAGAATCTGGGATGGGCTTTTCATTGCCTCAGTGCAAAGGTGATACATGTCACTTGTGGACACATTTTACTGGCTAGAACTAGTCAAATGGTCTTGTAACTTTAAGGGGGTCAGGAAATGTAGGAGAGCTAGTGTCACATTTGGTGAGAATTCTGTCTCTACCACAAGATCCACGGGGAAGGATCCCATCAGGAGTGGGGCAGGGATTCTGCTGCTAAAGTGTAGGCCAGAAGTTTGTGGAATGAAATACAAGGGAACCCATCCAAGATAGAGGTGGAGTAAGGCGAGAGGAGAGCCTGGGTTAGCAGGGAGGCGTTCCATGGAGCCTTCAGCTAGCTGAATTCTCGTTCTTATCATTAGGAAGGCCTGGGGAAGGGACTGACATGCAGTATCTAAAAGTCACTTTCAAACCCCTTATTATACAAGGGGTTTAATAAGTGACTCTTGAATGTGTAAAGAACGCATGTGCCTTTCAAAACTGTATGCATTCTTGTATAATGTTTTGAACTGGTTAAGCATCATGACAGGAGGAAATGTGCCATTTTCTGGGTATCACTTGGTTGGGAATGTTACCTACTTTTCTCAGTCATATGTTTTATTTATAAAAAATAGCTTGTTTTTAATAAATTGTTGCTACTATTTATTATATTAAGTACTTAACAAGCATGACCTCACATAATCTTCTCTATAAACCTAGAAGGTTATTATTATTAGCTACCTCATTTTCCAGATGAAACTACAGGCTTTCAGAGATGTTAAGGTCACACAGCTAGTAAGTGGCAGAGCTGGGGTTCAAATTCAGATCTTGTCGAAATCCATTGTGCCATATCTGATTGCTAGACTTAAATACAATATAACAGGTCTGGCATTTATTAGGAGCTCAATAATGTTGATTTTCTTCCTTTTTTTCTTTTCCTTCTTCCCTCTCATCCTGGGATGCCAGCTAAATAACTCTTTATTTATTCCTTTGGGGATTTCTTTCTTGAGAAGATCCAGAAAATCACTTACACAATGATTTCTGCAACTAAGCAGGTGATGAGAGAGCTGGTGGTATGGAGGATTGCACACACCTCTTGCCAGCCCTGCTTTTGCCCCTCTCCCCTCTGTGGAGCTGGGAGAGGTAGGTGAAGGAGGGGGCCAGAAAGAGTCCTGGGCTTATTTACGGCCTTAAAAATAAGAATAAGGGGATTAGCCCTCACCCCTTCATTCTTGGCGTTAGTGCTGTTTCAGTTGTTCTTTTTGTTTTTATTTTACACCTGGAGAAAATGATTCACTTGGTAATATATAAGCATTTCTCCCATTTAAGCAGGGAAAGCTCTACCAATTCCGAGTCCTTCTCAAACATGAAGTCACTTTAACACAGTCTTAAAAATAAGTGACTTAACCAACCAGATTCTGGGTTCCTCCTATTCTGAGAACCAGGTGTCCTATGGCAATGGGGCTGAAGCAGGGAGGATGTGGTTCTATATCTTGAAGAGAAGACTCTCTCTGTGTTCATTTTTTTTAAATTTCGAAGAAAGCAGGCATGCCTTTTTAAGGCACCCAGTCTTAACGGGGTATTTCTCATCTTTATTTCATTCTGTAAAATAAACTGGATGGCCGCCAGGGAAAAATAATCGGGGACACAGTTCTCAGTGCCTCCATAGTAACCTACTCTGAAAACTCCAAGCTGACACTTGGTATGGCTTTTAGGGTCTTGAAAGGTATTTTGAGTCTTTATGCATGAGAAGTTTGATACTTTGTCTTCTTCATCTAGTTTCCACTTAAAAAAAGTTTAATGGACTCCTAGAATGCTTTAGAATCTCTCTGTAATCAAATGCTAACAAATGTCACCATCAGTGAAATGTACTGCTGGTTTGCTTATTGCTTACTGTGTGATGGGTGATAGGCTATTTTCTTGGCAATTTTAAAGATAATAATGATTCACTACCACTAGTCCAGCAAGGTAACATTTTTTCTTAGTTAAAAGTTTAAATTCTGCTCTCCTGAATTAACTCAGTAAGTTAGGTGTAGTCCTAACAAGTGCCTTTCTGAGGATAGGAAACCAACCAGTTTGTTAGTTTTTAGAATTTTAGCCTTAAATGTGGTTTTGGAGCCTCACATCTTTTCTGGTGCTGTGAATTGCTATTGAGGTTGAGAACATCTTTCTTTAATCAGGATGTCAAGACTTTAACCATGGGTTACTGAGTCACCAAAGAGAGGACATGTTACATTTCCCAGGGTGCTCAAGGATTTAGAAAATGATTCCCCTCCATCTGCTTTGCATACGATGGGGCCAGGCAGTGTAGAAAGTATGCAGCTCTTTGGGGGAGTATCCAACTATCCTGAATAGCTAATCTGATAAGTCAACAGAAGCCCAGAGGGGAGTTTATTATGAGAAAATAGAGGAAGGATAATTGAAATCTGCAGGAATTAGTTCATCTATTGAATTTCCTGTTAGTTTTAAAGAAAAATCTTCCCCTCTTTCCCCTGAACACGTATGCTCTTATTGTTAAAACCATTCACTTGGCAGTGGCATTTCTCATATTCTGTTTGTATCATGAGTGAAGTTTTCACATGAAGCAGTCTAACATCTTAACTAGATGGGAGTTCCTCAAGGCAAGGGGCTGGGTTTCCCACTCCTTTGTGTACTTGCATCTTCCAGCTTTGAGCTTCATACATAATGATGCATAATGCACCATTCATTATTATGAATGGTGCATTATTGTATTGAAGTATTATTATGATTGTTATTATGACTCATATTCATACTTGATGAAAATTCAGTCAAAGTTAAAAGAACACATGATGGTGTCTTTCCCATGCGTTTGTGTAAAGTCAAGAAAAGTTTATCTTGACTCAAGCCCCAAAGCTCTTGTATAGGGAACTTTCTTTATAGAAGGTTTATACTCAGAAGGAAATGTGTTTAATTCAGTGTATATTTATTGAGTTTCTATTGTTTCAAGAGTTAAAGTGTTTCAAAAGAAAGAAAATAGTATCCATGCACTCAGTGAGTTTATAGTCCAATATGTGAATGACGAATAGATTTCAACTTAAATGTCTGCATCTGTTAATTGATGGTAATAGCTTGGATAGCTAACAAGGATTATGAAATCAGGCCTAGATTCAGTAGGAAAGAATGCTATAATCAGTTTCTAATATATTTAGCAATGGAGAATGGTAGCGTGAGTGCCACATATCCACAGTCCCCAATTTGCAGAATGAATTCAAAGTCTAGATAATAGAAGACGTTTATATTTAGTAGGATTCAATCAATCCATACCTTAATCAAATTTGTTTGGTACAAAGTATACACCATATATATAAGTTGTATGAAATAATTATATATTAGTCTGCTTGGACTGCCATAATAAAACAGACTGGGTGGCTTAAACAACAGAAATTCATTTTCTCACAGTTCTGGAAGCCAGAAGTCCAAGATCAAGGTTCTGGCCATTTCAGTTCTTATGAAGGCTCTATTTCTGGCTTATAAACAACTGCCTTTTGTATACACATGACCTCTTTTTTGTGGTCTGGAGAAGAGTGGAGAGAGAGTGATCAGGTCCTATGATATTCACAGACTTATAACCTCATTTATCCTTAATTATTTCCTTTGAGGCACCATTTCCAAATACAGCCACCACACTAGGGATTAGGGCTTCAATATAGGAATTTTGGGAGGACACATTCAATCCATACATACAGTATGTGATATAAAATATAAATTTATGTCTTCTGTTTGGAGATGGGGATATCATAGGAGTTACAGATCTAGATAGGTTTATCATTTTTAAAAGAAGGAAAACATCAAAATCAATTTTTAATTAATGTTTCTTTACATTATCTGCATTTATTAGTTTTAAACATAGGTGATCTAATAGGTTGTTCATTGTAACTCAAGTAATCTACATAATTCAATTTAAAAAATTGTATCAAAGAAGCCAGTAGTTCAAAGTAACAGGTGGTAGATGAGTTTGCACATTTAACAACAACAATAAAAATCACATACTTTTCTAAATCTTAGTGATACCTGAAAATAATAACTAACCATCAAAAAATACTGTCCTCCAAATGATATTAACTGCAACTTTTTGCCTTGGAATATGTCCCCCATTTCTCTCCTTACCAATATGCCTCATTTTTGTATTAGGGTCTGCTTAATAGACTGAAAATATCACATTTGTTTTTATGGCTATATCCAATAATACATTGGCAAATGTGATTTCTTAAGGTGACATTTGCTCTCACTGAAGTTTAAATCTGGATCCGGGCTAGTTTTTGTTGTGTGTAGATTTTTTTATACCCCCCCCAAAAAAAAAAAAATTATTGAAGAAGTAAGATACTAGAACTAGCTAGTACAGCTAGGAAAAATAGAAAGTATATCAGTGTTTTGATTTCAACCCCCTCCAGCTCTTGCTTATCTCTCCACCCCTCTAGGGATTTATATTTGAGAGTAAAATAAATTGAAATAACATTTATTCTTTATTATTAAAATAAAATCCAACCTGGGTTTTAATATAACTCTTAACTTCAAATGGGTCACAATGCTGTGTCATTTTTGTCCTGACACAACTGAACTTAGAACACCCACATTGATGACAAAATGGATTCCCTTGATTTCAATCATAAACAGAACCTTCGTAAAATGTTTAATGAATTCTTGGTTAAGGTCTAGAAAATTATAGGGAAAATTTTGTTTATGCATATTCCTATCTCAAAATAACTTTCTCTTTAATTATTAAGATGGGAATAATGCAGAGGCTCAAGGTGACACAGTAAAGTGTAACTGAGCAATGACTGAAATGTACATGTGGAAAAAAAGATCTGAGAATTCTGTCAATAGAGAGGCATATCATTTTAAGAATTTAGCATGGAAATAATCTCTTTTTCATGCCATTGAGACATAAATAGTAGAATAGGTGAAATTATAATCTGATATATTCAATGATGTTTGTTATTACAGTCTTTTTCTGATCAAAATACATATCCAATATAGATCAGAAAAAGAATATAAAGTCATGCATAATTACACCACTCAATAAATATTCGTTAAATTTATATATTAATGCAGAGATATGTACCATTAACATTTTATTTATATCCTTTCTGTTTTCAAGATTGGAATTACATGACATATTTTAGAATGCTATATTTGTTTATAATATATCATAAACATTATCTTATATCATTACATATTCATTAAATATAATTGTATCATATAGATATATCTCAATTTTTTAAACTAATCCCTATTGCTGAACATTTATATTATTTGCAATTTTCTGTTATTTCAAGTTGAATTGCCTCAAACATCACCTTATATGAATATGGTTGTACATAAATTACTTTATTATGATAAGTTGCTAAAAGTGCAAGTCATGGATTAAAGGCTATAAATATTTTTATGGATCTCAATAAATATTGCTTTTCCGAAAGATGTACCATTTTATGTTCCAATCAGTAATTTGAAAGTACCCCTTTTCCATACCTTTGCCATCACAGAGTATACAATTTTTTATGTTTGCCAATTTCATAGACAAAAAATATGACTTATTACTGTTATCAGCTTAAAGACTTAACTCTGGGCTTAGATCAGAACATATAATAGAAGTATAGAAGGAAGCTTTATCAGTCTGTCTTACTGCTTTAAAGACTAATTTTAGATTGAACGCTTTTTTTTTTTTAAGATTTTATTGGGGAAGGGGAACAGGACTTTATTGGGGAACAGTGTGTACTTCAGGACTTTTTTCCAAGTCAAGTTGTTGTCCTTTCAATCTTAGTTGTGGAGGGTGCCATTCAGCTTCAAGTTGTTGTTCTTTCAGTCTTAGTTGTGGAGGGCGCAGCTCAGCTCCAGGTCCAGTTGCTGTTTTCTAGTTGCAGGGGGCACAACCCACCATCCCTTGCGGGAGTCGAACCGGCAACCTTGTGGTTGAGAGGATGCGCTCCAACTGAGCCATCCGGAGCTCAGCGGCAGCTCAGCTCAAGGTGCCCTGTTCAATTTTAGTTGCAGGGGGCGCTGCCCACCATCCCTTGCGGGATTCGAGGAATTGAACTGGCAACCTTGTGGTTGAGAGCCCGCGCTCCAACCAACAACTGAGCCATCCGGGAGGCAGCTCAGCTCAAGGTGCTGTGTTCAATCTTAGTTGCAGGGGGCAGAGCCCACCATCCCTTGTGGGAGTCGAGGAATTGAACTGGAAACCTTGTGGTTGAGAGCCCACTGGCCCATGTGGGAATCGAACTGGCAGCCTTAGGAGTTAGGAGCACTGAACTCTAACCGCCTGAGCCACCGGGCCGGCCCAGATTGAACACTTTTCATTAATTCACTCAATAAATGTTTTCTGAGTGCCTCTTCAAAAACAGAAAACAATTTAGAATGTAAAATTTTATATTTGGCAAGTTAGTAATATTCTTCAGTTGATGGCATATTAGCACCACAATTCATTCCAGGATGCTCTCTTGTTTTATTTTATTTTATTGTTTCCTCAATTTCCACTCCTTTTCCCTTTTTTTTCTATAGCAGCCATTCTAGTGTGGCTAACATATGTATTGGATATGCATGCTTTCTTGAAGAATATATAGTGTTTTGTGGTTTTTAGTTTAAGTGGTTTTAATTTACATAAATTTTATTCACAAAACTTGCATTGTCTTACACTTACTATTACTAAACACTACATTAAAAAAATTAAACTCTATCCTTGTGAACATGTTAGATTTTTGCTTATAATTGCTGCAGAAAATTCCACGATATATACCTGAGGTCCAAACAAAGAGGAATGTATCTCTGTTCAATTCGTCAGTTGGGGAAGATCAAATGAATATTTATGTGTTGTTATTTCGTGAATAAAGGAGATCATGATTAGTTATATATGGTTACATATGTGTACAATGGATCTGTAAATTTCTGAGAGAGTTGCAAGATCTTTCAGGAAATCTTACGTTGGTAATAGCACTGCTTTAGAACGTCAATACTCTTGGGAAAAGTAAGACTGTTCTTTCCATCCTGCATATATATCCAGTGGGGCATCTGTGGTATGCCATTGACTTTGGGTGAGGGTAGTTGGTATCACATATTATGGTGTGCCTCTTGAACCCTGTCATAGGGTACTGTAGTCAGGAATACCACACTACCTCATGCCTTGTACCTTGAGCTTCATTCGCAATGTCTAGCACCGAGGAGCCACTCAAAAAATAGATGTTGAATGAATGAATAAAAAGGAATCAATCAAAGATTAATCTTAGAGCAGTAAGACTGGGAGACAAGGATCCCTATTGCCCAAGCAGTGAGGGATTCCAAGGAAGCAACTTCTAGTTCAGGGTACAGGATTCACACATGTCTTGTTCTCCTTTCCTTCCTGAGCATTTAGAATATTACACTTCCTAGGTCTTTTGCAATGAGGTGAAACTAACTTGTTGAAGCTAATGAAATATGCGTTAAATTGACATGTGCCATTTATATGTCCAGGTATGTAAGAGCCAGTGTGCCACCTCTGAGCTCTCTTTTTCTTTCTCTGGCAATCCAGGAGGTCACATGTTCCAGAATGTGCAGTTACAAGACAGCAAACATTAGATGTAGCCTTGGGACTATGTGGAGGGAGACCCCCCCCCCCCCCGCCCCGTCCTGCCAATCCACATTGGGAGGGGTTTGGAAGTGTTGGAGAGGATGTTACATGTTTAGTAAAGTGGCCAGGGAAGCCCTTTGGAGGTGTTTCAGACCTGAGAGCCTGAAAGAAGTGAGGGAGTGAGGCACCTGAGACAGGAGTAATCTGAACAGAGGGCACAGCATGTGCAAAGGCCCTAAGGTGGGATTGAGTTTGGTGTGTTAAAGAAAGCAGGAAAAAGTCAGTGTGGCTGAAGCAGAGTTAATAAAGGGGAAAGTAATAGAGATAAGGCCAAACAGCTGGCGGCTGACTGGAATTGGAGAAAAACAGATTGTACAAGGTCATTATAAGGACTTTGGCTTTCACTTTGAGTGACATTGGGGAGGGTGGGCATTGGAGAATTTTGCACACTGGAGGGATGTGATCTCATTTATATTTAACCTACATTGAGAACAGATGTAGGGTGGCAACGGGAAGAGGCAGGGTGTACAGTTAGGAAGCTACAGCCATAATCTAGGCAAGGGATGATGGTGACTTGGATTAGGGTGGTAACAGTAGAAGTGGTACAATGACCTCAAATTCTGGGTGTATTTTGAAGGCAGAGCCAATAGAGTTACAGATGATTAGATAGGAGTAGGAGAGAAAAAGCAAAAGGTGACTCCATGGTTTTTGACCTGTGTAACGGGGAGAATGGAGTTGCTATTTGCTGAGATGAGGAAGGCTACAAGAAGAGCAAGTTTGAGAGACTGTCAGGGGTTCAGGTTTGGACAGGGTAGGTTTGATATGCCCATTGGCATATCAATGCCCATTGGCCCATTTGATGAAGGGAGATTTCACCAGGCAACATTGGCAAGAGGATTGGACTGGTGAGAATGACAGGGAAGATGACGCTCTTCACCTAGGAAATGGAGGTGGAGGTTCTCTAAGTGGAGACTCGAATACTAAGGGCATTTGGGAGCCAGTTCCATGGTTTCTGTTGGACAGGCTGGCCTGAAATTTGGTTTCCCAATTATGATTAAGCTGAGTTTCTAAAAGACTAGCTGTTGATCTAGCAGCAACTACATCTCCACACAAGAGCCATCCGTTTGGCAGTCAAAAGGCCAGAATTCCACATGCTGTGTGAAAAATCAACTAAAACCACTTCTCAAAACTTCTGCCTTCTTGGGTCTGGGAATCATTTTCAGATCTCAGGGATAAACACTGAAAATATATTTTAAGGCAAGGCAATTTATGCTTATTCTTCCAGCATAAAAAAATTGCATTTCCACATCAGAGTCACGTTTGGTTCCTAATCTGTTACCATCGCAAGAACTATATTCCCCAGCTTTCCCTGGTTGCATTGTTTGTATTTCTTAGCCAACAACATTTAAACCACTTTTTTTTTACTCACTTGGAACTGTTTATTCCAACCCTTTGCTTCATGAAACATTTACATGTTGTATGCATGAACCTTATATGAAAGAATTTTACATTCCCACACCCCTTTTTGGAGAAATGACTGATGTAAGCCCTACACCACTGTTCTCCAGGTGCCACACTTTCCACTCCTAATTGTTGCACATATGTTGAACTTGACAGCACCCTATCCATGGCTGGTAAACAGTGATTCATTCTGTATGCTCCAGTTCTGCATAAGTGTCATTTCTAAGACTCAGAACTCACTGATGCTTTGTCAGTTATTATTTCTGTTTATCTCCCTGTTAGTTTACATGATTCCTTACTTTGTGGATTCATTTTGGTTTTTGACTTCTTCCTGCTGTTCTCCTTTTTAATATTCTCTGTTTTCTTAGAGGGGAAATTATATGTGTTGCACAAAACCCACTATGCCAGTCCAGGGGAAAGCTGTGCTGCTTCTTTCACTGAAAGGGATGGTTCAGCACTATACCCTTGACCTATGTAAGTCACGTAACTCAGATGCTTGTCTGGGTGGCCCCAAGTAAAAAATTAAAAGGAGGCTTCATTTGAACAACTTGTAAGGTGAAATACCCTTTGCTGGGGTAGTATATGGAGCTGAAAGCCATTATCAGTCCAGAAACTATGGTGGGATTGAGGGAGCCACAAAGACAAGACTCGAGGTCCCTGATTCTGGAGAAGAGAAGAGGCCATTTCTTAGAGCAGTTAATGTGGTGGGCAGGGCCACTGCATGTGCCTATGTAGATTGTCAGGAAATGATAGGGGCTGGAATGCAGCTTGTGGGCCACCATGCACCTTACTTGTGATGGTTAATTTTATGTGTCAACTTGATGGGGCCATGGAGTGCCCAGATGTTTGGCCACACATTATTCTGGGTGAGTCTGTGAGGGTATTTCTAGATGGGATTAACATTTGAATCAGTAGACTGAGCAAAAGGAGATTACCTTCCAGAATGTGGGTGGGCTTCATCCAATCAACTGAAGATCTGAATAGAATAAAAAAGCCAACCAAGAAATAATTTGCCCTCTGCCTGACTGGCTTTCAGCTGGACATTGGTCTTCTCCTGCCTTGGACTTGGACTGGAACTTATGTTATCCAGTGGTTCTCAGGCCTGGGACTCAGACTGGAGCTACACCATTGGCTCTCCAGCTTGTGGACTACATAATCTTGGGCCTGCTCAGTCTCCGTAACTGTGTGAGACAATTCCTTCAAGAGATACACTAACATACTACTTGAGATACCATGCGAGGAAGAAGTGCCTTCTGCTAATTCACCATTTCCCTATTACTAACCAAGACTCTGACAGTGGACATGAAATGGGTGTGAAGAGGTAGGAAAGACGCTGAAATATACAATTTGAAAAATTATGTCCCCCTCCACTCCCATGGAACTTAAAATTTGGCTGTGGTTTAAAACTCTTGGTCTCAGCATGAGTTGTATAATATGGGTGATTCTTACAACTCCAGAGAGATGGAAACAATTAAGGGCTTTCGTTCCTCTGCTATGTTCATGGTGAACCCTGAGAATATCATTGCTGGTCAGAGAGAGACATAGTAAAATAGCGATGAGTGATACTCAAATTTTGTGTTTCGGTGGGTCCATGTGTACTTTTAAAAAACTGTGGCCTTCACTGTTTTAATACAAAGAAGCACAACTGATGCTTGTTACCATTTTTATTTTAAAGGTGTGGAAACAGAGCTGCAAAGGGTTCACTTGGATGTCCTTGTCGCTGGGTGGTGGCTAGAGGTCAGGTGTCTTCTCTAGCTGAGCTGCTGTCTAGGCTCCTAGATTGTTTCCAGCCTTCCTCACAGGCCTGATGGAACTCAGATATTAGCACACTCTTTCTATTATTTCATTTCTTAGAAAAAGTAGACTAGTATGATCAGGAGCATGCTTTCATTAAAGAACAAACATGGAGATGCTGGTGCAGATTTTTTTTTTTCTGAGAAAATGGCCATGTTTATTTGGGCTATAATTATGTATGTCAATCTCGTTCTTTACTCTCACTGTCCAAAGTCTCTCCTCTTCTAATTGCTGTAAAGGCAAGAATCCACACACACACAAGTGCATGTGCATGCACACAGACTCACACTCCCCCACACATATATCTCAGGACTATTTTGTTCAGTTGTTTTCTAAAAAAGTGCTCAGACTGTGCATACTCAGGAAACTGGTATCACACAAATCACTGCAATAGAGGGTAAATATGAGGTCATGTTTGCAGTACCTGACATATTGTCCTCAAAATATCAATTGTTGTTGGTGCTCATCCACAGTGAGGTGTTGAAAGAGGAGCAGTGATATTATAATGCAGTCAAGAGTTCTTTGTGCCCTAAGGAGAAGATGAAAGTCAATGAACTGGAGAACCAATGTTTTGTTTTCAGCTGCTACCCAAATTGGTTTCATAATTTCTTATACTTTTATGTAATCTTCCCTCTGGGGCATTTAATGCAAATTAAAGCAACACAATCAGTCACAGTTCCAACTCTGGAAAGACCACCTCTGAGGAATGGCACATTATATTTATGATTATTAATAACGTTCTTAAACCATTTTCTAAAGTTTTGTGATCCTCATATTCACACGTCGGCTAAAGTTCTAGGCCAAGAATGTTTAGGAGAAAATGCTAGAAGCAGATCTCAGTTAACCCTTCAGAATTATCTTAACTTGACATCATTACTTACCAACAGTCTAATTCTAGTTCACAAAGCTGCACCCTGTGAGTTTAGTGAACTCTGCTTGGCCCCATAGCTTGCATCCTCCATGAGGAGACAAGAAAGACATCCATGAATAAAGAGTGGTAAGCCCTGTTTCCACGGTCACACTACCCTTAGATATGATTGAGACTTGACTGACTCTATAGTAGAATTTCCTGTAAGTTAAGGAATTCCTAAATTTTAAGGAATTTCTTCTAGTTCACTAAGCCTCTATTTGTCATTGGTTTAGGTCAGCACTTCTCAAACTTTCTTAATAAATCACCTGGAGATCTTTTCAAAGGGCCGATTCCCACCCAGTAGTTCTGGAATGTGGACAGAGATCCTGAATTTTCGACGAGGTCTTTGGTGAAGTTAATGTTGTTGGTCCATGAACCACACTATGAATAGTAAATACCCAGAGTGAAGATAATGTCTCAGGTACTCGATTCCTTTCCTGCTCTTTCTTTTGATGCCACCACTGTGTGACTGTGGCCTCTACTTCCTATTGCTACCATTTCCAATTTCATTCCACCTATTGCTAAAAGATCCTTTAAGATTGGTCTCCTATTACTCAAGCCTGCTTAGAGTTCATTTGGCCCACTTTAAGTGGCCTAGCTTCTGGTTCTTTCACAAGCCCCCAGAGAGTATGTCACATTCAAGTTTCAAGGAACTTAGAATGAGTTTTCCAAAAAGTGGAATTCCTCAGCTGCCCTGAATATTCCCCCAAAAGCTGTGGTAGTCTTTGTCTCTCCTTCTTGCTGGAGAGTGTTAACTCGTGGTGTATAGGAGGTAACATTAGCTCTAGAATTTTATTCATGGCGTCTCACAGATAGACAAGTGGTGCATATGCAAACAGGTTTCATCAGGCTTCCCAAAGATCCAGAAATTAGTGTGTAAATTAGACTGTTGCCATGACTCTCACTGTAGAGAACAAATAAAAATTGTGTGAGGAAGGCAGGCATGGGGTCCCACATCAGAATCAGCGAGGATCAGCCTCCAAATACACTTTTATAGGGCCTCACCTCAGAACAACTGAATCAGCATCCCTGGGCAATATTTGTATTGTTATAAAGCACAGAGTGGCTAGGAGCTTGCCGTGTTGATGAGCAAATATTAAACACCTTCAATTTATCCAGTCACAAAGAGAGTTTCTGAATACCTACAATGGGTCAGGCATAACACAAACACAGCTCCTCCCTTCATGCCTTCCCCAGCTGAAAATGGAAAGTAAACAAAATAGAAATAATTGCAAATGATAAGTGTTATGAAGGAAACAGATAAGGTGATGAACTCACAGTAAAGGAGTAGGTCCTTTCATGACCTGATTAGTGATGGTGTCTCTGGGGCCGTGGTAATAAGGCTGTAACTTGACAGGGTAGGAATTATCCAGCAGCATGGTGGTGCTTAGGCAGAGGGCATCATATCTGAGTATCCCTGTGGGAAAGAACATGCTTTAGCTACTTCTGTAGATGTTACCAGACAAACCAAAGAAACAAGTTACAACGTCCTTCCATGCAAATTATTCTGAAATTAGAAATCCTTTCCCAGGTGGCAAAAGCATAAGGACTCCCTTTATGTCACCTTCAGAGCCTGTTCTTCTTTGTTTGCTCTACTGCTAGTGCCCAAATCCTGGATCTCAATGAATACGCCACTAAAGATTTTGGGGCCACTCCTTGAAGGCTGTGTGGAACATTAGGGCCCTGCAGAGTCCTCAGACTCCTTCTGTCCCTTCTGGTGAAGGTGATCGTCAGAATGACACTCCAGTCCTTCATCTGGGACTGTCGTGGCCAGTGTCCACACAGCTAATGGTCTTCAGTGGGTAGGCGTGTGTAGAAGGGTCAGCACATGCCAAGGTTTAAGCTGAGGGGAAGGTGCCTGTGCAGGGTATTCACCACGCTGGACCCCACCAAACAGCTGTCCCTGTACTCACCCATCCAGCCCTCAACATCCCTATTCAATGGCCAAGGACACTAAGCACAGAGAAGCTGAGAAACTCTCCTGAGCTCACGTGAGCCCAAGCGCCTGGGTTTAGGTACCCAGCCCGGGTGACACCCAAGAGGTACTGTGCTGTGCCGGGTCCTACAACTTTAGCCCTCAGAGAGGGATCACTGTGGAGTTCCCCGTGTAATGGACACCTTCCATTCTTCCTGAAAAGTCCTTTCCAGAGCCCATAAGTACACTCTTATCTCTCTCATCATAAACAGAAAAAACAAAACAGAAAAAAAAAAAAAAGAATGACACTGCATGTTACCTGTGTGAGTCTGGCCTAAGTCGTGGACTCCTCGTCTTTACAATGGGTAAGAAGGCTTGTCCCATAATTGGTTTCAATAAGACCGTGTGCCTCATCCATGATAGTTCTTGTCCAGTCACAGTGTGACTGTGGTACCTTGAAAGGTCCTATTCTGAAAAGCAATGAGTGTACCTCAACTTTTGCTCTGTCATGTATCCTTTTTAATGATATGGGGGTATATTATAAGCCAACATCCCAGGTGATACTGTTTGTCTGAGCTGCCAGACACTGTCTGCCAAAGAGCAGTTATTCCTAATCAAACTTGCACACCCTCAGGGCAGCTGATTTTTGTGCTAGGAGAGAAGTGATTATATTGAGCAAATGTGTGAAGAGGCATTTTCACTTGCGACACTCCTAACTATGTCTGTGTCAGGCAGCTTAGCAAAGGAACTGAGAACTTCCAGATCCTCTGGGGTGGATCTGCATGGGGCCAGGGGATGGGCCAGTTCCACCACAGTTTGTTCACAGGTCAGATCTGTTAGGCAGTTCCTGCTTTTAGCACTTTTCTTCCTTTTCTCTACTCCTGGGGTTACAGCTTCTCAAAGATACTTCAAGCGACCAGGGCAGGCAGGCACTACAGCGGACTTCTGGGATGTTTGTGATCTGTCGTTTTCCCTTATAGGGATCTCTTTAGGAGGCAGCCTTCCTTTCATGCTTTTCCTGAGTGCACACCAGAATCTGGGCACCCCAGAGGCTGAGCTTCAGATGCATCTGAACAACCTTTGCTGTGCTGCTACAACGAACATTTTACTTTCCATGTTTGTTGGAGGGTACACTGGTGAATAAGACAGGTCCCTGCTCTCCAAAAAGAAAAAAAATCAATAGGCATCCAAATAGTTATAAAAGAAGAAAGACTATGGTAACTACAACAATGCAGATAAAAAGGAAGCACTTTGTTATATAGTATTGCATTAGTTTCCTATCGTAGCCACAAATTTAGTGGCTTAAAACAGCACAAATTTATTTTTTCACAGGCCAGAAATCTGAAATGAGTCTTATGGGACCAAAATCAAGGTGTTGAAAGGGCTGTGTTTCCTCCAAAGGCTCTGAGGAAAACCTGTCCCTTGATTCCTCCAGGTTCTAGTGGCTGCCAGCATTCCTTTACTTGTGGCCTCAACATTCCAGTCCCTGCTGCTGTGGTTACGTCACCTTCTCCTCCTCTGTTTTGTGAAATCTCCCTCTGCCTCCCTCCTATAAGGATACATGTGATTGCAATTGAGGGCCCACTGGGATAAGCTAGGATGATTGCTCTATTTTGAGATCCTTAATGTAATCACATCTGTAAAGTCTTCCATTGTCATATAAGGTAACATTCACAGATTCCAGGGTTAGCACGTGGATATCTTCTGGGAAGATTATTCAGGTGCCACCTTCTTTCTTCCACTCCCTCCCCGCAACCAAATGGTCTACAACTGTGATGCCCAGTATGATAGCCACTCATCACATGTGGCCCTTGTGTGCTTGAAATGTGGCTTGCCTGATTTGAGATATTCTGTAAGTGTAAATTTTGGAAATTTACTACAAAAAAATGAAAAGCACCTCATGAATAATTTTTTATGTTGATTATCTGTTGAAATAATATTTTCACTATATTAGGTTAAATGAAATACATTAAAATTAGTACCACCTTTTTTTATTAGTTTCATGTGCACAAAACACTAATAGTTCAACATTTATCATTTATACCCCTCACAAAGTGATAGCCCTCCTCCCCCAATCTACTACCCCTCTGATATTGCATACAGCAGTTACATTTCCGCTCTCTCTACTCCTTATGCTGTACTCTATTTCTTATGATGATCTATCTATCTATCTATCTATCTATCTATCTATCTATCTATCTATCTATCTATCTATCTATCTATCTATCTAATATCTATCTGTCTATCTATCTATCTATCTATCTATATATATATATTAAATTATAGTTGATATTCATTATTATTCAGCTTCAGCTTCAGGTGTACAGTGCTTTGGTCAGGCCTCTACAGCATCCCTGAAGTGGGCTCCCTAATATGACAAGTGTCCAACCATCTTTCTTTTTTTTTTTTTAATTTTTAATTGCAACTACTAGAAAAATTAAAATTGCACCTCTGGTTTGCATTTGTGGTTTGTACTATATTTCTACTGGACAGTGTTCTACACCATAGTAATTCTCAAACTACTGCACAGCAGAGTCATGTGGAGAATTTTTACAAGCCCCAATGTGCACAATGCACTCCAGAGTTATTAAATCAGAAATCTCTAGGGAGAGGCCCAGGCATCAGCATGTTTTAAACCCCCCAGGTGATTCTCGTAGGCAGCCAAGGTTGAGAATCCTTGAAGTAGAGACTTGGAGGACGTTTAATAGTGGAAATAGCATTACCCACAGAGTGCAGCTGTGCATCTGGAAGTGGGCAAAGGGGCAGAACAGATGTTTCCATGAGCCAGAAGACACCTGGGATTGCAATACTCTGAGGCTGGCAGTACCTCTCTCCCTTGGGTGCTTCTGGTAGTTCGATCCTCCCTTTCCTGGCAGTTTCTGCCATAGTACTTGGTAGAACCGAGTGCTATAAAGGCCAACAAGCTCCTAAATATTGTATTTGGGGGACAGGATCAAAGCAAAGCACTTCCACAGCTGCTTACAGTATATTTTGGAGGCATCCATTAATAATAGTTACCACCACCAGAGTTTCCTGCACCTACTGGGATTCCCAGCTATTTCCAGCTCCACACAATGGCCACGTTCTCTGGGTCTAGACTCAGAATTAGGTAACAAAGCTAAAATTCAATGTACCTCCTTTGAGTTGAGTTTTGAAGTATTGCCCAGCAAATTGGTTCTCCGAGCAAGACAGGATGTTTCAGGAGCTGCTGCGTTACTTGACCCAACACACATACAATGAGATAAACTTCAGCCTTGTTTATGCAGTATGATTGCTTATGTCTGGCATCATCAGTGAATAAAGTCATCATCTGAGTGCATTTTGCAGCAATTTGAGGCTAACTTATTAAAGGACCATATTATCCTACATTTAAACAATTTTGAAAATTTTTGAAAAAATTTCTAAACTGTACAGCACGCCTCTGACTTCCAAAACAGCATATACCAAACATTAATAAACATTTTAAGAAGAAAAAGGTCTTTGTAAAGTAAATATAATGTGAGTTACGTGCCCCTTTGTGCCTTCCACTTGTTGCGTCAGGGGAATGCTCTGTCCGGGTGGCACCTGGACCTTGATTCCCCCATGAGCAGTATTAAACTTAGGAACGCCTTGCCAGCACCCCTGGCTGACCAATACTGACCCACTGGTGGAATGCAAGAATAGGATCACATAGGTTGCCCTATTGCCATAGTAACCTCATGTACACTGTGAAACGGCCGAAATTATGCACCCTGCCTTCTACCCTAGACTATTATCCTGAAACTTGTGATTTATTGTCCCCATGCTTGCTGATTGTAATCGTTATGGCCTAGCATACTTTTTAGACTGGTAATCTGTTGGAAAAAAACTCCATAAAATTAGTTTCCTGGGGGAGCCCTAATGGAATTCTCCGACGGGAATGCTCACGGGACACACCGGAAGCCAAGACGCTGTCTCGGTTCCCCAGCGCCTTGGAAACACTCTTCTGGTGGTGAGAACTCGCTGTTACTCTTTGCCTTACTTTGCTTTATTCTGTCTATCTTACTTATTGCCTCACTTAATAAAGAGCGTTTTGCTGCCTCAACTCCGTCTCAGTGTGCATGATGAATGCGTATTCGACACCCAAATTCTGTGGCCACTTAAAACGTAGCCCCTTGCTGCTAAAGTCTTTAATATGTGTTTTACGTGGCAAGGCATTCCAAACAAGGAGGGTGAAAAAAAAAAAAAAAAATCTGAATAAAAGCCTCTAGCAAACTTGTTCCCTCCACCTTCCCTCCTCTCTTTATTGAGTGTTAACTCTAGGTCAGGAAGTGGTCGTGGTCTCCGCAGAATGTAGAGGCTAAAAGAGGGAGAAGACGTCAAGGTAACTGAGAGAGAAAACACTATAGGGTCTGTGATTGGAGACAAGACCTCCCTTCCCCGTTAGCCCTTTCCTTCATTCTCTTTTCTGCCGTGTGTGTGTGTGTGTGTGTGTGTGTGTGTGTGTACACACACACAACTGATTCTTGAACAACATGCATTTGAATGCATGGGTCCTCTTATATATGGGTTCTTTTCAACAATAAATACAGTACCATAAATTATTTTCTCTTCCTTTTTTAAAATAACATTTTAAAATAATATTTTCTTTTTTCTAGCTTACTTTAAGACTACGATATATAACACATATAACAAACAAAATATATGTTAATTGACTGTTTATGTTATCAGTAAGGCTTCCAGTCAACAGTAGGCTATTAGTAAAGTTTTTGGGGAGTCAAGTTATACTTGGATCTTCGATTGTGATGTGGTGGTTGGTGTCCCTAACCCCCATGTCATTGTTTAAGGGTCAACTGTGTATATATACACACATATACATATATATGTATATAAACATATATGTACATGTGTAATATGTGTATATACACACACACACATATATATATCAGGTAACTTACAAAGAACATACAGAGCAAGGTGAAAAAGAAGAAATTGGGAAATGGAAATTTGAAAGTAAGAAAATTATGGAAGTCAGATTAATCAACAAATTATATTTCTTAAGTCTTGTCTAAGTAGCCGAATGTTGGCCATAAGTGTACATCTGACTTCCTAGCAGCCAGTGCAAAGAGGAGTACACAATCAATTGCATATTTCATAGTGTCTATAAGATTAAAACTTGAATTACCAAGAAACTACATGGATTAGGGTGCAGTGTTATAAAAAGGCATTGTGGGATATACTTAGCAATGTCCTCAATAGCATCTCTCATTGTACCAAAAAGTTCTGGAGGGCATGACAGAAATTTATAGGGGTGGGGAAAACAGAAAAGAGAGAATATTAAATTCTGGCTGCAGCTAAACATCCTGTCCCTGGGATTGGGCTGGGTTAATCTGAGCCCCCACCACTAATTTCCATTAGTTCAATATTCTAAGTGCTGCGTTGGAGGTTATAGGAGTGGAGAGGGATACTCACCTCTGCCTGCACTGGGGAAGTGTGGACTGATGCCAGGGGCCAGGAAGAGATGATGCCCGTGGAGGGATCCAGTGGGAACTACCCAAGCGAAAAGGCAGGGAAGGCATTCCATGCATGATATAATAGCATCAATAGGGCACAGAAGTATAGAAAGTGCTGATAGGAAGCTATGGGCAGTTTGGCACTGGAAAAATATGAAATAGGAGACAAGGTATAATGGGAGGTGGAGCTGAAGATGTAGGCAAGGGCTAGACTGTACCCATCTTTTGTGATTTGCTAAGAAATGTGGCTTTGCTCTGTGGGAAGATACTGATGTGCCACTGAAAGAGTTTAGGCAGGGGAGCTGTATTGGATAACTACTGCACTATAATGTCCCCAAATAATAATGTGTCCCCATATAATAATTGTCCCCAAAACTCAGTGGCTTAAACAACAATCACATATTCTGATGCACATATCTGTGAGTCTTTGAGGGGAGGGAGATTATACTTCAGGGTGCACATCTTCAGGTTACATGGGGTGGACCTGTTTGGGGTCCAGACTGAAGGAATAGCAGCCACCCAAGGTTAGATCTTCTCCCAGTGACATGTGGAAGTATAGGAGGGTGAGTGGACAGACAGATGTCTTTGGAGGCCTCATCAGAGAAGGGATACGCCCTTATGTATACCTACATTCCATTAGCAAAGCAAGTCCCATGGCCAAGCACAATGTCATCAGAGAGGGGAGATAAACTATCTCCTTAGTGGGAGCTATTGCAAAGTCACATACCAGATAATGGTATGAATTATACAGGGAAGTTTGTTTTTTATGAACAAACCTGTGATGGAGTTAAAAAAATAAAATAAAATAAAAACCAGATGTAGAAATTCGTATTTTCAGATAAGGGGCTGCCCAAATGTAATATCAGTAATGATAAAGTCGCATTTCTACAGGTAACCTGATAAAGCACTTCATATACATTACCTCATTAACTGCTGGAGGTTAGATGATTTGTTCAAGGAGAGGAACTAACAAGTGACAAAGATGGGACTCAAATTTTTCTGACTTGTGTTTTTCTGACTTATATTTTCCCTTTCTGTGCCAAAAGTACTCTTAGGAAGTGTGTTGAGGAGAGCCTTCTGTGTACCTGAGAGAAGGGGCGGTGTCAAAGAAATATTGCACTGGACATAGTTAAACAGGAAAGGAAGACTTTATTCCAGACTATTGCAATAGGAGAGAAAGAGAGAGACTGAACTCACCTCCACCGATATAAAAAGCAGGAGAGTTTTTAAGCCCTCAGAGGATCTACTGGGAAAGTACTGGAGGGCAGTGGGAATGGGAGGGGGAGTTGGTCAATATGTTTAGGGCCCTGTGTTTGCTGATCAGCAATCATTGAAGTTAGGCTTCCACTCTCCCAGACAGACTGGGATACAGGGGCCCTATCTTTGATGGTTCCATTTCAAACGGATGGCTTCCCAGTCCTTGAGAAACATTCCTGGGTAGTAAAATTGGTGAGAAGCTGGTAGATGATTTACATCTCAAGCAAGCAGAGAAATAATTCACAATGGCAAGTTTTCTAAAGTAAATGCTCTAAGAAAAGGATAGTCAAGGACCTATAGTCAAGGACCTGTCTCAAGTTTAGTCAAGCTGAGGGGAACTTTAAGGCCATCTAGGTCAGAGGGCAGCACCACCTTTTCTTACTCTCCAGGAAGCCAGGTCTCATCAGAGGACACATGCTAAGTAGCTGGTGGAGGGATTCTGATTTAGATCCTCATCCAGGTGAAGATGACTACCTCTCCACCTTGATTTCCCTAGGTGGTAAATCCCTGCTGTTTTCTGGCCCTGTCTCCATCCTAGAGGAAAGCATTCACCTAAATGACATGCTTAGGACTAAATGCACCTGCTTCTTCAGGAAAAACAAGTGTTTTCAGCTCAGAGACAATTCCATGCGACTTCACAAGAGGGTAGAATGGAGAAGGTGGAAGGGACTCTTGCAGCCTAAAGACAGAACCCAGGGACACAGAGTACCCCCTTCCAGAAATTACCATCATAAAAAGCCCAGCCAGTAAGTACCGGGCAACCTGCCTCATAGAGGAAAATGGAAATCTCCTTGGCTGGCAGTTCAGCTTGCCTAAGGGGCCCTGCATTGCTCAAAGGGGAGGTGATCTGACCTTAAAATCCAGGCCTCGGAAAGCAGGAGATGAAGGTATTTTATTTTTCCCTTAAGGCTTTGATGTTTTTCAAATAAAAATTTAAAAGATCCACTTCCTTTCCCTGAAGCTTCTTTGCAAAGCAGTGGATTTTTAGAAACGACTTAGGCCTGGGGGTAGGTGGTCCCTAAAGAGCAGAACCCTGAAGCCTCTCTTCCCCGTTCAGAGCATTAGGATTTTTTTGAAACGTTCCTTACCCAGCAACACCCCCTGCCCCCCTTTTTCCCCCACAGACATCTTCTTTCATTCTCCAAAGAACAAACAGTTACCCCTCAGGTCCTGCTACTCATCTTTCCTGAACCCCAATCCCTCCAAATACCAAGCTTTCCTCATTTCAGTCGGTAGCTGTTTCTCCTGCCTGGTGACTAACTTCGCGTGTGGCGGAGGAGGGAGCTGCTTTGGCCACACGATGGTGCGCGCGAGCCTCCAAAAGCCCGGCCGGCCACTGCTTCTCACACTTCTCCCCCTACCCGTCCCATCCGTGCCCCAGCGCTGAAGGAGCCGCGCCCCTGGCATTCCCCGGTGGGATAGCGGGGAGCGCGCCTCCGGAGCCTGGGAGGCGGTCGAGCGGCAGCTGCGATCGGCCCGCCCGGGAGGTGCGGCCGGCTGCGGGCGGCTCCGGCTCCAGGCTCCTCCTCCTGCGGGTCCAGCCTTTACCCCCGCATCAAGCCCCCACCCCTCTTTGGCTCGGCTCTGCAAATCCGAGGCTTCCCCGAACAGCCTAGGAGCGAAGGCGGGTGCAACGAAGGCGGTAGAAGGATCGCAGCCAGCCGGCCCCGCCGAGCCCTCGGGCAGCAGCGGCGGCGGCGCTGGAGCAGCCCCGCAGGCGCCGCGGAGTCCGACGTGCCCTTGCATGGCTAGGAGAGGAGAGAAGCCTCGGGAGGCTGCTGGGCAAGGAGGAAAGTGTGCGTGTGTGTGCGCGCGAGACAGAGTGAGGGCGGCAGTTTCTAATTAGGGCGTAGGAGAGGGCCGGGGAACCAGGGTGCGGCACCTCGGCGCCCCCCTCGGCGCCTCCACGGGTTCCCTAGGTTCTCCTGGGGCGGCGCCAGCTCCACTGCACCCTCACCATGGACTTGTGCAGAGTTGGGACGCGCCTCGGCAGTAGTGCGCCGGTGGGTGCCCGGCCCTGGGGGTGCGCGGGCGCGCGCGCAGGGATGGCGAGGTAGGATGGCTGCCCAGCGCGACCCTTGTCGCCCCAACCCAGCGGCCCCTGGCCGGTGCCGTTGACTCGCCGGAGCGCACAGGGGTGTGGGCGGAGGCGGCCCCGCTGCTCCCGTGCCTTTGGGTGTCGCTTTCCCTCTTCCACCCACTCGCACCTGCCACCGCGCGGATATCATGTCGAAGGCCGCCGGAAGCACAGCGGCGGCGGCGGCGGAAAGTTGTCCCCCAGCCTCTGCTGGCCCATCCGCGGCCGCCGCCGCCGTGGAGGACCTGTCCAAAGTGTCGGACGAGGAGCTGCTGCAGTGGAGCAAGGAGGAGCTGATCCGCAGCCTACGGCGCGCCGAGGCCGAGAAGGTGAGCGCGATGCTGGACCACAGCAACCTCATCCGCGAGGTGAACCGCCGCCTGCAGCTGCACCTCGGCGAGATCCGCGGACTCAAGGTGAGCGCCGGCTGGAGCAGGGAGGCTGGGCTCTGCGGGGCAGGGAGCGGGGCGCTCCGGGGAGGTGGGGCCAGGCTAACTTTCCCTCCCTCCCTCTCTCCTTCAACAGGTGAATCTCCCCATTGTCCTGGTCAGCACCCCTTGCTCCCCATCCCCAGCTCTTTGGAAACTTTTCTAAACTTTGGATGCGTTTGGTTCCCTCCTCTTCCCCATATGGTGCGCGCCAGCGTCCAGTTCCCTCTTGGGATCCTCTGTGGCCGAAGGAGCGGGCGCCTAGGATGCTGAAAGGCTGGGGGGAGGTGATGGGTATGCGGAACCTTTAATTTCCTAGGGAGTCTGGAAAATCAGTGCTTTGGGGAGCCGGGTGACAGCCTGGAAGGGGAAAAGGAAAGCGAGGGAGCGAGCGAGGCCAGGATATCTTCACCCTTGGGGTTCCGGAATACCATAGGGCTGCTCTGGTGCCACGTCTTTTCTGGAGGGCAGAGGGTGAGGACAGGGTGCTAATGCTGGGCAAAGGGACGCCCAGGAAGAAGCTGCAGGCGCCATCCTCGGAGCTGAAGTGTATCACCCGGTGCAGAAGAGCCTAAGCTCTGCCTTCACGTTTTCTACCTGCTCCTGTGCTTTTTTTCTCCCGAAATTCGGATGGCGTCATCTGGGGTTGCTTGTTCCCTCTGCTCCCAGTTTCCTCCCCAGATTGATTTTAATTCCATCTAGCATGGGGGAGGGGGAGCAAAGGGTTTGGGAGGCGCAGGGTTTTTTAAGGGTACCCCAAGTGTCAGTCTGCGATGCTTGCTTTTTCAGCCAGCCCTCCCTCTTTGCTATTAGGAAAACGAAAAGAAAAACAACAAAAAACCCGAATCCCCCCACCAACTTTCTTTTCTCCTTGGAGAGCTCTGAGTGTGCCAGCAGTGTGGCTGCCCGGCTGGCTGCGGCAGACCGGTGGCGGGGAACCGCCCTGCCGGCCTGCACCACAAAGTTCCTCTCTTCACCGCCTGTGCTGGTGCCTCCTGGTATTCCTTCCTCTCATTGTTCTGCTTTTGTTTATAGGAAGCCAGACACAAACGAAATCACTGCAGGGACCTTAGGGAGCAAATTCCCGCAGGCACATGCTGTTCTTATCCCCTTTCCACTCCCACCCACTTCTCAGGCAGTAGACACTCTCTTAATTGCCTCAGTGCTCCAGCTCTGGGACTCTGGGGCAAAGAGAAGGGGGAGGGGCAGAACGCTAAATGCTCACCTGGGTGCTGTGCCCACTCCAGGTGGAGGTCCCCCACTCCCCCAGATCCCAACTGACTGTCATATGGTCCCTAGAGTGGGTGCAATTAGGAAGGTCCCACAGTTAGAAAAACCCCAAGGCTTACTCTTTCCCTTGGTTTAATTCATTACTAATGGAGTATTTATTAAGTACCAGATTCTTGGGGGATTAGAGACAGGCTGGTGTAGCGGTAAGATCATCACAAAAGTGGGTTTGTATCTAGAATCCTCATTTACCAGGAGGGTGAGCTTAGGTATTTAATTTCTCAGAGCCTCATTTTATTCATCAATAAAATGCAAATGATAATAACCATCTCCTAGGGGGTTGTGATAATAAGCTATGATAAAGTATGGGAAGGTTTAACACTGGACTTGACTACAAAAAGTTGTAGTTATTCCCACCAGGAGAGGACATGTAATTGTATAGCTGTGTGTCTCCAGGATCTGGGTTTCTCAGGCAAAGTTGGAAAAAAGTATAGTTTATAACCCTCCAATTTAATCTCCCATGGTTTGAACTATAATGTGACTTGGAAGAGTTTTAAATTAATCAATTAATAGTATGGAGCATTGACATAATAGCTAAGAAATACTTGAAAATTCTTTCAGTTTGTGTGGATTGACTGTGCGCATGGGTCTACTATGTTTCCCCGAAAATAAGACCTAGCCGGACAATCAGCTCTAATGCATCTTTTGGAGCAAAAATTAATATAAGACCGGGTCTTATATTACATTATATAAGACCCAATATTATATTATATTATAATATTATATTATATTATACTATATTATATAAGACCAGGTCTTATATTAAGTTTTGCTCCAAAAGATGCATTAGAGCTGATTGTCTGGCTAGGTCTTATTTTCAGGGAAACACGGTATGTGTGAGTGGTGAGGGGCCTGGTCTTCATTCCGCTAGCCTTATTTAGAAAAATACCTATTACATCAGTTAAGGGTGGTTACACCCCAAGTACGGGTGTCTCCCGGTTGTCTAGGTTTGTGACCGACATTAAAAGATTTTCCAGTCCACCTACTTATGAAGTTCAGAAATGATGGGGGAGGGTTACTTTCTGACATAGCCTCTACGACTACTTCCCATTGTCCGGAGCAGCTGCCAGGTGGTATGTCCAAGACCTCTAACCCACCTCTCAGAGGGCTGTGGTAAAGCCCCGCTGAGAGGCCAGGCTTCTCCCTTCTCTTCATCATTTCAACTCAGAGCTTCCCTGGACACCATAGTGATCTGTAAATATGGTTGACTGAATAATTCTGGAAGGAAGGGATTGTTTTTCTTTCTTTCTCTCTTCTTTCTCTCTCTCTCTCTCTCTCTCTCTCTCTCTCTCTCTCTCTCTCTCTCTCTCTCTCTCTCTCTCTCTCTCTCTCTCTCTCTGTCTCTCTGTGTGTGTGTCTGAGGGTTTGGGATTCTCAGTTGAGGACTGTAAATTTAGGGTATTAAGGCTATAACACTTTTTCTTTTTTATGCCCCTTTGTATGAACTGCCTTTGAAATTACATCTAAATATTTTCAAGGCTACTAGTTGGTACTGCAGCTGTAGACGTAGGAAATGAGAGCATCAGTTCTTTTCCTTTGAGGGACCTGTGATTCTGTCCAACCACTGGCAAACTTGTTTGTATTTAAACATTTAAAAGGCAGTGCAGTGTGGGACAGTGGAAAGACAAAGGATTTGGAGTCTGACAATTTTGGTAGCTTGGGCAAACTGTTAACGTCTTTAAGCCTCAGTTTCCTCATCTGCTAACTGGGGATATTAATTCCACATTGGGTTTGATGAGGATTAAATGATACATAGATAAAGAAACTCCAGTGAGGTTAAATAGTTTTCTCAAGGTCATACAGATATAAAATGCTCAAAATAGGCTGACTTTCTTTTGGCTAGTTGACATTCTCTGGTTCAAATGTGTGGCCCTGAAAGGGGTGGAGAAAGGAGATTAGAGTTCTGATGTTATAAAGAACTGGATTCCTGAGAACCATATTTGTGCACTGCTGAGCATATATCAATACTTAGGCTGCTCTCGCCTGGAATTTCAGGGAGCAGGCAGTGGTTCGGGGAACTGGATCTCTGTAGGTTTTTTATCTGCAGCACATTAATTTTCCTCCTTGCTCCCCAACACAGCAATTCCCTGCCCTGCAATGATGAAAAATAACAAATTAAAACATTCTTCTTTAACCACAGATACAATACTTGAGAGTCCTATGAATGACATTTTGGATGATATGCTATGAAGTGGGTTTAATCTTTTAAAAGTCCACTTTAGAAAGATGGATAACATCTGGTGGCCTGTGGCAATGTTAAAAAGGACCCTTGGTGTTTTGAAAAAGAAAGCCCGAGTCTTAATGTGGCAGATTCGAAGAAGCAGGCTCACAAGGTTATTATTAAGCTGGTTGCTTAGCTGTTCCTCAGAAGGCAAAGGAAATAGCTCAAAAAGTTGGAGAGCTAATAATATTCCCAAGACAACTGAATATAGGAAGATGGAGCTGTGATAAAGAAAAATGAATGGGCCAATACCCACTCCTTTTTGCCCCGACTGGAATTTTGAGTAGCATATGTTTCACTCCATTTGAAAGTGCATTAACTACTTGAAGCCCACAGCAGCACAAGTCCTGTTTACTTCCCAGTTCGGGAGAAATCAGGAGTAGTTATAGGATAGTCAAAAGGAAGTATTTTCAGATGGAAATTTAGTTAGATGAAGAACATGACTTGAACTTTTATGAAATGCCAGGATGAAGCTAAATGTGGAGCAATTTCTGAAGCTTAGAAAGATTAATTTTGTTTGAATATTATTTTCTCAAAATATCCACAGCTTCTCATTTCCCCTAAAGCATCCATGTCAAGGGATCATTTATTCTCTTATTACTGTGGACTCCAACATAGCAGGGGCTTGCTGAAAACAAGAAGTCCTTTCTCAGTAGCTAGAGCTGTATCCTGTTTTGACCACAGGCTTATGGATTGAAAGGGTTGGTCAGTCCATAAACATATATTAAGTATTCAGTGTATGCAAGGAACCATGCCAGGTGAGTTAACTGTGCATCGAGAGATATTGGAATGGACTCTGCTCTCCAGAAGCTAAGACATCTACATTAGAAAAGAAATAAAAATGATGCCCGATGTGTGCTCTAGCTAGTGTGTCTAACAGGCATTAAGCAGTGAATGGGAAAGTTCATTCATTCATTCATTCATTCATTCATTTCATTTATGCCTGGCACTGCTGCATCCCAGGTGCCATTCTGGGGTTGGGGGTAGTCTTCTCAGAGGAATCTCTCCTTTTATATGTTCATACGCTGGAGAAGATAGTATTTTCTAGTTGGAAAGCTAGACAAAAATCAGGGTTCCTAATTAGCTGACATAGAGGGGCTAAAATTGGAAAGGCAGGAGAATGCCTTTATTTATTCATTTTCCCTGGCAAAGGGGAGGTGATGGAGGTTGATATGCAGGAGAGATGCATATGCAGAGAGTATTTTTGGAGATCAGCTGGCCAATGAGAGCCTGGCTTGGAGTGGGTGAGGGAATGGGGCAGACCAAGGCAGGGAGGCCAGGTGAGAGAGGCTTTTGGAAATGCCAGGCCTCAGGTCAGACAGTGGCAATGAGAAGTAAAAGGCATAGATAGGCATTAGAGCAAGGAAACAGAGTTGCTGGTAAAGTCAAGTGTTCTCATTGGAGTTGAACGCTAAGCTGCACAGAGCCTCTTCTTTCTCAGGCCTTGAACATCACTCCCACCTTCGGCCTCGTGCCTGTCAGGAGGTGCAGGACTTGGTTGGCAGATGTTTTCCAGTTTATTTTCTAGGCAATAGTGGGCAAAGTGTGGGAATTAATCTGAGTTTAAGAGAATTAAGTCCCCTCTCTGAGTACCTCTGGTTCTGGATTGGATGATGGAGTCAACAAGACCAGAGGTTTTCAGGCTTTGTACAGCAGGGGAAATCTTAGGTAGCTGCCCGTGTTTTACTCCCACCAAACCATGGTGCTTAAGAAACTGTTATCTCTTTTACTACATGTGTGAATGGAGAATCAATGGGGACTTCATAATTAATTAAAACATTTCTTGGTTGCAAGTATTAGGTTGGTGCAAAAGTAATTGTGCTTTTTGCAATTATTTTTAGCCTTTTAAACCACAATTACTTTTGCATCAACCTAATATCTATCGTAGGGGTGCAGTGTTCTGGATAAACAGAGGTGAACAGAGTATGTGGTTGGGGGTGGGGTCTCCATTGTCATGACTCTAGTGTGGTGAAGATGGAGACATGAGTAATAGCCACATTCAACCATATGCCATCCAACCATATGTGGTTACAAATTGTAATATGTACAATGGAGGGGAAGTCTAAGGGATATGGGTAGAGCATAGAAGGGAATTTCCTTTTGATTAAGGATAGTGGTCAGGAATGGTCTCTGTGGGAAAGTAACATGAATTGAGTTTGTGTAGAAGGCTGGGGTAAGGCAATGCAAGTGAAAAAGGGGGAAGGGCTTATCCCTTGAGGCCCTGAAACAAAGCCAATGTTGGTGGGGCTCAGTGCATGATGGGAAGGGAATGTTCTCATCTTCTCCACTGCTACCATGTGTCCACGCCACCATCATCTCCCTCTATCTGGACTAGCCTAGTAATCTCCTAGCCGGTCTCTGGGCTTCTACCTTATCCTGTCTCCCTGTCTTTTGTTCACCCTCCCACTCTCTCCCCTCCACCCCAAGCTAGTGTGTTTTTCACACAAAACTATGGTGATTCCTTACAAAATGAATCATATCATGCCACTCTATCCTTGGTCTGCCGACAGTCCAAAGTACTTCCCGTGGCTGACAAGGCCCTGTATTACCTGGTCTCTGACACCTCTCAGACCTCCCTTCCCAGCTCTGCCCTTCTTGCTCACCTCGCTTTTAGCATGCTGGCTTCACTGCAACTTGAGCCACATTTGTCTTGGGGCTTTTATACTTGCCTTTCTCTCTGCCTGGGATCATCTTCTCTCAAATGTTTGCTCCTTAATTTCACCCAGGTCTTTGCTCACATGTTTTCCTTCTCAGCAGAAGTGCCTTCCCTTAAAAAATAGTATACTTTAATCTGCTTTAGTTTTCTTCCCAGCACCATTCACTACATGGCCTCATGTTCTATTCCTGCTTTTTGCCAGTCTTTCCTACCGGAATGAAAGTCATATGATGTCAAGGTCTTTCCTGTGTCCACTGATGCATCACAGCATCTGAACTGGTACCTAGCGTATAACAGAGGCTTACTAAATGTTTGTGAATGAACCAATTACACCATTCATGCTGGAGAAGTAGGCTGGGTCATAGGACTAGGGCCTTGCAAGGCTTGAAGGATTTTGCACTTTATCCTAAGGGCAGTGAGAAGCTATTAAGGGTTTTAAGCCTGGGATTGATGAGATGAGATAAATGTTGGAAGTAGAGTTCAGAACACTTGTTTGGCTCAGAAGCGGAAGGCAAGGGAGAAGGAGACATCAGGCATAACTACAGGTTCTTATGCAGAGCAACAGGATGGGTGGAGGTGGCATTTGCTGAGAGGTGCAATTTGGGGAGAGGAGTCTGACTATCACTCAAGAGCTCAGCATTGCTTGTGTTGCTTGTGTGATGCCTGGGAAATGTGCAGGGGGTATAGCAAGTGGGGGTTAGCTGTGCAGGGCTGAAATGCCACTGGAGGGCAATTGTGCTGTTCCCTTATGGGGGGTTGGGGCTACATATCCCAGTCATGGTCCGAAAACCTAAGCGGTGCTTGTTGTTTGTGCTGATCAAAGGCCTGGTGCTTCAGAGCTTTTCAGCATTTCACAAGTCTCAAGGAGCCATCTTTCTCCCTTGATGGTGAGACAGGGGTGAGACTTTTTTTTTTTTTTTTTACTGATTTCTTGTTAATTAACAGGCTGCTCCTTAAATACTGACAGGATGACCTTGCACAAGAGAAGCTTTGCTGAGGTCCACTTTTCTGTAAAACAACGATAATAATCATTACCCCTTAAGTGTTTTGGTGAAAAATAGATGCGATAGTACATGTACAGCATTAGTAATTAGGCAGGGAGCATAACCAATACCTATTATTTTTATTTTTATGGATAGCTACAAACCTGAAGCTTCCTCTCACCCTCTCACCTCCTCTCCTAACATTACAGAGAATTCACTTACTCTAGGCTCCCTCGTTCCAGGGTGGGAAAGTTTAGGCCTGACAAATCTTCATATGGGTACCTTTCTTGAATGGTTGTATCTTTTTTTTCAGGATATCAACCAGAAGCTCCAGGAGGACAACCAGGAACTGAGGGACCTCTGCTGTTTCCTGGATGACGACCGGCAGAAAGGCAAGAGGGTGTCCCGGGAGTGGCAGAGACTGGGCCGCTTCACGGCTGGAGTGATGCACAAGGAAGTGGCCTTATACCTGCAGAAGCTGAAGGAGCTGGAGGTGAAGCAGGAGGAGGTGGTGAAGGAGAACATGGAGCTCAAGGAGCTCTGCGTGCTGCTGGATGAGGAGAAGGGCGCGGGCTGCGTGGGCAGCCGTTGCTCCATCGACAGCCAGGCCAGCCTGTGCCAGCTCGCCGCCTCCACAGCGCCCTACGTGCGGGATGTGGGCGACGGCAGCAGCACCTCCAGCACCGGCAGCACCGACAGCCCGGACCACCACAAGCACCATGCGAGCAGTGGCAGCCCCGAGCACCTGCAGAAGCCCCGCGCCGAGGGCAGCCCAGAGCACGCCAAGCACAGGAGCACCAGCCCCGACCATCTGCAGAAACCCAGGGCCTCCAGCACTTCAGATCACCCCAAAGCACTCAAAGGACCCAGCCCTGAGCACCACAAACCCTTGTGCAAGGGGAGCCCCGAACAGCAAAGGCACCCGCACCCAGGGAGCAGCCCCGAAACGCTGCCCAAGCATGTGCTGAGCGGGAGTCCGGAACACTTTCAGAAGCACAGGCCCGGGGGCAGCCCCGAACACGCCAGGCACAGCGGAGGGAGCCCTGAGCATCTTCAGAAACATGCCCTCGGTGGGAGCCTGGAGCATCTACCTAGAGCCAGGGGCACTAGCCCCGAGCACCTCAAACAGCATTATGGGGGGAGCCCTGATCACAAACATGTGGGCGGAGGAGGCGGAGGCAGCGGCGGAGGCAGCAGAGAGGGTACCCTCCGAAGGCAGGCGCAAGAGGAAGTGTCACCCCATCACCGGAACGTCTACAGTGGCATGAACGGTGGGTCAGTACGTGCTGGGGAAGTGCTTGGGCTGGGGCAGCTCTGAATTTGGCTGCATTGTTCTGAATGCTGAAGGGCTTTCCAGACATATTAGAAGGAGCAGGCTCTCGCTAGGGCGTGGGTTGAGGGAGGTGCAAACGTTTTCCCTCAAATGTGTGTTTCTTCCCTTTGATTTGTTTTAGTTTATAGTTATCAGTCAAGTAAACTTGGAGAAGATTAGGAATGAAGGGTTATTGGAGGGAGAGGGTCAATAATTCCGTGGGACCTTGAGGAGTCAGGGTGAGATTTGTGGGTATTGTAGATAAAAACAGAACCTTTCGAAGGTTCTTCCATCTTGAACTTGAGCATTTTCCAAGTTGTGTGCAGTTTCCTACTGGGGCTCCCTTGTGGAACAGATGACTAAAAGATTTTTGAATCAATTTAACAGTTTATGTGTAGGAAGAAATGAATGTTTATTATGAAAAACAATAACATCATTAAAATGGAAATTTGCTGTCCCTAAACAGGCTTGCTGATTGTTGTCTGAATGCCTATAAATATGCCTTCCTCGACCTTGAAGATTTTTGTCATGGTGTTGAGGGCCTTAGTGTGAATTTGTGACTTTATTTTGCACCTAGAATGCATCAAATGATTCTCTTCCCTACTCACTCCGAACCCACCCAATTCTCTAAACTCCCTGAAACGTATCCTGAAATGCATGCTCTTTTACATTACAAGAGACATCTTTTCTGGATGTTTAAATGTTCTTCTTTAAAATATACAGATGTGTTTGGACACTCCTTTGGTTTCCAAAGCATAACATCCGCTGCATTTGCTGATGTGGCTCTAAACCTGAGTTTTTCAACCTTTTGGAAGAGGCTTAGTTTTCTGCATCTTGGTTTTGAAACCACTTGAATAGAGAGGAAAAAAAATACTTTAAAAACAAACAAAAAAACCCCTCACAGTCCTTTCATGTTACTTACAGTTGAGTTGGAACTAAAACGATTGGTTTTATACACTGTGGGGTTTTTTTCATTTAAAATATCTGAGGTTTTTCGCTTTATATGAAAGCTGCTCCAGAGTCGATGTGCAGTCAACTCTGAGCAGTGGCGGCTTCCAATTTTAGCAGTGACACAATGGGGTAAATTTTCAATATTGTCCTTGGGGATTTACCTGTTGGATTCCATTTCATCCTAATCCTTTTCTTGTAGTGCTGAAAATTGACTCCTGAATCTTGGCTTCTAATGCATCCAATGATCTTTTATGCGCCAGTGGAACTAGAAAGAAAGGGTGGGAGAGATAGGATGCTGCTTTCTTGCTTGTGTGTGCTGGAAAGTGAAGGCTGGGAGAAGCCAATTCACCTGTTGTGTTGAAGCCTCCTGGCTGGCTGGCTGAGGCTGTTATCAAGTTCATTGTTGCTTCATTCACTCTTTCCAGGTGAGGCAGAGATGCTGCCCCAATTGCTGTGGGCAGCCTTGGCTGCACAGCTCTCACAGGAGACGAACGTCACTTAAAAAGATATTTTGGTTGTTTTGCTATCATGAGATGGGTCATTGCCATGAAGCTTGTCTTCAGGGGGTAGGGGGTTAACAGGAAGGTAAAGTTAATGACTTCTCCATTTTTTGATTATTTTTTAATGAGCATGAGAAGTAAATGTGTGCACTATTTTAAGGAAACTTTGTATCTTGAACCAAAAAAAAAAAAAAATGACTTAGGAGCAGGAGGTTCACTCACTATAAACAATTCTTTACAAGAGGGCTTTTTAAAATAAGGAATTCATTTAGTTTAATCAACATGTAATTTAACTTAGAAGATTTTAGGTGCGACTTTTAAAGAATACCTGGCATAAAGTAAGGTATGTCGCTAGATAAGATGACATTATATCATGGCTTATTGTCTGGATTCAGATAAATTTAGTGGGTCAGGCAAATGTTTTTTAAAATTTAACAGTTTTAAGTTAAAAAGTTTGATGTTGCAAGGTGCATTATTAGAATGACACTCTAATGCTTGTGTTTACTTTTCTCAATCTTGAGTGACAAATCTGTTGACAGTTGATATCCTCACCAAAGTATATTTGTAAGTACATTTGCATTACGTTTTTATTTCAGTAATTAATTGGAAAATGAAGTGGTACAATGAAATATTTATGGATCATCAGTCTATAAAGTTGGGCATTGGTAGCTTGTAGTTTATGCTGCCATTACAAATTAATTTTTGATATGAATTGTAAGACATGATCTTTTATATTTATAAATCCCCGCACACTTTGGTTGAATCATTGACTTGTAAACAAATAGGAATCAATAGCAAGGTTAATCTCAAATTGCAGATTTGCTGAGTCATTTACAGAGTCCTTCTGTTTGGAGTTGCTGTGAGATATGAGTGTTTTGGATGAGTACTTGCATGTGTGAGCAAAAAGCAGGTGAAAGCAAGTGGGAAATGTGTCAGCATTATGGTACAATGAAATAGAGATGGTGGGATATTGTCCTGCTTGTAAGGATATACATTCCCTCCAGAAAGACACACATATACTCACTGAGGAAACATCAGTGAGAACGATTGCTATTTTAGTTGACTGTGCCTTGGGCATCTTTAAATCTTGTGCCTTCAGCTACAAACTCAGTGGAGGAAGTAGTTGATGAACTTGACCTCCAAGAATATCCTTTGGTTAAAACAGTTGGCTTAATTTCCAACTGGATGCAAAGATGAATTTTAGGTATTTTTCTTCTCTTAAAAATATCCAAGGCTGTATCTAGCCATTTTTAAATTAGTAGCTGATTAAGAAAACAATAAAAGCATTGACAAAACAAACAGAAAAAAAAAATCTCTAAATTGAACAAAATGCTCATGAATTCATTTACTTAGGTTAGAAGTTATTATTCAAGTATTTCTTTTCAATTTGTAGAAAGTTCCAGTTGCAAAGAGGAAGTAGATTCACCCTTATCACATCTAGACATTAAGGCATTTGTCTATTCATTCAAGTTCTTGCTGTATTCCAGATTTGTAAATTAAGTAATTGAATCACCACTTCTAGCTATAAATGTACAAAAAATGATAACCTTTTTGAGAATGGGGGATTCATTTACCTGATTCCATTGAAATCTGAGGTTGGATTGAAATTTTTTAGATGAAAGTGTTCCCTTCCACAATGAGACCAAAGGGTTTTGCTTCCAGATATCAGCTGGCAGTCTTTACTTTTTAACAGATAACTTTTTAGCCAAGGTCATGGATGCCGTGGATGATTCAGGTTCTTCCAGCAATAATGACTCTACTGTATTGTTAACCTTCCAGACAAAGATGAGTCTGATCATCAGGTCCTTACAAATAGTCCACCCATGGACCATTAAGAATCCAGAGGAAAAATAATAAAAATAGTTTTACTTTAATTCTAGAGGCACATATTTCTGGTTATCAGCAACTGAGCAGGAATAAATAGAAGAAACATTACTCTTTATTTTATTATCTTTTTTCTCCTAAAAACATTGCTTAATTATCTTTAATTTGACATTTTTGAGCATGTTCCAGTGAACAAATAGCTACAGGCCCTCGTTCAACATCATCTCAGTATACATGAGGAAATTATTCACTTGTGTTAGACAAAGTCCATTTAGAACTACATTTGGCCTTGCCAGATGGAGTGTCAGGGTTGTAAGTCTTCCTCCTGAAAGCTTCTTTCTGCTTCTTTTCTTCTTTTGTGAGAGTATCCCTAGAGATAGAAAGAGCAGGCTGTTTCTCCACCAGCTCTTTCTCTAGAGCAGGATTTCTCAGCAGCAGCACTATTCACACTTGGAACCACATAATTCTTTGTTGTGAGGGGGTTGTCTGTGTGTTTTAGGAGATTAAGCAGCACCCTTGGCTCTAGCTACAAGCCACCCCCAGTTGTGACTAATTAAAAATTTCTCCAGATCTTACCAAATGTTCCCAGGGCATAGGGAGTAGGCAAAATTGCCCCAATTCAAAACCACTGCTTTACAGCAGTGCTTTTCTATCTGGCTGCAGATTAAAATCACTGTGGTAGCTTGGAAAAAATACCAGTGCCTCAGCCCCGCACTCAGGGGCAAATTGAATTAGTCTGGCACTGGGCCCAGGCATGTTGCAAAAAGAGCTCCTCAGGTGATTCTAATGAGCAGACCCCGTGAAACCCACCACCCTAGGTGAGTGGTGGTTATATAAGATGGGTTTGTATGCGGGAAGCTCTCAAACACCCAAGCTTCCTGGGAACAAGGAAGTCAACTTTTTTCTTTGCTGAACTCTAAGACTTAGAAGGACTGACCCCAGAAGGTACTGTAACATGTTACCCTCTCAACCCCAGATTAAAGCTATCTGATAATGCACTTTGTAGAGGTATGCATTGAAAATTTGAGTTTTTGGCAGGTGGGATTGTTAGATTAATTTGGGGAAACTCTGGCATATGAGTAGTTCAAGACTACTTTTTAAAGCCTTCACATCCAGATGGCAAAAGAAGAACATGGGTTTCAAGCCCATTTACAGTAGATGCCAATGGTGCATGTATATCATGCAATGCCTGCATTGCTAATGCATATTTCCCACAAGAGAATACTGCATGTCCAATCTCTCAGTTTATAGGTTTTACCCTGGGTTTTAAGACTGCTCCTTATTCTCTGTTGAAGTTATTAATGAGTGAACAAAAAATGCTGATAATACAAAATGGCCTTGTTTAAGGAGGGGTAAGAAGCTGTGTGTGGAAGAGCCCAGCAAGACTTCTCTGAAGCAAGGTTGTCTGTAAATTAAGTAATGGTGCACTATGGCATGAATAATTACTCTCATAAATCTTGTATTTTGCTTAGAAAAAGTCAGAACATCACTTATGAATGAATTTGGACAATAGAAATTGAATGTCTCTTGGGAGAAAATTTTCAACAGTTACAGTTTACTAGAACTGATTTTGATTGAGGACCTATGAGGATATTTTCTATTGTGTGAATTGACCCAGAGATGGTTAAAGAACTAGATAATAGTTTTTGGTCTTAACTTTATTGTGGTGATTTGGTAGCCTTATATCCATTTTGATAGGACGTCAATTTAAGAAGTTTTGAAAAACTTATACAATACTTGTGTGTGCAAATTGCGTTTATCATAATACATTAGAGTACTCTTATTTAATGACATACAAATTAATATTGAGAATATTTTGTAATTTCTTAAACTATATCTGTAAGGCAAACTGTTATTGGAAAGCCTGGATGGCATAAAAGGTGTTTTCTAATAGAATGTAAGTTTTTCAACTCCACTGGCAATAATAGTACAAAGCTGTAAGCATTCTTTAATTTAGGGGATTCTTTTCACCTTTCTCCAAATGAGATTTTCTATATCTATAACCTATATGTTATATATATGTGTCTGTACATATATGTTTTAATAACTTTAGTATTACATCTGAACAATGCCAAGCATTAAGTTGACTGGTTCTGTTAAGTCAAACAAATGTTCAGATATATCCAGTCACATAAGCCAGTTGCTGCTATGAAGTCAACCCAAAATCCTATAGTTGTGTTATTTTGACCCAATTGAAATAAATGTTTGTATTTTTGGATTCATTGCAACTTTCCAAAAGATATAATAGAAAAAATATGATTATTGAATTAGTGATACATTTATCTTTTTAACTGAAATAATTTATAACGAAACATGGGGAAGTGAAAAGTTATGGCAAGTATTCCATTTCATTAGATAATTTTGCAATTGTCAAAAATGTCAAGTGAGTACAAATACAGTGATATATATGCATATATATATTAGGCTGGTGCACAGTTATCGTGGTTTAAAAGGTTAAAAATAAATTCAAAAACCGCAATTACTTTTGCACCAACCTAATACATGTTTTAAAGGATAAGGTTTTACTTGTGTAGCACCACCATTGGGCCAATGTATGCTTGATGAAGTAATTTTATCAGATTGAAATTTATGACCTTAAGCTCTAAAACTTCTCAAATTTTAGCCACTTCTAATGTTTAGAGACCCCAGGGACTCTTATGCTAGATGGAACTGTGAGTCCTTACATTAAATGGCCCCAGGTGGCTACTCTTTTTTTTTTAATATCTACTTTTAGAAAATAGATTTTCAGTTACTTCAAGTACCAGTGTGCTGTTAGGAGTATTCCTTGCTGCCTTCAGCTGGCCTGACTTTAACTCACCTTCTCACTGTTTCTAAATTCCATTCTGCTGTTGCTAATGGTTGGTCTGGAAAGTGAATAACTACACTGAACAGAGCTGTTTAAAATAAAGAGTATATGGCCTTGAAATGTCCTTCTATGAATAAAGTGCATGACCTTTAGTGCATGGTCCATGTGTCTTGAGTCTAAGTATTCTTGCTTTCTAAGGTTCATCTTTGCTTATTTTTTGGGTCTTGAGTATGCTTAAGAGAACTTAAGTATTTCTATAAGAATGCAGAACTATTTGCTTCTTGGGTCCTTTGGCATAACCAATTTGCCTTTAATAATACTTTAATACATAATATCTAGGGCAAGCATTTGTGTACATTTGAGAAAATTAGTTTGAATTTGATTCTGGGAAATATTAAGAATAGTTTCAAGTTCTGAAATGGGCCAATTTTCAAGAATTCTGGGAAATTTGGGATTCAATATCGAGTAGACCATGGGACACCTGAGAATACAGATACGAAATCTCAGCTCTAATTTATAAGAGTCTCTAATCTGCAAAGGGTGAGGTTCAAGTTACTGCTCCTCCTGACATAAATTGCCTCCTTTTCAGAGTGCTATTCAGGAGTTTTCAATAGAAAGAGTGGCTGCTCTTTTGGAGTCAGAGGATCCTTAAGCCACAGAGAGGCAGAAGAGGTGTTTGAAAAGGGAAATGGCAGAGGAACAGCAGGTTGCATTATCGTCCTTAAAAAGGCAATACCGGTTTGTCCTCCCTGGGATAAAAGGTGATACCTGAGTTATTCACACATGGTTAAATCATTTACAATTTTCACATAACGAAGAGTTATGCGTTATAGAGCTTCTGTACTTGAATTTTTATGGAAGGGTATAGCAAGTCTGGGAACGTAGTCTTGGCTCTGGGTTGAAACTAGGCATACATTCAATTACCAGAGAGAAAAATATTTATTAGGTTTTTTTTTTCTTCTTCATGTCTTCAGTTATTTAAGCCTTCTGTAGGCTTTTCTATGAGCCAGAATATGTTAGGGATAAAGGCTGGGTGTGGGGGCAGAGTCCCGGAAAGCAGTTTCCAGGCTCTCGGCCTCACATAGACAGGTGCCTGGCTCAGGTAGTAAATGGCCATCAACTGTGATGGGATGGCCATCAGCTGTGGCTAGTTGGCTGTCAGCTGTAACCAGTGAGCCATTGGCCACTAATATAACTGCTGTGGCTATGCTAGCAGAGAGAGAGGAAGGAAGAATGGGGGCTAGCAAGAAGATGGCGGCTGGGCTGGCAAGCGTGGATGGTGGTTTGCAGATAGTGTGGATCCAGCCTCCAGTGAGAGTATAGTGCCGCCAGAGAGAATATAGTGGTATGACTCCCCCATCTATGGCTCCGTGGGTGTTCCTTTTTGGCCTCACCATATCCTGCGTTCTTATGTGGGGAGCGGGAGCAGAGACCCCACAGGCCGCCCCGCATGACAAATGGCGGAGCGAGCAGGGTCTCCCGCATGACACTGGGTTTGGTAATTGCTCAAAGATGATATTTCAATTGTTCATGTTCTCTCTCCACACACAGTATTTAGTGTTATTGTATGTATATTTAATTAATTGTATGTATATTTAAAATTAATTGAATTTGAAGATATTGAATGACTTTTTAAATACCTTTTTACTTTCATTTTCAGCTACGTAAAGAAATGTGAATCCTTACATTTTAAAATCTTGCAAACAATATTTGTAGCACCATGTATGCCTGCTGCTATGGTTGAAGGGTGAATGTTTTGGTTAACTTTTGATAACCAAGAAATCAAAGGTGCTCTCTAATGCTTCCTGAGTGAGCTGGCTTTTCTACTCAGGTGTATTTATCGTTGCTATAAACTCAGGATTTTGTCTTCTAGCCTTGATTATAAAGGAAACTAAAAGGTCTTCTTATCTTCTATTGTAGGGTCATTTGGATTTCAGGGGAAATTCCTGATCTGAGCTGTGTGTAGCTTTCTGAGTGTCCGTAATTGCTAGTTGGTTCAAAAATGATGAGAAGCATCAATTGCAGTTGGGGCAAGGTTTGTGTTTTCTTACCAGTAGGAAAAAAATAAACAATTAGCAGTGAATATTTACTTATATAAACACATATACATGCATGTGTATAGGAGTGTATTAGTTCAGTTAATTGAAAATGGATTTTAATGCTAAAGCATAGAAAGAAATTAGGACATTATAGTTGTATTTAGTTTAAGAAGTCATGGAATCAGGGTGACTTAAATCTGTAAAGTACTGTACATTTTATCCAGTTCCAGGTTCCCATTTTCTGAATGAGAACATGGTCTTATTTTCAGTGAACTTCCCAAGACCAGTTGCCAAGTTAGTAGAGGACTAGAATCAAGATGACTATCAGGGGATGGAATCAGTTTTATAAGGAAGACATTTAATTTTCTAGACCTTGAGGTCACTTGAAGTAGGGGTAATGTTAATAATAAAGGCTAAATTGATTAGAGAACCATTCTTCCCCCTTTTCCTGTTGGAAAGTCCAGAAAACCAGAGACCTGCCATGATAAGAATGAGATAAGAAGTGTCAGTAGACTCTGGCCTGGTGATTTAGGAGGTGAGCTTGCATCTATTGCCTGGGAATCCCTTATTGGGCCAGATGGGGTGTAGAGTTCACAGCTGACGGACAACTACTGAAATGTGTTCTTAGTAGGAGGAATATTTGCGCTATTAGCTTGAGAGGCCAGCAGTCTCATTACCTGTTTTCCTCCCACACACTCTTTCTACTCGAAGACCACATTCCTTCCAGATAAACATTCTGTGAAGATGGACTGACCTTAGTTCCGTCCTCACACATCCACTTGTATTCATAGCCAGAATGCTGTGTGTTGGGAGAAGTGTCAGCTCTGGACTGCTAGAAACAGAAGGGAAAGAGACCAGGAGCAAAGGGATGGGCCAGATGGCAGCACCAACTGCTCTCAAGGAGTTGTGTTTTTTAATAACTCAGCTTATTGCAAACAAAACTAATTAAGCCAGTTATTCTGATTTATGCTACTATAGACAGACGTAAAGTATACATAACATTACACTTTTGATGGCATTTAAAAGGTCAGAAAATCTGAGTTGGCAGATTTCTCTGCAAAGCATGCTGGACTGTTGAACCACTCTTGAGAATTCAAATTAACCATGCTCATTAATTCAGCATCTCTTCTATTTCCCTAGACAGCAAGTGCCAATTCACCATTCACCCAAACAGAATAATAAGACCCTGAAAGGCGAGTCATTAGTCATATCTGTAGATGATGGATTAGACAGCACTAACAGGGAAGTGAGCTAAGAGTCAACTTAGAGTGGGAAAGAGAGAATGAAAATAGCAGACTAAGGCAGTGTGAGGGAGACAATGCCATGAAGAATTTCAAAGGATCTGTCTGTTTGGCAGTGCAGGCTAGGAATGGGCACCTGTCTTATGTTGAGTGGCAGGGCAGGCTTCTTCATTGTTACAGGAGCCAACCAGAAATGTCCTGGCTCTACAGCCAAGGAGGAAACTGGCCGAATTTAGCTGCTCATTTTACATATGAGGGCGCTTGGGTAAAGAACACAGTTAGGATCAATTAAAGGTCTAGATATAAATATTATCCAGGTGGTTTGTCATGAATCTCTTCCCCAGTATAGTGACTGTCATGAGAAACAGTTTGGAATCAAGTTTCTCAAAATTTGTAGAAGGATAGCCTTGAAAATTGCTTATTTTTACAGTGTTCCTATAGCACTTAAAATGGAAACCAGTACTTCAGTCCTCCTAACCCTAAAACTATGTGCCACATGGTTTTCACCCTTAATTTCTTTGGCTTTATCCTGTTGCAATTTCAGAATTGTCCACTTCGGGGTTTATTGGCCTACCACATAAATCTATCTTTGATGGAAACATTATCCTTGCCAGAGTCTGTACTGCCAAGTATATATACAATAGGCATTCATTTAAAAAAAGAGAACAAGGCTGGTACTATTGTATCTATTATAGAGCATATTTAGTTATTTTTCTATTTGTGGTATCTGGAATTTCACACATATATTAAAGTAATATATAGATAGCTATCCTTAAATTGGCATGTGGTATCCAATGTTTATTTATGGTTGTAAAGCAGTGAAACAATTTTATAAATCTCCTTCAGTCAAAATCCATTTTAATTGTGAATAAAAGTGATATGTATCTTAAAATATTTAAAAACAATTTAAATTTTTCATGGAGTTAAATAGTGTAATGCACTAACTTTATTTTATTTTAATTTTTTAAATTTATGGGGGTAGCACTGGTTAATAACATCATAAAAATTTCGGGTGTACAACTTTATAATACGACATCTGTATAGTCCATCATGTGCCCACCACCTAAAGTCTAGTCGCCTTCCATCACCATGTATTTGACCCCCTTTACTCTTTATCCTCCCCGTACCTGCTTCCCCTCTGGTAACCACCATTCTGTTGTCTGTTTCTGAATTCTGAATTGTTTTGTTTGTTGCTTTTTGTTTTATATCCCCCATATGAGGGAAATTATACGAGTCTTGTCCTTTTTCATCTGACTTGACCTAATACTCTCAAGATCCATCCATATTGTTGGAAATGGCAATATTTCATTCTTTTATGGCCGAGTAGTATTCCAGGGTATATAGGTACTACATTCTTTATCTAGTCATCTGTCAAAGGACACTTGGGTTGTTTCCATGTCTTGGCTGTTGTAAATAATGCTGCAGTGAACATAGGGGTACATGTAGCTTTCCAAGCAAGAGTTTTCAAATTTTGGGGTAGATACCCAGAAGAGAGATTGCTGGATCATATGGTAATTCTAGTCTTAATTTTTCAAGGAACCTCCGTACTGTTTTCCATAGGGGCTGCACTAATTTACATTCCCACCAACAGTGTATGAGGGTTCCCTTTTCTCCACATCCTCTCCAACATTTATGCCTTGTTTTATTGATTATAGCCATTCTAACAGGTGTGATGTGGTATGTGATTGTGGGTTTGATTTGCATTTCCTTTATAGCTAGTGATATTGAGCCTTTTTTCATATATCTGTTGGCCACTTGTATGTCTTCCTTGGAAAAATGTCTGTTTAGGTCTTCTACCCACTTTTAATCAGATTATTTGTTTTTTTTGTTGTTGAGTTGTATGGGTTCTTTATATATTTGGGATATTAGCCCCTAATTGGAGGTATCATTTGTAAATATCTTTCCCTATTTGATTGGTTGCCTTTTTATTTTGTTGGTGGTTTATATTGCTTTATGTTGCAGAAGTTTTTTATTTTAATGTAGTCCCATTCATTTATTTTTGCTTGCCTTTGGAATGAAGTTGGCATTAACTTCTTAAAAGTCATCATGGCACACTCTGCCCAGCTGGAGATTTGGATATAGAACTGGCTTTGCCTCTTTCTTGTTGTGAGACCTTTAGCACACCACCAACTTCTGTGGGCAAAACAGTGTAACGGGCTGGAAAAAGAGGTATTCTAAGTCAATAGTCCCAGAATTTGGATTTCACAGATATGTAAACCCTGAGAAAAAAACCTGGAATTGCCAACTTTTTTACATCTGTTAGGTATGGATAGCAAATTAATAAATTAATAAAAATTAATCTTTATCTACTAACACCATTCATAAAAGATCATTTGAATATTTAAAAACAGAAAAAATATATATATTTACTAAAGGTTAGTCTTTCCCCCCAAAGAAACAGCAACACTGGCAACATTTATCTCTATTAAACATTTTTTTAAAAAATAATAATGATTACCTGGGGTTCACGAAATGAGGTTTTGAGGCCTTATTTTGATCCCAGCCATTGTAGAAAATCTGGTTTCACACAGGATTATATGTTGATAAACAGAATCCTTGGTGTTAACTCAGTTTCACTTTGTCAGAGACTGGGCGAACTGATGGAAGCTAGGAATCACAACCCATGTACTGCTACCAGCTTCTCTCTCCTCCTTTTACAGGACAGGATGAAAGGTGATTCATCTATCCTCTTTTGGGGTCTGACCAACCTATATTGGGAGCTCTTCTCCTTGTTTGCTACCCCACCCAATTTCCTCCAGAGGTTGTGCAGTTGGGCCTAGGCTCCTAACAGGAAGCAGTGAAGACATTATCCAAGAGGGATTCTGTGCTTAGGTGACAAGTTCAATGTGCATGGCTCGACCTGAGACCCATTGGGCTAACTCCTCTCTCTGCACCACTGTGCCTTGTAGGGAACTTGTCAGGGAGGGTTGCCAGTTCTAGCAACGTCAGAATGGACCCAAACCCTTTGAAATGGCAAGTGAGTGGCAACTCCTCATCACTGAACAAGAAGAAAAAGAGGCTTTAGTGGAGGTGACTTGGGATTTGTAGAGTTCTAAAGTCCGTCTGATGTTAGGTTTCTTCTGCTTGGGCAGGTCTCAGAGGGCGGACAGCTAATGGGCTGGCTTTGTTTGAAACATGCAGTCTGTGTCTAGACTCATGTATTTTCCCATGTTGTTCAGTGGGGTAGATCTTTTGAAAATCAGAATGAAGGATTCCACTTTCTACTCTACTGTAGACTGGATATTCTTGAGTCTCCTTCCCATCCTGTATTTGATGGGCGAGTATGTCTGTCAACTAAAGTTTGGAAGACAGTAAGCCAATGACAAGGCAGTGGCACCAAGCTTTTCATGTGCTTTTGTTATATACCATCTAACCAGATTTTCATGGTCTTTTCCTTTGGGCAGAAGATAAGGCATTCTCTTCTTTCTTTGGCACTTCAATCCTATTACTTTGCAGCTAGTGTTTGAACTGGTGTGGAGTAAGGCTCTTCAGTGAAATTGCGAGTATAACATGAAGGGAAGGGCAAAATCTACAGCAATTTCCTTATAAATCATTGCCTTGACTCATTAGGCAGCCATGCATTTTAAGCAATGTCAGAAATAATAGAGATTTATTATAACAAATCAAAGGCTAATCAGTGTGTGTTCTGAGATAAAGAACATAGTAAAACAAACATAAATGTCAGTAAGGGGAAGAATGACCTGGTAGGAGACTAATGAGTGTGGGTGGTGGTAGAAAACAAAATTCTGCTTATATTTCACTTTATATAAATTTCTGCACTGTTCCTTGAGATGAGAGGTTGAGAATAATACATATGTAGACACACACTCATGTATTCAACAAATATTGTGTATTCTATGTGGGTGCAGCAAGGTGATAACACTATATGAGGTAGAGCAGAAGAATCAGTCACAGACTCTTCATAATAGGAGTTCATGATCTGACATATCCACGGAAGGAGATAAATAACAGTGAAGGTACACAATTAAGAACCAAATTAAAAAATAAAATGAAAAGAACCAAATGGACAGAATGAACTATTGGTGTCATGGGCCTTTGTGGACCTGGGAGGTGGGGGTCACAGGATCCCTGTCTGGGATGTCCTCTCAAAGGAGGTGTTGTGAAGTTAAGTCCTGGGGTGTGGTTGGACTTGGGTAGTCTGGCAAGGGAGGTGAGGATGTCTAGGAGAGGTGGACATGAGCAAATGGCGTTAAAGGAACGATGAGGACATGAGTCGGTCTGAAGTCTTTGTTAGGTTGTGCCAGATAATTTTGGAAAGTGGATGGAGGCTAGATTACATAGGGTGTGAAATGCTATCCATGCGTGTTTCCTAATAGCAACATTAGTTTTTCATATGGGGAGGAATGTAAACTGCTCTCCATTCTTTAGACCTTGTCATTAAGCTAAGTGGACCGGGAAAACTAGTTCCTTACCATTGGGGTGGGGTGTGGGGTGGGAAATCTCTTGTTGGGATTTTATAACTCAATTTAATTCTAATAGTTTTTCATTCCTTTTCTTAAGGCTTCCTGAACTAAGAGGTTTTACAATGGTTAGTGCTTGAGGGCTTGATGTATCCAGATTTATGCCCTCATTTAATCATCTATTTTATTTTTCTACCAAAGGTTATGCTGAATTACTATTCTTGTTTAGTGGGGAAGTTTTACAATGAAGGCCGTCAGTTAAGACAATCCATCTTCTAAGGTGAGGGGATTATGGAGTACAAATTGGTAGTTACAAAATATAACTACCAATGGTAGGGAATACAGTCAATAATATTGTAATAACTATGTATGGTGCCAGGTGGGTAGTAGACTAGTCAGGGCATCACTTTGTAAATTATATAAAGTCCTAACCACTATGTTGTACACCTGAAACTAATATAAAATATTATTGAATGCCAAGTGTAATTGAAAAATTGAAAAAGGGGGGAAGGTGAAAAGGAATGAGGTTCAAATTTCCAGATATAAAACAAATAAGTCATGGAGATGTAATGTACAGCATAGGGAATATAGTCAATAATACTGTGACAGTGTGGTACAGTGTCAGATGGTTGCTGGACTTATGGTGATCACTTCTTTAGGTGTATAAATGTTGAATAACTATGATCACCTGAAACTAATATGGTATTGTATGTTAACTATACTTTAATACAAATCTTTTTAGAAAAAAGAAATGAAGTACTGTTACATGGTACAACATACGAAGTGAAAGAAGCCTATCACAAAAGACCACATATTTATATGAAAAGTTCAGAACAGGCAACTCTATGTAAACAGTGGTTACGTGGCATGGGGGATGGAATAGAGTGTGACTGCTAATAGTACAGGGATGTTTTTGAGGGAAATGGAAATATTCTAAAATTAGGTTATGGTGATAGTTGCACAGCTTTGTAAATACACTAAAAACTGTTTAATTGTATACTTCAAATGAATGAATTTTATGGTATGTAAATTATATTCCACTTAAGTTGTTAAAAACAAAATAAAATAAAAAGACTACCTATCTTCTGACTAATACGTATCTCCTGAGTCGGTAATGAAGATGTTATAAGGTTTTAGGGAAAATATGGCCTGGTTGCCTGGCGAGCAGAAATATACTGCTAAGTGAAAATCCATGAACTAATTCTGTTAAAACAGTAAAGGGAGAAAAATATTCTTGGAACCCGTTGACTTTTTGGTTGGTTTAGTGTAGTAAAATTAACCTAATTTAGCCTTTACATATCATCAGTTTTGATGTTTTTTCACTTTAGCATTTTGACCTCATTTTAGCCTGTGGTGTCATATTAATTCTCAGATGATTTTCAAGCTGTGCTCCATTGAGCCTTCAAGGGTTTGTGGAGCCTACTTGCAGGGAGTAGAGGGGGTGAAGAAGGGAAATAGGCAGGCTCTACTGCCCCCTGCACCCCGACCACAGGTGCCCTTCACCTGGGCAACTCTACAGTCATCTGAGTTGGTCACATTTCTGCTTAAGCTTTTACGTGAACAAAAGTGACTTTACAGAGTTTGAAAACCTCTGATCTAACCCAGAGACACCAAAAGAAGTAAACATTTTGGATGTATGAAATGGTTTTCTGCACCAATAAATGAATGGTCCCAAATAACACCATTTCTTGATTCTTCTTGTTAACTGAGCATGTGTAGTTATTCTCAGCTGTGATGACAGCCATGTTATGAAAACATACAATCAAGTTAATTTATAGGCATGGGAATTTTATTTTTCAGAGGTAGACATTTAAATTGGCACATCTTTGAAAACTTTCACCTTCAGTTTCTCCTATTTTGTTTCCACCATCTGTTCTTTATTTTGTGATGCCTTCTGGGGCTGGAGAGGAAACAAAATATAAATTCTTCAAAAGAAATCAAGGTTTTGCTAACCTCTACCTATAGCTGCTGAGGTGCTGGTATTTTTTTCATGGTTATTATAGGAAGTAACAAACTTTTCTAGAGAAATATAACTTAAATGTTTATCTTTTAATCTACCAACCCATCTCTTTTTCTTGTTTGAATCACCCCGTTTCCTTTCTTTACTAAAGAACTGTTTAGGCAGAATTTGTGTTTTAATAGCTTAGATAAATGTGATCTTTACCATGATATCAGCGGGCTGTCATTTCCAAAAGATTGAGTTTGAGTTTTAGGTGTCTTTAATTGACTTCCTCAATTCTGAGTTGTGATAGGAAGCTTTATTTATATAAGAGCTAACTTTTAATAGTATTTAGGATACTAAATTTTTTTAGCTCAGAAAAAACCTAAGTTAAATTGGTAATTTTATTTATAAAATGAAGTTTTGTTCTAGGTCTTGTCTGTCTCTCTCTCTCACCTACTCACAAACATGCTTAATCTTTTATCAATACCAACTTTAACTTACTGAAGATGTAGTTTCACTGTAGCAGAGTATTTTGAAGCAATGGCGTATGTTATCGCAACACAAGATCCTTTTCTTCCATGAAGTCATGGCCCCTGGGATCCTGGGTTAGTGTAAATCAAGAAGGGCCTGGATTGAAGAGTGGAACCTAAGAATTTATTGGCACATGGTGAACCACTTGCCATGGGGCTCAAGCAATTGTCTTGAGCCCAGTGTGATTTCAAGAGAGAAATTTTTACAGTGATTGTGTAGACTTTAAAATGATAATACGTTCAAGCTTCCACGTTGTTCTCCTCTTTCAGGCTCATCTACTACATGACATAAGAGGAAGGTGGGAGAGAAGGGAACGTTAGAATTGGAGACCTTGGCTCTTAGTCTCAGGATATTCCCTCCCATTTTCTTGTAAACTCCTGGCACTTCATGGTTTTCATCATCTACTCATAAATACTGACGAAACCAGAGTTTCCTGTGGCACCGCATACAAAATCTGAAAACCCCCGTTTATAATCCAGACAGGAGGCAGCAGGCATTCTCATTCATCTCAAGGACTTTCTTGTGCATACAAGCCTGGGGTATAACTCAGGCAAAAGGAAAGGAAGGAATCTTTTGGCCATGGGATCAGTTTCTGACCATTTCGAGCCATCCTTTCCTGAAGGCCTGCTGAGCAGACTGCAGAATGGTGGCGGATTTGAATTTGCTCTCAGAGTTATATCCAGGTTGTCTTTAACATAATTATTTGTATCATCGCCTACTTCCATGGGTGGTTTCACAGTGATTTCACAGAAAGTAAATAGAATGTTAATGTGATAAATGGAACTTATTTGAAAGTGAATATTCTTGTGAACTCTTCATGTGACTTTTTTCTCTGTTCCTTATATAAAAAAATTAAGATAAGCAGACGAACAAAACCCTAGTCACTTACAAGAAGATTAATTTAGGCTTGGGTGATATTTGGTAAAAATTGTGGAGATGCAAATTGGAGTCTTTTGTTTTTGTTTTTTTCTTTCAGAACTAAATGTTGACTTGTATATAAAACTCCCTGATTAGTAGTTTAAATAAGAATGGCCTTTTTGGATTGTTGTTTGTTTAATGCTTTTATTTTTGGCAAAGGTTTTATTCTATAGTGTAATTAACTAGCGCTACTGGTTGGTCTCCATCAGATATAGAAACTTAGGAGAATTGGTCATTTCTGTTTTAGAGACTTAACAGTTTACATTAGTTTAAAACCTAGATTAGGTTGTGGTCTTCTTTGTGAAGATGCCAAAATACAGTGTAAAGGAATATCAGACAAATCATCTGTTGAGATGGTTATTTATCCATCCTCCCACTTAACATTTACCTTTTATTGATCTACTGTTATTTACTAGGCTTGATACTCACCTTTTATCCCACAACTGAGTTTCTGCTCTGCTTTGGCAGGTCATGGATCCCAGGCATGCCGCTTGAGCTCGTATCTGTGACTTTCAAACTTACCGGATCTTGACTTCTATTATCATCATGGCTTGGAAGTGTTAGAATATGGACCTTAAAATCTGTTGGAGATATAAAAATAAAGCAAATCTTAGAGTATTTTTATGAATACTTCATGGACATTTCTTAGCCTTAACTAAAGCTGACTCTTGTCTCATGTGGTCTAAGGAAAAGCAACTACACAAGCTGGTGTGGTGCAGAGTGGCGATGGCAAAGCTGTCTGAACCACTGACTCTGTGTTCTTTGAAAGTGACTGTCATCAAGGGCACGTCTCTTTGCCTCGAAGAACTCTGTATATCACATGAGGAGTTGTAAACTGGTGGTCCAAGGGCCGAATCCAGGCACAATCATGTTTTATTTGGCCCGTATAGTGTTCTGATAATTGGAAAAGTTACATACACATCTTAGTTTCTGGCTTCTGTTGATAAATGAGAGGGTCTTCTGACAGTGGACCTGCACCCCCACATGGCAACAGTCAGTGGGACAATGCAGTGGCTGCCTCTTTAGTGGAGGTGTTCTAGTTTTTTATCACTGTGTAACCATGTTGGCACTCAGTATTGGAAAACAACAACCCTTTCATTATGCTTATGGATTCTGTGGATCAGGAGTTTGGACAAGGCATAGTGGACAGGGTTGTTTTTACTCCACAGTGTCTGGGGCCTCAACTGGGGATTCTTAAATTCTGGGAGCCGGAATCATCTGGCAATGTTGTTATTCACGTATATGTGTTTGAGCTGGTATGGCTTAGAGCTCCTTGGGGCAAACCCTGAATCTATATGCAGCTCTCGTTCTCTCTGTGTGATCTTTCTATGTGTCTTCTGCAACATGGCTGCCTCAGGATAGTGTGGCTTCCTACGAGACAGCTCAGTGATCCAAGAGTAAACATTTCAGAAGAACAAGGAAAAAGCCACCTGGTCTTCTAGGATGTTAAATTCAGCTGAGTAAATTTGAAGATCTAATTGGCTTTATTAAGCAATTCATGAACCAGGGAACATTCTTTCTAAGGGTGCTCCCAGGGCTTGTATAAAATGGAAGGATTTTTTAGGAAAAAGGGTGGGACAAGGCAGCTATTAACAAAAAGAGATGATTATTTTTAGACTAGGACATATTTGGAGGGGAAGGGAATGGCAAGAGTTTTTATCGTGCAGATTGCCTCCGCTTCCTTGAGGTGGGGGGAATGGAGAGAGCCCACAGTGACAGATTACCTTACTACTACTTGACCAGAAAATTGCAGACTGGTTGATTAAAATTATATTTCTAAGAAAGGTTGAATCTGAAATTAGATCAGTTATTCAATCTAGGTTTCATATCATGGGCTTTTAGCACAAGTGGCACCATTTTGGGCTTGTGATTTTCTATTTATTAAGGACCTATCCCCGGGGGTTGTACTGTGTTACTTTTATTGTATTCTATTGGTTGAAGCAGTCTCAAGCCCATCAAGATGTAAGGAGAAGGGCATAGACCCCACCTCTTCTTGAGCTAAGTATCAAGGAATTTGCAACGTTTTAAAACACCAAGGGGGGAACTATGTTTCCATTTGCTGTAGTCTTCACCATGCCCTATTACATTGCATACAGGCTACTTTATGGATTTCTAATATCTGATTGCCTCTAAGGGCATTTGAGTTAGGAATTAGTGTTTTTCCTCAGTATTTTCAAATTTAGATGAACCCTAAATTCTAGTTAGTTTACCTTTTGTCAACATTCATAATGATAAATCTGAGTGTTCCCTTTGGGGAAAAGAGTGGAAGTCAATGTGGACTCACTGCAAACTCCTTCTGGAAAGCTGTGCACGATTTTTGGCTGAGAGAAATAAGCCACTGAGGTATGGTTTGTGCTCTTGTTGGCCATGACCTGTGTTATCTTCTTCATGTATTCATTTCCTTATTTCTTATTCTTGGGTACGTGCATTTCCTCCTGCATTTCCTTATTATGGGGAATATGGGCCAAGCTCCTTGTTTGATTATTTTCGAAATAGCCTGTGGGTGTTATCACTGTCCCTAAATAATGAAATCTTATTTAGTGGTGCTACACTACTAGGAATGTTACAAATAAAGCAATCACAGTTTTAAAAAATAATTAAGGAAAAGTATCTAAAACTAATATAATTTTCCTTTTCATTTTAACCAAATTGTCTTCTAGTGAAGGTATCACAGTTGCCTTGGTTGGAATATCGGGTGTCACCTGGTCTTTTCTTGCCCATCATCCTAGATGGTCAATAAATTTGACAATTAATTTATTCTCCTAAATATTGCTTCTATCTGTCCCCACTGTCACTTCCTTAGCTCAGACTCTCATAATTGGGACTTCTGGTAGTAGGCCACCTATGTGGATATTCCCCTTCTCTCTAATATCTCCCCATTCCAAACTATGCTCTATTTTATAGTGATCTTCCTAAAATCTCCATCAGATCATGTCAATTCTCTGCTAACAAGCTGACAGTGCCATATCTATACACCTGGATGAAACTGAGTCTCTTTTTGTCAATGGCATGACATGTCCTATAGGATCTGGACCCAGCTTTGCTCTTCGACCTCATACCCAGTTGTTCTTGTCCTTTCCAGTACATTCACACCCTAGGTTGGTCTGGTCATAACTTGCTTCTGAGTACTTGCCAGGTAGGCCTGACCAAATCCTACAGTGGGAGCCTATGTTGATGTTCTGTCTCTCCCATCCTGTGCCAAATGCCTCACCGTTGGGTTTCTGGAACCTCCTAGAGCATGTATCCAGTATGATAATTTGTTTACCAACCAAATCAAATTCAGATTCTTGAGGGCAGCAACCATCTTTTGTGTCTGTGCATCAATGCCTGGCATAAGTAGGGCTCTTGGTAAGTGGACTGGCTGACTGACTGAAGCCCACCAGTGATTCCATTCCAAAATTACTCTTGCTGAACAGCAGTGTTCAGAGATTACTTCTAATGGAATAGAGGACCCTATTCCAGGTTCCTGTTTGATAGGGGGAGGCATCATTCTCTGTGCTCTCCACACGGAAAGGGAAAATATAAATATGCTTGAGGGGGGAACAAATGAAAGATCTTTTTCAGAATTCTGTGTCTCCTGATGATATACTTTATATATTATAAAAGTAGAAAAATCTTAAATCTAGCCCTCCCTGGTAAATGTCAAGGAAAACCTTCCTTTGTGTGTACCTGTGTTGTGACTCGTTTCTTAGTTCCCTCAGTGAGCAGCCCGAATTTTCACAAATTCTGCCCGAAGCATCCTGGTATAGTGGACGGGTCATGAGTTTGGAACCAGACACACACTGCAAATTCTGTTTCTAGTTTCTTCCTAAGTTGCATGTCCTTTGGGACGGCTTATTTCACTTCTCAGAGCCTCACATTATTTATAAATTGTAGACAGCATATAATAGTGGCAATTGACAATTGTTAGGTGCCTTCCTTCCTCCAGAGGAGAAATAATAGTGTACCTAATTTTATACCTGAGAGCTGGATAGCCGTCTCCTTCACCTCTTAGCTCCTTATTTTATCATTTTAGTCTCAGGAATTTAGAACCTAATAAGCCTCATATTGTAAGCTAATTGTCACTAACTATGTGACAATTAGACAAGAGGGTATACCATCACAGAATCAAGGGAGGGAGAGGTGAAGAGCTCTCAACTGACTCTGCAGCCTTGGGTTAGGGCTCTGCAATTTTATCAGCTGACAGCTTTCAAATGAATCACCTGGGTCACTATTGTTTATAGAAGAAGAAATAAGCACTTGAATGTGTTTTGAATGTATCCAAAGTGTCACAATTTTCAGCTCACTGCTTAGTCCTGGGTCCCTGTTGCCTGCTATTCCGGTAGTAGGCCAATATGTCACATGTACCTGTGTTTTCTCCCACCTTGTAGATATAAGCGTGGGATGGCTTGGGTGGCAAGGCAGTATAGTATGGTAGTAATTGGGACCCACAGTCTTGTTTTACAAAGAGTTTAAATTTGGCTGTAATTGGCAGCAGGGTCTATGTGTTGCCAAGAGCTGTAGCTAAAATTACCTATGTGTCAAACAAAAGGAGTTCTCTAGGAATTGCCTTTTTCTAGGAGGTTGGAGGAAGAGGAGAGATAGATGACTTGTCTGTATACCCACACTCTGGGATCTAGGCCAAACGGGGATTGAGCGGCCTCTTAAAATTTTTATTATCATGCACTCTAGGAACCTCTTGAAAAGAGACTAATGCACTTTTAATGACTGGATATTAAAGAGTATTTATTTCAAGTATAAAAACGTTGCTATTGAAGTGATTTTCTTTTCTCCCTAAAAGGAACAATGTCTAATAACGGAATATAGAAAAACCAAAAATAGTCTCGTCTCATAAATGCGACCCGATCATGGATGGCCCAGTTTGGGTAGGGCAACCCTTAATAGTGAATTGGAATTTTGGGGGAGAGGGTACACCATCAACAGCGGGATATGCCAGGTGGATGGAAGGCCAAGATGCAGCGCCACATGTGTCCAGGATAGATAGGCACTGGGGACTGTGCTGGGCTGATAGTAGGTGGTGGTCTTGAACACTCTACTTAGATAAGACTAGGGTAACTGTTGACACTAGTACATATTAGTACATGTAAAGAGTATGGGCTTTGGGGCCAGATAGGATTTTGAGTCTTGGCTTTTCCATTTGTTACATGTATGGCCTTTGAAAAGTTATATAACCCCTTTGGGCCTCAGTTTCTCATTTATAGGAAGAGAGTGGTAAAAATTTCTACCTTTTAGGGATTTTGTGACATTAAGGATCAATGTATTAATATGTAAAGCACATAGATTAATATCTGCCCATGGTACATGCTGCATTAATGTTTAAGATGAATTGTTAGGATTTCCCATCAATTGCCACACTCCTTGGAAAACTGTAGATGAGGATCAGTGGTAACATAGAAAGCTTTACCTGGTTGCCAATTACCTCGTAGGTGAATTTTTTTTTCATCTCACTGGGCAAATTCCTGTATTTATTTCCTACATCTTGGTATCCAAGATGAGCTGAAGATGGTACAACTAAAGGAAAAAAAAATGGGAAAGGAAGAGCATTTGTAAATAAATCATGGTTAACAGTTGAATTAATTGTACTGGTCCAGGGAAGACCTGAATTCAAACTCGGGTAGTTTGAGCATACATTCTGGACTTTTAGCCTCCGCAAAGTGAAAAGTGATATGCTTCCCCCCCTCCACCTCCCCTAAGAATAATGACTTTATTGTTTTTGTAAAAATGACACATGACCATAATAAAAATGTTAAGCAACCAAGAAATTAGAATGAATAAAGAAAAAAAACCAAAATTGTATCATCCAGAAATAAACACCGTTGGCATTTGTGAACCTTCTACACATCTCCCCATGCATAATACAGATGAAAGGTAGACAGATAGAAATTGCTTTACAAACTGAGATAAATGTATCCCTTTTTATTTTGACAGTTGCTGTGGAGAGCTATAAGGCCAATCTGACTTTTTCCTCCCCATGAATGTGACTTGCTTTTTCTGCCTAGAGAATTTTCCAATAAACTCCCCGGTGTATGTCTTCACATTGATGCTTCAGAATTGTTTTTGCTGGGGTGGAGTGGGCCCCAGGAAAAAAAGTGATGTAGTCACTTTTTAAATTTCAGGACATTATATTATCTTTTAAATATTTAACATTTTTACTGTAACATATCACATAGAGACAAATGGAAATAAACTGAATTGTGCAGTTCTAAGAATTGTGTGTAAAGCAAATCCCCAAGAAAAACACATCACCTGGGTAAAGACACAAATCATAACTGCCTCCCCCAAAACTGCCTATTATTCCTTCCCAGTCAAAACTCTTCTTTCCTTGGTGGTATCCTTATCCTGACTTTGAGAGTGACCATTTCCTTGCTTTTCTTTATAATTTTACCACTGGCATTCATTTCCTGAAATGATGCAGCATGAGTTCAAGTAGACTAAACTATATTCTCTAAACTAAACTGTATTCTCTAATTACAAGTGATGTTGAACATCTTTTATGTGTTGAACTGCCTCTTGTATATCTTCTTTGGTAAGATGTCTGTTCAGATCTTTCTCCCATGTAGAAATAGGGTAACTTTGAGTTTTGAAGAGTTCCTTGTATATTTTGGTTACAAGTCCTTTATCAAATATGTGTTTTGCAAATATTTTCTCCCAGTCTGTGGCTTGTCTTTTCATTCTCTTAACAGTGTCTTTAGCAGAGCAGAATATTTTAGATTTAATGAATTCTAATTTATCAATTTTTTCGTTCATGGATCGTGCTTTTGGTGGTGTGTATAAAAGTTCATGGTCAAATCCAAGGTCCCCCTAGATGTTCTCTTATGTTATCTTCTATAAATTTTTTACTTTTATGTTTGAGAGTTAGGTCTATGATACATTTTGAGTTAATTTTTTGTGAAAGGTGTCTATATGAAATACTTTATTTTATTTTATTTTTTATTTTTTTGCATATGGACATCATTTGTTGAAAGCACATTCTGTCTCTGTTTAATTACCTTTGCTTCTTTGTGAAAGATCAGTTGACCGTATCTATGTGGGCCTATTTCTGAGCTCTCCATTCTATTCCATGAAGGTGTGTGTCTATTCCTTTGCAAATTCTGCACTGTAGCTTTGTAATTGTAGAAATTGGGTTGTATGAGTCCATAAAGTTTGATTTTTAGTATTCTGTTGGCTATCCTGGGTCTTTAACTTTTCATATAAACTTTAGAATCAGTTTGTTGATATCCACAAAATAATTTTCTGGGATTTTGATTGGGAGTCTATAGAATCTATCAGGTGGAGAAAAAATGAAGTCTTAACAATACTAAATCTTCTAGTCCACAAACATAGACTCTCTCTCTCTCTCTTTATTATAATTAGTATTTTTTAAAATTTCAAATTCCAGTTCATTTCTGGATATAGGAAAGCAATAGACATTTATGTATTAACCTTGTATCCTGCGACCTTTTCTTTACTGGCTTAGTTCTAGGAGGTGTTTTTTCCCCTCCTTAGGTATTTTCTAAATAGACAGTCATATCATTTGCGAGCAAAGGGTCCAATATGATGTTAACTGCAGGCTTTTTGTAGATGTGTTTATCAAGTTGATGAAGTTTCCCTCTGTTCCTAGTTTATTAAGAGATTTACCAAGAATGGGTGTTGGATTTTGTTAAATGCTTTCTGTATATTGATATAATCATATGATTTTTATTCTTTAGTGTATGTTCTTTTTGAACTTGTTCATTTTTTAGAAACTCAGTCTTATGGTTGAAGATTCATCAATTGGCTATGATCTTGTGCTTTCTACACGTTAATTCTGTATAGCACGGTTTGGTAAATTCTGGCCTGTCGGCCATGTCTAGCCTACTGCCTGTTTTTATGATTTGCAAGCTGAGAATGTGTTCTTATATTTTTCAATGATTGAAAAAAATTTAAAGAAAAATATTGTAAAACGTATGACATTCAGATTTTATTGTCCATAAATAATCAGCTGTAATACAGCCACACTCATTTATTTATGTGCTTTTGTGCTTCCATGGCGGAGTTGAGTAGTTGCAGCAGAGATCATAGGCTCTCAAAGTGGAAAATATTTACTCTGTGGCACTTTACAGGAAATTTGCTGACTCCTGCTGTTTAATCGTCTACTGCATGAATATTTCACAAAGTATGTACCTATTCTACTGATGGGCTTAAGGTGTTATGGTTTTTGGCAGTTTTGAGAAAAACCTGTCATGAGCATTTTTATACATGTGTACTGATGCATGTAAGCATGTGTACCATTGCTGGGTATATACTTGGGCATTGCTGAGTCATTGTACTGTGTCTATCTTCAGCTTTACTAGGTACTGCCATGTGTTCCAGAGTGGATATTTCTAATTATATTTTCACCAGCAGTAGATGAAGCTAGCTCCTTGTTGTTCCATATGCTCACCAATAATCACTATTTGTGTGACTTGAAGTTTGTCAGTTTGATAGGTGTAACCTAGTTTTTAATTTAGGTGTTATTCCTTTCTGACCACCAATGAGGCCTATATTTTGAGTATTTTTCTGCATTAATTTTTTTCCCAAATGGCAATTATACGTCCATTGTCTTTTCCCCATCCCCCTTTTTTTTGATGACTTACTCAATTCTGTCCACCTTGTTTTTGATTGGGATTTTAGATGAATTTATTCCATCTGTTTCATTCTCCCAGTGTGTTCATCTCAGTAATATTTTTTTTAAAAATCTGGACTCTGCCATCTTATTTTTTGAAGGATTTGCCTGAAAATTTCCTCTGCTTCATTGTGTTTTTATGTTCTTCATCTTTTGTTCGTGGGGCAAGGGGAATGTGAGCTGGGACATTCTGAAGTTTCAGTTTTGTTTTTTGTTTCAAAAGACCACTCACCAAATAGGTTATTTTCTTTGCCCTGTAAGTTTGTCTTTCCTTAGGTCTTTAGCCTTTAATAGGTGATGTGACTCACAGCAAAACCTCTGAAGTCAGACTGTGTGTGTAATCTTCTGGCCTAGCTGCCTTTCCTCTGGCAATCTCCCTCCTCTAAGGTTAGGTCAGAGGTAATAGAAATGTGGATATAAAATAGGGTTTCTGTTTTAGCTATATCTCCCATGACATTCTGTGGCTTGTTCTGTATCTTTATTGTTTCCAGGTATATTTCCTATACACATCCCTGCGCATCTCCCTGCCGCCCCTGCACCCCACCCCCACTCCCCTAGGCAGACCCCACTCCATCAGGTTGCCCCAGTCATTGTCTAGGCCTCTCTCGGGAGGCCTAGTCTGACTTGAGCTTTCAGGAAAACCTTTTCCACCAATGTATGAGGAGATATGGGTAGTAACATTTCCCCACATTGTTTAGGTATGTTTCATAGTGTGCATTTTGGGTTGTCACTGTGTCCTTATTCCAAAGAATTTTCTTCCATATTTAAGTTTTGAGTTGTTTTTGCAGGAAAAGAATTCCTTTGCTTAGCCGTTTTGATCTGGAAGTCATAACCTATCTTTCTGGTGCTGTAAAATACATGAATGTTTGGTGTTAGACAGATAAAGTAAGTAGATACTTATTTCACTTTTTTATGCACATGTGTTCTTGCTGTGTAAAGAGAGTCAGCATATGTATGGTGTTTTCTTCTCAAGGGCAAAAACATCTAGAATGGAAGGAAATATTTTTTTTTTCTATATGGAATAAAAGCAAAATACTCAAAATAATGATGTTCTTTCTACAAGCTTAATGTAGTGTATCTTAATTATTCAAGGATTAAAGCATACAGCATACAGTTATTACATTAATTGTACATGAAAATCATGGCAAACATCTGAATATACATCTCTGAACATGATTTGTCAATCTTTTTTGTTAGTCATAATTATCTCTTAATTAGGTTTGCCTGATTATTGGTTTCTTAAAATATGTGCATATTTTAAGGATCACAGGGAAGTCAATTTATGGAAAAGCATCATTAAATTTGTTTTACAGACTCTGAGTTGTTCCTGCTGAGGTTTGGGGACATATGGCATCTTGTCTGATACAACATCTTGTGTGAAAAATCTTACTCAGAAACCAAAACGAAAACAACAAAAAATTAGAATAAACTTCAGCATCGTAAAAGTTTTCTTAGTCAAAATGCTTTTAAGTAATTTAAAAAACAAACTTGAACATGGAAACTATCATCTTAATATAGTTATCTAAAATATTTTACAACAAAACTATACTTGAGAAAGAAGCAGCTAGGTAATTCCCTACTTTTTAAAATTAAAAATAACTTTTTATTATAATAGCAATAATGATACATTGTAGAAAATTAGAAAATATAAGAAAATGAAAACACCATTTTTCTACACCAGAGATTATCATTAACACATTGCTAACATTGTACATTTTTTATAGCTATTTCTGTGTACATGTTTTTTAATGAAAAAATCCACACAATACATGCTGTTTTATAATCTTTTTTCCCAGTTAATAATCACCAGCTTTTTGTGTCAGTAAATTTACATCTTACATGTTATGTGGTTGACATTCAAAATTTAGCAATTGTCTCCAAAATACCATTTAGAACTTGTTTGTCTAATCAGGATTCTATTTCAGTCCACTCTTGGCCTCTAGTTATTATGTCCCTTAAGTTTCTTTGATCTAGCATAGTCCCCAACTTTTTTTCCTATGACACTGACTTATTAAAGAGACTGGGCAAGAAGAAATGGGCAAATTGTCTTGGGGGTCATAGATTTTGAATATTAAACTTTTTGGAGATACTATTTAACTTCTTGAATCATTAAAAATCCACTTCTTACGAGGTTTAGGGAGGACCAGAAGCAAGAGAGGAGGTAAGGTAGACTTAAATATATTACTGAACTGCAAAAATCCTTTTATCTGCAAGGGTATGCTAGTTATTTGTTTAGTCTAGGAGATGTTATCTCCTGAATTGTGAGGCTCTTAATTCACCAAGCACTTCCTCTGTTTCTTACTCTATGAACTGGGCCGATGATGAGCATCAATATACTAAAGAGGCGGTTAGTAACACTGGGGTCCCTTTGTTGAATTTAGTTTAGACTGTGGTTCGTCTTCACACTGGCTTGTGTGCATGTATGCATGCATATGCACACACCCCCACCCCCGCAGTTTTATGTTTTTTGTGGGCCAGGAGGCCCACTTCTAAAAGCAATAGTATAGAGTATCTACAATGTGCTGTGCTTTGTTAGATGTTGTAGGAGGTACAGACAAATGAATGACACAAAGATGAATAACACAGTCTCTTCCCTCAGAGATCTCTACAGAATAATTATGGAGAAAAGATCTATCAAAATATCAAAACATAAATAAGTGCAATGTTAAAGGACACCCTTGGGACAGTAAACAAGATGGCATTAAAAACACTCCATGGTCTTGCATTTTAAAATTATCTGCATTGAGGCATTAATTATATACAGTAAAATGTACCCATTGTAAGTTTCTAGCCTCAGTTTTTGACCACTTCGTTCTTCATCCTGCTGCAATGACAAACTGCTTGTAAAGTCTTCCTGAAGTTCCACTTTCTCCACGCCTTTCCAAATATTCAGTTTTGTGGGGGGCCTTTGCTGCTTTCCTCTGTGTGAAATGGCCTTCACCTCACTTTATTTGCTTGATTCACTCCCCAAACTTTAGCTTCACATCGTGTTCTCAGAGGTCTGTGTGTATAACACCATTTACCAAAGGAAATATCTGCATAATATTCTTCTACAGTATCTTAACTATACATTTGCCTGCTATTAACAAAGCTTTTCCTTTTTCCTATTTCATCCATTTTGTAAATATTTTTTCAATATCCATTATATATCAGGCTTAATGATAGATCCTGGGGTAGATAGAATTTAGAGAGACTTTGGCCCTTTCTTCATAGGGCGGAATATAGTTGGGGTGACAGTCAGAAATGATAATGCAGTATGATAAATGTCATAAAGATAAGTGCGGTGATTTATGGGATCTAGAAGTAGGGAGCAGTCAACCATGTGGGGAAGAAGGAGTACTTCACTGAGGTTAATTCTAGATTTAAGGTGTCTGGGATTTGCTAGATAGAGAAGAAAAAAGCCATAAGAGTATAAGGAAAATTATTAATATTTATAAGAGCGTGGTGTTCTGAAGTCAAGACATATTCAGGGAATTCTGAGATGTTAGTCTTCTTGGAAGACCCTTTTTGCATATATTTGTATAAACACAGATATTCTCTTCTATAATCCCTTTGTATTCCATTTGTATTTAATCTTAAACTCCATTGCACACTATTACTATTTCTTTATGAGGCTGGTAAATCAAGTACTCTTAGTGTGCTAAATAAATATTTTAGGGATTGAAATTTTAAAAAAATATTTAATATATATAAAGACAAAATGCTAAACTATTGATATATCAGAGAATAATGTGGTTATTTGTAACAAGTCAGTAAGCTATCACTGAGTTTTTGAAAACAGATTACCTTTATAACAATGATTCTGAAGAAAGACAAATTAATTTCAAAGAAAAAACTAGGACAAAAAAAAATAAAAAGCCCATACACATAGAGGGAGTGGTGCTTTGTTTTCCAGAAATTCTATCACTTAATATTCTTTTCATTGCAGACAGATTAGCAGGTCAGACATTTCTGAGAAAGCAGCTTGTATTTCACCATTTTTCTTCTCAGTAGCTAAGTGGCATTTTGGAAGATCACTCTTCGGAAATGTCAGTATGTATAATGATAGGACAAACCACAAATGGATTTTCTGAAAGCTAAGTAAGGCTGGCTTTACCTAACAAAATAGCAATAAAGGTTGATCTTAGTTGATAACTTCTTTGTTTCCTGGCTACGAAAAATACCGTATAATAACTTTATCCATGAATCTAGAAGGAAAGAAATACGCAGGTGGCCAAGGAGGTAAGGTCTCTTGATTGGCTATTATGTGGCTTCACCACCTCTTTCCCCCATCCCCGTGACATTGGGCCTACTGGATAGGACCACATATCCCTCTCTTCAAAATAAATGCTCATTTTGTGAAAACATCTAGATTTAAGGTGCTGATTCTCTTGATGTTTTCTGTGGTTCTTCGCTTTTCTGACTCCATTTCCTGGCACACCAATAATAAGCACTAGCTTATGAATAAGAGATGAGCCACAGATCGTTTCATAGAAATGCCTTAGATGGGATTGGGCTCAATAGGTGGCCACTCAAGAATAGAATCGGGCTGTGTGTAAGGTTTCTCTTGGCATTTGAAACTATCAGCTGCCAAGGCATATATATCCCATCATGAAGTTGTATACTATGTACACATTTACTATGTAGTATATGTGCACTTAAGTAGCTTTCACTTAACCTACTTAACAGACTAGCTGATGGCTTGTCACTTGTTGTAAAATATACTGACTGATGCCCATAGTACTTGAGCCGGAAGTATACTTTTTGGTAAGCTTGTGCACTTCTCTCACTAGTTGAATTGTTTGCTTGTTAGGAATTATCTGTGTGTATTCCCAAACCTGTTTATGTCAGTTGTACTTGTTATTGTTACCTTGAAATTTAATGAAATTGCATAGATTGATGAACTATGACTATAAAATGAATTATTTTTTCTATGAAAAAATAAAATGCTGTGGAAAGATTCAGTAAAGGTAAGTTGTTTAATGAAAATTGCTGTTAAATTAGAGATGGGCAAGAAAATGGAATATATGGAAATAGTCATAAAAATTTAGATTTTTCTAGATTACAGATTTCTTACTCCAGTTTTAAATGTTTAAGTTAATTTCTCACTACACTTTAAAGAAGAAAGCAAAACTAGAAAATCTAAGTGATAAATTTTGCATTGGCTTTTGTGAGCCATATGGTATGGGCTCTGTGAAAAGAGCTTTCTCTATCATTTAAAAATGATCCCCAACCTTTGAAATTAATGGAATACCCGTTTTGCTGTATCTTAGGCAAAAGACTTGGGAAGCATCTGAAATACAGGAACCCCCGACCCCCTTTTATGTGCAATCATGCAAAGAGTATTCCCTATTAGAACCACTGGGCTGGAACACTTCTCTTTCATAGAAGAATGAATTTCTGGACATAGTCAGGGAAGGAGAGGTACAGACCTTCCGGCTATTAGAGAACCCATCAAGGATAATTGAACCACGGAGAGTTAATGTCTTTGTAAATCTGTTTTCCTGGCACATAATATTCAGGGGCATATCAGACAGATTTTCCCACCCGTTGATAATAAATGTATTCTTAGTCCCCAGTATGAGATGTGACTGGGAAGTAAAGAGACAGATTTAACCAATATACCAGAATTTACACATCCAAATGAGCTTTATTTTTTAAAATAATGACAGTAGGAGGTTCAACAGTTATCCCAAAGATGCTGTCTCTACTAAAAAATCATTTTTGGAACTTACTTGAAATTGCTTTTGAAGGCAATTTACATGTTTCATGGTAATGCTGAATTGTTTCAGAGTCACACCTGAATTTAAATCAATGATAGTTTTATCCATCTTGATTTGCCACCTTGGGTCCAAATAGATACCTACCTACTTATAAGTGCCAAGGTTTTCATTGCTCAGATATTAAAAAGCATGCATTTCGGGTCTTAAAGACAGACCCCAGGAGAATTTCAATAAAGCTTTGAGCAACATGGCATCACTAAAATAAATATAAACTGTCTAATGAGGTGAATACTTTGAAGAGCATAGTGTTAACTTGGATGTATAAATTATTTGTTTAAAAAGTCGAATTAGTCATATTGCTCTGGAGCAGGAATCAGCAAACTTTTTCCATAGATAGTAAATAGCTTAGTCTTTGCAGGCCACAGGCTTTTGTCATCTATTCAACTGTGCACAAAAGCAGTCATGGACAATATGTAAATGAATGGTCATGGCTCTGTTCCAATAAAACTTTATTTACCAATTCAGGCAGCCGGTTGAATTTGGTCCATTGCTCTACAGAGTCCTGAAAAACAAATGGCCCTCAGTAGTACTGTCAGTCCCATCTCCTGAAAATATAGATTGGAATCTTTGTTCTCATCTTTGATAAGATAATCACCATTTTAAAGGATAGCTGCTTACATCAAATAATAACAAAATTCTGACCATGTGTAATTACATCTGGTATTCTTAGCCAGTAGCCTAAGGAAGAAGTATAAAGGGGAATTTACTTCTGTATCTAGTAATCAGCTGAAAGTGCTCGTTACCACTGTATTATCTGATCATCACTGTTGCTGCCCCAGAGTCTGGCCATACAGACGTCTGGAATGGCTATATCAGGGACTTAAGGAAGATGTGATGAGAAGGGTTTTCCCATTTCCCTGAATAATCTTCTAGAATACACTTCAGCTGTTTAGTGGCACTTTTATTCTCTCCTTCCCTCCTTTCTTCTCTCCCTCTCTCTCTGCCCTTTGCATTTACCCTTAATATCTTTCTTCTCTCTCCCTTTCATATCTTTAAGATATAAAAATATAATTCACGTATCATCAAATTCACCCACTTAAAGTATAGAGTTCAATTTTTTTTATATTCACAGTTGTACAACATCACGGCAAACAATTTTAGAACATTATCATCACTTCAAAAAGAATTCTTATTTAAACCATACCCTTTAGTAGTTAGTTGTCGTCTTCCCCACAACCCCAAAGAAGTTACTAGTTTACTTTCTGTCTCTATAGATTTGGCTATTGTGGATTTCATATAAATGGAATCATATAATATATGGTCTTTTGTGACTGGCTTCTTTAACATGTTTTTAAGGTTTACCCATTTTTTAGCATTATCAGTACCTCATTCCTTTTTATTGCTGAACAGTATAATATTGTAGGCATGTACCACATTTTTTTAATCCATTCATCAGTTGATGGACATTTTGATTTCCATATCTTGGCTATTAAAAATAATGCTGCTATAAACATTTATGTAAAAGTTTCATGTAAAAGTTTTTGTGTGGACATTGTCATATTTCTTGAATAAATAACTGGGAGCAGAATTGCTAGGTCATATGAAACCCATATGTTATATGTTTAACATTTTGAGGAACCGCCAGCTGTTTTCCAAAGGGATTGCACCATTTTACATTCCCACCAGCAATGTATAAGAGTTCTAATTCTTTGCATCCTTGCTAATACTTGCTATTGTTTGCTTTTTAAAATTATAACCATTCTAGTAAGTATGAAGTAGTATCTCATTGTGGTTTTGGTTTTTCTTTTTTATGTTTAATGATGATTAACATTTTTTCATGTTATTATTGATCATTGTATATCTTTGGAGAAATGTCTGCTCAAGGCTTTTGCCCATTTTTTCATTTGGTTTGTCTTCATTATCAAGCTGTAAATGGTCTATGTTCTAAATACAAGTCCTTTATCAGATATATAAATATTTCAGTTTTACAATTTTTCCCCATTCTGTAGATTGTCTTTACTTTTCTTGATAGTGTCCTTCATAGCACAAAAGTTAATTTTAGTGAACTCCAATTTATATTTTTTGTAGCTCATGATTTTAGTGTCATAGCTAAGAAACCACTGCTTAACCAAAGCTCATGAAAATTTACATTTATGTTTTTTTCTAAGAGTTTTATAGTTTTAGCTGTTACATTTAAATCTATGATCTATTTTGCATTTATTTTTGTATATGGTGTGAGGTAGGGGGTCCAAGTTCATTGCTTTGCATGTAGATATCCAGTTGCCCAGCACCATTTGTTGAAAAGACATTCCCCATTGAATGGATTTTTGACCTGTGTCAGAAATCATTGGCCATAAAACTAAGGGCTTATTTCTGACTCTCGATTCTCTTCTGTTGATCTATGTATCTGTCCTTATGCCACTACCATACTGTCTTGATTACTGTAGCTGTGTAGTAAGTTTTGAAATTGGGGAAATGTAAATCCTTCACATTTGTTCTTTTTCAAGATTATTTTGGCTACTCTGGGTCCCTTGAATTTCCATATGTATTTTAGTATTAGCTTGTCAATTTCATCAAGAATGGCAGTTGAGATTATGACGGGGCTTACATTGAATCTGTACATCAATTGGGGGCATATTGTCAGCTTAACGATAGCAAATCTCTGTTTCATTAACATAGAATGTCTTTCCATTTATTTAGATTTTTAATTTCTTCCAATAATGTTTTGTAGTGTTTAGTGTACAAGTCTTATGTTCTGTTGTTAAATTTCTTTATACATGTTTTGTTCTTTTAGAGGCCTTTGTAAATAGAATTGTTTCCTATCGTTTTTGCTAATGTATAGAATATAATTGATTTTTGTATATTGAGTTTATATTCTGTAAGCTTACTGATTCATTTATAAATTCTGATATTTTTAACAAATCCCTTAGAATTTTCTATATATGAGATCATATCATCTGCAAATTAGGTGTTTATTTTTAAGAATCTATTTTTTTGGACTCGGTTAGCATCCTTTTTCATTCCCTTCTGTATAACTGTTTCAGACTTGCATTACCGTAGTTGTCTCCTTCTCAGAAGCTGTACCCTCTGCTCTCAGCCAATGATCTTCTCCTAGGATGACAAAAGATAGAAAGACAAATCACACTGTATGTGTGGGAAACCTCAAGCAATTTTGCACTAACAGGACCTTAACTGCAAGTCAAGGAATGGCCAAAAATAAAAATAAACATTTTATCTTTCATAATTGGTTTGTAAAAATTTCCAAGGTCAGAATAGTAGTGGCAGCTTTTAAAAATAAATTATTATGATTTATTATTGGTGAGCTTTTTCTTTTGTGTTTGTCTGTTTGTTTTGAGCATAACCAGACAAGGTGATTGCTTATGTCATTTACTTGGAGCAGTGGGCCAATGAGATCAGGATCATTAATTTGATCACTGTGTTCAGCCAGTCTTATAAATAGGTACCAACATCTGTCATAAGATGGAGGTAAAAAGGTAAATTGAACTTGTGAGGCCTTGGGCACCAGTGGAGATGGAATTCAGTGTGTCTATTCTAACTGGAAGAGGGTCAGTCATGTTCTCTTGGTTTAGGAAGGACAGGCCTGGTTGGGACACATGGCTTGGCCAACTGTGTATTGAACAGCTCCAGGGAGTGCAGTTCACATAGACTGAAATGCACAGTTATGCTCTGTTGGTCCTGTAATAGCATTACACGTATTATTAGAATTGGAAGCCTTTCAGATTTGCTGGTAGAAAATTCAGAGTTTTGAATATTCATTTATGTTCATCAGCTCATCTTAGATTCCTGGTGCTTGGGTTGGCTTCAGCCCACTCCTTCCATTTCTTGGCGATTTTGTTGTTTGGGTTCTTTTTTCCCAGCAAGTGTTCAAGGGGTTTGTTAAAAATAAACTGGCATCTAATTGTGTAAGCTTTTTCCCTTTATGTACTCAACATGGTTTTAAAAGAAAATAATAAAAAGACTTTTTTCCTTCTGTATACAGAAATATGTCCAGTTACCTGAATTGGGTATGGTGTATGTGTCATAAAATAAAGTATATGAATATCATCTAGTAGGATAGGATGGGCTTTTAGAAAGTATTTGATCCAAGTTTAGCATATATATTATCCATATTGCCATCAGTGGTTTATTGGCCATTCTCCACTTGAGGAATCTTAGTTCCTGGGACCTTATTTTATGTTAAAGCCACCTATAATCAATTTTGGACAGATTTTGTATCAAACAGCTTTTTTTGTTTTGTTGAACTGAAATTTGCTCCCTTGCTGTCCTCCTCCCATTATATTCTCTCTTTGGTTCTACTCTTGTCTTAAGGTTTCATAGGGTAAATCTCATCCTTTTTCTACATAAAACTCGTTCTATTGTGTAAAAATGCTTATCACACGTACGCTTAGATCTCTCTCTTGGGTAAACAATCTGGAGAATATTCCTGGCATATTTTCCAGATATTCCATTATCCTGACTGACAAACTAGAAGGTATCTAGGAGAGCTCAGTGCCTCTTAAAATGAGTCACAGAGAATGGAATACAGATTTACAGGTGTGATATTATTGGAAGATACAGTGGAATCAATCACCTCCCAAGTCAGGGCATGTGTTATAAACTGCAGTTAGGACTCTAGGCTTTTGGGTCAAACAGACTTGAGTTAAAATTCCAGGTCTGCCAGTTTTTAGCTCTGTGGGGAAGTTCCTTGAATGTTCCTTAATTTCTTCATAAAATAAAGATAAGCATGAGAGCTCCTCTAGACTATGGTTTTCATGAGGGCAGGAACTGTATTGCTTTTGCCTACCATCAGTTACCCAGTTCTTAGAACAGTGCCTGTAGACCACAGTATGTGCTTATTAAATATGTGTGGAATGGATGAGTGAATGGATGCCTGTCACACAGAACTTGCTAAGATTGAAAGCACTTAGCATAGTGCCCAGAACTCAGCAAGCATTTAGTCATTTAAAAAATGCTTTTTAAGGAACTATGTCACAGTTTATCTTATACGTTGTTTTTCTTCTTTTTTCCAGTAACTCTTAAAGGGAGTTGTTAAAGATAGATTGACACCTAATTGAGTGAGCTTTTCTCCTTTATGTACTTAACATAATTTAAAAAGAAACTTAAAAACTTAAAAGTAGATGTTAAACTTCCATTCACCTAAAAGTCCATGATATTTCACTCATGAACTCGTTTAAAACTTATTTTCCCAATTTGATCTTTTTAACCTCAATATACAAAGTTAACAAAGTTTGTTAATTTTGATATTATGAACTTCATGTCTTTTGTTCTATTGAATTCTTGCATCTTCATTTTATCTCCCAAATGTATTAGTGACAGCCTTTCCCCCACCTTCCCACTCTCCCCATTGGCTTTATAGGATTAATGAATTCAATGAATATGGTAGTCACACCTTTAAAATCTCTCTAAAATTCCTGCCCACAGTTTTGATATCGGACTTCCTAGCTCAAATAGAAGGTCGTTAAGATGGACTGGGTGTGCAGCTTTGGAGTTTTGTACTTAAATATTGGGGTTTTTGTTTGATGTATGAATACTTACTCGTGGGGATGCATCCTGAACAATTTCAACAGCCAAATTCTAATTGTCCAAGGTATCAAAGCTAACAAAAACCATTCAGTAACTGAAAATACATGAGTATAGCTAATGTTGTAAGAGTGGTATTGTTATGTTTTTACACAGCCGCAGCAATCTGCGTAGCTACATAGAATCCTCCTTTATTCTTAGCTCTGCACACTGAGTTTTCTGAAATTGAGAAATCCATGGCTTGCTGTTTCCAGTGTAGAAGTCAGATTTCATGAGTCCTATTTTGTTTTTCTCTTTTATTTAGTTTTAAAAACTTCATTCTGTAATCAAGATACCCTGTTTCTATATCCTTTCTATACAACTGAGAACGTTGATCGAGGTCTCAGATTGTATCATAGCAAAAATGTGTTGCTTGGCAACAGAAGGAAACATAATATTTTCAGATTTTAAAAATAATTCAGGGTTTTAGTAATCATCCTTTTATTAAAATGATTTCATTATTTGTGGAAAAATAGCCTGGAGGGAGAATAAAACAGAACATGGCATCAATATCTTTCTTGTATTTGTTTTCTGAGAAATGTTATAAGCCGGAATTGGTTTTTGTCCATTTGAGCTGTGTAGATACTCTGGTGAGAAGTCAAGCTCATGGACTGAAGATTTGCCCACTCTACCCATTCATTACGTGTGAGGAATATGCTTTTATTTTCTTTTCATTATTTCCTTCCAAAAAATTACAGCCCACATGTCCTCTTTCTCTAGGAAGCCTTCCTGGAATTACCCATGCCCGTCCATTGTCTGATACATCACCTGCTCCATCTTATCGGTGTGTTTTAGTAGTTGTAGATTCATGGTGACTGCATATTGGTCTAACCTCTCTCTCCTGTCAGAGTTCAAGGGCCTTGAAAGCCTTTTTTCAGGGACCCTACCCCAGGGGTTTGTACTGAGGTTTGTTGATGGCTGATCGCCCTTTTTGAGATATGCTCACCTTGATTTCAAGAATTGTGACTCAGTACTGGGGAAACTGGTGCTCTTCACACAGCACTTACCCTTTGTTGTGAGCTTTCCCTGTGACTTATAAGGTAGATCCACCTTATTTCAGCATCCTAGAAATGGCTGAGAGATTGAGATGGTTGTTTTTCAAGGACATTGCACAGCAGAGTTGAGGACTGAAGTTCCTCCATTGAGCACAAAGATAACTAGGTCACTAAGAATTTCTTTGTGAAGCCAGACAATCCAGTATTACTTCTGGCTCTGCTACTTGCAAATTCTGTGATATGAACAAAATGCTTAACTTCTCCGTGCTGCAGTTTACTTATCTGTAAACTGAGGGCAATGATAGTACCCACTTTATAAGATTGTTATCAGAATTAAATGAGACAACACACTGCCTGGCACACAGTTAGTGCACCATATGTTTGCTTTTATTACTTATGTTAGCATTTAAAGGCAATAACATAAAGGCTTATTCACTATCTTCCCCCTCCTCCTTTTATTCTTTAATTCCACTCTATTTGACCATATTAAGATTCAAAACAAATTGAGAGCTTTTACCTACCCTCTAAACTATGTATTCATTAGACAATAATATATTTAAATAATGAGTTTTCACGTTAACTGAATACCTAAAATGATTGCAAAGGCTTCTGAAAACCCTAAACTTTTTCCTGGTTCGGTGTCCCTGCCTCTCTGCCTCTCTGCCTCTCTGCCTCTCTGCCTCTCTGCCTCTCTGCCTCTCTGCCTCTCTGCCTCTCTGCCTCTCTGCCTCTCTGCCTCCCTGCCTCCCTGCCTCCCTGCCTCCCTGCCTCCCTGCCTCCCTGCCTCCCTGCCTCCCTGCCTCCCTGCCTCCCTCTCTCCCTCTCTCCCTCTCTCCCTCTCTCCCTCTCTCCCTCTCTCCCTCTCTCCCTCTTTTAATGCAAAGCCAAGCTAAGGCTTTTCCTACCATAGTGCAGGATTGCTGTGACACAGGTACTTTTAAACAGCAAAATTAGGACCTATCCCCTCTGTTTGGAAATTTTTTTTTTTTTTTATGGATGTATTATATCTAAAATTTCATTTGTCATTTCATATCCAGTTTTTTTTTTAAAATTCTTCCAGTATTAGTTTATAAGGAGCTTAATCTTACATGATCAAGGCTCAGATTTACATCTGAATTTCAGTACTATTTTTCATCCATTTTTTTGCCTCCTTTTGATTGGCTGAGATTTTTGAACATGTGTAATGTTTTCTCTGTTTTTTAATAGAGGACCTTAAGCATTTTTTTTAGGTAAGATTATTAATTTTTTAGCTAGTAATGGTGGCAAAAGCTATGGGGCAGTGAATGCTAGTCATTTTAGATCTTAGGTTTGTAAGGTTTTTGAAAACTTGGATATTGGTGGCAAGCTTGAAGTGTAGAGAAGAGGAGAGAAAAAGTGAGAGAGGAAAAGGAGAAGAGGGTAGGAAAAAGAGGAAAAGGAAGAGCATTTTTGTTGGTATCATAGACCTCTGATTTTTGCTCGAGGTGACCATCAACTTTTTTTTTTTTTTTTTTTTTTTTTTAAGAAGAACCATGTTGAAGCACAGTTACAGCCAAATCTATAAGTCTAGATTTTTTTTTTAAAGTGAAATATGAAAAGTGATTGATTTTTGAAAATAATATATGGTACATATTAGGCTTACAGAGCCTACTCTTTGTCTTTTATCGGAGGCAAAGATGAATCAGTCCCAACAAATGGGTTTTCACCAGGGGATCAATATAACTTTGACCTTGAGCTAACTTTGCTTTAGTAGCAAGATGTATCTGAATTTTGACTCTGCTATTACACTAAAAGAATTTGTTCATTGTAAGAGAATTTTGGTGATTTTGATACAGATATTAATGTTAGTAAAATTATGCTTAAATAAGTATTGCTGGGAAATTTTTTGTTTTTTAATACTGAACAGTATCATTATCAGAATCAGCCAGTGAAATTTATCAAGGTATTTGGCAACATCGAGCCTAGAGTATTCAAAATTCTGTTTTCTGTATCTCATGTTTAGTTTCATTTTCTGTGTTTCAAACATTTTCTTGAGGCTGGATGAAGTTTGCAGAATTACTTAGACTAATTAAACTAAACCCTTCTCTGCTTGCTTATTATATTAGTAACTCACGACTGATCATTAAGGACCATAACATTACTCTAAGAATAGATACCTGGGGCAGATGAAGTAATTCCTGGACACAGGTAGTAAAAGTACAGGAGTTGTTATTTTGTGGTGCTCTCTGATCTCATAATTAGTCACTGAAAGTCATAAAAGAAGTAATGACTCCTTCCTTTATATAGGCAATCCCAGGAATTCATATTTATTTCCTATTAGAAATGCTGCTGCTAAACTTCAAAGCCTAGATTATTTCCCAGTGGTTTTAAGTTTGGTGTTGGAAGCGAGATTTTAAAAACATAAATGAAGACTCTTTCTCAGCTGTTTCCATGGCTGGCACCTCCTTCTTCAGGTCTCAGATCATGTATTACGTCTTCTCAAAAGGGCCTCCTCTGAGCCCCCACCCAAGCTAGACAAGCCTCTCTGCTTTCGACTCTTTTTAATTTTTTGAAAGCAGTTGTTCCCATTTGAAAATGTCTCATATGTTTGTTTATTTTTACTTGTTTATTGTCTTTGGTCTGCTACAATGTGAGCTCCATGAAGAGAGGGACCTTGACTGTCACTCAGCATTTGGTTCTTGGCCCCAGCCCTGGTACTGGCCTTCTGAAAGACCATGTAAGTGCTTGGTAGAAAATGCTGGAGGAAGTAAGAAAAGAACAAGAAGGAAGTGTTTCCGGTTCAGATACTCCTTTTGCTGTATGTTTTTGCTACTGAAAGTTTGCTGAGGTGCTTAAGTGAGTTACAAAGCATCCAGACAAGACCTGCTTCTCTGTTTCTTACATCTCAGGATTGCTGTAAAAAATTCAGTAAACTTGTCATACACAGGCTGGTATCTTTCCCTTATATGAAAAGGCAACATGTCGACTAAAGTGGAGATTTAGGAGCAAAGTAGAGATTTAAAAAATGAGTTCTTCCATTACAACTTTATCTTTTTCAGCCTCTGACTCTGTGGGGTCTGATGGTGGGGTACGTTAGCTGTTCAGTCAGCATGACCCTAGAGTCTCTTCTGGAAGAATTTGGAAAATAACATCACAACTGCCTTCTGGGTAAAACACCATATGGTAATCATAGTCTTCCCAGCATGAGTTGGACTGAAGAGCAAGTTAAGTAACAGGGTAAGGCATTTGAGCCTGGAAACAGTCTCTTATGGGCCTTGGCACCTACGTGGCCAGCACTTCAGTTTAACAGCATCTCTTGGAGAAGTCAGTGAAACAGCTGGAGTCAGTCTGACTCAACTGCCCATAATTAAGCCTATGGGGTCTTTCTGAACCTGGGTGACTCCATTTTATGAGAAAGAGACACATTCTAAAGGGAAAGAGCTTCATGGGAAAGACAGGGGACCTCACAAATAATTGGAATGGTCTATGAACTCACAATTATTGGTTTCAGTTGGGTGAAAGAAGTTAGCCTTGGCAGTATGTTTACACTGTAGAGCAAGGTTTTTTAATGGGTGCTAGAACCTTAGGGGGTTCATGGCTTCAGGAAAGTCGGTCATGTAATCCCCCCTGATGTTTGATGCTCCATGTGTTAGTGTGCATTCTTTTTGGGTCTGGGACAAAGGTTCTTAGGTTCATCAGAGATATTTAACTAGTTTGTTCGCCTCCTCTCTTCACATTCTTGTCTTATCCCGCTCCAGTAATTCTTTAGTTCCCATCACTTCACTGAGATGGCTCCGTTAGAATCTCTCATCACCTCTATGTTGGTGATTGCAGAGGTCACTGTTCTGATCACTCAGCAGCATTGGACAGGAAAAGCCATTCTCTCCTTTGCTTGATCTCTTGGCTTTTGTGACATCATGTTCCCCTTGCCTACTTCTTTGGCTGTTCTTTCTTCTACACTTAATATCACTCCTCTGCTTGATATCTCAGTGTTGAAGGGCCCCAGGGCATTCTCTGGTATACCTCCCTTTTCTACGTGCACATTTAGGTAATTTCATCTGGTCCCATGGCTTTAAATATTAATTTAATACAGAGGATTCCCAGATCTTCGTATAGCCAGGACTTCTCTGCAGGACTTCATACTCTGATATCTAAATACCTATTCAGCATTATCACTCAGATGTCTAATTGGTATTTGATACTTGCCTAAAACCATACTCGACTTCTTCCCCATAGCTGCTTTTCCTATGGAATTACTGATCTTAGAAAATGGCACCAATTCCTCAAGCCAAAAATCTGCTTGCATTTGACTTCTTGCATTATCTCTCCTTCCACATCCAGTCCATTGACTTATTATATGTAATTATATATAATTAAGATATATATGAATGTATATGAGGATGCATGTTTGCATTTGTTGTCTATTTCCCCTGCAAAATGTCAGTTGTTAGCGCTGTGTCTCCATCATCAGCAATGTGCCTGACACACCATCAGAGCTCAATTATTTGTTAAATGAATGAATACATGATTATATGCAAAGGGTTCTGTGATTTGAAAAGGCAATAAGAATGGCTGATATCAGCAAAACAGTTGATTTATGGTTCAGGATTTGTCTTTTGTGCCATTCATAGTATGACCAATGCCTTTTGTGTTGTACAAATATGATGTCTCAGAAATGTGCATGTGAATGAAGAAAGACTTACATGTGAGCTAAGAAGATAAGGCCAAGAAATCACCAGCCTGTCCAGTTCCTGGTAGACCTAGGCTACTGACTGGTTGGTGGGATTGTAGTACTCTCCTGGACAGGCGAGGAAACTGAGGCTCTGACAAGTTAAATTAATCGGCCTATTGCATAGCTGAGGGGACAAGACTGGAACCTTGTCTTTCTGACTACAGAGCCTGTTCCATAACAAGGAGACTACACAGCTTTCTCGTGTCATCCTTTGAAAAATAGCAGAGGAAATGCATGCTAAACATTCGTGTTGAGAAACCCTGGCACTCTAAAGCAGAAGTCAGCCAACTTTTTCTGTAAACTAGATAGTAGGTATTTAGGCTGGGTTCTGGGCCAAAAGGTCTCTGTCATAACTACTCGACTCTACTGTTACAGTGCCAAGCAAAGCGTAGACAATATGTAAACAAATGGTTGTAACTGTGTTCCAATAAAACTTTATTATGGATACTGAAATTTGAGTTTTATATAATTTTCACATGTCACAAAATATATATTTTAAAAAATTCTGTTTAATCATTGAAAAACATAATACTCATTCTTAGCTTGTGGGCTGTACAAAAATAGGTAGTGGGCTAGATTTAGCCCAGGGGCAATAGTTTGCTGATGCCTGCTCTAAGGGATGTTATTGGAGTTTTCATAGACTATATTTGTGAATCTAAGAATGGCCCTCGTGACTCAGGTAAATGTGACTAATGCCTCAGTTGCATTAGTCCTGGAGGGAAGGCCTTGGTGATGTATTTCACACCACATTCTTTTACTGGTGCTTGCTTGAGTTGGCCCCATCTTGTTGAGTCCTGTTTTGCCGTCTGCATGGAAAAAGCACCCTCCCTACATTTTAGGTCCAAAAAGGGGGAAAGTCAGCTGAGGCATAATCAAGTTGGAAACGCACCAAGGGCTGAGTTGTTTTTCAAATATTATTTTCAAACTTCTGAGCCTTATAAGGTCTTGAGGGATAAAATGTAAAGGGTGTAGCATCATACCTGAAAAATGCTCTCTCCATCAAGAGGCTAGCTAGCACTTTCATTTGATAATACTGTTCTTCAGCATTTAAAATGGAGGCTATCTGTTCATATAGTTAACAGTATATGCACAGATAGTGCTTTTTCCGGTCCTCTTTTATTTCCAGATTCTTCCCAGCCTAACCCCATTAAAATGAGAAAGTCTCCTTTTTATTTATTCATACAGGGCTTTCTTGCATGTTTACTGAACTTTTTTTCCCTCCATGAATGAAAAGAGCCTGCATGCAAATGATGAGTCGCTTCTTTGACTAGAGAGCTTTCTCTTTTTCCTCATTATCTCTCTGTGCTTCTCTCCTGACAGTCATCTCAATCTGCCATCTATCTTGGTTTGTAGGTATAATGCTGGCTTTGTTTTCGTCATTTCACCGGGCTTCTGGAGGGTGAGGTTTTTCTTTTGTCTTTGTGGGCTCAGCAGCTCTTAGCATGGCATCTTGCCTTTAGTAGGACCTCAGTAAATAGGTGTTGAATTGAACCTGGCCCCACTCTGAGCTTGCTTAGCCTTTTATTTTTAGCTGTTGATCTTACCACTTCAAAATGTTTGGCTACAGTTATTTTTCCAATATTAAAAACAACAACAAAACAAAAAACCCTTCATGGATTTTCATTTTCTCTCATATTTCATGCTTATTCCCATCTTGGTTCATCTTGTTATTTCTCGGTCTTTTTCTCAAATTTGCCTGTTTTCATTTTAGTCATTCATTACTTATTATGCACATTTTTGTCTTCTCTGTGTTTCATTTCCCTTTCAAATATGCATGTTCTCTAGAGCCAGCTTAGACCTTTCTTAAAGATATCCAGAATTGATCTCGTCTTTCTAACCTTTTGGTTAGGTATTCATCTTCCTTCACTGGAGTGTTTACACATTCTTTTCTTGTCCTGTCTGTTTGCTGACTTAGGGAAGACACTCTCTATGTTTTAATTGTTTGAATAATAATTGACACACATATGGAAAGTTGAACAATTTTATCATCTCTGCTGATAAAACTTGTTTTGCAGATGTTCCCATATACCTGTAAACCTGAGCATAAATGAGCTGATTTCAAGTTGTGAAAAACACTTTACTAAAATCTGAAACAAATCAAAACAGATGTAAGGTTTTGGTATCATTAATTTCCATTAAACTTCTGTGGAGACCTATGAAGAAGCTAAAAATATCTTCAGTGTATTATATGAAATGCCATCTTCCAGGGTGTGCAATGTAATAGGGGGAAAATAGGAAGCTAAATACTAATTTATGACTCCTAAAATACAAGCTTGTCTGAATGAAAATGTGGATAATCTTATTGCTTGGAATGGTTAGCATAGGCACAGGAAGTTTTCTGCATAGATTCCTTCCTTAATTGATTGTCAGGGTCCACTTACTATAGAACCAACTAGAGCCTTGATTAAATAACCATCATTAGATGTACTTAAAAAAATAATATAGTTATAGGAGGCTTATTCTGATATTGGTTTTTATACATGAAAGAAAAATGTAAATTAGGGAAATGACAAAACTAATCAATGAGGGAAGCAGAATGTATAAGACACTAAAAAGAGATGAAAATTTCTTCTCAAGGTTAGTATTTATCCATAAGTCATTCCTTGAGCAAACGTGTGTTGTGCATTTAATGCTGAGCACAGGCACCGATGTCATGATATTCAATCTCTGAAAAAAATGACAGTCCAGCAAAGGAGTTGGCGGGGGTGGGGGTACAAAATCAAATGGAAGTTCCATAAAGGTGGTACAAAACGTATCTGTAATATGTAAGAGAAAATATGATTTTTGACTAAGAGGTATGAGAAGTCCTTGCGGAGGAGGTGTGTTTGACATCAGCTTTAAAAAGTGGGTCCATGAGAAGTAGGAGAGCATCCCTCTTGGAGGGAAAGCCGTAGCAAGAACCAAAGGGGAAGAATGACAAGACTTGAGTAGGAAATGGTGAGTTCAGTTTGGTTGGTGTTTAAGGAATGATGCTGAGAATGTAGATGTGACCACATATGGAGTTTGAATAATTTTGGGGACAATAACAAAAATAACGAATAGCAACTTCCTTCTAGGGTTAGCATTGAGAATGATGAAGGAACCATCCTTGTGCGGTACCTGGTACCTACCAGTGTGCGCTCTGAGTTTGTATGCCTGGTGTTAGAGGGGCTGTAGGGTGCTGTTCTGTGTTTGAGCAGAGAAGTGATATTATCAAGTGCCTGATAGAATGGAGTTCAGAGACTTGGGGCAGCTGGGAGAGCAGGAGAGATGACAAGGTGTGATCTGAACCTGACCTCTGTTATCCATTTCTGGACTTGGCCTCTTTCTTGAATTGGAAATCAGGTTCAGATAATAGAGAGGAGGTGAGGAGAAGATTTACTGTAGATGGAAGAGGAGGAGAAACTAATGAAAGAGAGAGGAGGCCTGCGATCTCACACTTCTTAACCTTTTATGAGATGTTCATTTAAAATTTTTCTTGACTCTCCACCCCCATTTCACACATTCCGTTTCAGAATCTTAAAATGCCCTGCACTGTGTCAGGACAAGAGGTGGTGACTCAGGGCAGATAAGATAAAATAAGCATCCCATGTACCTAGTGGTGGGATAAAGAGTACCCAGGTCTCTTAAATGAGTCCTTTTCTCTCTGAAAACGGCTGCTTCAGCATTTTGGTCTCACATTGGTGCGGATTTATCAGGCCTCTTGTGTCCCAATCATTCTCCTTCCTGTTCTCATGCCTGAATGTGTGAAAGATGCGGAGTTACTCAAAAGGTACTAGATTTTCTTTCAGGCACGTAACAAAGTAGGGCCCCTCCCCTGCAAGAATGTTGATTTTATCATATTCTTTTGGTCTTGTCCAGATTGCCTATGAACTTATTTACATGGCTCATCAAAATGTGTTTAGTTAGTTGCTAATCCAGGCAAAATGCTGCTTTGATGCCAAGGGGTATTTCTAAATGGTGCTTATTTCAGCATTTCTGTGACATTGGGATTTTCACTGGGGATAGACCTGGAATCTGATTGCCTCGCTAAGAGGTCTGACCCTCAGTCCTTGCCGGGTGTGGAGAGCCACTTGCTCAAATGTGGCTTGTATGTTTCGCCAAAGCTGGATGTCCTCTCCACATTCCTGGTACGACTTAAAGAGCACACGTAATCTACGATTAGTTCTTCAAGCTTATTCTTGTTACAGTTGTAATTCAAATAACAGGCAGGCCTAGCTCATTTGGCTGGGAAGGTTGGGTATAGGAGGAAGAAAGCAGGTGGTCTGCAGGTGTTTCTGTCATGATGTTGTTTTTGTGTACTGTGGTGGAGATTCAGCAGATTTATACCTAAAGGGATTCAATAGAAAAAAATCCATAAGAATCTTGAAAAGTAATAACAGTAATCACTAATGTGTATCAAACACTGCATTAAGCAATTTACATGACTATCTCATCTCTATTTTAAAGGAAGCTGAGTTTGGGAGGTTCAGAAATTCAGTCCAAATTCACTCTACCAGCATGCAGTGGAGCTAAGGTTCAAACTCAAGTCTCATCATTGGTTTGCTGGAACTCTTAACTGTGATGCTATATTCACGCTAACCATTGAATACTACTAAAAAACTAACAAACAAACAAAAAAAAACACACCCAAATTTTGCTGTGGTAGAATGCTCAATAAAGTGTTACTATTCTAAGTGAAGAAAAATGTTGGTTAGGTCTCTACTACAGTTGGTCTAACGGATTGGGGGCTTGCTCTATGTGCCACATGCTGTGTTGTGCAGGGCATACTTATTTTCTTGTTGCATCCTCATGGCAACTTTAAAAGGTAGACATTGTCTCCATTTTAGTGTTGAAAGCTGAGGTTTGAAGAGGTAAAGTGACTTTTTCAAGTTTACCCACAGCCAGTTCGTGGCAGAGCTGGGGTTTGAACTCAGGTCTGCCTCACTGTCCTGTTCATTTTTGCTTTTTCCACTGTTCCATGCTGTCGTGAGGTAACAGGTTAATATAAAAGCAGTATTAGCATTCAACTGTTCAAAATGATAAATGTACAAACATAATAGATGGTCTAGTCTTTTGTTAAAAATAGGGCTTATTGGGCGGCCGAATGGCTCAGTTGGTTAGAGGACGAGCTCTGAACAACAGGGTTGCTGGTTTGATTCTGACATGGGTCACTGAGCTGTGCCCTACACAACTAGATTGAAGACAATGAACTGCCGCTGAGCTTCTGGAGGGGCAGCAGGATGGCTCAGTTGTTTAGAGCGTGAGCTTTCAGTAACAAGCTTGCTGGTTCAATTCCTGCATGGGATGGTGGGCTGCATTCCCTGCAACTAAAGATTGAAAACAGCGACTGGACTTGGAGCTGAGCTGCACCCTCTACAACTAAACTGAAGGAAAACAACTTGAAGCTGATGGGTCCTGGAAAAACATACTGTTCCCCAATAAAAAAATTTTAAAAATTGGGCTTATTATTTGTGACTGATTCCTGGCATAGTATGGGTAGTCCAGATGTAAATTTGCTAAGCATTGTACAAATAAGTACATTTGAAAATTATTTAGAGGTTTTGTGTTTATGGGGATGTTTGGTTAATTGGGGTGGCCAAATTGTGCAATTTGTTCACATAATCAGAGGTTTATTTTCCCTTCAAATAATCGATCATTTTCTTTATACTAGACCACTTACTGGGTACCATGCAAGAGTGATAAACTTGTACTATTTTGAATCATGGGTTCAGTCTACACAAAACCAACTCTTTTCATGGAAGATTGACTCATTTGATAGGCATCATGTACACATGTAAACTTGGTTGTATGGCTCTGACATGGGTGTTTGCTAAAGGTCATTTAACATCTCTCTTTTTTTAAAAAAATATTTTATTGGGGAAGGAGAACAGGACTTTATTGGGGAACAGTGTGCACTTCCAGGCCTTTTTTCCAAGTCAAGTTGTTGTCCTTTCAATCTCAGTTGTGGAGGGTGCCGTTCAGCTTCAAGTTGTCCTTTCAGTCTTAGTTGTGGAGGGCGCAGCTCAGCTCCAGGTCCAGTTGCCGTTTCTAGTTGCAGGGGGCACAGCCCACCATCCCTTGTGGGAGTCGAGGAATCGAACTGGCAACCTTGTGGTTGAGAGGATGCACTCCAACCAACTGAGCCATCCGGGAGCTCAGAGGCAGCTCAGCTCAAGGTGCCCCATTCAATTTTTAGTTTCAGGGGGCGCTGCCCACCATCCCTTGTGGGACTCGAGGAATCAAACCGCAACCTTGTGGTTGAGAGCCCACTGGCCCATGTGGGAATCGAACCGGCAGCCTTCGGAGTTAGGAGCATGGAGCTCTAACCGCCTGAGCCACCCGGTCGGCCCTAACTTCTTTATTTCTTGCTTTTTATTTTATATTTTCCCTGGGAGATGGAATATCATGCTCAAATGTTTGGTACTCATCCAAGAGCAACATAGATCTTTTTACTTAAGATTTTCCTTGGCAGCTGAAAATAAATGCAAAGAAGCTTGAAAAGAGAGACAAGTTTCCTCTGAAAGTGCATTTACATTTAAAATGTTGAAGGGAGAAGAGTGCTGTTAGACGTTCCCTGAGTAGATGTTTCTCTGTCTTTTTATTGAGCCAGATGTCAAGGTCACAATGTGACTGTGGAGTCTGCACAGACAGCTAAACAGGCTTGTTTGGGTAAGAAAAAGGGATTAGTGTCCTCATATTCAAGGTACAGGTCCTGCTGTTTTCTTTGTTTAAAAGTGAGCAGGAGAGAGAAATCTCTGGATGATGAATCCCAAAAGAGAAATAGCATAAAGTGATCTATGCTTATGAGGCCAAGCTGACTAATGCCTTGTATTGGGTGACAAATTACTCTCTGTAGGTTTTATCTAGCTTGTTCCTGTTTCCTCTTCAAAATGCCTTTGTAGGAAACTACACGTTGCTGGGAGGTAGCCAAGAACATTTCAGTTCCCATGACTTGGTAGGTTAGGGTCTGGAGCCTCGAAAAAGAGCTCTGAAATATACTGAGGCACAGTACTCACGTGAGACATAAATTTGAAAGTATTCATTTTCATGCTGAAGATTCATTAAGCAATAATTTTGGTGTGAATTTTTGCTTTACTAAGGACGTTCATCAACAGTTACTGAGTTTGATTCTTTCGACCAAGTTAAAGATTGTCTCCAGGTTTTGGATTTGGGAAAGGGCATAGTCTGGCCTCATTCTGCAAGCACATTGTCCTAACCATTCAGTGACAATGACTGGCGATATGATGTAATAATTTCTTGGAGAATTCCCTTGGAAGGCTTCCGGAATCATAATTTTAAGGACTGGAATCATACTTTAAGGACTGTCATAACCTGAGATTTTTTTTTTTTTTTTTTTATCAACTTGCCATTTTATGTATTTCTGTTCCATGGTAAGTTTTTACTGGAATTCCTTGATATTTTTTTAAACAAAATTTGCCTGTTCTTAAAATCCACATACCAATAAAATATATATATATATAATTGACATACCATAAAATTCCCTCTTTTAAAGTGTGCAATTCATTGGTTTTAGGTAAATTTACAGACTTGTGCAACCATCAACACTATCTAATCCCAGAATATTTTCATCCCTCCCATTAGCAGTTGCTCTCCATTTCCTCCTCTTACAATCCCTAGCAACCACTTATATACTATCTCTATGAATTTGCCTATTCTAGATATTTTTTACAATTGGAATATGTCACATTTTGTGTCTGCATCTTTTATTTCACATGTTTTCAAGGTTCATTCATGTAGCAGGTAGGTATCAGTACTTTAATCCTTTCTGAAGGCTGAATAAAAGTTCATTGTGTGGATGTACCACATTTTATTTATCCATTCATCAATTGATGGATACTTGAGTTGTTTCCATTTTTTGGCTTATGAATAATGCCAATGTGAATATTTGTGTACACGTGTTTGGACATATGTTTTGAATTTTCTTGGGACTGGAATTACTGCACCATAGGGTGACTCCATACTTAACTTTTTGAAGAACTGCCAAACTGTTTTCCAACGTGGCTGCACCATTTTACATTCCCACTAGCAATATATGAGGGTTCTAATTGCGCCACATCTTTGCCAACACTTGTTATTGCATGTCTTTGGATCATTGCCATCCTAGTAGGTGTAAATGATATCTCTTATAGTTTTGATTTGCATTTCCTTAATGACTGATAAATATCTTTTCATGTCTTAGTGACCATTTGTATATATTACTGGATAAATTTCTGTTCAGATTCCTTACCCATTTTTTATTGGGTTGTCTTTTTGTTTGAGTTATCAATTCTTTATATAATTTAGATATGAGTTTTTTGTATAATTTAGATACAAGTTGCTTATCAGATATATATGTGTATATATATATATATATATATATATATGTGTGTGTGTGTATATATATGTAATTTGCAAATACTTTTTCTCATTCTGTTGGTTGTCTTTTCACTTTCTTGATAGGGTCCTTCGAAGCACAACAAACTTTTAATTTTGATGACATCATGTTTCTTTTCTTTGATTGCTGTGCTTTTGGTGTCATAGCCAAGAAACTACTATCTAATCCATAGTGAAGAATTTATGCCTATGTTTTCTTCTAAGATTAGTAGTGTTGCCTCTTTTAGGCCTTTGACCCATTTGAGTTAATATTTATATGTGGTGTGAGGTAGAGTTTCAACTTCATTCTTTTGCACGTGTATATCCAGTTGTCTCAGCACCATTTGTTGTTGAAAAGACTTCTTTCTCCATTGAAATGTTTTGGCACCCTGTTCTTTGTTGAAAATAAGTTGATGGTAAGTATGGGAGTTTATTTCTGGACTCTCAGTTTTATTCCATTGATTCATATGTCTAGTCTTATGACAGTACTATACTGTCTTGATTACTGCAGCTTTTTAGTAAGTCTTGAGGTTGGGAAGCGTTGAGTCCTCCAACTTCTCTTTTTCGAGATTATTTTGGTTATTTTGGGTTCCTTGAATTTCTATATGTATTTTAATATCAACTTACCAATTTCTGCAAAAAAGCCACTGGGATTTTGAAAGGAATTATGTTGAATCTATCGGGTAGTTTGGGGAGTATTGCCATGTTAACAATATTAAGTCTTGATTGATGAATGTGGATGTCTTTCCGTTTATTTAGGTCTTCTTTTATTTCTTTCAGCAATGTTTCATAGTTTTCAGTATACATATTTTGCAATTATTTTGTTAAATTTATTTTAAATATTTTGTTATTTTCGATGCCTTTGTAAATGGAATTGTTTTCTTAATTTCATTTTTGGATATTGTTCATTGCTAATATATAGAAATATAATTGGTTTTTGTATCCTGCAAACTTGCTGACCTCATTAGCTCTAATAATTTATTTCTGGATTCGTTGGGATTTTCTATATATGAAATCATGTCATCTGCCAAGAAAAATATTTTTACTTCTTTTCCAGTCTGTATGCTTTTTATTCTATTTTCTCACCCCGTTTACCTGACTAAAATCTTCAGTACAGTGTTCAATAGCAGTAGTGAAAGGGGATATCTTTATTTTGTTCCTAATTTTAGAGGGAAAATATCAGACTTGAACTACTAAGTATGACGTTGGCACTGGGTTTTTCATAAATGCCCTCGATCAGGTTTAGGAAATTTCCTAATTTCCTAAACTTTAGTTCTAGTTTAAATGTTTTTATTATGGAAGGTATTGGATTTTATCAGATGTGTTTTTTTGGTTCTTTATTAGTAGGATTTATTACATTGATTTTTTTTTTTTTTTTCATATGTTGAACCAACCTTTTATTCCTGTGGTAAATCCCACTTGGTCATGATATATAATCCTTTTTATATTTAAATTCAACTTGATGTTCAGGCTGTCTTGAGAAGAAAAAAGTTTTACATTGGAATGTTTTGTACATTTTTTAACATAATGTAGTGAAAATTGGGCCGTGAGGAGAGATGATGGAAGTATGTGATATGAATTGGCAAATCTTAGCATCAACACTGGGTAGCCATTAGAGGATTATTGCTTCATTTGGTAAAGCCAGTCTATCCTGATAGTAGAGAGAAACTGCTGTTGCCCAGGAACTTTTTCCTAGTTTATGTGTTTTTGTCTTTCAGTCTTCATCTACCTTTGAAATCTTAAGTGAAGACATTTGGAGAAAACCAACTTCTTGGAAAGATGGTAGAGTCAGTGTAAGTTATGAAAGAAGGAGAACACATAAGAGGAAGAGGGGACTCAGAGAATGATAGGACAGTTAGCTCAGGTTTGAACATTGTACTTCCCATTGTACAGATAATTTCTTTCATTGAGATTAAAAAAATAAAAAGAAAATTTGTTGGATATGTTTCTGTCCTGTTCTTTTTTTTTGAAGGTTGATGGTTTTAAGACCTTTAGCTTTTTGAGAAAGAACAATTTATTCCAGTCATCTTACAGCCCAAATGTTTGTGATAGACTTGGAGTTGTGATTATAATTTTCAACAATGTTATTCTATGCAAATTCAGTGAAATCCTACTCTGTAATATTTTTATTGTGAGGATTTAGATATGCTGCATGCTAAATGGTGCCCTATCAAAACATGATTATGCCATAGTACGGGTTCTGTCCAGGGACCAAGACTTGCCTGGGTGTGAAGAGGGTGACTTTCTTATGTGGGAATAATTTGAAGGTGACCAGAACACAAAGGGTTTCCAGATTTTTCCTGTCTGTCATGGATCCCTTACTTGGGTTGGCACTGGGGTTCTCTGACATTGGGTTGCAATAAAAATACGTTGCTTGGGTAGAATGTCAACAACTCACTGATATCCAGTGATAGCTAGTACTGAGACATTTCAAATTTATTTTAATACTTTCTTGAAGAGTACAAACATAAAATATGACAGGTACATTTTTTTTTTTTGTTCCTGGAAGGAAAAGAAAAGGAACTTGGAAGATAGATTTTGCGCCTGTAATTCTGCCTTGCATAGATCACACCTGGTATTATTAAAAGGGTATTTCTCTACAATCTTAAAGTAGTTGGAGTATTGTCCTGCCTTTTTTCATTGAGAGTATTGAGGCTTTTAATTCAGTAGGAGCCCACAGAGAGAAACGAGGTCCTTCCTCGAAGTTTCCATGTTTAAATTTGAAGTGTTTTGTTTGGGTATCTCCAAGCTATGACTTGTTTTGATAGCAACTGATAAGTGTCTCCTTTTGTGCTTTGATAAAAATATGAAATGAAAAAGACTTGGCCATTAAAAAATGGAAACCAAAAGACAGCATGAGGATATGAAGGACACTGCAGATAGAAGATATATTTTTCCTTCCAATACAGTTTTGTAAAATACATCTCTGTTTAATTCTCTTCTTTGAATCACAGGAAAAAAGAAGGAATGTACTGATTCAATAAATAAGTGGAAAATCTGGGGATATTGGAATCGGGACCAATGTTTTGCTGGTATCAGAAGCTTCTTAGAGAGGTACAACTCATTCAGAGAGGAAAGAGAGAGTGCTTCAGAAACTCTCATTCCACTCATTCGCAGGGGACTAGGGAGATATGTCAGGTGTATTCAAGCTTTACCAATTCAGCAGAAAGTTACAACAACTTTATCTTTCTCTCTCACACTAGATCATTTCAGAAAGCGACAGGGGACATAAGTGATATTACTCAGATGGCTGTTTCTAGATGTCTCAATTTCTGGAAGTCAGGATGTATCACTTTGATAAATGCTTTGGCTCTCTAAATATTCCACAGAAACGTCGGCTCTGATGGGAGAATGCCCTGCCACCTGGTAGGAAGGATGATGGATTTAGGGTAAAGGGCCTATTTAGGGCATAGCTGGCCCTACAAGCGGCTCCCTTGCTCAGATCTCTAGCCCTAGTGACTTCTGTTTGAGGGATAGCCCTGGCCTTTGATCAGGTGCTAGGATGGGGTGACATATGCAAAAGATTCACATGCTCGTTTGACTGGTATGGCTTGTCCTCAGGAAAGTGGGGAAGAAGACAATTTTCCCAGTTATTATCTATGTGATTTTGGATTAGTGATCTACCCTTGGTGCTATAGGGGAGGAAAAATTTAGGGTCCGTTAGACTGGTCTAATTATTAAATTGACATGAGACAGACAGTTCAAAGGAGAAAAACAATCACATTTCAGTTTGTATGTATGGGAATCCCAAATATATGAGGCTGAAAAAGTGACCAAATCAGGCAGCTTTTGTATCTTTTAGACAAACAATTGTGAACATTTGACAAAACAAAGAACATTTTGCTTAGGATAGCAGATTAATGAAAAAGTAACAAAATTTGTTTATACAACTCTCTCTGCCTTGAATTCCCCATCTCTGGCTATAAGGATATTTTTTATCCTCCTGGTTTAGGGAGATTTATTTCCTGCTTTCAGGGGAACAGAGGAGTCTCAGAGTGTTCTTGTATTGGCTGTTTATCAAGGAACTTTAATTTAGAATGATCAGTGTGCCACTTTGGCATATTTGGGGCAGTTTGTCTTGAGCCTGCACCTCCCTTCCGGTGCCAGCTTCTCTGCTTTGCAGCCAACTTGTGTCTCAGGCCTCAGTTTCCACTTAAAGGCCCTGGCATCCCAGGGCCCCCATTGTGACCATCCCCTCAGTCCTGGCTGTCGAGGCCCATGTGCTGGTCACTTCTGGGAAGATGCCTGCTTGGGGTGTTAGACAATCATAGATGTTGAATGTGTTGTCTACTTGAGGTATTTCTTTTTTTTTTTTTTAACAGACGTTATTTATTTATTTTTTTTTTAGAGCAGTTTAAATGAGATTTACAGGAAAATTGAACAGAAGATAAGAGATTTTCTGTATGCTCCCAAGGTGTTTTCTGTTTTAACAAGTGGCTTTTAGCAGTGAAGAGCCTCATCACCAAAGTGGGGACTGCAGGGAATAGCAGTGAGTGAGGGAAGAGCTGGGAAGTGATCACTGTAAATCATCGCGATGATAATAATGATGTTTATCAAGCACTTTTACATGGCAGGGTCAGAGCTACATGTCACAGACATTCCTTAAATGTCGTGACAACACTCTGAGCTGGGTTCCATTAGGAGCCCCTCGATGAGGAAGCGTGAAGAGGACAGACCACGAATCCAAAGTCATGTAGATAATAACTGGCAAATTTGCATCAGGGAGTCCGACATTAAAAGCCTCATTCGTAGCTTAGTTGTTGCCGGAAGACCATGTCGGGTAGGCAGCAGTATCACTTAGTATCAGTACCTCAGTACCTGATGTTTTGTTGTGTTGTATTTAAGTTACCCTAGAAGTGAATTTGAATGACTGAGTTGAACCAACATATCTTTCAGTGATAATTATATTAAAACCTTCTTTCTAATCATGCAAAAAAATAAATAAGAACAGGCGGCACTCTTTGCAAAGTTAATGGCAGGGTCTGTAACCTTCAGGCATGGGAAGAATGCACCAGCCTAAGGTGACACTGGACAGAGGAGTCAGGGCAGTAAAGGCCAGGTCCTCACTCTCTTCCTGTTGTCCAGGATCCAGCACATGCTGCTTCATAGTAGCCCTGGGGGAAGTCAGAGGCTGGGAGTACCCACTGCTGCAGTCCATGTAGATCAGGCTGGCAGCGGCAAGGGGACGAGGTGGCTGTCACCATGGGAGAGAGGCCAGCAAACAGGAACTCTGCCTTAGGTAGGGGCATGTACCTCCTGCCAAGCCACAGCCTGACAGGGAGAAAAGCCATTTTTCTTTACTACCGTCTCTTACCAGGGCCTTTCATTGGCTGAGCCCATTGAGAAGCTAGAGGGCAGGGGAGCCGGGGTGATGCAGCCTTCTGGGGCACAGAGCAGGATGGAGGAGGGTAGAGTGAATCTGGAGGGCCACAGCAAAAGCCTTGCTCACAGCCCATCTGTGAATCCTTCCCTGAAGACCACCCTCAGAAGACACAGTGTGGCAGCTTCGAGGTCACTGTGTCATTGGTCAGCAGTTACCTTTGTATATACAGCGTCTTTCACTTGACCTTGTTACTTAATCAGTTTTCTCTGAGCCTTCCAGAAGAAGCCTGCATCAATTTACTTTGCCTTCTGCATAAAAACCAGTATGTTTGCAGGGGGCTGGTCTCCCCGCATCTGGATGTCTGTGTAGTTTGCAAATTCTTGACCTTGAGAAGGCCCTGGCATGTAGTTATCCCTCTGAGTGTACCCCAGGGCCCTCGGGTATTCGTGTCCTTCAGATGCCCCTTCCTCTGATACACTTTCCGAAGGTTCAGCATTTTCCTTGTCTCATTAAAATTTAATTTTCTGTAACATTGCCAAGGCCAGCCATAGCTATATTTAAATGGCTTTATTGCCTCATTCTTTGCGTTGCCTCTGCTTTTGAGGATTGTGAAGTGGTAAATGTCTTCAGTGAGCGTGCCAGCAGCCATGAAGGGCAGGCGGGGCTTTGCAGATGAGATCTGTGTGTGTACAGGTTTTGCTTCTCTGCAGTATTCATGGAAGGACTCAGGGGTTATTGTGAGATTGACGTGAATGCAAAGGGCTTTGTGGGACAGCAGGAAGCCTCTGGAAGCAAGTGTTAATTTATTTAAGGGCTTGGTACTTGTTTGATTTGGGGGAAACCCACTTAAGCTATAGTAAGATTTTAAGTCTGAATGATCTTTTGAGCATCAATAGAAATGTTTCCTGGACCTATTTTGTAATTGACATAGAAACCACAGTGGATTTTTATAATTATTTCCATTTACCCAGGCAAGTGTAGATGCAATCTTTGGGAAATATTCTCACTTTGAAGTTAGTAAACAAAGGAAACTTTCTGTTGGGAACATGGTTGAGAAGGATATCGCAGTGTGTCTCAAGAATAAGATGATACACACTGACCAGGAAAAAGGAAGCACAAGCCCTTGTGGCTTTCTGGCATAGCAGTTGACATGGCAGGCAGCTGAATCAGGGAAGAACCAGGAGGGATGGGGAGAAAGTCCGAGAAGGTAGGAGGGGCTGGTCCAGGACATTCAAGCTGGGAATTGAGCCTCCAGGTCTCCTGAGAAGTGATCAGTAGAGATTTCTTCTCTAGGTTTTCAGAAGGGAATGTATTATATTAGGGAGAAGATTATACTGTGGTTCAAGTTTCTAATGTATGCTTCTTAAAAAAAAAAAAAAAGGAATCCAGGAAAATTGCAGCATTTGATTAATAAACCATTAGGTCTGTGTTCATTGAGTGACCAGTTGTCACTGTCAGAGATAGTATGTTGAACAAATAGAGAATATTAGAAGTGCATTTGAAGGATGTTAGATGCAGCGGTCTCTTACTGTAAATGTCATTTTTTTTCCCCTTTCTTTCATGCCAGGTTCCTAATATGTCTACCTGACCTCGCTTCTCAATCCTGTTTTGTTTTTCATTCTAATCGCTTTTTATTTGTTGTCTTTCCACTTTTAATTATTTGCCTTTTGTGGGTTTTTTTTTTCTTTTTCTTTTCTGTTTGGATGGTTTGGGTCTAACACTCTTCCTCACCTGGTATTATCTGTGCCATGCGTCTAATCAGTTTCTCCCCCCAAGTACCTCCCCTGACACCTGTAAGTATGCAATATTGTTGATAGATTCGGGGGACATGAGGCAGTTCTGCCTTGAGATGGTGCTCCTTCTTCCTGGCTGGTAGCAAATGAATTGTGAGTCCAGGTCTGCCTGGCACATAGTAGGTGCTCAGTGACTATTTATTAAACAAGTTGCTGTGTTCGCTAAAAACACTGGGCCGGTAGACGTGGAAAGTAAGGGTCGCTTTTGGGAACATGTTGTTGGGTTCCATTTGGATTTGCCTCTGGTGATGGTGACCTTGTGACTGCCTTTAGCCTCGGCACCATTTCTTTTGCAATTGCTTATTTTGGGTGGGTTCTGCCCTTTCTTTTTCCTTCTCTGTTTTTAATGTTGTTTACATCAAGTTGTGCGCTCCTCTTAGCTTAACCTCCCGTGGGCGATGCTGCCGCTGGCCAGCTCTGTGTGCTCCTTCCTTACTGGCTGTCTCATGGCCAGCTTCTTTCTTCCTCTTTGTGCTGCATCTTCTGCTGTTCTTATTGTTGAGATGCCTCTGCTTTCCTCCCTTCTTGCGTGCCTTTATCGATTCTTTCATTCTGCCTTCCTGAGCGACACAGGTCTTGGTCTTTCTAGGATAAGGAGCTTCTGCTTTGTCACACCAGATGAGCACTGAGGTGTGGGAGGGACCCCGAGAGAGTAGAATGTCCACAGCAGGAGAGAGAGAGAGAGAGAGACTATTATTTCTCCTGTCAGCGAGTCTCTGACACTCACTGTGACCTATTCTTTCATTTTTCCATGAAATTCATCTACTATTTCTTGAGGACTCACCTACGCCAGACATTATAGGGTGAATGGTCAGCAAACCCAGTCTGCTTCCAGGGAGGAATGTTGAGTTAGATGAATATGGAAGGAGGAAAACCTAGTTCCTGTTCACAGGTCATAAAGACGGCTTAGTGAACTGGCAGATGAGCCCTAACAGTCCCTTGGTGATGCTGTGCAGGTTGTATTGCTGCTATGTCCCTGTGCCTTGGGGGCGGGGGGTGGTAGCAGTGGTATCAGAGAAAAATGTTGACCCTTCCCTGAAACAATTGAATAGAGGTGACCAGACATTTATGCCAATGTCTGCTGTGTAGGAGAGTGCCATATTGATGAACTCATGCGTATTAGAAGCTAAGTATGATACCAGGCACTGGGTTAGACACTGTTGATACAAAGATGAGCAGCACCGATTGAGTTCACAAGTGCTTATTAATTTCTTCATGCTGTGCTGAATATTGGGTTTCATGGCGAATGAAAACAATGGTGGTGTCCCTGCTCTCATGGAGCTTATAGGCTAGTAGAAAAGGCATACATTGATTAAAGATTCAAAAAATAACAGTGATGTGCACCGTAGGGGAGGAATATACAGTGTTAGGGGAGCATATAAATCAGCATTGGAGCTATCCAGGAACATCAGAAAATGCTTCCCTGCAGAAGTGATGATTAAGTTGCAAGAACAATAGTATTATTGGGATAAGAGAGGCTGGTGAGAAAAGCATTCTATCTAACAGGGCAGTTTGAAGAGGCTAGGTTATGTGTGAAGAACACATTAATTCCTGGATTCCAGGGACTTAGCATTACAGAGGTTGGTTTCTTCCTTTCCCTACATGAGTGATGTAGCTTAGTGAGGAGATTCTATTCTTCATAAGTACTAAGGAACCCAAGCTGATGGGAGCTTCCCCTCTGGAGCATTGCAGGTCACTGTGTGAAGCACAAGGAGAGAATACATGCACTTCTCATGCCTTACTTTTCTCTGTTCCCATCCAGAAGTAACATACTTCTGCTCATGGGCCATTAGCTGGACTGACTGCATGACCTCAGCTAACTGCAAGGAACTTACAGGTGTAGTTTTCTACCTGAGGTGCTAATAATAATCACTGCGGTAATGATTTTGGTTACATCAAAGGAGTAAAGCATATCAATGACCATGCAAACAATGTCTCAGAATGATTTGGTGGCTGATAAATTGTGGGGGTGATGGAAGGGAAAGAGTCAAGGAGGAGGAGGTGGCTTTTAGCACTTGGGTGAATGTAGAATTAAGGTACAATTCATAAGGTTAAGCAAACAATGGTTAGAGGCTTTTCAGAGAGGAGATAAGTTTGGTTGAGGTTATGTTTAGTCTGGGGTGTTACTTAGAAGATATCGACAGTGTAGGACTAGAGCTTGCACAAGTGAGGGTTGGTGATGGCATTTTGAGAGAAGCACAAATAGGAGTGATAGGTGAATCTAAAGTACAGAAAGAAGATGGTAAGGATGGTACCCTGGGGTACATGTCCATGCAGCTGACACCAGGAGAAAAAAGTCATCCAAAGAATTGGATAGCACATGGAGTTAACAGTAGCCTGTAAGGGGCATTTCAAAAGGAAGTAGTGGCCTCCACTGTCAAATGCTATAGACATGAAAGAAGATGAATGAGACCAGGTCATTGGGTCAGGGAATGGAGGAGATCATTGATGATATTCTAGGAAGGAGAAAGGAATGGTGGAATCATGGGAGATTTTTAAAGTCATGGGTAGGGTTTTTGGTGGGGGAGAGGGGAAGAGAGTACATCCTAAACATGATGATAGGAATAGAATAGGGATTAAGCGGAGAGAGAAAAAATGAAAACACAGGAAGAATAGGATTTAGAGGAGACAAGAGCACACTGAGTACAGAGTTAGCTGAGACTCAGTTAGCCTTGGGAACGAAGAAGTGGCAATTTCATTCTTAGAGATAATAGCAGTAGATGGGAGGAGAATTGGAAGATACAGAGAAATAGTTGAGAATGAAGAAGGGGATGTTAGGAGAAATGAAACGATGTACATAGCCTATATAGAATTCAAGATTAGAGTTGCCCCATTTGTAATCCTGAAATGTACAATAATTTACATCTAGGACTAAATATTCAGGTTAGCTCACAAAGATCAGAATTCATATATATCTTGATTGGGGGCTGCATATTGAGGACCCTGTGAAAGGGCTATTGTTGGAAAATTAAAAACAATAGTTTGCATTTTGAATAATTGTGCATTGATTATTGTGCTGTTTTTATGAGAACATAAACCAACCTGCTGGGTGGAATTGACTACAGATCTTTTAAAACAGAGTCAAGGTACCTTGTAGGACTATGTTTAAGAATTAATTAGTGAGAATATCTCTCAAATGTCAGGCACTTGCTTATTATTACTATTTTTGAAGTGGGCGCAGTGTGTCCTGGGTGCCCTATTGATCATTGTTATCAGTTTAAAACCTGTCAGTCAGCCTAGCTGTGAATTGCCTAAAGAAATTCAATTATAAAGTGGTTGACTAAAATAACTTATCCATAAGGAGGGAATGAATTATACCCATCAGAATTCATTTGCAATATTAAGTCAGATATTTTTTTAGAGGATTAGTTTTTCAGTGTTCACTTTAAATGTTGGGCAGACCATTTTTATCCTGATTTAAGAGCCAGACTTAGGTGTTGTTTGGCTGGATTCAACTGTCTTGGCCAGCCCTGCTGAATATAGACCTGCTGGCCCAATGCCTACGCTGTGTGAATGACTGCCCCATACGTTTAGAGTAAGCTCCTTGTGACTTCAGAAGTTGGGAAAAGAGTGAAAAGCCCTGCAGACTCATCTGAGAAGATTAAAAAAAAAAAAAGTCAGGCACCAGTTGTAAAGTGTTGCTGGATGAATGCCATTTATTTTTCATTTGTGCTGGAGAGTTTTAAAAATAACTTTTGGTAATCTCAAACAGATTCACCTTGTCAAAAATTTTGGAAAGGAAAAGGAGAGAGTTCACTCATAAGGGGAACATTCAATCGAAGTCCACATAGGCCTGCCTTTCTAATACCATGAATGTAGAATCACTCAAATTATGGTGGGATCGTGAACCATAATTTGGGGGTGAGGGTACAATGAAGAGCAGAAAGCAGGGGGAGGAAAACAGGAGGTGGGAAAAGGTGGGGTGTATGCAGTCATGTATTCTGGCAGAAGCAAGGGGTAGGGGTGGAGAAAGCATAGGAAGAAGCATCTGGGAGGAAGGTAGGTTTGGGCGTAATTAGGAGACTCTTCAATGCCTGAGTGAGAAGTTGGTACTTTTTTGAATGGAGGAGTGAGATACAACATAAGTAAGTTTAATTAGGTATGTATTCAGGTGTATGTAAAATGGATTAGAGAGAAGAGATACTGGAGGCAGGGAGATGAATTAGGAAGGTGTTGTGATGATCTAAATGAGAAATTGTAAAGATGTAAGTAAGGAGAGTTGTTCTCTGACATGAAGGAAAAGATACAAAAGATGTGGTAGATGTCAACTTTTTTTTATATCAGCTACTGACAGGAAGAAAAGGGGATTGGAGATGGGGCTAAGATGTTGACATCCTTTCCATCAACAGAAGGAGTTAAATCAGGAGGAAGGACTACTTTTCATTTGGGATCAGCTAATGTAGCAAGTTCAGATATCTACTTCCTTCGTCATAGACGTGTTAGAGTTTATCAGAGGTGTTCTTCCTTGAGATGTCCACTTGGGAGCCATGGACATGACATTGATGGAGTGAATCAATTTTGGAGAAGGGAGTATGAGGGTGTAAAAGTAGAGAGCAGGGTTCAGCTGCATACCTACAGTTAAGAGGTGAGGGAGGGAGCGTGGCTGTGGGAAAAAGTAGAGGAGGATCATCCAGGGAGGGAGAAGAAAAATGAAGCCAAAGAAGGGCTAGAGAAGTCAAAAGGCGATGTAGAAGCCGATGGAAGAAGGAGTTGGCAGAAGGAGAGCACTGTGGATAATGAAGAATGAGAAAATATCTGTGGATGTGTCCACTAGGATCTCCCTGAAAGCCAGGATGCAAGAAATTCAGGGGTGAGTGTGTGATGGGAAGCTAGAGGAAGGCCGTGTGTTTAGTGCTCTCACTGCTGCTTCTCTTTCCGGTCGTACTCCACTGTTGGCTGTGGCCTGCCCTTGGCTTCAGTCCTTCTCCACAGAGAATTATGGATAGTCTCTACGAAACAGAGGTGGCCATGGGGTGAGACTGTTTGGCATCCCAGGACAGACTCTTCCATCCAGAATTTTGGTAGAATAAGGTTGTCATTTAAAAGGGAAAATGGGGTCAGGAGAGACCTGAATATAATTGTGACAGGATGAAATCAGAAAAAAATGAGATTGAATTACAAGAAAAAAGAACTAACTGGTAACATTACATCTTTGCAAAGTCAGGTGGGGAAGAGATCAAGTCTGGGTTTGGCTTGGCAAGGAAAGCCAAGAGACATGAGGGAGAAGGTAAATATACAGAGAGATTTTAAAAGCAGAATGGAAGGAATTTGGGGCACTTTAAGTTGGATTTCTTCAGCCTTCTTATTACAATTTGAAATAATCTTCTGTGAGAATGAATGGGTGGTAAAATGCGGAACTAAGGCCTTTGAGAATGTTTAGAATAATTGATGAAGGTTAGGTGATTCAGAGTCGATGTGAGACAAATAACATAAGGATTGGACAACCCTGAGGGCCAGGTGAGGTTGGATGTCATATATTTGTAGTAACTTAGGTTATGGCTTTTTTCCTGCAGTGTTTGGCACCTGAGGGGCAATGCTGGGCTTACCAATACTGAGGATGGATAGAGCAGGAAACGTGGGGTGGGAGGGATACATTACTGATACTGGTTTTGGATGTGGCTCACTTTTTATGAACGGGATCATATGCACTGATTGTTTTATTCCTCCATACTCCTGGAAGCTGACATGTTGGAATTATTAATATCTTGAGATGGTAGACAACAAAGGAGACATGAGAGAAAGCTGTGGCTCTTCCCCAGTTCTTGTCTCCTAAGCTTCTTCTCCCATGAGGCTCACCCAATCCCTTACCACCCTGAGCAGGGCAGGGAATGTGCACACTGGGAGCTTCTAGTCCACTGGTGGGTGGAAGTGGAATTAGTTCTGTTCCGTACTCCCACGAGTGATACAGATGTGAATCCTGGCCTTTGGATGCCCATGGAGTTGTAGCCTTCACTTTATCCCCTTGGCTTTTGCAGACTCCTTCTGGGAATCAGCTGCAGTTTCTGTGTAGTGCTCCCCCTGAGCTTGGGATTGCCTGAAACTCTGCTTGCATGGCTGGCCCTGTGTCACCTTCCTGGGTCTTCTTAGAGCCTGTTCTTCAGGGACTAGAAGCCTAGACATTTGCTGAAGTCCTACCCTTAATAGAATAAAACCCACATAGCTCCTTTTTCCCTCCTGTCAAATTGTGCCTCTTTAGATACTGACGATGGCACAGATCGGATCTGATTTCTCCTTGCCTCTTTGGACACTGAATCCTGAATTTCCCATGACTCATCTTGGGAGCCAGTCTGATAACGATAAGCTGGATCATCTCCACCCAAGTGGGCTGCTTCTTTACAAATCGGTGGTGCTGAGACCTCATTACTCCCTTGGCAAAACCTGTGCAGATGTTCATACTGAGTTGGCAAATTTAAGGTGGTGGGTTAGTAACCAAACTGGTATTTAAGACAAGAGAAGTATGGTATTTAAGACAAGAGAAGTATGATGTGAAGGAAACCAGAGGATCAGAGAACAGTAAGACTGATGGGAAGTCGCGAAATATCAAAGTGAACATCAGCGTGCATCATGAAGTCTGGAAAGACAGCTTGGAACCAAAAAACAATAGGGAAAAATGGACAAGGCAACAGACAAAAGAAGGTGATTAGTAACTCATGTTCTCCCCCAAGCACCATTGACCTCCTCGTGGAGAAGAGATTGTCTCAAGCTTGCCTTTCCTAGGGAGTTCAGCTAGAATCTAGGTAAGCGTAGGAGTAAAAAAAGTAAAGGTAAATCCTGATGAAGAATCACAGAATCTTTCCTTTGATAAATGCTTGTCAAGAAGATGTTTGTCACTGGTCATGTTGTGAGAAGTCATGCTTGAAATAAAACTTTAGTGGAACCAATTTGTTCAGTGCTGGGCTTACACAAACATGATAAATCGGTCCATTTTTTCTTAGGCTGCTTTAACGTGCTGTGGCTCTGTAGCTCAGCCTGATGAGTAGGACATGGCTGTGTTGGTAATTATGTTGCTTTCATGACCTGAGTAATCCCTTCACTAGGTGCTGCTTCCAGGAAGCATCTTTCGGGGGTGAGGTTGCCTGGAGTTGGCCTAAACTCCGCTGGTTCTGGAAGTGTATGCACCATACCTGCCCTGGTTATTACTTCAGTAAAATGAAAGGTCTTTTGGACATAGAAAAAAGTGTCATTTAGGAAACATTTCTAGTGGTTCAATTTGTTGCCTAAATATCTCATTTAGCCTGAATAGTCTCTGTATTGTTCTAGAATGTTTAACCTTTTATTATGAAACTTCTGTTTCTCATAGGTCTTGCCCTCACAAAAACATAACATAATTTTTGAAACGTACCTTGGTGTTACAAAACCAAAACCATCTTGTACAAATTTAATTTTGTTAGTTTGTTTTTTTTAGTGATGAAGTTGACATATCCCTGAATAGGCATCAGGACTCTGGGTTTGCTTCCTAGATCAGTCTTGTGGTGATCTGGGGAAATTTGCTAAGCGTCTTGCAAATGGAGTTTTCTCATCTCTTAAATGAGAATGAAAATTCCTTCATCAGGGAGATTGTGAAGAAACCTGTGGTAGCCCTTTGAAAACCACAGGGTTATACAAATATATGGTGCTATTCTTGGACTGAAACTGAAACCCTAAGCCTTGCACAGAGAAATAGAGCAGCAGAATTGGTAGTTTATAAGCTTGGGTGTTCTTATCTTCTTTCCTTCTTTTATGGATGTTTGCTTATCTTGCTGCATCCAAAGTGACTCCAGCACAGCCCTGCTGCCATTTTGAACATTCATACATCAGTTAACCAAATTCATAGGCTAATATTTATCTAATTTAAGCCAATCTGAAATTCTACATGCATTGCACCCCCGTGGGATCACTTTGGTTGTCTTCACACAATCTGTGCCTTATTTTACTTAGTCCAAGTTACCCATCGTTTACTGAGTAACATCAAATCTATGTAAGGTAGGGTGTATGGCATGGCCCCTGTTCTCAAGGACTTCCCCTCTGGTGAAATGAAAATGAGCTAGCTGTAAATTTGCTGTATGAAAAGTAGAAACATCTAGTGACTTGAGGCAAACTGTGCTGTAGGTAAAATGAAGTTTGGAGCACTCTTCACATGCCCCATTATGATGTTCTTTGCTCATGTACGGTAGCTCTCAATTGCCCAGAGGCCCAGTCTAAGCCATGGCTTCTCCCTTAATGCCTTTTTAACATCTACTGTCCTAGCTCCTCTGGCGACTAGGTAAGAGCTAATGAAATCAATCAACCATATATTCATTCAATATGTACTTCGTGAACATCTGCCATATGATGTATTGGGTTTTGAAATATTTTGAAGCTCAGAGGAGAAAACTGCATTAGCCGAGTTTTATGCTAATGGTGAAATTTCTCATGCCAGGAATAGGATTGTAGAGGAAATTTGAGAGGGTCAGTGGAGGTGTCAGCTAGTCTCCTATCGCTGTGCGATTACCCTTCTTACGTGTTAAACTGATTTTTAAGTCATTTTTTTGTTGTTATTGAACTTCACTAATTTATTGCAAATTTAGTGAGCTATGACATATGCTTAAAGCCAATGTAACTGTAGTTTTAATATTTTTGTCACTTTCTGATTTTTTCCATTTTTAAAATTGTATTATTGAGGTACAATTAGCATACAGCACTATATTAGTTTCAGGTGTAAAACAATGATTTGATATTTGTATATATTGCTAAATGACCACCATAATAATTCTAGTTAATATCCATCACCATACGTAGTTATATAATTTTTTTTCTTCTGAAGAGCAATTTTAAGATCTACTCTCTTAGCAACTTTCAAGTATGCAATATACAGTATTATTAACTATAGTCTCCATGCTGTACATTACATCCTCATAACTTGTTTTATAACTGGATGTTTATACCTTTTGATTCCCTTCACCCATTTTGCCCACTCCCACACCCCCCAGCCTCTAAGCAACCAGCAATCTGTTCTATGAGCTTGTTTTGTTTGTTTGTTTTAGGTTCCACACATAATTGAGATCGTGCAGTATTTGTCTTTCTAGGTCTGACTTATTTGACTTAGTGTAATGCCATGTCCATCCATGTCACAGATGAGAGAAGATTTCATTCTTTTTTTACCTAAGTCTTGATTGAGGTTTGGATAACTGAAGGGTGGGTTAGGCAGAACTAATTTAATGTTGATTTTGGATTTCTTAAAAAAAAAAAAAAATTATGAATAGGACTGCATTAGATATTCTGGGGATTTATTTCAAACAGAAGGTTTTCTCAGAAATACTTGTTTTACTCTTTTCTATAACTAATTGTTGGAAATGTCTCAGTCTAATACAAAACTGGCTTTTACCCATTTTCCTTGGTTTCTAAGGGTTTTTCTGCATGAGAAAGCTAGGATTGGGTGATTAGGTACTGCTAGATAAACTGGTATAACTCAAATGCCCCCAGGTAGTCAAGAGTTGTTGTCACCTCACTGGGAGACACTCAATTTCCGATGGCCACCGTCAATAAACAATCCACACATTGCTAAGGGTTCATTAAATTCTCTGTGGTATCTGGTAACTAGTGGCAGTTGTGTTTGTGAGAGACAGCAGCGAGGTCAGACCTCATGTGCAAAGTCAGGTAAAGGCAGAGCATTGCTGTCTCTCGCTCTCAGGATTATGCTTTCCCAGAGAGTCATCTCAGGCAAGCTCCATGCACAGAGAATGTCCATATGATGCCAGCACAACAGCTCACAAATACAAAATTTAAGTACTCAGCCATGTGTCTCTAAACAGGGCATTTGGTGGGCCCTCTTCTCCCCTGAATGGATCATTCCATTGTTTTGGCAGGATATAACTACAGCTTCAATTACATTGCTTGGAAAATAAGAGGCGCCTCAGAGAACATTTTTTTTTCAAGGCCACTTAAAGCGTTGATTAACAAAGACACCAGCAGGGACCAAATGAATACTTAGTTCACAATAGCACTAGAAATATTGCAAGCAACACAAAGCAAGCCAAAGAAAGTACTTAATTAGAGTGTGTAAACTTGACCTTTCCCGGGCACTATGACATCTTGTAGAAAGTATAATCCAGAGGCACAGAGTTCCTGTAGAGAGCTCAACACCCTTAGGTTTGCTAAAGTTCTCATGCATAAGGGGTGTTGATACCCTGGAGCGCTTTGTCTTGTACTTCTGCATACGTGTACAGAGGGCTTCTAGATTGTGTTAGTTTCTGTAAGTACTAAAATGTGATTAAGAAACAAATTCTTTAAAACTTGAATGAATGTTTGGAGACAAGTAGAATAATTTATTTTGGGGGTTTTGTCCCCTCTGGGAAACATTCAATGTAATTGAATCAAAACATGACCTTGAAGTTCACAGTGCATTTATTATTTGCCCCCGCACCCCCTTCTCACTCTGCCTGCATTCTTAGGTGAAAGGAGTGATGCTCTGAGGTAGCATCCACAGAGCCCTAACCAGGGTAATTTCAAGTGTGTTCTCCTAAATTTGCACTCTAGCTGTAGACCGGGCTGGTCCTGTGGCTGTGCAACCTGGATGTGAGTGTGTGTTCTTGAGAATGAGAGAGACAGTATATGTCTATGTGTATAAGAGGAATGTGCATTGGAATGAGAGACGCGTGGGATGTTGTAGACACTTTAGCAGCCTTCTTCCTGCTGTAGAGAGCATGGCTCTTGGGAACTGAGAACTGACTCACTCTCCTCTTACAATTGGGCAAGTAGGATAATTTATGAGAGATTCCTTCTCAGCCCCTTTTCCTGATTCATTTCATCTCTCCCAATTTACAAAGTAAGACATTGGACAGCCCAACGTTTCAGTCCTTGACCCTCTTCCCTTTTCTATTTCAACTAATTCCCTAGGTAATTTCAACCTTGCTGCAGAACTCCAGATTCTTATATATATTAATAATTGCGTATTTGATATTTCTTCTTGAATATCCAATAGGTTTTCATACTTAACATGTCCAAAACCAAAAGTCTAATATCCCCATTCTCCCCAAACCTAGCTGTATGATCAGTCTTCATAGAAAGTAACGCCACCTTTTCTGTTTCTAGGCCAGGCACTGAGGAGTCACTGTTGACTTTCTCTGAAATTTCATATCCAAACTACCAGTGAATCTTATTGGCTCTGCTTTCAAAACATCCAGAATCCATCCACTTTCCCCACTTATCCTACTAGCACTCTGGGCAAGCCACCATCATTTCTCTCCTGGATTATTCTGATAGCTTCCAGACTGGTCTCCCTGCATGTACTCTTGCTCCTGAGTATTTATTCTTCACATAGCAACCAGAGTGATCGTGTCACTCTATCACTCTTCTATTTGCAATGCTCTTAATTGCTTCCCTTTTTACAGCCTGAAAGCAGAAGTCCTTACAGGACTGAATAGGTGGGCCCTCTGTGATCTGGCCCCTGCTTTCTCTCTGACCTCACCTCCCAACACACTTCACCTCACTTCCTGCTATGCCATCCTTGGTTCTGTCTCTTCAGTCACACCTAGTAGACTTCTGCCTCAGGGCCTTTGTGTGTGCTGTTCCCTGTCTTTCACCTTCAGGTACTTTGTATGGTTTATGCCCTAATTCAGGTCTCTGGTAAAATGCTACCTCTTGGACTTAGCTGTATAAAATAACACAGTAATAGCCTCCTCATGCTACCATTACCTCAGTCCTTTATTTTTCTCCATAGTACAAACCACTGTGTATTATACAGCTTAATGAACCAAATTGTGGAGGGGAGGGGCAGACTTTGCTTATGGATGCTACTGGCACTCCCAAGTCTTACTCAAGAATGAGCAAGAGGGAAAAAGAGAAAGGAAGAGCCATTGGAAGGGGAAGTGCAAGCTATAGAAAGAAAGGAAAACCTGCCATTCAATGCCACTTTGTCAGCAGTGTCCAAGTTGCTTGTCTTGAACCAGTTTCCTAGAGTAATCTCTTCTGTGGAGAGCAATTCTATCAACACAGCTGCCAGTAAAGATGAGCCATAATATATATGAAATGAAGAAATTCTGGAAATTTATAATTTAAGGTTCAGGCCTTTGAGTTTTTCCTGCGAGTCTTACAGGGGTTAAGCAGGTTCCTGATTCCTGTTATTCAAGCTTCTCTGTCCCTTTGCCTCTGTAGCTCCTGTTGTCACCTCCTTACTCATAACCCTACCCTAGTTATGTTCTCATTAAGAAGGACTATTAGCAAGTTGTACAAATGAAGGTGTTTAAAATACATTAACAGTTAATTAAGGCTTCTCTGCTGTTACATGTAGAGGAGGATAAAGACCATTAACACTAAAGCGGGGGCCGGAGTAATTTGCCTTAAATAAAAAGTGAGGAGCTAAGCACAAGATCTTTGACGATTTTTCTATTTGTGAATCTCCATGTGCTTGCACACATGAGGACAGCCTTATCTTTTTTTAATATGCAAGGTAGAGGTCGTGTAGTATGCAATTATGGACAATGAAATATGTTCATGGGCTTGGTTTGTGGTATTTCCAACTGAGAAGTAGAAGCTGTTCTAAAATGGAACAATTTTCGCCAGCTCTAAAAATAGAGATTAACTCCTCCTCCACCCCCCCAGGCCCCACTTTCCTGCCAGTTCTCCAGTTCTCACCCGCCCTAGCCAAGGCTGTAGAACGGGAATCAAGCCAGCTCCCTGGGCAGATTTCTTTAACAACTAGTACTGCTATTTCTGATCTTTGTATCTTTTTTTTTTTTTTAAAGCAAAAATTCACATCTGTGAAAAGATTAAACCTATTGGGAATGATAGTGTTTCAAGTGCTCATTGCCTTTTTACATAAATCATTTTAACTGTCCCCCCGCCCCCCCCCCACCGTAGGTTTTGATTTTTCTTCAAAAATGCAATTGGTGTAGCCATCATAGTGCACAGACCCTCGTGCACAGTCCATTCTGACTGGGACCAGATAGGACAAATGTGAGACGCCAACATGACTTGGGCATGTTGGCACCCAGGGTGAGTGAGCTCAGGGGGCTTCTGAGCAGGTTTATCCACAGCCCTTACGGAGCATAAAACTGCCTATGTTTTACAGAGTTAGCCTCAGAAGACAATCAGATTGACCCATAATTCACTAGGAACATAGAAGGTGAGATTCAATGTAACTCAGGACTATTTTAAACATCCCTGTCCAACCCCCACCAGAATTTCAATCAGATTGACAATATTAGCTTAATTAGCCAAAATTGAACTACCAGATGTAGAAGTACCTGGAATTTCTCCTTGAACATAATTTAGAGACACAGGATAAATGGGTAGGGGTGTTAGAGCTGGTGATGTTTGGTGTGAAATTTGGTAGGCTCAGAAAGCCTATTTACAACAATTTTCCTAAAAATCAATTTCAAGGATAAATCTCATAGACTTTTTGTGTCGACTCTTATGTATGATATGAAATGATGCCCTTGAAGTGTCATATACAAAATTAAAGAAATCTTAGATCAAATTTATCTTAAAGATAAAAAGATATGTATTATCTTTTAATATATATCAGGTTAATGTATTCAATATTTTTGGAAGATTTCCATGAGCTATTCAGGTTAACACTGATTTAAGTTACTAAGTTTCTGGGGCTTTCACATATATGTGAGAAACGATATTTAATTATCCTATGGAATGTTGAAGACAAGGATCTAATATATAAAGGCAGATCCAGGTTTTGTGGGGCCTGAAACATAAAATTTGGAGGAACTTTTAAAGGAAAACAAAAGTTTAGGTACAAATGGAATATTTATAATGAGAAAAGCCATCACAATCAATTACAGATTAAAAAAATACTGACAAATACCAACATTATCATGTAATATCCAGAAAAATTATGTAACATTTTCATGGATTGCCTCCATTGTTCATTCTTTGCAAAACGTTTTTGGCTGCATCGTCTTTGATCCCTTCAACAACAACAATTTTTGTGATATTTTTTACAGAGAGCTTAAAAAAATAATTACCTTCCCTCTGTCAAGGTTGATTGGACTTTGTTTTTTATTGCTAATTTAGGAACATTTTAGATTTTATTAGTAATGTCATATACTTTTTTTCTTTTCTTTCTTTTTTTTTTTAGCATTGCTGTTAAATTAGGGAAACTCAATCAAATTTCTTTCACTGTAACTTTCTACAAGATTTCAAAGACTTTTCCATAGACTGATTTCTGGCTCTGAACATTTATTTCAAGGCTTGTTTTCTCCTTCCCCACCCCATTCCTTTTTGGTGTTGAGAAATGAAGGCCACATTTATTTTGCAATCTCTCCCTGCATCATTGGGTCATGATGCAGGGGGAATTGGGACAGTGTGCGGCAAGAGCATTCATGGAAGCCATTTCTAAACTAGGACCCCTAGCAAGAACTAGCCTTACATAGAAGCACATAAATGTATCTGCCAAATCCCAACTAAATGTACTTACTCCCAACTCAGCTGCTGCTTAGCAGGGTTCCAAAATGCCCATAGATGTTACCACACCACCTGGGAGGTGTATGTGTTTGACAGGGTGTGTGAAGGAGGAAAAATTGGAATTGAAGGAAGCAATCTTAATGGTAGTGGTAATAGATCTCACTTTTGCAGAATTTACAAAAAACGTAAGTCTGTCTGAACACATTGCTAGGGCTCCTCCCACGTCCTTGGAAGAGGCCCATGCAAGTGACAGTCCTAAAGCTTAAGCTTCATTATCATCACAGTAAATCTGCCCATTGCTAATATATATTAGCGATTCATCAAATCCATCACCAAGAGTGCTCTCCAGAGTAAGAGTATGGCACTTTCCCTCACCAGCAACTCCAAACCCCCAGAGTCACATTCAGTTCTCATAATTTAAGCATGTGATTTAAAATCTCCTTGTATTTAATGATTCTGTCTATTACTCCTCCTATTAGCACCCTTGCCTTCATTAAAAACTACTGAGAAAGAAAGTCTTTTTTTTTTTTTTTTTTTGAGGATATGCAAATGTTGGGCTGACTCTGGGCTTGAGATGGAGTTAACACCCATTCATTCCCTTGGATTAACTCAGATGAGCTATTACCATAAACAGCACTATTATACTTTCCTTCCACATTAGTTTTGCTGGTGATTTTAATTTAATACTCAATGTGGGATATGCATATCTATCAGTTGGACTGCTGTTAGGAGTCTTGTCTGCTAAATGCTTTCTTACAGTAATGGCATTGTCAGGCTGCGTGTCAGATTCATTTTGTGCAGAAATAGCCTGTCAAGTATACCTGACCTGTTTTCCTTCCACTGAAGGGATTAAGATCTTGACTGGTGACTGTATACACGTGTTTATGTCAGTCCAGATGGGTTGGCTTGCATCTGTTACACGTTACACTAATTAGTGGTAGAATCCAGAAGGTTTAATTGTTTATCTTTGTGATTGGAAATTGACATGTTAGGAATTGTGTAAGAATTAGCATAATTTTCTTAAGTATTATTCATGTAATTTCATAATTTGATAGCAAAGTACAATATGTAAGAATTGGTTTATTCTCTTACTAAGTATCATGGAAGGGTAATGTTTTTCTTGAGATTTTTAATTACCTCCATCTAAATAATTTTCAGGTTTTTTTCAATTATAGTTGACATTCAATATTTTGTATTAGTTTCAGGTGTACAGCATAGTGGTTAGACATTTGTATAGTTTATGAAGTGATGCCCCCAATTAGTACCCGCCTGGCACTATATATACTTATTACAATATTATTGACTATCTTCCCTATGCCGTACTCTGTATCCCCACAATCACCTCGCAACTAACAATTCCTACTTCCCAATCCCTGTGCCTTTTTAACCCCGCCCCTTAACCCCCTCCCATCTGGTAACCATCAGCTTGTTCTTTGTATCTAGGAGACTGTTTCTGTTTTTTTTCCCTTAGATTCCACATATAAGTGAAATCACATGGTATTTTCTTTATTTCGCTTAGCACAACACCCTCTAGTTCCATCCATGTTGTCACAAATGGCAAGATGTCATTATTTTTTTTTTTTTTATGGCTGAGTAACATTCAGTTGTATGTATGTACCACATATTCATTATCCGGTGGTCTGTTGATGGGCACTTAGGTTGCTTCCATATCTTGGCTATTGTAAATAGTGTTGCAGTGAACATAGGGGTGCATATATCTTTCTGAATATGTGTTTTGGTTTTCTTTGGCTAAATACCCAGAAGTGGAGTTGCTGGGTCATAGAGTAGCTCTATTTTTAATTTGAGGAAACTTCATATTGTTTTCCATAGTGGCTGCACCAATTTACAACCCGACCAACAGTGCACAGGGGTTCCCTTTTCTCCACGTCCTCGTCAATACTGTTCTTTGTTGATTTATTAATAATAGCCATTCTGACAAGAGTTAGGTGGTTTCTCATTGTGACTTTAATTTGCATTTCTCTTGTGATTAATGATATTGAGCATCTTTTCATATGTCTGTTGGCCATCTACGTGTCCTCTGGAGAAATGTCTATTCAGGTCCTCTGCCCATTTGTTAATTGGATTGTCTGTTTTTTTGGTGTTGAGTTGTATGAGTTCTTTATAAATTTTGGATATTAACCCCTTACCAGAAGTATCATTGACAAATATCTTCTTCCATTCAGTAGGCTGTCTTTTCTTTCTTTTTTTGTTTTGTTTTATGGTTTCCTTTGCTGTGCAAACACTTTTTAGTTTGATGTAGTCACATTTGTTTATTTTTTTCTTTGGTTTCCCTTACCCGAGGAGATATGTCAGACAAAATATTACTAAGAACAGTCTAAGAGTTTACAGCCTGTGTTTTCTTCTAGGACTTTTATGGTTTCGGATCTTATATTTAAGTCTTTAATCCACATCGAGTTTATTCTTGTATGTGAAATAAAAAGGTGGCCCATTTTCAGTTGTTTTTGTTTTTTTTTAATTAAAGTTTATTGGGGTGACAATTGTTAGTAAAGTTACATAGATTTCAGGTGTACAATTCTGTATTAGATCATCTATAAATCAAATTGTGTGTTAACCACCCAGAGTCAGTTCTCCTTCCATCACCATATATTTGATCCCCTTTACCCTCATCTACCACCCCCTTCCCCCCTTACCCTCTGATAACCACTAAACTATTGTCTGTGTCTATGAGTTTTTTGTTTCTCATTTGTCTTGTTCTTTTGTTGTTTTGGTTCATATACCACATATCAGTGAAATCATATGGTTCTCTGCTTTTTCAGTCTGACTTATTTCGCTTGGCATTATAATCTCAAGATCCATCCATGTTGTCACAAATGGTACCATTTCATCTTTTCTTACCGCCGAATAGTATTCCATTCTGTATATATATACCACAATTTCTTTATCCATTCATCTATTGAAGTACATTTTGGTTGTTTCCGTGTCTTGGCCACCGTAAATAAAGCTGCAATGAACATTGGAGCACACTTGTCTTTATGTATAGATGTTTTCAGGTTTTTTTGGTAGATACCCAGGAGAGGGAGTGCTGGGTCATATGGTAATTCTATTCATAATTTTTTGAGGAAACTCCACGCTGTCTTCCATAGTGGCTGCACCAATCTACATTCCCACCAACAGTGTATTTTATTTTTGTGTGGCATATATCTGTCCAGTTATACCAGTAATATTTATTGAATAGACTGTCTTTATCCCATTGTATATTCTTGCCTCCTTTGTCATAGATTAAATGACTGTATAGGCGTGAGTTTGTTTCTGGGCTCTCTATTCTGTTCCATTGATCTATGTCTGTTTTTATGCCAGTACCGTGCTGTTTTGATTACTAAAGCCTTATACTGTAGTTTGATATCAGGTAGCGTGATACATCCAACTTCGTTCTTCTTTCTCAAGATTGCTGTGGCTACTGGGGGTCTTTTATGGTTCCATATAAAGTTTAGGATTATTTGTTATAGTTCTGTGAAAAATGCCATTGGTATTTTGATAGGGATTGCATTGAATCACTAGATAGCTTTGGGTAGTATGGATATTTTAACTGTGTTTTTCTTCTATCCATGAGCACAGTGTATGTTTTCATTTATTTGTATCTTCAGTTTTTTTCTTCAATGTCTTATAATTTTCTGAGTACAGGTCTTTTACCTCCTTGGTTAAATTTATCCATAGGTATTTTATTTATTTATTTTTTGATGCAATTATAAATGGGATTGTTTCTTAATTTCTCTTTCTGATGGTTTGTTATTGGTGTATAAAAATGCAACCTATTTTTGAATATTAATTTTATATCCTACTTTACTGAATTTGTCAATTCTAGTAGTTTTGTAATGGAATCTTTAGGGTTCTGTATAGTGTCATGTCATCTACACATAATGACAGTTTTACTTCTTCCTTTCCAATTTGAATGTCTTTTATTTCTTATCTGATTGCTGTGGCTGGGACTTCCAATATTATGTTAAATAATAGTGGTGAAAGTGGGCATCCTTGTCTTATTCCTGAGCTTAAGGAAAATGCTTTTAGCTTTCCCCCGTTGAGTATGATGTTAGCTATGTGTTTGTCATATATGTCATATATGACCTGTATTATGTTGAAGTATATTCCCTCTATTTCCACCTTACTGAGAGTTTTTATCATAATTGGATGCTGGACGTGGTCAAACTCTTTTTCTGCATCTATTGATATGATCATATGATTTTATCTTTCATTTTATTTCTGTGGCATATCATGTTAATTGATTTGCAAATATTGAACCAACCTTGCACACCAGGAATAAATCCCACTTAATCACAGTGTATGATCTTTTAAATGTATTTCTGAATTCATTTGTTAATATGTTGTTGAGTGTTTTTGCATATGTATTCATCATGGATATCAGCCTATAATTTTCTCTCTTTTTTTGTAATATCTTTGCCTGGCTTTGGGATCAAAATAATGGTGGCCTCATAGAAGGATCTTGGGAGGCTTCCCTTCTCTTGAATTTTTTGGAATGGTTTGAGAAGAATAGGTGTTAATTCTTTGAATGTTTGGTAAAATTCACCTGTGAAGCCATTCAGTCCAAGACTTTTGTTTGAGAGTCTTCTGATTACTGATTTGATTGTGTTAGTAGTAATTGGTTGGTTGGTTCAGATTTTCTGTTTCTTCTTGATTCAGTCTTGAAGATTGTATATTTCTAAAAAATTTATCGATTTCTTCCAGATTGTCCAAATTGTTGGCATATTATTGCTCATAGTATTTTCTTATAATCCTTTGTATTTCTGTGGTGTCCATTGTCACTTCTCTTCTTTTGTTTCATATTTTATTAATTTGGATCCTTTTTTTTTTTTCCTCGATGACTCTGGTTAAAGTTTTATCAGTTTTATCTGTTCAAAGAACCAGGTCTGGTTTTACTGATTTTTTGGTATTTATTTTAAGACTCTATTTTGTTTCTTTCTGCTCTGATTTTTATTATTTCCTTCTTTTTACTCACTTTTGTTATTTTTCTAGTTCCTTTAAGTGTAAGGTTAGATTGTTTTTTGGATATTTTTCTTGTTTCTGTAGATAGGCCTGCATTGCTATGAATTTCCCTCTTAGGATTTCTTTTGCTGTGTTCCATAGATTTTGGGTCATTGTGTTTTCATTTTCATTTGTCTCAAGGTATCTTTTGATTTCTTCCTTGATCTCATTGTTAACCCATTCATTATTTAGTAGCATGTTAGCCTTTATGTGTTGCATTGTTTAGTAGCATTGTTTAGTTGCATGTTAACCTCTATGTGTCTTTGTGTTTTTAGTTTTTTTCTTGTAATTGATTTCTAGCTTCATAACACTGTGGTCAGAGAAGTTGCTTGGTATGATTTCAGTCTTGTTAAATTCATTGAGATTTGTTTTGTGGCCTAAAATGTAGTCTGTTTTGGAAAATGTTCCATGTGCACTTGAATACAATGTATATTCTGCTACTTTGGGGTGAAATGCTCTAAAAATATTGATTAGATCCATCTACTCTAGTGTGTCATTTAAGGTCACTGTTTCCTTGTTGATTTTTCTGTCTGTAAGATCTGTCCATTGGTGTCAGTCAAGTGTTAATGTCCCCTACTATGACTGTATTACATCGATCTCTCCCTTTATGTCAGTCAATATTTGCTTTATATATTCAGTTGCTCCTGTGTTGGGTACATTGATGTTTACTAGAGTTATGTTCTCTTGTTGGATTGATTCCTTTGTCATTATGTAATGTCCTTCTTTGTCTCTTATTGTAGTCTTTGATTTAGAGTCTATTTTGTGTGATATAAGTATTGCTACTCCAACTTTTGTTGTTGTTGTTTCTATTTGCATGAAATATCTCTTTCCATCCCTTTTCTTTCAGTCTACATGTCTTTCAATCTGAAGTGGGTCTCTTGGAGACAACATATGTATAGGTTGTTTTTTCTTATCCATTCAGCTACCCCATCTCTTTTGATTAGAGCATTTAACCCATTTACATTTAAAGTGATTATTGATAGGTACATAGTTACTCCATTTTGTTATTCATATTTATGTTATTTCCCTTACCCCTTCTCCTTAAAGAAGTTCCTTTAATTTCTTATAATACTGGCTTGGTGGTGATGAATTCCTTTAGCTTTTTCTTGTCTGGGAAGTTCTTTATCTCTCCTTCAATTTTAAATGATAGTCTTGCTGGTATTCATCACCTTGAATATTTCATGCCAATCCTTTCTGGCCTACAAAGTTTCTGTTGAGAAATCAACTGACAGTCTTATGGGAACTCCCTTGTAAGTAACTAGTTTCCTTTCTTTTACTACTTTTAGGATTCTCTCTTTGTCTTTAACCTTTGAAATTTTATTATGTGTCTTGGTGCTGGCCTCTTTAGGTTCATCTTGTTTGGGACTCTGCACTTCCTGGACCTGTATATCTATTTCCTTCACCATGTTAGGGAAGTTTTCTGTCATTATTTCTTCAAATATATTCTTGATCTCTTTCTTTCTCCTTCTGGTAATCCTATGATGCAAATGTTTTTATGCTTAAAAATGTGAAACACCTCATGAATTTGCATGTCATTGTTGCACAGGGGCCATGCTAGTCTTTATTATTCCAATTTTAGTATATGTGCTGCTGAAGCGAGTACTAGAGGCTGATTTTTAAAAGGCCTGGACAATTGGGTAGACTGTTGTTACTATTCAGATTTCCAAAGAAAATGTGATTATAAAATACCAAAGAGCAAGAAAAGCTTTGAATGAAATACATTTCTACCATTTCCATTTAAATGCCTAGAATTAAAAGTAGAAGACATTTTGTAAATATCTTCAGTATATGCCAATCATTGTGTACCCCCAGACAGTTCATTCTCCATTTAAATCAAGAACTGTTAAAACTGGAAGAGTTACTTTATAGTTAATTTTACATGTTGAAATTAACAACACATAGATGAAAAGATTACCACATCCTTACATTTGAGAGTCTCCAAGGCAACATGCCTAGCCCATACATTCCAGCCTTTCATAGAGCCTCAACTTTTAGATGCAGATATGCAGACATAGATCATAAGGCATTAGAGAAAAGCTTTCAATATGTAAGACACACTGAAATGAATAAATTGAAAAAAAAGGAAGTATAGGGAATGGAGACAAGAAAATTTCAAAAATAACCATGTTTAATCTTAAAGAGATTTGTGATAGTATTGCATTCATGCATTAAGAAGAGGATGCTATAATAAAAGAGCAATTAAGAATAGACAAGAGGTCTTGCAGATAAAAACATACTTAGCTAAAATTAAGGAAAAAAAACAAACAAAAGACGATTTGGAAGATAACTCTCCTAAAAAGTAAATAAAAAGAAAATGTGGAAAATAGAAGGTGAAATATATTTTCTTCTTAATTCTGCAATAATACAGACTAACAACACCAGAGAACTTTAGATCTGAAAACATTTCTTTAGAGATAATTTTACCAGTCTCTCCATTTGACGCAGGAGACAAAGAAGCATAAAAATATTCACATGACTTGTTTAAAGTCATAGGGCAGTACTCAAAGTTTGACTTGCTATATGATGATTGCTTCATATATTATATTTTAGAATTTTCTGGAAGAAATCCACGACAGAATTCATATCATCATTGATTCATTCATTTACTCTTTCAGCTAACATTTTTTAAAAACACCTTCTATGTACAAGGCACACTGCTCAGCATTGGAAATGCTAACCTGAATAAGATGAGGCTCTAGATTGTTGGATCAGAGTCTACTAAAGATCTGCCCCTAAGTATTTTATTTTTAGGAATCACCATAATGACAGTAGCACTTACCTTTCTTAGGTTTCTAAGAGGTGGTGACTCCTGCTCTGAGTTTAGGAAGATGAGTTGGAGTAATTCAGACAAAGATATTAGGAAAGGACATATTGGACAGACAGAGTAGCATGCAGGGAAAGTAACTCAGGACAGGTCATGGTGTTCCGAGCAGCTTGGCATGGCTGGAATTAGGAAAGCTTGTGAGGACATGTGGGAGATAAGCAGAACCCTTGTCTTCATGGCATCAGGGAACTTTTGAAGGATGGAGAATAATACATAATTATATTTGCTTTTTAGAAGGATCAGTGTGACAGTAACATGGAGAATGACTCTCAGAGCAGAAACTAGGGGGCAAGGGATGTAGGGAAAGCAGTGGTCCAGGCATGAGCTGATGAAGGTTAAGGGCACTAGAGCTGCATGGTTGGATCAGCTGAGGTTATAGGAGGAGACAGTGAGGTGTGGGTAGGTGCTTATGATTTCAGCCTTGAACTTGCTGATTGTGGGGAGCTTGAGACGTCCAATAGGCACTTGGATATGCTGGTCAGGAGCGCAGGGCATGAGTCCTGGCTAGAGGCACAGGTAGGTTATTATCAATGATCCAGCTGAATAATTCAAACTGATAATCTGGCCAGGGGCTCACCTCTTTCTCCTTTCCTTCTAAGTGTTGCCCAGTGTTCAATCTGAGGGGTGTGGCCTGTTAGCAACATGATCTAGTTAGTCTCACTTCTTCCTCCATTTTATGACTTACAATTTTTTGTGTGTGCGTTGGACATCTAGGGTAATCCTCATAGGGAATCTAGCTTATGTTGTCTTCCTTGAAGGAGATTGGATTTTCTTCTGGCCAGTAGTAAAATTGCTGGTGGATCCTTTGGACCCTGTCAGACTTGGTTTCATTCTACGTTAGGACAACCCTGTTTTAGGTTTTGTTCTTAGTCCGCGGGCATAACCCTTACTTAGGGAGTGGTGTTTTTGCCAAAGGTGTGGCCTCTCTGTGATCTTAGCTGAATGCTAAGGTGTTTGGTGAGGTGTCTTCACTCTGGATGCTGCAGAGCCCCAGTGTTTTTTAGCATACTGTAACATCTGGTGTCGTTGCTCATCTCTCAGCCTTGCAACAGCTTCTCTCTGCTAGGCCTGACAGAGTCTCATTCCATACTTGTACAGCTCAGCCCTTAGTCAAGGACTTGTGGGAGACTGCCAAACTTCTGGGTTAACCCCTGGGGAGCTCCCTCCTGCCCAGTTCCCAGCCCCCCAAAATGCAGTTGCTTCAGTGGCTGCAAGCTCCAAAGTCTGTCTCCTCTGTTCAGGGACACAGTGCTATGCTTGGGTTCCACCTCTCAGTGCCAGTTCTGGGAAGTGCTCCTGGCAGAAGACCAGGGCAAACATGGGCTTACCTTGTGTGCTTCTCTTTCAAAGATTACTGTTTTCTATTGCCTGTTGTCTAGTATCTGAGGACAGTTGTCAGTATCCCATTCAACTTTTTCGTTGTTTATGTCAGGAGGGCAAGTCCAGTTCCAATTATTTGTCATGACTAGAAGGAGAAGTAATAGCCTCTGTTGAATGCATGTTAGAGTTACATAAGTGAAACTCTGTTAGCCTGTATTCTTTTTCTACCAGATCTCTGCCAGGCTCAGCCTTTCAGACCCAGTGTTTATGTGGCTCTTCATTCTTGGTTCCAAGACTATTTTCCTTTATTTTCTCACCTTTACCCTTATTGAATTATTTCCCTTTTCACCATTTGCCTGAATTTAAGAAATGGGACATTATAGCACTTAACACCCAAAGTTCTGTGCATATAAATGTGAACTACTTTTGGGAGTGTGCTATTTCCTTCCCAATTTGGAGAGAAATTCACGCTTCTTCAGTTTCTTCCCTGTTACCTTCAGATTTCCCCTCTTCCCTAGAGAGCTCCCCGTGAATCATGGAAGAGGCCCTCTGGGAAATCTTTGGGGTCTATCTCCTTCCTTTACAGAACCTGGTCAGTCTCACTTCTGAACACAATGCTTTTGGGGATGATTGAGAGTTTTACTCCCTATTGCTGAGAGGGAGCAGTAATATACCAGGGTGTTCATATTCATTGCAGAGGGATGGAGTGGACAGAGGGAGACAGAGGTCTTTATATTAGTGTGATGAATAGTTTTACATCTGGTCATAATCCCAGCATTTTTATTTAAAGCAAGCTCATCATGACTCACCAGGTTTTATCTTCACTTTCCCCCTCTCCACACTTAAACTTTCCTTTTGTTTTTTCTTCTCCTTTTAGCATCGAAACAATCAGATGTTTATATATTACCCAAAGCAGAAAACAGGAATAAATTACAATGAAAATTACTGCCAGTTTTTAAGCTCTTGTAAAAACAAACTAGTTTAATGTTTCTGACTGACACTTTTCAATAAATAAATAATGAAATAAGTTAGAATTAGTTATGTCTGTCTGCATATGTTAGCCTCAAAGAGTGCTTTAATGAAGTACTTTTAATGTGTTACACATAATTATGTTTACCTTTAATTTGGCATGAAAATGACATCTCCAGCACCAAGTTCAGTGGTGTATTTTAGAACGTATCAGTAGAGGAATGTGTTTCATGTCTTGAGGACCTGTTTTTTTCCCCCCATACCATTATTAAAGTCTCAAATCATATATATATATTTCTGACAAATCTGATTGTGCCAAAATTTTAGACCCTAAAACCAGAGTACCACAATTAACACCATTTTCCTAGTCAATGAACCTTGCAGATTTGTAGTTTCGTGTCTGTACTAATAGTTCAAATGACATCTGATCTCTGTAGTGGAAAAGTGATAATTATTTCTAAAAGTCTGTGTGCAGAGAGCCTTGTGCCCATATATAGTGACCCTTTAGTTGCTGAGGGTTTTTCAGTAAGTGTCTGAACAGTGTAAGCAGAGGTGGCATAAGAGTAGTGCTGGGAGAGAGGATTGTGACCTGGGATACAGACAGGGGTTCCCTGGTATAGGAAGAGCTGCCCAAGCTGTGATTAGCATGTCAAATGAAAGTATATATATTCATAAGTCAGTAGGCATCAGGGCCATGATTTCTCATTACTGGCTGAACTCGGTTTCAGATTATCACTCTTTTGTCTCTCTTTTTGCATATGCATTTTTTCATGTATTTAGTCATTCTTCCTATATTTATCAATCACTGTTTGCTATTCACTGGGGCAGACATTGGGGATATAGGCCTGACAAATAAATTGTCAAGTAAATGGACCATACAACATAGTATAAATATTCTGATACAGTTACGTGAGCACGGGAAATGCAGTTAGACTGAAATGGAGGGGATCTTATGGAAGGCATCTGACGCAAGTCTTGAAAGGTAAATAGGAGTTAGGTGAGCAACGAGGAGGTGATGTGTATGGGAGAAAGGCATTCTAAACAGGGAACCTGAGAGAACAAGGCATGTTCGGGAAGCTATATAGTTTCATATGCTTGGACTGTAGAGTCCAAAACAGGGTAGAGGTAGAGGTGAGGTGGGGGACAGTGAGACATGGAGCTGGAGAGATGGACACACACCAGATTCTTGAACAGCCTTCACAGTTGTCACCTCTACCACCTTCTTCCCACCATTCACATACTCTTTGCAGAGTATGTAAACTTCAGCTCTGTTGACTGAATTGTCAAGAATTCTCATTTAGTGAAGCTTAATTTAATGTTTTTATTATTTTTGAGGGACTCTGCTAAAGCCCACCAGGGCTTTCTGGTCATGTAAGACCATGTTGATAATAAAATGTAATCTTTGTCAGGTACTTTCTATTTGAATGTTTTGTAATTCAACTATAGATCTAAATTGAAGAGATTATTCTGATACTAGGCTTTCAGACCGTATTCCAGAAGACTAGGGGAAGTGATTGTCCTGGTTGTGACCCAGATCCTTTTTGTTTTTGCTATTATCTGGTTCTCAGTTACTCTCCCACCTGCTTCTCTGCTCTGCACTGCTGTGGGCCACAACCTTGTACAGTTCCTTTCTCTTACCCTTGCATCAGTGCTGACATTTCAGTTGTAGTGAGTTCCCAGTCTCTCTGTCTATAATCACTCAAAGATCAGTCTTAGAATTAATCCATTATCTGTCTTGTCATTCTAGCTATTTTGGGTCTTAATTATTACCTATATAATCCATTTAAATGCCAGGGGTGTAACTTTTTGCCAATACTAACATGACATCTCTATTTTTTTCAGTGCTCCGTTTTTCTTGGTTTTGGTGGGAGGGTTCCTATGAAGATCCATCATTTGTGGAGGGAGGGGAGAAAGAAGAGCTTTTGCCATTTTTTTTTTTTTTTTTTTTGTGTGTTATGATTAAATATGCCTGACTCTTTGCCCTCTAATATAGCAGATGAGGTCAAATGAATTCAGTTTGCATCCATGGTGAAATTTTGCTCTGTATCTCTTCCAGACTTACTCAGTTTTGGGTTGAACTCACAGTAACATCACTGATGGTGATCATTTAATTATCCTGAATATAAATAGAAGAAGGAAATAGTGTCAATAATTTTGAAATTATATGTTAACCTCTGGTCTATAGATCATTGACTTTTAACTATCATTGTTAGTGTTTCAAATTATGTCATTAGCATATTTACTTTGAACCCAGAAAATGTCTGTTAAGAAAACTATATTTGACATTTTCTTACATGTTTATCTGGAAAATTGTTTCCAAAATGTATCCTGTGAAAAACTAGTTCTTAGGAATGTTAATTGGTATTAGTATAAAAATTGTCAAATTAAAATGGAAAATCTTGGGTTAAACAAAGTTAATCAGGCTTCTTTACTGTAATTCTTTTGGAGCCTTTAATATGCTAATGTGCTTTGTGAATCCCAGGCAAAAAAATAATAATAATAATTGCAGTGTTTGACCATGTAACTGTTTTGGGGGTATAATTTTCAGAACTAATATCGTGGGTTTTATGATAGTAACTATTAGCACCACTGATAGTAAATTGGGAAACTCTGATCTTGGAAAATTTAAATATACAGGTATAGCCCCCATTTTTTGAAAGTTCTCTTTACACCACTTCACTTTTACAGAAGATCTACATTAGTACCTGTGTTCACTAACTGAAATAATTCCAAAGTGGATTTTTTGCTTTTATGAAAAGGCAGAAAGCAAAAATAACAGGATGTATCCTAAGGTAATCCCTTCTTCACTGTGCACCATTTCGGCTTACAAAAGGTTGCAATGGAATGTTCTTCTTTCAGGTAGCAGAGAATGCTGTATTGCTTTCTCATTTAGAGACCAATATTAAAGAGTACAAATAGAATAGTAAGAGAATTAAGAAAATCTTGATGTCTTAATCTTTGAGTAGCGACTCAATAACAAAATATGCATAGATGGATCCAGCTATATTGTGGGTTCTCAGTTCATTTATTAGTCATTCAGCAAGTATGGATGGAGTCCTCCACTATGAGACAGGCTATGCTGGGTACTAGGGACACAACAGTGACCAAGATACCATTAATGAGTGAGATAAAGGTATAAAGGAATGGACACATCAATAGATAGTGGTGGTAAGTGCTATGAAGTAAATGAGAATGGCTGTGAGAGAGAATAACAGGGTGGGATCTACTCTGGCTAGAGTGGTCAGAGAAGGCCTCTCCCAGTAGGTGATGTTTAAGCTGAGACTTATAGGATGAAAAGATGCTATCCCCTTGAAAATGGGGGAGAAGATTGGAAGAGTAGTGAGTACAAATACCCTGAAGAGGGAAAGAATGTTTAAGGGGCCATCAGAGCCTAGTGTGGTTGGAGCATTGCAGACTAATGGGTGCAGAGCATGAAATGAGGTCAGAAATGTAGATAGAATATGTAAGGCCATGTAGACTGAGTTATATGTCTAACTTTTATTCAAAGAAACATAGGAAGCCTTTTTAGAGTTTGAAGGAGGGAGATGTCATAACCTGATTTACATGTTGGGAAGGTCATTGACTCCTGAATAGAGGGAATTGTAGGGGAAGGAGGAGAAGTATGGAGGCCGGTTAGAGGCTGGTGCAGGCCCAGGTGAGAGATGGCAAAGGTTATTGTGAACTAGGGTGAATGTATGGAAATGGAGAGAATTAGGCAGACTTGAGACATACACGTCAGTAAAATCCATACCTCTATAAAAACATTTATTGTAGCAAAGGCATATATTGAGTTGCCATATGTTTCTAAACTTGAGAGAGGATACACCTTTTCTTTCATTTCCTTTTGGTCCAAACCTTTCCATTATGGCCTTCAGAGGGAGGTACAGACCCATCTACCTTCCATAATCCTCCCTTAGACCCCAGGGAAGGGGAGGGTTATATGAACAATCAATTGGATTTAAGGTAGGATGAGGGACAAAATGTAAGTCTGGCCTATTTTTAGGGTTGGAGGCCACTTGTACCTGCCTCAGATTTAATTAAAAATCAATCAATCAATCAATCAATAAATACTAAATAACAAATACTCCATGTGATCTGTTTTGGGTTACCAGGAGTCTGCACTGGTGTACAAGTGCCTTGGAGATACCCATTCTTACATGTATCTTCCAAAGGGGCCATGAAGGCATTGTAAGTATCATAGGGCAGGATTTCAGTGTTGTGGATTTTGGTTCCTGGCTAAGTATCATCCCATCCCATTATGGCTAACATTAATGAGGTCATCTATAAAAAGAAGTTGAAAATGAGGTAGTATGCAGACCTATAGAGGTGCAACTTCCTCCAGATATTTAAAAATAGAGGGGATAATCCTATGAAGTCAATTCGTTGCTCATTTGGAAGAGAGGAGGGCAGAATAGCACAGCATCCCAGCCTTCTCATGTCATGGCACACATAGAAAATGATAGCATTTGTACAGCACGGTGGAGTGAGTGCGCCAGACCACTCACAGCTGGAGAAGACCAGAGTCAGGGTTTGGCCACCTTGGGCACTGCATGGCTGCTCCGATGGGGCTAGCATATTAGTGACCCATTTCATTTGCTGCCCACTAGATGTACCAGTTGGAATGTTGTAGGCTGGAGGGTTTCATGAAGAGAAAAACTGAAGGTATGTCAGAAATGGGACTTAAAAGTCAAATTTCCAGGTGTTTGTTTTTAATTCTGTAGGAATGGTTACAGCTATCCAGTCACTGACATTCTTAGTTTGGGAGTGGCCTCTTGGAATTAGTTTATTTTCTTGCTCACCCCAACTAGATAACTCTGGTGGGAATTAAGGATTCCCATCTGTGTTTTTTCTTTTTCTTTTCTTTTTTTTAGTCGCTTACTCTATGATCATGTAGGGACTGCCTGACGATGACAGATAAAACACTTAAGCCCCATCAGAACCTGGTGCTGGGGATAAGAGGGTGAAAAGAGGGTAATGTTTCCAGGTTGCTGAGTTCGAGGAGAGACTTTCTGGAAAATATCACATTTCAAACTCTAAGTCCAATATAAGACCCGCTGCTTTTTTAAAGAAGAGCTTTAGCTGTGAGGAAGTACATGGTGGTTCCTAAGGCCAATATCCCCAATTGCTAGGTACCTGAAATCCCCAGCACGGGTTGGTGTTGTTAATAGTAGTAATAATTACGGCAGAGCTTTCGGCAGTCCTAAGGACTAAGCACATGATAGCAGAAACTCGAGTCATTGAATTGTATGTATTCCCTGATGTGAATGTAGGTTTCAAGACATTGTATTTACAACCTCCTGATTGCTGAAGAAGTTGCTATGCTTTTTCTGCCCCAATTTTTTGAATTGACCAGTTGCTTTTTTTGAATGAATGAATGAATCAGACACCTCCCTGAGTGCCCCCCTCAAGAAAGAAAATTTGCTCACAGCTTCAAAGAAAGATTAGCATACTTATTTTGATTAGCATACTTATTGAGTTATTATTTATTTTTTTTGCACACTTTTTTAAAGATCATTAGATCATTGTTTCTGAACTTTATCCTAATTTTTTTTGTCTTTCTTTTGTGTAGTGAGACCTAAATCAAGGTTTCCTTTGTGTTTCTTAAACAGATCTTCCTGTTAGGTTGGTTTCTTTATGAAGGGCCAAATTTTGCATATGGGCCATGGCATAAGGATAACTGATTAATAGAATGCTGATAGCTTTCACTCTTTGTGATGCAGAAACTCAGCCTACACATGGTTAATGGATGGGAGGTTGGCCGCAGAGGGCTGGCAATAGCTGTGGGTGGCAGGTGCCTGGCTGCAATAACGAGAACTGACCCTTCTCTCTTGGAGTGTGGGATTCTGCTGCCACTCAGTCTGGTTCCAGATCATTTTTGTCTACATTAAGAAGGTGATGTCTGTGTAAGGTTTTCTTCCCATGAGCTTTAGCATCATTATCTACTGTGAGGAAAGTCTTTGGCGACAGAATAAGAGGAATCCCTCTCCCTCCCCACACCATACCAGCATTTCGCTTTGGGCAACAGTCCTGGTGAGAGGGTGAACAAAGGAAACCCACCAGTGTCACCACCCAGGTGCCATGTGCCTGAGGATTTCTGTGTTGTTGATAGCAGATCAGAGTGTCTCCAACTCTGTTGTTCCAAATCTAGTTGACAGGGTTTTCTACTGCTTTCCAAGTAAGTCTGTAAAATGTTGACATCCTTTTTGCATATACAATAAGGAGAGGGGAGGCAGGCAGCCCTGAACATGGAAAAAAAAAAGTCAGTTTTTAAAATGTGAAATCTACAGTCAGTGATTTTCCTTTCCTCTATGTGAAAATATCAGGAACTTCAGCACAGGAACTTCAGCACACCCGCGGGCTCTCATGGGAGAGCTTTCATTGCCTCTCTTTATTCCCTCCTCAATATTTCCCACTAACTGGAAGCTTGCAAATGTATCTAATGGCCGTGTGTGCCTCTTTGGCTATCATCACAGCACCTTCGTAAAAGGTTTATCTCAAAGTGTCATTAATAGTTCAGAAAAGGATTTCTTTTTGCTGAACTGTGTCAGGATGTTATGAAATAACTTAAAAACTGTTTATAACGTATCTACTGAGCAGTCCCTGGAATACGATAGTTTTCCTCTTTCTCTTTTGCCTGAACAGCAAATGAAAATGAGAGAAGTCGAGACTGTTGAAGCTCCCCTGTCACCAGACACCCTGTCATTAGTCTATGGAGGTGTTTAGGTGATCCCCAACTAGTGTTTTTTCTTAAAGTAGGGTATTAGCTTGTAGAGGAGGGAAGGGGTTTGAGTGGATTTTGACATTGAATGAGCATTAAGCAGGCATTATACTGAATGCTTTTCATTGAGGTTGTTGCTTATTCTGTAAGAGTCATAGGACAGAGCACCTGAATTTTATACCTTAGACATGAGGGAGGAAACGGTTTATTTTGGAAGGGAATTTTCCATTTTCTTTGGGGAGGAATGAACCATTTCTAATTATGGAAAGGGGAAAGAGTTAGCAATTTAAACAATTTACACAGCAAATTAATAGCATAATAATGATCCATTTGCTTATTTAAAATGGGCCAGAAATGCGTACTTTTTTCATGCAGGACTATTTCACTGCACATACTAAAATTGAATAATACCATACAGAAAAGCAGTAAAAATGAAATAAGGCTTTTGAAAACCTATTAATATATAAAATATTGATTACAGAGGCTCGGAAGTGTTTGCATTGAATCATTTTTATTGTGTATCAGGGATTAGTCACTTCATTCTGAATTCTGAAAAATGAACATGAGATATTTTGCAAGCACAGCTTTTTCTGGAGTGCACTCGCAGTGAGATTTACTGAGTAAATACTTATTTGTTGAGAGGTGGGGCATGTAAGCACATTATAAATGCTTCCCACAGTGGCACTAAAATCTTCAGGGGAAATAAGAAGCAAACCAGGTGAGGTTGCTTCATTGAAATGGAAGCTTATCATCTGATCGGTATATTAAATGGAGTGTGGATGAGTTGGGGAAACTTACTCAGGACAGCAGAGGGGCGGTGCCTCTCTTCTAGCTCTGTAAATAGAAAACCACATGCTTCTCTCAGATGTTTTTGGACATCAGTCTTTATACTAACCTGTGTTTCCCATTTTGTGGCCTTTATGTGGCATACATATATTTTTCTGGTTCCCAAACATGCATATATGATTGTTTGAGTTTCAAAGCCAAGAATTGGAGCATTTGTGACATAGCTACTTAATAAGCATCTCCAAGGACAAGGGTATGTTCTATTCTCTGTCAATTCCAAAAGAATGGGGTAGTGGGAAAAATACTTGCACGCTAAATTCAGATGACTGTCAGAGCTTTCTGTTTGAGATGATTTGGGGGTCTTGGATGCTAGTGCTTGGAACTGGGTCCAGAGTTTCTTTCTCCTTCAGCCATTTGGCCAAACTGGGTGACACTTGGCAGATGGTTATCTGGAGCTTGGCACCAACCACTGGCAGTGTTTAGGGTTGTTAAAAAAAACAAAAACTGAAATAGTAATACCTTCTAACCTGTTCCATGTTTGAGACACTCCGACCTGCTATCAACAACATATCCATCTCTGGGAAAGGTTTTAGCTGTGATTCTGAGACTGTGCCATCCCACACAGACTGCAGATTTACAGCGTCATGTCCCGGGTACCAAAGCCATCTTTCATAGCCATGGATAATTCCTGGGGTTTGTAGTATGTCCAGAAATGAGGCCTTGCTTGTGGATGCACTAGCTAAATGGCAACTTGTGCCAAGAAGGTATTTTCATGTCATTTGACGTTGAATAAGTAGTAGTGGTTGTGGAATGGCAGCAGGAGAAATGGCAGCAGGAAAGAGAATAGGCAAGACTGAAATGATACCCAGTGCTCTGAGTTTGCTACAGAGTTAATTGCAGAAGTGAGGGTTCTGGTGTATGAATAAGTCCCAGACAGACACCTGCATTGCCTAGGAGCATCATGGAGTTTTAGATCTGAAAGGGACCTAAATCCAGGAGAGTCCTCCTTTTAACCACATGATGGTCTGCATTATGGAGAAAAGATATCTCTTCCACATTTGATGAAAGGAACATATTACAATTATCATAAGTATTTACATCCTGAATTCTGTTTCAGGGCTCAGCTGAATTTTTCTTAATTCAGAAATTCTTAAGGAAAATCTTTCTAATATGTATAGTATCATTAATTCCTTGAGGATATGATGAAGTGACAGAATCTTTTAAGCCTACTATCCCTTTCCTAGTTTCAAACTCTTTCCAGGACAACTGGAGTCTAGGAGGTCTCTTGAATGGTTTGTGGTAACATCACTTATCTAAAAAGTAGAGAACAGTTGGAAATTAGAAGAGGCATCTAATTTAATTGCAAATAAGCTTTGCAAGGTTGGACATTTGGTGGTCTTACTAATAGAGCAAGTATTTAACCACACGCATCAGTTCTCTTGGTCTTTTGTGGCCTTGGGAATGCTGTGATTTTATTAGCTAGCCAAATTTCAAAGGTCTGGAAGGGAGAGACCTGGGACAGGGTTGCAATGCAGAGTGGACAGAACAGCTGGAGAGAGGCGAAGGCCAGGATCAAAGGTACAGATCCTTCCTCAAGTCTGCTATTCTCATTACCATTTCGGACACACAGAGTAGCAAATCCAGTCACACTGTGGCAAATGCCAGGCTCAGGCATGCATTAGTGTGACAGGTCTGAATTAAGCTTTCCACACCTGTAGTTCCCATGCATTATTTATCGCTTGTACCCCCTCTCTTACTCCTCTTATAACTGCACTCAGTCTGAAAGAGTAAAGCGTACACAGGAAATCTTCAGCCCTTGGCCTGGTGCTCAGAGGATATTGCCTGCCAATTTTCTAACTGTGATAACTGCAGCAGTATTCTTGGGTAGCTTGTTTCCAGGGCATCTTTAATGGGAGGAGAGGCTATAAGGAGGCTATTAGCCTTGGCTGTGCTAAGTTCAGAGTGCTGTCACTGATCCACTGTACCGATGCCCCCTGCTGATTTCTTCCTTGATTAGGCTTTTCTAATATTCTTGCCTGGGTGCATCTGTGCTGCGATTGAGAATTAAAATTCATAATCTCTGTTTGGGATCCCGAGGCTGTTCTTGGTTCTGGAGCCCAGACATCCTTTGTTTCCTAGCTTTGCCACTGGAAACAAAAATTTCCTGACAAGTTGGCTGATTGTTGGATGAGTAGCATGAACCTGAGAAAGAAAATGCTGGGCATGGAGGATGGTCAGTTACAGTCTGTCTAACTCAGAAGAGGAGATTCCAGCTGCTGTGTAGATTAGAAAGGTCCATAGCCAGTGAATAATTGTGAGGAATCAAGAAACTGGGTCGGGTGAGGGATAGATCATGGTAAGCAAGAAGACTACATGAGATCCCTGAAGTAGGATTAGCTGTGATTCCCTGCCATTGTCCTCATGAAATCAGTTGATGCTTCCCTCCCCTCCCCCCATTGCTTTTTACAGCTGTGTTAGTCCGTTTGAGTTTGACATGGGACTGGGGAGTGAGTTTTTACTAACTAGGTCTTGAAGTGATTCGTTTGAAATATGCATACAAAGAGAACACATTTCTTCAAAGTCCCAGGTGCAGTAACTCAAAGGGCATAATGGAAACTAGAAGAGTTAACTCAACCAGGTTGGGAAAAACTAGAAGAGGTGAGCAGCTGGACAAGAGACGACTTTTGGCATGTTCAGTAGGCAAGGAAAGAAAGGAGTATAGTGTCTGGAGAGAATGGTGGCAGGTAAGAGGCACTGGGTTAGATAAAGGTATCGTAGTGGTGGTCTAAGGAGGGACCAGCATTGAGAAGCAGAGAGTCCACAAATATCCAGGCAGACCAGGCCCTGGTGACTGTGATTCAGAGAAGGACCCATAGGTCCCAGCCTAGAGGAACTGGCTTGTTGGACAAGTTATCACGACATAGCATCAAATATTAGGGGAATAAGATAGGACATATCTCCTATGGGGAAGGGATGGGTGGAGTTTAACCATATATATATATATATATATATATATATATATATATATATATATATATAGAGAGAGAGAGAGAGAGAGAGAGAGAGAGAGAGAGAGTATTACTAAACACTAAATACTAAAAAGTCAATATTGAGTATTGACTTTTTATATATATTGAGTATTACAATTTTAATACATATTTTTTCTTAAAATGTGTATGCTTTTTTTTGGCACCCTTTGTAGATCATGAGACCCTTGAGGGGTATACAAAATAGGTTCTAAATAAATATTTGGTGAATAGATAAATTAATATGGAAAAAAAAAACCACTATTTCTCAATGCTGAAAACAGATTCAGATGTAATCTATCAGCAAGTATAAGTTAATGATAATTTGTTAGTTAGTTGACTTAGATATTCCCAGTAATCCCCTTTACCCTTTTCCCCTACCATGAGACAGCTTTAGTTACCTGGGGGCAGGGCTGAGCTTAGTCGGGGAGAAGGGGGTTTATTAGAGGCTGACCAAGTGTTCTGAGGTGGGTGGAAGGGAAATACAGGGGCAGATAATGCAAATTACTCTAGCAGACCACTGCCTGATTTTTCAAGAATGGACTACCTTTAAGTTTGTAAACTCAATAAATTTATAATTTTTTGTTCCCCCAAAGGATTTAACGAAGCTATCCAAATAAGCTATCCAGTTATTTATAACCTGTTGTAATAAAAAACAGTTACAGTGTGGATGGGGGGCCCACTCTTGTCATCTCCCATTTGTGGGGTGTTCTTTTGTTTGTTTGTTTTTTTTGTTTTTGTTTTTTTTTTGTTTCTTGTTTGTTTTTTTTTTTGTAGTATGATTGTGTTTGTGATGTTTACCCTGGAAGGTTAGTGAATTAATCTTCTTTACAAATTTAAGTTTTGAGTCACATTAATCACATTAATTTTTTCTACAAACACAACCTTCAATCTACAGTACCATCTAAGTAATCTGGATTTTGAAACCCTGGTTTTATTTTATAAGCAGCACTAAATGAAAAGAGTAATATTTGACTCTCTCTAGTTTTTGTTTTTTAAATCTGTCGAAGCTGCAAATAAGTTAATTTTTTTGCACCAGAAATTTTGTAAAAGAAAATCCCTAGACTTTGGATGCTTTACTGAAATAATGAAAAGCTCTACCCTAAAATCTTTTCCCACTGAACATAGTATTTGTTTGTGTCGTACTAAGTATTTATGAGGCAAATCAAATTACTTGGTGGTCACTAAGTGTGTCCTGGGTTTGTGTGGGTGAATGTGAGTATTGTGTAGAGTGTGGTGTGTTGTGTGTGTGTGGTTGTGAATGTACACATATGAGTGTGCAGAGTTCTGTCAAGGATGAATTTACAACAGGACACTTTTCTCTGAGTATGACCTTCCTACCACCTGAGAGAGAATCACCTAGAGTACTAGTTAAAGTATAATTTATTTGGCCATACCTCCCCAGTCAGAATTCCTTGAGGTTAGAGTCTGGGAATCTCTATTTAAAAAAAGTACACCCCTGCCACCTGTGATTTTGTTACACGGGACATCAGGCAATATAATTTTGTGGGGCAATATGTGATTAACACCAAAAGCATAGGAAGTAAGAAAGAGAAAGGACACTGGAGATGGTGTTTGGAGGGTTGAGAAAAATCTTTATAGGTAATGTGGAATCTGAATTTTTGTAAGTGCTGAGGCAGGAGATAGACATTTTATACATAAAGAGTTCCTTAAAAGAAAAGGTGACATTGAAAAGAAAGTAAACAGATCTCCATCAGCTCGAAGGCTTTGTTTCGCTTAGGGCAGTAGAAAAAGATATTTGGATAGGTAAGAGGAGGCAAAATGAAGGGCTTCGGAGAGAAACTGACTGGTGTTGAGCTCAGAGGGTAGGAATGAGACTGAGTTATAAGACCACTGAGAATAACATGCAATACTTTGGCCCACATAGGTTTCCTTCCTGTATCCTACCTGTCAGAAAATGAAATAGGCATGGCCTCCAGAATTTTGGACCGGAAAAACGAATCACATGATTACAGGACGAAAACTCCTTGGGAGAAATATATTTGGTTTTGTACTATTCGCTTAGTACAAAGAGATCTGGACAGAGATTAGTGTGTCCAGATACCATCTTTCCAGAACAATGACGTCTTTGTTTCTCATGTTTTCTGGTGTGAACCTAATCTTAGACTAATCTGGTAATTTCAACATAAAGCTCCTTTTGTAGCCATCTAAGTCACATTCACTGTGCTGCATGTGCATTGTGCTTATTTGTGAGTGTTAGGCTGGCTCTTCTAAGCCTTCCTTTTATCTACTTCTCTAGCGCCAGCCTAGTGTAAGAACTGAGAACAAGGTCTTAGGAGATTGCATTTCTTTTTCCTCTCATCTGATGATCATATGAACCCTTTGAGACAGATGAAACTGGCAGGCTTTGTTAGAGCATTTAAGCTGATAACCTGAATGGGGGAGAAGTTAGGCCATGGGCTCAGTGTCACGGGGTGTCATGCTGTCACACAGAGCTAAGTGAGGGAGGAGTCAGGCCAGGCTTCCTGACCAGTGACTGCTTTCCCTCTCTACAGGCCATGCCACCTTTGAAAGGACCTGCTGATTTCTTTTTGGGAACTCCAGGATATTTTGTCCTTGATGCAAGTGTAAAGCTTGTAGGCTGCTGGCAGTAATGTAGATTTGGTTTTTACAGAGATTTCTCACAAAATTCAGAGACTTAGTACATTCTCTGGACTTTTGTCATAGGATTACGTTCATCATTAAAAACAATCATAGGAAATATTGAACACTTATTGTGTTTTTCTAAACACTTTATGTAATACATATTGACTTATTTAATCTTATGTTAACCCTCTGAAATAAGAACTATTTCTATCCCCATTTTAGAGCAAAAGAAACAGGCTCAGAATTGGTAAGTAACTTGCTTAAGATTGTACAGGGCCAAAGAAGTAAGGAAAAACAAAGGAGATTGTTTGGAGCTGTCTAGGCTGGAATAAAATGTTGCTAATATGAGCATTGAATGGGCCTTTACTTCTCTTGCGTGACTCAGAAGTGTTCTGTTCGTCTCCTGAGATGCTGATTATAGTATCTAAATTGCAGGACATGCTGACATAGGACAGCTGACAGTTGCAAAGTGGATGAACTTTAGTGGGTTTAGAGATTTCTAACTGCATTTACTTCTAATAATTGCAGTGTCACAGAAATCTTTCATCTTTTTACTTAATAACTTCCATATATAAGGCATTTAGGGGCACACACAGGATTGTAAATTACAGGTCCCCAAAAGTTTACCATCACATTTCTAATGTATATGTTGTGGGGCTGAAAATAAGGAACGAGGTTTAAACTTTGCAGGGAGTAGTTTCTTTCCTATTTAAAATAAAGTTTCAACCATTTGGAAGTGATATTATTATTCACTATCTTATTAGTAAACTTGACTTTCCTCATTATTTTTATTTCACCATATCTTGGTTCTTTTGTTTTCTCTCTGGACTTAGCTCAAACCAGGTAAAACAAATGTTTTGCTGGTTTGTTTTCTTAAAAGCTCAGCTGGCTAACTGTCACTGATGCCCTCTCCCCTGTGCCGTGTACTGCAGTAGGTACGTGCGATTGATACCAAAAAAAGTTTGAAACATGGTGCTCGTCGTGAAGGAATGGCAAGTACTGATGGGAGTACAGGTCTCTCACATGCATCATCTTCCTGTCACCCCTCATATGGACTCTGTCCTCATTCCCATCAATTCTCTGCATATTTAATGTTCATTATCTCCCCATCAGCTTTTTATAGAATTATACTGTCCTCTTAACTATTGTACTAGTTTCTTGTTATATGGCATCCCTATCCTCGTGTGATGCAAATCTGGTCTAGACTTCTTCCATGTATTATTTTGCAGTGGCTCTCCGTTGCCCTAGCCAAAGGACAGGGTGAAAGTAGGTAGGGGTTCTTCATTACCTGGCCTCTACCCACCTTCCTGGCCTCTCTGCCTACCTCCCTGGCACTGCTTTTGCTCCCTTGTATCTCCATGCCCTCGCTCTCACATCCAGATACAGTGTCCCCGCCTTGTCTATGTGCTACCACTGTGAAGGCATCTCCAGCCGTCTCCTCAACCCAGAAAGGATCTTGCTCTGTTTTTTTCGTAACACCTTATACTGATAACTTTTATAAACCTATCTCATTGCATCATAATTCTTTGTTTACTTGTGTGTCTATCCCCTGTGCTAGACTCAGAGTAAGCTGCTTAATGCCGGGATTTAAGTCTTCTCTGTACTTTATACTCCGCTATCCCTGGCACAATCATGTAATGTTTAAATGAAAGACTGTGCATGATTTTGTGGTTCAAACTAAAAGCAGGACAAAAGACCTAATACTGGACTATAGGAATTCTGAGGGTATCCACTGTTGTTTTCTTCTCTGTTGCACCCTCAGTTCTTAGCTCAAGACCTGGCATAGGGTATGTGCTTAATTAGTATTTGTTGGATGAAGAAATGGAGGAAGATCAGCAGGGACTCTCACAAGTAGGAAAGAACTTGATTTGAATACTGAACCTGGAAGGATAAGAAGTTGAAGGGCACCAAGGAGGAAAGGCATTCTAATGATGGTAATTGCTGTGAGCAAAAGACTTGGGAGAATGAGAAGTTTGTCTTTATGGGGAGCCGAATCATTGTTTTTTCTCTCTGAATGATTGCTGTATTTATAGTGCAGATGAGAAACTACCAGGCTTTTTTTTTTTTTTTTTTTTTTTGGAAGGAAGAAAATTACTATATTCATAAACGTTTTGAAGTATCTTTGTTGCATGCAAGGAGCAATTAGTTGATAAGTATGGTTTAGACTGTTATGCCCTGGCATCATTAATGGACAAGCAATATGTTGGTTGATGTGAGTATCTCCTAATGAAGGTTGCTTAGAAGCTGTATCTGCAAGGACACTTTGGGGAACTGACACTATTTGAGGAAGTTTATCGTATCAAGTAAAGCCAGGAGAAGCTGTGAAAGAGATAAAGACTAGAACACAAAGAGGAAAGAGTGGAAGTTACATCTCTATGTCCTAGTGATTTTCATCCAATGAGAGCAGTTACCTAAGTCATTTCAATTAGGTAGCAATTGTGATGGCTCCTTGCATTGCCATGAACTAGGCTGTTGTAAGTGCATTCTAATTAGGAAATAGGATGTGTTATCTGAAATACCATCCCATTCCATAACCAGTGCCACTGACAATAAAGTTCACCTTTTATTCTGTAGTTCTATTTGAATATGGCACATGTTATCTGGGCTTTCTGGACTTAAGGAAAATTCACAGAACTGACATTTCAAATAAAGAATTGTCTTTGAAACACTCATGCTCACACTAAACAACGGCATTTAAGACTGGTGTTGAGTAGAATTTTCAATCACAGGAATATGCGATGCATGCACGTTTGACTTTGTGCAGTGGCATTGATCGTTTCCTCTAGGACTGGTGCATTTATAGGAGAGTTCACCGAGCCACGTAGACTTAATTAGGAGGTAAAATAACACTCATTTTATTTGCATCTATGCTCGTGACAGAATAGGAAATTAAAATTGTGGGAGGAATTGTTAGGCCACCCACATTAATATTGTGATGAAAGTGAAACGCAGAAATGTTGAAATGGCAAACAGTTCTCAAATATTTTAAAGAAAATGTCTGGCTTCAATAAACATCCTTAAAATATGTTTATTTTTTAAATGTTTAAAATGTTTGTTTTGATAATTCATAGAAGATTGTCCTTATTAGGAAAAAAAAAAAAGAGTAGTAATTAATGGTTGTCATGAATATATTTAGGACATAATGCAAGTGTCACATTGTCACTTTAAGTGAATATATATGTTTATTAGTAATGGCTAACATTTACCAAACAATTACAATTTAGCAGATGCTGTTTTAAGTGTTTCATAGTTATTAACTTACTTGATCTTCCAACAAGGTTGTGAGGTAGGTATTATTATTATCCCTATTTTATTGAAGCACAGAGAAGTAACCTACCCTAAGTCACACAGCTGGTAAGTAGTGGAGTTGGGATTTGAACTTGGACAGTCTCTAGTTCCTGTGTTTTTAAACACTAAAACATACTGCTCTTGTTTGCAGTTGGGGAAGTACTTTTTGTATTACACAACCTCTGCTGCCAAATTTATTCAAAAGGCAAGGGCACAGCCAGTAAATAATGACTCCAAGTGATTCTGTAATTTGTTTATCTGCCTCAAAGGCAGCAAGATCAGGCTTCTTAAAGTTTTGAAATAAGGAGGCCATTAGACTCTGGTGGCTCTGTTGCCTTGTTTGCCTGGGTAAGGTAACCAAAACCTAAGCCAAAGTCAAGCAGCGAATCACAAACAGCCAACTAGACTTTCCCAAATAAAACAATGGCTTAAGCTACAAGCAGTCAAATAATTTGCTTTGCTCCCACATCTTCACTATAAAAACCTTGCTGTTGTTAATGAAGCATGCCTAACCACTTTTGGTTTGGCGCTGCCCAATTTCAATCAATGTTTGCTCAAATCAACTTTTCAAAATTGTATTCTGCCTCAGTTTACCTTTTAACAGTCTTCAACAATGACTCAAGTTTCATTACTCGCAGAATTCAGCAAATTGTTTGTCAACACTTAATGATGAAAGTCATGGTCTTGGTTTTAATTGATTGGCTAGGTTATATGCTTAAAATTCAATATTGATATTTACAAGCTGGCACACTTGCTTTGATTAATTGCTGAATTTAATTAAGTATAGAGTCCTTCTGATTCTGTATTCAGCATTGCTGATTTAATAATCAAGTACTCCTGTTTCCCAGATAATGACATTAATTACCAAAAATGACAATTTGAAGATTGACACATTTCTTTTCAGTGGAGCTATAACCTTGTTCCAAGAAGAGATTCCGTTCAGTCTTGTGCTATCTTCCTTCTTTCGATTCCTTCATAAAAGTTGTAGTGAAATACTTGCCAGGTCCTAGAGCTGTGTTAAATGACATGGCTACAATGATGAACATCAGCAAGAAATTGGTGGCCTCTTGCCCTATAAGTTCTGTGAGACTAACAGAACAACTTCCAGAACAACAACAAGAACTTATTAATATGTCTTCCTAAACAGCCATTTTCAGTTTGATTGAAAATGTTTTATGGAAATGTTCAAATTTTAACTCATTTTATAACCACTTAGGCAATAATACATCCAATTTAATTAATTCAGAGGAGGTATAAGTTTAAGTTAGTGAAAAGTATGAATTAGAATGCTTTATTTACTGTATGTTTATTGCATGTAGTAGCCACATGTTGTGATCTGTCTTAGCTTGGGCTGCTATAACCAAAATATCATAGACTGGGTGGCTTAACAACAGAACTTTATTTCTTACCTTTCTGGAGACTGATAGTCTAAGATCAGGGTGTGAGCATGATCAGGTTCTGGGGAGTGCCCTCTTCCTGGTTGCTGGATTCTTACATGATAGAGAGAGAGAGATCATCTCTCTAGTAATTTTTTTTGTAAAGTCACTAATCCCACTCATGAAGGCCCCACCGTCATGACTGAATTACCTCTCCAAGGCCCTACCTCCCAATACCATGACTTAGGGGGTTAGGGATTTGAGGGCACACAAGCATTGAGTCCACAGTACGGCCATACTGTTCCTGGCTGGAGATCTGCCCATTATACTAACACGTCAAGTAAGCATGTTCAACACTTGGTCAGGCACTAGATATTTATTGAATACCCACTGTGGGCCATGCCCAGGCTGGATGCTGCGTGACAGCAGTGAGCAAGATGCACCGCCCGTTCTGGAAAAAACTTTCTAGTAGGATACTGCCAAACTCCCTGAGATTATCATCCGAAGTGGGTTATGTTTTTCCTTTCACAGCTATTATTATGTTAGGAAGACATTTTGTCTAGTTCAGGTTGATGGACTGAAAATTCAGAATGAGTGGATTTACTAGATTCAGAATTTATGTGACCATCTTAATAACTTAGATTTTTTTTAAGCTGAAGATAAGGTTAAGCATTTAAAAAAATTCTAGAACTGCAGATCAAGCCAAAGAAATCTAAGGGGTTCTCTTTATAATTTACTTCCTGTGCTTTGAGTAGATGAAATTTGAGTCTTTGTAAAATAAATAGTTTATTATAAATAATGTTTTGAACTCATTTTTCTTCATTTTCTTGCATGCTTACCAGTTAAAGGGATGGCCTACTTTTAAGTATGCAAAGCAAGAAAAATGGTAGATAAAACAAATTTTACCAAGATGAAATACAGTAATTCTATAGTGCAGAAATGATTATCTGTGCTTAAAAAATAATTGGATTCCAGCCCAATTACTGGGTTCCAGTTTTCAGTGGAGTCAAGCTCCCTGTGGGCCTCTCTCATTCCCAACACTAACCATAGTACCTAATCCAGTGATAGGAGGTAGAAATTTAATGAACTAATATCTGTGGAATAAATAGCTGTTTTTCCTATATTGAGTGACACTTATACATGGAGACTTTGAGTTTTCTCTTCTTTATTGATGTATACATATGGAAATAATAATAATTAGTATAGCATTGATTGAAGGTTTATATTGTGCCAGTTTTATCCTTACAGAAATTCTACAAAGTATTTTTGTCCTCATTTTACAGGTGAGGAAACTGAGGCTCAGAGAGATTAAAGACTGCCTAAAGTAGTGTACCCAATAACTGGCAGCCCCAGGATTAAAACACGTCTCCATGGCTTCAAAGCCCATATTTTGATCATGTGCTGTTTTATTTAGTGAGGTGAGATGGTGGGTCCAGTAACGGTTTAGGTTGGAAAACAGAATGCATACACAGCTAAAGGACATTCCAGCATTAGCCTGCAATGAAGTGAAGTTGACAGAATAGCCTGTAATGATTGTTATTTTACTTCTAATGTCAAGATGTTCCTGCCTGTTCCTGGCATTGCTACAGAAGATGTAAGACCTATGACTAAAACAAACCTGATATAAAATGATTTGACCTGTAGGAACTGATTTACACAGACAAAAAAAAAAAAAAAAAAGCTTTTCCAAATATAGCTGTTACATGCAAACTAGTAGATATGATTTACATTTAGGACTGACTTCTTGATGTTTTGAGCAGTGGCTATGGACAGGGAAGGTAAGCTCGGCTGTGCGTGATAATGCAGGAAAGAAATTTCTGAACACAGTCACGATGACATCATTGTCGGCAGCACACTCTTAATGTCTTTAGGAAGCACATTTTACGTGACTCACTCCCATTCTGAAGTTCCTTCACTCAGAGATCATCCTGTTTTTACTCTCATAGCATGACTGGACATTTCAGTGACCTGGTGGTTTGATTGGAACCCAAATCATTTTGGGCAAATCTGGACATTTTCTTGAACTAGTCATGAGAAGACCCTGCAATTCACCATTTTCAGACATTTTTTAAAGTGAGACTTTTCTTTAAAGACTCTCTCTCTCTCTCTTTTTTTTTTTTTTGGAGAAGTTTTAGATTTACAACAAAATTGAGAAACAGTTACAGAGATTTCCCATGTCCCTCTCCTGTCCCCACACATGCACATGGGTGAACCGATGTTGACCCATCATAATCACCAGAAGTCCATAGTTTGCTATGGTTCATTCTTGGTGTTGTGCGTTCCATGGGTTTGTACAAAAGTGATGACATATTATTTATTATTATAATATTCTACAGATTATTTTCACTGCTCTAAAAATCCTCTGTGCTGTCTGTCTGTTTGCCCTCCCCATTCCTAATAACACTGATCTTTTTACTGTCTCCATTGTTTTGCGTTAAATGTCATATAGTTGGAATCATATAACCTGTAGCCTTTTCAGATTGGCTTCTTTCACTTAGCAATAATGCATTTAAGGTTCCTCCATCTCTTTTCATGGCTTGGTAGCTCATTTGATTTTAGCACTGAGTAATATTGCATTGTCTGAATGTGCCACAGTGTATTTGTCCATTCATCTCCTGAAGGATACCTTGGCTGTGTCCACAAGAGGGATATTTAATTGATGTTCATCAGAATGTGTCTGTTGTGAAGCCCACTTGGGCTATTTATTCCTCTGTAGAAAGAACTCTCCACTCCAAACTCTCAAAATGGAGGACAGTGTTGGGGGAGCTGTCATCACTAGATTTATCTAAGGGTTCTGGATTCAGCCACTATTGGTTTTAGGGAGTTGATTGTATTTAGAGAACTGTGGAACTGTGAAGATCTACTTAAGATGGCAGTTAGCAAGATTGAGCTTTCTTTTGGACTCAGGAAGACTTAGATTCAAATCCTGGGTGTGCTACCTTTTGCTGGAGAAACTTTGGTGAGAAGTAGGGGGGAGACTCAGTTTTTCTGAGCTTTAGTTTCCCACACCTGGAAACTGGAACCTCATAAGATGTACCAGGAATGTTTTCTGTAAGTTTCTGACTTTGTTGATATTACCATTCACTGCAAACAAAGGGCGCTTCAGCCCAAATGGCATTTATTTGGGAGTGGGACCAAAGAGAATGTCCACTGAGCCCAGTGCATTGGCACATACTGTCTCATTTAATGTGTACACTCTGCTCTCGACAATCCAAAGCTACCTTCTTTGGCTTTGGAGTCACAGACACTTAAGATGGAATCCTAGCCTTGCAACTTAAAGGCTACTGCAGGGAGAGAGAGAAGGTTATGTTTGGGAAGTGAATGGAGTCTTCTTTGGAAACCAGAGCTCACTTTCATAAAGGTAGAAAGGAAAAGGGTTTCCCTAGCTTCCAAAGTTCCAGACTCAACTGGACCTTGAAACTGCTTCCTATAGAAATAACAGGAAAATATTAGTAATGTGATTGTACTGTGTTGAGAGTTAATAAGGTTTGGGCAGGTGTTCTTTCTGTGGGGGGAAAAAACGGAAAAAAAAACCGTGAACTTAACAACTTTTTTCATAAGCAACTGCAGACAAAAATATTAGATTTTATTTCTTGTTCAAGGACTGTACAGAAAAAAGAAAATAAGTGGGTTATGACATGAGTCCCTGTAATGGTTAAATTTTTCTTTCTTGATATCAGACCCAGCTCTTAAATCCGATAGGTAGCTATGTGAATCATAGTTTTGTAAATGTTTTCTGAGACTCAGCTCGCAATAAGTGACACTGCCAGTTTAATTATTATAAAAACTTCACAGACCCTGGTTGGTATTATGAGCTCAGTTTCTAAAATATTTTATGGTACAGTGATAGCCTGTTTAATGCCACAATGTAAACTACTGCTCCGAAAGTAATGGTGACACTGATGTGAGAGGTGACAAGATAATGTGCAACAATGGTTAACAATAAAAGTGATTTTTAAAATAAAGTTTGTGACAGTTTGGTGAACTAGGGAGATGAGTTTATTTGTTAATGATTCATTTAGCAAACAGCTTTGGGAAGGATATGAAGAAATAAAGAAGGTGTCATATTATTCCAGTGTGGAAGTTTGTCCATGACTTTGACCATCATGCTCGCTGGGGGCCCAAAAGGATGTTAGCTGAAAAACTGAATGCTTCCGAGAATGTGCTAGGATTTTGGCAATGGGGTTTGAGGCTAGCTTCATCACAGCATGGTTGGCTGAATGTCAGCAATTTTATGATTGCTTCTTAAATTGTTACAACATTAAGTGCTCTATGTCTAGTAGAGAAACAACGATTGTTTTCCTTTCTCCTTCAGTTCTTGGCCCTTTATGCATATCCACAAGGCCCTGGAGGAGTGACACTGTTCACACCATCAGGTTTTTCCAGTTTGTCCCATATAATAAATGAAGAACCAGAGGCCTAAAGACATGACATACTCCAGATCCCATCCAACATGTGACAGGGTTAGAGACATTTGCCATCTCCAGTCACAGTTGCTATTTAACCTACACTTACAGTCTTGGGGGAGACAGTGACATTTCTTGGGTGTCATGACCGTGTTCATTGATGCAACTGATTGTCGAGCAGATCTTTGTTTATTTTGACAAGGAGAAGGGGGTCCAGAGAGGAGGGCTGCCTCTGAAAATAGGAAGCAGTTTCTGATAGACTGAGGACCAGCTGAGGGTGCTGAAGAGGTTAGCATGTATTCTCACTGAAATCTAGCTTTCTGTTACTCAGTCCTGTCAACTGCAGCTACGAGAAGCAACACGAAATCTCAGTGTTCATCTAGGATGCAGCAGAGATCTCAGAATAATTCTGTCTACACAAAATGGATTTCTTCTGTTCTAACTTATAACAGGGCCCTCGCAAAGTTAGACCCTGATGATGATTATATGTTAAGAACCAAATCAGTCCAACCAGACCAATCAAGCAAACAACCAAAATAATTGATCTACTTTAGCTTTACTTTATTGGATGGTCTGAGCACGTTCTTAATTGATTTCATGTCTCCTGGGCTTGGCATTACTGTGATTATTAGCAGAATTAAAAAGAAATAAATATGTGGCTACATCTGAGAATGCCCATTTAAGAAAGTACCCCAAAGGTGGAAAGAAAATAGGATTCCTATTGTTAGAGCTGTTCCCTTCACATGTAACTGTGTAAGAGCTATAGCACTTTTAACTATTGAAAAAAAGAAGTATCCAGGAATTCTTCCAGGAAGCACAATGAAAGCAAGGTTGTATGGTCAATGCTTCTCAGGAAAAGAGGATTAGTTGGTTTGATTTCCTACTTCAGGTTTACAGGTCTGAACAGACAGAGGACATGAAGACTGATGAATTCCTATTCCTCCCACAGCTTGAGCCATTTCTCTCTCTCTTGAATTCAGACCTTCAAGGAACTCTTGATCCTTGCAATGCTGATAACGTTTAGGGAGAAAAATGTCAAACACCCAAATTTCATGTAAGTGTCCTTAAACATTTCCATGGACATATTATTCTTACATGTTGGTGTTTTGACTTACAACATAGGAGGGAAAGAATTTTGATTAATATTTTTGGTCCAGTTTTAAAAATTCACCAGAATTCTTGGTAATCTCTGGTGATGAGGCTGAGGAGAAAAGAGAGAAAGAGAATATGAAATTTACTGTCTCAAACTAGAGTCAGATGTTTGGAGCAGTCTTCTGCTCTGCTCTCATTCACACTGCATTCATTCCCACCATTCCTCAGGAGTCTAAGCCTTTCTCCACTTGACAGTTTCCATCAATGCTCAAATATAGGATTTTGGCTTTTGCTGGATTTTATACTAGCAATTCTGGTAAGAGTTGTTTGAGACTGCTTCTAAAAGGTCAAGCTAATGATCTGTTAATCGTGGTGGTGGTTGTTTTTAATGACTTTGCAATAAAGGGAAGGTAACTAACATTTTATGAGAATCAAACTATGTGTGTCAGGTATTGTGCTAAGAGCTTTTGTGTGAGTTTAATTTGCCTTTACAATAATTCCAAATATCTAGCAATAGACTCTCCCTTTTGCAGATGGAAAACCAGCTCTGAAGGCTGTGTAACTTGCTCAGGGTCTCACAGCTGGTACAGAGCAGAGCAGGACACAAGCATCCATAGTGTTCTACTGCCTTCGTCTCAAGGGCTGTCCAGGGAGTAGCAACAAGAGTGCTAACAAAGCCCAGATCTCCTGAACCAAAACTATAGCTGAAGGCGATTCATAGGTGATGTGAATGCACAGTAATGTTTGAGAAGCACTGTTTGAGTCAGAATTTCAGACACACTGGAGACTGCAGTAGATACAGAGTCAGGGACCCTTGCTTCAGTGTGCCACTGTTTAGGTGTGTGATGTTGGGCATCTCCTTTTCCAGCTTTGATGAAGCTGGAGGTAGCAGAAATGACAAGGAGAAGCATGGCATTAATGGTGACCTACAGATTAATTTTTGAGGTGTAGAAACACCACCATCACTACCATTATCAATGGTACACATCTACCAGGCACCTTTTTCTTTAACAGTAGCTGTCAGTTGTTGAAATGATTTAGAATGCCCTTGTTTGTTATGAGACATTTATCAGGAGAAAATGGGAGTCAATCAGAATTTCCTGGAGACAGTGCTAAAAAAATTAAAAAGCAAGAAAACCATTGTTGAATATTTAATATTTGTTATAGTTTTGACAGTAGTCTGAGTTGGAATTTATAATAGGGTTGTATTTGTGATATGGGTGCAATGTCTGATACAGTAGGGTGCTTTGTATAATCTGTGTGTGCCATACACGATGTCCACATTATGGGATTTGAAGACTAACTTTAGTACTTTCCATGATTATAAAGATTTATAATTATTTTCTTTTTGCTTTTATGGCATCGTAGATCATATTCGTGACAGCTGTAACACTGAATCCTAGGTCAGAAACAAACACCCAATTATAGTATAGTCTCAGTGGGAAAACATGATCTGCTTTATGAATGTCAACTTTATAAAGTCATTTTAAGGATTTCAACCTGACAAAAAGGAAATAGTATCTATACAGCACTTTCATGTAGACATTCCTTTATTTGACATTTACTGAGTGCCATCTATGTGCTAATTACATTCATCTCTAATTTTGGAAATATGACAATATTCACAAGTCCTGAAACTGATTTAATGTAATATTTCTGGAGTTTTATATAAAAAGGATAGTCTTGTTAGTCTAGGTTTTAATTCTGATACACAAAAGCATGATAACTAAGTTTGTAGAGCTCTTTATGCTTCCAGAATGCTTTATACATACCAACTTATTTAATCCTCACATGGGTTAGGTCTTAACATGCCTGTTTTATGGAAGGATGGATGAGTTGGGTGACGTTATTGCCCTCTGCATCTTAAAAGTCTTTTATTATATTCATAGATGAGGGATTGTCATTTTATTGCTCTGAACATTTGTGGCTGTTATTGTCTGTACAGTTTAGTTGGCAACTAATCATGTTCCTGCTTTTGATAACTGTCTTCTATTTTTATCTTAATAGTCATTTAAATCATATTTCTTATGTTTCACTTTGATTTTCCCAACTAGACTATGCAAATCTCATGTGTTATATTTCTTTATATTCCTAATATTACCTGACACGTCGTAGGACCACGATAAATCTAGTTGAATTTGAAGTGGGAATAAAGACTGATATCCTGATTTGCATCCTGCCCTCATATGTTTCTTTTCCTAGGTAGGGTTTCTTCTTGAGTCCAGTCAAGCCTTGAACCACTGCCTCTCCTTTCCAAGCTCTTGCTTTAAGCCATGTCTCTGCCCAGCAGACCGTGGTACAACAAAGAAGATTTGGAGCCCAATATATTCAGTTTTGCCAAATGTTCACTACTCTGTTAAATCATCTATTGGCTAAGCTAACTTGGGGGAATTATCTGTGGACTTTAATTCTATTATCCAGCTCCATCTGGTTGCCATGGATACTTGCTGTGGCAGAAGGTTGTCCTACTCACACTGGTACAAGATGTTGCCTGTGGCCTCAAACAGTTTGGTGGGCAGCAGAGGAACAGGGATGGGGCATGAGAACCAGATAATTATTATTCAAAGAGGGAGGGACTTTGGTTGGGCCCAGCAGAGGCGATGGGGTCATTCTATTCAGGTGGTCAAGGCTGGGCCTGTGGAGGGAGCATGTGGTGTCAGGAGATGGTGTTGCTGCAAGCAGTCATTAGCGTTGAAGAGGCCCATTAAGAGCAGCAGGTGTGTTTTGGCTGATGACCAGCCATGTTGTGAGGGATTCTGGTGGCAGGTAATCTGCAGAGATCCCCGTGAGCTGGCAATTGAGATTGAATTTTGTATTGAGTAGCGAAAATTAGGGATGGAGTCAAGGGCAGTCTTGAATAAGCCTGGGCATTCAGCCATGGAGGGAGGGGGAAGGCAGAGCCTTAGGATCCTGAGGAAGGTAGGTGGTGCTAGGGCACAGGTGCCTACCAGAATTGAACCTATAGTCAGAGCTGGAGTTAGAAGCTCTGTGGTGCTGTGGAAGAAAGAGTACTGACCTAAAGTGGGAAAACTCTTGAGTTCTAGTCCCTTCTCTCCCACATATTAACCCTGCTATCTCAAGGAATTATTTTGCCTCTCTAGGCTTCAGTTTTCTCATCTGTAAAATTCAAAGAATGGGCTGATGTTCATTTTCCAACGTATTACCTCTATAGTCTTGTCCTTTGCAAAAATAATTCTGTTTTAAAATAGTTTTGGAAATGCTGCATAGTATATCTTTCCCTACTATTGTCAAGATTTACAATGTTCATTATTATCTTAAAGTAGCCAGTGATGACCTGGGATTGATTCTATTTAGCCTAGTGGTTTGTAAACTGATTGACCATGAAATGTCTTTTCTCCAGAGCAGCTCTTCACTCGGTGAGGGAATCTAGAGTTTGCAAGCACACAGATTGAGAAAGACTGGGCTCAGTGATTTCTCAGATGCCTGCCATTTGAGCGTGCCCTCAAGTATGTCTACCATTCATTGCTGAGGCCGCTGGTACACAGATGGCCTGTGCAACTGGGGTGCCACAAGTGGTCCCTTCCCTTCAAGTTTAATTTGGTATTTCCTTTTCTCCTTCCTCTTGACAGTTATAGTGGAGACTGTACTGCTATTTGGAATTTCCTGTCCCCCAGCACTAGTGCATTGGACCCCGATTCCCAGATCACAATACACAAGAAAGGGTGTGGCGAGAACCTGTAATTGTTCTCCTTCCGCTCCCAGAGCCTTGGTGTTGGGGGTACAGTCATCCTTCTCAGATCTGCTTCTGTTCCCTTACTAGAGCTTCTCTTCCTCCTGGCCCCTTTCACTTCATCTGTTGCAGGCTTCTGGAAAACAACCCCCCACATAGAGCATTATTTCTGTCCCTGGGAAAGTGTTTCCTCTTTCCAAACAGCTGATTTACAAATAAACTTTTGGAATTCTGCCCATCCACCCCACCTCCCATGGGGTTGGCTGAGGTAATTCCTTAAATACAATCTGTTTACACATTTTGTAATCCAGAATGGTGAAAAAAAAAAAAACTAATTATTTTATCAGACTTTATTTTGCATAAATACCTTAAGAACAGCTTGACTTTTTCCCCCAGCAGCCTTTTGGGAATGGGGAAATTTCATAAAATAAACTTAGTGGAAGTAAATGTGACTGTTTTTTAGTGATGCAATTTAGTTATGGTAATGACTTTAAGACAGAAAAATATTTACCCACGTAGCAAGTACTTATATAGTTTACACCACATGTCTAAAACTGTGCCAGACACTGTGGGAGATCGACTAAGCTCCTGCCCTTAAGGAACATAAGCAAGTGGGGAGGTGAGGCCACGGTATGGATGCACTAGGATGGAATCCATGGTTAATATACATAGTATTTCATTGAGTTAAGGGAAAGTATGGTATGATTTCAGAGATGGGAGACCAGCAGAAGCTAACTTAGTCGAGGGATGCTCTGATGAGATGGAAGGACTTGAGGGCAGCTATTGAAAGATAGTTGGGATTTGTTGATTTTGTAAAGAAAAGGGACAATGTTTAGCTGGGCAAAAGCATAAGCAAATGAAATCTCACATAAACTATGTTTGGAACCCTGGTGTGGGGTAGGCAGGGCATTTTGTACCAGGGTGATATGGAGAACTCCCTCCTTGAGGGGGCAAGCGGATGAGTAGGACCAGAGAGAATGAGTGTGTGTAAGTAGGTTAGGTAACTACAGACTGAAAGAGTCCGGAATCCCAGCTTCCCTGCTGCATTTTAAGTTGGAACTTTCCTACCTTGGTGGGAGTGTGCAGATCAGCTTGAAGAGTCAGCTCAGTGGCGGGCTTGGTATTGGGAGCCCTCGGACCAGATGGAGTAATGACAAGGAAACAACATTAACAGTAATAATAATATAGTACATTCCTGAGACATATTTGTTAAAAGAATTTAAGAGATTTTGATTAATTGACAGCTAATGAGATTATAAATTTCAAATACAGTGTAGGTAAGTTTTCATTTGGAATCATCGTAAGAATTGCGTCAGTGCCAAATTTGGTTTGGATAGCTTTTAACCATCAGTCTTTTCCAGGACACTTACATTGTTGTATGGACACTTATATGGTTCTCCTATAACCTGTTCTTGAATATCAGGGGCAAAATTGATTCCATCCCAGCTGGGATTTTATTCCTCTCACATATTTAGACAAAGCATCAGAATTTGAGTTCTGCTTTTGACATTTGGTCCATAAAGTCACAAAGGATCTTGGTCCCATTGAATGAATAGAAAGATCAGTCCAGTGATTCACCTAAGTTTTGATTTTGGCTTTGTTACTTACAAAAAATTGACAGGCTATTGATGAAGCTAACTGGTCAATTCTATTGAAGCCTTAAACTGTTTTGCAGGTGTAGACACAATCTTAGTGCTTGACTTGGAAATGTCACTAACCTTTGCTAGGTCCCATCCACATCCACCCTGTCTGTGGACTAGTGATGATACTTTTATGAGGATAAAACAAAAAGTGTCCAAAAGGCACACTATAAGAGGATTATAAGACGATATTCTGTTAAATGTACCCTATTAGGATTTTTTTTTTTTTAATACAGACACATGGTTGACTGCTTACACATTTTGTTGAATGAATGCATGATTAAAGATTCACACTTCGGTTTCAGGCAGTTACAAAATGGCAAAATGTCACTTTTTTTATTAAACTTTATCGGGGTGACAATGGTTAGTAAAGTTACATAGATTTCAAGTGTACAATTCTGTAATGCCTCATCTATGTGTCACATTGTGTGTTCACCACCCAGAGTCAGTTCTCCTTCCATCACCATATATTTGATCCCGTTTACCCTCATCTACCACCTCTTCCCCTCTTCCCCTCTGGTAACCACTAAACTATTGTCTAGGTTTATGAGTTTTCGTTTCTTGAAAAGGTCACTTTTCTATGGTCAATAGATGTCATTGACATTCAATAAATTAAAAGTATTAATGATAGTTTCAAAGGTTTTTAAAATGTCATGTGTATGTGCATGCATGTCTGTGTGTCTTATTCATACCCGGAAAAACATTCTTAAACCAAAGTCATAATTTTTCTTCTATTTTTGTGTTCAAGTGGACTTTCTACTCATAGAGCATATTTTAGCTTCCTATGTTGAAGAATTAACTCAGTCTATCTCATGTTATAAGAAACGCATATAGTAAATGGAAGAAGGCAAAGTGGAAGATTTTTCTTTTCCTGTTATTAAAAGCCTGTATTTCCCATAGCTAAGCCAATTCAGCAAAGACTGGTAGGCCCCGATTAAGATTTTCCTTACAAGCAGCAAACTTTAATTAAAATATATAGTTGCTATGGTTTCCGAGCCACCCATTTGAGCAATATAACTGAAAAGATATTTTCACAAAATAAATTCCACGTTAACTGGAGGTTTACGTTCGGTATTAAGGAGCACACCTACACCAGCCAGTATACAGCAGTCCAAAAAGCCTAAACTGGAATTGCTGCATGGAGCATTTTCCCCAAACCTTCTTTCCAAATGAAACATTATACCATTTTTCATAAATATTAATGTTTGAACTAAGGCTGTCTATCTTGTCTTGCAAAACTAAGTGGGAAATTAAATACTTAGCTGGGCAACCCAGTTCATCTGTCCCCAGACTCTTTCTTTCCTCATTAAGAGGAAATTTTACCTGAAATATTGGAGTTGTGTTCGTAATTGGAAACGAGTTTTTCAGAAAGGACTTGCAAAGGGTGGTTGTTTCAAAGTCCCCTGCAGAGTGTTTGACTGATGCTCTTGAACAGCCTTGGAATTTAAACTTTAAAATCTCCATCTCAGTTTTTAAAAAAGGAATTACAGTAATATTTTAAACTCCAAGTCGTTCATGGATCTGCTTGCCTGTCGTTATGTAATCTCCAGTCCCCATGTCCATCCTCCAGTCTTCCAGTCCTTTCAATGTGAAGATGGGGTATTATCCATGACTACTCTTTCTTTGACTAACCTGATCACCACAAAGTTTCTAAAATTCAGTCCATCTTCTTTGTTCTTGTAGCGAAGGCTGATGACTGCCATGCATGTCATCTACGGAAACGCCTTCCTCTGGCATTTTTGTCTTAGTCAATGCAAACTGTTAGAGCCAGTGTAATCTGCCTTATCTGTGCTTATCGATACCTAACTTCCTATAGAAATTTATAGAATTTCAGAGCTGGAAGGGATTTCATAACCCTCATCACCAACTGGTTTGAAGCAGATACAGACTTGAGGTTTAACACTCTTTCTTATTGTACTCTCTACTGAAAAAATACAAAATACTGTGCTCATCTCCATCAGGGGCTTTTGCATGTGCTGCTGCTTCTGTCTAGAAGGCTCGTCCTCTAACCAGGCTGGCTCTCACTCGGTCACTATTTATCAATTCACATGCCCGTTCCCCAGAGAGGGCCTCCCTGACCATCCAATCATTCCTTCATCCCCCTTCATACATTCGAAATGATTTCATTTGCTTATGTTCTTGTTTCTTATCTGTCGTTACATATTGTTTGTTCTCCTTTGCATTCCAGTATCTGGAACATTCAGATATTTGTTGTATCAGTAAATATACTGCTTATCTGTGACCTTTGTTTGGACCTCATCTCAGTGTTTATTAATAGCCAGAGTGTAATTGGTTAACTAGCACTAATCAAACAAATGTTGAGCACATTTAGTCATTTTGTCAGTGTTGCTCCAACACATAGGCATTCTCTGTCTTTTCAGTCTTCTTATCCACTTGGATTCAGCTGGTTTTCACTTCCATTTCACAGAGTCCCTCTGCTGAGGTTCAGCGCTCCCTGCAGTAGGCAGGGTGCACTCCTTGAAAGCTGCTGTTACTTGGCCAGTGTTAGGGTGGAGGGCTGAGCCGAGCAGCCCATGAACATCTATGACAGGAAGCCAGGACCGAGACTCTGTGGGCTGCAGTGGGGTAGATGGTTGCACAAATGGTGAGCATAGTCCTATCTGCCATCATGGCACTGGAGTAGGAGGGCAGAGCAAAGCAAGCAATCTTCTACTCCACTGGCGAGGGCCAGAGACATGGTGGTGGGGGCATCCAAACCACATTTAGCAGTAGAAGGGAGGCAAGTAACAATAATAGCCTTCCTATGTGCCAGGCACTGTCCTTGGTGCTTTACACATAGTAACTCACTTAATCCTCCGCTTGTAATGTAGGTATTGTTACTGTTCCATTTTACAAATGGGAAAACTGAGACCCAGGAGTGTAATAACTTGCAGAGTAGGGAGGAGAGTCAAGATGCAAACTCAGGCAGTCTGGCTGCAGCATCTGTGCTCGTGACTACCGAGCTATACCGGATCCCCGATGAACATCTTCAGGGAGCTGATGCTGAGCAGCATAAAGGGGACATCGCAGAGACAGAGCAGGGTCGGCTAACAGTGGGAACTGTCTGGAAGATTTGTAGTTGAAGTTAGTAGAAGCAAACGGACAGGAATGATGCCTGGTCCTAGAAGTCAGGCACAGGCCAGTCCCAGTAATCTCCCAGCTGAATTTGGTTCCTAAGGTGTCTCCTTTGACGGTCTAGTGTCTGTCTGCCTCCCTGCCTGGCCCTTGCTTTCCTTAAAGTGCAGTGTTCCACCATCTGGCCTGACTTTGGATTTGTGGTTTGATTCCAGGTCTAGATCGTCAGACCAGAATCTAGTTTGTCAGAGCAGATTAAAAGCATCCACAATGTGCAACTTCTCAAGAGCACAGTAGGTTGGGTTAAGTTTGGCTGTCTTCTGGCCCTAGACCATAACCCTTTTTCCAAGAAAGAATATCTTAAGACTTTGGATCTGACATGCTCCATTTTTCTGTAAAAACAATACATAATAATTTTCAATGCAGTAGCATAAACGAAAAGTTTTTTCAAACTTAGAAACCTTTAAGAGTAACTTTTAAGAGGCCAGACAAGTTTTTAAAAGAACACATTAACTCTTGGTAAATGTGGTTTTGAAATAAATATTACATGCACGTTGCAGGTGCTAGTAAAAGTAGAATACAATGTGTGGAAAACAGTAGAATAAATGAACAAACCGTGGGCACAGCTGATGCCATTCTGATGCTGCAGTCATGAAAAGTCCTGGAGATTGGCTCGGGAATTCACTGGACCCCACACTCACAATGACTGAGCCGTGAGCACTGAGTTCAGGTGCTAAGAGACTGACCAGAGAACAGAACTTAGCTTCTGAAAGTGTAAGAAATGGAGGCCAAATCCAACCACTGTGCAGGAGAATCTGTGATGAACTTAACTCTGGAGCTACTGTACCATCTGCCTGATGTTTTGATCAGAGTGAACGGAAGATAGTAACAGGCAGTTCCTGACCTTGGGGGTTTGGGAAAGTTCTATCTGATGCGCCCTTCCTGAGGTAGAATCTTCTCTGACATGGTGTGAAGGACTTGTCTAAGCGTCCATTTTTTTTTCTTCCTATGTATCAAACATGCAATGATGGTAATGAGCACATACACAGCAAGTTCTTTTCTAGGCCTCTATAAAAAAAAAAAAAAGCTGATTTAATCTTATTTACACAGATTTGAGGAGCACTGCCTTCAGAATTATAGTGTGTACTCCTTCCAGGTAATTCATTTTATACCCCATGTATATCAAGAGCTAAATTCTTAGTTTGATTGCTATGATAGGTAAAGAGAGATCCGTTGTCTCTTGATGAGAGATTGATTTCTCAGTCACTCTGGCATACACAGCAATAAGAAAATAAATTTCAAGGGTGGTGTTATTTAGACAGAAAAGATTTATCTATAGATGAGTTTGCTAACGTGGCCATTGTTGAAAGATATATATTTGTAAATGTAAGCAGTATCCATCATTTTCCATGGATTTGAATTTACATGGGCCATGGGCCTATTATTTCATTCTACCTTCATGTTCCTGGGTACTTCTTAAGGACAGACTACCGAAAAAAAAAAAAAAAAAAGGGAAAGAGAAAGAAAAACAATCATCTGTCCTATTCCTGGGTCTAATATGATTTAAGGAGCTCTTTCTCAGGACATCTGCTAAGCTAGTAGCCTCAAACGGAGGCCCAGTTGAGTTGCTGGTGCTAACACAGAAAGCTTAGCTGTCCACAGAGGAGAGAAGGATGGATATACATATAAGCAATTCTGTTGGCAGACCCTCCACTCTCTTGCATTGTTTTAAGTTCTTACATAACTTTGTTTATTCCCAGGGAGAAAATAGACTCATAATTCTCTTTACACAATGACGGTGTCCCCATAGCTGTGTACTCCCGGAGACGCCAGGGTTGAATAACATTGATTATTAATTGAAAGAATACACAGACGGAGGAGCTCCCCCTTTGCCCAGCTTCTCCCACCCAGAAGGCTGTGAGATATCTTACTAAAATAGAATTTTGCCAAACATGTGAAGTCATCATTTATTATTTTTTAATTAGAATGCCTCAAGCCATTTGGGACCAGGTAGACTCTATTTTTATCATAATTTGTCCTACAGGGGAATGTTTTTATTGTTGCGTTATTTGTACTTCTAGTTAGTGTATGCACAATTATAGCTCAAGTCAACTGCTTGCATTTTCTTTCAGCTCTCATAGACTTGAACTTTATAGAAACATTTTTAACTCTTAAATACTTGTGCTATTTTCATCCTGAAGAGGCATGCACCTTAGTTTGACAACTATTTGGGGTTTAATATAGTTGCCAAAGATAAATAAAATACAGTCCTTTTCTTAAGGGACATGGAGTTTACAGTCTACATTACGACTTCACAGTCTATTTTACTCCTTCTGTTACTTTTTGACTTATAAAGTTCTTATTTATAATTTAAGGTTTTCCCTAAACAGTTAGGATGACTATGCACTGACAAGAGGTAACTCAAATGAAAACTTAAAGATTTTCAATTTCATCTGCTCTGAAAGTTAAAGAAGCACTCTTGTACTTTGTCAGGGTGAATAAAAATCATTGATAAGAATACCATTTTATAATACATCACATATCTAGGGTAATACATAATTAATCTGCAAATCACTGTAAGCAGAACAGAATTTGATACATTCATTGTTTGGCCAAAATGAATATAAAGTATCCTTTTTATTGTTTGTATAATTTCAGGCTATATGTAGCTTGAGAAACCATTATTTGAAAGTTACCGTTACTTTAGGTGTAGAAATTAATTGGACCCACCTCAGTTTCTCATGTATCAGAAGTATTGATACATGCCTTCAGAGTCCATAGGATTTTGTAAAAACAGTAGTGTATTGAGATATTTGACTTCTCTCTAAATGCCTGTGATTACTTCTGTTGGGTGATATGCACCCAATTCTTTTATTATCACATTAAACAGAATGAACATTTAGCTTTGTTCCCCAGCTGTCCAGGAGAGAATCCAGGAGAGATTCAGGAAAGCAGCTGCTTTGAAAATGAAAATTAGGCATTTACAAGCCAGCAGAAACTGCCCTTTATCTTTGCTCATCATCTTCTTCTAAGCCTGTAGATTCCTGAGACTTGCGTTGTTAGACGTGTGTGCAATTTTCCAAAGATTGCATTGTGAATGGCATCTACATGACTTGGCACATCCATGCACCTAGCTTGGGGTAGTGTGGCTGTTGGTGACGGAAAGTTGCTCTCTTCACTTTGGCTGGCTCTTGTTTACTTGAAGGCACCACCATATGAACTGAAGAGGTGATGCACTTATTTGCATCTTAGGAAAAATACAATTTGCATTTTGTCAGCAAATACATCAATTGAGTGATGGCATAGTGCTAAAGTCCAATGGTAAGGAAGAGCATTGAAATCAGTAAGACTATTGGTGCTGATCAAATGCTTTGATAATTGCTGAATTAGGGCCATCACCCTTGTCTCTCCGCAGTCTTTGTCCTCTAGCAGTGAGAGAACTCATAATACTGCAAATGGTGGCCTTTGCTGGGGCAGACCTCTGGTTGAGTTCCAGAACTGAACTTGATTAGCTTTGTGACTTTGAGGAGCTAACATCACTAAGCCTTCAGTCTTTCATCTCTAAGTTTGGGATAATAATACTTAATTCTTAATTTTGCAGTGAGGATTAAGTGCATTAATGCATGTGAAAAATGCATATGCCTTTTTAGCAGAGTGTTTGATACATGATAAATCATGTTACAGTTAGTGGCCATTTTTCGTGTCATCTGATTTACTTGCTTGACCAGATTGATTAGTTGGTTGCTGCCTAGTAACTGTTTGGCAAAGACAAAATGATTGAATACTTGTGAATCTAGAAGGGCCCAAATGAACGTCGAGGTCAGCAGGAATTTTCCTGATCAGAAGGTGCTCTCCCTGTTGCACCATTATAAAGTACCCCCAAAATCAAAGGGCATGAAAAACAGGGTAAACGTGTCAAGGTGGCCCTGTGTTGGCTGTATTTATAGGACTTCTGAGATTTATTTCCTACATCGGACAGGAAAAAAATCTGGTGTCTTAAATTTAGTTAGACTACCATTGTCAAGTAAAATGCTAAGATTAAGTAGTGCTTTTACAGTTTTTTGACTTTGCTTTTTGCGAGCATTCAGTAATTTATTCTCAACAATGGCATCAACTAATATTCCTTTATACTGAGATTAAGATTTTTTTTTCTTAACCTGATAACTGTCTTTACTGGAAGGAGTTCTTTAGTGTACAGAATTTAGGAGAGAAATCTGTAGCCATTCTCTTTGATTTCCTTTTTTCCTTAGCATCACACATCTATTCTACCTATCTGCTTTGTTGTCCCTCCCTTTAGGATACACACCAAATGGGGCTACATCTCTGTACCACGGCTGTGGCTCACTTACAACCCACAAGTCAGCCCATCTGCTACAGAGGCTCCCTCAATGATCACCCTCATTTCACAATCATTCCCTTTTTCTCTGTCCTCCACAGCAGCCAGGACGATCATTGGAAAGTATAAATGAGATGATGTCACTATCAGGTACCAATCCCCCGTTCTCAAATACCTCCCTACTCCAAACAGTATAAAATCCAAACTCCTTACATTGGTTACCTGACACTGTAGGCCCTGCCTCCTTCCTACTACTCCAACTGATTCCTCTCCCTTCTCCCCTCACTTTCTTCACCTTGCTTTGGCCACTGCAGCCTTCTTTCTTCTGTTCTTTGAGTGCCTCAGGCTTATTCCCATCTTGGGGACTTTGCAAATGTAGGGGAATTTGCTCTTAGAAAGCTCATTCCAGATCTTTACATTCAGGTTTCAACTTGGATGCCCCATATCTTCTCTGATCTAGATCTAAGCTAAAGTGGTGAAGGGAGTACAGGAAAGTGGTGTACTTACTTATGTGTCTGTATGAGCATGCCAGTGTATATGTCTTCCCTACGAGAATGTTCCTTGAATGGAGGAGCCCTTTTTGATTGTTTTCAGGGGAGTGTCTGTGGAACATGAAAGAGTAAATAGCACATAGTAAGTACTCAATATGTTAACCGACTGTAATTACAAAGTACTAGTTGATCAATACACCAAAATAGCTAATGTACAAAAAAATGTTCCAAAGCATATCGTCTTTCCCATTTTGTTTATCGTAACTAACTAGAATCTATTATCAATCCACATTACTTTATATGTGGATAAGTAATGCTAAAACATTGGGAAATTTTGTTTTTCTTATGTAGGGGAACTGTTTCTTAAGTGTTACACTGTGAGTTTGTTTTGCCAACTCTTGTTTCATAGCCAGTAAAGACATTATATTTAGCCTAAATTCAATGAAATTTTATGAATTCCCAGTTGATGGAGTCCAAATTAATGATGGTTCTCTATATAATTTGATAAAACTTCTGTTGAAAAATATGATAGTAAAAAATCAACTATATTTGGCTTTTATAAACACCTAAACATACATAAAAAATTCAAAGTAATATCCTAAGAAAAAAATAACATTTTTATAGGTTTACTATCTTTTGAAAATTTGTTTTTACAGATTTATTTCCTTGTGCATTCATTGACAATACTGACAGATGCACTTACAAGGGGGCCACATACATTTAAGAAAATTGTTACATTTATTAAAATTACATCAATTTTTATCTTCTGGCATTAAAAAAGGCAGTTATTTTTCTCTCAGAAAAGACAACAGCAGCAGCAACATAACAGCGGAAAGTAAGACATTTTAACCCTAAATAGCTGTTAAAATGGTACTCATGTTAAACAGCTCTTTAGAGTTTGAAATATTTTTCATATAGTTCTCAGTTCTTTAGCCCAATTTATTACTACTTACTTAGTACCTCCTTTATGGGGCTGATGCTTTCAAAGGAAATAGTAAAAGGGAAGGCAATTTTAGGGAACAGAAAGTTCCTGTAGGCCAGACTTCAGAGCACAGAACTCTGAGCAGCAGGTTGAGAAGTTGGGAAAAGAATGACAAGGCCATTCATTTATTTGTTCCTTCAACAATCTGTTATTGAACACTTTTTAGCATAGAGCTCTGTGCTAGTAAGAGCTCAGAAGAGAATTATAAGGCAAGGCCTTACCACACGGAGCCTGCAGCTTAGACAGAGAGAGAAATGGAAAAAATATAGCACTTACATGTTATTAGGAGAATAGCATCCATGATTTTTTTCTGTCAAAGCATTCTTGGAAAGTTATTCAGTAGTTCCAGTCTTCATTCTAATTAAAATAAACAGGATAGCACATTACTCTGTTCCTCCTCTGCCCCCCCAGAAATGAGATTTTTTCCCCTCTTTACAAAGAAACAGCTTGTGTTGATACGGACCTGCCCGCCGCCCTCCTCAGGCTGCTCTCTCTGACAGCGCAGAGCTCCTCAGGGCCCAAATGACACCTGCCCGGTGCCCACAACTCTGCTTTCTCCTGGCCCTCAATGCGCCCCTCATAGGGAGTGGCTGGAGGAGGATGTCTAGGTGAAGTTTACGTTCCTTCTGGTGGGTATCTGTACCCAAAGGAAACCTTATTAAGCACATATCCAGCTGAAAGGCCTTTATATTATATTCCAAGACACTAGTGGTAGAACTGGTGGATATTTTGTACACCCCCCACAACGTTTTCCTTCTTTCTTCCCTTTCTCGCTCTCTCTCTCCCTCCAGAACCCCCCTATACACACACACACACACACACACACACACACACACACACACACACTCACACACATTTTATGGAGCCTGGTGAAAAAACATTTCAGATTTTCTTTTGGAAATTACCCACCAATGATTATATCTGACATAATTTGAGAACCTCTCCAAGGTTTCCATCCAAAGTTTAATGTTCCATAGAATGTTTTTCAAATGGCACAACAGAATTGCTATTAGGCTCCATTTAAATACAAGTCCTGTCTTGACTAGAATGATTGACAAGACCTGTACTATGAAATGATTTCCTTTCAGGGCACTATCTACATAACTGACTTATTGATTCACTCATTCAATAAATTTGTATTGTGCCAGACTTATTCTGACATTATTCTAGGCAATGAGAGGACATACTTAATGCAAAAAAGATCCCTGCCTTGTGGAGTTTACATTTTGATGGGAGAGACAGCTCTTCTACAATAAACCTAACAAATCAACAAGTTAATTTATATAATAGAAGGTGATAAAGTATCTTGAAGAAAATAAAGTATAGCAGGCTAAAGGAGATCATGGGCTGGAGGTGGGGGGAGGTTATAGGATTAAATGAGATAGACTCAGGTGAGTCTTACTGAGAAGCTGAGCTTTGAACACTTATAGGAGGTGAGTTAGCCAAGCAGGCAATGGCAGAACATTCCAGAAAGCGGGGACAACTAAGCATGCTTGGGTGTTCAGGAACAGAAGGAGGCTGTGTGGCTGGAGCAGAGGGTGTGATATCATGATGAGGGAGGTGCCAGGTGGCTAGATCATGTACCAACACTGCTGGATTTTTTAAGGACCTTCAGCTCTTATGTGGTGCAAAATGTAGAGCCACTGCAGGGTTTTGAATGGAGAATGATGTTCAGACTCAGCATTCAGAAAGAAAACCCTGGCTGCTATTGGTTAAACTAGGCTTTGCATGAGAATACACCTGGGGGTGAAGGCAAGCATAGAAGCAAGACATCTGTTAGGAGACTACTGTGAGGTTGGATTCTTGCGATAATTTGGAGGTAAGGTCAATAGAATTTCCCAGTGGATGGGAGGTGGGGTGGGTGGGAGTGGAGCCAAACATAGGCTAAAGTTTTTGTCACTAGGAAAGACTAACAGAATCTAAGACTAGGTCTAAGTGTAAATAGAATGAGGACCATAAGGTTTTAAAACTTTGAGCAGTGGAAGAAGGTGACAAGACAAATAGATCCCTGTCTCAAGCTGCTGTCACTTGCCCCTTCATAGATTCCAGGATACAAGTCTTCCTAGAAGCACCTGTGCACTCACTTTGTCCTTTTGCCTGGAACTCTCTTCTCCAAGATTTTTGCATAGTTGGCCTATTTGCAGGTCTTAGTCCTCAGACAGCTCTTCCCAGGCCATGCTCCCCAATGTTACTGTACTTCCCCAGTTCTCTCTGGGCTAGTACTCTGTTTAGTTGTCTTTATGGCCCACAGTGCTTTCACAAGATACCCTATTTGCTTTTCATAGTCTGTCTTTTTCCCTACTGGAATGTGAAGTCTGTGACTGCACAGATCTTATTGTTCTTGCCTGCTACTGTATCCCCACTATCTAGAACAGCATCTGACACACAGCAGATAATCACTATAGGGTGAAGAAGTGTTGACATTAAGGTAAATCAAGTATGTGTTTTAAAAAAATAAAGAGAAATCACAAGGCACTCAATATATGATTTATTGGCAGATGAGCTGAGAAGAAAGACATCCATGGAGTAGGAAGAATTTAAAATAGTAGAATTATTGAACTTCAGGTTAAAGGGACCAGCCCAACAGCATACACAGGTAGAAATCTTTGCAGAATCTCATTGATCATTCTCTGAACAACTCTAGTAACATGAAGCACATATTCGTCTTTTCCAATCTGCATATTCTAATTATTAGAAAGTTTTTTTTCATACCATGCATAGAAGAATAAGAAGTATTATTAGACTAGGTAGAGTAGATTGAGTATTTGGCCAGGAGAAGCTGTGGGCAGAAAACCAAAGCTAAAAGAAGTTGGGGCCAGGGAACATTTAGCTTCATAGATAATGTACTAGAGCAAGACCTGGCATCATTCTCTGTCAATAAGGCAGTCTGGGTTAAATACTCAGGCAAATCTGAAAATGCTGATTCCAACAAGATTTTTTTTTTTTTTTTAAATCAGTATCAAATTATAGTGAGAAATGTAATCACTTATACTTGTGGAGCTAATATAAATTTGAAGTAGGCTGACCTTTGCTTGCCTGAGGAAGGAAGAGAAAAACACTTTTAGTCAGAACAGTAATAATTTTTGAAATATAATTCTGAATGAATTTCCTTAAATGTGTTAAAGCCTGTGGATGGTGACATTTATTTTGAACTAATACAAATGATGTTTTTTGAGTTTGGCATTTATGAAAGAGATTGCCTCCAGGTTTGAAGTCATGCGGTCATTGGACTCTCTCAGGCTGGGGGAGACTAACTCTTAGAGAACCACGGAAAAGCTAACATCAGTAAACCTTTGGCTGCTATAGTCTCCAAATGATTTTCCTCTTTTACATTCTTGAAAAGGCTGTAATTTGTATTAGAACGGACCATTACCAGATTTTAATTGAAATTTGGAGACCAGACAGCATTTCGTCTAATCAAAACCATTAAGAAGTTTGACAAACCTTAGTTGCAACTACCAATGATAAACCTTTTATGTACAATAATAAGAGCCATTCATGGGTGACTTCAAGGATGGGTATTTCCCTAGGGAGAGAAACACTGCTTTAGAAACTGAGGGGAAAGAAGAAGGTTTAATGTTGTGATCAGCGTATTCTCAAAATAGCAAAGAACAACGGCTGAGTGCATTTCAGGTAAATTGAAGTGAAATCAAGTCCAGGATAATACCAAGTTATTGTAAAGGTAAAAATCTATCCAGAATATCTAAAATCAGGAAGCAAAAAGGAGAACTTAGAATTTAACGGTTTATGTAAGAATCTTGATACATTAGATCAAGGTGGGAATCACTGTGACGTACCAGCAGTGAAATGACATTGTTTGAATATATTTGACGAATCCCCAATGTAAGTTGGGCCATGATCACTACTTTCTGGGCTTTATTCTCTCAGTCGCCAAATGAGTTAGGGGATTGACAAGCTGAATTAGGAAATCTCTAAGGTGCATTCCAGGTCTAAATTGGGATTATTTAAAAGATGTGAATTTAGTGGAATTCTTATGACCATTTACACTTGTTTTATTGCAAGAGGTGGACTTTTACATGTAGGTTCAAAGTAAGGTGAGATACATGGAGACAAATGGTTTCTGCTTTGAAAATATGCCCACGATTTCCCCAGAGAACACCTGGAGAATCTCGTTGGATTTTCACATTGGTATTGTTTGCTTAATTTTGTTTTTCTGATATGTAGATGTCTGTAGGTTTCCCAGAGTGGAAAGAGAAATGAAATACCTTTGTGAGAGGTAAAAAGCAAATCACCACCTTCACAACTGTGTTTTGACATTGGGTTTTCAGGTCCGTGGTTGGGCGAAGAACTTGGCCTTTTATTCTGCTCCCCAGCAAGTTCCTTTCTCTTCCCTCCTTGTGCATCCTTTCTCTCTTCCCTGTTCACAACAGCATTATTCCTGGCTTCTGTCCCTTGTCCGCCCTGTGGCTCCACTTGCGTCTCTCTGGCCTGTCCAACTGCTGTTGACACATTAAGCTCGAGTTTCTTCTTTGTAAGAACTTTGGCCGATATCGGTCTCTTTCTGTACTGCTGTTTTACAAGATTTAGCACTGAATTTCATATCACCTTATTGTTTTCTTTATTTTTGCCTTCTCTACCCCCAACTGGTTATGTGCTTCTCAAAGATAAGGTCCTCTTTTAACACTGCATATCCACGTAGAGTATAGCGTTGTATTTGGTGTTTTTGGAGGGAAACTTGAGGCTCTTTTGGAGCCGCCTCCTCAGAGTTCTGAAAGCCTAAATGCCATCCTGAACTCTCAGTTTTAGCAACTGTCAGCCACTGGTATAAAATGATCAATTCAAATTATGGTACATTCTAATACAGTTGTGTGTGTGTGTGTGTGTGTGTGCAAGTGCACGCGTATCATTTTATAATAGAAAATGCCAGATTTTGTCAGGTATTTCTCCTAGGTCATTGCACCGCTGTACTCCACATTCCCTGGGTGTAATGGAAGACCAGCTTATTTTATAGTTGACACCACTCTGGAAGCCCCTTGATTAAGGAAGTTAAAGGAGGTAGCATCGTGGGAGAAGTGTTGTCGAAGACATGGCCAAATATATTCCAGAATGCAAGGGGCTACTTTTTTTCCTTAACACAAGATTTTATCAGTGTTTTTCTAATGATCACCTAGGACTGAAATGTGGATTATGATGTGAATATTTTAAAAGCATGATGTTTCTTACACTTTATCTTATGTTTTATTTAAACATATTTACACATTTTCTATCCCATTATTGGTTATGTACTTGTAGTTAGGCTTGGCTAGTTTATGGTGCAATAACAAACATTGCAATCCTAAGGGATTAACAAATTGGTTTTTCTCTCATTTCACAGTTGAAGGATTGGGTGGTTTCTTCAATGGCTCTTCATATAGGGATTTGAGAACCCAGTGGTGATCTTCCAGTATATTCCAGAAAAATGTTTGCCGACTCCACTCCCATTAAAGGATTATGTAATCAGTTTCTTGATGAATAAAACAACTAGCAGCATGAGTTCTCTTATTTATGCATACAGATCAGCTATTCTTACTGCCCTCCAACCCCAGGAGATTTTTCATTTGTTCTATTCCTTCATTGTTAATAATTGTGACTGAGAGACTGAAGAACAACAGGAACTTCTGGAATGTAGCACATGGGCATATAAACCTAAAACAAAATTTGTGCTCTGAGGAATCTAAGACTTGCAGTAACTGGTCATCTTTTCCTCTCAGCCCTAGAACAATGCCCGACACAAATCAGTGGCACAATAAATATTTGTTGAATAAATGAACTCAAAACCCTCCTTAGCTTTGCCTTCATCATAAAGCTACTTTTTTCATTATTTTAAAGGTCTAAAATATTCCCTCGCTTTTCCTGTCCCAGCTTATATTTGTAGTGAATGCTTTGAAATAAATATGTAAACTTCATCTATTGTAATTTGACATTAAAAATTGGAGAAAGGAATGTTGTCCAAATTTAGGAATTTACCCGTTTTTTTTAACTGACATGATATGACTTGAAATATAAGAAGAGACTAAGTGAAACCGTCACATCAAATATATAAACTACAAAGATTTTAAAAAAGAGAAATAGATTAAAGTGACTGAAGATAGTTACCGAATTAAAATCCAGCCAGCAGCGTTTTTCAAATGTCACCTGAATAGTCACTCTGTATAGTAATCTCTGCTGCTTTAATTATTACAGGGATAGTGCAGTATAGGGACAATAAAGATAAGATGCAAATTGTGGACAAAGGAAAAAAAGAATTGCATTTGTTCGTGGTTTAAATAGAATATTTCTGAGCAACTTTTCCCTTCGATGGCCCTATGAAAGTGGTTGTTTTTCTAGAGTAAAGAGCGGGGCTTGCAAAAGTGTAAATCAGGCAATCTACATTCACATTTTGATGATCTGCAAATCACTTATTCATTTGCTAGAGTAAAGCAGATTCATGTAATCAATAAGTTTGTTATTCATTTATGCCTTATACTCCCCCCCCCCATTTGGAAAAGAGTCCATAAAGCAAACTCATAACATTTCATTGAGCTAAAAAATGAGTATGTTTTTAGCAAATGTCTTCAGTTTCCTTTACTTGTGTTTCTGTCTTGTATGAGGAATACTCAATACTGTCTTCTCCATTGGCGTGAGATCAGTGGGTGGTTATATGAATGTCAGTGATAGGGACTTGCTGCAAACGTTTGTGAACATAGGCATGCTGGGACCTGGTCAGGGAGGAGCTTAGTTGTTACATTTATGAAATAGCGCCTGAAGTTTCTTAGGTATTTTAAAATAATAAAGTGTTGCTTTGGAGGTCACAAAAATGGAATTGAGTTCATGCAATGAAATAAAATATAAACTTACAAAGTAGAGCTTCCATGATGAATTTCAGATCAGAGTATTAATTTGCATCAACATTCATCCTAACTTCAGATTGTCAGGCATCAAACACGCCTCTTAAATGCACTGCCATCTTGCCTCTTGCTCTTTGGTGTTTCTCAAGCTGAACATGCACAGAGGAAGATCTGCTGCTTTAATATTAACTATGGAAATGTTCCGGAAATATGCTCTATTGTCACGTACATTTCACTATACCTGAAATATGTTTGTTCTTGGGTAATGAAGGAATTGCAGCTATATAGATGTATGGTGTGCTTGAATGTTTTCACTTTAATGAAAAAGAGTTACTGTCAAATTATTCCTGAAAATAAAACTACACTTTTCTCTGTGTGTGGCCCCTTTCCTGATGTAAAGCTATAAACTTGAGTTTCACTAGGGACCAGAAATTAAGCATGATGCCGATTCTGACCTTTCAGCACACACCTAAGCTTGTGAAGAAATGAAAACAAGTCAATTTCAAGTCTGCCCCTGGTGTACCTAGAGATTTGGAGAAAACCTGGGTCTCTTGTCACAGGCAGCCAAAATGAAAGTAAAAATTCAGCATAACTAATTATTTAGCCCTTTCATAGCCGTTCTCTGAATTATATCTTAATATCTGTAGATTTGTGACAAGAACAAACATTGCTCTTAAACCTTGAAATATTTATTGGGAAAAATGGGCAGAGCTGGATAATTGAATTTTTTTTTTTCTATTCTTAGTATGACCTTGTAATTTATTTTGGTCATAATTAACATTACAAAAAAGTCTTAATGTGTGGGACACTGATTAGAAGTTCAAAATGCACAACAAAATAAGTCGAAAAGAAGAAATACCATGTTTCCCTGAAAATCAGACGGGGTCTTATATTAAGTTTGCTCCAAAAGATGCGTTAGGGCTTATGTTCAGGGGATATCATCCTGAAAAACCATGCTAGGGCTTATTTTCAGGTTAGTCTTATTTTCGGGGAAACATGGTAACTATCTCCAAGATGTTTAATGCTCTGAACACTGCATGGTGTGCAAAAGCCTGCAATATTGCCGCCTGTAAATTTCTCTAATTTTCCTTAAAATTGTACACTTGTCCCAAGTGCTTGTAGTTTCAGTGGCTTCTGTTACTGTTATGCCGGGGAGAAATCTCCTTTTTTTTAATAATAGAATAAGTAGTCATTTGAATAAATCAAGCCAGAAATACCCTGACAGTGTACTGAACAAGACCTGTGTGTATAATGTGAGTTCTTTCTTTTTAATTTTAGAATCAACCTTGTCCTATGTTAGGCAGCTGGAGGCAAGAGTAAGACAGCTGGAGGAAGAGAATCGCATGCTGCCCCAGGTGGGTGACTTCAGAAGCTCACAGCTAGTCAGTGTCTTTTGAGCTGTAGCATTGTATTTGAAATTGAAAGTCTCAATTACATTTTCTCCTTTAAATGATAGAAATCATTTTGTAAATAGCCATTCATCAATGTGGAGTGTCATTACTTTCCATAATGACCATCCTATTATTCAGATTCTTAAGTGTGATACTAAAGGATGCAGATGTCTGAAATAAGAATGTAAAATAACTTGGGAAGGAAGAAGAAAGAGAAAAGAAGAAAAAAATACTTTGATAGTACCACGCGTATATGTCATGCATGTAGTTGGTGAATATAGAGAAGGGTCTTGTATTTAAATAGAAAAATTGGCTAATTTATGAACTAGGGAAAGCTGTAGGTAGTTTGAAGATTTCGTATTTTAATCAAATTAGTACTTTCTAAAATTCTTTGTGATATGATTGAATTCTTTCAGCACAAAAAAGTGGTGACAGTAATTGACAGTTTTTACTTTGGGGCTTCATTTCTTTTCCCTAGTGAATGTGAAGTGGCACTTTTTCTGGATTTAATGCTTTGCTATATATTTAACTTAACAAAATTATTGCCACGGGCTGATATCTTGGTGAAAATGATGTTGGTCCTTTAAGGTGGTGGTTCTTGGGAAATGTTTTGTAGCGGAGTTGAACAATTCAACAGTGTTTGGGTTGGTTTCCTTTCTAGACATGTAGACAATAATGTATTTTAATATTTTATAAAAAAGAGTTTTCTAAGTTTCTAATGTTCTATCTACATTTTGGTTATTTGTGTTTTGTAAGTGACCACGGGAAAATCAAACCTCAAACAGCTAGTAAACAGTAGTTTAAATGAAAGTATAAAGACTGGTTTTAATGCAGGAGAAGATATATAAATGTTAAAGCAAATATGCTTCAGAAAGACATTTTAGGTGTTTTTAATTTTGTTTTGTTTTTAAACTACTTTTGTTCATTAATGATGATTTGGGGTATCAGATAGTGTATGTAAGAATGCTTTTCTCTTTCTTCCACTGGCTGGCCAACTGTCTAGAAATCATGAGATTAAATGAAATGAATCTACTTATCTCCCTTCTCAAGCTATACATATCTTAAAATTCATGATGACAGAAGGGATTATTTGTATCATGAAATAAAGTACTACTGATAGAGTTTTTTTCTTTGCTTTCCTATACTTTTCATTTTTAAATTTTCATTGACGTTTATGACTGTGCTAGGACCCTTGACTAAAAACGTCTAAGTCTTTATTCCCCCAAACTAAAAATTATCATTGCTTTATTATGAACATGATGTATAGTTATACCATCTCTAAGGCAACTAAGAAAGGAAAAGAAAGAGGAAAAAAAAGATATTTCTTAATTTTACTCTGAGTAGGAATTGAGGCTCTCATCAACATTGAAATTCTAGCATGTATCTATCTTAGTGAAACAGAGGCACAATGAATGTGAAAATGATTATAAGATTGATTTTTTTAAATTCTATAAAAGTGAGCATTAGAGATCTTACAGGGAAATCAGAAGAGTCCTCAACTATACTTGATGTGTGTGTATTTAAATACACAGAGCTTGCATAGTTAAGAGTAGAAGAAATTAAAAAAAAATTTTCAAGGAAAAGTGTTCAAGCATATGTTGTTAAATACACTGCTGTCTTCTATCAAAGAAGATTGTTTTGTTTTTTCTCCACAAGAAATGACTAGGAAAGGTCATGTTTTATTGAATCTATGAGTAAGATGTTATTGATGTGGGATGCCACATTACTCTATTTACTATTAAGAAAGAAAAAAAGATGTCAGTGATTCCATGTCAGACTCTTGTTGATTTCAGAGATGTTAAGATGAAAAATGTTTTAGAATTGAACAACTATGTATGTGTCCAAATTACTTTAATGCAAAGAAGAATCCATTGTTTGAAATATGCTGTTGAATATATGCAAAGGATACTAGATCTGTCTCACTTTAAAAACAATATCTGTTTTAAATTTCTGTATCTGAGGGTGATGCCTCCATTTACAGCTAAGATAGATATGATAGAAGCATCAGTTGCAACTACTTGTATAAACACAATGGAAGTGAACATAGACAGCAAGAATTACCCAAAGGGAATCCTTGTGGAAGGCTGAGATTTGGGCTGGATAACATAAAGGATTTGCAACTTCTTAGATGGTACTGGGACTATTACAAATAATCATGAGATTTCCCTACAGAAACGATTTCTGACTGCATGATGTTAGCTGATTTGCAAGGTCAGTTCAGTGCCACAAGCTGACTTCCCTGCATAAATTAATCTCAATATCTGAATATTTGGTTTTCAATTGTAAGAGCTAGCTCCCTGTACCTTGATTAGAAGGTATTCTTTTTTTACTGCCAAGTTTTTAAAAATATGTCCATTTGTCTTTGGATAAATAGGAATAAGAACATAGTTGGCAACTGGAATTCCATGTATATCAGATTATCTTTTGTGGCTATGACGAGGTTCTTTGCCCATAGATTAGTGTTTAGATTAATTATATAAAGCATTTTCCCGGAGGAAGAAATCTCCTTTAATGCTCTTTTTTATTCTTTATGTAAAATTGTGTACAATGAACAGAAAGTCACAACTTTGCCCTAGCAATACATCGTTAAAAATAAATAAGGTGATTATAATAAATGCTTGTGGATTTCTCTCTGGTTAGGCACAAAGGTTTCAATTTTTTAATTTGTAAATGACAAGGTTCCTCCGAGTTCTTAAATTTTGTAGGTCTAAGGGTAAATAAAGCTTGGGTCCAGTCTTATGCAAAGTTGTCAAGTCCCAGAATGAAGGGTTTTTTATTCAAGAACCGATACAAAAATGCAGTGAAGATTAAGTTGTTTTTATCCAGTGGTAGAAAGGAGCCCATAGGAAGTGTGAATGAAATATCACTATAGAGGCCACGGCAGGTCATCTCCCAGTGAGCACAAAGCTCTTTGCCGTGGTCTCGACAGTATCCTACAAGGATCACTGAGCTATGCTTTATATCCAGTTTGTGAATACAATAATCAAAGGTGTCCTAAAATCAGAACAGTCTCATTATTTTCAGAAAATGCAGTATTATTGCTTGGTACTATTTGAAAAGAGAATGCTTTTTTATTTTTTAGATAGGAAGCCAACATTAGATTGACCCTCTTAACAGAATCTGAAGTGTTTAATAGATTATTGTTATCGATAGGTAGGATGTTGTACATTAGATCTTGAGATCTCATTCATCTTGCATAACTGAAATTTCATACATCTTAATTATTAGCGCCCCACTTCCCTCTCCCCCCAACCTGTCAACCACTCTTCTATTCTTTGTTTCTATGAGTTTGACTATTTTAGATACTTCATATAAGTGGAATCATGTGGTATTTGTTCTTTGGTTACTGGCTTATTTCACTTGGCATAATATTACCGTATGCTCCAACAATCTTACTTCTGGATATTTATCCAATAAAATTGAAATCAGAATCTCAAAGAGATACCTGCACTCCCATGTTCACTGCAGCACTATTTGCAATAGCCAGAATGTGGAGGCAACCTAAGTGTCCATCAACAGATTAATGGATAAAGAAAATGTGGTATACATGCAATGAGAGCCTTAAAAAAGAAGGAAATCCTGCATATGCGACAACATGAATGAGACTTGAAAATACTTTTTTTTTTTGGAAGTTGGTACAAATGTACATTAAAGATCGCCTGCACTTAGGGCATTCTTTCTTGAACACATAAACTAACATGAACATTTTTACAGATTAGAGTATTTCAAAGTATTGCATCGAACCTCTAATAATACACATAATGCTAAAATTGCTCAGACAGGTCTGTCAGCTCCACTATGTATATATTTAATGTGATATGAACCCTAAATGAAGAATGTGTGTTACTTAACTAAATGTAGCTGGTATCTATGAAATTTACTACCTTTTAAATCCAATGAGGTAGAAGTCACTCACAATGACGTAGGTAGGCATTTATGAGCTAAAGGACACAATATGGTGTAAAATTTTATTGTAAGGAAGTTTGTGTCAAATTTCAACACCTGTTTCATGTGTACATTTACACATAAACATAAATTTTCTGTAGCTATAGAGTCAGAGTTTCAAAGTTGGATGATAGAACCTTACATATTATATTGGAGAACTCCCTCATTGATAAAGGTATATAAGGTTCACAGAGGTTAGCAGTGTTGTCCTGGCTAGACTGCGAATTAAGGGCAGACTCAGGCCAAGATGTAGGCCTACTCAGTGTTCTTTCTAGCATGCTCACAGTGCCTCCATTAATCACTTTCTACCATTAATGTAATTCGGTGAAATTAAGCTGCTAAATCTGTTTTTATCTTATTGTCAAATGCTAACATTTATCTTAAAAATCAAAACAGGGTCTGCTTAGCCATCTAAGGTTTCTTAGGCATTTATTCTATTTCTGCTTTAAGGGAAATACTCTATTTTTCTTAAAACCATGGTAGCCATCATAAATTTTAACAAATGCGTTTTATAGTATCTTCTCTTCTATGACACATTTTAAAATTACTTCAGAATCATAAAGTTTTATTGTACAAACACATATACTCACATCTGCATAAAGAATTCATACTTAACAGAATGTGTTCCTAGAGGGCCTTTCTGTTCAGAGTGAGCTGGAGGTAGAAGGGTAGGAGAACGGATAGTTACAGGAGTGTTTTCAAGGTATATGTACATACATACCCATGAAATTAGATATTTTAGTCTAAATTCAAAAATTACTTAGATCTCTCTACTCACTCCATTGTCCTTTTCTTGATAGTCACAAGGATTTTTAACTCAGACTTAACCAATATATTTATGTACTATATTTGCAATGAAGTCTATTCATCTAGAAAAGTGGATGATACAGAATGCCTATCTGATGATTTTATAGATAATACTGCCCTCTGAAGACCTCAGCCACTATTCAGACATAACCACGATGTAAAAACTGTTTAAAAGCTATTCTCATCGATTCTGTATTGAGTTTGGATTTGGCAGCATTAAGAGGGCCCGAGACATGAAACACGCAGTTTGCTGAGATGCCAAAGCCAATTAAGTGCATTTGTTAGATAGACGTCTTCCTGGGAAATCTGTTCCCTTTATCCAATGCTCTGGCACATGTGTGGAAAGCCCAGTATATATCCGTGTGCCCCAGAGACCCTCTCCAAAACCACCAATCTCTGGAGACCAACATTTTAGAGAAGTTTTCAGAATCAGCAAAAGTGCCCTGACCTTCCCAGTGTCCTACGCCTGCCCGCGTGCTGTGGGTTCAGCAAAGGGGCTTGAGAGCCAGGCACCTTGGAACACCATTGAGTAGGCTCCTTTTAGCAAGTGTTTCTATTTCAGTTGTGCTAGCACACAAATAAAAGCCTAATTTTAGGAATGGAAAGGAAAAATCTCCCTCTTGTGTCATTTGGTTACAGTGTGGCCTCACAATGCAGTCTTTCAGTGCAGTGGGAAAGAGGCAGGGCTGTTTCCAGAGCAGTTTCTGAACAAAGGACAAGAACCTGTCCCCATTGCCAGAAGTGCTGAGCAGGGTGCACAGGAGCTAAAGAAATCGAGTTTCTCACTTCCATGGCAACACGCCCCAGGTCCAGTATCACATCGCTGAACAGCTCCCTCATGTGCTTTACCTTCTGTGCCGTGGAGATCTTTATTATGGTTATTGCTCTTTCTCCTTTTCACATTTTCTGACTTCATATTTTACAAGTCATTTTTGTCTTATAGGTACGTAAATATATGGCTGTTAATAGGGTTTGAAAAATTATCAGTAACTATTGCACAAAAAGCAGGCACAGAGTAATGCTTTCCAGGATGCTTAAAGCAGGTGGTGGTATTCTTCAATTGTTATTTGCATGGAAATTACCCTTCTGGTACTCCTGAGGAGTAACTTGTGCAAAAAAAAAAAAAAAAAATCATGGATAACAACTCTGTTGCTCAGCCTGAGTAGATTCTGGATGCTACTGATAGGAAAAAAGTTAAACCCATGAAGGGTTGGTTGCTGCTAGGGTCATATTTGGGGGGGGGAAATTTGACTCCACCAAAGGAATAGTGCTATGAATTATCACTTTCTCTAAATCACCATGATTTATATAATTAAAGAAAAAGGAAGAAAGCTTTCATGTATAGTTCAGTAGAGTTTTCAAAGGACAGATGGAAGCTACACAAGTGGTGTGGGTATATTGGAATAAAAGACAGATATGGAAAATAAATTTATGGGGGAAAAGTTATGCTGGAAAACCTACATAAATGGGGACTGGATTAAGGGAAAAACTAAAGACTAGAAGAGAAAATATTGAAGAGAGTAAAAGTCATAGAAAAAATTTGTAAGGCAACATGTAATGCTCTCAAAGTGAAGAGATTTTACAACATTCTGTGATCCCCTCAGACTTGAGGTTTCTTGTTTGAGAATCTCCGATAGACATTTCCATTCTAATGAGAGAAAATAGGTGAAATAGAAATGTAGCAGAAAATATAACTGTCACGTATTAAGTTTATTAATAGAATTATTGAATTTAAAAAGTACTCAATTATTAGGGACTATGGTATCACTAATTCATATTTAATTCATGTTGCCTTCTTATACATACACTGGCATGTTAATAATTCTATCTCTAGGGCTTCCTAAAAAATTTTTTTATCTGTAGTAGACATAAAAATAGTAGCATTTTTGTTACCTGTCCTGGGCAGAATTTGTCACAAGAAAATTATAGGACTCAGCATCAAGTTTTGTTGTGTAGTAATATCAACTAGAAAGATAGATACATATATGAGTGAGAAGCAATGTGGAGGAATATTTGGGAAAAATTTGAGATGCAACTATAAGAGAAATTAAAGTTGCCTTGTTGAAATAGTTTTCTACTCTTGTATTGCTTTTTTTTTAAACTCTAAGTCAAAAGTTAAAAAAAGATGAAACAGTCTTTCCTTTTCTAATAAGGTAAAGAAACAAGCTCATAGAAAGTGCAGGAAATACTGTGTAGTGTTTGATTTGGAAATTAAATTAATGTGAATTCTATTGAAATACGGATATCAAAACAGGAAATTATGAAAACTTGGCATAGTTGAAGCTTGTAAAGTTTGCTGAGGTTCCCGTTTGAGCAGTCTCATTTGATCTCCATTTCCTGCTGGAGGTCACTACCTCTGGGACTGATGTAAAAGGGGCATCTACACCACGCTGTCCTCGTCGTCTTCTGGTTCAGATCTTTCCTACAAGGGAGTTTATACATATTTCATTTGAAAGTATTTGTAGTTTCTTTCTTTGCTGTAGCCTGAACATGCAATCTGAACATGCTTAGAACATAAAGTGAGAGTTGATGCCTCTTGATAATTGGTAGTTACCTATATCCTCTAAATATAAAGTAGACAAATATAAATGTAATACAGGCAGTGTTTGTATTGCCTAAATATAAATATACTATATATAATAAATGTAATAGAGACAAATAATTATATTCTTTGACAAAATAAGACAGTTTAAATATATTTTAAGTGATCTGAAGCTTTACTAAATTATATTTAAAAGCTATCATTGTGTAAAAAATAAGCAAAATATAACAGTCATTTTCTGAAACCTGAGACGTAGTCAGCAGTGACTTTGGACTCTGTGAGTAATCAAGGGATTAAAGGAGGCCCTGAGAGTGTGCTAGACCAAACACTAAACGGGGATAATGAGGACTAGGTGTTGGTCTCATTAGCTGCTGGACCAGGATGATGCGTCTGACCTCTGTGAGCCTTGTATGCCTTGACTGAAAAAGAGAACTGTCCTAGGTGATGTGGAATGTTCTACTAAGTTCTACAAACCTATGGCTCTAGCCAGAGAAAGTTTGTGTTTATATGTAATATACACACAATGTAGGTGTGCCCCTTTTTATTTGGGTATAAAATTTCTTAAAACTACAACTTTATACCATACTGGGTCTTTTATTTACAGGTGTTGATTTACGTCACTGTGGGTTATTGGATTCTAAAGTTAATTAAATTCCATCAGATATTAAATTTATTTAAGTAACAGAGGTATGGGTATATATCTTTAAGACTCATATCACATCAAATATTCATATAGTGGGGCTCTCATACTAGTCTAAGCAATGTTAACTGATGTGTATTTTCAAAGAGAATGTGCAAGCCCCTAAACGTTTGTTTATTCATTATATAAAATTATGTGTAATGAACATAAGGACACTAGTTTTCCCTAACAGAATACTTAACTTAAAAATAACATGAGTGGGATAAATCCTTTAGGTTTCTCTCTGGTCAGGTGTAAAGTCCTCCGTTCCTTTATTGGTTGGTGTGGTTTCTTCCAGCCCTGAACATCCTGAGTCCATGCAAAGTTATCAGGTCTCAGAATGAGGGTTCTTGACTGAAGAACAGATAGAGAAACTCGGAGAAGATTGAGTTGGTTGTGTCCAGTGGTAGACAGGAGCTCACAGGAAGTGTGATGGAATGTCATCATTGCGAGCACAGCCCTCGCTCTTTGCTCTGCCATGGTTTCTGTGGTCTCCTGGAGCTGAACTTAAATCTAGTTTGTAAACACAATATTTCAAAGGGACCCCCAAAGTATGAAGTCTTAGTACTTTTAGAAAATACGGTGTTATTAGGTGCTATTATTTGAGAAGGAAATGCCTTTTTAGTGTTGGTACATATTCTAAAGATCACTTGGACTTAAGATGTTCTCTTCTGAGTACATAAACTAATGTAAACATTTTTATTAAAATCACATGTAAAAATATTTCAAAGCATTTCATGCACTATATGGAGACATGACATTTCACAGAGAGAATTTTAAAAATTATGATGAGAGGATCACAACATAGGAAATGTTAGAAAATTAGTTTTTATTTACCTTTAATTTATACCAAAACAATGTGTATTTTTTATTTTAAAATATAACATATATTTTAGGAATTCCATTCTGAGATAAGTCAAAATAAATTACTGTGAAAAAAAGACATGAGATATCATATGTTAGTTTTATGCAGTGTGACTAGACTGTGAATAACAAAAGAGTGCCTGTATATAAATCAAAGTCAGCTGAACAGAAGAAACAATGTCCAGAGAAAGAAATATTTTTCAAAGGATATCTGATTTATTGGATTCATTCTGTAGACTAAAACATCTGAAATAACAGCAAGAAAGTGGACTAGGACTTTCTTTAGATGCTCTTGTTGACATAGAGAACGAAAGAGAAATTGTAGGAAGTATACTGTGAGACAGTGATCAGTGTCACTTTTATACTTTATGTGGGGCTTTTATATAGTATCTTTTAAATTGTGTGCCATTGAGCATGTATAACCTGGTAGCATGTTAACACATGAAGCTAATTAAAGTATGTGTAGAGAAGCAGTCTGAAGAACATATGAAATAAGTTACAGACCTTGCCTTGTTTTGACTTAACAGCCTTTGGTGGCAGGGTAAATCATTCTTAGGAGACGACTTAGGGTTTATTTTCGAGTATATTACAGAAATGCTACAAAGTAGTTTCTACATCAATAAGCAGTAGAGTATTTTGAAAAACAGCCCACCCCCCTTTGTAACTGTGACATTACTGAAAGAGATAGGTTGTGCGCAGGCTGCTTTCACAGAGATGGAATCAGTTCTCTTATCCCCCATAAGCCTACCTGTGGGAGCTGCTCCCTCATAAAGTATACAGGTTTTCCTAAAGTGTGGTCCTGACTTGGGCTGTTAACTGGAGCTACAGTGATGTTTGTCATTCCTGATGGCTCCCAACATTCCCTGGGCTGAGAAAATCCCCACTCCTGGCTTTGGTTCTGCCTTGTTCCAGGCCCAAAGCCTATAGAAAAAGAACTCCTTACCCAAAGGGTTCTAGTATTAAGTCCAGAAATGGAGCTGTGAAGGAAGAGTTATTATTCGTAAAGGGACAATCCATTCAAAGATTGTGCCTTGAAAATACCCCATTATCCTTAATTCAATTGTATCTACCTGAGCTAACATTTTCCTTTGGGAGAGCTTCTCATCCTCAAACTTCTCGGTACCTGAGATATTTGTGATTTCACGAGTGCTTAATCGAAGCACACAAATGATCAAACCTTCTTTCAGAAATTTTTATCCTCTTTGAAGGTTTTGGAACTTCCATAATACAGGGCAGTAGAGTAGAAGCAATTTTAAATTATTATTTTAAAAAAAGAGAAAAATAATAAGGCGGCAGCTAATCTATTTGCTTAAAACTCTTGGACTAGTTATTATTTGAGTGGTTTTGTTCACCTAGTTATTACTCTTAGCAATTATATTAGGAAAGAGATTGAATACAGAAATGGAAGGATCAGAAGAAATGCAAATCTGGCTCAAATATAGTATAGCAAATAAAGTAATTTGGTAGTCCCCCCTCCTTTTTTCCCCACCTAAAATGCCTCTAATTTGCAACAGAACAACATGTGAGGCAGAAGTTCTAATGCTTGACAGATAACAAATAATAAACCCAGGACCAGATGGGAGCCATCCTGGACTTACATAAAAGCTGGCTCTAAGAAAGGAGGTTTTTTTAATAGCGAAGATATATTGGTTGTTTTGACACCCAAGGCAGGTGTGTCATAATGTCAAAAAGAGACAATTTTTTTATTTATATACTTTCATACGCCAGGAAATATAATATCCATAACTACAGAAATCTTATAAAAGAAAAATATAAAATACATGCTCAGAAATAAATCACAATTCCAGTAAACTTGATCACAAATAATTGTGTGGGAATATGGGTCTTTATCCTTTTGGGTGCCAAGCTCGTCAAAAGTTAACAGAAGCTACAGTTAGAATTTGGATGACATCTTTCTCACAAAGAGTTTTTTTAAAAATGGGGCTATAGCAACTTTACATGTTGAATTTGCTTATTATTTTGTTTGGGACCAGCCTCATTCCCTTTCCATTCTCTGTTCCCACCCAGTGCTATTTGAATACGTGGTTCCTTAACCAGCTAAATCTGCATGCTTTTGTCCATATGGTAAGAGAGTTGGTGATGACAGCTTAGGTTCTTTGCCAACTTAAAAGGACTTTGGAGAGGTCTATTTAAGACTGGACCCTCTAAATGGGCACTTGTGGAGAAGGTGGCTCATGTGGCTGCTCATTTCTTTGAAGAGAATTCTTGTGGTTTGGGAAACCAGTTAACCTGAGCCTTTGGCCCTTAGAATGAGATCAAGATGGGCATGAGAGCAGGTAAGGGCAGCTGCCCCTCCAGTGTCTTTCCTGAGTACCCTGCACAGGATCTTGACGTTGACAAAGTTCTTCAGAATCAGTCATGTGAATGTGAGGAGACATCTCTCAATTCTGGGTGGTTTCTCAGGGCTATAAAGTGATGGAGTAATTTAGGAATAAGACTTTAATGGGTGTTTAAACCAGTAGAAAATGTTCAGTGTTATCATATTGATTTTTAATACTTTTTGCCTTATGAAATTATACTTTTCATTTTAGGTGTGTCTTTTATGTTAATTCTGTTTGAAGGCATTAATCCTACTGGTCTTAAGTGCTCAGAATCTGAAGTCTTTAGGGCCGAAGGAGAGACACTATTGGTCATGAGAAGGATAGTTGTTGTCCAATTCTTTTTTTATATGCTCTTTTTTCTTTTAAATGATGGGGTTACAGCCTGTAATGGACCTTTCTCTCTGTGAGAAACATAGCTTGAGACCCAGAAAGATGGATGGTTTATAAGAATTTGTACCCCTTGCAGCTGGTCCTGCCTCCGGGTATAGACAGTGCACAGAGTGGAATAACTAAGTCACCCACTCCACCCTGGAAGTTTTAGTCACAAGCATTAGCTACAACCTGAGTATCAGCGGAGGTCTGGGACACTGGACCAACATGGAGTCCATCTTGATGCTAGTTCCCATTCTGACACTGAACCCTATGGTTATCTGTTTTGTAGGTGAGAGAATGTCCAGTAATGGGACGAGGCAAGGTTTGTGTCCAAATTTTCTGTTATCACTAGTCTTAGTGATTTTCTTCCCTCCTGAAACGTGTCATGACTTGTGTGTTTCTCGTGAAGCAAGATAGCTAAGAAAACACCATGACCACCACTGTCTCCACTACTCCTGTCCAAACCAAGCCTCTGGGATGGTACCATTAGGGTCTGCATTGGGACTTAGCCAAGAAACTAAAGCCAAGAGACACAGTTTAGTTTCTAGTCCATCTGTTTTGCTATTCACTGAGAGAGTGTATCATGCTGATAATGATTTTTTTCAGAATGGGAAGATCTCATGCTTTTTTATTCTTAAGGACATTTCTAGCCCCTAGATAAATGATTACATGGGAAAGAATATTTGTCTACCTATCACTTATCTTCTGGTTCCGTTATAGTTTCTCTTTAAGCTGCTTGTCTCCTTCTAGAGAACCTTCGCCGAGTATTCCAGGCTGCAATGACCTTTTCATCCTCTATAGCAGGGGTTGGTACTTTTTTAGTAAAGGTCCAGGTAGCAAATATTTTCAAATTTGTGAACCAAATGGTGTGTTGCAACTACTCATGTCAGCAATTGTAGCAACCAGACAGCTGAGAACAGCCACAGAGAATAGCTAAGTGAATGGGTGTGTCAGTGTTCTAATAAAACTATTTCAAAACAGGTGAAGGGGGCAGGATTTAACTCTGGCAGTAGTTTACGCTTGCTCTACATGAAAATAATTTGTCCATGACTTGGGTTATCTTTTAATATATATTTGTTAATTGGTCTCATTGTTACATACATTTTCATTTGTACCTAAAGAATTTATTATACACAAATACTTTTTTCAATAAGTATTATTTTTGCATTGGTTTAAGTTTTTGTCCTAGCATCCCCAAACCTGCCCTAAGTTATCAGTATCTGGGGTTTGAAATGTGCTGTGATTGAAGCAGAGGAGTAGTTGAGCAAGAAGTCAAGGTATTTTTTTCCTATCAAACCACTTAGCTTTGGGATGAAAAGTTGCTGGAGATGAAGAAGCTTGCCCTTGATTTGAAAAGGCAAGTCCTCCCAATACAGGAAGGCCAGGTGTTGTGGTACTATCGGAGAGGACATTTATACTTTTCTGAGACACATATGTATGGTGACTGACGCTGTACTTTAGAGAGTGACTGATTATATTGCTTTTGTGTCCTGGCTATTTTTGCATGTCTTAGACAGATTACTGGGAAGATAACATGGGGCAGGCTTGTCTCTAAAATAGATACCACATGACTGGCAACTTGGAAAGAACATGAATTTCTATATAGTTCTTCCAAGACCAGTGAAATTCTAAATCCATATTTATCAGTGAATGAGGAAAACCATTTCTGGCTTAGGAGGAGGTCAGAAATTAATCATCCTTTCCCCTTAAATGAGGGCATTTTGTGAAAGAATGAGACATCAGGAGATCATTGGTAAGAATGAAGTGAATTCTGTGCGTTTCACGTCCTTCATGTTAATATTCTCCTCCCCGATGGTCTTTGTCAAATATGTGGTTTTTAATTATGTTGTATTTCCTTTCCGTGGAAAGGAAAGAAAATGAAGGAAATGCCTTCAACTGGCTGTTGATTCAGTGTCTCTTCATCAGGGACCTGCGAAGTGCTCTGGACAGACCAGAGGACAGCAAAGGCTCAGTGGTGTCTCCAGCACGTGTGTGTCCTGTGGATTAGGATGAGACCTGTAGGAAAGTGAGAAGGATCCTCACTTGTCCTTGTCACTAAGACTGATTGACTTCAGACGAGCCAAAGGGTAGCAGAGAGCTTCAAAAGAGCCAAATGCACTCAGTGCTTAGACGGTGACTGAAAGCAATCTGGCAATTATCAAGCCTCTCTATAGCACTTAATTTCTCAGAGAGCCTTGCAATCAGGTTTATTAGCCACTCTTCACAGCCACCACGTGAAGCTAATTGATAGACATTGAGGACAAGTGACTTGTCCTCATTTTAGTATTGAGGACAAGTGACTTGCTGAGGGTCAGGCAGTGAGCTCATTAGTCTCTGGGTTGTTTTTCTTGAGTAGGAAAAATACTTGTTATATGTGTTATTGTCTAAGACAGCTCTAGCCAGTGTTAGAAAACTTATTACTACTAATCAACCTGATTGTATTTCAGGATGATACTATTACTAAAAGTCTAATTTTAAAAAAGTTCCTTCTTAAAGTTTGCCTTTCCCAAAGCATTACAATATCTCTTTTCAGAATTTCTGTCAAGCTTTCAGAAAATTTTAGTTGTGCATTTTATAGTTTAGCCAGATCCTGTACTTGGGTGAGATTCTCAGAATGTCTGCCCTTTATTACTCTTAATTCCTTCACCCAGAAACTTCAAGAAAATAAAAATGAACCAGGCAGACTTGGTTTGTGGCATTAGCTATGATCAAACTTATACAGAGGGATGAGGTAAAACAATTTTAAATTTCAGTTATTTATGCTTTTATCCCCAGAATCTAGGCTAGACAAAAGCAGTGATCTTGCTCTTTGGAAAGAAAAAGGTTGACATTTATCATTAGATTGTTACAGAGATATTCATTCAATAGGAAACGATTAGTAGGTTTTCACTGCTTTTCTTAGTATAATCAAAACAACCCTTAACACATATGGAATGGGATTTCTGTAGGTCATGGGAGGATAATGTCTTGGCCATTCACTCAATATTTCACCCTTTGAATACTTTTTGTGTCTCTTAGATACTGATTTAGATATAAAATTTATGCAGCTTAAATTTTAGTAGGTGGATCTTTTAAAAAAAACCATAAATATGTAATATCTGGCAGTGATAATCACTATGAAGAAAACAAAAGCAGGGCACAGAATTGGAGAATGACTGAGTGACAGGGTATTTTACATGGAGTTAGAAAAGACCCTTCTGAGGAAGTGACATCTGAAGGGGCCTGAAGGAAAGAAAGGAATATGGCTGGAAAGACTATTACAGGAAGCAAGAATAGCGAGGACAAAGCTGTAGGTAGGAATGAACTAGTCATGTGTGAGGAAACAGGAGCAAGAGGGCAGTGAGTGGGATGGGAAGTACCAGGAGATGAAGTCAGAGTGGCAGGTAGAGAATAGACCCAGTGGGCTTTGTTAACCAAGCTCAAGTATTTAGATTTGGGTTTGAGTTGATGAAAGCCACTGGAGGAACTGGGCAAGGGTGTGATATCATCTATTAAAATTTTCAAAAGGTCACTGTCATCATTGGGTAGAGACCAGACTGAAGCAGGGAGAGGGGATGGACAGAGGTACACTCAATTAGGTAGATAGTTTGCTAGTCTAAGAGGGATGGTGGTAGCCTGAACTAAGTGGTACAGTGGAGACTGTGAGGAGAGTAGTTGGATTCACAAACATATTTTGAAGTAGAGCTGAGAATGCTCTGTGACAGATTGGATGTGGAATATAAGGGAAAGAGACCCATATGGCTTCACAGGTTGGGCACTGACAACCCCTGGAGGAACTGTTCACATAGATTGTGCAATGAATGGCAACCAGGGGTGGTGTTCAGTGTGGTAGCCATGGGAAGAATCACGACGACTCCTTGGATTGTGATCTAAGCAGCTGTATGATTGGTGGTGCTATTTACAGAGATGAGGTGATGAAGACTGGGGGGAACAGGTTAGGAGGTGCAGGGGAACTACTATTTGGGGCATGGTGAATGTGAGATGGACATCTCCGAGGAGATATCACATACACTTAGATATATACGAGCTGGAATATAGGGGAGAGGTCAAGGTTGGAGATAAAAATTTGGAAGAATACACGGCTATGGGACTGAATTAGGACTTCCTGTGACTGAGTATTGAGAACAAAAAAGAGAGGCTGTGGACTGTGCCCTGGGACAGCCTAAGATTTAAAGATAGAGAAGGAGAAATGAGTGCAGTGCAGACTGAAAGGAGAGGCCCATTTAACATTTTTAATCTCCCAAAATGATAGATGATTTTTGAACTTATTTTGTTTACTAATTCTGCAAAGTTGTTTTATCTTTTATTTTAACTCTCTGATGGGTCCTAGACTTCCTTTTTGAATATTGTTTACTTAAATGAGCATATATAGCTTGAATCTAAAACTCGGTCTTATTTTCCATCATCAATTATTTATGTTAGGAGGTAGGGCCACAGATAAACATATTTTTAAATCACTTATTTTCTTTCTTCCTAGTAGGAGTTGTTTGTAGAAATAGAGCTCATGCTTTCACGATGCTTCCTTGTGTGCTCTGATGGTGTTCTCACTAATGGGAGAGTTCTCCTTCTGCTGATTTTATTGCGACCACATATGCAAGGCTACACTGCCTAGATTGTTTTGGCCACTTGTGTTTCTGTAAACCTTTCCGGGTGAGATCATTGGGAATACTCCAAGATAGATCTTCCACCAAATGGCATGGATGGAACTGTCTATCAAGCACCTGTACTTATTCGTATTATTAATCCGCTTCCTAGAGAGGTCGCTGCCCTTGTATGAAGCCCACTCTTTCTGCCTCTGTTGACCTTTCTCTTATCTTGACCTTCCCATTTTGTGTGGGAGCTTTGTACCTTGAAGAACTGAAGACCTTTCCTTTTGCTAAAGCCAGGGCAGCAGAGACCACCTCACGGTGTAGTGTTTCTTAGTCAACTCAACAAGCTATTTATCTTAAATAGCTGTTTAGTCCCTGGGGCTCTAGCTCTGTGCACATCTACAAACTGAATGCAGTGTGGATCAGCAGGACCTTTTGCTTTTGCATCTACACTGGCCATTCCGTTCCATGCCCTGACTCTCTGGTCTACTCATGTCCACTTCACCCCCTGGTTTATAAGCCCAAGACCTAAAAGTATTCAGATATGTTTCTCTCAGCAACAATGCGTTAACTTTTATTAGTGCATGTCAACCTGATTGGAAACTCATTTAGAGGTATCATTCTTCTTTGCTTCCAGAAATTTCAGTGTTTCTCACAGTGGTTAATAAAAGACAAGAAATAAGCACATCAGCTCATTACCTTGGAACAGAATGTATGTAAACGTAATTGTCCACGTTTCCTACCTATTGTTTACCAGCTATTTCTTACCAGGCCCTCACTGTTACTCTGTCTGCTGTCACTGACTACGGATACAGGGTGTTTGCTGTCTTAGCCCTTTCAGGATAACAATTCTTTTCTTCCTTGGGTTTGCTCTCTCTAATTCTTATAAAAAGGCATCCTGCTACTCTCTGTAATTACTTTTATTTACTTTTCTGGGAACTATATTTATATATCTGCAATTTTTACCTGGAGTCACAGATATTTCAAAATTACTTTCCTTCCAAGAACGTTGTATCATTTGATCAGCCACTTTCATCATGGCTTGAAGTTAAAATAATTACAATTTGAATATTTTGCAAACTTTTACATGTCAGGAAAAAAACACACATTTGTGTGGGTGGTGTGAGAAAGATGATTTTGGGCCTTTATTAGTTGTTAATCTTGATTTTAAATCTGATGAAGGAATTAGATATATTACTTTCCTGCCATTTCCTATCCTGGTTAATGGCATCACAATTTAGCTGGGCCTCCCAGAAGGCTGGGAGCATCCTGGATCTCTCTTGCCTACATTCAAATACACATTAGGGCTAGTAGAGTCCGATCTTTTAATCCATTAGTATCATCCTTTTCATTCCTTCTGCTATTGTCCAGTGTAGGCAATAAGTAAACATTTTCACTTGAACTTCTTTCTTAATATCCTAATTGGATGTCATCCCAGCTCGTCTTGTCCCACCCAAATCATTCTCCACATTGCAAGAGCAATCTATAAAACACAAATCAGGTCTGTCAAAGCTCATGCCTCAGAACAGAATAAAACTCAAATCCTTCATATGGTGTGGAAGGGTCTCGGTGATCTGATTCCTGCCTTTCATGACTGCCTCAGTTCTGCTACTCTGTCCCTCACATTCGAGGCTCATGTCCTTCTGTTTCCCTTAACAAGTCAACTGTCTAAAATTCAGCTTCTCTGAATTGAAGCTCCTTACCACCTCTACTGTCCTCTACTACAGACCTCAATCTTAGCTATTATTTGGCATAATAAGTGAAGAGTGAGTGAATAAATATTACCTTCTGGCTTCCTTAGCTGGGAACACTTCAATATTTATAGATTCGCCTACACTTAACACGTTGCGTATGGATCATGAAAATCTTCACGAGGGATTTAAACCCCGCCGTACGCAACGTGTTAATAAGGCTGAAAAGATCCCTTTTGATAATTTTTTATTTTACCACTTGATGTTTGGCATTACATAATGATTTTGATGGGAATTAGCATATACTTTGGATGCCCCATTAAGAAAGTCTATTTCTACTTTTGGTCTGCTAACTATCCCTAGTGATGCTTTCAGTTACTGTTTTAACATTCGAGATGTGATAGAAAATTATGGTCAATGTTTACATAAAAAAAATATTACACTAAAAGACACATTGCCATTAATCCCCCTCAGAATGCTTTCCCTCGCTTCAAACACACTTGCCCCATCGTTCTTGCCACTTTCTGAAGCAGTTCTGGAAGTCCTCTTTTGTATCTTTACTTCACCTTCCATCATGACAATGTTCCATGTCACACATCGCTTCTGGTACAGCAATTTCTGTCAAATAAAACCATTACAGTGTGTCCTCATCCACCTTATTCACCGGATCTGGCACCATGTGACTTCTGGCTCTTCCCCAAAGTCAAAATGACCATGAAAGGTAAATGTTTTGAATCAATTCAGGACATCGAGGCAGCCAGGACAGCGCAACTAAAGACATGAAAGAAGACTTCGAGAACTGCTCTGGCAAGTGGCAAGAACGATGGGATAAGTGTGTTCGAAGTTGAGGGGGAGTATTTTGAGGGGGATTAATGGCAATATGTCTTTTACTGTAATAGATTTTTTTACTTAAACATTCACTGTATTGTTTGATCACACCTCATATTTAGCTGGAACCCTACTGTATTTCATTTTTAGCACGCCTCATATAGTATTCCAAAGTGAGCTGTCAGGAATTCTCAACACATTCCTTAGGCTACTTTGTAAAATGCCAAGTTTCAGAATCCTTGTGATATTATTATAGGTGCAGATTGTATGTAACTGTCACAACCATAGTTATGTGCCTGGAGTGGAGAAAATCAAATGAGCACAGAGCTGATGTTCAGCTGGTGTGCACCACTTCTGAATCAGTTATTAATGTTAACACACTTCTCTTCTGATCTTCCCGAGACCCCTGGGCCATTCCACCCCTCCTGATCCTTCCCAGGATCTCCTGGGTCTCCTTGTGGCCCAGGAATTACATGATCAGAACACAGAAGAGGAGACCTTGAGGGCCCAAACCGAAAAGAAAAACATCATTATGGAGTGTCAATTATTGAAAACAGCACCAGGCCAACCATTACTGTCTTAATAGGTATTAACATGTGATGGGAGCTCATATTAACTCGTCTTAATATATTATCTTCTAATTGGTGGCACTTAGGGAGAGCCCTAACACGTAACAGGAGCTTAGTAATTGAGTTATGACTAAGACAAGGCCTCAAGGAGTCTTCTATCTATAGAGGAGGCAAACATGTAAACAGACTATAACCCGTAGTCATGTGTGAAGGAGACAACGGTCGCTGTTCTGATCCAGGTTTCTTTCTGATTTCCCTCTGCATGTCACACATTGTTCTTATCTGCACTGGGATGTTGTTTTCATGTGTCAGAGCCCTCATTTCTATTTGCTGGCAATTTTATTCCTTCCGAATGTGAGTACTTAAAGTTCAGTGCGGGATTTTTACCTGTTGTGTTGCTAAGGAAGCTTTATTTTCTTCCATAATATGCACACGGCACCATCTGCCAATTTAATTCTCTGTGGAATTGGTGTCTTGATTTTCAAGGTGCCACAGTGTGCCATCTCTCTCCACTCTGAGAGCGCTTTGTTCTTTGGACCACTGCCCTGCCCATTTTTATAGCCTCATTCTGCTAGCATTGTTACAGTAGGATGTGTTGGGTATTTTTTAATTCTATTCCTTTTGTTAGAAAGAGTAATTTCCTACTTGAGGGTGGGAATATGGATGTCTTTATACTTAGACCACCCAAGGGCAGCAGCTTAGATTTTTCTTTAAAATCATCGCAAGCTCAGAATCATGTGGGTGACCTGTCCTCAAATGCAAAATCTGCTGCAGAGCTGTCACCATAAATTTTGCTTTGCCGTTTTCCAACATAGTTCTTTCTCTGAATTGGGGTTTCTCAACTTTCGCGCTACTGACATTTTGGGCTGGATAATTCTTTGCCGTGCAGAGTGTCCTGAGCATTGTCAGATGGTCCCCAGCATCCATGGACTCTACCCACTAAATGCCCATAGAAACAGACTAGTTTGGACAACTAAAAATGTCTGCAGACATTTTGCCAAATGTCCCCCCCCCCGGAGGGCCAAATCACCCTGAGTTGAGTGCTGCTGCTCTAAATAATAAACATGGAGAAGTGGAATGACAAACAAGTTATAAAATGTGTTGACAAACAAAGCAAAAACATTCATGACGATGACAGCAAATACGTACAGAGCACTGAACATGGGCCAGGCACTGTTTTAAGAGCTCTGTTCATATAAAGAACCAAGCCCATCGAGTGAGGTATCATTGTACATTACTACCCACAATTTAAAGGTGAGGAAACTGAAGAACAGAGCGGTCATGCGGCTGCTAAGTGTCAGATCAAGAATCGGAACCTAGGTATTGTGACCCTAGAGTCACTGATTTAAATTTACTCTGCTTCTGTCTCAATACCAATTGGAGTAGATACTTGCCTGGCATAGCAGGGGATGTGATATTACTTCTGGTAGGTGCTCAGCAAATATCTGTTAAGCGAATAAATGACTCTAAATCCGGGAAATTGTCTTAAAACAGTATTGGATAGATTTCCTTAGTTAAATAAAAAAATATTTTTCTTTGAATGCAATCAACTAAATATTTCCTCAGCAAAGCAGAGGGTCTGTTAGCATGTCTAAGCCCATTCACAGGCATCTTTTGGGAAAAGTTTGTCAAGGTGACCTTGAAAATCTCTTCTAATCTGAGCTTCTGTTTTTATGCTAGTGCAGTTTTATATGTCAGAATGAAAACTGGTCAAATTGAACAAAAGATTATTTTTCTGATGAGATTAAGCAAAACATCTGCCATTGCCCTTAATAAGGAAAGACTGAATTAATCCTTCCTCCTTAACTAACTTGGGTTCTGATGAGGGAGGATGCACTGTATGACAGTATGACCTAGCTTCAGGACTTATAAAAAATTAAACACCTTTAACTAACAGGAAACCACTTTAGCCGATCAATTTTCAGACTTCCATAGTTGGCTTTCTATAATAGATAAGAGGGCTGGGCTCTAAAGTTTCTTACAAATGCACTACATCTGATTTATATCTGAGCGGGAAGCCTGTATTTTACATAATAATATAAAAACAGTATTCTGTTATTCTTAAAGATTTTTTAAATGTATGCTTCTGTAGGGCAGAAAAATGGAAACTTCCAAAGTGTTAATTAAAATATTACTATGATAAAATATCAATAAATAAAATACAAGTATAAAATAGAAGATAACTTATTCAGAATAGCTTCATCTTGCCAGTTCCCTTAAAACTCAAATTATGAATGATAATTATTTCACTCAATGAGACTATAAATGATATATTTTCTTTTTGTTTAGATAATCTTTTAAAAAATTGAATGGCTTCATTTCTTAGTTCTGAAGATGTCATTTATTTTAAGGACAATATTAGGAAATGTCCCACATGTCAATTTTCATGCAAGAAGATCTTCCAGATATCATGTGATAAAAGGGATAGTATAACCAATATATTTTATCTTCTTCAATGATACGAAGGGATACTTTTGTTTCCTGATCTAGACTATTTGCTCACAGCATTAGAATTCAGGATTTCTATAGACAGAATTTACCACACGGTAAGTAATCTGTAATTTACCTCCCACACAGTCTTGTTGCAGAGCATTACTTTGCTATCAGCATTTAGGGTGGACTGACACCTGAAATAATTTGTGGATTACTCTACGTACCAATATATTAAGTGGCTAATGAGTACACAGATTTCTATTGGAATGGTAGGTTCATTCAGGTATTCCTTTTTATATACGTGGAATTTTGAAAAACTGCAGAAAATAAAACTAAGCAAAATAATTACTCAGAAAAGAAAAAGCGACTTTAGGTCGTTTGGAATTGTTCTCCCAACTGAGGGCCAGAATCTGTTTGCCCCATATTGAGCTGCACAGTTGCCAGAAAAAACTCAAAGCACCAACTTACTGGAGGCTTAGTATGTTTTATGAAGCTGTCTTCAGAAAATAGTGTGATTGACAATTGTAGGGCAAGCAAAGATCTAAGCCTTTATTAGCATATAAATCCCACTCAGATACAGTTTACTTAAAGGTCAAAAATGATGGCTGGTCCAGAACACACTTTTCCATGACCAGGATTACACAACAACAACATGTTTCTGACATGAGTAGAAAGTCAGTAATCCTGATTCTGGAAGAGTACCTTTCCTTTCAAATGGTTATATCATCAAGTAGTTTATTCTTCCACCAAAATCTGGTCCATGTATATTGCCCCCCTCTTATGAGATTAATAATACTATACAATCACATTTTATGTTTGAAAAGAACCTTTTACAATATCCTGAAAAGCATATCTATCATTTCATATATCTACTTTCTGAAAGTGGGAACATAATGTACATTATTTACATAGCAACTAAATGGCTGCCCTTTCTAACTGGCTTCTAAATGGTTATAGATGTTACTTTCGATTCCATGGTTATGATAACGAACTTGGTTACAATGGACAGACATTGGGATTTAATTTCACCACACATTTTAAAGAAGAATGACAGTAGGGATTCTTATGTTTTACTCAGTTGTTGAATCTGAAAAACAAGATCTGAGAGATGTGTAAGTCATAGAGAGAACCTAATCCTGAAGATAGAATTCATTTGTAAAAAATTGCATTACTCATAATGATCTTCTCAGAAATAAAACTATGCAGATTGAGGTGAGAGGTGAATTTTAAGTCATCGGCCATATCATAAATTACTAGATATAATTCTTTTGATGGTGAAATAAATTAGACACTGACATGTGAAGTGATTGCTAAAAGCAATATTCAAATTAGTGTTGCTATGATGAAATGATCATTATGGTCCAAGTACAAATATATAATCCATTATATGTGAGGAATATGTGTGACTCATTTAATAGGTAATTGATACTGATTTCATAGATTCAGAAAAGAGTTTTGTGAGTAGCAACTGCGATCATTATTGCTTCTCATTTTTCCCTCACTTAAGATCATGGTATATTTTCTTTATTGTTAAGTCTCCAAAAGTTAGAGGAGAGTGAAAATTAGACCAGTGCTATTCACAATACAGCACAGATTTCTAGGCAATGGGTCAATGAGAACTAAAAAATTATGTTTTCATTTTTTTGTCTCCTAAAATTAACTTAAATATTTAGACACTGGCATTTGGGGAATATTTTGTGAATTTTTCATATTACATTTTTAAATATTTTATTATTCCTTAGGACATAGCATTTTTAAAGATCTTAGTGAAAGCTGGCAGGGAGAATAAATTATGTTCATCTTGCTTCTGATCATTTTAACAGAATTACACAGTTTGGTCATGGAAAAAAACCTGAAATTTAGGAACTTTTTTTTGTATTTTCTTTTTATTTTAGTTATGTGATATCTAGTTCCCACTAGGACAGAAATTTGGGAATCAATGATTAATGGAATCAATGATTAGAATCAATGATTAACAGAAATTTTGATAACTATGTATATGTCCCATGTGAAATAGTTATTGTAATGCAATAGTGTCCTCTTAGTTCATATACATATATATTTTTTCAATATGCAGAAATTTTGCTGAGAATTTGATGCAGGGTCAATTTTTTTATTAAATATACCTACCCAACTTGTATTTCTTAACAAAAGGGCACAGTTCTGAAGTTACACAGTTTTAAATCCTTGGAAGACTTATGGTAATTCTCTATTTCTCATAAGTAAAATCCACAAAATAAAGTTGTCTAAATAGCAGTATCTTCTACCACTTTTTGATAGCTTGAGAATGTTACACCTTTGCTAAAATCTTAAAAAGTCAGTATTAGTTCTAATTTTCAGGACTTCAGTTTGTTCTTATTTTAATGTTTTCCCTAGTTATAGGTGCATGCTTCAACTTGCCATTGTGGTCATTGTGGTTCGTTTCATTCAGCTTCTTGTTCTATCTGCTTTCTTGAGACTTGGGAAACAGTATTTTTCTGAGTGATTGTACTATATTGTTCCAAATATAAGGCCACCCAGAATAGAAGGCAACCTCCAACTAGAAACAGCTCAAATATGGAGAAAGGCTGGGGGCCCAGAGCCCGGCGGGTCTTGCAGTGGTGGCAAGGGTGCCGAGGAATAGGACGATGCCTGCCCACTCTCCCGGTGAGTGAAGATGAGTCAGCTGCTGCATTTGCTTGTGCATAACCAGATGACCTCTGTTGCTAGACGAAAAGTTATTCTGGGGAGGGGAGGTGGGATAGAGGACAAGTCTGTATACACAAAAGAAAGGTGCTGTGTGTCTAAATCTTGGGAGGGAAGTTGGGAGTAGAGTCTTTCCTCTCCTAAACAGTCATTCTTCAGTGTTTTGGTTTTTTTCCCCCTGAACCTGAGGGTGAAAGTTGAGTCACTCGAAACACTGGAGAAGAACAAAGGTACCCTGCACCTTTCCTGAAAGGGACTTTGAAAGGTCAGTGGCCATGGAGATGGATTGTTAGACACCACCAGGAGTCTCCAGACCAGCCCAGAAAATTGCCCTTTCCGTTTGACCGCTGACTCAAGGGACAGTGATGTGCTGTATGATCACGTGTAGTTTGAAATAATCCACCCTGAAGTTGGAAGTCACATTTCCAATTTTATTAAGATTTTCCTGTTTTTAAATTCCCTGTCTCCTGAGCCAGCCAAGTTACAATTTAAACAGACAGGCTTACTCTAATAGAAAGAAAGTCCAAGAGTAGAAATAGAAATAGAGTCCAAATGTTTAAAATCATTTGTTTCATTTCACTCAGCACATTAAAAAAAAAAAATACTTCAGTGAAACCGTATTAGTCAACTGAGAGTAGGTATTGATTGAACCTAGATAATTCTCCAAATATTGGTTTGATTCTACTGAGAACATAGAAATCTAACCTTTTATTTTATAGTAACTAAATCAGATGTGATTGAATGAGGTGCCTGATTCTGTTATAATCTAGAAAACTGTTTAACACCTGTTCATGCACAACTTAACCAGACATTTGGTTACTTTTGTGGCCTCACAAAAGTCACATAAAACATGAATCTTGATCTTTCTAGTAATTATTAGTCCATGGCTCACAAAGCACATTTGAAGTAGAACTTAAATCCCTAAATGGTAAGTTTTCCTCCATTGTGTAGTTCCTATTGTACCAATTATTTTATTACTATTATTATTATTAGCATTAGTATTACTGTTTTAAGGAAGCTTCTTTAATAAAAGAATGTTTGTTGTTTTCTGAACAGATAAGTGTAGAAAAGAACTGCCCTTAAGTTAAAACAATGCTAAATTGTCCAGGGATTTGGTTTCGGGAAGCTACCTATCATTGATTTCAGAAATTCCCTTAAACCAAAATACCCTGAAAAATAGAGGCCTGATGCCCAAGCAAAATCATGTTAGGATTGATACGCTTACCATTTTCCCAAGTCTGGGAAGGGAACCTTTGAAACAGAAGGGCTGGGCAGAGAAGGGTTTGAAAGAAAGAACTGGAAGGAGGGTGGCACAGAGCCGGAAATGAAATTACCAGCCAGAGGAAAGATGGCGCTGCAATGGTGGGTCCAAAATAAGAGGTTTGAAGTTAACTGTATAACCTCAGAAGCCTTTTCACAAGAGTTCAAAAGGGTGGTAAATAGTAGGGAAAGAAAGTAGTAGAGCACCAGAGCTATGCAGAGAAGAAGAGCTTCCTTTATAACTCCTTTGGTTTGGAAACACTTGATGTCTAATAGAGGAAAAGAAGTGTTCAAAATTTGGTGGTCGGTTTTAACCATCTTTAAACTTCAAATTGTTTTCCTTCTGTTATTTGTATCAGGTACTATTATGTCTGATTTACTGTGAATTACAAATACAGGAAAACAAATTTTATAAGTTTTTTCCTAGGGATAGTTGGGGCTATTATAATTGGTTGTCCTCCCTGCTATTAATTTAATCATTAGTAGCAATGATGGACAGAAGCTAGAGAGGTCACCTAAATGTCAGATTCTATGGCTGCTTCTCTCTGTTGGCTTCTGAGGTGGCAAGGATAGCCTTCAAAGACATAAGAAGTGACAGCAACAAGGGAAGGGAGAAGATATTCTAAATTACACAGTGTATACATGATAATTTTTATAAAAATCAATGGGAGTTGTCAATTTCTCTAAAAATAGCATGGTTTGCATAAAAGCCATACCTAAAACTATTGGGACACTCACCTTATCCTTCCCATCCCTAAAATGCACAACATAGAAGCTCTCCTATAGATGCAGGAAAATAAATGTCCCAAACTATAGTTGTTTCTTCCCTCTATGAATCTACACTTGACGCTCTTTCAGTGGTTCCTTCTCAGAGGATTAGATTCACAGGATCAGGATAAATGGAGCAGTTATTAATCTATTAGGCATGAAAAAAAAATCTGTAGGCTTGTTGATGGACAGAAATTAAAATCTCTCAGGTCCTCTCTGTGTGTAAAGATCTCCATAAAAACAGGTTTGGAATAGTCCCATTAGACTGCCTTTTCTAGAGGGTAGATAACTGCTGTTCTGTTTCTTTCCTGATCCCTTAGTGTTTCTCTAAGCAATCCCTAGGAAAAGCCCAGTTTTTATTTTTTTCCAGTTACTGTACGGTTGACTGACTCTCACAGGTCAAATTAGCAATGCCTAGGTTCTGATTTCTCAGCAATTCAGTTTTAGAGTCGCTAAACTACAAATGTATAATTTCTGATCTATTTTGCTCTTCATTTTTAAAATGACCGCAAAATGCTAAATTTGGTTAAATCTCTTTTGAGTATGTTCCACTATAGGTCTTTCCCTCAAAGGGTTTTATAAGAGACACAGTTTCTCCGATGCAAGAATGTGATGTGTCTGCATTTTCTGAGACATATGGAATATGGCATTTGTCTTGCTGAATGAGCATGTTTAACTCAGCTGTGGAGTAACTCACAAGTTCCCTATTCTTGAGTATCTTTACGTTTCAAAAATCGCTCTTAAAATGTTCTTAATGGCCAATCCTCATGGGGCACTGCTCACTTTGGTAAATCAGAAATGACACCTGGACATGCATAGTGATAGTTCTTGGTTGGCTTTTCTTACTGGTCAAGCAGCAAGTGTATTCCAAGTAACAGGTTGATAGTATCGTAGGACAGGCTCAAAAAAAATTTAAAAAATGGCTAATTCTCATTTGACAGTGAAATTGAGTATTGAATTACATCTATGCAGTTATAAACGACTTTTGTTTTAATAACAAAGTTGTTGATTTTCTACTAAGGGTTCTTTTAGGTTGTCATCAGGGGCTGATGGGAATAACAGTTCACCCAACTCTCCAGCTAGCTTCAGTGGACATACCACACCTTCTCAGCAGCCTGAACCGGTGGTACATTCTCTTAAGGTAACCAACTGTGTACAATCATTTATCCAGAAATTCAGTTGTGTTGTGGTTTGTTTGCTGTAGTATGGTAGTCCTCACAGTCTTGTGTTAACCATAGATACTTTGTTTTTTGAACCCTTGTGGTATATAACTTTATCTGATTTTTAAAGTATGATTTTAATTTTTTAAATTAACAATGGGTTTGAGTCCTTATGGTTGAATCTCTAGTGTTACCATTTTGTTTTGAGTAATGTGATTCATTATCTGCATCGAAGTTGAAATCTGATGTGCATGTCTATTCATATGTGTAAAATATTGTTATAAGTATTTTATGTGCAATGTTTGTAGCATGGATGTCTTCAAATATAGGGAGGTAATAGTCGGCCAGAGGAAGGAAGGTTACCATATTTTTTCTTTCCTTATGCAATTGATGTATACATTGTGCAACTTACTAAAATAAAATATTGAAATAAGCATAAACCCGCTCTATCCTCCACTAAGTAGAAATTAGGTCTTCAAACTCTAGTTAATGCTCATTTAGAGATTATTAGAAAATAGATATATGGTCTTGTTCATAAAGCTATTTTATTTTTGACTTTTACTTCAGATTCTGCCAATGACTTCAAAAAAAACTTGGCTGAAATTTAGCATTTAATTTTCTTTACCAATAATGAGCTTTCCAATAAATAATAAGTACCATACGTAAAATTAATGGTAAGTGACAAGCAAGCAATATAAATATCTAAGAGAAGAAACTGATGCAGGTAATAAAAATCATCTTAAAATTGAGATAGTTCCTTGAAGTTGTATCAGTTTCCAAGTATGAAACGTGTCCTTCATATTATCTATAATTCCTAACATGTAGCCTTAGTGAAACTTTGAGCCCTGAAGTAGGTCGAGTGCTTCAGTCCTGCCTTGCCACATGAGTTTCACAACTTTTCTAAAACTGTTCTCGTTTCAGAATGTTTTATTAACAGCCTGCAGATGCATTCTTTTGGAGTGGGCCACACTTTCCCTGGCATGCCTTAAGCAAATGAGTAGCTGAGAACTTCAAAATATTTGATTTGAGGATGATTTGGTTGTAGCAGGAGATTTAGCTCCCTCATTATATTTTGCTGTAACTTCGATTAAATGAGTGTGCTTTTTCCAAGCATACACTGCTGATAAGGGAAGGTAGCAGAACCATGCTGGTGGCCAGGGGCAGTGCACTGGACTGGGATAACTCACAAAGTGGGCAATGGAGCGGAATCCTTGGGAAGGCACAGCAGAATGAGGGGCGCTGCCCTCCGTCTAGTGGGTGCCGGTTTATCCACTGATGAACATCTTGCTCTCTGCAGCAGCATTTGAATGCTGTTTAACACGAATGGCATGTTAAACATGCTGTTACTTTAGCATGAACTAGGTAGGCCCTAGCTGTCTGAAACACATTTTACAAATGAAAAATGAGAGCAATCCTATAGCATTAGTGTCTGTACATACTCCCAAAGCAACACATTGCCCTACTTTTCATACTGAAAGCTGATTTGGCCTGTTGCCTTATTAAATGGCAAGTGCAGTTTGACTCAGAGCAGTATAGCGGGTTGCACTGCAAACTTGCCCCCATTTCTCAATGCAGCTGGGTTAGTATGGCCTAACAGGAAGGGAAGGGCAAGGAAGAGCTCTTTAATTTTCTCTGAATTCATTCTCCAATTTTCATATAAAATTTTATCTCAAGAGAGGAAGATATTATGTTATCATCAGGACACACAAGTGTCCTCAATTGGCAGATGGGTAATACTGAGCAACTGAAGTATCTTTATTGGATAACTGGAGGTTCTTGAATACAGAATATGTTTGCTTCCATGAGTTAACTGTGTCTGAAACAGAAATATGTGCAAACATAGCCTATAGGAAGAAACGTAACCACTCAACATGTTTTGTTTATGAAAGCCCAGTAATCTAGAGTTGATTTATGTCATAAGATTTTTCTGTTCTGAATGGAATAATTAGAGCCATGGCTCAGTTTCTCATCTTCTGCTATATATCCCAAAAATCTGTAGGGTTTAATAAACTGTGGTCATGGTTGAGGTGGGGGGGAAGGTGGGAAGTGTTGTAAATCACTGAGAAATTAGCTCACTTATAATAACACCACATTTTTCTTGCTTTAAAATTCATAATTGGAGCTTCACTTCATGTAGTAGTAATTAACTGACTTGAAGTACACTTCTCTGAGGTGCATTATAAATTGAATTTGTAGGTAAATGAGCTTGTTCCAAGAGTACTTTAAGTTTCCTATGAATATTCACTGAGCATAGTCAATGATTTCCCTTAAGAATATAAAGAATATAAACTGACTGTAATCTGAGTTAACCGGGTGAGGCTTTTATTCACTACCGTGTTTCCCCGAAAATAAGACCTAGCCGAACAATCAGCTCTAATGCGTCTTTTGGAGCAAAAATTAATATAAGACCCGGTCTTATATATTATATATTATATTATTATATTATGAGACCCGGTCTTATAGCAAAATAAGACTGGGTCTTATATTAATTTTTGCTCCAAAAGATGCATTAGAGCTGATTGTCCGGCTACGTCTTATTTTCGGGGAAACTCAGTACCGCCATAGCCTATGTTAAAGAAGTAGTATGTACATAGTAATAATAGCTAGAAGTTTTATGTTAACCAGAGAGTAGTTTGTGAATTAGAGTATTCATGACAGGATTGAACTCTGGTGAATATCAGTGTCATCTCTATCTGTGCACTTGACATGAAGGTCCTACTTCATGCTTAAGTCATTTATTTTGGCCTGTTCATTGGTGGTAATGCTCAGGTGCCACCTTTAGGTGTGGCCATGAGCATTGTCCATGAGGACAACAGAACAGGGAGTTTAGCAGTGTTGATTCTACAGGAGCTTTCAGGAAAAGGTTTTTTTTTTGTTGTTGTTTAATGCTACGTTAAAAATGCTTTGATTATAAGCTGATACAGAGAAAAATAACAAACAGCACTCGAAGCCAAACTATTGTCCCCTTTTGTACTATAGAAAGTATTGACATGAAAACTTTACAGACATTTTTAAAGGAATATTATTTTCAGTCTATTTAGTGGTAACTTAGAGAAATGGGATCTAAATTTATTTAAAAGCATCTCATCCCCAGATACTTTGCTCTAATGAAAAATATTTAAAGTGCTCCCCAAATATTTTCACTATAAGGAGTCAGTGTTTTTTGTTGCTACAATCAAAGAGCCATCTGCATATTACGTTCCTAGCACTGAGAATGTCCAGGCAAGAACTATGAGGTCAGGAGTGTTAATGTTAACAAAAGTTCTTATGTACATATTCCTGGGTTCTGATCAGTTTCACTTGTCACTGTCATCTTTTCTACAGGCCATGTCTACATATCATTTGGACTGTTTGGTGTATAATTAATTATATTGCTCATCTTCACAATGGAGCAAGAATTATTGACTGTCTCCAAATGGTGGACACAGTTGGGTTACCTTAATGACCCAATTAACTAAATGCATCTAATTATTTTAGACATTAATGAATTGACTCTTAGTGATGCAATTTATTGCTGTTAATGGCCATCTGAAGATCAAGCAGAGTTGATTCCAAATAGTTTTCACAACAATCAGCTATTTAAAAAGGTTTTGCCATATATGTATCCACTCTGATATGCAGACATGGAGAAAACTAAAGGTTTTACAAAGTGGAGCTCCTTGATGGTTTTATTCATAACTAACAAGTTTTTCTCCATGTGAAATTTGCTTTTTTTCCCCCCCAACAAATCCAGGTCTTGGATGTTCAGGAAACTATAGATCGTCAACAGGGTAAAGAGTATGAACATGACCTTAGTGAGACAGAAAAAGCTATAGTCAGAGAAATGTGCAATGTAAGTTTAATGTGCTTTGTTGTGTATTCTGTGTTGAAAGCCTCATTACAGCTTAGTTATTGCTTTATGAATACCTATTTTTAAAAATGCTGGTCAAATGCCTTTATATTTTTATTTGAAAAGAAAACCAACTCCCTTTGTTCTTATCTTTAGTATATCTTGTTGGAGTTTTAGTAACACAATAATCATGTTATAAAATATTCAGGTAAGCAATAATTACCAAATTCTATATTCCAAAATGAATTATGAAAGTTTCTAAATAATAAATTTATTGTCTAAAATGAGTTATTAGTTTTGATAAAATAAATGGGTTTCTATTTCATACTTTTAAGAAGTTCCTTAAAAATCACTGTTTAAAAACCTCTGATAAAGAAAACAGACTTCTTCCCATTTATTTGTAATTATACTTAGGGGAAAAAAATCTCTTAATAGGTAATACTCTTAGTTCTTCATGTATATGTGTGCTTTATGTCATGTGACCTAGTATCTTTACCTTTCAGTGGTTGACACAAGCTCAGAAAATAGTAAGAGGAGATAGATATGAACTTAAGAGATAGTTAGACACACAGAAATCTATCTATGAAGTCAGAGGAATTCAGTAAAAAAAACTGACATGCTGTTTTCATGATGCATATCCTACGTAATCATTAATGTGATTTGGATTTTATTAATCCCTGACTAAATTTTAATTTTTTGAGTAGTATGCTTAGATGTATCACTTAATCAAGAATATAGTGGTGAAGCTCATTGAAAAAGCTAAATAGAATGAACACATTTGTTAAAAGCAAAAATCATGGCAGATTATATTAAGGAATGGTTTTAATTGGCTTTATATTTTACTTTCTCCTCATATTCTTTGTCTACTAGGATATAAAAATTGCTTAGAAATCCCCTTAAGCTTTAGGCTATTAGTATCAGATATTCTCACTTAACGTACTTATCAACCTCTTTGAGGTCTTCCTGGAATCCAGTAAACGTTACATAGTAAGTCCCGTGGGCATTTTATATGCCGGGAAAAGAGTTTTAGTTTCCTGCTTGCTTGTGTTGTGACTGTTTGTTTGTTTTTTCGTTTTGTTTTTTTGCAACCCTTACCAAGTTTTTCTTTTTCATTTCTGCATATATGTTTTTGTCTGTTTTCAAAAGGTCATTTTAGATGGCATCATTTCCTAAATGCATCAATGTTCACCTTCTGTAGCTTTTCAATGTTAGTATTTCCTTCACATAAATTTAAAAATTTGAGCCACGCACCTAAGAATGCCTGCCTGTTTCTTCTCATCTGTTGACTATGGAATGAGAAAGTTTAGACATTAGGAACTATAGAACTAAAAGGGCTCATCCCCTAAAGGGTTGTATTTGGAGCTCCTTCTAATTCAGATGTCTGAGTTTTACCGTAGACTATGGGTGATTGTATAGGAACTACTACTGGGTAAGACCCCACACTCGCAGTTTATGTTTGATGAAAAGAAACCACCTGAAATTAGTCAATGACTCAAATTACTTGTTCAAATTATTCTCTAATGAACAGTGAAGTTAGCAGGGGTATACTGAAATCTCTCATAAGGACTAGCTCTTTCCACTTTCTCAAGTGTGGTAAATCTGGGGACTTCCATACTCTTTCATGAAGAATGACAAGCTATGCATCTTATAGAGGGGATATTCTCCATTATGCCTAATGCCAGAATTTCTGTAAAGAAATGCCAGGATTGTTTCTTGTCTCATTTTTATAAATGATTTCTAGACATTAGAAAATCTTAATCACAGAGGAGACCTACTAATGGACTGACTCTTGGTTAGTTCATTTTGATCTTTTTGTTTGCCTGCATTTTCATGAAAACAAAAACTTGTCCTCCTTGTTTACCTTTAAAAGTTCTCTAGGACACCTTTTCTATGTGTCCACTTTTGCCTTTGATCCCCCAAATTTGAGAAAAAATACAAGCCAGCCCAAATATTATAATTAACACTCTTATATTTGGAAACTATCTAAAACCCAAGAGAAAAAACTGTTGAACTAAAATATTTGTCACCATTATGAATTATATGAACATTGAAAATAGTGAATACTGGAGAACAAATATTTTTATTTTCAAGACATTTTCATAGATAACTAATTTCTTACAATTTTAGCTAGTTTCTGAAACCTATTAGAGAAATTATGCTTTTATAATAGTCACAGAAATATAAAGGTTTCTCATAATGTGAGATCAGTTATAAGACTGAGCTAGAACGTAATAGAAGTTTTGCCTCAGTTCCTGGTATTGCTCCTGAAGAACGTTGTTGACATCTATCCAATGAAAAGACTGTTATTCACAGCAGTGTCATGTTGATTAATAAGCATGGAGTGCCTTTATTCTCTTCCCACACTGTGCCCAGACATATACTGTCCTCTAAGAAATAGTAAATCTTTTTGTAGTAATGGTTTTATCTTAGTCTGTTTCATTCTTATAAATTCCCTGAGAACAGGTGAAATACTTGACTGGTCATCTAGGCCACAATCTCAGACACCGACCTATTCTGCTCTTTTAGTTAATAGGTTACTACTCTGTTACTGTTCATGTTAGCATCACTGGCTGATTTCAGACTTCAGCCTTCTCTTGAATTTCCTTTCACCAGGGTGCGCTCAGGATTAAGGCTCACTGCCTTCTACATTTGAGTACTTGAAGAGGGTTGCACTTTTGAGTTGCAACCATCTCATGCTTTGTGTCTACGGGTATGATCCTTTGAGGTTTTCCTATCCTCTGCTCCTAAACCAGAAATTTAAAGTGTTCTGAGTAGATGTAATTGTATATATCTTGTTTCCCCGAAAATAAGATGTAGCTGGCCTATCAGCTCTAATGCGTCTTTTGGAGCAAAAATTACTATAAGACCTGGTCTTATGTTAAGATAAGACAGGGTCTTATGTAATATCGGACCGGGTCTTATATTATTAATTTTTGCTCCAAAAGACGCATTAGAGTTGATAGTCCAGCTACCTCTTATTTTCAGGGAAACACAGTATATCCCTTGGCTTCCTGATTAGGTGTTTGTACCTCTTCTCAGTCAAGAAATGAGACTCTCCTATCTCCCTTCTGTACAGTTTGAGCTATCCATTGCTATGTCATTCCTTTCCAAAGAGTTAAGGATTGTAACTACAACTCCCTTCCAATATGATAAGACATTTCTATAACATAGTAGTGTCTGCTAAAACAGAGATTAATAGTTACATTGACTTACGAATAAAGGTAGACAGAACTTTATATTCTTACTGGGTTTCCATGGAATATCTATTCTAAAGGAAAAACAAAAGAAACGGTCTATGAATAATTGATGAACCAACTGGTTTTGTGTTCATGTTAGAGCCATGTAAATGTTTGTGGAATTAATCTGAACATAACCCTTATAGTGAAACACACTAGGAGGGTTATGACTGTTACTGTGTGTGTGTGTGTTTGTGCACAAGTATGGCTTCCAATTAATGTTAGTATATCATTGAATTCAGTTGTTTTACTGTACACTTATTCTTACATTAAGAATATAAATGTAAAGTAAAACACCTGATTTTTTATATTGTAATATTATATAGTATAGTATAGTATAGTATAGTATAGTATGGTATATTATATGTTATATAACACCTTTGCTGTTGTCCCTCTAATATGGCTCAATTTTTAACATTGTATTTGTATCTATTTCAGTGATTCTTAATTTTATTCTTATCTTCTCCCTGCATTTGGATGCTTTCTGTTTTGGTAATCCAAGAGATCATATACTGTTTGGTATACTAAGACTTATGATGACAGAGGCCCTCACTCTGCAGGGAAAGCCAGGGAAATTTACTAGTGGCCCTAAAGCTATTAGCTCAGGACTTAAATAGCTCAAGATCAAAGACTTTTCTTAGTGGTTTAAACATTTTGATATCCCTGTTATAGATGTGTAATATAGGAACCAGGATGCTTTTGTTTAGGGATTCTGAATTCCAGCTACACATTAGAATCATATTGGGAGCTTTTAAAAAATACAGATGCCTGCGCTTTATCTCTACCAATGCAGTCAATCTCCAAGGGTGGCAGTTACTATTTAAGGGTCCTCCAAGTGCACAGTGTTCAGCTATAGCTGAGTATCACTCATATAACTACAGTAAGTTGGCACATCACTCTTTAATTTTGACCCTGGTTGCTAACAAAGTCAAGTGGTCTCATCTACTGAGCAGTTCTGGTGAGTTAGAAGCTTGCATCACATTTTGTTTGTGTTTGAGCTCATTCATGTGGATATTTTGTCTCTTGTCTTCACATTCCTCTTTGCCCCTCTCATAGATTTCCCTTTCGAAAAACACACCCATCTTTTTTGTGGTAGAGGACAATTAAGTTTTTTTTTTTTGTTTTTTTAAGGTTGTGTGGAGGAAACTTGGAGATGCTGCAGGTTCGTGTCCTGGAATTAGGCAGCATTTGTCTGGAAACCAGTACAAAGGACCAATGTGAGAAACTCTCTAAAACATGACATCACCACTGCCAGAGAGGTAAAAGAAGAGTGGATTTCCACAAATCTGAACTCATGGAGTGATTGTACATTGCACATATTTTCCCTTTAGTGTAACTAAAGCTGTATTTTATGTCTCTCGCTTTGATGTCCACAACAGTCACTTTTGAACAAGGTAGCTTTGAAAATCACCATTTTGGTACCAATATTTTCATTAGAACTAAAATGTTTTTGACTCCTCAGATCTAAGATTATAATTGGGAAACATGCATCATTGGAAAAGTCCAGTAGAGCCTCCGTGGTTTTGATAGAGCTGACTTTAATGGTGGGAGTTTTTTTTTTTTTTTTATCATGTTCTATTAAAGATGGGAAGCTGGAAGACACCTCTCCTTAAGTTTGAGAGTTGAGTACCTATTTTTTATATTTTAATCCACAAAATACTAGTTCCTGATACATAATTTAGATGCAAGATAAGATTAGGTTTCTGGGTTTTGTTTTGAGGTGCTAAAAATACCATATAAATTCTCCTTACCAGATGGGAGCAAGAATTTATAGAGTGCTTATCACAGTACCATTTCTTTCAAAGGATCAAAATATATCTTTTCTTTTAAGCTTATTCATGAAGACATCTTGGGGACATGTCAACCTTTATTCCTTCAGTGTATCCATTGATGTTAATATTAACAATTTCAATTAAAAAATAAGCAAAACAATTTTTCTAAGTGTTTTTGACTGTGAGATGTCTATTTCTACAATTTAGTTTCTAGACATGCTGTTATATTTAATAAACTTCATGTAAACTTTAAGATATTGCACTGCATTTATGAAAAAGCTTTCTTTGTCTACGCAGCTATCTAATGGTTTATGAAACTGACGCATGTCCTTCATTGAAGCTAAAATGTTTGTTCAGACTGAGGTTTGAAAAAGAGGTGTGCTAGCTTTGCTTAGTTTCATTTTTTTGGTATATATATATATATATATATATATATATATATATATATATATATTAGACTGTGTGTATTGGAAATGCTATGATAGGTATTTTGTGTTTATTCAAATGCAATGATAGTTCCTTGTATGAATGTGCAAGAGGCCTATGACAGAATGCTAAGTTTTTACTGTAGTTTATAAAAAGTAGGAATGCAACAATTCCTAGTTTTCAGATTTCTAAATTACTCAGATTTGATTCATAGCAGATACTCTGGTGGTGTTTTTAAATGGGCTCATTACATAGTGTATTAATTGCCATTGTGCAAGGAATTTTGTTATACTTTTAAAAATGTTATTGTGATGAAAAATCAGCCCTCTGCTTTCAGAAAATATTTATGAGTTAATTTACTATAGAATGATCTCTCTAATTATTGTAATTGGGTTACCATTTAAACCAATCTTTCTTTTAAAATGTTATATATTTTTAAAATATTACTACTCTGTAAAAGAAAATTGCTTGCTATATTTACACCTTCTCTTGTGAGAAAAGCTTTCATCCTTAAATTGTTGTATTCCTATACTCTGAAGACATTTAAAATAAGCTTTTGTGCCTGCAGTAGAGCCTGCAGAAGCTAATACAAGAAACACTGGTCTTTTGACAAAATACTTCTGTAAATTTTGATACTGTATTAAAACTATTTTTTTAAAGTTCCGCATAAAATTGAGTATCAAGTATATGTGTTCATCTTAGCAATGGTAATAAATAATTTAATCTCACAGTGTTTTTTTCTTGATTTCTAATAGTCACTAAATATTAAGTATCATAATCCTGCTGTATGATAATGATCATAACACAGATAATGAGCTGCACAGATGACTTATTATCTTAAATATAAAACAAAGGTATGTTTTAAATATGCTTATAAGGGATTTAATATTTAGAGATTCAATTCACACCATTCTCTATTATAATGTCAAAATTTTAGAGTAAGAATATTTTAAAATTAGTTATACAATCTTCATTTGTTTTAATATTGTTTAAAATTATTTTTGAATCATCAGAGGAAATTTACTATAGGGGAAATACTACAATGAAAAACAGCCTCAGTATTTAGAAGCTTATATAACTAAGTCATAAATTGGAAAACACATGCATGCTCGGAGAACACACATACTTCTTGGAAATTACTAATAAAGTGGTAGAATAAGGCTTCCTACACTTAGCATCAGCCCTAACATTTAATGACACAGTAGATGGACAGCCCAGAGACTGAATCTTGCTATCACCTACTATATTTATCAATAAAAATAAGTGGTACTGTTCTCTTATGTGAGTAGTTTATTAGTTTATGATCTTATTTTCCGTAGAACAAAAATTAATTTATGCGAACATATCTTGGCAGAATGTTTCCAGCTTTGAAGCTGGTAGACATCAGAATCTAAGCTTTTAAAATGAATGTCTTAAGTTTCTAGCACATGCTTAAGGCACTGTAAAAATTTAGATCATCATATATGACATCTGGTAAAATGCTGACAGTTGATTGGAATGATTGTGCCTTAGTTCAGTGAACTTTTAATGAATGCCTACCACTACCAAATAAGTAAACACAGTTTTGATTGCTGACTGCTCTCAAGAAAAACATGGAAAAATAGTATCTTGGATGCCAGCTGGCAATTCCCTTATGCTTAGGATCTAGATACGATTGCCTCACACTTCCATTTTCATAATCTGAGGAAGTGGTGAGTTTCCTAATGACTTCTACTAATTTCCAGAGTTTTCACTCTGTGGTAAGCTTCCTGTTGCTTCATCGCCCCCTCCACCCCAAATGCAAACTAATTCTCCATTAGAAATCTTGTTATCAATTCCTGGAAAGCATCTGCCGACCTTAGAGTGGTTTATCAAGGTAGATTACCAACAAGGTCAAGGCACCTCTATGAAGAATTCATATATTGACTTCTAAAAGGTCCATCCTGGACATCAGCATCACAGAAAAGTGAGGAGACTTTCTTTCTCCCTGTAAATTTACAAGTTCAACAACTATAACTCAACAAAGGATCCTCTGCTTAACACACAAACATACCTGAAAGATCCATACATCAGAACATCTGAAGGTGGGCAGACTAAATGAGGAGGGGAGGCAGAACAGGGGTAGTAAGGACAGGGATATGCATTTTGGTGCCCACTGAGGTTCTATTGAGTGTAATAGGGGTAGAAGTTGGGCTACAGGTGCCACACTATGGCCTGGATTGTAAGAGGGGCAGTAGCAGTAGTTCCTAAGAAAAGACATCTTCCTCCCTGTTCCCATTGTAGCAGACCCTGGTAGAAGTGGCCGGGAAGCTTAAAACAACACAGCACTGCCAACAGCCATTACTCGACAGGAGGTGGCACTGCAGATTGAACACTTGCCTCTCTAGCATCACCCATCCCAGTAGAGCCTGGTAAAGAAGGTGACAAGCCCCAGCAGTGCAGGGGTGCTAATGGCCATTGCTGGCAGGGGAATGGAGTCACAAGATCACAAATTTGCCTCCTTTGCCCCACCCAAACTGACAAACCAGACAGAGAAAACTGAGATGCCTTAAACAGTATAGTGGAGCCACAAAATCATGAACTCGCCTCCCTGCCCCACCCATCCTGAAAGAGCCCAGTAGAAGTAGTGGAGAGACATCCAAAAACAGCAGGGCCAGGGACCATTAGTAAAAAAGGGGTAGCACTGGGAGCTTGCAAAACCAGTTCTCTGCCACCCTCCACATGCCCCCACCACAGTAGTGCCCTATAACTGAGGCAAGCTGGTCACAGAGGGGACACCCACCATCCCAGCTGGTACACAGCATTTTTCTTAACTGAAGTGGTGCCACTCCACTGCATTCCCAGAAGTGCAAATAGTGCAGGTAAGAGAAAACAAAAACTTCTGCTATAACACAATCTATTGGAAAACAAACAAAATGTACCCTGCCTATGAACCTGAATCACTGATAGCAAAACAGTATATAAACAAGAAAAGACCTCACCACCTCAAATGTGCAGGCAAACAAACAACCCATCAAATAACCATGAAAAACCAAGGTAACATGGGACCGCAGAAAGAAAATGAAGTCTCCAGAAACCAAACTCAAAGTCATGGAAGACTGAGACTTTAGTGACAGAGAATTTAATATTGCAGTTATGGAGAAGCTCAATGAGATCGAAGAGAACTCAGAAAGGCAGTTCAACAAGTCAGAAAGAAAATAAGCAAAAGAAGTACTTTACTACAGAGCTTGAAACTATAAAAAAAGAACCAAAGAAATTCTGAAGCTGAAGAACTCAGTAAATGAGATGAGGAATGCATTAGAGAGCACAGGAAACAGCGGACCAGATGGAAGAGAGAATTATCGAGCTCTAAGACAGAAACCTAGAAATGACTGAGAAGAAGAGAACTAAGAACTTTTTAAAAATGAAAGAACTCTATGAGAACTGTCTGACTCCATTAGAAAGAGCAACATAAGTATAATGGGTATGCCAGAAGGAGAAGAGATGGAAAAGGAAGCAGAGAGCCAACTCAAAGAAATAATTGATGAGAATTTCCCAAATCTAGGAAAGATGTGGACTCTGGAATAGAGGAAGCTAACAGAACACTTAATTATATCACTGTAAAAAGACCTCCAAGACACATTTTATTCAAACTGTCAAAAATTAATGACAAGGAATTCTCAAGGCAGGCAGGTAAAAAGAAACTGTAACCTACAAAGGAAACCCCATTAGATTATAATCAGATTTGTCAGCAGAAATATTACAAGCCAGGTGAGAGTGAAAGGAAATATTCAAAATACTGAAAGATGAGAACCATGAGTCAAGGATAATATAGCCAGCAGTTTACCGTTAGATTTGACGGAAAAATAAAGGCTTCTCTAAATAAAAGCTGAGAGAATTTACCACCACAAGACCTGCACATATGAAGTGTTGAAAGGAGCGCTTTACTGGAAACAAAAAGACAAAAATAGACAAAACTAAACTTTGACTTAAAATGACTAACAGATAGACAGAAGCAGGAAATTGCAACTCTACTTCAGAACAGGATATTAAACACTTAAATGTAACAGAAAGGTTAAAAGGGGAAAAGTGAGCATTAAAAATAAGTACAATTTGGTAATGAATGCACAATATAAAAAGAGATAATCTGTGAAAACAAAATCATAAAAGGGGAGGAGGAAAAGGACTGAACGTGTACAGTTAAATGACGATGAGAGGCAATAAGAAAAAGGGCTATTGTGTGTATGAGACATTTTATACAAAACTAATGTTAACCACAAAACAAAAATCCATTGTTGAGAGATAAAACATAGAAGAGGAAATGGAGGGAAAAATCATAGAAAACTACAAACTAAAATAGAATCACAAGGGAAAAGAAACAACGGACCTACAGAGCAACTAGAAAACAAAAGAAAATGCTGTAGTAAGTCCACATATAGCAATAATCACTATAAATGTAAATGTACTAAATGCACCAATCAAAAGGCGCAGAGTAGTGGGAAGGATTAAAAAACAAGATCCAATTATGTGTTTCCTGCAGGAGACTCATCTCAGCTTCAAATACAAACATGGACTCCAAGTAAAGGTGTAGAAGATGATAGTCCAAGCAAATGGTACCCGGAGAGAAGTGAATGTAGCAGTACTTACATCAGACAAAATAGATGTCAATATAAAATATGTGACAAAGGACAAAAATGGATATTATATAATAAAGGGGACAATTCACCAAGAAATGACACATTAATATATATGCACCCAATCTGGGAACACCAAAATATATAAAGCAAACAGACATAAATGGAGAAACTAACACATACAATTATAGTAGGGGACCTAAATATCACACTCATAGCAATGGATAGTTCATCCAGACAGAAAGTCAATAAGAAAATATTAGCCTTAAATGACACATTATACCAAATGAACTTAATTGATACTTATAGGACTTTCCATCCCCAAAGGACAGAATACACATTCTTAAGTGCACAAAGAACATTTTCAAGGATACACCATATGTTAGGGGACAATGAATTTAATAAGACTGAAATCATATCAAGCATATTTTCCAACCACTATGGTATAAAAATGGATATTAACTACAAGAAGAAAGCTAGAAAACCCACAAATATGTGGCGATTGAACAATATGCTACTGAACAACTAACAAGTCAAAGAATAAATAAGAGCTCAAAAGATAAGGACAAGTGAAAATGAAAACATGGCATACCAAAATTTTTTGAATGCAGCAAAAGCACTAAGTGGCAAGTTTATACCTTGCAGTCTTACTGCAAAAAAACAAGAAAAATCCCAAATAATATAATATTACACCTTAAAGAGCTAGAAAAAGAAGAACAAACAAAGCTCAAAGTCAGTAGAAAGAAATAATAAAAACTCAGAGTGGAAATAAATAGAGAACAAAAAAAAAATAGAAAAAACAATGAAACAAAGCTTGTTCTTTGAAAGGATCAAATTTACAGACCTCTGGCTAGACTGACTAAGGAGAAAAGAGAGACTACTCAAATGAGTAAAATCAGTTTTGAAAGGGGAGAAGTTACAATGGATACATTACAAATAATTGGATACGTTACAAATAATACAAAGGATATTATGAAGTGCTATACACCTAGAAGAAGTTGACAAATGCGTACAAGTATACAACCTTCCTAGTCTGAATCATGAAGTGGAAAATCTAAGTAGACCAATCACTAGTAAGGAAATTAAAACAGTAATCAAAAACCTCCAAAAAACAAAAGTTCAGGACCACATAGCTTCACTGGTGAATTCTACAAAACATTCAAAGAAGATTTAATACCAATCCTCAAACTGTTCCAAAAAGTTGAAAAAGAGAGAATACTTCCTAGCTCATTTTACAAGGCTAATTTTACCCTGATACCAAAACTAGGCAAGAACATACACACAAAACGAAAATTACAGGCCAATATTTCTGATGAACACAAATGCAAAAATCCTAAACAAATCACTAGCAAATCAAATAGAACAATATAGTAAAAGGATCATACATCACAATCAAGTGGGGTTCTTTCCAGGGGTGCAAGGATGGTTTAACATCCTCAATCAATGTGATACCACATTTACAAAATAAAAGATAAAAATCATGTTCATATCAACAGATGCAGAAAAAACAGTTGACAAGATATAACATGCATTCATGATAAAAAAATACTTGATACAATGGGGATAGAAGGAAGGACCCTCAACATAGTAAGAGCCACATATGACAAACCCTTGGCTAATATTATACTCAATGGTGAAAAACAAAGCTTTTCCTCTAAGATCAGGAACAAGATAAGGACGCCTACTCTCACCACTGCTATTTAACATCACACTGGAAGCCCTAGCCAGAACAATTAGTCAAGATAAAGAAATAAAAGGTATCTACACTGGCAATGAAGAAGTAAAACTATTACTATTTGCAGATAACATGATTTTATATATAGAAAACCCTAAAGACTCCCACCAAAAATAGATAATAAAACTATTAGGTACAATAATACAGAAAAGTTGCAGGGTACAAAATCAAAGATCTATTGCATTCTTATATACTAACAACAAAAGATCAAAAAAAGTCCCATTTATACTCACAACAAAAAGAATAAAATACCTAGGAATTAACGTAACAAAAGAGGTGAAGGACCTGTACAATGCAAACTACAAGACATTCTTGAAATAGATTGAAGAAATAAAGAAATGGAAATACATTTTATGTTTATGGAATTAAGAATTAACATTGTTAAAATTGCCATATTACCTAAAACAATATATAGATTGAACGCAATACCTATCAAAATACAAATGATATTTCTCACAGAAATAGAACAAAAAAAATCCTCAAATTTGTATGGAACCACAGAAGACCCCAATAGCCAAAATGATCCTGAGAAATAAGAAAAAAGATGGAAGTGTCACATTCCCTGACTTCAAACGTTACATTAACACAATACAGTATGGTAGATGAGGGCAAAGGGGATCAAGTATATGGTGATGGAAAGAGAACTGACTGGGTGGTGAACACACTATATATATGATGTATTACAAAATTATACACCTTAAATCTATGTAACATTGCTAACAGTTGTCACCCCAATAAACTTTAATTAAAAAAACAACAACAACCTAGTATGGTATTAGCAGAAAAACAGACATAGACACCAATGAAATAAGAGCACAGAAATAAATCCATACATATATCAGCACCTAATTTTCAATAAAGGAGACAAGAATATGTACTAGAGAAAGGAAAACCTCTTCAATAAATAGTGCTGGGAAAATTGGAAAGTACATGCAAATGAATGAAACTAGACTGCTATATAACCATATACAACTATTAACTCAAAAGTGGATTAAAGACTTGAACATAAGACCAGAAACAAGATACATTGAAAAAAACACAGGCTCTAAACTTATGGACATTGGTCTCAGTGGTGTCTTTGTGAACTTGACCCCAAAGGCAAGGGAATTAAAGACAAAAATAAATAAATGGTACTTAATCAAACTAAAAAGCTTCTGTACAGCAAAAGAAACCAACAAAACAAAAAAGTAACCAACACAATGGGAGAAGGTATTTGCAAACGATGCTCTGATAAGTGGCTAATATCCAAAATATATAAAGAACTCAACAACAATGAAACAAACAACCCAATTAAAAAATAAGCAAAGGACTTTTCCAAGGAAGAATATAGATATCTAATAGATATGAAAAAAATGTTCAACATCACTAGCTATAAGGAAATTGCAAATCAAAACCACAATGAGATACCATATCACACCTGTTAGAATAGCTATTATCAACAAGACAAGAAATAAGTGTTGGAGAAGATATAGAGAAAAGGGAACCCTTATACATTTCTAGTGGGAATGTAAATTGGTACAACCACTATTGGAAACAGTATGAAGGTTCCTCACAAAACTAAGAATACAACTACAATATGACCTAGCAATGCCTCTTCTGGGTATCCACCTGAAAAATTTGAAAACACTTTTTCATAATGACATACATACACCTGTGTTTATTGCAACATTATTTATAATAGCCCAGACAAGGAAAGAACCCAAGTGTCCTTTGACAGATGATTGCATAAAGAGATGTTGTACATACACCCAATGAAATGTTACTTGGCCATGAAAAGATGAAATATTGCCATTTGTTACAACATGGTTGGATCTTGAGATTATTATGCTAAGTGAAATAAGTCAGACCGAAAAGGACAAGAACCATATGATTTCACTCAAATGTGGGCTATAAAACAAAAAATAACAAACGGATAAATAAAACAAAAACACAAACTCATAGATACAGACAGCAGAATGGTGGTTACCAGAAGGGAAGGGTACGGGAAGGAGGGCAAAGAGGGTAAGAGGGGTCAAATACAACATGACAGAAGGTGATTAGACTTCAAGTGGTGAACACACAATAGAGCATGGAATATATAATTGTCGTATTATAAAGTTGTACAACTGAAATTTATATAATGTTATTAACCAATTTTACCAAATAAATTTAATTTAAAAAATGTCTATACCATTACACAATTAAAGGACAATATATTCAATTGAACTATATGAAATTTCCAATATTTAACCATTTTGGACTATAAAACAACAATTTCATATGGTGCAACTTCATATGATGAATAGACTTTTTTGGTTGGAATTAGAGAGTAAATACAATAGAAGTTAGAGAAGAGAGTATCATTACCTAGAGCTGAAGCCAATGTAGAATATGCCGTACTAAGTGCAGCACTGAATAAAGGCTGCCTGACTTAGGCAGATTGTGGGCCAGCAAGGTCCACATTTGATTCTATAATTAGCTCTGTGAGTTTGAACAATTTAACCTCACTGAGCCTCAGTTTCCTGACATGCCAAATGGAGACACATCTATCTTGCTGAATTGTCATACGGTTCTTTATAGCCTCCCTAGTTCCAAAGTTCAAAGGTCTTGATAGTCCTCAATGAATGATGGTAAGTCCTCTAAGACATAGGAGCCTAGACCCATGGTCTGTGCAATTTATACTGTCAGGCTGGGGGAGGGAACCACATCAACATTGAAGGGTCTATTAGCTGCCATGTAAAGAGATTGTAGCTGCACAGTTACATACTTTCAAGCTCTGTTCTTTATAAATTATTCAGCCTACCATAGGCCTTGGCATGGCCAATCACAGATGGTGACTGTGGGAATAGAGGAAAAAAGGGACACTGGTTTGATTCTCACATAGGAATAGTATGTTTGGAAAACAATTTCCAAAATTATTTTTTTTACGTCACAGTGAAAACATTTGAGAATAAAGACTTTCATTTCAAAATGGCAGAATGAGTACTTGCTGCAGCTTCCTCCTCTTGCCTCAAACCCTAAAAATATATTTTAATAAATAAATTCCTATTTATCTTAAATAAGCAGGGAATAGTGTATCCTATGGACCAGAAATTATGACAATTCTTGAAAGATCAGAGACAGTGGCTGATTGAAGAATGGACGCACAATTCCAAGTACATGATGGAGAGTATTGTTGAAAAAGTGAGAATGACTGCAAAAATGAGAATGACTGCAAAAATGAGAATGGCTGCAAGAGTACTCCAAATAAGCAAAGTTTGATACATGCATTGCATGGGATTCTGAGGTAACTGACAATAACCAGGCATTTTGACCCCTGCACATAAGCTTTTCCTTCTTGGTACAACCACTATTAACGTTGTTTGTTCTCTCCCAGATCTTCTTGGATCTGGGAGAGAACAAAAGAGACAATTTCCCCAGGCCAGAGCAGAGAGAAAGGATATTTAAATTGGAGACACAAGGCAAAGTCTTCAGGTTAGTAACACCCAAAGGAAATGGGGCTCTGTGCCCAGATCATTAGGCAGACATAACCTATCTAAAAGTTGTCCCACCACCTCCTTTATATACTTAATATAGAAAGCGGTCCTACTACCTACTTAATATAGGAAGGCTGCAGTACCGTGTTTCCCTGAAAATAAGACTGGGTCTTACGTTAATTTTTGCTCCAAAAGATGCATTAGGGCTTATGTTCAGGGCATGTCATCCTGAAAAATCATACTAGGGCTTATTTTCCGGTTAGGTCTTATTTTCGGGGAAACACAGTATCTCCCACACACAGTGTGCTGCCTTGCGTCTCCTAAAACCAAGTTGTAAAATAAACACAACAAGCTAATAAGGAAATTTCAATCCTAAAGTGAGTATACAATCGAATATCACCCAACATTGGAGGGAAGCCACAACTATGAATCAAAAGCACAAAACTCAACAAAGAATATATACCAAGGAAAAAAATTAAGACTTCATAAGTACAACCAATATTCTCAGAAAGATGGTAAATATTGCATTCATTAAAAATACTTTTACATCTTGGGAATAAAAAAGCTCAGTACATTGGCTATATAGCAGAAAGGACACCACTGAGAGCAATTTAGTGAGATTGAGGCCAAAAAACTTTACCAGATTTTAGAAGATTTTTAAAAGTCTAAAAGAGAAATGGAAGCTCTGTCCCAGCATTGCCAGTGTTTTCTTTCTTCCTGTCTGCCATTTCCCTTAATCCTTCCCTCCTCCTCGTTCCTAGTTGTTTCTTAATTACCCTATTTTATATGAGTGTCAATGTCAAAGACTATCTCAGAACCCTTTGAAAGTAAGGATAAATCATAAATGAAGTATAGTCTCATTTCATTGAGATTTAATAATGTCCCTTTAAAACAGATACTCTCATTTTGCAATAGAATTTCTCATAGTTATGATGTCCAAGTTTTCAATTCCATTTGGTCTTATTACCAAGAAGGTTTTTGTTTCCTATCCCAGGACTTTTATTTTTCTAGATCCTGTTCTAAAGTGGTAGCATATAATATACATCATAATTGCCATGGCAACATATTCATATGCTAAGCAGGAATGCAGTTTTATAGAAGCACAAAGGGTCTGAGTTTGGCCTTTGATTCTAAGAACCATTGTTCGGTATGGGCCAAGCTGCATGAGCTTAATATAGCATTTCAGAAAGACTTATATAACGGAAATCTCTGTTTTCCCTCTGCAAAAATCTGGTTTGATAGGGATGGGTCTCTGACAGGCCAGATAAGATAAATCTATGGTATTCTTTTTATTTTTTTTCCAATACCATCACCATTGCGTAGGCTCAGTGTAGCCCTTCCATTCAATAGTGAACACATTGACTGGCTACCCAGGATTCATTTTTCTCTTCCTTTCTAAGTGAGCCTTTTTTTTTTTTTTTTTTCTTTGCTTTGGAAACACACCCCTCTTCCACATTGTCCAAGAGAATCAGGAGAAACTGTTTCCAATTCCAGAGCTGAATCTTGATTAGTCTAAAGCGTAGACTCAAAGCCTATTTTGGTTGTCTCATCTTACTTGTTAATAATTGGTTCCTGAAGCCAATCTTAAGACAGTGAGCACCTGGCATCCTATTGTTCAATGGTGGCAACATGACCTAACAAGGCTCAGTTAAGCTCTTAGGGAAGAAATTTTCTGTTATGAGTAGGGGAGAAGTTTTCTTCTCTCTCTTGTCAGATGTGCTAAAGAAGAGCTATCTGTTACCTCTGAGGAAAAAGCATACACACAGGAAAGGGTAGAGAGAACCAAGAGAATAGTGGAGGAACTGAGCTGAAACATTGAATATACCTTGTCTAGAATCTATTCTGCTTCTGGATTTTCAAATAGGTAGATTAATTTTTTTCTTATTATTTTAAACTAGTCTGAGTTGGGAATTTATTACTGACCACCCCAAATTCTACTCAATAAAACTGTACACTTTAAACGTTACGATTTGGATATATGTTCTCCTAATATAGCAAATTAGAGGATAAATATTCTACATGATGATGGATTAGTTTTAAGTGTGTTTTAGAGTGTGTTTAAACAACTGATTCAACTACTCTCAGGAAAGAGAGGTTCTATATTATCTTTATGTAATGGAATAAAAAGAAATAAGCAAGTGGGACTTCATGGTTTTCCTTATTCCTTCTGCTTGTTTATTTTGATCTACTTTGCTATTCCTCTTATGACTCCTGTATCCTCTAAACCATCTGGGAGAAAAGGTAAGAAATAGTGCTGAGGCAGAATCTCAACAGCAAAGGAAGACTGCTTATGGCAATGCAAGGCAGAGAGTTAGGAGCAAACACCTTAGACAAAATTATGCTGGAGGCTGAGAATAAGGGGGAGGTGAAGATGGAGGGACCAGGATGGTGGGCCCAGGCTGATTCGGATGAGAGACTGCCACTGGGGAGAAAGTAAAGGCATCCTAGGAATTTTAGAGTTTCAAAGACTAAAAGTATACCGAAGATGTTAATAGGACTCTGGATTTGGAGTTTCCCAATTTTCCCAAATTATAAAATGTTTCAGACATAGTGAAAATAAAATTTTAACAAATGCTGACATTTTGCTATATGTGATTCGATTTTAACAAAAAATATTTTTTTAAGTCCTTTTTGAACCCCCTTCCTTATTCATCTCCTTCTTACCAACTTAGAGGCAAAATCTGTTCTAAAGTTGGCATGTATCCTTTCCATTCATAATTTTATAACATAAATATCTACATGCAAACATAGAAAATTGTTCATGGATAGAGGTCCAAAATGGTGGTGGCGTAGGAGGATGGTGAACTCGCCCCAACCATGAGCCAACTCAAATATACCTATATAGAGAGAGCAATTACTTTTACAAGATAGCAGAGGCTAAGTGAACAGTTTCTGAGCAACAAACAAGAGAGACAGAATCGAGAAGGCTGAGAAAACTGAGGGAGGCCTCTGAGAGCTCTCTGAACAAGAGGAGGCAGTGAGTGCCATTGTTTACATTCCCTTCTACTTCAATAGGGTGGGCGTGAGCTCTATTCTGGTGCTGTGACCTGTCTGGAAGATCACTGCAGCACTGTCCCAGCCACACTGCCCAGGCCCTTTACCTCTGAAAAAAGAGAGCAAGCAAGAACAAGAGGATGCCACATGCACCTGGCCCCGCAAGTCAGTGTCCCAGACACCTTAAGTACTTTTCTGGCTCCAACCAGTTTCCCAAAACTACCTGTCTACAATAAAGCCTACACAGAGCTTACATCTACACAAGACCACTTTCTCTACAACAAATAAGAGACTGTAGAGAGAAGGCTGGGGAGCTGCAGGAGCTTTCCAGAGACTGCAGGAATTATCTGGGGTCAGAGGTGCCAGTGAGCACCAATATTTATGTCCCCCTCCACTTCCATATGGTAGCCAAGGGCTCTATCCCAGGGGCTCTGGCCTAACTACAAGGTCTGCAGCACACTCCCAGACACATTGTTAGAGTCCGTATTGGTCCTTAACAAAGGGACCAACCAGCAAGAGCATTACTACATGTACCTGGCCTCCCCACCCAGAGCTGCTCCAGATCAGTAGGCCAGTGCCCCAGACGTATTAGACACCTATGGGCCTGTTAGTACCACCAGGCACACACAGCCTACAAAGAAGCCTCATATAAGACTATTTTTTGAAGACTAGAAGAGACAGCTATTTTGTCTAATTCATATAAACAAACATAGAAAGTAAAATGAACAAAAAGAAGAATATATCTAAAAAGAAAAAAAAAAAAGAAAAAAAAAGAAAAATCCCCAGGGGAGAAAAAAACAAAGGAAACTGAAATAATTAATTTGCCTAATAGAGAAGTCAAAGGATACTCTCAAAACTTGAGAGTAGCATAGGAGAACTTAGGGAGAACTTCAACAAGGAATTCAAGTATAATAAAGAACCAACCAGACCTGAAGAGTAAAATAGCTGAAATGAAAAATAACACTAGAAGGAATCAATAGCAGATTAACTAACATAGAAAATTGGATCAGCAATCTGAAAGACAGACTAGTGGAAATCAACCGATCAGAAGAGCAAAAAGTAAAAAGAATTAAAAAAAATGAGGACAGTTTAAGGAATCTCTTGAATAACATCAAATGCTCAAAAACATACATTATAGGGATCCCAGAAGGAGAAGAAAGAAAAAGGAACAGAAACTTTATTTAAAGAAATAATGGTTGAGAATTTTCCTAACCTGGGAAAGGAAACAGATATCCTGGTCCAGGAAGACTGCAACAAAAGACTGCAACAAGACAAAACAGTATGAACCCAAAGAGACCCGCACTAACACATAGTGTAATTAAAATGGCAAAAGTTAGAGACAGTCTTGAAGTGGCAAGAGGAAAACAAGGAGTTATATACAAAGGAAACCCCATAAGGCTATCAGCTGATTTCTCAGCACCAACTTTATAGGCCAGAAGTGAGAAGCGGAACATCTTCAATGTACTGAAAGAAAGGAACCTACAATGTAGAATTATTTACACCCAGCAATTGGAGAAATAAAGAGTTTCCTGGACAAGTAAAAAGCAAAGGAGTTCATCACCATTAAACCCGCTTTACAAGAAATATTAAAAGGCTTTCTTTAAACAGAAAAAGGCCATAAGTAGAACTATATATGAGGTCTAACAGTTAGGTTCACAAACTTGCCACTGTGCGCTTACATTAGCAGCACTGTACAAATAGCTCAGTAAGTTTCATAACCCTAGTATATCAGTGTCTCATAGCTGTGTTCGTGTCAATGTGTCACAATGTCTTGCTTAGTGGCGTTCATTATTGTTGTGTGTTTTTGTGTGCTGTTGTGAGAATGTCTGAACTTGAATTACAGCAACGAACAAACATTAAATTTCTTGTTACACTTGGCAAGAGTGGAAGTGAAATCAGGGACATGTTAGTCCAAGTTTATGGGGATAACGCCATGAAGAAAATGGCAGTGTATAAATGGATTAAATGTTTTTGTGAGGGGAGAGAATACATCACTGATAAGAGAGGTCAGGGCTGCCGGTAATGAGCAAAACTGATGAAAACATTGCAAAATTCAATTCATTGAATTGTGCATCAAAATCATCAGCTGACTGTGAGAAGCACAGCAGACCAAGTAAACATTGATAGAGACACAGTTAGGAAAACCTTAACTGAAAGCACTGTCTGTGAGGAAGTTTTTAGCCAGTAAACAAATAACTGTATTGGAACACCCTCCTTACTCCACTGATCTGGCCCCCAATGACTTCTTTCTTTACCTGAAGATAAAGGAAATATTGAAAGGAAGACATTTTGATGACATTCAGGACATCAAGGGTAATACGATCACAGCTCTGATGGCCATTCCAGAAAAAGAGTTCCAAAATTGCTTTGAAGGGTGGACTAGGCACTAGTGTCAGTGCATAGCTTTCCAAGGGGAGTACTTCAAAGGTAACTGTAGTGATATTCAGCAATGAGGTATGTAGCACTTTTTCTAGGATAAGTACACAAACCTAATTGTCAGAACTTGTGTGTGTGTGTGTGTGTGTGTGTACACATATATATGAAAGGAAAAAGTCTCATTGGTAAAGACAAATATTTAATAAATATAACAAATGAGACATTTAAAAAGCTACTACGAGGGTCAAAAGGAATAAATACCAAACTCCAAACTACAATAAATAGTTAGGGGATGCACAACCCAACCAGATCTAAAACATAACATCAATAACACAAAGTGTGGAGAGGAGTAAAAATGTAGTCTTTATAGAATATATTCAAATGTAAATGCCTGTCAGCTTGAAATAGAATTGACTCCTATATAGATTGCCATATATGAACCTCATGGCAACCACAAACCAAAACCTACAAAAGATATTAAAACAATACAGAGAAAGAATCACAAATACTAAAGAAAACCAGCAAACCACAATGGAAGAAATCGAGAGAAGAAAGGAACAGAGAACTATAAAGGCAACCAAAAAATTTAACAAAATGGCATTAAGTACATCATAATCATAATAATAATAATTACTGTAAAGGTAAATGAACCAATGCTCTAATAAAAAACATAAGGTGGCTGAATGGATTAAAAAACATGGTCCATCTATATGCTGCTTACAAGAGACTCATTTCAAATTGAAAGACACAGACTGAAAATGAAGTGATAGAATAAAGACACAACAAAAATAGAAACAACAACAAAAACAAAAAACCTTGGGTAGCAATATCACATCAGACAAAATAGACTTTAGACAAATAAAAACTACAACAACAAAGAAGGACATTACATAATTATAAAAAAGTCAATTTAAGAAGAAGATATAATACTTGTAAATATCTATACACCCAACATAAGAACACCTAAATATATTAACGGACATAAAAGAAGAAATCCACCATAACACAGCAATAGTAGGGGATTTTAATACCCCACTAACATCAATGGATAGATCATCCAGACAGAAAATAAATAATAAGTGAATAGAGGCCTGAAATGTCACATTAGAGCAGATTGATTTTAAATAGACATTTACAGAACACATCATCCAAAAACTGTAGAATACACTTTTATTTTTCCCCAAGTACACAAGGAATATTCTCTAGGCTAGATCACATATTAGGCCACAAAATAAGCCGCAGTAAATACCAGGATGGAAAAAAACTATATTACTATGCTATCCTAACACTAGTCAAAAGCAAGCTGGCGTAATTATATTAACTTCAGACAAAGCAAGAATGAATATAGGCATTACATAATAACAAAGGAGTCAATTCTCCAAGAAGACATATCAATTATAAACATGTATGTACCTTACAAAACAATGTCAAAATATATGAAGCAAATGCTGATAAAACCACAAGGATAAATAGATGAATCCACTACTTGGGTTGGAGGTTTCAACATATCTTTGTCAGTAATTGATAGATCAAGTAGGCAGAAAATCAGTAAGAATATATATGACTTGAATAGTACTATCAATCAATTTGATATAGTTGAAATTTATAGAATACTCTATCTAACCATACTCATTCTTTTTAAGGTTATATGTAATTTTCACTAAGACAGAACATATTCTGGGCCATAAAACACACGTTGGCAGATTTTAAATAGAAAAAAGTATATTCTCAGTCCTCAGGAGAATTAAACAATACCAGAAAGGTAGCTGGGAAATCACCAAATATTTGGAAACTAAACAATATTCTTTAAGCAACCTATGGGTCAATGAAGAAGATTAGAGAGAAAATTTTAAATGTCTGAAATGGCATGACAAGTGCATTGAACTCTAGTATAATTTGCTACATGGAAGTGACAGAAAGCAAGACTGGAAAATGGACAGGGTTCAGAATATAAAAGGCCTTCCAGATCATACTGAGAAATTTAGTCTTTATTCTATAAGTGAAACTGTTCCACTGACATCACTGAGATCATATATGTGTTTTAGAACAATCTCTACCAGAAGTATAGACTAACAATTGCATAGGCTATAACAATAGGGTAGGCCAAATATTCCAAACTAAGGCTGAGGCAGCATGATGGGAAAGGAAGAATGCCAAATGGTACCCAGAAGATGAAAGGTCAAATCAACAAAAGCTTCTGCTTTACTACAGATTGAGGTAAAGAAAATGGAAGATGACCTTCAAGTATTTGGTTTGGGCAACTAGATTGATGGCTATTTATTGAGAGAGGAAGTGAAAACATTTATTTGAAGTATATGTATATTAATTTTTAATTTAAGTACAAATGGCTATTTGTTATTTACCAGCTGGTAATCAACTTATTCTCGTAGTAAGGATTCTAAAAGCCTTATTTGGAAACTCTCATTTCTATTATTTGATAAACTCCTAGAGAGTAAAACTATCTTTTTTATAAGTATTATTTTCCTTTTTACAAATACGTTTATTGAGATATAATTCACATATGAGTACCATAAAATTTACCCTACTAAAGTTTACAGTTCAATAGTTTATAGTATATTCAGAGAGTTGTACAACCATCACTACTGTCTAATTTTAGAACCTTTTCAGCACTCCAAAAGAAACCATATATTCATTAGCAGTCACTCCCCACTCCTCTCTCCCTAACCCTAGGCAATTGGCAATCACTCATCTTTTCTATCTCTATTTGATTTGCCTATTCTAGCCATTTCATATAAATTTAATTATATCATATGTGGTCTTAAGTATTAAGATTATTCACTTAGTATTTTTACAGTTCATCCATGTTATAGCATGCATCAGTATGTCATTCGTTTTTATTGCCAAATAGTTTTTGATTGTATAGATATACCACAGTTCATGTACTCCTCAGTTGATGGACATTTGGATTGTTTCCATTTTTAGCTATTATGGATAATGCAAATATAAGCATTCCTGTGCCAAATTTTGTGTGTGCATATGTTTTCATTTCTCCTGGGAGAGGAATGACCTAATTTAAAAACGGGCAAAGGATTTGAATAGAAGATATATAAATGGCCAAAAAGCTGAAATGACCTGAAAAAATACTTCTTGACCTGAAAAAAAAGGTACTTACAACATAAATATTATCAGGTATTAGGGAAATGTAAAACACAATGCGATACTTCTCACATCATAAATATATATATATATATTTATATTTATGTTTATATATTTATGTTTATATATTTATGTTTATATATTTACATATATATTTACATATATATGTAAATATATATATGTACATATAAATTTGTGATGTGAGAAGTACCTCTATATCTATACTAGATATCTATAGAGAAGTAACTCTATATCTATATATATATGGTGGATCTGTAGATATGTAGCTCTCTACATTATCACTAATGTTACTAACATAACAATTCTTTCCTATATGAATGCTCACTATAGCAAGTTTTTATCACTTGAAATTACATTGAACATCTAGCATAACAAAATAATACTCAATTCTTCCACACTGGCTTTACTATAGCAAGAACATTTTTGTTCCTACCTGTCAAAAACCTCTACTTAAACACGTAAAAACATGATTTCACTTTTTAACATTTTATGTTTTTGTAAATGAACACTGCTAAAGGTATCTTTTGAATATAAATCTCAAAAAGTGCACCTATAAAAGTACAAAGGAATCTGATGCAAATAAACACTTGGATCATATAATTCCCATGTACCCAATGGTACTTGTGATGTACACAGTGAGTTTCCAAATGCCAGAGGCCAGAAGATACCAAGAACCATTAAAACCTTTGAAACTTCTATACAAAATTTTTGGCTATGGATAAAAGATTATTTTAGCCCCTTTTATCCTCAATTTCTAAGTTATATAATTATATAACCATAAAATATAATTCTGAAGTTCATATAGAAAGATGATATGCTGGAAAACCAATACCACTAGACCAGAAATTAGTAATTCCTTTTTATTATGCCTACTTCGCCTCTTCCTAGATGAGAGACTTTGGGTAAGTCATTTAACCTGCATTTCAGTGTCCTTATAAGAAAAATAAAGGCATTGTGCAGAATTAACCATAAAAATCACTGTCCATTCTAGATAATATGATTCCATCTATAGTCTTATTTTTGAACATTGAAAAAATTATAAATATTCATGCATCGAAATAAAGAAAAAAATTCTTGTTTTAAGGAGTATTTTCCATAAGATTTAGAGTACTAGTTTTTATTTTAGATGATTCTTTTGGAAATAGGTACTGGGAGGAAAGACAAGCAGAATAAGAGTAATGAAAATTTGTATCATGCGTCAGTACACTTGGTTTTTATTACAATTCTATTCATTATTATTACTTTATTTCACAAACCTGAAAATTTAACTAATGATAGAAGCTTTCTAATTTACTTAATTGGACAATGCACAATTTTATGTCAGATAACTTTTAGGATCAGCACAGATATGACAAGCTACAACCAGCTTACTTCTGATAAGCAGAGTAGAATCTTAATTTGTGCAAGCTGCTGGAAAGCTGAAATATGCCAATTAATAAATCACCTCGATGTAGTAGCTGCACAATAGATTAAATACATGCCACTTGGCATCATATGAGAGCATCAGTGAATAATAAAGCCTTGGAATATCTTAAGATGGGAAGATGTTTACTAAGGTAAGGACTATTCTATATGAATTTAAGCAACGAACCACACAAGAAAATATAAAACAAAGTGACAACAGAATGAAGTGGTTTAAGCCAAATCTTAATAATTAACCCCGTGTCTTATAAAGCAGAGCATTTTATAAATGCAAAGCACTAGTAATGGATCATGTCAAGTCAGAGGAAAGCATTAAACTAATTCAAATCCCTGGCATTTGGCCCTCTTAATTGAACATTTTATTTATTCATATACCAATTAAGTGCCTTTAACTACCTCTCTGGGTATTATTCATCCTTTAATAATGATACTAGAATAGCGGAGTAAAGCAAGTTCTTAGAAATGAGCATAAACATGCGTGGTGTCTTTCACTAATGAAAGCCAGCATTAATGCTTGTTACTGATAATAGGGTCCACAGTTAATGCTGATTTACATTAAGTTTCATTTTAGTCGAGGATTTACCAAAAGTCCCTGAAGTGCCTACTCCTTTCGAGTAGAAATCGTTTTTTCATTCACACTACTATTTCATTAACTTGCACAGGAAAGTGATCTATGTTTTCATGCTGCTTCAGAGTCAGAACGCAGAAGGTAGTCCTATGACAGAATGATGCTTCTGTAAAAAGAGGTTCCTGTCTCATGATTTTTTTTGGATAATCCCCAAACATGTCTATCTGCATGAAAACATCCAAATATCAATGAGGTTGAGGAACTGATCTTTCACCATTGTTTCCCCTTGGAGACCCAAATGAACATATCTCTAAAACAGTTGTTCTCCACTGCCAGCAATTTTGCCTCCAGGGGCCATTTGGTAAGATTTGGAGGCATTTTTGGTTGTCACAACTGCATGGGTGAGTACTACTGGCATCTATTGGACTGAAGCCAGGAATGGAGCTAAATGTCTTACAATGCACAGAACGGCCCTCAACCACAAAGAATTCTCCAGCCCCAAATCAATAATGCTAAGGTTGAGAAACTCTGCTCTAGAAGAACCAACTGTACATTAATAGATAAAGGCAAGGTTAGCAGCCTGGTGGGGGTGAAACTGATTTTAAAAAGAAAATGGGGAAGAGCTCAATAGATTATCTTTTGTGAAGTTGTATATTTTTTTTAGGAGTACAAGCAACCTTCAGACAGCTAGAATGAACTTGAGAATATGTGAGATTCAGTAGAAGACAAAAGCAGGAGTCTTCAATAATAAATGGAAGAGAAAGGTATTATCTGTAAGTCTCCCTCACAATCTTGATTACCTAGGATCAAAACCCTGGAATATTATTAATATAAATTCTTCTTAAAGCTCTTCCTTTAACTATGTAGATACAGGTTGTGATTGCTGAGAATGAAAATCAGCAATACCACCTCACCCCTGAAATGTCTGATTAATATTTTCAAACTTTCTTTGTGTGAAGTTTGTGGACGGTATACTTTCTTACAAGGACAGACAGGCTTTTGAATCTTTCCCTCTTCTATCAAGATCTCCTTTTTGTTTTGTTTTGTTTTATCTTGTTTTTTCTCTATGTTCCCACTGATGGATTCTTGGAACATAACTATCAGAAATGTAATCTGTGTTTGGTCTTGGTGAATAAAACATATTAGCAAAATTTTTATTCTTAACTAAAATGAACCCTCAAGTGACCAGGATTATCTATTTTCTCCATACATGTTACTAAACTGCTCAAAATTAAATATATTTAGCTTTAAACATATACTCATTTACCTTTTATGATTCAGAATAAGGGACGTGGTCATAGAAATCAATATTGGAAAAGTGGCACATCTCCAATAAGAGTGATATGTATGAATCTAGGGTATCTTATAAGCTGAGATGTTGTTCTTAAGCAGTCTCACTTGCTCACTTTATTAATACTTAGTGGCATCCATTAGCGCTTTTCATACTGTTACAGCAATGAGCACCAGCAATATGAGAGGAGAAACGTAACTTTCTGCTATTTGCCAAGAATTGGATCTGGCACCAAAAACAAAACAACAACAACAAAACCAAAACACAAACAAACAGAAAAGCAGCCCAATGGCAAAATCTTAAACAACTTTGTGTTATGAAGATGAGAAAGAACTGTTCATTTTGTCTTTTTACCCTGGCTGAAGAAGTATTTAAAAAAAAAAATCCTATATCTAGAACTAGTGTAGAAACACAGTGACCGCAAAACAACATACAGCAAATTCTGATCCATTAGCAGCATCCACAGAAGTCATGCTGCGGTAAAAAGTGCCTGTAGCACAAATTTTTCACCTGAATTCTTATCAACAATGAAAGCCTTGCACATTGCCCTCTTTAGGGCCCTCTCCAGTATACAGATCAGCACATTCCACATCCTCCAGTGAGCATCTTTAGGCAACATCCCTTTCCTAACAGATGATTCTCAGCTGCAAGTACTATTTCAATCCAATCAGCATTTCTAGTCCGAAGCCTACATTGTCCACAAGCAGGACCAAGTAATGGATCTCTCCTAGACCACCTCACACCAGCCAGCTCAGTACAAACTGTGAATATGTCATTTGAAGGAGTCTAGATCTTCAAGCAAACAAAAAGTAACTTGGACTTTTCAAAAGGGGGCAAGCCACATCAGAAAAGTTCTTCTGTTGGACTCTGTAGCCAAGGATCCAGGATGCACTTATTAGGATACACAACACATCAAGGAATGTTGCAAGAAATAGAAATTGTGAATATTAAAATTTAGGTTGACAGGCGGTCTTCTTGCTCTGACTATCAACATCACCCTTTCCACATGTATTTTCCAGCAACAGGAGTCATTTTATTTTCCACTCATAGGCTCATGAAAGAAACATGAGAACCAATCCTTGCACCAACATTTTCAAGTAATCTCCATAGGCAACCATTCAATCTCCTAATGGTTTTCAGATTCACTATTTTCTTCTATCTGCTCCTGCAGTAATACTCAATGTCAACACACACCTCCTCTTATCTCCTCTATTATCTATACAGTAGCAAGGATGGTCTTTTAGAAAATTATATTTTTTAAAATATTCAGGAAAAGAAAATAACAAAAAATTTATAGATTATCCATTTTGCCACGTATGCTTCATTCAGATAGGTAGATGAAAGATAGATGATGATAGGTAGACAGATGGCAGACCGAGAGATAGGAAGGATAGAATAGACAGATCACTGTGAAACATTTCAGGCATTAACAATCACAGAAATCATACAATAAACAATATAACAAACTCTCAGCTTAAGAAATAAAATATTTGAAACAACTGAAACCCCTGTGCATTTCTCCCATCTCTTTCCTTTCTTTTTCCCCAGAGGTAACACTGTCTTGAATCTGGTATTCATTGCTCCCATCCATATTTTTATCAATGAACTACTTGTGTATGTGTGAATAAACATTATATAAAAGGGTTGTTCCTGTTTTCAAACTTTATATAGACGGCGTAACTTGCCCATCATTGGGAAACTTGATTTTTCTATTCACTGTTATGTTTTTGAGATGTAACTATTACGTAGCATGCTAGTTCATTCATTTGAACTATGTGGAGTATTCCACTGTGATGTCATTTATCTGTTCTCTTGTTAATGGATGTTTAGGCCATTTTCAGTCTTCACTATGTCAAACAACAATGCCATGAACATCTCATTTGTTATCCCGTGTTATCAAAATCTTCTCTAGGATGTATGAATGATGTGAAGAATCATTACTGACATTGCTCGATCATGCTAAATTCCATTCCAAAGCCATCAGTAAACATTCCCACCAACATAAATAAGAGTTCTCCTTGCTCCATATCTTCATCAACTAACTAAATTGTCAAAGTGGATTTTAATTTTTCAAATTTGATAGATGGGTAATGGAATTTCAGTTTTTTAATTTGTATTCCCCAAAGAATCAGTGAGAGTCAGAACATACTTCTGTGTAGGTTAGGCTTCCCTTTCTGTTCCCTCTTGCTCTCCTTTGTTCGTTCACTTGTTGCATTATTACATTTTTTCTTACTCATATGTAGGAATCCTCTATTAATTCTAGATCCTAACTCTGTTAGATGTATTTCAAATATTTTTAGATATTAAAAAGATTTTCTCTAAACCTGTGGCTTACAGGTTTTTTTTAGTGTTTCTTGTTGACCAGAAAATTTTAATTTTAATATAGTCAATTCATTAATCTTTTAAGATTTATGCTGTTTTGTAATGAAATAAATCATTCCTTTAATCGAAGATCATAAAAATATTTTTTCATAATTTCTGTTATTTTGGTCAAAAGTCTGCCTTTCCTGTTTAAGCTTTTCATCCACCTAATTGTTTATGTAGATAGGATGAAATAGGAATCCAATTGTTTTTCACATGGATAACTAATTTTCCCAGAACCATTATATACTTGGCCACTCTTTGCCTATAATTTTAATGATACCTGTGGACTATATTAAGTTTCCACGTAGGTATTTCCAGTTCTCTAAAATTCCCCATCTTTCTCTTTACTTAACCTCAAGCAACTACTATACAATGTAATTATAATTAATATGCTGTTAAATAAGTTTGGTAAAATCTACCTATCTTGTACTTCTTTTCAAAAATTGTCTCAGCTATTCTTGGCCCTTTGTAATTTCACATTAATTTTATGAGTCATTTAGATCCACTCCCCCAAAAGCCTTTTGGGTTTTGAGTAGACATTGCATAAAAAACATATTAATTTCAAGTAAGTTGATGTCTCTTTAAAATAATGAGTGTTTTGATTCTAAAACTTTGTCTGCTTTTCAAGTCTCATATACTTAAATCTTATGTAATTATTCTCTTTTTAAAAAGTATTACAAAGTTTTATTAGAGCTATTACTGGATACTTTATGATTATTATATGTAATATTATTATATATATTAATTTCTTTTTTCTGGTGGATAGTGGCTATCTAATCTTTTTTTCAGTTGATCTTGAATCCAGCAAACTTGCAAAACTCTATTACGAGTTCTGTGGTTTGTCTATATATGCTTTCTAGTTTTCTATGAAAGCAATTATATCACTGGCAAATTAATTTTTTCTTTTCCTTTCTAATTTTTTAACTTGATTTCTCTATATTACTGCACTGACCAGAATCTGCAGTATAACACTGAATAGAGGAAACTATAATTGGCATGCTTTTTCATTCCGGAATGTAATGGGAGACTTCTAACCTTTTATCCATAAGCATAATACTCACTGAAGAATTTGAATAGATACCCTTTTCTGGTTAAAGAGTTTTTCTTCTGCATGTATTAGGAATACTTTTAGATGAAAGTAAGAATATATAACATTGATTTTTAAAAAAAGTAGTTAATTGTCTCATACAGCAATAAATTTGAGGGTAGGTAGTTCCAGGTTTGGACAGCAGTTCATTAATATTAGTGTACTGGATTAGGATCTTTGGCCTTCTCGTAGGTCATAATTCCAAGCATAACATCCACATACAATCATAGCTATAGGGAAGAAATGGGGGATCTGGAGAACAAAAAAAAGGGGGAAGAGTCACACATCTTTCTATCAAGGAGGAAAGTCATTTCCAGAAGCTCCCCCTCAGGATTCTCTTTATACCTCACTGTTCAGAATTGGGTCATATAGCCACCCTTACACAAGAGATGCTAGGAAAGTGAATACAGTTGACCCTGGAACAACATGGTTTTGACCTGCACAGGTTCACTTATACACAGATTTTTTCCAATAAATATATTGGAACAATTTTTGGAGGTTTGGAATAATTTGAAAAACTCGTAAATAACATAGCCTAGCCATATCAAAAAAATTAAGAAAAAGTTATGTATGTCATGATGTTTCTTTAGGCAAGGGTAATAAAGAAAACATAAACAAAATAAACAAATGAGATTATACATCAAACTGTTTTTACACAGTGAAGGAAACAATCAACCAAACGAAAAGTCAACCTACTGAGTGGGAGAAGATATTCACCAATGATGCATCTAATAACGGGTAAATGTGCAAAATATAGAAGGAACTCATGCAACTTAACACCAAAATAGAAAAAAAAAAAACCTGATTAAAAAAAAATGGGTAGAAGACCTGAATAGACATTTCTCCAAAGAGAACATAAAGATGGTCAATAGACACATGAAAAGATGCTCAACATCACTAATCAGAAAATACAAATTAAAACCACAGTGAAATATCACCTCACATCTGTCAAAATGGCTACCATCAATAATTCAATAAACAAGTGTTGGCAAGGATGTGGAAAATTGGGTATCCTTGTGCACTGTTGGTGGGATTACAAATTGGTGCAGCCACTATGGAAAACAGTATGGAGGTTCCTCCAAAAATGGAAAATAGTACTACCATATGACGCAGTAATTCCACCTCTGGGTATTTATCTGAAGAAATCCAAAAGACTAATTTGAAGAGATATATATCCCTATGTTCATTGCAACATTATTTACAATAGCCAAAATATGGAAGCAACGTAAGTGTCCATCGATAGATGAATGCATAAAGAATTGTTACATACATACCATGGAATGGTACTCAGACATATAAAAAATGAAGTCCTTCCAGTTGTGACAACATGGATGGACCTAGAGAGTATAATGCTTAGTGAAATAAGTTAGACAGAGAAAGACAAACACCATATAATTTCACTTATATGTGGAATGTGTAAAACAAAATAAACAAAACAGAAAGAAACTCATAAATACAGAGAATAAAATCATGGTTGTCAAATGGGAAGGTGGCTGGGGGATGGGTGGAAAGGGTAAAAGGAATTAAGAAGTATATAAAAACACTTATAAAGAAGTATAGAAAAACAATTATAAAAACAGTCATGGGGATGTAAAGTACAGCATACGGAATATATTAAATAATATTGTAATAACCATAGATGGTGTCAGATGGCTACTAGACTTATTGGGGTGATCACTTGATAAGATATATAGATGTCTCATCATTATGTTGTACACCTAAAACTAATATAATACTGTATATCAACTGTAATTGAAAAATTAAAAAAAATCATAAAGCAAAGAAAGAATGCTGATAAAAAATGGACAATATGAATCACGACTTTCAGGCAAACAAGTACAAGTTTAAGAACTGAGCCTTCTATATGTACTACAATTATATCACTGCAATTCAGACCCATCATTTATAATTCTTATCAGATAGAACAAGACAGAGGTAGGTTGCATATTTGTTATTATAATAAAGTTATGAAAGTCTTTAATGAATGAATTAGAACAGATTCATGATTAAACATAATAAAATCACTCTCATTCAGTTACATTATATCATGCATTCTTAAGTGGGAGAGAAAGAGATGGATACAGTTTAGGAATGGGGAATTTCCTCAATGACATATAACCTCTCTACCAAAAAATTAAACAGAAAATATGTTGGTGAGGATGTAGAGAAATTAGAACACTTGTGCACTGTTGGTGGGAATGTAAAATGGCACAGCCCCTATGAAAACAGTCAGCAGGTTTCTCAAAAAATTAAAAATAGAATGACCAGGTGACCCAGCAATTCCACTTCTGGGGAATTATTCAAAAGAATTGAAAGCAGGGTCTCAAAGAGATATTTGTACACCCATGTTCATAGCACTATTATTCACAATAACCAAATGGTGGAAACCATCCAAGTCTTTATCAATAGTTGAAACGATAAACAAAATGTAGTATGTACATCTGTTATGGACTAAATCTATTTCTCCCCAAATTCATATGTTGAAACTCTACCGCTATTGGGATGGTATTAGGAGGTGGGGTCTTTGGGATTAGGATTAGGATTAGATAAAATCCTCATTAATGGGATTAGTGTCCTCCTAAATCTGGAGAGAGCTTGCCTACTCCATCTGCTCTCTGCTGTGTGGATACATTGAGAAAATCGTTACTGTGCAACTCAGAAGAGGGCCCTCACTGGAACTCGACCATGCTGGCACCCTGATCTCAGACTGCAAGCCAATAGAACTGTGAGAAATAAATTTCTGTTGTTTATAAGCCATATAGTTAATGGCCTTTTGATAGAATAGCCCAAGCTCACTAAGACAGAAATTGGTACCAAGAAGTGGATATGCTGCTGTAACAAATACCTAAATGCATGGAAGTGGCTTTGGAACTGGTAATGAGCAGGGGCTAGAAAAATTTTGAGGTGCATGTTAGAAAAAGCCTACATTGCCATGAATGGACCATTCAGGGAGATTTTGTTGTGATCTTAGAAAAAGGAAACCAGTAGAGAAAGCCTTTCCTAGGTAATCCTGAACAGAATGTTGGTAGAAATATGGGCAATGAAGGCCATTCTGATGAGGTTTCAGATGCAAATGAAGAACATGTTATTGGAATCTGGAGGAAAGGCAATTCTAGTTATAAAGTGGCACAGAACCTGGTTGAATTGTGTTTGTATTCTAGTGCTTTGAAGAAAGTAGAACTTGTGAGAGATGAAATGGAATATTTAGCTGAAATAATTTCTAAGCAGTATTGAAGATGCAGCTTAACTTCTCTTGACTTTTTATAATAAGATGTGAGAGGAGAAAAATGACTTAAAGATCAAATTATTAAGCAAAAATGAAGCAGAATTTAAAGATGTGGAAAATTCTCAGCCTACCCATACTACAAACAATGAGAACACTCAGGGTTTGGTCAAGCAATCCTTTGATAAGGAGACTAGTATAAATCAGCCACTTCAACAGAATCCACGAGCTATTCTTCAAGAAAATTGAAGAATGACCCCCCAAAGGTGAATCAGACATCATTAAGATTGCCACTCCATCACAGGCCCACTGTGCAAAGACCTGCGGGGCAGACTTGTTTCAAAAGAGGGGGTCAGCTCTCCAGTCAAGCCGGCCACATTCTCCTCCATACTGTTTCAGAGTTTGGGCTCCTGCAGAGAGGTCAGCATGGGCTGTAGGCAGCAGAGGCTGTGAGAAGCACCTAGATTTCAAAGGATGGGGCTACCCACCAGAGCAACAGGCTAGAGCAACAGATTAGGGGAGTCACACCACAGGACACCAACCCTGGACAGCCACCAAACCCAGGTAGAGAGCTGCTATGGGAGTAGGGCCACTGCAGAAAGCCACTGTAGGGCTATCTCACTGAGGTATGGGGGTGACATCACCCCCTGTGGAACTGGAAGGCAGGCAGAGCATCAAGCAAAGAGGATTATTCTTGAGCCTTAAGATGTAGTGCTGTTTGCCCTATTAGGTTTTGGACTTACTTGGAATCTATTACTCCTTTTTCTTTCCATTTTTATCTTTTGAAATGGGAATGTCTACCTTATGCCTGTCCCACCATTGTATTTTGGAAGAAGCATGTAACATGTTTGGTTTCACAGGTTCACAGCTGAAGGGGAATTTGCCTCAGGATGAATTTCACCCATATCTGATTTAGATAATATTTAGATGAGACTTTGGACTTTAGAGTTGATGCTGAAATGAGTTTACTTTTAGATTGTTAAGATCAAATGAATGTATTCCACCCATGAGAAGGACATAGATTTGGGGGGCCAGCGATGGAATGTTATAGACTGCATATTTGTGTTCTCCCAAAAGTCATGTTGAAAACCTTCCCCAGAAGAGATGGTACTAAGAGGTAGAGCCTTTTGGAGGTAATTAGGACTAAATGAGGTTATGCGGATGAAACCAATATGAAGAAACCAGTATATAGACAGAATCAGAGTCAAATGCCAAGGAAATCCTGATGGTGTCTAAATCTGGATTCTGGGTATCCCAGAACCACTGCCAACACTGTTATTGAGATTTGGCTATGTGACCTTTTTCTTTTTTTTTTTTTAAACTTTAGGCTACTTTGTCCCATTTGAATCTATCATATCACTTGAATCGGAAGGAGAGCTAACAATTATGGCTTCCTCTTCCCTATGTAGTGACAGAGCTGGAAATATTGCTGTGACGGCAGACAATTTAAGAAAGGGGAACTCGGGAGTCTCCTCCCAACATTGCTACACTCTCTTGAGAATTATTAAATTAATGTGTGGTAATAAAAGTAATTTATGTCTATGGTTCAGTTGATAGTTTAAAAAATATCTTTCATACTTATTCCACCGATATACTCAAGATAACCCTGTAAGCAGTTAAAACAGATTAGCAAACCGAAACAAAAGGGTCTGGCTTGAAACCCATTTTCCTCCACTATCCACTCATCCAGACATGCTTCTCCACAGAAGAATGCTTCTGGTTGTTGCTTTTACAGAGACCCAGAACACTGACTTCTTAGTAAATCTTCTTCAGGTTCATAGACAGAGGTACTTCATTTTCTGTATGACTCAAATATCAATAGCGTACTTTTACACCAAGCACACTTCTATTCTCTTTGGTTGTTTAGACTTATTTATTTTGGTATCTCCAAACTCTGATACATATTAAATATAATTTTGAATAGTGATATGACTTTTGTTCTTCCCCCAAGGTTGGAAAGAAAGGCTTAAACAAATTTAACCCAATAGGCATTTGAAATTTACATAGTGAACCAGCTTTTAAACTTCTCAGAGCAACTAATCCCTTGGTTGCATTTATATCACAGGCAATTAATTTGGCTGAAACAGATATGCTTTGATGACCATCAAGCATAAAGTAATTTTAATTTGATAGAATTATTATTGACTGGGGAATATTATGTAAAATTAGTATAACCAAGCAAGATCAAAAAGGCTCTGTGATTATAAAACATCAAAGGTTTCAGGCCAAGTTCTTCCTCAGAGAAAAGCCTGAAATGTTGAAAACCCATTTACACCACTACATGAAGGGATGATTTTAATGATGGTCTCTCTCTCGGAGATGACAGAAAGAGGTAGAATTTCAGAATTGCACTGAATCAATTGCATGAACTGCTTAATTAGAGAAATGGTTCACACTAAGCATCTGCCACTCAAGCATGTACACATTATTTTTACATTTATGGTGTTGGGAAAAGTATATGGTTTTTAGTTAGTCCCAGTTTGGCCAATTACTAGACATTTGATTCCACATTTCTGAACAGTTTTCTCTTTTGTGAATACATTTTTGTGAAACTGAAGGACAGTGTATGGAGAAACCATAGAAATTTATAATGATAAATTTATAAACCATAAATTTCTGTATCAATATTAGTTACTATTATCTAGGATATATTTTTCTAAAGTAACAGATAGGAATAACTTTCCAAACCTTCCTTTTTTTTTTTTTTGAATTAAACAAGTTGAAACAATATTCTGGAACTTCAATAGACGTCAGTAATGGCTTTAAACATACACACACACACACACACACACACACACACACACACACAGAATATGCAAACTAACTTTACTGTTCAAAGTAGCAAAATCCCTGTTTACAATTTTATTAATAGTATCTCCCTGTTCTATTTAGTATAGCTGCAGAAAATTGTATTTTGCCAAACACTTAATTTTAAGTCAATGCACATCTCCCACAAAATTCACTGAGTCTTAATGTGATGCGATCATATTTGAGAGTCAATACTGCTGGGAATTACCTAGAGAGAAGGGTTTGATATTTATTATGTGATACTCTAGGTTCAGTTGACCTGTCTTGTTAACTTCTTGGATCAAAGGGCTGGCTTTTATCTTGACTAACTCGGAACTTTCTCAGTGCTGAGATGGTTATTTGAGGAGACATGTTTATTAAATATACAAGCAAATATATTATGACGGCTGCCTAAGGGCAATGGATGACAGTTGGGGCAAATGATAGACTAACCAAAAAGCTTGGGAAGAAAGGCTGCAGAATAAGATGCTTTGATGAATAATGGTTTTGAAAAGCTACAACATAATATTGGGAATCCAGAAGGCTATGTGTGCAGGTGCAGAAAAGACATAAAAAGGCTCTAAATTTTCACCTCTGGCTAATCTTCTGGCTCTGCACAAGAGGAAGTAAGTAAAGGTTAGGGAAGAGTTGTAAACTTACTGGCTGAGTACTGAAGGCATGTCCAAACTCAAACATGTAGTCCATCCAAAAACTGGAAAATTTTTTTTTATTTCCAACTATTTAAGAAAATCTTTGTCCAATTACCAGTTGATCACAAAGTTAACAGAACAGAGAATTCAGTGGCCAAACATGATAAGGAATACAGACTATGCAAAATAGTTCAAAAAGCCACTAAACAAACAACTGCAATAAGAAGCAACAAAAAGCCAAGGGGAGGAAGGAGAATATGATTTTCAAATTTACAAAACCGTAATATTAAAAATGTCCAGTTTGCAACAAAAATTACAAGGTATGTAATAAAACAAGAAAGTTTGGCCCATAAAAAGCAAATAAATAAATAGATAGAAAAACTCCCTGAGGAAGCCCAGACATTGGATTTACTAAACAAAAATTTTAAATAGCTATTTTAAATATGTTCAAAAACTAAATGAAATCATGTCTAATGAAATGAAACCATAAGAATGACTCCTCACCAAACTGTAGATATACACTACCAATGAACAATCTGAAAATTAAGAAAATAATTCCATTTACAACAGCATCAAAAAAAATAAAACACTTAGGAATAACCTAACCAAGATGGTGAAAGACTTCTACACTGAATACTATTATATAAAACATTGCTGAAACCAATTAAAGACACAAATAAATGGAAAGGCCGACTGTATTCATGGACTGGAAACTTAAGTATTGTTAAGATGTCCAAATTATTCAAAGTGATCTATAGATTCAATACAATGCCTATCAATATCCCTACTTTTTTTTTCAGAAATAGAAAAATGTCTATTCACAGATGACATGATCTTATACATAGAAAACCCTAAAGAATCCAAAAAATAACTATTATAGTAGCTAATAAGTCAGCGAGATTATAGGACACAAGATCAACATAAAAATCAGTTGTATTTCTACATGCTAGCAGTGAGTAATCTGAAATGTAAACAAGAAAACAATTTCATTGATTAAGGCATCAAAAGGAATAATTAAAAAATAAATTTATCCAAGAAGAGCAAGACTTGGAAACTTAAAACAACAAAACATTGTTGAAATAATTTAAATAAATGAAAATACATCCCTTGTTCATTAATTGGAAGACTTAATTTTGTTAAGATGGCAATAGTCCCCAAATCGATCCACAAATTCAATGCAATCCCAATTAAATATCCAACTTTCATTTTTGCAGAAATGGACAAGTTGATCCTAAAATTCATATGGAATTACAAGGGACCCAGAACAGCCAAAATAACCTTGTAAAAGAAAAACAAAGTTGGGGAACTCACATTTCCCAGTTTCAACACATTATGCAAAGCTACTGAAATCAAAACAATGTGGTATTCACCTAAGAAGAGACATATAGATCAATGGAGTGTAATTGCCAGTCCAGAAGAAATTCATGAAACTGATTTTCAACAAGGATTTTAAGATCATTTAATGAAGAAAGAATAGTATTTTCAAAACGGATCTGGGGTAACTGGATATCCACCTTGATAAGGATGAATTTAGACCCCTACATGATATAACATATGAAAATTAACTCAAATATAAGACCTAAGTGTAAAAGCTAAAACTACAAAATTCTTAAAAGGAAACAGATGTAAATCTTTGTGACCTTGGATTAAGTAACAGTTTCTTAAATGTGACACTACAAGCATAAGCAACCAAAAAAGAAAAAAAGGGATATTGGACATCAAAATTAAAAAAACAAAAAATGTGCATTAAAGAATGCTCATCAAGTCAGTAAAAAAGACAATTCACAAAATGGGATGAAACATTAGCAAATAATATATCTGATAAGTGTCTGGTGGCTAGAATATATATAGAACTATTACAACTCAACAAGAAAATTAACACAATTTAAAAATGGGCAGAGATTTTGAATAGACATTTCTCCAAAGAATATATACAGATGGCCAAGAAGTACATGAAAAGATACTCAATATCTTTAATCACTAGGGAAATGAAAATCAAATCACATTAAGTTAACCACTACACACCCACCAGAATGACTATTATAAAAAAATAAAAATAAAAAAGTGTTGGCAATATATACATATTTCAATATATATATATATATATATATATATATATATATATATATATATATATATATACTGAAATCCTCATACATTGCTGGTGGGAATGTAAAATGGTGCAGCTGCTATCAAAAACAATTTGGCAGTTTCTCAAAATGTTACACACAGAGTTAACATGTTACCCAGCAATTCCACCCTTAGGTATATACCTAAAAAAATCAAAGCATACAGCTATGCAAAAATCTGTACATGAATGATCCTAGTAGCATTATTCATAATAGCCATAATGTAAAGCTATGCCAATCAACCAGTAAATGAATAAACAAGATGTGGTATACCTATACAATAAAATATTTTCAGTTACAACATGAATAAACTTTGAAAACATGTTAAATTAAAGAAGCCAGAAATAAAATACCACATATTGTATGATTCCATTTATTTGAAATATTCAGAATATGCAAATCCATGGACAGAAAAAGATTAGTGCTTCCTAGTAGCTTGGGGAAGGGAAGAACGGGGAATGACTGCTAATGAATCTAGGGTTACTTTGGGTGGTGCTGAACACATTCTAAAATTAGATAGTAGTGAAGGTTGTACAACTTTGTAAATATACCAAAAAGATCACTGAATTGTACACTATACAATGATTACAATGATAAACTTTGTTAGGTATTATCTCAACTGTAAATTCCTAATATTCATTGTGTTTAAAAATTAAACATTAAAATTAAATGTAAATAGTTAAGTCTACTATTAATGAGAGGGAAATGCATATGTTCTGGAAATTTTTTATAGTAGTTATATACGTAGCACATTGTAAATTAGAGGTTTTACTGAATACTTCTTTATATATTTACTGAATACTTTTCATGACAGCTTTTATGGGAACTATATTTCCATATCAATCAATTTTCATATTTTTTTTAATTTTTACCCCATCTTATTCCCAAGAAGATTAAAGAATGTCATAAGAAGTAGCAGACTCTATCATATTTGATTCAGTTATCCATCAACCACTCATTGGTAGACAACAGTTTGAATTGTAACTCATGCTTAATGTCATAGAAAGGAGTCTAAGAATTTTAGCATGACCCTATTGAGACACAATGATAGTGTCCTAGGCAGCATCTTGTTAGATGGCTTCTATGTTTTGGTCACAAAACATTAGTATATCAAGAAATCACAAAATTTCTGGAAAAGGACTCTGTATAATGATAATTAATCTAAAGACAAATATTTGCTTACTTACGTGTAATCATTCATATGAACTGAAATTTTCTACTGATAATAATGCCAAAGAACATCTTTTCAAAAGGTTATATCCTAATTCATTGCAATGCATATTATAGACATTGCATATGTTGGGTTCTTAGCAGTCTCTTGAGAATATGAACCCTCTCTTAAAAAAAAAAAAAATCATGTGAGCAACTCAATACAACTACTGCAAGATTCCTTTTCTCCATAGTGCAGCTTATCCAAAAGTACTGGCCGAGTTTCAATTATGTTATACACTCAAGCAGAAGCTAAAACTGATGCTACTGTATATATAACGAGCCTTTGTAAAAGATCTTGTGGCTTCACTCTTTTGTCAGACTTCTTGCTCATTGCCTGATTCCCCAAACACATCAAGCAACTGATTGCTAGGCAACCGAGCAAAACATCCAGAGAATTCTCCTACCCGTCTCAAAGATGCCATTGCATTTAGTTACAAAGGGGTTCAAAGCTTCAGAATTTGTTGATGTGACCTAATAAGTCAAAGTTATTTGGTGGTTCACTTGTAGCGAGTAAACCATAAAGGTGGATCACATCAAAAATGTTTATATTGAGAAACTTCATCATCAACCCTTAATGATTATATGGTGCAAAATCTTTTTGAAAACATGTAAATGAAATGTAGCTAATTTTAAAATTGTACTTTCTTCATTGCTGACACAAAAGCTAGAAACCATGTAAATTTTGCTTTAATTGCTTAGAAGGGTTTTACTTTAGAATTATTTGATAAATTAATAAAATTGATAAACATTGTGTTCTATAAGACTTACTACAGTAAATAAAAGCATTTTTAAAACATGGTATCTAGCTTTAAGACCTCAAAATGTGTTCAGAAAATTGTGATTTTCCCCAACTGCTCCTAAATTTATCAAATTCAGCTGACACCTCTCATTTAATTTTACTCTTCATATAATCTAGGATCACCTGTGCACAGTTAATCAACTCTTGTACAATTTTTTTTTGACATATCAGTTCTCTTTACAGCCATCAACTGATGTTCAGATAAAAAATATTTCAATAAAAATGTCTTTGGTAGTATTCTTTTAGTATGTTATAACAATCCCTTACCAAAGATTGTTGGGGCCTCTTAATGTATAGAAGAATCTTTCACTACATCAAATAAGCAATCATAAAACATATGAAATGATGGTATCTATGTGAAAGATGACAAGCTCAAAGATTTAATTTTTCTCCCTTGGACTTTAGGATTTCTTTCCAAATCTGTAAAGAATGTGTGTTTTTAGAGAACTCGGATGTCTCAAACATGTAGGTTTCAACTCAACCAGAAGTTACTCAAGTAGATGATTGAGGTTTGGGATTTCCCAAAAGAAGGTATTAAGTCAGTAGCTCCCCACCGTGAAGAGCTCACTTTTTAATATAAAAAGAATGAATTAGCTAGATATGGAAACCTTGTTCAGGTGCAAAACAAGAAAAAAACTGCATATTAAAAGGGAATTAGAAATCATTTTCTGGATGAACAAAGATTAAGTTAATAATTACATATTTAGTTTGAAAAATGACTGTGATGACTAACACTTGCATAAGAAGGGTCATGTGCAATGCTCTTTGGCATATACATTTTTTATTTCCTGGAAACAGCCATATTACCGTGTTTCCCCGAAAATAAGACCTAACCAGAAAACAAGCCCTAGCATGATTTTTCAGGATGATATCTGCTGTACATAAGCCCTAATGTGTCTTTTCGAGCAAAAATTAATGTAAGCTCCGGTCTTATTTTCGGGGAAACACGGTATGTAGATGTGTTTTTCTATTTTAGGAAAGAATAAACAAGTTCAGAGGGGAAAAGACCTCAGGATTAGAACCACAGCCATGTGACTCACAAATCAGGAGTTTTGCATCTACACTTACAATCTAACAGGCAAGAACATGTACTTAAGATATTTTTATGGGTGAGCACCTCCTTTTTATTTAAAAACTCAAATTGTGGCATTTTTCAATGTTTAATATCATCTGGGAGAGAAATTAAATTGTTTATTACAGTAGATATTGGAGTTGATCCGAACATCCCCACCATAGCAAAAACAGACTAAGTTATTATGAAAACTAACAAATCGGCCACATCACGGGCATCTTGCTTCTCTGCAAATAGGTTCGTAATCGGAAAATCAAATCAGAGATGATCAAAATAAACTCCAACAGTCAAGCAGTTTCATACAATCATAAACCTGACTGCACTTTTTGGATGTGGATTTGGGCCACCCACATTCTATTCTTCTGTTGCAAACAAAAGTTACTGTATGAGGCTGAGACTTACTCCTTTTCTGCCTATGGTCTCACAAATACTATGGATTTTATGAAGCCTGTTTATGAAACAATATGAATTCAGTTTCTTCTAGATAGACAGACCTTGAATTAAAAGTATTTACACTAGCATAAATATTCATGGAATTAATACGTATGTGTTTAATATGTATTTATATATTTAAAATTGCTAATTCTTTGGGAAAGCTAGGGTTAAAATTATTCCTACTGAGATTCTTTCAGTAAATCAACCGCTGAAAGCACTTCTAAACAAAGCTTTCTTTTTTTCTCTTTCTATACAAAACCTGATGTAAGCTATAACTAAAGTAGTGATGATCTACATTGAAATGGGGAGGAAAAAAATGCTCAACTGATTTTCTAAAAAGAATTTTCTTACAATCAAAGAAAATCATTATCACATGACTTCACTTTTATACAGTCAAATGGGTCCATCAGAAATCTCCAGAGTCCTATTCATTCAGACTGAATGCAGTTATTTATGAAATTTGTGAACTTCTAAGGTACCACGGAAAGAAGCTTTAAAATAAGGGAAAAACTGAAGATGTAGTATTAAGAACATATATTAAACAGCTGTCCATTAGGTCGCAGCCAGGCATTCGTTATGACATGGCTATTTGGCACATAATTTGATAGATATTGAGAATATTATAGTCCAATTCATTTTGCAAGAATTCAACAATAGCTATCATTTTAAGCCTTACATACAAGTGGGGAGGCTAAATTGGTACACAGGCAAGCAGAGGATCAGTTTGTATATACATTTCATTCAAAAGAGCACACATTTAATCAATACATTTAAAAAATCTGTATAGGAAAAATACATTTGAGTAAATTTGCATAATTCTGGACTTTGCTATCAAATTGGAGTTGTAAGGAGGGGGAGGGTTAAAGGAGGAGATACAAGAGATGAGGTAGAAGGTGGTCTTAGAGCACTCAAGTATCAAGATAAACCCAAACACTGTGTCTTTACCATTCCTTTGGCAATTAATCATTTACTGCCCACAATAATTCTAGGTTGTTATACTAAGGTATGATTTAGCTCATGTACTTTTTAACTCTTCACATTTTTTGACTATAAAACTTAAGGAGGCAATAGGCTGTGAAAGTAAAGAGAACAAGTCCTCTTATAAGACTGGCTAGAAATTCCAGCAATACTACTTAATAACGGTGTGATCTTGAATAAGCTCATTAAACTCTTTAGGCCTTAGTTTGCTTTGTAGTTAAACAGGGATAATCAGGGATAATAACTACATCTACTACATAGGGGTTTTGTGATGGTTAAATTTTATATATATAATTTTCCTTGGCACAGTGTTAGACACATATCAACATATAATATTGTGATTGACAGTCTCAAAATTAGGAGCAGTAATAATGGTATTGTCTTGACATCAAGCTATAAGCATATTAGAAGCAAGGATTCTTTCTAATCAATCCACCCTCAAATTTATTGCACATCATAGAAACTCAAAAAGGATAACAGATTTATTAAGTCTGGTAATATTGTCATTGTAAACTCTTCAGAAGAATTACAAGCCTAGTCTATGGAATATGAGGGCAAAAAGATACTATTTAAGTAATAGAATCTGGATACACCCAGTAGCAATTCATTCTGGATCCATGTTTGGATCTTGGTATGACCAAATCAAGAGATCAAATAGCCCCTTTGAGCAACAAGCAATTCGAGTGTATTTTAATTTATCTCACTTAGTTCAAGATTTCTTGCTTAAAATTTCATCAAGGACCATTTGTTTTTTAGCACATCTTCAAATAAATTTATAGTAGATAAAATTTCAACACTCTCAAGTACAGAATTACATTTTATGCACAGAAGGAATTTTTCAGTAGCTAAAGATTGACAGCCAGTTCAATTTCTACCATTATTTTGAAGTAAAAGAACAAATCAGGTGTATATAAAGTTCATAACAGTTAAGTCAAAATACATCTACAGACCATGTGTGGTACAATGCTAGAAAATCCAGACAAAGAATTGTTGAGAAGTTGAATTCTTTTAAAATGAATAAAATATATAATATTTGGTATGTTTTCTACATCTGATTTATTTGAAAACATTTTAAAAGCTAATCCTTGTCTTCATTCAATTGCAATGCATTATGAGCCTAACTCTGCTCATTCTATTTCATTCTATTTATTCAATCATTTTTACAGTGAACCTTCCATGTGTCCAGTTTTGAGCAAGGGGTTGGAAAAACAGTCTAAAAAGCAGCCAGATATGTTTGAATTCAAGGAAGTCACTCTTTAGTGGAGGAAAACAGACATATGAATTTAAAACAGTAACACACTTGTTAAGCACCCAAAGGAGTACCACATAAGATGGGATATGTGGAGTGCTGTCCCTCTAGAGGACAGAATGGCAGTTAGCGCTCAGTGAAGGCTTTAAAAATTAGGTGGAATTTCAATTGTGTTCACACCAACAACCAACTGGAGATATGAGAGCTTTCATATGAAAAAATACGTACAAAAACCAAATGATGTAAACAATTTAGAAGAACTGTTAGTATGACATCGATGAGTGCATTTAATGAAGTAATCAGAAATGAGACTAGTTCCTCAGAGGGGGGACACAAAGAAGGGTTTCATGTGCTTCCCAATGAGAATGAATAATGTGTTTTAAACATAGGACCTACCTGCATGTTGGAATATACACTTCTGGAATCATGGTAGGGGATGATTTTGAGAAAAGACATCTAGTTAGGAAACTATTGCACCAGCTGAGGCAAGGTAATTCTCTCAACACAACTACATAGCTAAATGTTACTTGGCACTTTTTAGCCTGGTGGTTGGAGCTGTCATTGTTGTTCTGATTAAGCCCCAGCCTTAGGTAGTAGGCACAGTGTCCATTATTCTATTGGTGTGGCCTTTTCTCAGTTCTTGCCTTCCTCCATCTGTTGTAGTTATGGGCTGAGCATATATTCCTTTACCTTCCCAGGAGTTAGCAGGATTTTTTGCTTTCCTTCCCTGGCCTGAAATGGTTTTCATGTGTCCTAACTGTGACAGTGTTCGTTGCCCTCCCCCAGCAGTTGAAGATGATATAAAGGGAGAAGGATCTGGGAGGGATTTTGTCCCTTTCCTAAGGTGACTGTTCTTCCCCCACGCCAGGCCTATACCATGCGGGACACTTTCTAAACACTCACCCCAATCTTTCTGTGAGTGTCCACTGAGGTCATAGAAAAGAATCTACAAGTGGGTGCAAATTCCCTTACACCTTTAAGTCTCAGAGATTCTATATATATATAGAGAGAGATTCTATATATAGAGAGATTCTATATATATATGTTGTCTTCTAGCCCACACTCAGCCCTTATCCAACTCCTTAACGATTTTAGCAATTTAGTGGCTGATGACTCTTCCCATGTAAGCAAATACCTGTCTCCTATATCTCCTTATAGGCACATATATTTACTTAGATTTCAGAGTTACTGGTTGCTCTGAAACCTCAATTCTCTAATGGATTTGAGAAAAGATGTAAATTTGCAGATCATCTGTCTTTGTTGTTGTAAGGATGGGAGTGATGCTTTCTCCAGCTTTCCACATCCCAAGTACACAGTGGAAGCCCCACTAGGCTATTTCATTCTTAAGTGCACTATTTCATACCCTATATCACCAAATCTTACCAACTCTACCTTTAAAATATCCATATTCTGACTACTTCTTACTATCTCTGCCATCACCATTCTAGTCCAAGCCACTCTCCTCTCTCTTCCGGATTTTGGGATGGCTTTCTAATTGACCTTCCTGCTTCTGCCCTTTCCTTGCTCTATGGCCTTTGTTATAACACAGAGGCTAGATGATAGTGATAAAAACCAATTAAGATCACACCGTTCCTCTGCTCAAACCCCTCCACTGGCTCCCCATCTCACTCAAAGACCAAAGTGTAATAATTGACAAAAATGCCCTGTGTGATCTGCACCACCTTCTTTCACTGAATGCTCAAGCCATGTTGACCTCCTCATTGCTCTTTTCATATGGCAGCCATGCTGCTCTTTATACTTGCTGCTTCCTCTGCTAAAATGCTCTGCCCCAGATCTATGTGTTCCACAATTTTCCCTCCTTTGTACGAATATCCACTTCTCATTCAAACCTTTTCAGACTACCTTATTTTACAGCAAACTGTTCATTTGTACCTATCGCCATCTGCTATATTATGCAATTCCTTATTTTAATTCTCTTCTTTGCACATCAGAATTTAACTTACATGAAAGGAGATATTTTTTATCTACTTCATTCAATACTGTACCTCCAGTGCTTAGAAAAGAGCCTGTCATCAAGCAGAATCTTCAAAAATAGTTGTTGAATTAATTAAAATTTATGAACTGAAAGGAACCGGTGAAGAGCGAGAGATTAACAAAGAAGAGAGCAAATGATGATGGATGTAATAAGAAAGTAGAGGTGGCAGGAAGGGATGGGGAACAGAGCACCAGGAAGTGGATCAGCCTTAGTCATTTCCCTCTATAACTGGTGTATACAGAAGTAAATAAATGGATTGTGGGGCAGAAAGCTGAGAAATTGAACTTATGTTGGGGAGCTCCTATTTTCCTTCTGACACAGGGTCATTTGCTGAGATTTGGGCCGGGTATGTGGGTGGTAAAGGGCAGCATTTCTGAAGGACATCCAAAAGGCCAAGGTCACCCTGGTGTTCTCCTGAGTTACAAAAATTCTGCTTAATGAGAGGAAAGCACAAGTTTAAAGAAATATATTGCTACATATTATCCATGCACGTAAAACCCTGGAATGATTGGCAAGTTTATTTTCAAGCTATCTATAACCTGAATAAAAATAGTTTATTTTTGTGTTGTCTATCTTCTCTTTAAGCAATGTTGAATCTTTGCAAGGTTTTCCAGCTTAAACACTGTTTTAAACACCAAATTTACTTGCAGTCTGTATACAGAGGGTTGTTTAATCAAGTTTATGAAATATTTGCTTTACATGACCTATTAACCATATGCAAGTAGAAAACAGAAATTTAGCTATGAATGGGAGAATGACAAAGTAATTTGACTTACTCCATGTCTGAATTCTCCATTTTTCATTAAATATTGGATTCAGTCAAGTCTGGAACTGACATATCAGAATATCTCAAAATCGATCATTTGGTTTTTTTCTGCTTTTAGAGCTGTCATATTGGTTTAGCTGAAGAATTTCTGCTTTTCTGTTCCCTCTCTGCATGCCAGTTGGCAGGTGGACACAGAGATAACAGCACTTTCACTCTTCAGAGTCATATTATTACTATTACCTGGCAACTACGAGTGACTTCATCTTTCATCTATGTCTGATTCTGCCAGAGATATGCAGACCTTGCCTTTGTATAGACTAAATATGTATGTGATTTACTGAGAAAAATATTAGTAAATCTGTAATATTTCATGTTTTTCAAGAGGCTATCAAGGAATCTGAGACCATTGGCCTTTGGCTTATTAAATACATATAAAATGAATGTACTTGCTTTTAAAGTTAAACAATAATGCTGGGAAATCACCTGTGTAAATCACACCCCTCTTTATTATACCTGCTAACCAGAAAATCAATAGCATGGATTTCCTGACATTTGAAATGGATATATACATATTTACCAATCCTAAATGAAGCAGGAATGTTGGCTAAAGTAAAGCAAACAGGCTCAGCATAAGAATAAATGAATAAATAGGAAACAATGATGATATTTTGGTGGAAGCAAACAAGACAGAGCCAGTAACACAGTAAATAACATGAAAATAGGTGTCTGGTAATAGACAAACTGAGCAAACGTCTGGCATTATAAGCCTCAGCTGTGTGGCTTAAGTTCCTAAACCAACCTAAGCCTCAGCTCCCTCACGTGGTACATCAAGATAATGAGACCTACTCATTATGATAGTTATGTGGATTCAATTATATAAATTTATGTAATAATCTTCCAACATTTACCTCATACACAGTGTGTGTTCACTCAATGAACTATCAGTTGTCTTTTTGCATTCTCATACCTAAAAAGCTTGGTTCAGAGACCATCAATTATTTTCTGAACAGATATTTCGCACTATAAAATGAACCAAGAATTTCCTTGTATTATCTATAAAGGTTCTAGATAAAACTTACAACAATGTGGGACATATTATTTATATCTTATAGATGAAGACAGTACGTTCACAGGAGTCCAGTAATTCATAGGGTCATACAGCTAATAAAGAGCAAACCTAAGGTTCTTGACCTCAAACGCAAAAAGTTCGATATAATCTCAGGAATAGACCAAATACATATATATTTTTCTAGACTTTAATTTATATATGGTCTCCCTATTCTCTCAGAAATAGATCTTGTTCTTTATACGCAGTACCACCTGTGCCTTCATTAAGTAAAATAAAGCAGCAGTTCCTCAAAAACTTATGAATAGAGCTATCATTTGACTCAGCAATCTCTCTTCTGTTTATCTACCCAAAAATTTGAACACTTATTTGAAAAGATATATGTCCCCTTATGTTTACTGCAGCATCATTCACAAGAGCTAAGACATAGAAAAAACGTAAGTTGTTGGGATAAAGAAGATGTGGTACATATATACAGTGGAATGTTAAGCCATAAAAAAGATGAAACATTGCCACTTGCGACATGGATGATCTTGAGAGTATTATGGTACGTGAAATAAGTCAGATGGAAAAGGACAAGAACCATATACTTTCTCTCATATGCAGAGTATAAAACAAAAAGCAACAAAAGAAGAAACAAAACTAATATGCAAACAAACAAAAACCAAACTCACAGCTACAGACAACAGAATGGTGGTTACCAAGGGGGAAAGGGTTGGCGGGAGGACAAAGAGGGTAAAGGAGGTCAAGTATATGGTGATGGAAGGCGACTAGGCTTCAGGTGATGAGCACACAATCGAATATACAGATTATATATATTATAAAGTTATATACACATGAAATTCATATTATACAGTTATATACACATGAAATTCATGTGTAAAGTTATATATACATGAAATTCATATAATGTTAACTAATGTTATCCCAATAAACTTAATAAAAAAATTTAACCAGGTAGTTTAGTCTATAAGGCAAATCTGAATATGTCCCAAGATGCATGGACCAGCACTTCAGGGACTATTACATCACAATTACCCTAACAACTATCATCACTATTTTCCTCAATATAGAATCACAATTTAGAAGCAATGATCATGACCCTACTGCTAGGGCATTTAAAAAATGGTCCTACTAAAATGTAACAAAAATCAGATATAGTATGCAAATGCTTATATCTCTAACCCTTGAGGCTTCTGCTTTATAAACTAAGAGTGAAGGCTATCTGGCTAATTGAGTCGAGAAAATCATAGAACAAAGACTTCAACATTCAGCCTGGCAATAACCAGAAATGCTGAACACAAATGCTTGACATTGTAATCACCTTGGTCTATCTTTAAGAGTTTCTGTGAAAATGTATTTAGATTTTTTTGTTTAACTTGAGGTTTCTAATGCTCTGCCAATGCATAGAAGTAACCAAAACTAACCACCACCAGTATTTTTCAATCAGGGACTTGTCAGCCAGACTCTTCAATGAGGTAGGAAATATTTTTAGAGTTCAGTGGAATCTTCAAAAATGAAGAAAGAAAATAGCAACAAGAAAGTAAAGCTCCATAATGTTTTGGTTGAAATATTAAATCAAATGAATAGATAGCCTTATAAATAACTGTCACTGAAACAAAATAAGTTGCTTCACCATTTTTGTTGTAAATCTGACACACATCAATTTATTTGACTATGAGCTATCCCTATTGGTCATTAGATCAAACTAAAACATTGAATTAATTATGCTGTGTTCCAGCTAATTTAGAGATGAATATTCAGTCAGTAAGCACTTATAGAGCCCCTATGTTATGCAAATACTATTCTGGAGACAGAATCAAATGTGTTATAGAGCCTGCCTTCGAAGAGCTCAAAGCCCAGTGAGACACATACACATGAATACAGCCCAGTCTTCCCTCTTCTAACCCAACTATCTGCATCTTAAAAACACAAATAATAAAGTCCATGAATACTAACACTTACATTTATTACCACCTACAAAGCAATATTCCTTTAGTCTGCAGATAACACACACCCATACTTTCATAAGTACTTGCTTTGACTTCAAGAACTTAAACAATGTATTTTTGAAAGTGTGAAGTGATATAAGCATATTTTAGATAACACTCTAATGTCTAAATCAAAGAGCAAACATTTATGTGCAGCCAATACTGTTGACAATATGTTGCTTACCTTTTTTTTCTGGTACACCTGAAATCTATGTAACTTTACTAACAATTATCACCCCAATAAAATTTATTTTTTTTAAGGCCATTCACAAATGCAGATGACCTATACCTGGAATATTTAATCCTAGTGTCCAGTTGTAGTTAGTAGTTAAAAGGTAAAGCATGTTGAAATTTTGTTTAACTGAATGTGTGAAATTTTATACTGTATGTGTGGATTCACATCTATATGCAAAATGAAAGGATGAGGACTTTACATATGTTGGATTATACTATGTATGTATATGTTTAGGTAGGTAGATAAATTGTACTAAACAGTTAGAATTTTTAGTTTATGTATGTTTTTTATTTTAATGGGAGGTGGGTATGAAAATGTTAGGTCTAGGATCTGTATAAAAATTCTGCATTGCTTCTGAACTTTCTCTTTTCTCATACATTTCCATCAGATCTACCAGTCATTTAACCAAGAATTGCTCAATTTCTTCAAAACTGAGACTACTGGCCATGTTCTATCTGGAAAAAATAAGGGGAAGGGCAGCCAAGATAAGAGGCATAGGACTTCTTGAATGAGCCCAGGTATTTTCAGTCAGATAAACAGATGACTATACATCATGGTTTGCAAATACTGGCTGCTGGAAAACCTAGAAGAGTCAACTAGAATACTCAACATGAACACTCAGGTAATATTATTGCTATGGACCAACACGTACCCGCCCCATCATATGTTAAAGCCTTAGCCCCCAATATGAGGGTATTTGGAGATGGGGCCTTTGGGATATATCAGGTTTAGGTGAGGACATGAGTGTGGGTGCTTCATAATGGAATTAGTGCCCTTATAAGAAGGGACATCAGAGCTTGTTCTGTCTGCCCTGTGAAGACACAGAGAAAAGGTGACCATCTACAAGCCAGGAAAAGGGTCCTCACCAGAATCTAACATATTGGCACCCTCATTTCAGACTATCAGACTCCAAAAGTGAAAAAACTATCTGGTAAGCCACCCAGGCGATGGCATTTTATTATGGCAGCCCAAGTAGATGAAGAGAGTTGCTTAAATTTTGTATTATTTAATTTGGAAAAAAATAATAATCATGCTATAAACTGCTGAGCCATAAATCTTTATGTTTGTGAATTGGGAGGTTATTTAAAGAGAATATAAGTATGTTTCCAATTCATTCATCTACTTTCTGAATATTTAGCTTCCTATGGCTATCAATAAGAACAAAATTTTCTATATGTGTAATCAAATAGAAATGGACCTCTTCAACCATGTCAAGAAAAACAGACATGAATCTGAGAATACACCACAAGGTATAAACATCCCAAAGAATTTCACTTACAGGGATAATCATGATTACTTCAGAAATAAATAACCCTTCTATTTACTCCTGAATGTCTAAGGAAGAACTGAATTTCTTATAGAAATTCTATAGAATCTTAACCTTTCTACTCTTGATGCTGAAGAGCCTAATGGATACACTGACATTCATTTGATTCCCCAAGATCCATTCCTGTATTAAACCATCAGACAGTAAAGCACATTTACCACATTATCTCAGCTCTTCAAAGAATTGCTTTCACTGAGGCACAACTTAATGTAATGTTCTTTGCTTCTATTGAAGTTCGATACAGGAACCATTAGTTTGGACAATGTATGTTTGAAGATTTTATTCATAGATGTTTTCTGTGTAAAGACCCAGGAAACAACTCCTGCTCCCCTTTGAGGAAAAAAAAAAAAATGTCCTCACATCTTCCTATTCTCAAAAATACAAATAAAAATTGTTCAACTCTGCATTTCTACTTTTTTCTTTTCCTTAACATCTGAAAACTTAAAGCCAAATCTCATTGCTGTTATCTTGTTTTTGCTTAACCAAAGAAATGCAATTTATTTAATTAGGGTGCAAAAATTCTTCTGCTCTTGAGACCTATAACTTAACGTGCCTCTCAATAATATGAGTTAGAATTTATTTAAGACATATGATGCAGGAGATGAGACAAAGTTAATTTCCTTTACCCGGGCATTGAACCTTATTATATTTCAACACAGCTTTTCACTGGTCCATTTGGAAATAATCAAAAGTCAAATGCAAATATTTATTCCCATAATGGCATTTCAAATACTGTGTCATCTGAGAAGTGACTTGTACCCAATGGGCACATACTGAGCTAAGTTGAGGTAAAGTGCAAAATGCACTACAAATTCAGTACAATCCAAATAATAAAGCCACTTCGCTAAATTTATGACTCAAGACATGCTGCTTAGTGCCTCGCAAGTCAGACAATGTAATTCCTAAAAACAACTGGGTAGGGGATTCTCCTCATTAATCACATATTAAATATCAGAAATATACCCTGACCACTGCAGATCTAATCTTCTCTACTCCTCCTGCTCCTACATCTTCCTAACAGTGCTGGGTTGGTGAAGTGTAACCTGTTCAGTTGGAACTTCTCCACTTAAAGGAGTTATTTGGGAGATCCCCAATGGTTCTCACTGAATTTCAGCCAAGATTAGGAATGACTAAGATAACTCAAATATTACTTATTCATGACAGCTAATGTGAAAACCAGCTTGAAAGTGAAGCGTAGAAGAGAGACAAAAGTACGTAAGCTCCAATTACATTTTATCAGATAACCACATACGCATCTTTCAAATTTTGGTACATTTGACTCATTCATTCTGATAAAGGTAGCAGTTGTAGAACTATCACAATACGGAACATCTACAGTAGGGATTAAATATACAATCTCACAATGTTTTGTTGGCCAAACAATTCATGGCACCGTCAAAGACTAGTTCCTGAAATCGACTCAGGGTAACTAATTCTTTCTGTTGTCTTCACCTAGTGATATTAACATGCCCTTTTTCTTTACACACTTAAAACCATTTAAATATTACCTAGGGAAGTTATAACAAATTAATGGAAACTCTGATAAAACTGGAATGTTGAACTTATTTATCTTCAGCCTCCAAGAATACCACCAAAATGAAAAGAAACCAGTAAAAATGCATAAAACACAAGGACAAAGTAAATGAAAGACTGAACTGGAGCACATTATATCAATAAAGATGTAGAAGAATAAATGGACAAGTAGTAACTGTCGTAGTAGAGAGAGACACTTGAAACCAATTCTCACCAGAGAACTCTTAGAGACTCAGTAATTGGAGGTACAGGTACCTGTCTAGTCCGAGTTAGAGGATGGGCCTGAAAATGGGAGGTATTGTTCAAAGTCTTTTAAAGAGAATTTAGACCCTCATATCTGCTCTCCTACCATACAGAAATCTGGAATAGAGTTTCTGAAAAATTTGAACTTCAAAACCTGTGGATTTGAGGCTGTACAGATGAGGGCAAGGATACTGTGCAATTTTGTAAACAGAAAACTTAATTGAATTACTCATCCTAAAAGGATGCTTACACTCCAATGCTCCTACTCTACTTCCAGAGTGCTAACAGACAAGTTTAAACTCTTCTCCTGGGCAATTGGTTAGAGTAATCATCCACAGAGGGTCTGATCAGAACTATAAAACACAAATCATGTCATACACCTTAAACTTATACAATGTTATGTCAATTATATCTCAATAAAACCGAGGAAAAAAACATATCTACAGATATTGACTTCGGGCTTTTCCAATGAAATGACCAAGTCCTTACCGAATAGTGCTATAGAAAGATGACAAATCTGTACAAAGAGTGCTTCCAATTACCTTTTAAACACCGTACTTGTAGAGAGGAATAGATTATTAAAGCATTACAAGATATTTGAGAAATTCCCCTTAATGAAAAATAGAAAAGAAACAAACAGGAAAAAGACCTTGGAGAAGCAGAGAAAATACAAAACTTTATCATTAATGGTCTCCGAGAAATGGGAAGTTATTGAAATAATTATGTAAAAACAGATAGCTATAAAATAGAAACAGAAGAAAATATAATTGGACAGCAGAAATAAGAAATTAAAGAGGTGGGTTTTAAGTTAGAATTGAAAAAATTATCAGAAACACAGAACCATAAAGAAAGTAAATGGAAAATGGCAGGGGGACAAAAGAGAAAAAAATTATATGATCGACCCAAGTGTTCCAACATTCAACTAATTAGAGTTCTAACATAATCAAAGCATAGAAAAAGCAGAGGGAATGTAGAATCAAAAACATTATAATTGTCCAAAAATTGAATTTCCAGATTGAAAAGCTCCTCTAAGTGTCCAGCACTTTGAATGAAAAAGATCCAAACCAAGGTGATTGTCATGAAATTTAGAAACAATAAAAAACAATGCTAACATCATTAGAGGAAAAGAAAAGGGATCACAAAAATCGACTATCAGAATATGAGACTTCTTAGCAGTAACACTGCAAGACAAGAAAATGAAGGAATGGTTTTAACATTTTAATCTAAGGGAACATGATTTCCAACATAGAATTCTATACAAACCAAACCCAAATTATACAAGAATGCTTTTGGTCTTCTCCTCAACTCTTCCTTCTATATTTCCTGCTTGAGTTCATATATAATACTAGAAATCCAGCAGACATTTTTTTGGCCATCAAGAGGCAAAGTACGCATAAACATGGTGCCACAGAAACAGAAGGAGCCGGGATCCCTGATGACTTTTGGAGCTACCATAATGGCACAGAACCAACTCTCCAATACCTTTATATCAGCAAAAGTCAATTTATTGCTTGTTAAAGCCACTGTTGTTTTGGTGTTTCTTATGAGCAGCCAAGTGCAATTTATACCAATACACATGAATCCAGGAAAGGAGGTTTACCAGAATAGTAAGGCAAAATTCTTGGCACAAGAAGAAATTGCAAGATGACAGTTATATCTGACAGAGAGCAACTGGTCCATACTGGAGCAGGACGACAGAGAAAACTAAACTCATAGATTAACTGATGTCTTTGACATATTAAGAGGTGTTCTATAACTATCAATAAATTTACATATAAAGTGAAGCAAACACACTTACACAATGCAATTTTTAACTCCAGTAGAAACAAAATTTGTATGGAAAGACAGTAAAATAATTCTATGACTTGTAATTTCAGTGGTGAACATTATTTAATAATAAGAGTCATCATTTATAAAATGAAATTAGTTACTTCTCAACTGGAGGCAAATTTGTCCTCCAGAAGATATTTGGCAATTTCTGGAGATACTTTTGGTTATCACAACTAGGATGTGTCACTGGCATCTCGTGGATAGAGGCCAGGGATGCTGTGATACATCCTACAGTGCACAGAACGGCCCCCACAACAAAGAATTATCCAGCCCAAAATGTCAATAGTGCTGAGACTGAGAAACCTCAGATAACGATTATATATTAGAAACGCATGACAATGATTTAAACAAAAATTGTAATTTAGAGAAGACATAGGGAAAGTGTAGGTGTTTGTGATGTGTGTATATAAGAGACAGAATTACTATAAGAGTGTTAAAGCCCATTATTATTGGCATAAAATCAATTTATAATATATAAAATTTCAAGATCAAAAATAGACATTTAAATATATTGTTTAGAAATACAGACAAATATCTGTTCCAATAACTAAAAAGGAAGTTGGCTGCTTCTGTACAGTGGTCTAGAGGGTGGGGAGGAACAGGGCAGGGTATGCCGCTGCTTTATGCTATAAGCTGTGCAGGACTATTTGAATTTAAAACTCTCTTCATTAAGTTTATACTTGTAACACATGAATAGTAAAAAATTGAATAAATAAAAATATGAATTACGGAGCCAGATTTCTTGCTCTAAAGCAAGGTAAGTTTACTCAGTACATCTCTTGGTTAAAACAGCTTTGCAGACATGAAAACCAATCTTTCCTTTTCTTCTGTCTTCCTTGGATTGATCATTAAATTAGTTATTTAGCTCAGCTATCATGTCTGGTTTGTTCATCATGTCTACTGAGTGCCCTCCACAGGGCCTAAACAGAGCTTTGGTCAATAAATAGTTTTTTAATTATTGTTAAAATGAGATGAAGTTTTAACCTTTTTTTCTGTATAAAAGTGTATTCATAAGTAGGAACAGGTTGAAGAGCCAAACAATAGAAAAATTATATTATGACAAACAGTTCACAAATAGATGCATTTTCCCGTAAATACATGAAAGCTTATCTAAAATGGCTTGTAACCATACACAGTAAAACAAAAATTATGGGTTGCCATTGAGATTTACTAGTAAAGAATGAAAAAGAAAGGACAATCAATTAGGGAATTAATCACTTTCATATACTGCAGGATAAAACATATATACCATTCGTGGAGAATTATTTCATAATATCTATCACAACATATAATGTTCGTTTATTTTAAAGTCAGTAATTCCACTTTGAAGGCCATGCTTTAAAGTAATAAATGGACAAAATTCTAAAGATTTATGTACAAAGATGTTTATCTTGGGATTATTTATGGAAGTAAAATGTCTTAGACATCTAAGAATGTGACAAATTAAAATCGAATGTATTAAGGTGCATGCATATACCTATGCAATATATTAGATATTTATTGACATGGATAATTGTTCACAGTTTACGTGGGGGATAAAATGTAAAAGTGTATACACACACACACACACACACACACACAAATATCACATACGTACTTGTATATCTGAAACTACATATACACAAGTACTATAGCAATTTTTCTCCAGGTTAGGATTGTAGGCGATTATCATTTTCTCCATTTATTTGTGTATACTTTTAAAAAATCCTATTTGTTTTTGAAAAAAATACAAAAATGTATATTCCCAGAGAGCCCACCATGAAATTTCCAGGCTGAAGGACTCTTGATTCTCAACTGAATTGCAGCACAGAGACGACTGATAAAACATGAGCTCCAAGAAAGCCTCCTCCAGCTGTCCTGCCCATTCCCATTCCCCCAGGTCTCCTCTGATTTCCCCTGTCTCTTTAGGGCCTATGCAACAGCTCTCCAAAATTTTGCAACACTATAAAAACTTAAAACCAAGATGGGTATTTTGATACAAGGATAGTAAATAGTACTCAGGAAACAATATTCCATTTGTTAAAGGTACATTTGCTGGGAAAGTATCACAGATCTAAACAATGCTCTAAAAAAAGTGCTTTCTCTTTGACTTTGTAACTCTATACATTTATCTTAAGAAACTAAGTGAACAAATGTTCAAGAATGTATTCATATCAGACACACCGCTAAAATCTGTAAGACCCAAAGCAAGAAGACAAATGAAGCCCATATACCATGTCTAAATATGTAAAAGTTTTAAATCAAGCTAACATACTGTGAAATAAAAATGTTTCCCTTCTTAGTTTGACAAATTTACCTTCGCATTTTCTTTTTAAAAAAGGAAAAATATATAAAACTATGCTTTTTATGGGACTGAAATTAGGCAAAACATCAAAGATGATGACATTTAATCAATATTGTATACATCTAGGCATTCTCTTATTGAGCTGGCAATGTTAGGAGATGGAATAGACAAAGGTATACATAATTCAAAAATTATATTCCAAAATATTTTTGCCTTTTTCATCAGAATCATAAATTATTTTTATAGGCAACATGATACTGTTATTTTTGTTCTACTGACTGTATTCAAAGCATCCAAACTTTGAATATATTTTTGTCAGGTCAACATTGTAAATTAAAATAATTTAAAAATTATAGTGATGTGGTTTAACATTGCAAATTTTCTCAGCTGCCATGCAAATGCTACAAATTTTGTACTGTTTTCAAGTGCCTCCAAAACCAGGACTTGGACCACAAAGGGGCAGAGAATGGATGCTCAGAACCTCTGGGAATGATACTTTGATATGTAAGAACCTGTGACCTTCTTCCATGTAAGAGGAAGAATTTGGCAAGTCAATGTCCTTTTTTTTTTCTTTTCACTTTTACCTAAGCACTTTAGATGCTCAGGTCATTCCTACACTATGGTTTTGACAGTGACCAGACACACAAATCTTCATGGCATTCAGACATTGTCACTTTTTGTTCCAAGGACATGGTGCAAAAGGTGAAAAGAAGCCATTTCCTTGGAGACTGAATGGTATGTCACAAAAGAGGATGTTAGGTTCACTGTGTGGGCTAGGAGAGCACTAAGCTCTAGATCCCTGATAACAGCACTGCCATTGTGTCCTCTAACAAACTTGTGAGTCTGTGTGCTTGTGACATGCATGTCCTGTTATAATGCAGGTCTGAGGGCAGAGGCAACTCTTTTCCCGCTAGAAGAGTGGTACTGATAAAGATGCCACATCGTCATCTCGTTACTTCCATCTCACCCCACTTACACTCAATCCAAGTGAATTTGGCTTGTACTTGATGAACTTACCTACTGAAATTGCTTTATTGAAATCCATTAGTATCATTCTAAGCAACAAATCCAATGGAGAACCACCATCATCTCTATGGACTCCTCTAAACTCCTTGAGACTCTTCATTCCTAGACTTCCATGGCAGTACACTTCCGTTTTTCCTACTCTCTGTGATTACTTTCTATGTTTCCTTGGCGGAAACAGTTTATACCAGTTTATATTTATAAAGGTCAATAAACTGTATATGTATGCATATAAAGATGGAGCAATCAATGGATCGATAGATCAATGGATTGATGGATCAATGACGGATATAGGTAAGAGGGTAAAAGAAGATACTGATTTGAACTAAACACTAGGTTTTGTTCTCTGTTTGGTTTACGTATGCATGCATATGTGTGTATGTGTTTGTTTGTATTTCTTTTTTGGTACTTCAGCATTTTGGCCTTAGACATCCAGAAAATAGAGTACATAACTAGGAATTAAAATTCAGGACCAAAATAAGTAAATATAAAAGAATAAATCTGTGATCCTTGACTATCTGATAAAACACTAGAATGACATGCTTCTATTATTATTCTGTTATGTAGGATACTGGATGCAATTTTGAGAAGGATATTCATTTTTATAGTAAACATTTATACATACATATTTGTATGCTTGTTTTATATATACACACTGTACACACACTCACACTAAATGTCAACATTGCAATTTTTCATACCATGAAATCATTTCCCAAACTATATTCTACATATTCCACAAATATGATTCATTAGCTATTCAACAAATACACGTATTTAATGGCCTACTATGAGTCCACCACTATTCAAAGTGTTAGGGATACAAAGGGGAAAAAATAGTCTTTTAGTTATTTCCTCCATGAGGTTTTTAATTTGTTCATGTGGTCTTATACATTTTATTAAAATTGCTCCTAGCAATTTCATATTTTATGTCTTTGGTATTGTTTGTTCTTTTAAATGTTTATTTTTGATAAAATATTGATTTATAATATTTTGAAAGTGACCACTTTACCAAATTTTCTTAATTTTAATAGTTTTCTCAGTTTGCTTTGCTTTGCTTAGGAGACATTAATATTATCTTCAAATAGCATTTGTAGATAATGAAAGCTTTCAATCAAATATACTTGCTTAGTTTACTGAGAAATATGTTGTTCCTTGTCATTTCATTACTTTCTATAAAATTAAACCATTCTTAACGTAATATTTAAAAACTAGATATATTAATACTTCTGGTCTCAGATATTTTAGGTGGAAAAACAATACAAAACAACCTTTGTATCACTTTTCAGCATTCATTTTAAAAAGAATTGGTTTCTATTTTCCTCGCTGTCCCTGCCTATGCCCTACTTAATAGAGTGTATATGAAGTGCATTAATATTTTCTTATTCATAACTTAAGTGAGAAAGAAATTTTTAAGAATTCCCTTTTTCTTAGGCAAAGGAATTATCCGATTACACACTGAACTTAAAATACTAAGCTCAAACAATTTAATTAAGATGCCAAACAAATTACAGTACTATTTTAAACTACAGTGTTTCATTGCTTGAGTTTATATTTTTCCAGTGCTTATTAAAATACTTTATTATTCTAGTATAAAAATCATGAGAATACATTTATACTATTAAAATGCTATTATAGTTATGATCTGTTATAGAATTTCCTTCTAAGCTCCAATTATATAGGTTTATAGTAAAACAGGAAAATAGACACACACGACTTTTTTGATGACATCGAAATTCTATATTCTCTCCTACCTTCTTCTCGTTCTACCTATAACTAACCAGACATTGTAATTAAGAGGGAGAGGAATGATTAAAAACACAGATTTTTTTTTCAGAGAAATCTGTTTTTCCTACCTTATCTCTGATTGTTGATCAATACTCTTTCCAGATCCTCCAGTTTCTTATTTTTTTTACAGAATTGCATCCTGCCGTCAAAAGCATCAGCAACATCTAGGAAGTTTTTAGCAATAGTAGGCACGTCATTAGATCAATCAGTTGAATGATTGAAGACACTTGGCTTTACCTCCACCCTCCTCCCCACCCTTCATTTCCACCCACCACCATTCAAGCACATCTACTTTCAATTCTGGGTCCCAAAGACTTTACTAAGGCACTTAGTGCAATAAGCAATTTGCCTTTACAATGATATGTCATGGTGTTGCGGTATTAACTAGTAGGAAGAGAAACCCTGATTTCATTAAGTTTTTATCTAAAACTCACAGGAATGAGTTTTAAAAAAATACGAAATTAAATCAATTACTCATTTCATCTTCTATAACAATAAATAATTGACTGACCTTTGCTTTACCAAACTGATTGAACCTGTGTGTCAAGGACACTGAAATGTTAACTTATCAAAAAAGAAACGAAAAACTGATTGGCTGCAGTCAAAACTTCATGTTGAAATTTGGGGTAACATAATTAAATGAACCATATACCCTGTACTCTCTTTTTCCTTCTTGTTGTTCTAGTGTTTGAAAGATCTCAGACTAACAATTTGCATTTAGTTATTTGGAATACAGTTTGAGGAGCCTTGAAAATTTCAAAACAATATTCATCTAAGTTTGGCCACATTTGAGTCACACCTTCAAAAAAAGCCAAAATTCATTTCAGATTTTTAAAAAAATTTACTCTCTTACATTCCACAAACCTGTAGTTAGCATTTTTCTCCTAGCTTTAAATCTGTTTCAAGCTCATACACATTGTTCTATATACAACATATTTATACCTAATGTTTCATTCATTTTTTTGAAAACGGTCTATTCAACAAATAAAATTAGCTGATTCTAGTCTAGATACACACAGAGAACAGTAAATTGCATTCTCAATTATTATAATATGAATAATTAACATTAGTTGAACTTATTACATTCAGTTCATCAAACCAACACTAGGAGGTGTTACCTTCATTTTACCATAAGGGAACTAAGGCACAGAAAAACTAAGTAATTTCCCTGTATTAGTCTTCTCAGCTGCTATAACAATAACTATAGACTGGGTGGCTTATACAACATAAATCTATTTTCTTACAATTCTGGAAGATAGAAGTCCACAATCAAGGTTCCAACTGATTCAGTTTCCAGTAGGGCTGCCTTCCTGAGTTGGAAGATCGCTGTCTTCTTGCTGCATCCTCACATGGCCTTTGCTCTGCGGAGGGGAAGGAGAAAGGGAACTCTCTGGCGTCACTTGTCATATGGACACAATACTACTGGATCAGGGCCTCAACCTAATGACCCCATTTACACTTACTTTCTCAGAGGTCCCACATTTAGATACAGACATACTGGGAGTTAGGGCATCAACATATGAATTTTGAGGGGACACATTCCGTCCATAACATTTCCTAAAGTTACAAAGTTGTAGAACCCTGATTGAAACCCCAGCTGTAAGACTATAGAGCCTGAGCTCTTAACCATATTCCCTGGACTTTTATTGAGCTCCTTACTGAAAAGTTTTCACTGCACGTTAAACAGATTAAGAACTAAGCACAGGTAGTTCCCCCCACACACACACACACACAACACATATCTATCTATCTATCTATATGGGGGGAAGGGAATAGGAAAGAAAGCAGCCCCTATACTTGGCCCTACTCGGTGGCACCTCCTTGTCCCATAAGGTTAAGAAAGACTTTCAGGAAATAGAAGTTGTTTTGGAAAATTCCAAATACAGTTTCTTTGTATGTTGCAGTGGGTAGAGGGGATGAAGAAAATGTGACAGCCCCTCACACCTTTAATCGGTTTCTTACCCATAGCCAGCCTCTGAGTATGTCCTGCAACCCTGGGAGGCAGAAAGCACCACTTTTAGTTCGCTTCTTGGGAGTATTGGTGGCCATTTAGTAGATGGAGAATGACAAGCAGGAGGAGCGAGCAGCCCAGCATACTGGCAGAGTGCAAAGCGAAGCGGCTTTTCTGTGGTCATCCTGGTCAGCTGGGCTCAGTTTGGACTCAATCAGCACACCAGTGACAGGTGGGAAACCAGGTTCTGAAGTTTACAGCACATGCTCAGCACCAGCATTTCCAGCCTTCCTGCTAAACCTAGGGCTTATCTGCTGGCCTCACCTGCACTCACTGGCTCAGTCCCACATGCTACCCCCTCCCAGAGTCCCACGTGAAAACTACCAGTGCAACTACATCTTGTTATGTCCTTCTCGTTCTAGATTTATTTTCCTGAAGAAGAGACTGTTCTATTACTATTTTGCCTGACTTCAAAACTGTCCCACTTTTTTCTTTCATACGTTTGTAAATGTTCTACAGGAGTCACATTCAATCTTCTTTGAAGCATATCACTAGAAATGTGCCATAGATTAACATGCCATTTTTCAACATGGTAAACATCACATCAGTTTCTCAAATTGACTGAAATCATTATCGTTAGCAAATTCATTTCTTTATTAGAAGTATATGATTGCCTTTATTTCTGCCCATTTTCTCAGTATTAAAATAAAACCTTACCTGTTTTTACAATTAGCATATATGTCAATTGTCTAATTTGTGGAAAATATTTAACATCACATAAATAAGTTTCATTCCTATACCATTATTGAAAAACTAATTGTCGTGTGGGGTGGCCTGCTGAGTCTCAGCTCCCGCTCCCCACATAAGAATGCAGGATATGGCTAGGCCAAAAAGGAACACCCACGGAGCCATAAGTAGGGGAGTCATACCACTATATTGTCGCTGGCGGCATCTGCCTCTCTCTAATCCGTTCTTGCTAGCTCAGCCACCATCTTCTTGCTAGACCCCCATTTTCTGCTAGCGTAGCCACAGCAGTTATATTAGTGGCCAATGGCTCACTGGTTACAGCTGACGCCCAAGTAGCCACAGCTGATGGCCATCCAATCACAGTTGATGGCCATTTACTACCCGAGCTTGCACCTTTCTACGTGAGGCCGAGAGCCTGGAAACTGCACTCCTGGCTCTGTCCCCACACTAATACATTCAATGACCATTCTTGTATGGTTCTATCAGATTGCCCTTCCTGCTCTATAAATGTTATTGGCTATCTTTATTTCCTTCAGTGAGCTTGATCTTCATAATTTTGAGACTTCTTCACTAATATAATTGGCATTGATGTTAATTCCACAAAGGGAACTAGCTCATGTAAAGCAGCTGAAATCCTAAGATAGTTTGAGGTCATTTTATTATATCCTTTACAGGAAGCATGTGGTACTAGAGAAAGCAATAGATTGAATTTCATCAGGGAGAATTTGGGGGTAAATATGATATTTCCTGATGGATATTATTTTAATACTTAAATTATAGAAGTTACAAAGTATCTTTTTATAGGAATGTTAAAAGGTTTTGTTCCCCCTTTAATACATAGCCATCTACATATTGTGACCTGTGGGGTTTACATATTGTAAACCTAGGGCTTATCTGCTGGCCTCACCTGCACGCACCGGGCCCATCCTGACCCTCCCAGAGTTAGATCAATCACACTATAAAGAAACGCATTCCCAAAGCTGATTGGCCTGTAGCCAACATGTGGATTCCACCATTATTTGTACTTGTAGTAAATACATACTTGGTCTTTGTCCCCAGTTCCTGACACCGTTTCTAAAATCCTTAGAATTTCTTGAGTGATAGGTGTGATGGAATTTTGTTTTTCCATAACAAGCTCCTTTCAACCTACTTGACTTCATGTTAATGAGGTGACACTTACTAGTCCTCTAAATAGCGTCAGGATAGGGGATGGCTGCCAAAGAAACCAGTCATGTGATTAGAAGATTAGTACTTTCAGCCCTACCTTCAGACCTCTGGGGAGGGGAAAGGGGCTGGAAATTGGGTTCAATCACCAATGGAGATTGGGTTCAATCACCAACAGCCAGTGATTTTAGTCAGTCATCCCTACATAATAGAAACTCCCTAAAAGCCCCTAAATGACAGGGTTCAGAGAACTTACAGGTTAATGAACACATCTAGATGCTGGGAGGATGGCATGCCCAGAGAAGGCATGGAAGTTTTGTGTCCCTGTCACTATATCTTGCCCTGTGCATCTCCTGAGTTGTAGCCTTTATACAAAAACAGTGATAGTAACTCAGTGGTTTTCCAGAGTTCTGTGAGCCATCCTAGCAAATTATTGAACCTGAAGGGGAGTTGTGGGAACCCCCAATTGGTATTTAAGTTGGATAACCTGGGAAACCAAGTGCAACCTGTTATACTTGTTACTAAAGTGTTCTGAGACTGAGTCCGTGAACCTGTGGGATCTGATGCTAACTCTGAGTAGTTAGAGCCAGAATTGTTGGAAAACACCATGGAACTCTTTAACATTTTGGAAGATACATATCCTGTAAAGACACTGAAGTATCACTGGAGCCATTCTATAGTTGTCGTCTAACCTGCTCTAGGCCACCTTCACCTCTCACGTCTCACCTCTTGGCTTTCACAATGATCTCTTTTTCCCCAGAGCAGTCAGTCATAATTTATAAATATAAACCACCTGCTCAAAATCCTCTTCCCATCCTACTAAGAATACAATCAAACACTATACCATGGCGTAAAAGATCAGACACTCTCTACCTATTTAAACTGTGTTTCATTAGCTCCTCTCCTCTTCCCTCCTCTTTAGCCATACTGGACATTTGTTCTCCCACAAATCCTGCCTCAGGGCCTACATACCTACCATTCCTTCAGCACGGAATGTTCTTCCTCACATTGACTCCCTCCCAATGTGCTTTAGGACTCTGCTCAAATATCACATCACCAGAGAGCCCCTTCGTGATCACAGCCAATACGTCTCCTATTCTTGTTTTTATTTTCTTTACAATAATGTTATAAGGTGCAAGACAGTCTCTACCCTACCTTGATCTAGAATACAAGTTCTGTGCTTGCAGGCACTTTGTTTTGTCCCCTGCTATATCTCCAGTCTCTAGACAGCACCTGTTACACACATGAATTAGTGAATATTATTTGACAATAACATTAAGCAATAGTGGAGGTAGGATGTTTTATTGTCCTATTTTCATATATTTGGATGTAGTCGAAGTTACAGGTACAGTGACAACATATTATAAAACCTAAATCAGTGTTTCTCAAAAAGTCATATGGGTACAACTATATCGCCTGAATTTCTTATTGTTAAGAGTAAGATTCTAGGCACTATCCCAGACAGAAAAATCAGAATCTCTGAAAATGAGGACTGGGAAATAAACTTCCTTGGAGATTCCTTGGAACTACTGCCTTAGAGTATGAGTTTCACAAGCAAGGCCTTTACAAGTATGATTATAATCTTGTCCCAAGCCCCACCGCCATTTTCTTCACTCAGGACATGCTTCGCTAAATTTGTACACAACCAACTCCATGATGTCTCCTGAAGACATCTTACCACACATGCTTTACTTGGCTCTTTGGTTTATTTCAGAAGTTATCCCTTGAAAAATTTCCAGACCTCATAAGTACCTATTGAAATCCTAGTCATCCTTAGAAAGCCAGATCATATACTCCCTTCCCCGTAAAGTCTATCCAGAAAAACTTAATCGGTACTCTCATAATACATGCGTTGTTAGAATTGTGTACATTCTTGTCAATTTCTGTATCATCTATACTATAAAGCCAGAAATTCAATTTTTCAATATTTTTGTGAGAGTATCCAAGTGGTTTAGATGGGATTATATGAATCTGAAAAGAATTTTAAAAGTCTTTTATTAAATATGGGCATGACTTACATTTTTTCCAGAGTCTAGGAGATATAGAAAATAATGTTATAATGTCCTCATTGCAGTGCTGAGGCACAATTTCAGTATTGTTGACTATAGGAATAGAAAAGATGCCTTGTCACCCAATACTGAGCTACTCAGTAAGCTTACACACAGATCCCAAAGAATTTTTATCTTATTCAAAATAATTTCTTTTAAGAAGTTATCACGGTGGAAAGTGAAACTTTTCTTCCAGTTCAGACAACTCAGGTTTGCTTCCTTTCAAATGTGCAGAAAGTGAAAACTCAGTCCTCCAAAAAAATTCTGCTAAAGCAAACCATTGGAAAGTTTAATAAGTGTTATTGCTCTCATTTTTTTCCCTGAAGAGATTTAACACAATTATTGCTAGAATTTGCCCTAGATTTTTAGTCAGCTGCTGCAAGAGAAAAATAATACTGTCAACGGAGTTAATTAAAACTTGTGTTAATAAACTACAGCAGAGTGAAAGGAAAAATAGTCAATAGTTTTTTCAGCATTTCTCATTGGCAGCAATTACATTTATTTTTAAACTTATGTAACCCCAAGTGACCATGGTCATAATTTTCATGTTGGGTTCTCTTTCCAAGAAGACCCATTAAGTTACTTCCTGATGTTTCATACTCGATCCAGACATCTATGAAGATGAGCTTTCCATGTTAGGACCTAATAATGCCTTCTTAGATGATAACATATTCCTAGGTATACTGTATTTCCCCTCAGTTTCCTTTTATTAATTTCAGATGTAGGATTCCGTTTTCTTCCACCTTTTTTTTTCTCCTTACAAATATTCACGGTCTTCTAGAGTTGCCATGACAAAACACCACAGACTGAGGGGCTGAAACAACAGACATTTATTTTCTCACAGTTCTGGAGTCCACAAGTCCAAGGTCAAGGCACCACCAGTGTTGCTTTCTGGTGAGAGCTCTCTTCCTGGCTTGCAGAGAGTCACCTTCTTACTGGGACCTTACATAGCCTTCTCCTTTGTGTGAGAAAAGAGAAAGCATGAGCTCTGGGGTCTCTCCCTCTACAAAAAATCCTATCAGATTAGGGCCCCACCCTTATGACCTCATTTAGGCTTAATTGACTCCTTAGAGGCTCTATCTCCAAATATAATCACATTGGGGGTTAGAGCTTCAACATACAAACTTTGGGGGGACATAAATCCATCCACAACACTCATTACTATGTTTATTAAAGTTCTAGAAGTAAATTTTTCACATAATAAGCACCTCAAACAAGTTATATCTCAGCTTGAAAGTATTCCTTTTATGAACCTAGAGTTTGCAGCAGAAACCAATAAAAGCATAAAAGTGTATGTTACTTATCATGTACCAGAGTATTAGAATGTCAAAAGTTAAAAAAAAAAAATCACTTTACAATATTTGAGATCATTTACAAGACCTTCATTCAGAATACTGAGTTCTCTCCGTTCAGAGTTCTCAGGTCCAATATTAAAGCAACTGCTAATATTCATAGCAAAAAGAAAATAATGTTTAATAAATCCCCAGGTCTCTACAAAATGAAAGTCAAATCACCATGCCCAAATTTAATACAGCCACAATCTTAATGTGTGTAGTGTTATCTCCTGCTCTGGGAAGTCAGGGTAAGACTTCCCAGGTTTAAACCGCAGCCCCGTTTATTTTTAGCTGAACAACCTTGGACAAGTTATCTGACTCTAAGTCTTGTTCTTGCTCCCAAATGGTATTCTGCCCTCAGCCTTGCTCATTTCCAGTCATGCCAGTATGTACCTAATTCCTTAGCTTTGTTCATGTTATTTCTCTACCCAGTGTTTCCTCTTCTTTCCTATTTTACCAGACCATCATTCTTAAAGCCCCATCTAAAGCTACTCAGTAGTCCTCGATTACCCCTGGTCTTCTTTAAACAATCTCTAGTTATGAAATACAAGTTCAGCTCTCTGGTGTCCTCTTATCAGATTCTGCTCACTTATTTTGCTTCATACCAGCCTGTGTTTCATATGTGTATGAATCTTCTCTCCAGGCACCCACAGCACCTAGCAAAGTGCATCATACACAGCAGATGCTCAGTAAATATCGAGTTGTTCTAGGATACAGCTCATGTATCCAAGTTATTTATGAATATTTTAACTGGCCTCCCCTCCAACTCTCAGCTTTCAGAAAACAAGAATATTCTATTTTTGGACACCTAGCATAATGCCTTGGAAATAGCAAACACTCAAAAAATTGTGGAATGAAGATCTTTTATTATCAGCATCTTAAGAAGCAGGCTAAGGGAATGGGAGAAAATGGAAAATGCTGATCAGTAAATGGTGCCTTTCACACTTTAAAATGTATACAGATTCACTGAGTGACTTAGTAGAGACAGTAGCACTTCCTCTGTTGAGGGGACTGGACAGGGAAGAAGTAAGGGGACTGAGCAAAGGCTGCAAAGGAAGCTGGTGAGAAATTCTAGCATAGGCTCCAGGTTCCATGATTTCTAGTCCCCTAAAAGGAAAAGTTGACAGCTTAAATGCAAAAGCAATCTCTAATGAGGATAGAATTTTTAACAATTTAAGGTTAATTGTCACATTTAAATGACACTGTGTATAAAGACTTTCTCAACAATATAGGACCACACCTATTGTATTTTATGTTACAATCAAAACATATATTTTTATTCTTATGTTTCTCATAGACAATAATTGATTCCTTAATTTTTTTATTCTGTCCAAGTAGCTCTTAGAGGTTTAAAAGAATCAAGACTTTAAGTATAATTAGCCAATCGCCATGTCAGCTAAAATAGGAATTTTCTAGGCATTGTGTGCATCATTGTCCTATGAAGGGCAAATTCAAGCAGAAAGAAGTACTTTAAAAAATGTCCTCAAGCAAGATTATTTAAAAATGTGTCCAAGTTCTACATGGGCAGTAAAAAAACAAACAAACAAAAAACAAAAGCCTACCATAATCAGCCCAATCTAGCACTATTTTAGCAACTGCTCCAAGCCATCTATGAAGCTAATATTTAAAACAACAGCCACATACTATTTTAGTATAAATAGTATGGAAAGGCCAGGCTACCCGTCATATAAAGCTGTCATCACAGCTGTCTTGTGAGTGCTCCAGCCTCTCTATTTCTCCCAATTTTATGATACTTTTTCCTTTTCCACCTAGTGTCCTGTTCTCTTTACTTGTCTTCCAGCCCTCAAAAACTGCTACTGGGGAAATATGTTATACCTTTGTACAAAGCTGAATCAAAACATTCCCTACCCCAGAGACAATTATATTTCTTTCTCTTTTCTCATATTAGAGGACAAAGTTTTCCCATGTGAAATTAATTTCTGCACCAGGGATGAATTTGTGGTATTTTCCTCACAGTAAGTGGATATGTGTGTTACGGCTTCAGAAGAAAATCAGCATCCTTTCAAACAGTTTGCAGTGAAAATATAGATCTCAACCCTTTTCCTTAAGGAAACCCTTCTAGAGAGCTTCAATCTGTTGAGATCACTCAGCACACAAAAAAATCAGATAGATTCAGAAAGAAAACTTTTAATAAAAATGGAAAATGTAATGCCTGGATCTGGTCTCCTGTTTCTATGGGTCAGTGAAGCCCTCAAGCATTAGTGCTTTGCTGAAACACTTAATACCAGCAGGAAACGGTAAGAAACATTTTCAGGTCACTCAAACTTTTAGAAGGTATGGAGACATTTTTGATCTTATCTCTGAGACTGCGCTAAAGCCTCCTTTTCAAAATATAGTCCTCAAAACATGAAGAAAATCTTGAGTATGTAAAATTCCTTTGCAGCCTATCACCGGACTATGATGGGTCACAGACCAACTGGATGCTTCATTTTTCAGTGTGGTGATCTCTGATTCATAGAAAGGAATTAGGTTCTATACCCTTTTAGAGAGAGGATGTAAAGGAGACTTTGATAAAAAAAAAAAGTCAACATATTTATTTTCCTTTAGCTTATTCTGGTTTCATTTTCAACCTATTTCAAGATCAAACTATATACCTGGGAAGAAAAAAAATAGGCATATTAAAGGTTTTTCTACTCCTCAAGTATAAAAAATTTATGACCGAGTCTGGTTTAGAGCCAAAAGAATTAAATGTGAACATCAGTTTACACCGTTGCAGTTTTTCCACTTCTTCATTTTGCGCAAAGATCCATCATGTCCCTCTAGCCTCATGCAGCTCTTCTCTTTCACAAGTTCAACAGTGAAAAGAATACAAATCCACAGGCTGGAGGCTAATCAGGTGAGACCGTACTTAATATGTTTCTGAAGCAACATGCAAACCTCTGTGTTGTTTTGAACATATACATCCACAGATTAGAAAAAAAAAAGTTTATAAATAGCCCTATATAAAGCCATGGTGAGACTTTTGTAAAGAAAAAGACACATAGAAAAATGTATTGTCTGCCTTTTTAAGTACCTGAAGGTCATATAAGACACTAAACAAACCTGGTTTTCATCCATACACATTTTACAGATGCAGTGGCTAATCCAGTGCAAATCCTTTAAAAACCAGTTTAGAGTAAGAAGCTCTCTATCTTCAAGATAAGAGTATAATCGTTTCTTAGAAAACAATACAATCCACTCAAATCTGTCAAGCTTATAGCAAATAAAGTTGTACAGATGTGATTACGTTTCAGTTTCTACATTGAGAAACGTGTGGAGGTGTACTGGTTTACAATTTCAGACTTGAAAATGGTGTCATCTACTTCCAATACAAGAACATAGAAAGAAGATTTCAACACTGAGAGTCTGATGGGGTATTGATTTTTTCCAGTTAGTTTCACAGTAACTTACACTCAAAAGTATAACTGATGTTCAAAGTGAAATGGTATTAGCATATAATATTAAAAACTAAATATATTATAAAATTTTGTGTAGTATATTTTGGAAATGGAAAAGCTTATTAAATTAGTTGGACCTATAAAATAAAACGTCTTGTTCTTACCATATGATTTAAGTTAATATTTAAATACATAGTTTCCTATAACCATTTCATATCACTGTGATAGCCTAAATGAGAAGAATGTGGTTCAGTATTTAGAATTTAGATTTTTTTTAACCCAACTTGTCCTTGGCAAAATGCATACCAAGAATAAACTCAGACTGAAAAATAAATTTATTTACAGCATTGAAATCATATAGCCTACTGGAGAAGAGTCACCCTCATAACCAGAGGAGAATATTTTGTAGTGCTAGCATTTGAGTGCTAGCAGAGGTATTTTCTTTAGCAAAACTACTTCCCTTATGTCTTATGTATTTTTTGTTTATAATCGCTCAAAATAACACTTATTGAGCCCCATAATTATGCTAGGTATCTACTAAATGAAAAGTGACATAATAACAATATAATTTAATGAATTTGATAACAAAATATGTGCGATGTCATGGAGAAAAGAGAGAATGCTTTAGCCTACCCAAGTTAGGAATAGGGAGCATAGAGAAAGAAAAAACATCAGAGAGGTAGATTATGAAAGATGAGTAAGCATTCTCCAATTAGACAAGAAGGAGAAAGTATTACAGGTATTCACAACAGCATAGGCCAAGATTAAAAGCACAGGAAGTTCCAAAAATAGCAGATGTGAATACATTGAGTACAATGGCAAAAAATACCAATGGAAAGATGATTGTACCACGTTAGGCAGATCTTTGCATACCATAATAAGGAGTTTTCTCTTTATTCATTGGGCAATGGGGGACTGTTAGGAGCTTATTTATAGATGAATAATGATAAGATCTTTATTTCAATAAGCTGTGGAGTGGACTAGGTTGATACTGCAGGCAAAAAGACCAGGTCATTGCTGTTATTTGATTGAATAGCACCCAAACCATAAACAAAGCAGGAAGAAAAAGGTAGACTATATATCTGGAGGAAAAGATAAGGCTGAGATAACGAGACTGTGTGAGTAGTAATTGTTAACTTCTTAGAGAATATTAAGAAAAGTTTAAATGAAAGGGGATTCTAAAGTCTCTAAAAGGAATAGGGAGACAAATACATTATTAATTGAGATGAAAGGTAGAAGAGATGATTGAGTGGAATAAAATAATGGCTACAATTTGTAACCTATATGTTTATGGTATTTCTGAAAGGATTTTGGATACTCTGATAAAGCAATCCACAGTAAGGGGTCACACATTTACTGTTTTACTTATTTTCTGGCACACAATTTGGGCTGATAGAGAGTCTGGCTGATGGGTGGGGAAAGAGATTGAGCCTTGAATGAATGTTACCAACAGGAAAGTTGAAAGCCTTAAAGACATACTTTACCATCATCATAATTCTCACACAAAAAACTTTACACACATTTTTTAGTGCCGATATTATAATAAGAGAAAACTGGAAACTACCCAAATGATCTTCAACTGGTGAATGAATAAACAGTGATGCATCCATATAATGAATCCTAGTCAGCAATAAAAAGAAATGAAATCCTGATATGCAACAACATGGATGATTCTCAAATGCTTTATGTGAAGTGAAACAAGCCAAATTCAGAAGACTAAATATTATATGGTTCCACTTAAATGAAACCGTTTTTGGAAAAGACAAAACTGTAGACATAAAAACAATGCAATAGTTGCCAGGAGTGGGACTGAAAAGGAAAGCTGACTACAAATAGTCAGTGTGAGGGAATTTTGGGCAGTGATGGAACTGTTCTTTCATTGTGCTAGTTACGTAACTTTATGCATTTTTCAAAATTCATAGAATTTTACTGTATGTAAATTATGTCTCCATAAAACATGTGCAAAATAAAGTCGTAGATTAAAAATAATTATTATGCCTTTATCCAAAAGCATCTGTTATAAATTTGAAAAATTTTATTTCATAGAAAAAAGGTTTCCCATGTTATTAAAAAAAACATTTTATTAATGCAAGTTTGAAGCCTTCTCTGTGTGACGATTATAATATAACTCATTTAATGATATCTGCAGACTTCCACATTAACAGTATTGTGAATCTCTGAACTTTAAGGTTTACTAATAGCACTTCCTGGAGACATAACAGTTGAGTGTTCACACTGTGTCCATGAAGATCACAAATATAAAGACGCTTTCAAAAGACTATGGAGGGTGATTACCATTTTGAGGTTGCAGAAACCAAACTCAATTTTTTAATTTTAATTTTGAAGTAACTTCAGGCATAAAAAGTTACAAAAATAGTACAAAGATGTGTGTATGACTGAGTTTACCCAACTGTTTATGACTTTCATGACTACAATCATAATAATGAGGAAACTTATATTGATAAAATACTATTATCAAATCTAACAACCTCATTATAATTCTGCCAACTGATAACTAGTATCTCCTTTCTTTTCCAAAATAACCTATGAAGACATATATTTAGTTGTCATATCTTCTTAGTCTACCTTAATCTGGACCTGTTCTTCATTTTTTTCTTTGTCATTCTTGACCTTGATATATTTAAAGAGAACTGACCAATTATTTCGTAGACTCTCCTTCACTTTGGATATGTCTACTACAACCTTATTACAGAACTGTTTATACATATATATATATATCTATACATACACACATATACACACATATATATATATACATATATACACACATATATATATACGTTTATATATATGTGTGTATATGTGTGTATATATGTATATATATAAATGTATATATATATGTGTATATATGTATATATTTGTAAAAAAAATCACGGAAGTGATGTGTGTCGTTCTCAGTGTATCGTATTAGCAGATACATGATGTCAATTTATTCATCACTGGTAGGTCTTCTGTGGTTCTCCACTATAAAGTCACAATTTTCCCATTTTTCTTATGGGGAGATACTTTGAGAGTATGTAAATATTCTGTTGTTTTTTAAATTTTTTATTGGGGAATGTTGGGGAACAGTGTTTTTTTTCAGGGCCCATCAGCTCCAAGTTATTGTCCTTCAATCTAGTTGTGGAGGGCACAACTCAGCTCCAAGTTCAGTGGCCATTTTCAATCTTTATTTGCAAGGGGCGCAGCCCACCATCCCATGTGGGAATTGAATCGACAACCTTGTTGTTGTTGAGAGCTCACGTTCCAACCATCTGGGCCATCCGGTCACCTGACATTCTGTTTCTTGTGAGTAATTTTAGCATCCATTGATGATTCTTGCCTGAAACAATCCTTTTGTGGTATTCCTATTTCTATCATACTTTCTACATTAATTACTTTGGATTAAACTATATAAAGAACTTTCTCTTCGCTCTCCATTTAGTTATCCTTCTATTTATTCAATTATTTACTATATCAGTATTTATAGAGTCTTATTTTATTGTATGGATAAAAACTATTACTCACGTTATTTATAGGTTGGTGCAAAATAAATTGCAGTTTAAAAGGTTAAACATAATTGCAAAAACCCCAATTACTTTTGCATTATCATATAAATAATGTTGCTCATATTGCCACAAATTTGGCCTTTAATAATTCCTCTCAGTTGGCTCCTGCGTCTTTTTTTCTTCCGCTTTATCTTTATTTTTTATTAAAGTATAATTGGCATACTATATTATATTAGTTTCAGGTGTACAATACAGGGAATCGACATGTATATATCTTACGATGTGAACATCACACTTAGTCTAGTAACCACCTGTCACTGTGCATTTATTCCACTATTATTGACTATGTTCCCCTTCACCTTTTCCATCCATCCTCTACCCCCTTCTCTTGTGCCAGTCATCAGTTTATTCTTTGTTTCCTTTTTCTTTTCTTTGATATTTAAAGAAAATGGATGTATTTATTACCTTGATTATGGACATTTTAAAACATACACAAAACAGAGAGAATAATTGAATGAACTGTTTTTTAAGGTTTCTTAGGTTAATTCTTTTCTCCTCCCTTCTCTCTCTTACTATTGTTATGTAATTTATTGTAATATATTTAGGTTCATTAGTTTCAGCTTGTTTTCCATGTTGGGTTCCTTGTATCCATGTTAATTTTAATAATGTATTTTTGAGTATATCAAGTATTGATGCTTCTAAAGGTCAGAAATGAACTAAAGATACATTCAAATAAATGTTACCCCACCCCTCCTACCCTATTCCAATTCTCTCTTCCTTTCCATGCCACGTTCACCTATTTCCTATAATATAAGGCCTATGTCATTAATGTTTGTTTCACATCTTTTGTGTTTCTTCTTCCTCAAATGAACAAACCCATTTGTATTTTCTCACTTTCCTTCTTTATTACATGAATGATAGCATACTAATTTGTATAGATAGTGATTTTAACTTCACAATATATCCTGGAAGTTTTGTTGTTGTCGTTTTTTGTTTGTTTTGGTTTTTTAACAAAACTAATAATATATCCTGGAAATTGCTACATAACAGTTTTAGAGGTCTTTCTCACTCTTTTTACAGGTACATTATACTCTGTTGTGTCAGTGCAGCATAGTTCATTTAACCAGTGTCTTCTGTATAGCCATTTAGGCTGATTCCTATAGTTTTCAGTTCCAAGCAATGCTGAATAACCTTGTGCATATGTATCTTTATATTATTGGAGGTGTATCTTCAAGGGAAAGTAATATATGTGGGACTATTGAGTAAAAAGGTAAATGGATTTATGGTTTTGTTAGATATTGCCAAATTTCCCCCTAATAGAGTCACATTCATTTCCATCCCCACCATCAATACATGAGAGTGATGGCTGCTTTACAGTCTTGCCAACAGAATCAAGTCATTCTTGAAAAGTTTTACCAATTGGCAAAGTGATAAATTATATCTGTATAATTTTAGTATTTTTCTAATTATGTCTGAAGTTAGATGTCATTTTATGTTTTAGTTTGTTTTGTTTTGTTTTTGTTGTTTTTTAAAACAACTTTATGGAAGTATAATGGAGATACAAAAATTGCAATATCTCCAAACCTTTCCTTGTGTCCCTTTGGAGTTTTTGTTTTGTTTTGTGTTTTGTGGTAAGAATACTTAGTATAAAATCTACCCTCTTAACAACTTTTTAAGTGCACATTACAGTTTTACTGACTATAGGAACTATGCTGTACAGCAGACCTCTCGAACTAATTCCTTCTGCATATCTGAAACTTTATACCAATTGCACAACAACTGCCCATTTCTCTCTCACCCTGACCCCTGGTAACCTATGTTTTATACTTTGCTTCTATGAGTTTGAATATTTTACGTACCTCATATAAGTGCAATTATGCAGTATTTGTCCTACGGTGACTAGTTTATTTCATTTGGCATAATCTCTTCCAGGCTCATTGCTACAACTCAACAGCAAAACAAATAAGCAAACAAAAAACAAATAAACAAAGTCTTGTACAGATATAGCTCAAAGAAAAAAGAAAAAAGATACACAAATGAACAACAGATATATGAAATGATGCTCAGCATTACTAATCTAGAGGGAAATACAAATCAAAACCACAAGGAGAACTGTCTCACACCAGTTAGGAAACAACAAAAGGTAAGTTTTGGCAAGGATCTGGAGAAATTGGAACCCTTTTTCTGTTTAATGGCTATTTTCATTGTGAATTACCTTTTATATCTTCTTCCTAATTTCTACTAATTCTTTCCTCTAATTTTAAGAGTTTATTATATATTAGGGATAGTAACCTTTTATTAATATGTCTTGAGAATGTTTTCTCCAAATCTGTCACATGTCTTTGATTATGATTTTTTACTTATGATTTTTTTCATGCATTAAAAATTTTTATAGTGAAATATATCAAGTTTTTTTTCCTTATTGCCTCCAATTTTACAAATATTGGACCACTAGAATATACCCTGTTGACCAGAAGTAAAGGTACTGTGCTTCACAGCTTCACCAAAACTATGAGTTAGAGTCAGAGCAGATACTCAAGGAAAAATATGCCGCATAGAGAACAGCAGCAAATATCAATTACAAAACAGTCCCACGCTGAGAAGCTCCAGCTCCTCTCTTCCTTTCTAACCCCATTTATTCTATTCCTGTGCTTATTCCATTTTTCACTACTAGTGAAGATTTCTAGACCAACCTCCCATTTGTGCCAAATGGCAGCACAGTATTGACACAGCTGTGCAGAGATTCATTGGTCCCTAAAGCAGACTTCAATGGGGAACAAAAACTACCCAGAATTTATGTGGATGCTTTTAGTACTTGAAGTGTTACAAAAACACACAGCCCATAAAACCAGCATCTTTGGTTCTTTCACACTACCTGTGATCTGAAAATGCTCTCATTTCTGAATCATCCAGGCTCCATTTTCATGTCCCTTGCACACTTTTATGATCTCAAAAATTGCCTGCAGAAGAGAAAATGGCACAACATCAATTTGATATCTGAAAGGTAAAAGAGATACCAGACTTGTAATGGCTAATGCATTCTGAAAAGTGAAATTTTGTCTGTGTGTGTGTGTGTGTGTGTGTGTGTGTGTGTGTGTGTGAATACCCTGATCTTTTAATATTTAGATTCCCTCATCTCTAAATAAGGCCATAAGCAAACAAACAAAACAAACAAAGAAAAAACAATGTGAAATGAGTGTGTAATAAAGCAAGGCAGATAAGAAGATATTTAATAGACAATTCAAAACTTTCATCAACAATATGATCATTGCCGTAAATGGAAGTAGAAATAGATTGGCTTTTACCTTGCATCTTTTCACATCTCATAAAAAGGAAAATAAGCTGCAGTATATGAGATTTTAGTAAGAAATTTGGATAAGATGATATTTTTCTTTGTTCATATAATTTTTCATTTTGCTATCACTTAAATGACAAAATTCTTCAAAGTCCAATATACTTCATTCAGTCTAATGGAATTTTACATCATATTTATTCTATTTTTTTTTGCTGTTGATAACATTCAGCATATGTCTCTACTTTGCATTCAAAAGGGAAGAGACAAATTAAGGAATGAAAATGAATTAGATTTTTTTCTCAATAAAGGAAAGCTAATAATTATTAAGTACCTAATCCATACCTGACTTGTGTGTATGTGTACGAGGTATGATAAAAAAAAATACAGTGAACGTTTAAATTAAAAAAAAAATTATTACAGTAAAAGACACATTGCCATTAATCCTCATCAAAATACTCCCCCTCGCTTCAAAAACACTTATTCCATCATTTTTGCCACTTTCTGAAGCAGTTCTGGAAGTTCTCTTTTGTGAGTGTCTTTTGTTGTGCTGTGGTGGCTGCTTCAGTGTCCTGAATTGATTCAAAACATTTACCTTTCATGGTCATTTTGACTTTGGGGAAGAGCCAGAAGTTGCACGGTGCCAGATACAGTAAATAAGGTGGATGAGGACACACCGTAATGTTTTTAGTTGACAGAAATTGCCATATACCAGAAGTGATGTGTGACAAAGCACGTTGTCATGATGAAGGATGATTTACGGTGCACTTTAAAACACACATTCTCTCAACCATAGCTCATACCTGCCTGACTGTACCGAACAAATTGAACGTCACACACTGTTACTAAGGTGCGATGTGCCACTTCCCGTGTTGAAGATCCCTGCCTTTCCCTTGGATGGCACTCGGCAGCAGCCTTCCCTGTAGTTTTTGATCACACCTCATATGTTTGTGTTTGCTTGTTCTATAATTTTTGCAATAATCCCATGCAGTAAATATGTTTCTCTCCATTGCACAGATTACAGTACTCATGGGCATTAACATTAATTAATTTCCCCAAATAAGCAGCAAAACTAAGACCATAACCCAATTTCTCAGATTCCAAAGTGATTTGTCTAATTTGAAAGAGTGGAGACAGTTTCTTTTTAAGTTTTATTTGTAATTATTTTGTCTTCAGAGATTAATAAATGATAGTGTCATCCAGTATATTTACATGAAGTAAATACCATTTTAAGGGAGGATAATATAATCCCATACTGATTAATAACTACAAACAGCCCACTAAATGCTTAAAATAATTGAAGCCTCTTAATTGTGTCATGAGGATGAAATGACACACTTTCATCAGATACTTTTTGGTTTACTTTATACTTCACTATTCACTCCCTGTCAAATCTCCTTTATTAATTCCACCTCCTCTGTCTAATTCCTTAATGTTGGAGTGACTCAGAGTTTCATCTTTTCTGTCCTTCTCTTATCATTCATTTGGTGACTTCATCCAGTCTAATTACTTGAAATACCATCTAGATCACTGCTGTCCATTAGAACTTTCTTCAGTGGTGGAAATATTCTAAATCTTCACTCTCCAATATAGTGACCACTATCCACATGAGGCTACTAGGCTAGTGCATGTGCTGGTGCGTATTTTATTGGAGAGTGCAGATATATGTCATATATGATGAGTCCCAATTTATTACTCTACATCATAGATTTATCTGACTACTTGAGATTTCCAATTGCAGATATCAAATATACATCTTAAATGCTGCATGTCCAAAACTGAACTGATCTCCCCTGATGCCACTGGAAGTGATCCAAGCCTACCTGACCAGTAATCCGAGATCCAAACCTTGGAGTCATCCTTTATTCTTCCCTTTCTCTCTGACCACTATGTACCACGTTCTCTGATGTCACCAGGCGGTCAGGCATCGTCATCTCCCAAGAATACTACTGTGATGATCTCCAACTAGATCTCTTCTCTTCAGGCTGACAAAAACGTCTTTTAAAGGAGAAATCATATTGCACCTCTCAACTGCTTAAAACCCTTCATAATACGATAGTTGCCTACAGGACAATATTCAGTTCCTAAACTGGCACACAAGGCCGTTCACCACCTGAGTCCTGTCTTAATCCCGGAACTGAGCTCCCTTCACACTGACCTCCAGTCTCTCCTAATGGCTGAAAGTTCCCAGAATTTACCAGACCTCCGTGCCCTTGCACAAGCTCTTCCCTATGTCTGAAGTCCTTCTTCTTTCATATGTTATCTATTTAAAATCAACACATTTTCAAGAGTCGGTAACAGCATCACCCATCAAGAATTCTCCACTGTCATTCTCTCACTGTACCCAGCTGCTATAGCAACTGTTACCCACTTGTTTTGTTTCATGTCTGCCTATCTCTACTAAAATGTAAATTTCTTTAGGCAAGGATTTATCTCCATGCTGTGCTGCTTTTAAATGATGGAAAACATTACGTATGTTAAATCACTCATTTCAGTTGTTTAAATAGAAAAACCTGGACACTATAAATTAGTGTCAAACAATAGAGAAAGTCTTCAGATGTAATACATCCACCAAAAGAATACAGCCACTAATATGATGACTGATGAAAATTATTCAACATGGAAAATATAAATAACATCAATTTTGGCATAAAATGGAAGACAGAATTCTATTTACACCTTGTTTAGCATTACATAGTATTTATATGAAAACAGTGTCTATTTGAAAAACTGAAAAATTAAAACATTTTCTATAATTGACTGGTGATATTTCAAACAAGTTCCTTCTTTTTTTCTATATGTCTGGGTTGTTATTTTATACTATTTGCATGATAGAAAATAAAAAAGAAAAAAATGCTGAAGAAAGCACCATAAAAAACTACTTCATGGAGGTGAAGCAGAGAGTGGATGGATTGTCAAATGCTATTTTGTCTGTAAAGACACATTTTTCCTTATATGGCAGTTCTGAAAGCATTTGTCAAGCCCCTAAAAGTCAGTTGAACCCAGGAAAATTACTTACTGCTCTCCAAAGTCACACATTCAATGGTAGATTGCCTTGTCAATATCCAGAATCCATAATGTCTTGGAGTCACCTCCCCACAACTGTACAAGGCCAAGAAAAGGGGGAAAAAAATCAGTTTTGAAATCTCTGGTATAAATTGTGTCCAATTCAGACCACCTGTGGGCATCTGTTTCATAGTGATAAGTTACTCCTTTAAAAATGTTCTTCCTTCCTTCGTTATTGTTCAAAGAGACTAGCTCAGGAAACATTTCTGAGGTGCTGAGCAGGAAGATATTGACTGACTCAGGTTGGCCCCAAGTCTGTGTCTCACGTTTCTGCTGCCACAGCCATCCCAGCTTTTGCCCAGACTACACGCAAAAACAGAGCTGGGAAAAGTGTATCTTTGGCAGCCATCCCACAGGGTGAAATCCAATACACTGTCTAGAGAGGACAGGAAGCCAAAATTAACTCTGACTTGTCATGCTCTCCAGTAACTCATTTAGAGACGTAAAGCTCTCTACTGTATCAAAAAATAGCATTTAGTCAACAAATATTTGTCAAGAACCTACTGTGTGCAAGGCCTTATGTTGAGCATTGATTATTCAATTTAGTTGAAATGAAAGAGCATGAGTCAATGACTGTTGAATATCATATAGATTGCCAAACTACTTCTGAAGATGCAGCAGAGAGCTCTTCCTGGAATGTCAGAGCTGAAATAATCTCATAGCTACTCTCCGCCCTAAGGTAAACCCATTCTGGGAAAATAATGATCTGATTCAGTGCTTTTCACTCAACCTGTCGTCTGAGGAACTCAGGGTTCCATCAGCAGGTGAGATTCTATCTAAGCCCAACTTTACTTTCACCTGACTTATATAACGGGCCTCGTTTCAACAGGTTTGTAACTTCACACACACACACATACACACCTGGATCTAGGTTATTTCCTAAAAATATCTTTCAAATATGCAGGGCCAGCTTTTTCCCCCAGATATATCTTCTACATTTAACATCATGGAACTAAATTGTACTGTGAAGATTTAGGTCTTCACAGTACAATTTAAATATATTTGTTCTTTTTATGCCTTCAGTAAATACTGTGTTTCCCCCAAAATAAGACTGGGTCTTATATTAATTTTTGCTCCAAAAGATGCATTAGGGAGTATTTTCTGGCGATGTCTTATTTTTTCGTGTACAATAATCTACATTTATTCAAATACAGTCATATCATCTTCTGGAACATCATCATAACATACTAAATGTGTCCGTATGGCTGCCCATCTTAACTAGGGCTTATTTTTGGGGTAGGTCTTATTTTCACGGAAATACAGTATGAAGTCTTCCATTAGCCTCTATATCTCATGGCCAAATACTTACAAATTCCAGAATGGGTCTAATTTTCAGCTTTTTAGTACTCTCAGAGCTCATTTTCCTTTTGGTTCTCCCCATATTCATGATGGCAGAGTAAAACTCATCTGATGGAGTCAGAAAAAACAGGTTCTGATATGTTTTAATACTAACTTAATTTGTGGCATTTGTCAATTCAAAACTTTTATGGCTTCAGCTTTCCCACCTGCTAAGTAGAAATGGAACAGAGCAAGACTCCTGATATTTCTTGAACTCAAACATTTGACTAGCTGTGAATACCAGAGAGGCTATGCACCTACCCCCAGACAGTAGGTGCTAAGGTCAATAATTTAGCCGTCTTCTAAACAGTATCAAATTCCCTTAATGAAATCCAGTACCTCTGTGCTCAGATAAGACATCAAAGTTGTTATTTCTGGAAGAGAAAGAGGCAAAGTTGGCATCAATTCCCATTTGGGAATATATGACTTATTGCACCTTCTTTTCTAAAAGCAGTTTGAGAAAGCTGTAAGACCACTGGAGAACTGGGAAAGCACATGGTACATTATAGTTACTCAAATAAATGTTTGTTCTTTGAGTGATGATCCCCAAAGAGGGACAAGCACAAGGGAGTGATGGCAAAAAGTGAAAAAAGCTTATGAGGAAGCTGACATAAGAGATAGCTGTTCATTGATGTATCCCAATGATTTAGAATGGGCCCTACTGAATTAATAAAAAAAGAAATATAAAGCTAAAGATTTTAAATGTAAAGTTCTAGAACTTTTCAATTTTGTTAAGGGTAGGCCCTATTCCTACTACTCACTTTCATGTCCCAGAACTAGAGACACAAAACTTCCAAATAAATAGACTTCTACAAAAATAATCTAATTATCTCGTCTATACAGTTTATAGTGACAGACTGTCTAGACAAGAGTCCCATTTTAGACTGCCAGACACCTAAACGAAACTGGACATTTAGAGGTTTGAAAGTAAGATACCAAATTGTCTCCTCAAAATAATACAATACCAACCAATACCACCAATACAGATAGATGTAGGAAATTATCACAGAGCAATGTTTTGGTATAAAAGATCAAGTTTTAATTGAGTACAGGGTACACCAAAATTTTCAGTTGCCGTAATAAAGAGACTTATTTCTAGTTTTAAAACACAAGGCAAGGTTTATATTCCTTGAAATAAGTTTAACCTCTGGCTAAGGTTGTCAAAGATAATTTATATGAAACTCCCCAGGGATGATGTAGGTCTATGGCATAAGAGGTTAGAGGTATTTTCATGTCTTGGCTTCATTGGAATGGCAAAAGTTCTAGTGTGGTTTGAAAGGTTAAAAGTGTGTATTTCTTTGGAACAATCATATCATGATATTTGTCTTTGTAAATATCAAACCGGGATCATTTTGAGGATGCTTTATATTTTCCTGGCCTCTTTATATTTTTCTGGCCTCTTACAAATCTGTCGTCAGGTAAACACAAATGATAGCAGGGCAGGCATTTGCTGACTGGTAATTACAGAACTGCTACCGGGATCAGAGAAGATCCCATGATGAAGTCAGAGAGCTTAATGTTTATGAGAGGTCAGCTACACATTGAAAAATGTCACTGCCAGCACAGTACGAAGTGCTGTATAAACCCGGAAATCGGAAACTAGACTTTTCATTAAAATCCTGGTTTGACCAAGAGGCATCTCAGGCAGCATTTTCTAAGAATGGCATTCCTTTTTCACAGCCTAAAATACGTTTTGTTTACTTCTCCGGTGGTGTTAAAATAGGTCTGTTGAAATGAATTTGAGGTCATGAAGTACTTGTACACTGTCCTCCGTGTATGGGATCCCTGAACTGTCATTATTGGGCCATGCTTTGGTAGGCATAGTCTCGTGTCATTGTCTCGTCCATGGCTTCATCATGTCCAGCAACCTTAGCACGATGGCCAAAGCTTGCATTATCCTGGTGGCTACACAGGCCTTGCGGATTCTATTTACTCCCTTTCTACAGTTTAGCACAATATCTGCATGACAATGTGATAGGAAAAGACATAAGAATAAAAGGAGATTATAAAGGAAAAGACAGAAAAGAAAAAAGGTTTTATGTCTATACAGAATGCAATTATCATTGAGACTTGTGTGACCTTGTCCAAACAGCAGGCAAATGTCAGGCACTTACCAAAGGTGCCAACTGGCCATAATCCACATTGGTCACATTTCAGTGGAGATGGGAAAGGAGAACTTGGAAGACCAACCTCAATCCCTCAAAAGCACAATGTTCTATAATTAGGATTATAAAAATAAGACATCCAGAGGCTATGGAGCTGCTCTTTGTTACCTGTGTCATTTTCTCCAGGATGACCATGATGTTAAGAAGAGCTTTGTAGAAACATGTAGAAACTCTCTGATACTCCCTTCCTTCTGCCCACGTTGGCTGGAAGGCATCATGGAACCACATATGCCCCCCACCTGCCCATACACCCTGTTACCCATCTGTCTGTACTGAGCTCAACAGAAATTCACATCCACCTACACGTATAAAACGCAGACAAGCTCTAGAAAAGTAATATTCAGTGTCTGGGCACTAGAGGCAGACTGCCTGGGTTTGAATCCCAGCTCTGCCACTTACTGGCCATGTAGCTTTGAATAAATTATTTAAACTTCTTTAAGCTTCAGTTTCCTCATCTATTCAACTTTCCTTTTAGGGTTCAGTACAGTACTTAGCAAGCAGTAAATTTCTAATGGTTAACTATTGCTGTCATTAATGAAAGATTCTCAGTATATGCAGAAATTATTTTCCCAAGTCTTTTAAAAGTAATTAAATCAAAGGTGAGAAGGGTTCAGATATAATTTGCTCCACTCACATTGTGAAAGTGAGACTGCATGTAATCTAGCTTTTCTTTTTCTTTTTAATTGTAGCTATTTAGAGGTATGATTTAAAAAAAAATAAGGAAAAGAAAATAGAGACTTTAGGGACAGGTGAAAAGCAATTTTCCCTGCACTAAGAAAAGGGAACGTGAAGTCAGAGCTGAGTTTGTGTTACTCGGCAATAACAATGCTTTCAGACTGTTTTGAGCAAATCATTTGAATTATCTAGAACACTGAACGTATTTGAAAGCCAACATATCTTCATATTCACTTTAAAGAGATGTTATGAGAACAAAATAAAGTATATGGCATTTATCAAAATGAACCATGCTTTGAAAGCTCACAGTAGAAATATTATGAAAGCCATTCACTGATGATTAGCCAAATCAAAGAAAAAACTAGGTAAGTGATTTCAGAAGGGAAGATACATAAACTGGCCAGGTCACTGAAGAGACCCTGTTGGCTCTCTGTCCCTTATCATTTGCAAGTCATTTTGCATTAGAAGACCTATTCTTTTGAGCCACATGGAAATATCACTTTAGCATTAACACTATTCAGATCTGAGCTCAGCGAGGTGTGCGACACTAATTGTCACAGTTGCAGGCTTTCAGTGTTTTTGTACAAAATGATTATTGCTTTGCTTGCTTTCATAATGGCATGTTTTTCATATTGCAATTTTAGAGTTTATTGAGTAAAATTGTACATAAAAACAAACCTCGTGCACTCATCTTTCATGAAAAACAGAACAAGTGAGAGCAACAAAGGACTCAAGATTTCTAAGGACCCCTGAGGTGGTAACAAGAGCATCTGCAGCAAATGGTTTTGCCTTTCAGTAAATGACTAGCTGGGCACAGTGCTTCTCACTCGGGAAATTTAATGAAGTTTTCCAGATTTCTCATCTACTCTCAGTGCTTACTTGTGGATATAGACAGGCCACAACGCTCTCTGACTGGAGGAATAGATGAAGATGAGAAGAATAACAATACCAAAAAATAAACCAGAAGGAATCAGTGAACAATTTGTGAATAGTTTTAGGTTGTTTCATTATAATACTTCAAACTACTGGTCAAGATTCACAATATTAGAACTCTGGTTTGTCTTTTAAAATTAAAAAATATATATAATAGAAAATGAAATTCTATGCTGAGCCAAATCAGTGGGCTCAGCTCTATATATGCCAAATAGTATTTAGGTTTAGCTACATAAATAATAATGTTTTGTTAGGGAGCTGAGTATTTGCCAATCAATAAACTCAGTGACCCAACTAGCTACTCATTTCATAAACATGTTTTGAGCACATTATTCCCTTTTAATAACTGATTATGGTATATTTCTTGGATCTCTGCCATTTTTTTATTCTTCTCCTAAAAATCTTTGGTGAATAACAGTTAGTAAATTCCTTACTTTACTGCTCACAATGTGAAAAAGCAGTCCTTATTACAATTTGAGGCAGGCAGTATTTGTAGGTCGTTTATCAGCTGTTGAAGTTTCCTGTTGTTGGCTCTGGCAGATGTTCCGGCTCCTTGGTTCAGTCAGTACCATCCCAAATCCCAATCCTCACTGGATCAATATGATTCCTAAGAGATAGGACACGGGATCTGAATCAGCCAAATGTGCAGTCTTTACCACAGCTAGAGCTTCTGTTCTAAAGTTCACCTGCTCCCTATCCACCGAGGCTGAACAGTACAGAATTCAAAGAACCCTGAGATTTGAGTCACAGACACTCAATCAAGCAGCTCTCCTGATTCCTTGCCCTTGAGGCCTCACCTTTTGGCTTTGCTGACCATACTGTCACTATTGCAACTAACTATTCAACTCTGCCATTGCAACATAACAGGAACCACAGACAATACATGAACAGATGCATAGAGCTGTGTTTCAATAAAACTTTATTTAAAAATCGGAGTGGGCAGGGTTTGGCCTGCAGGTGGTAGTATGTCAAACACTGGTTTGGCAGGAAGACACACAAATACAAGACAACACATTTATGGTACAAGGCAGGGATGCACAAGTCTCAATGAGAATATAAGGGAAAGAATACCTCACTTAACTTCTGACATTTGTTATTCATGCCAGTGGCTAGCACTTCCTACAAGGTGGCAAAAGAACAAGAAATTGAATGGGAGCAAAAAAAAAATCTAAAAGTAATAGATGGATTTGATTAGAGTTTCTGTTTCCTGAGCTTCCTTTGCCTTACCAGGATCCTTGGTTTCAGAAAATTTAGCTGAAAATAAAAACACTCTTTTACTGTCCTATCATTTGATTCATGTGGCAACCTATATTCTTCAGGGAGATTGAAGACAAATATCCTAAAAGATTCTATCTATTTGTCATAATTCCCAAAATTCAGTCCTGGTGCATCAAGACAACAAGATCCCAAGAACTAAGTGTAATAGAGCATTTTGACATATTGGAGACCTGAGTTTTGGCTACAGTAGGATCTAACTTAGGAAGCAAAATATATTCAGGAAGAAATGTGGTAGTGCTACTACACAACATAAAAACAGTTTTGAAGATGCTTTCATGCAAAGCCTTTTATTTTTTAAGTGAGCATCTTTGGCTCATTAAAGTGAATATCTCAGAGAGACTAAGATTTGGAAAACAATTCACAATGGTAAATACAATTGCTGGATGCTTTTGGCTTTGCATAATTATACTGGAAAAACAGCTTATCCCAGGAGCTGTCAGAAGTGTGGGCATAGGAGACTTTTGTACAATGCTGTGTATATACGTCTCAGATGTTCCATCCTACTTTCAAGCAGCAAACCCTGAGTCTAAGGAGCGCAGAAACAACAGTCAAGACCATCTCAATTGTAATGAACACAATAAGTGGTATTTATTCCTTTTTATGTATTTTCCTGTACTCACCAGATAAAACTACAGCTTCTTCCAGAAAAACAGAACCAATGCCATGACTTAGAGATGGGCTGTCCGGTCTCAGGGCAAAACTTGACAGCTGCTTTTCTTCTTTCTCCATCTGTCTCCCAGAGGACTGGTCAACTGATTGCTAGTTAGAGTCTTTCATTGAACTAAAGCCAAGGGAAATGAAATAAAATTATGCCAGATAGGTCTCATTTTAGCTGCTTGCTAACCACTCTAATAGAAGCTGCTAATAGATAAGTCTAACTATTACATTGTTTTGTGCACCTGAAACTAAAAAAAAAAGACAGAAATTAGTGCCTCTTTGAATGTGCTTACTGCATCTGGACTTCAATGCCCACATTAGTTCAGTATCTCTGAGTAATAGAACAATAAACTGGACATAAAACTTCACCTCTGCAGAATTCTCAGGAGGTGGATGGGAGCTTTGAGGACCACTTGAATTTTCTTGGTAAACAGGTACCCTTAAGGTTAGTATAGTCCTTGCCTGTAATACCGTGCTACCTAACAAGGCTCAAAAATGCCCACTACAGGGGAGTAGACATTAATTACAACCTTCTAAGCAAACATAAGTAGACAACTAAATAAATAAAATCTCTATGTTTTTTTCATGTTCCAATACCTCCTCACAAAGAGGTTAGCGTAGTTTGTTTGTTTGTTTGTTTTTTAAAAAAAGGTAGGGATTTAATAAGCCATTTCCTAGATGTAAAATGGTGTCTCTTACGTTGTTTTCTGCTGCTAACTTCCCTCATTCCCACCATCACTCTAGGAAAAATTATGAGGATCATTTCTGAAGTGGGTAAAATTAGTGGCCATTGTGCCAACTTGTTTCTTTAAGGGTTAAAGTGATTTTTAAGGCATACCAGAGAGAATGTGGCACAGAGAAAATGAAATTGATTAGGGATGTAGAAATAATTTTGTAAAGAAGATAAATCAGAAAACCTATCAAATTTACCCAATTCTTTCTCCTGGAATTGTTTCCTTTCCTAAATATTATTATTCCTTAAGTTCACAATTTTGTACCCTCTGCTTCCTTCTGCTTTGCTTCCAACATCAAATCTAACAGATAACCTCTTTCTTGCTAACAGGGAAAAAACAAAAAAAACATTTAAATTGGGAACCAGAAATATATCAACTCTGTTGACAGAAATTCTCCTACTAAGTAAAGATGCCAGTAACTACTCATTGAATCTAAGCCCAGAAAACTGGTAGGAGTGATATTTTTTCCATGTTAATGCCGCAGAGTATCTTGACAGGTATTTAATTCCTTATGCTAAAACAATCCCTCATCCATGTCTTTGTAACACCAACACTGAAAATTAAATACCTGCTCCCAGCTCACTGCAGCTGTCCTCATATGCACCTCCACAGGAGGGGCCCTAGGCTTTATTCCCACAGCTGGGAGACCCCAACTAGAAATCACATAAAACCATTCTCCACCTGAAGACAATTATCAGCCAGCAGAGGCACCAGAGAGAATAGTGGTCCCCAGACAGGGGCTCATTTCTTATTCACAGAGGACTAGGAATTCAACTTCAGCTCTACTGCTATTGGGAGGATTCAAGACACAAACAAAAGAAAACCAAAAATAGGATATAAGCATTGTCATGCAGGGCGGCCTGCGGGTTCTCTGCTCCCGCTCCCCACATAAGAACGCAGAATGTGGCTAGGCCAAAAAGGAACACCCACGGAGCCATAGGTAGGGGAGTCATACCACTATAGTCTCACTGGAGGCTGGATTTACATGACGTGCGACCTGCTGTCTGCTTTTCTGCCAACCGACCGATGACTCTCCTCGACTCACCAACCAGCGCAGGCGTGGCAGTTATATCAGTGGCCAATTGGCTAACCGTCTACAGCTGATGGCCAACTAGCCACAACTGACGGCCATCTATTACCTGAGCCAGCACCTTTCCACGTGAGGCCGAGAGCCTGGAAACTGCTCTCTGGGGCTCTGTCCCCACAAGCATATACCCATATGAGACTCTAATTCACATTTTCATCTATCTGCTTGTAGAAAGGAGAAAGAAAGATGAGAAAGAGAGAACACTTTAAGCAAAAGAATGAGATTATAAATGATTCTAAGGTGTTTTGGGACAAAGGGAAACAGCACGTGCAATGAACTAGAGATCACAGAGAATTAGATGGCGTAGAACTTGAAAGAAATCCAGTTTAGCTGGGACTGAGAGGAAGAAGAAGGGCGTGACAAGGAATGAAATATGAAAGGAAGTGGACAAGTCCTCTATGTTAAGAAGTTGAAGTTGCCTTAATTCCAATGGGGTGTTAAGTGTTAAGCAGACAAGTGATATTATTGGGCCAATCTTTTTGGAAGTCTTATTCTGACTGCACAAGGGAGAGAATATCGAATAGAGACAAATCAGCAGGTGAGTGGAACCATTAACAGAAGATGAAGTCAAACCTTCTTTCCTTACTCTCTGATTCCTAGAGAAAAAGATTTGGATTTGATTAAGAAAAGTTATGCCAAGGAGGCACTCCATACTGGCCAAAAAAAGTGTGTCTTGTTTATGGTCTGAAATACCTAAAAGTTTCTCCTTCTGCAGCCGCTCAGACAAGAGGGAAATAGGAGGCGTTATCAGAACCTCACAGGATTTAAGGCATGTGACACAAGGGTGCAGGATAAGAGCCAAAGGATGGTTAGAAGAGGACAGAAGAAAGATCAGAAGTGGAAGAAATTCTTAAATTTCCATCTGAAGGCAATTCCATGAGAACTGAAAGGTTTTGATAAGAGAAATGTGAAGAAACGCCACCACCCATTCTATGGACCCTTGTTTACCCCAGTTTGGCTAACATTAAGACTTTCTTCCTGACAATGCATCGTGTCTGTTCTCGCTGCCAAATTTTGCCTGCTTAAATGAGGAACTATATGGTAATCTTTAAAGACATAGTGAGATTTGAATTAGTAGCGGGGAAAGAAGGACATGAGTATATTTTAAAGTAGTTCTGAGTTACATTTCATAGAACTAATGTGATTAACTAATGTATGGAGTCTGAGAGAAACAAGCAGTAACCAGGCCACCCACATTTCTGATGTATGCTGTGGGTTGGATATTAGTACCATTCAGTGAAGAATGGTACAATTTTGTGAGTCAAATTTGTGGAAAAAGATGATCATTTTTTTCCTTGATTATACTAAAATCCCAGGATCTGTGAGACAACAGAATCAAGGTATCCAACATGATATCTTGGGGGCAATTTGATATATGGGATGATGTCCAGATATGAAGATTCAGATGAAAGTATAAATTTAAGAACAGTCAGATATGTAAGTAGCTGTATTATAGATATGGGATTAAGGATTGCAAAACCATTGGAATAGCTCTGTTTACTCTGGGAAGTTGAGTAGAATGAGAAGAGGAGTGGAGAGAAAGAGAAGGGAGGGAAGTGCAGGGGAGGAAGACTACAGAAAAAACCCCGAGAAACGCTAACATTGGAGGCATTGGCTGAGGAAGAAACATGCTAAGGACAGAAGAAAGAGGCACCAGAAAGAAGTAGAAAGAAAGCTAGGTATCTTGGTATCCCAGAAGCCAGGGAGGCTGTTTGGGGAGAAACTAGTCAGAATTAAAGGATGATGCTAAGAGGTCAGATAAGGGCTGACTGTCTATTGAATTTATATATAAAAAAAAAGAGGTCATTGACCCTGGTGAGAGAAATTTCAATCAACTTGTAGGAGCAGAAGTCGTATTGTAGGAGGCTGAAGAGTGAATGAGAGATAAGGAGGCAGCAAGTACCAGGGACTATTTCTCCAGGCGCTTGTAGGTTCTTGGATGTCCAGTACGTATACAAACACACACTGAATGATAAACAAAACCTTATGATAAGGTAATATTGTGTTTCAATTCTGGTTATTATATGTGTGTTATATAATTTATATTTGTAATAAATATAAAGCAGATGAAAAATCTCAAAAGATAGATTGCTTGATAAATGTCTGGTTAATCATAACCCTGGATAAATTCATTTCTAAAATAAGCAATCACATTTCCAAAGTTCCCAAAAGGCTATAGAAGTAGAGGGAAAAAAGGAAGGAGGAGGAGAACTGAAAAGGCTTACTTCCTCCTCCCTTTGGACAAATATTTGGCTCTCTTCCCCTCTCTGCATAGTTGAAGGCAGGGGATAAATGAGCTTATATCCCCTAAGTGTCCCATCCCAGTCTGGAATCTGGATGCATTAATACAAGTCTTAGGTCAGGGCCTGGGGTTTTTAACTCATTGGCAGTATATGCCGAGGGGTCTCCAGTTTGTTCTCAGATAACATGAAAAGGAGCAAGGGTCTATGGGTTTCTCCTCTAGTATCCTGTTTCCCTGAAAATAAGACCTAGCCAGACCATCAGCTCTAATGCATCTTTTGGAGCAAAAATTAATATAAGACCTGGTATTATGTCATATTATATTATATTTATTATTTTATATAAGACCTGGCCTTATATTATATTATATTATATTATATTATATTATATTATATTATATTATATTATAAAGACCTGGTCTTATGTTAAAATAAGACCAGGTCTTATATTAATATTTGCTCCAAAAGACGCATTAGAGCTGATGGTCCGGCTAGGTCTTATTTTCAGGGAAAGACGGTAATTACTATGATTTCTGCCTTCTGGGGAGGAAGACCATGCTTTGAAAAAGCGTAAGATGAAATAGAGACACACCAACTTGGGAAGGTTCACAGAATACTCTATTTTAAAAAGCTCCCCTCTGATGATCTGCAACAGAATGGAAGACTATTTATCCTGTCATCATCCACATCCCTACCATCTTTATGGCTGCCCCGCTGTTATAATTGGCTGCCTACAATTCCCACTTATTATGTGAGTACAAAGAGAGACATTTATATTCAAACATACTGGACTGGAATCACATATAAATCTGGTTTGCTGTTGATGTGGATCTTTTCCTCCCCATCACGGGCTTGCATTTTGACCGCAAAAGGCTAAGCGTCTTGGGCATGAATGGGAGATTCAGTCAACCCGCACCAACTCCCCCCACCCCCACCCCCCACCGCCACTTTGTTTACACTGTGAATATCAGCAAGCATCTGGACCATTAGCTGCAACCTGCCCTTCTCCATCTTTCGCTGGTTGCTATGCAGGCACAGCCCCTGCCTGTTCTGAAACAATACTAATGAGTTGTATTTTCTTCATTTCTCTATAAAATGGATAAGATCCTGACACAAGGCAAACTGGAATATAGTCTGAAAGAATAAAGAAAGACACTGTTTTCTTTTTGTTATGTTTTGTTTTTCTCCCTAGTCTCCCCCATTGTACTATTCTCCTGTCCCTAGACATGACATCACTACAAAACTGTTCCTTCCATATTAGTAGAGTGTTCGAGTTTTTCACAATAAATAAGTGAAGAGGAAAGGCAGAGATTACACATCTACTGATATAAAATCTTAAGGCCAGAGAAGTTAAGGAAGTAGCCTAAAATCACAGAGCTGTAAGTGGTAGAATTAAAATGACAGCACAAGAAAAACAGAAGAAGCTCAGCTTCTCTTCCCCACGGCAAATTCCAGGATTTCAGGAAAGAAACACTGAGAGGATCTTTCCAGCGAAGACTTGTTAAGGGCTTTCCAATTAACAAAAAGGAAGGGAACACTTCCAGATATTTTTAGACTACAGACAAAAAATTCAAATTTATATTAATACTATTTAAATTAGCAAAATATAGAAGACCACAACTACTAACAGAGAAATTGTTAGGTAAATGTTTGTACATAGACAAGATAATAATTTACAGTCACTAAAATTAGGGATATAATTATTTAACAATATGAAGAATTATTTTAATCATATTAATTGATGCAGAAACATATGAAATGATGTTTTGGGTATAACTTCAAATATGTAGGAAATATAGATACCCAGAGGGAAGGGAATGCACCAAAATATTAACAGCAGTGAAAGCTGGATAAGAGTTTTATGAGCCACTTTGATCTTTCTACGCTTTTTGCATTATCTAAATTTTATGCAATAAAAGTAAAGTGCATGCTGTGGGTACCACTCAGGGTTGCTCTCTCCCATTTCCCTCTTAGGACTGAAGAACTGATCCTCTTTCCCAGGCTCCCAGCTAGTAGGAGACTAGATGGCCAACAGCTCTTAGCTGAGTGTTTCTCTGGGACTTGCCATGGCCTGAAGAAAGCTGCCTCACCCACATTTGCCTCCTTCTCAGGAGCAGCTGAAATTCAATGACTAACCTATTAGAGTGGATGAAGGTCTGGACCCTCACTGTGATTTAAGTTTGAAGGGCCATGTCAGCTCCAGAGCCCTTCATGAAATCAGCTGAGAACTTTTCATCATGGAGTCACATTTCAACTTCTTCCCCCCTCTGCACAATCCTTCTTTCTTCAATCCAACAGGAGTACTAACCCCAATAGCACAGCCTAATAAAATTTCTGCATGAAGATCTCCTTCTAAGCATCTGTTTTGTGGGAGAATCCAGTCTTCAACCATTCAATAGTTGGTGCCAGGAATAACTAAAAACAAAACGATGTACAAAATGGGATTTTACTGCTGATCAGCTGACAATAAAAACTTTATTACAGGTGGTAGATGGAACACTGACAGCTCCTAGCAGGCAGTAGTGGGCAGTTGTTAAAACTTCCACTAATAACAAATAAGAGGATAGTGGTAGAAGAGAATACACTGATGGGTGCAATATCTCAGGCTTTAAGAAATATGGATGATAATAATTATAAAGACTATGTAATTGAATGGCTATTGCTGGGAGGAATCAATTGCTTTGGGTGATAAACCTTGTTATCCACTTTATATGGAAAGATAAATTCCCTGCGATTAGAAAATATGCAGATTTATGGACAGTGGAAGAAAAATTTTGATGGTGGGACAAAGCCCTTGGAGACAGAAATGGGAAGATCATAAACATGGAGGCCTGAGAAACAGACATATAGGTGGACCTATGAGAGTTGATATGAAGACCTTTGATTACATGTTAACAACCACCAGAGAGCAGCTACCTCAGAAGAGGCATTAAACAACCAAGTAGACAGAAAAATTGGATTAGTTGACATCAGCCAGCCTCTGTACTGACCATCTAGTTTTGGCACAAAGTCAACTGAATCGAGTGGCCCTAGTGGCAAGGATGGAAATCATACATGGGTCCAACAGCATGAGTTCCCACTTACTAAGGCTGATCTGAATGTCCAACTTGCTGACAACAGAGACAAAATATGAGCCCCTCGTATGTCATCATCTCTCAAGAATACTATCCAGCTAATTGTTAGCAAATTGATCAGACTGGATTTTTCTTCACAGTGAAAGAAACAGCAATTCAACTTTATTGAAATCAGCATATATTCCAACTATGGGTTTGCCTTTCCTCCTGCAGGACCTAACCTAGCCTTACTCTCCAAGAGCTCACACAGTGTTTAATCCACTGACATGGGATCCCACATACTTTGCAGTGGTCACATGACCAGGCAATCCACCGGTGCTATCATTTTCTGTATCATCTGGAAGACGCTGACCTACTAGAGCAATGGAATGGTCTGATGAAGGCACACCTGCGGCAGCAGGTTGCATATAATACCCTGGGAAAATGGGGAATCATCCTCCATAATGTTGTACAGTACCTTAAATCAATGGCCTTTTAATGGTGCTGCCTCCCAATAGGTAGAACCACGGGTCCAAGAACTAAAAGGTGGAAGCAGGAGTGGCGCCACTTACCCTCACTCTCAGGGACCCACTTGAGGAATGTGTGCTTCCCTTCCCCTCAAGTCTGAGCTCTGAAAGTTTAGAACTTCTGGTTCCCAGGTAGGAATGCTTCCACCAGGGGACACAAGAAGCGTCCCACTAATCTTTAAGGTATGGATGCTTCCCATCTGCCTTATGCTTCTTGTAGAAAGAGACCAGTTGGCCAGGAAAGGAGTCACATCTTGGCAGGGGTAAGTGGTCTGATCATCAGGAAGAAGCAGGGCTGCTGTTAAACAGGAAAGACGTGAATGAACATGTTGGCACACACAAGATCTTCCTCTGTGTCTCTCAGAACTCTCTGGCACACTTTTGGTTGTAAAAGGACAAACGCACAGCCACATACTATGAAGAACATGGTGACCAGAGGCTCAGAGCCCTCAGAGACTAGGGTCTGAGTCATCCCAATAAGTGAGCCACCTAGACTAGCAAAGGTGCTAGCCAGAGGTCAGTGGGATCCAGAATAGTTAGAAGAGAGAGAGGTTAAGATGGAGCCTTGAGGCCACATAAAACAGCTAGAGCTAGAGCTCATCCCACTCACCTTCCTCTTGTAATTTTTCTAGGAAAAGCTCATGAGGGACCAGGAGGAGCTGTTCCCAGAGTATGTTATATGATGCTTGTGCATCTGAGCAGAGCAAATGGTGGGCCGTTGCAGATACTGTGGTGCCCAGATCAACCTTCAGGACTAAACCTCATTCTCCCACCTTCTGCAAGTGCTGGCAGCTGACATCTCTTAGCGGAGTTTCTCTCTGGGCATCACCCTGGGCTGAAGAAGGCTTGTGAGTTAGAGCCTTCTTATGCCAGGTCATGCCTCTGCCCTTACTCCCGGGGGCAGCTCATATCTCAACATTGGTCAGTGCAGGGGTATAACAGTCCAGCTTGTTTGCCTCCATGTGGGTCAACTCCACAGGGCCATCCCAGCCCAGATCTTCCCATCAGATCAGCAGAGGCCTTCACTGTAACATTACAGTTCAATTCCTCTCTGACCATTCTACTGTGTTTTCGTAGATGTGCTTCCCAAGAGCACTCTCAATAAACTTCCTTTGCAAAAATTCTCAATCTGAGTATTTTGCCCAGGGAATGCAACCAGTAACATGGAATATTATTTTAGAAAATGATAATTCTTAGAAAAAAAGGTATATTGCTGTATCTATGTCCCTTTTTATGCAAAACATCCTCACCCAGGGTACTTCAAGCCCCAGGCTACTTCAGAGTAGAATATTGAGCAAGAGGTTGAGGAAGAAAGCTGGATTAAAGTGAATGAGTCTCCTGAGTCAGATGCAAACAGACAAGAGAATTACCTTCAGATTTGAAATCAGGGAAGATCATAGCCACAGTAGGAAAAATGAAGATAATCTGTGAAATACGCATGACAGTGGCACTTAATTAAAGAATTACTTTGTTCATGCTGAGCAGGACTTTATTGGACAAAAACTTTTTGACTCCGTAAGGCTCTGTCAAGCTAAGAAGGGCCAGGGAGGGGAGATGGTAGGAACAAGCTCATTAGTGGATCAGGTGGGTAGGCAGATAGCTGAGTAAGCAAGGACTAAGTAAACAGAGGTCTTTTCTTTGAATTCCTACCTTATGTTTCTTTAGGACAACTTGCATTTTGTAGATCTGCAAAATTTATTTCTGTCTTTAGTAAATTTTAAATATATTTTTTTTCAGATTCCAAATAAATTATAATAGTGTTTCATGTACACTATGTACTGGCCAGTTTTCACTTTTTCAGATTTACTGAGATATTCAGAGCTGGTACTTAGCAAAGTGAAATTGCTTGTGTCTGGTATCCCCAGTCTCTCTCTTGCATGTCCTTCTCCCCTGCTCCCAAAATTAGCTACCCCAAATCCTCCTGCAGTCTCTTTAGTCTCTTCCCCTACTCAAATCTTCCTCTTAAATCAATGCTAATGCTGGTCTTTATTAAAGTATGATTATTTCCCGTATTTTAATTTGATTTGTGGACTAAAAATTTAAGGTGAGAGCTTGATGTTTTAGAGTATTTTAAGGGAAACATTTTCTCCTTTTTACTCGAGTTCGGGTAAGTCAGTCCAAAGATGCACCGAGGGCGGTGTGAGGATGGAGTGAGAAAAAGCACTGGCTGATTTCTTTTCATATCCAGCTCTGAAGCCTTGGGCAGGGCACTTCACCTCTCTAGCTTCATCTATGAACCAAATGAGTAGAACTGGGCGGTTACTAAGTTTCCTCCCTCTAAGATACTATGAGTGTCATGTTATTAAGTCATTAAAAAGTTTTGCTAGAAAGCTTGCTAGGTTTGTGCATATCCAATCCTTAATGATTGTCTTTTGAGGGGAATTGATCATTGTAAAGAAAATGAATTAACATGGCACATGGGATATGGAACATTTAAGCTAAAGATGAGGCTGGTAACATTTTGATAAAATCAATAGATACCTACAAATTAAAAGGCACAAGCTTGATGACAAATAGCATGGGTTTCTATTGACCTAATTTCAGAAAGACCCAGGTGGTGTATAGCACCCATGTTTTCATAAAGGTCAAACAACTCTAGGCACCAGCTATACCTCCAATACTTGGGGTCAGAGCACAAGAATCCTCCTCCCTTTAGCCTTCCACAAAAAGAAGACTCCCAAATTCATAGGCGTTGGATTTACACTATTTCCAGCCTCCTTCCTTCATCCTACCTTCCCAGTGGAGCACATTGCCCTGAAGTTCAATGACAAAGGCGTTAGTCATTAAAGGATAAGGCAAGGGAAGATGCTGTGGATAAGTGAAGAAATGCTGGCTTCAGAGAATCCAAAAACCAAGTCTCTCGGACAACTCAAGAAAATTGTGGTTCAGACTTTCAGCCAAACTTTAGGTAAAAATAAGCCCAAGAGCCATGAGAAATTTTTAGCCATTTCTGACTAAAAATTGACAAAACACGAGCCATCTGCTCTTCAGTATACCCACATTAGAATTACTGGCCAGTTTTTACTTTTTCAGGAGATTTACTGAGATAGTCAGAGCTGGTACTTAGCAAAGTGAAATTGTTTGTGTCTGGTATCCCCAGTCTCTCTCTTGCATGTCCTTCTCCCCTGCTCCCAAAATTAGCTACCCCAAATCCTCCTGCAGTCTCTTTAGTCTCTTCCCCTACTCAAATCTTCCTCTTAAATCAATTCACTTGAAATTCTCAATATTTAATATGTTAATATGTCTGAGAACTCGAAGGTTTATGCACATTTTAACATTGATCAAAGGGCTGAAGATAGATGAGACCCAATTAAGTAGAACAGAATATGAACAGACCATTTTTCAGGGTTGTGAGAGCCCTGAAATTATGTCACATAGACAGTCACCAACTAAATTTATAGACCTTATTTTGATCACTTCTTCTTTCAAACATAATGGAAATTCTGTTTTTGTTTGTTGATTTGTTTTTTAATTAGAGATGTTTTTAGAATCTAGGAAATTTCACAAATAAGAATGAATCCCCATTTGCTGTTTACAAAACACAATGAAAGTGATGGTCTCTGTAGACATATACCGGAGTTGTAGGTCACAGAAATGGAGAGGAAAACACAACAAATTGATCTGTTGGATAAAGTAATAAAATACTAGTAGAGAAGCTATCATTTGGACATGAAATTTAACAGATGCATAGAAAGAACTGAAAACTAAGCTATGAAATGATGTAACAGAATATTCCAACTGCCTGAGACTACTCACAATTTTAAGCTGACTTTAAACATATAGAAGAAAAAAATAGAAAAAAATATTCCCTTGAATAAGCATTAATAAATGGGCTCTTTAGGGAAAATCTCAGAGCAGAAGAGCTGCAACAGTTTAAATTCCCTAATAATACCAGGAGCAATGACAAAGAGTGTAAGACTTCAAATTTATTACAAGTGTTTCCTCGTACTCACATTGAACCTTCTGAGAGGGAATAGCACTCAGTAGGAAAACGACCTTTTTTTCATCTATCCATTGCATAGCCAAAATAGTCATTGCTTGTGGATAGGCAAATCATATGGCTTCTAGAGCCAACCATCAGATCAGACAGAAAATTTGGACAGACCCTACCGAATATTACCAGGCTCAGCCATCGTGCCCAGTACCTTTGATGATCAGCAAAGTTCTACAAAAACAAATGCTTGGCAGCAAGTTGACCAACAGAGTCTTTGACAGATTCACCTCCAAGGTGTAATCTTCTCAGTTACTTGTAAAATCTCTTAGGAAAGCCATAAAACACATTATTACATACTAATAGAAGGTGATATGGTAGATTAACTTTCTAAAATATAAATTTGTTTAACTATAGGAGGAGATTTTGCTGGAAATCAAATTAAGGTAATCATTATTATTTTTTGAATATCTGAAGATACACATTCATCAGTGTTATGCAAATTGTGTTCTACTAAACAGATAATCTATAGAGGAAAACGTAGTTTCCCTGGTCAAATAAGTCTGGGATATAGTCCCCTCTGGGATATTCACCACCCTTATTAGAATATGAATTAGCTCTAGGGATGATTTTTGCTTTTATAAAAAGTTTAAATAATTCAATTTTTTCAACTCAGATATTTGCAAACAAATTTGTCCCACCAAGTTGTTATATATAACCTGGAGATATTTTCAGAACGTGTTCTTTGGTGAACTTGGCAATACAGCATCATTAATGGTAAAATAATATTTTTCCTCAGATAACTATGTCCACTTCATTCGGTCAAAATTTTTTATTTCTCAAGTTAAAATGTTAACCTTTAATTTCCAAGATTTTCATAATTTGAATAAAGAATTATGGTCATAGATTCAAGTTGGAGGCTTCCATGCTAACCCAAAGCTAGAGACTCTTGGGAGAACCGAAGGCCTCAGCACCAGCCCTGCTCTAGACTGATGTACCTGAGTGATGACAACTTCTGGATCCCATTTCCTTAGGCAGAAAACAAAAGGACAGCACCATCCTACCAGGTTAAATAAACCAATTCGGAATAATTTGTGAAAGAATAGAAGCCACTTAAAATGGCTGAAACTCCTCTAGGGACTTGTTGTTAGGAACAGAATTACCACAGTAATTTCTTTCCTCAGACTTCCTCTTTGCTCATTATACTGTAGCTATACACAAATGAATTTGAGAAACAAAGAGAACAAGAATAAAATTTAGCTCAATGATCAATTAATTTTCAAGTACTTCGTAATCTATGATTAATTCAATGGTTCAATGAATTTATTTGTTCTACATCTTTTTGAGCAAATTCTAGTAATTTATTTTTTCTGATTAAAAATTTCAGCTAGCTACTCACTAAATAATAACTAATAAAATTTATTTTTTATAAAATTAAAATAATAATACTCCCTAAAACTTATTTAAAACTGAAGCCCCACAGATATTCATCTTCATATCTACCTTCTGTGCTTAACTTTTCTCCAGGGTACTTTTTACCATCCCAAAATTATATACCTACTTTACTAATACATTTGCTTATGTTCGTGTCTCTCCCAACTATAATATAAGCTCCGTTGGAGTTAAGAACAGACTTACATATTCATGCTTTCTACTTAATCTTAACATCATTTTGTCGGGTGTCCCAAAATGCTGGTATTTTAAGGATTGCTTTAATTATATATCTTAAGATTTGGAATCTTTGAAATTTGTATTATACATAGCAGATACTCAATGTGTGTGTGTGTGTGTGTGTGTGTGTGTGTGTGTGTGTATTTGTATAACGAATAAACTTGAATTATATGAAAAATCAGAGAGAAACCTTTTGTGAAGGCATAGCATGGTGCTCACCCACTCAGATATAGAAAGCCTATTAGTACATTTCCTGGCCTATACCTGTTCATCTCACATAGCATTTGGTAAAGAGGAGTTGCTCAATATATGCTGGTTTCCTTTGTATCAGTCAAAGGAACAGAATTGGCCTCAAGAAGTTCCTATTTCTTAAACATAGATTTTATATTTATATGTTAATTGTAGGACTTAAGAGGGAATAAATATATATGTTTTTAAAAAGACTGTTTATATGACTAGTCAAATTTTATTTTGACCTGAAATAAGTCTCTTATAGAGCCTCATAAATACATGCATAAATTAATCACTGAACCAATCAAATCAGGTCAAGTTCCATTACCTGGTTATTTTACTTAAGAAAATCGGAAGTCAATGAGGTGATTAAATCTTATAGTGAATTCAAAAGGGTATCCACATATATTTACTGGGAATTTGCTTCCAATTATTATTATGCCACTTTGTATGTGAACTCAAGCTAAATTTTTCTATTTATTAAAAGTCAAATTACTGTTCTAATTTGATTTGAAGTAAATAACGCAAGGCATATGTAAAATTAATGTATTTCTAAACACTCTGAACTGAAACACACACAGGTCTGAATGATGCTGATCTGCACATCAGACAGGCCTTGACGCAGACATTTCTTTATCAAGGCTCTCGATTCGATCAGTTTTTCAGATGTGGTCAGATTCTACGTAGTTGATTCACACTAACCAAACTCAGACACCAATTCTGATAATTGGGGAAGATATATGCACTTTGGATAAGACTGAACTATTCCAAAATGAAATGAGTCCAAACCAAAAACATTCATGGTCTTCAGTGATAGCACATTTCTTCGAGGTTCAAGCCACTGGTTCTTTCAGCATCCATATGCATGTTTTACATTTATTGCTGATTAGGCTGAGAAACATCATGCTTTCTAATTGGAACTAAGAGGCATCTCTCTGGTACACAATAACAAAATATTTCATAAAGTGGTCCACTCCCAATTTACTCATTCATTCATTGATTGAACATTACTTATCTGCTATATGGCAGAATTTGTGCCAGGCACTGAAGAAACAGAAGTAAAACATAATCCCTGCTTTAAGAAGGTCACAGTCGGTGGCAGGGTGGGGAGTTGGGTGGGGGAAGGCAGACATATAAAAAGATAAGTTACAATAAGGTGTGACAAATGTTTTGTCAGGGTGCTACAGAAGCGTACTGTAGCTGTGTAGTCTAAACAAGTTCCACTTGTTTCAATTTAAGAGTATTTTGGGCAGAGAGTGAGAAACAAGGGTGAAACTAAACATAAGCTTTACCTTGTACTATTGAAAGGCAGTTTTTGAGGCAAAGAGACCTATTACCCACACATTGTAAATTCAGCTCCAGGAATCATTCTTCCCCTTGGCAAAAAATAACCCAAAGGTAAAAGTGGACCTTACAGCAGACACGCTTATGTTCAGTGTTCTAGGTGTTTGTAACCCAATTGGAAGTCATCATCATCTCTGATACCTCCCACCTTGAACCAGAATTCATACTTTCATGATGAGAGCAAAATTACTTTGTGGAATCAGGCTAATGAATTTTCCAGTCCATCTGTCTTTGACACGAAGGTCTGGTGACACTCTCTGACTACAATGCTATCCAAATCCTCCATGATTTTCCTTAAATGCTGTATGGCATCTAGAAAGATGTGAGGGAAAGAGAATAAAAAGTGATTGTTAGTAAAAGGCCAAGACTTGTGAGTGACACATGGCAGCAGATTTTAAGTGACCATGAGACCAAAGCTCACAATTTGCTCAGACAAAGCCAGCAACCAAGTGCTAGGAGGACTCCAAAGGCAAGGTGTGATGAAATGGTAAAACACATTTCATATTTCAGAATAGATTTGGGTTGAAAACTAAACTTCTGCATATCTTTGTGACCCAGACATAAGCAAATAGTTTCATTCGAAAAGGTGTGGTTCTACACCAAGTTTCTCACCGGGGTCAGCATTTTGAAATTGTTCTCCAAAGAGAACAAGAATGATGTATTACAGAACACAAACACTTTAAAATTCTTATTGGATATAACCTTTTTTTCTTCTTGAGTGTAGCTGGGAAATATGTATCATTATTGTTCGATAACTAAAAAGAACAGAGCAGCAATAATTCTTTTGAATTTCAGAGTTTCAAAGTAACATTTCTCCTTACTATCATTAGATATACTTACTTACTCATCAGCAGACTGTGTCCTCCTTCTAAAATATTACCTTTGTAAGCACAAGAGCTCCCAAAGGAGATTATCAATGGTTATTGACTTCAAACCACTGACACAGCACATGACATTCATCAGTTAAGAAGTAAAGGTTGAGAGACTGGCATGAGGCCAATTTCTCTTCAAAACTTATATTTGTACCCTTTGCTGTCAATTCACTTACATTTACCCCAAGAGATTGACTAGCACTCTTTCTCATAAATTCTCAATAATAATTGGGAGTATAAATTATTTCCCAATTTCTGTCATTTTAAGAATTCTTGATGGTGCTGAATTTCAAGAAAATGTTATGTATTTTTTTGCAAAAGATGGAAAAGTAGTGTTTCTAGTTATTTAAACTTAGCACATTAGTCAAGTTTAAATAACCCTTATATTCTTTGAAGGACAGAAACACTAAGTAAATGGGAAAATATTAATTATGCAATGTTGCATTAAAAATGGAAATTGTTTTAGTTTATCTTCAGAAGGCTAATTTTAAAATTATTTTAATGAATTCTAGGAGGATAAAAGCACAGCATTTTCTCTGCAGCTGTATTAACTCTTCCTAGATATCTGGATTCCATGAAAGCTATTCATCTACATAGCCATATTTGCCTGAAAGTTAGACATTTTGGGCAAAAAAGAAATAAAGATTACTGTATGTAATTAAAAAAAATTCTTCATTTATTCAAGAGACTCCTTTTTTCTTTTCAAAATAACCATCTCTTTGATAAGCTAGGTTTACGAATACAGCTGTTCTCCAAAATGAAATGTTTGATGGAGACAGTCGTCTGAAAACTTCAGAACACAAGACCATCAGTTCCTTGAGGGCAGCAATTTTGTCTTGATTGCCTTTTATTCCATAATCTAGTGTAGTTCCTGGCATGCAGTTGGATGCTCATTAAATATTTGCCAATTACATGAGTCAAAATCATGTTCTTTCTTCATTATTTTAAGCATAATTAATAATAATAGCCAACAGTTACTGAGTGCTTCTTGTTATGTGCCAGGCACTGTGACCACTTAACATATATTAACTCTTTTAAACCTCACAACAATCCTATGAGATCTGGACCATTGTTATTCCCATTTTACGGATGGGGAAACTGAAGCACAGAGAGGAAGATAACTTGCCCAAGATACAAAGCTATTATAGGGTATAACCAGTATTCCAACTAGGCAAAATTGCCCCAGTCTTTTCACATGATCATGACATTATACTCTCTGACCTTTCTGAATTCATAAGATATCAAAAACTGATACAAACTCCAAATATTTTCATTGAAAAGATTTCATGTAGGTCTAGTTTGTTCTTATGATCTTAAAATCATTTAAAAAAAAAGACATTATATATCCTGGAGCTAGATTAAAATAAATAAAATACTAAATCACTCAAAAATAGTATTTTAAAGTTTAAATAGTTTTAAAAATATATTTAGTACATTTATTGTCATTTTGTTTTGTTCTAAAAACAATCAAGTTATTTTGCTTAGCTAGATTATTTTAAAATACCATTTTCTGAAGGCAAACAAAAGCAGAATGCGTTACAGGACTGAGGGAATAAGATGCATTGAAATGTCTATATAAGAGCTAAGGAACGTAAGAGGTTTTGACTTGAATTACATGGGTTTGGTCCACTAATTCACTTAATATATATATTAAGATAAATAAAAAACTAATATTAAGATAAATAAAGGATAAAAAGTACAGTGGAGAACATGGGTCCTTCTGCTTGCAGAGGTCATGACAGACAGCAATGTGAGGTCCCTGAAGTTATGTGGGTGGATGAGATTTTAGTTCCCACCCTTACTCCATTCAGGCTTCCGGTCCTACTGATTGATTTTCATGCGGTGAAGGCTGCCTGCCAGAAGGTGGCTTTTGATGCACTGGAGCCTGAAAGAAAGATGAGGAATACAAGAGACTGTGAGCCATACTGACCCTAACCAGCCCCAAGGAAAGCACTTGAGCCAAATGTGAACAGGGGCTTTCTCTCCATTTCTGGGATGGATGCACTGAGCACTTTTCTGAGGACCCCTGGATTTACAGATTTTGAGGATCATGGACTGGGATTCAGGGCAGGAGCCTTAAAAAAGGAGAAGAAATAGAAAACGCTGTGGATGAGAGTAGCGATTAATGTTTATGGAGCACTGAACACAAGTCAGGCATTCTCCAACTACTCCAAAAGCATCATCTCACTTAATCTGAAAACAATCCCAACTTCCCAGATAACCAGCTGAAGCTTAGAGAAGCAACTTGTCCAAGGTCACATCTAAATGGTGTCACCAGGGTTCGAATCCAGGTAGTTTAGTTCCAGAGCCCACTCTCCTAAAAAGAAAAATCTGGTAGAAGAATGGATTCATGGTGGACATGGATTTTATGAACACACATAAAAATAGTCCTTGGGAACGCCCAAGAATACTTTTAGGGGTAGTGGAGTGGCAGTGATAAGGGGATTTTCTGGGATGCTGAATTCCTGCTTGAGTAGGCGGGACAAGGTCTCAGCAGGATTTGAGTGTAAATTATAACGTGACCTCATTATGATGAGACCTGGGGGTGTTTGGGCAATACATACTTCATGTATTTTATATTTTTGGGAAAAAAGCATGTAGACATTAGCAGAGATTAGTCAGTACTGCTGTACATATACAGTATTTCAGCACTGAATTGGCGAGCCAGATATAAAAGCAAACAATATGATTCATCTAGACTAAGGAACTGGCTTGAAAGAAATGGGACCAACAGTTTATTCAATAAAGCGTTTGTACAAAGATAATGAGAAAAACTAATGTAGAAAGCCCAGTGAAATTCAGTTAGCCATTGACATGAAAAGAAATTAAAGGCTGTAGCTTGTAAATCTGATCAGACAGTGCTCAAAAACTCCCATCTGCAAATCATTTTTTACTTGGGATGCATGTCCCTTAGAGAAAATGTTAAAAAATAGTGATTGGATACTGGGCCAACCCAACTGCAGAAATCTGTTTAAATTATCACGTATCTGAAATACAGTTCCAGAAGTACTTTGAGTCTCACTGCCATGTACAACACTCTGTTTTTCCCCCACACTTTAAATCATTTTTTGGAACAAGGCAGAACCTACATGTAAGTAAGTAAAAGATTTCTGTGGGAAAATGCATTTGAGAATCCAACTCAGTCGTACCCCAAACACATTTCTTTTCCACCTTTTACGCAGTGAGTATGGAGATTCTCCTGCTCATGGGTGAGGGTAGATGAGCTAGTAGGGCAATGACTGAGGGGAGAGTGAAGTATTTTCCTTCGTGTGTTAAAAAGGAGGAAGCAGCCTGCTTAGCCAAGTTGATCAGTCAAGTTTTAAGACTATTGTAATAAGAATATAGAATTGGAAAGAGGCAGATTTTAAGAGGCAGAATATAAGCAACTGAATCAAACTGCCCTATGTAGACTTGGACCTTTTAGTTCTGCAACAGTAAATTAAATAACTAATTTTGTTTATCAGTTTGTTTTGAGTCATCTTATGTGAAAATGAAACGCTCCCACCTAACACAGGAGGCTCTCGGGGGTGTTTAGAAATTGGAGGGTGCTGGGATCTGATGATGGAGTGAAGAATGGGGACAGCTCGAGGAGTGAGAGCAGTATACTTACTGGGTGATAGTCCATCATTCAAATGGCACTTAGAGGCCAGTAAGAGGAGCAATAGAAAGAGCTAAGAAAAGCTACACTCAGTGGCACATGGGTAGTCTCCTTGTTTTTGATCCCTCTTTCCGTTTTTCACCACTGTGGTGCCTCAGGAAAAGCTGGCATTGGAAGGAAAGGAAAACAGGATGAGTTCAGGATTCAGTGTGCTATAGGGAGGGTTTCTGCAAACACAGGAACAAAGTTTGCAGCTGCAGCAGCGAAGTAGATAATGGCTGGTAAGCAAAGTTGCCCTTACAGCTACATTCTTTGCAGATATTTGTATTACAAGGGTGCATAGAATTTGATTATTTGTAATTCAAGGACTGAAAGAAAAAAAAGAGAAAAAAAGGCATATGTCTATTTAGATGGTCATGTTACAAAAAAGGTGACAATAAAGCTTTTCACCTAAACGGCTTAAATATCTAAAGACAACAAGATTTCAAGACCTGGTTTTCAGAAACTTTAATTAGATGACCACATTTTGTGTCACCTACACAGCCCAAAAGTCCTCAGAAAGCATTTGAATTTCACAGACGAGAACCCTTACTTTCCAAAACTCAAGAAAACAAATAAAGATCTAGTCATGGGTTTATTACAATCCAATGGGAAGTCATTAACTATAAGCATGGAAGAAAAAATATCAACAGCACAGATTAATTAAATTTGCAACACTAAGGACAGTTCTATAGCAATTATTTGGGAAGCATTTTCCCAACTACATTGAAGCGGCCTGGGGATAGGTCAGGAATTTCCTCTAAATCTAAGTTTTAGAAATGTCCAGCAAAGAGCAGAAATTTAAGGAAGGATGGAAAATTCTTGAGGACTTCTATAATGAATGATGGCTCAAGAAACAATTAGTACTTAGAGGCAAATGAAACAGGAGTAATCTAAATTTTTAGATAAGGCTTATGTTAAAATAACCTGTGAAGGAATTTTCCAAAACGAGAGAAAGAGTGAAATAGCCAAGAGGAGAGCCTATAAGCATTTTTAAAAAAAAATGCATACAGAAGAATAGAAGAGAAAAACATAACGAAAATTGTATTTTCCAGGATTGCATTTAATAGATTTACCAAATTTACTAATAGAGTTTACTTTTCTAGTAAGAATGGGGACCCTCTGCAATTACACGTTAAATCTGCTCAATATGGAGACAATGCAGAATTTTAAAAAGGGAACATGTAATATGTCTAAAGATGAGAAGTCCATGTGCCTCTGTGTTTAAGTGCTAATTTGATTTGGGAAACTTTTATGCACTTAATAATTACCCCCTTTCTCCTTGTTAATTGGTTCCCTATCCCCACCAGCACCTCCCAACAGAGGAGTAAAATGAATTTCTTTAGCACTATGTTTAGAATTGTTAACACCTCCTATGAAGTTAAACTGTCCTTCACAACAGGAGCAGCTGGAGGAAGGTATAACTTTGGCACTTTTTGGTGGGTGGGGAAGAATCGCTGGCTTAAAATGCAAATATTACTTTATTAAATTTCACACATGGTTTTGGATTAAATAAAACCTAACTGCTAAGCTCACTATACAAATAAATAAAATAGCAGGAAGAGGGCAAACGTATTTATTAGTTACCTGAAAGGAGATAAGGAAGTTGAATGCAAGGTCAGATAGTAGTAATTCCAAAGATTATATTTCCAAAATGTTTAAAAATTACCATAGGTGATGCCAGCAAGATGGCAGAACAGAAGTTTTCTATTGATGTCCCCCCACATGGTATTGATTTTGACAACCACCCCTGGACTGAAATACCTACGTGGGAGTCTAAAAGTTCACCAGAGAAGTTTCAGCACATCATTGGAAAAATAAATCAAGGAATAGACTCCCTGACGAAGATAAAAAGAGCAGTTTCACTTTACCTGTGTCATTCACCTCACTTCCCTCCACTTCAACCTTCCCATGGCCAGCTACCTGAGTGCCCTCCTGCAGACTGAGAATGCAAGCCTTTGCAGATGACTAGAGAGCATGTGCAGAAAGCCAGCCTGACTCTGCAGGATTTGGAGAATACACACAAACGAGCATAAGCATTTCGGGGGCACTGCTTTGGGGAAAACAAACAGGAAGCTAACAGCACTCAGCCTAGATGTCCAGGATCAAGAGAAGGCATACAATCTTAATACTACCCGCCACCCTCCTCCACCTTTCCACAAGAAGAAACAAGAGGGATGGAGAAAGAACCCTTGTGATTATGTTGGACTCACTCCTGTAGTCAAGATAATTTCCCTAGCTCAAGATCCTTAACTCTTTCCATTTAAGGTAACATATTCACAGGTTCCAGGGTCTTGGACGTAGATATCATTGGGGTTCTTTATTTTTCTTACCACAAATAATCATTAAAGGAATTGAAATGTTACATTAGAAAATAATTTACTTTATGCAAAAAAAGACAGTAAAGAAGGAACAGAGAAAATAAAAATATAAAGCATATAGAAAACAAAAAACAAAATGACCGGTGAAAAATCTAACCATATCAATAATAATGTTAAATGTGAATGAATTAAACAAACTGATCAAAACCAGCGAATGTTACACTGGATTTAACCACACACACCCCCCCACACACACACATGACTATATGCTGTCTAGAGCAAGCACACTTTAGATTTTAAAAATACAAATAAATTGAAAGTAAAATGATGGGGAAAGGTAAGATTATGTGAACAGCAACCATAAGAGAGCAGGAATGGCTGTAATAATATCAGACAAATTAAAGTTAAAAAAAATGTTAATAGAGATAAATAATGATACTTTATAATGATAAAAGGATTAATTCATCAGGAAGACATAACACTTATAAACATATATACACCTAAGAACAGAGCCTCAAATACTTAAAGCAAAAATAAACATAATTGAAGGGAGAGATAGATAATTCAACAATAATAGTTGGAGACCTCAACCTGTTTTCAACAATTGATAGAACAATTCAGAAGGTCAACAAGGATATATAAGACTTCAACAACTCTTTAAAGAAACTTTTAAAAGATATAACTGACGTGTAAAGAACAATTCATCCAAAACAGCAGAATTCACCTACTTAAGTACACATGAGACATAATCCAGGATGGATCAGATAATAAGCCATAAAATAAGCTTCAATAAATTTAAAAGGATTGTAATCATACAAAGTGTATGTTTCAACCAGAGTGGAATAAAATTTGAAGTCAGTAACAAGAAAAATTGGGAAATTCAAAATTATGTGGAAATTAAACAACATAAGCTTAAATAAGTCAAAAAACAAATCACAAGGGAAATTAGAAATGTTTTTGAAATTAATGAAAAATGAAACACAACATACCAAATTTAGGAGCTGCAACTTAAGCAATTGTCAGGAAGAAGTTATAGTTGTAAATACCTACGCTACAGAAAAGAAAAGAAAAGAAAAGAAAAGAAATGAAAAGAAAAGAAAAGAAAAGAAAAGAAAAGAAAAGAAAAGAAAAGAAAGGAAAAGAAAAGAAAAGAAAAAGAAAGAAAGAAAGATCTCAACATAAACTTCCATCTTAACTAGAAAAAGAAAACTAAACCCAAAGAAATGAGAAGGAAGAAAATAACAAATTAGAGTAAAATAGAAATGAAATGAAATAGAAAAACAATTCAGAAAATCAATGAAACAATAAGTTGGATTTTGAAAATATTTACAAAATTGACAAATCTTTACCTAAATTGACTAAGGAAAAAAAGAAAAAAGAGCAAGAGAAGACCTATATAACTAAAGTCAGGAATGTAATAGGGACATCACTACCGATCATGCAGAAAGAAAGATTAGAAAGGAATATTAAGAAGAATTGTGTATTGACAAACTTGATAACTTAGATGAAGTGGGCAAATTCCAAGAACACACAAACTACTCAAAACAAACTCAAGATTGAACAGAAAATTTGAATAGACCTACAACAAAGAAATTAAATTTGTAATTTAAAAATTCACCACAAAGAAAAGTCCAGGTCTCTAACTACTCACCAGTAAATTTTAGCCAATATCTAAAGAGGAATTAGTACAAATACTTCACAAACTCTTCTAAAAAAAAAAAAAAAAAAAAAACAGAAGAAGAGGGAACACTTTCAGGGCATTATATGAAGACAATTGCAAAAATAAAAGATTAAAGAAAACCAGATTTATAACTCTTATGAAAATAGATACAAAAATCTTCAACAAAATGCTAGCAAACTGAATCTAGCAACATGAAAAGGATTATACACAATCACCAAGGGAGATTTATTCCAGGAATACAAGGTGGAGTCAACATACAAAGATCAGTAAGTGAAATATATATGGACAAAAACCACATGATCATCTCAACAGATGGAGAAAAATAATTTGACAAATATAGCATGCCCTTTCATGTAAAAAACACTCAACAAATTAGAAATATGAGTAGAAAGGAACTCCCTCAACCTAATTAAGGACATCTACAGAATAACCAGTTATCATCCTCAATGGTGAAAGACTGAAAGCTTTCTCTGTAAAATCAGGAACAATACAAGGATGTCTACTCTTGACACTTCAAGTCAACATAGTACTGGAGTTTCTACCCAGGGAAATAAGGCAAGATAAATACATAAAAGTAATCCAGATTGGAAAGGGAGAAGTAAAATTATCTGTATTTGGAGATGACATGATCTTGTACATAGAAAATTGTAAGAAATACACAAAAATATAATAAATTAGTTCATCAAATTGCAGGACACAAAGTCAATGTACAAACACAATTGTATTTTTATACATTAGAATAAACAATCTGATAATGATGTTAAGAAATCAATTTTATTTACAATGCCATCATAAAATACATAAAATATTTAGGAACAAATTTAACAAAAGATATACAAGATGTACATTGAAAAGTACAAAATATCACAGAAAGAAATTAAAGAAGACCTAAATAAATGGAAAGACACCCAATATTCATGGTTTGGAAGACAATATTAAGATGAAAATACTTTCCAAATTGATCTGTATGTTCAGTGCAATCTCTGTAAAAATCTCAGCTTTTTTTATTTTTGTAAAAATTGACAAACTGATCCTAATATTTATGTGGAATTGGAAGAGACCTAGAATAAACAAAACGACCTTGAAAATGAAGAACATGTTAGAGAACTCATGCTTTAGGAGTTTAAAACTCACTGCAAAGCTTTATAATCAAAGACGACGTGCCATTGGCCTGGGGATAAACATATATATCAACGATACAGAACTGGGAGTCTAGAAATAAACTCTTACATTTATGTTCAACTGATTTTCTGCAAGGATGCCAAGATAATTAAAATAGGCAGGAGGAATCTTTTTAGAGATAATGAAAATATTATAAAATTGTGGGGATGGTTGAACAACTCTGTAACATTACTAAAAATAATTGAATTGTACACTTAAAATAGGTGACTATTTTGCTACGCAAATAGTTCCTCTATGAAGGTATTTAAAAATCAACTGACTTCAAATATAAAAATGTCTTCCTTTTAGATTTAAAAGACAAAGCATAAAGTAACTCATGGATTTTTCAGGTGGAGAAAAGAGGGACGGTTAGACACATCAGACTTTTGATAGTTAAAATCCTATATTCAAATCTTGAAATCTTATTTCAAGATTGAGAAATTGAGGAAGACTGGTTAAATTTTCGTGTGCCAACCAGTTCCAAAACGATTTTGGTCAGTGCCAGCATTCTCTGACAGAGAAAGCCAAGTAGAGAATCACTCAAGACATTGTGGGAAGCAAAAGGCAAAGATTAGAAGCTGGCATTCTTGGTTTGTTTCTGATCAGCACACATTTGGATGTTCAGCTTTTAATACTGAACATTCATTAAATGCAAGCAGCTCACTGGGCCAGAGAGAATCCTGAGCTATTCCTGACCTCCAGCTCTCTGGTCTGAAAAATTGGAGTGAATATCAGTTCATTCTACTTGATGCTGGCTTTAAGAATTTCCCTGAATTTATGAAATTGAAAACAGATATTTGAGTCACTTGACACTATTATTCATCCATAATATGGGCGTGAGTGTTTTCAGTATATTTGTCCTTGAAGTTGAGTAATGTAAAAGTAAATTCCTAGCATATTCTAGAGAGATTCACCTTTTTATGTACCAGATATATTTTATGAGTTTTTTTTTTTTTTTAAATGAAGGGTAAATGATGGTCTCCCACTTTTTAAAATTTTTTATTGGGGAATATTGGGGAACAGTGTGCTTCTCCAGGGCGCAGCTCAGCTCCAAGTCTAGTCGCCGATTTCAATCGTAGTTGCAGGGGGCGCAGCCCACCATACCATGTGAATTGAACCGGCAACCTTGTTGTTAGAGCTCATGCTCTAACCAACTGAGCCATCCGGCCACCCCTCCCGCAGCTCAGCAGCAGCTCGTTGTCTTCAATCTAGTTGTGGAGGGCACAGCTCACTGGCCCATGTGGGAATCGAACCGGCAACCCTGTTGTTCAGAGCTCATGCTCTAACCAACTGAAGCATGTGGCTACATTTTGTGAGTTTGTTTTGATCACCTTATCTCTAAGTCCAACCAACTCTGAGCTTTGTCTAATAGTAGTAGCATCATGTTACCAAAACCTGAAATCATGCTTTTCTGGGATGTTCTGACAGCAGAGTACAAAGAAACAATTTCATGCTGTCAGGGCAATCTGAGGATAATGTGCACAGGCCAGTGAAGGCTGCATAATTGCCCATGTGCTATTTTTAACTTACTCTCATGAGTTAGGCCACTGGCACTGATAAGCCCTTACAACGTGCTCAGATACACATTACAAGTGACTAAGTGTCATGAACTTAGTGACATATCATATCTTAAATTTTGAAGGTTGAGAGTTTCTTCCAAAGTTCTTGCCTATAGTGTTATTTGTTCACTCCCATATCATTCCATTATTTCAAGAGATGACAGAAGAAGGAATACACAGGGAAATCAAGTCACTTAGATCATTGTTAGGTGTCAAGGTCAATACAAGGCAAGTGACTGCCACAGGCTCTATAGATTCACTCTGATTAAAAACAAAAGTGCCTTTATTTTGGCTCTAAACAATTCACTGATATATGACTCTCTGGCACCTACAATATGCATGACAATATTTATTTTCTTCTGAAACTTTCCTCTTATGGCTATTAAAACAGAGCTTCACTTAAATATCAATATAAAGTTCATTATCTGAGAGATAAATTGTCCATGGCATGAAATTACCAATGAGCAAAATTGTTAACATGTTACACTCCTGTGCTCCCAGCCTCTCTAACGCCCTCATTCTGAGAACCTCCTCCTCTGCTACTTCATCTTCTCCCGTCTTTGGGCTGCAGTAATTTCAGACACGAGCCAAGTGGATGAGCCCTTTTAATTTAAGTGTGCATGTGTTCCCTGTTTTCCTGAAATAACTCATAGCTCTGGATAGTGGTGAAAGAAAGAGCGAAAGACTGAAATGCCTAAATGATGTTAGAAGGAAAAGGTCAAAAGTGTTCTGGGGCGGTCTGAAGATCTCTGTCACAACCTAGAGTCTCCTTTACAGCTCCTTAACGCGTCTTAAAATTAGGGATCGATTTGAGTGGTCAGTTTCAGCATAGCAACCTATATTTTACACTGACCCATGTTTCTCTTCAGTGAGCTTATATCAGGCTTTAGAAGACTCTTCAAAGCAGCATTTTTATACTGCGTCGAAGATTGAAAACCACAACTTCCTTGATACGTTGCGGTTCTGAGCTGAAATAAGCTTCCTTGAAGTATGTGGTACTCTAGAAAAGGTTAATTTCAACCGCTCAGGTCATTTAAAGGGTAACTGGACCTGAGTCCAACTCCAGCCTAACAGTGTGGAGTTCCCTATGCATTCTGAAGGCACCTTTTTAAACTTGAATACATGAAGCAATGGAAGGAGAACCAGGACGTCCCTCAGTGTTGGCTGAGGGATATACAGATGGTGCCAAAAAATGTATACACATTTTAAGAAAGGAAAACTGTATCAAAATTGTAGTACTGAATATATACTGATAACAAAAGATGAATACAAATCACGTTTGACTTCTGCAATTACAAGAGGTGCTCAAAGTGGTTACCATCAGAGTCCAGACACTTCTGATTATGGAGAACTACTGCTTGAGCAACAATGACCAAAGTGTCCCCTTGTATACATTTTTTGGCACCCCTGGTGTACACACACACACACACACACACACACACACACACACTCTACAATATTATTCAGCCAACAGAAAGAAGGAAATCCAACTATTTGCAAAAACATGGATGAAACTATGAAACTCAAGGGCATTTTGCTGAATGAACTAAGTCAGACAGAGAAAGATAAATACTATACTAACTCACTTATATGTGGAATCTTAAAAAACTGAATATAGAACAGAAATTAGATTGGTGGTTGCCAGGGGTGAGGGGTGGAATGGTGGTGGGGGAAATTGTTGAAAGTGGTTAACAGGTACAAAATTATAGTTATAAGATGAATAAGTTCTGGGATCTAATGTGCAACCTGATGACTAGTTAACAATATTGTATTGTATATTTGAACGTTGTTCAGAGTAGATTTTGAAGTTCTTACTACACACACACACACACACACACACAATTGTAACTACGTGAAGTGATGGATGCATTAACTAGCTTTGCAATATAGACATGTATTAAATTATTATATTGTACACCTTTTAAAATTGAGATATAACTGTCATACACTGTACGTTTATGATGTACTATGTGTTGATTTGATACATGTATATATTACAACATGATTACCATTGGAGCATTAGCTAAAACCTACATCACGTCACATAATTACGATTTCACATTTTGCGGTGAGAACATTTAAAATCTAGTCTCTTAGCAACTTTGAAGTATATGACACAGTATTGTGAACTATAATCACAACGCTGTCGTTAGACCCCCAGAACTTATTCATCTTCAACTGCAGTATGTATGCTTTGACCAACATCTCCCCAAATCCCTCCACGCCCCAGCCCCTGGCAACTACCAATCGATTCTGTTTCTACGAGTTCAATTTCTTTAGATTCCACATGTAAGTGATATTGTACAGTATTTGTCTTTCTCTGTCTCACTTAGTTCACTTAGCATAATACCCTCAAGGTCCTTCTGTGCTGCTGCAATGGCAAGATTTCACTTCTTTCACTTGGATGAGTAATATTCCATTATATATGTATATATATTCACATATTCTTTATTCATCCATTGATGGACAGTTAGGTTGTTCCCATATCTTGGTTATTGTGAATAATGCTGCAGTATGTAAGAGTGTAGATATCTTTTTGATATACTGTTTTTACTTCCTTTGCTTTGGATATACTTCACAGTGGGATTGCTGGGTCATAAGGTAGTTCTATTTTTAATTTTTTTGAGGAAACTCCATACTGTTTTCCATGGTGGCTGCATCAATTCACATCACCACCAAGAGTGCACAAGGATTCCCTTTTCTCTACAGTCTCATTACTCACCTGATATCTCTGTATTTTCTTTATTTAAAAAAAATTTTTTCATGATAGCCTTTTTAACAAGTGTGGGTGATGTCTCATTATGGTTTTGATTTGCATTCCCCTGATGATCAGTGGTGTTGAGCATCTTTTCATGTGCTTGTCCATTTGTATGTCCCCTTTAGAAAAGTATCTATTCAGTTCCTCTGCCCATTTTTAATTGAATTTTTTGTTGCTGTTATTGAGTTGTATGAACTTTGTATATTTTGGATATCAACACCTTATTAGATATATATGATTTGCAAATATTTTCTCCTGTAATGTAGGTTGTCTTTTTGTTTTATTCATTGTTTCTCTTGCTGTGCAGAAGCTTTTTAGTTTGATCTAGTCCCATTTGATGACTTTTGTTGCTTGTGCTTTGTGATCATACTCAAAAAAGTGTTGCCAAGATCACTGTCAAGGAGTTTTTGCCCTATGTATCCTACTAGGAGTTTTAGGTTTAAGGTCTTTCATTTAGATCCTTAATCCATTTTGAGTTATTTTTTTGTGACAGGTGTAAGAATTTCATTCTTTTGCATCTGCATTTCAAGTTTCTCAGTGCCATGTGTTAAGGAGTCTATGCTTTCCCCATTGTGTATTCTTGGTCCCTTTGTCAAATGTTGGTTGACCAGATATGTGAGGGTTTATTTCTGGGCATTTATTCTGTGCTATCGGTCTATTTGTCTATTTTTAGTCAACACTGTACTGTTTGGAATACTATAGCTTTGTAGTATAGTTTGAAATCAGAAAGTGTGATTCCTCCAGCTTGTTCTCTTTCTCAAGGTTTCTTTGGCTATTCAGAGTCATTTGTGGTTCCACATAAACTTTAGAGTTGTTTTTTGTATGTCTGTGAAAAATGCCATTGGAATTTTGATAGGCATTGTATTTAATCTATAGATGGTGTTCGGTAGTATGGACACTTTAACAATATTTATTCTTCCAATCCATGAACATGAGATATCTTTTCATTTATTTCTTCTTTAATGCCTTTCATCAAAGTCTTATCGTTTTTATTGTACAGATCTTTAACTTCCTTGGTTAATTTATTCCTGTTTTATTGGTTTTGATGCTTTGTGAATAGGATTGTTGTCTTCATTTCTTTTTTAGATACTTTGCTGTACAGAAAGGCAACTGATTTCTGTATGTTGATTTTATATATGGGAACTTTTCTTTATATAGTAGCTACATATAATATTATGTTATATGCAAATAAAGACAATTTTATGTCTTCCTTTCTGATTTGGATAGTTTTTATTTCTTTATTTTGCCTGAATGCATTAGTTAGCACTTCCAATACTATGTTGAATAAGTATGTGAATGTGTGTAATGAGAATTTTAAAGGTCTACTATCTTAGCAACTTTCAAGTATATAATACAGTATTAATTATTGTCACCATACTGTAATTAAATCCCCAGTGCTTATTCACCCTATAACTATAAATTTGTACCCTCTGACCATTCCCTATATCTCACCCCATCCCTTGCTCCTGGCAACCACCAATCTACTCTGTTTCTGTGAGTTCAGTTATTTTAGATTCCACATATAAATTATATTATATAGTTATTTGTCTTTGTCTGTATCCTGCAACTTTACTAAATTTGTTTATTAGTTTTAACAGTTTTGGGTGGAATCTTTAGGGTTTTCTCTATATCAGGTCATGTCAACTGACAACAGAGACAATTTTACTTCTACCTCTCTTATTTGGATGTCTTTTTAATTTTTCTTGCCTGATTGTTCTGCCTAGGACTTCCAATAATATGTGGAACAGGAGTGGTTAGAGTGGGCGTTCTTGTCTTGCTCCTGATCTTAGAGGCATAGTTTCAACCTTTCACCGCTGAGTATGATGTTAGCTATGGCTTGACCTTTATTATGTTGAGGTACATTTCTTCCATACCAATTTGCTGAGTTTTTATCAGGGAAAAATGTTAAATTTTGTCAAATGCGTTTTCTGCATCTACTGAGATGATCATATTTCTCTTTCATTCTATTAATGTGATGTATCGCACATATTGATTTGCATATGTTGAGCCATCCTTTCATCCCAAGGATAAATCCCACTGGATAATGGTGTATATTTTTAATGTACTGTTTAATTTGATTTGCTAGTATTTTGTTAAGAATTTTTATATCTATACTCATCAGGGATATTGGCCTGTAGCTTTTTATCTTCCAATGTCCTATTTGACTTTAGTATCAGGATAATGTTAGCTTAGTAACATGAGTTTGGGGTGTTCCCTCCTGTTCAATTTTTTTGGAAGAGTTTGAGGATTGGCATTAATTCTTCTTTAAATGTTTGTTAAAATTCACTAGTAAAACCATCTCGTCCTGGACAAGCATCAGGATTTTAAAATTTCCCTAGGTAATACTAACATGCAGCCAGGATGAAGAACCACTGAGAGACTTGATGTCTCTATCCAAAATGGGACAGTGCTTCCCTCTACTTCCTTCTTTACCCTAGTGCTCGAGTAATCTTTCTAAAAAACATGTCACTATTGTTCCCCATCACCACAATCCCAAACATGTTCTTTGTTATCTGTCCCTCTAACTCTACCTTTTTTACTTCCCCATCATGTTCCCACACTTGGTAGCCATACTGACCTAAATGGCATTTCTAAGATGAGCCATTCTCCCTCACTTTCATGCCTAATGTTTCATTTCCTCAGACTAGAATACTTACTCCCATTGTTTAAATTATTAACTTTAACTTGACCTTCAAGACTCAGTTTCCCTTAGACAGAAGACTGAGAACGAGAAAGGGAGAAGTGGTCTGTAATTGCATCTAACAGATTCTATCCCATTTATATAAAATAAAAAAAATTCTTAACAAATATCCAAATTACCACCTCTCTCTGCCCCCTCTTTTTTTGGTGCTCAGGCATAGTATAAACAATTCTACTAATAAATGAATCTTACTGCATGGTAACAGTTTGTCTATCATAATTTTATGAGGGTAGGATCAATGTCTAATTCATCTTTTTATCTGTAATACTTATGAGAATCTAAGGTATACAATGGCTATATAAAAATACAACTTTGAATATCAAATGAATGAATGAAGGAAGAATAAAAATGCTAAAATGATTCTCCAAAAGCCTCATTCCACTCCTGGCAAGATCTCTTTCAATCCATGGTTTGCTTCTGTGGCATAATACTGTACCCAGGTTTAGAAGAGGACTTTGAAAGCATTCTGGAAATTAGAATCACGGTGGGGATGGGAGTAGCGTCCTCAAATCTAGAGGTCTCAAGTTATCTATAGCAGTTAAGGATACAGTAAGCTAAAGGCCCAAGTGTCTTTACAAAGGCTAGGATTGTAAACCCAACTTGGAATGGAATATATAGATAATTTTTAAATGTCTCACTGTCTTCTTGGAATTACATACTTTCCACAAGGTATTTCCTGTCATTTTCTGCCTGCCTTTTATAATCAGCCTGAACTTGGGGACCTCATTGTACTCCAATCAACTAGAAAAGCCTGTATCTAGACAGTGTGATCACACCAGGCCCCACAGGAGTCATGGGTACACAATGGAAAATTAATCAGAAAAGTGGTTCTCTATGCTTTCTCTCTTCTGAGTGAATAGCTCCTCTGGGAGCTATAAGCACACAGCTAAAAGCAACCTATGTTAAATAGCGAAGTTTCCTTTAAAATGAGAGGCATTGTGAAGATTTAACAGGCATGATCAGTTCCCATCTTAGTGAATAAGGATGTCCAGTGGACATTTAACTCTAATCATTGAGAGTCAAAGGCCAAAACGCATCTGTCTCTTACGAGGAAAGCCATAGACAAATCATTAGACAAGTTCCACATTTTTAAACCAACATTTCCCAACATTTAATCTATGGATATTGTATTTTTTAACATGTGAAGAATGCTTTCTGTGAACTGCATTTGAGGAAATACTAAGCTAAACTGATTTCTTTAGCGCAGGACATCTGATATGCTAAAGTGCATTATGAATCTGTGAGAAGGGGGTCCAGGACTGAGTACATCTGAAGAGCATTTGACCAAACTGTTTCTTAGGCATTATGACAGAATCAGTGCCCAAAGGAACGTACTTTGGAGAACTCTTATTTAAACTAACACAGAAAATGAGACAATAGCACCTACCCACAATAATTCTCCCATCCATCAGCATCAACATCCCTTCCACTAAAGGACACTGACATAGACTTTACCGCTATTTGCTTTTTCCCGTGAGGCACTCTCTGAGTACCTCTATTCTTTCAAAACCTTCTGCCATCTACTTTCTGTTGAAATAACTTTCACAAGACAAATTTGATGATGTTTTAATTTCACATTTGAAATGAGGCTTGGAATGAAAATCCTCTACCTCTTCCCCCATTGCCAATTTTCTTAAGTTACCAAATTAGAATGTTGTTTTCCCAAATAAACAATGTTTGCTGAGTTTTATTATGAGTAAGCTCTGTGTTATAAACCCCATTGAAAAAGGGAAGGAGGAAGGGAGAGAGAAAGGGAGGGAAGGGAGGGTAGAGAGAGAGAGAGAGACATACATTCTGGGGAAGAAGGTAAAGACCAGTATTCTGTACAGCACTAAGGTGGTGATCTTGGAGCTTTGCTGAGATCAGACTTAGGGAATGTTGGCATTTCCTGGGCAAGTAAGAGGGTGGTTGGGAGATTGAGTGAGAAACCATATAATGGATTCCTTTCAGACTCAAGAGAGACCATAGCAATCATTCCTATTCTCAACTTCCAGACAGGGCATAAGATCAGGGCCCCCTTTAAATGATTCAGGGGATTTATCTATGCTCTTTTCATGGATAAATGGAGAAAAGTTGCCTGGGAGACTGGCAACTAAAATAGCCCAAAACTTTGTCAACTCAGAGGCAAAAACCGTTTTTGCAAATGGACCAAAGACAGTAAAAATAGGAAGGACAGTTCCTTCCAAAATATAAGACACCAAGCCTGGGCACTTGAGTGGCTAGTGGGGTAGCCTTGCACGCATGCATTCATAATAGAGTATGTAAAATGTATTTTTCATTCCTGCAACTTGGATCCCTGCTGCAAACAGCTCGAAGCAGTTTGTTTTTGCTTTTTTCCCTTAACTATAGAAGTATGCCAATTGGGAGATGCCACCCCGGATTAAAATACGGAATCAGTTTACCTGAACCAAGTTGCAAAGTTTATCCCCAGTACTCAACAGTCCTTCCTACAAAGTGAGTAAAGGACATATGAGAGAGAGAGGAAGAGATGAGAAATAGGGAAGGCAGGGGAGAGAAACAAAAGTGAAATGAGAAGGAGCTGGTGGAGGTTTCTTCATAGTAAGTGCTATTGAAAGTGAGGGTGGCTTACCTACAAGTCGCGAGAAGGAAAATACCATGCTATTTATGTTTCTATTTAATTTTAGTTAGAGTTTTTTATTATTATTGTTATTCTAACAGTATGTTGTTACTTTCAAGAAAGACTTCTCATTTCTGTTTATGAAAATGCGTTTCTGGGTACAAGTTAGACACGGACGTCCTGGCCTACGATTTGGGACCTGAGCTTGTATGGCCTCCCAGCGTGGCTTCCTTTACGAGGTCTGGGAGGGTCATTTTTACAACCATCTATTTCACATTAATGCCTCTGTCTTACAGGCATCTCAGGAGAAGAGAAATAGGTGAGAAAGGAATAAAATCTGGTGGATGTTGACCTAATGGGCAGCCAGGGAATTTGGCTCTCCATCCATCTTCACCGGCTTTAGTATACGCTGCAACAAAGAAGTGGGCAGGCGCAAACAGCAAATCTCATTGTACCTTCTCAGACTATGTATCACTGAGTCTGCAAACAACAAATGTGCTCTCAATGTCTTATATCTATATGGAACTTTACAGTTTACAAAGAGCAATATCTATATATCTATACGCACACACATATACACACATATACACGTACATATATACCCACATATAAATATATATTATAAATATTACATATATATTCCCTGCTCCCCTCATTTAATCCTCATAGAAACTCTGGAAAGTAGTGATACTTGTTCCTTATTGTACAGATAAGAAAGGTGGGGCTCAAAGAGGCAAAGTTATCTGTTTAGTGCCAGGGAGACAGTTAAGGGATAAAGCTGCGACAGGAGCTAAGATCCTATGACATCAAGTCTGATGCACTTCACATTTGCATCATTCAGGAGAAACTGAGGCACTGAAAGAGGTTCAGTGATTTGTCCAAGGACACATGGTTAGTTGGAAGCAGAACTCAAACTAAACAGATTACTGTGGAGCGATTAAACCATTTTAGGGAGGGAGAATGGGATTAATCACTAAGCTTTGCTGGGCATTTCCCACTCCATGACACAGCCACCCTTTTGAAGTTAAAAGTAACACAGGCCTTAGAAGAGGAAAAAGAGCAGAAAAGGCAATTGCTCCTTATCTCTTCCCCACAGTTTCTTCACATAGCCTTGAAGAAATTTCTTCTCCGCATTTTAAATATCTCACAGGTAAGGGTGAATAAACACAGTCAGAAGGCTCAAGGTGAAATTGAGTTTCCCCCATGACAGCCTCAAAACCTGTCCCTCCTCACTAGCATCAGAAAGGGGGTGGGACGCCTCAGCCACAGCAGAGGCAGGGGTACTACAGAATTCCCTCAGCCTAACCCTGCGCTGTCAGTCATAGCAGTTGTAATTCACACACATCCATTTCAGCTACTAGAGATAAGTTGTGCGTGTGTGTGTGTGTGTGTGTGTGTGTGTGTGTGTGTGTAGGGGGTGGGGCTGGAAGGCTTCCATTTAATTTATGAGCCTTCATAGATAAACACATTCATAACTAAGGTGCTATTTCCAGGATATGACAAATTTAATTTTGTGGTTGCCAGGTTTCTTTCATTTTTAGGAAAAGTAGTTGCAGTCCTAATTGGAGTTTCCAAATTTAAAGCCAAATCTAAGTTTTTACTCTATTCTTGCTAAAAATGGAATCCTTATCTGTTTGAGGACTGAGGGGAAAACATATAAGCACAATACTCTTTTATACATTTCTATCTCCCCCTATAAATTGGAAACAATGGTACCCACTGTAACTACTGGGGTTGAGGCATCTAAGTATCACTGAATCTTGGCCTTTAGGTGAGATGAGCCCAGAGAAAAGAATCTTAAGACTCCTAGATCTGGAAGCTGGAATAGTTTCATGAGACAGAATTGCCTAACGTCAAAAAGCCCTGTGTGGAACCTTTATTTCTCTGATTTTCAGTTTCTTTATCTGTATAACTGAAGTGATAGTGTCTTCCTTATTATATTGTTGAGATAATTAAAATTATTTATGTTAATTATAGAGATTCCTAAACATTATAAGTATCCAATAAAGTTTGGCTGTTGTTATTAACATCACTATTACATGGCTCCTGTGAGAAGATAGCAAGAATTTACACCCGTAAGAAAAAAATGCACAGTGAAGTTATGACACATAAGAAATAAAAGCAACTGCTTAACTGGAGGATATGTGAGGGGACCATTGTAATTTGATTGATATAAACTCAAAATACCTGTTTTCTATGATTCAGCTCCCCTTACAGCCAAGAATTTAAGGTTTGCTTTAGGCCAGTAAAACATGTGGGTTTGTTATGGATGCTATGCTCGCAGGAAAAGGACTGAGCTCTCTAGAGAGAACTTATTGGTCATTTCTGGGAGCAAGACCAGCTAGACTGTCCACTCAATATCTTCAGGAATGGAAACTGTGGCTTTTAAAGATCTAGTGACTTGGTTTGAGAGGCATTGTGAAGATTTAACAGGCTGTTCCCATGTGAGCTCTGGCCTGGGTTACTGTCCTGTGAAAACACACATGGAACATGGGGAGGGTTGGTCTAAGGTGAATTGCCCAAAGTCACACAAGTAGGTCATATGGTCAAGAATCAATGTCAAGTGCTCTGATTTCAGAACCTATGGAATGATACTGCCACTTGGACTTTTGAGACATGCTTTATGGTTTTGTCCTTTTTTGAAATAGAAAAATATGTGAAAAATAAACTTCTCATGTCGTCATACAGCAGAAAGGGGAAATTGGCAATTATTACCCTATTGTTAATTTTGGGTGCTCTCATGATGCACAAATTACTTTGTAGAATAAGTCTACAGATAATTACTTGTAGGAATCCTCCAGGGATGCTGCTCTGAGTGGCTGAGAATCCCATCAGAAGAGGGCTGAGAACCTGGTATCACTCTGAAGTTTGCTTTCTTCAGTTCAAAGAGTTGCCAAGGAAAGATGGCTCTATTAAGAGTTTCAATCTCTAAACAGAAGCGTGAACTAATCCCAAAGTGTAGAGTTAGACTACTATGCCCAGCACATGGTGTCCCAACAGTGGCAGCATGGCCACCTAACAAAGAGATCCTCTTGATCTTCACATTGTTTGTCATCACTTTATCAAAGTAAAAGGAATCACATCACTTCATCAAAATAAAGGGAATTTTGTTTCGCAAATAATTATTCATGTAAAACACACTATCTCGGTTGCTTATTTATAGTGGGAAATAATTCTAGAATTATTGTATTCCTTCTGCAAGTTCCACTCTTCCTCACCACAACGGCAAAAGAATAGATTTTTCAACACAGATTATCCATGGAAAATTTTTCAATGATTTCCCGTCTTATTTTCTGAAGAATAAGAGAAAAAGAATGTATAAAACTGCATTGATTAAGATCAAACATGAAATATGCAACAGAAGTTTATCACCATTTCAAAACTGACAAAACCAAAGCAGTTTACAAAATGGATTTCAGTTCAGAAAAACCTTGACATTCCCCCACCCCAAACTACTTGAAACTTGTATTCTTCCCCTTCCATGCCAGAGAAAGCACAGGTTTGACAAGGATAAAATGGATCACCTTGCATTTTTCTCTTTGTAGAACAGCAAAGAAAAGTGCCAGCTACAGCATGGTGAGAGCTGGGTGATTGTGACATCTCTCTCTATCCCAGTGTCATACCCATGGACTGGGCCACAGTTTAGGGGGTCTCAAAATTATGGAGTATCAGTAAACGCAGTTTGGCAAACATGCTCCTTATTTCCAGAGACAATGGAGGGATGTTGTGGCAACCTTTGATGGGTTTATGTGGCAAGGACAATATTATCTCCAGAAAGTTACATTCCAGGGCATTGCCTTCCATACCTCTGTGCAAGCTGCTGCCCACTGGCTGGCAAACTCTTGAGTTTCTCAATGCTGGCCTCAGCTCTGATATCTCCGAGGCTAAAGGACATATCTAATTACATCAGATTTCTTTTTTTTCTCTCTGCCATATATCAAGTATGTGTAGCTACTGCTGGTTTTTCCTGGCAGGTCTGCACCCATAAAAAGAACTGCATCTTCACCCCATGAAATTCTATCTCCTCATGAATAAAGCAATTTCTCTTTATAAATATTAGTGCTGCTTCTTGAAATACAGATTATTTGACTGGGAAAGGGAGTCTCAGGTCATGTGCCATAGACCTTTGGGTTCTCCTGGAATCGCGAGAGCATTTTATGAATGAATAGCTTCCATTTCATGTTGCGGTATTTCATTCAGCACTTAAATCTGCCTCTTGCCTTCACAGTCATGTATTGCTTTACAGTCTAATTTCACACTTTCATACTTTCATAGCTCTTCATCTGCAATCATTCAATTATTTACTTTACCCTGATAAAATCCTCAGGAGTCAAGCTCGCATTGTCCTGATTTTCAAGGCAGGAAAATGGAGTGGTGATTTTGCATGTGGATACATTTATGTGTGTATGAGAGGAGAGAAGGAAGCACTATGCTTATTCACAGATTCAATTCAGAACATAGAACTAGACTACATAGGCTTTCACAGATAGATATATCTCTATCTCTATCTCTATCTCTATCTCTATCTCTATCTCTATCTTTATATCTATATATATATAAAATCATGTAGATGGTAAGCTATGGAAATACAGGTTAAAAAAATTATTCCATCTGGCCCGTTACCTTAGAAAATAAAAAAAGACAAATATAGTTATCTGCAAATAAACCTTTGTCCTAAACGTCGTTTATTCTTAATTTTCTTCAAAGATATTGATTGGTGAAGAGCAATTGATAATAAAGTCACTGTAGGATTCTACTGTTCCATCATTGATTCTAATGTGGTTGAAGTTTAGTGGTGTGTTTCTTTTCTCTTTTTGTTTATTTTTATTTTTTGAAATTATAGAGCTAGAACAATATACAATGGTAACTGTATTGCATTTCCAAAAATCACTTGGATTAATAATTCAGTCAGACACCTTCTTTATCTCCCCTCTTATCCTTGAATCCAGACAAATCCTATTGCAATAATTAGACTAATTATGCCTCCATTCTACAATCATTTTGATTTATAAACTTGATTTGTTTTTAATTTCTTGAAAGTATCTTAGGTAAATGTAATTATGTATGATGTGTGATTCAGTATATATTTTAATGTTACTTTTTCTTTGACTTTGGCTCCCCATGACAGGCAAACATTAGCAGCTACTTATGTTGAGTGAGCTGAGTCATGCACAATTAACAGAGAAGCAGCAAGGCTACTCCCAAGGAAGTAAAATGACAGTAGATGACAAAAACCTTGTCAAACAATCCAAAGAAGGGATTTAAAAAAAATGTTACATTGAAAAATGATTAATTGGGTTAACAAATAAAAGCTACTTTTAAAAGGAACTAGATACCCTGACTCCAATTCTATAAAATGATCACCTCTATTTTCATTATCCTATATCTGTATCACCTCTATCTGTACCACCACTACTTTCATTAGGAAGAAAGGAAATGCAGGGAGGGACAGGTCAGAGGTTGAACTATTGAAGGTGGAACTTGAGAATACTAGATCTGGGGCAAAGCTGTAGTCTGTAGAGGGCAGTGGTTATGTCTGGTGGGGAAGCAGAGGAGGGATGAGAGAGGAACGTGTGGAAAGTTACAAAGTACTTGTAATGTTCTAGTTCTTGGGAAGAACAATTGGCTCATGGATAAAAATATATATAATTGACTTCTTACATATATTTTTATTTTACCAAATACTAAATTCCAAATTATATCAGCAGCATCACAACTGACAGAAATGGGAGCTCAGTCTTCTGTTTAACATTTCTACTCCTTATTTATAGTATTATTTTTTATCTGGGATTATAAAGTAAGGGATTCTTGGGAATAAAGAATCTAGGGCAGGGCTAAAATATAGTAGTCTCCCTCTGACTTTCTAATAGAAATAATTGTTCCAAGCAGGTAGAATAGACACTTTACCTGCGTCACCAAGAAGGCCCTTTTGTATAGACTCTTACTCCTTCCTTTCTGTTATTACTTCTGCTAGCCTGTCTCAATGCCAACAATTCTACACATTTTCTAACAAGGGCATTTTCCCCCATCTGTTGCATAGAAGAGCTTTCCATTTGTTGCGTACAACAGTGGAGATCAATAGTTCTCAACAATTCTATTTGAATTCATCTAGAACAGACTTTCCAGTTTGACACCTAGCTGAAGACAAGACTCTTTAGGAATGGAACTTGAGACAGGTAAGCTTTTTGTCTACCCCTTGCAGGCAAGGGACAAATGGAAAGTTTAACAAATGAACCAAAAATTGAGGCATTGCCTTGGAAAGCAATGCTGAATTATGGAATCTAACTGGATTACTCAACTGTCAAGCCAATATGAGTCTTGGGATATGTGGAGAGCAAGATAGCCCCAGATCTTGCAAACTATAGCAAAATTTTGTGGTCATTTTTCATCCCATAGAGTATACTACTGGCCTACATTTAGTAGGCCCATTGTTGAGGACAGATTAAAGCAAAAATATCCCTGCATGTGAAACATAATACTGAGCAACCACAAATAAGGTGGTCAACAAACTTGCTTTAAGAGAACCCTAAAACTCATCTTCAGGACAGCTGGATATTACTGGGCTCAGGAGCAAACGGATCCAGGAATTTTCAGTGGAGCACAAGGGTGGTAGAAGCTGTCTCTTCTATACCAACGTCTTTGAAGCTGCCTCACCATGTTATAGAACATAATGGAACTATTTAATCTTCCCCTCCTGGGTCAGTTAAGACTTGGGGATGAAACCTTGGTTGGATGCCCAAGATCTAGGAACAGGTATGTGAACGATTAGGACTAATTGTCACCCTAGAAGGGGAGCAAGAGAGAAGTAGATTACCATCATAAATAGATAGCTTTAGTGAGGTCATCTGTATCAGTCAGGACCCCAGAAGGAAACAAAATCCAATTCAGATAGCTGAAGAAACTGTAATGAAAGGCATATTTATAGACACAGAGGTACCACTAAAAAACAAAGGATGTTGAGAAGCCCAGAGGCTACCAATAGTTAGAAGTCATTACCAACTCAGGCTTGAAGAAACAAAAGGGAGAAACAGTGCTATGGAAGCTCACTGGAATTGCACCCTTCCTGATTGGATAAACGCTGGATTAATGAAGTGATCTAGCTCCTTCCAGAAATTCAGTCCAAAGCAAGCACCCAACTCCAGCCTCTCTCTCCTCCTGCCCGTCTACTTCCATCAGGGGTCTCCCCTGGGCTGAACTTCACCAGCCATCGACACGGGTGCCTAAGTGATGCAGACCTGGAAAGTTAGCCTCCTGGGGCCCAGAGCAGCGGGATAATGCATAAAGAACAGAACTGAGTTTTGAGGAATGAGGGGTCAGGTGGGGAATAACCAGCACATCATCTAAAATATCCAGTTATCCGGGGTGACAAATGGGGATGAGAATCACCAGGGATGAGTCAAGAACAAGAGCTGACTTCAAAGCATTGGGTGAAGAATTGATCAAATAGAGGAGAGGCAGGCCCTGAAGAGAGTCCCCAAGGAACTGGGACATCAGGAGGAAGGAAACTGTTAGGGAAGGTGGGCATTTGACCACTGATCAGAGCAGATATTAAATAATATCAACCATTACTGACATGGACACAGAGTTTTCACCCTAGCCTCACTAACTTTCCTTCTCAAATTATCTTCTCAAAATCCTCAAAGGGGATATGCTGTTCCCTCTGCCTGCACATACCCCAACCTTCTCACTTTTCTTTCAAACTCAATTAAATATGTCAGGGAACTTCTGACCTTCCTGACGAGATCATCTTCATTCTAACACATGCTCTTACTGAACCATATAATTTCCCTTCACAGCACTTTGCACATTTGCAATTTTACATTTAGTTGTGTGATTCTTCAATTAATGTTTGCTTTCCCCTCATACAATAAATCCTATGAGAATAGGAGTCATGTCTATTTTTGCTCACCATTGCATCTCTAGTGCTTATATATGGTAGGGAAAACAGATATTTTTTTGAGCAAATAATTTTTTTTTTAATCGGAAATAAAAATTCCTAACCCATGGCAGTTGGATGGCTTAGCCAAGGCCTGGCTGCGTAACTTAACAATATGTATGATGGGCCTTTTTATATTGTGCAAAAAGAAAATGTGACATTCCAGATGCACCATGTTAAAGAGAAATTGCATTCGATGCTTGTAAAAACTGGTCAGATTTCATTTGAACCAATGCAGTAGGAGAGAGATACTTATAAGTATAGAACTCAGGTAAGGAAGACTTTATTCAAGAACATTGCAGTATGGATCAGAACTAATTCGGTAGGGGAGAGAGACTGAACTCAATTCTGTTAAAACAAAAGTCAAGAGAGTTTTTAAGTACCAGGGTGACTACTGGAGGACAGTAAGTACTGAAGGATACTGGGGAGAGGATGGTCAATATGATTGGCCATCAGTTTGCTAATTGTCACTGATCATAGTTAGGCACCTACCCTCCCACAAAGACTGGGAAACAGAGGCTTTGTCTTTCCTGATTCCATTTCAAAGGATGTCGCCCAGGTCCTTGAGAAAGACATCCCTGGGTTCTAGAAGACTTACATATCAAAGGGGCCGAGAAATAATTTATAATTGCAAGGGATTTTTTTTTTTTTTTTTTTTTTTTTTTAAGTAAATGCTCTGAGAAAAGAGAGGTCAGGGGCCTATAGTCAGGCAGAAATCTGTCTAAAGTTTAGTCAAGCTGAGGGGAATTGTTTCACTTTTTCAGTTTTTAGGCAATACCACCTATGAGCAGAAAGAATCTCAGAACCAGTTCATGTTCTTATTCAGCATGAGAAGTACCTGGTATGAATGAGTGGGAACAAAAGATTATATGATGATAGCAAAAAGCCCCTTAAAGAAAGAGAATATAATCTGCTTCTGTGGTTTCCAATTACACCCTCTCAGCTATCGCACTGAAAATAGAATCATGCTTGGTAATATGGAAGAGATATCTTGGAAGCAGGAGGTATTTACATTAAATGCCAAGTCAGCAAGTGATGGCACCGGAAAATTATTCCACCCCCTCGTGCTGCCTTCCACCCCAGAGTCTGACGTGCTGACTGCACACCTCCTGCTCCCCAGCTTGGGGATCCCAGGGACTGCAGGGGGTCAGCGGCAAGCCCACAGTTCACTGCTGACCAAGGACAGAGAAAGAAAACCTCAAATCAGGTAACAAAACAGGGAAAGCTTTCAAGGAATCAAGTGCAACTAACGATGTAGGTCATCAGCTGCTCAGACTCTCCTGCAAGAATTGCTGCAGTTAAGAGTTTCCTCTAAAAAATAACCAGTAGGATAAATAAAGTAGCATATTTGACATTGACCTGGAGAAGCAAAACTGGTGTGGATAATGTCCATTGAGTCCACACATCACATTGCCGCTGCCGCTATCGAGAATGTTCTAGAATGTCTAGATATGTGTACTTCAAGTAGAGATGTTTCCCTCAGATGTACCATCACCCCTCCAGGTAGAGGGGCCCCACCCTCTCAGCTCTAGCCCTTCTGCAGTTGCAGTTATTTGCATGATTCTTGCTTTCCATGTGGAGAGAGCAAGCCTATTCATTAGTCTTGGTGCTCTGGGCTTCTGCTTATTTAGACAATTAGCTCCCTGACTCTGGTGAGAAAAGGAAATGAGGACCAGGCTCACTCCCCTCTCCTTCCCTTTCCGCCGTATTTTTTGGAAAATGAACATCTAATTTCTTTTCTCCCCCTGTGTTTTTCCGCAGAGCTCTGGAGATTGACATGGCTGATGATTCAGCAATTTTATGCCCTGGAAAATTTAATGAGGAGAGGGAGACAACACTATTCATTAAGGCCACTTGGCTTCTGTAAAATTGAGGGTCTGCAATGCAGGGTTTGTTTCATTGTGTAGATGACCACCAGCCCCAAAGCAGACCTGGTTCTCCTGAGTGTCTGTGTCTCCTTTGGTTCTCTGTGTGGTTTTGTTTCCCATTCCCTCTTCCTCTAATAGGCAATGAGTTTTTCCTGTCTCCTTGCCTGCTCTGCATTCCTCCAGCTCTGCATGAAGTCCATTAACTCCTTTGACTCCTAGGCCATTCAGAAGTTAACGAGTGAGCTGCAGGGAACGCTGGCTGCCTCAAACCTCACCTCCGCTGACAGCAGGGAGTGTACGGGGCATGCCTTAGCACACAATTAATCCTGCAACTCCAAAATGGACAATTCGTCTTCATGCTTTAGCATTTCCAAAGATTGTAAAGAGACTGCCTCAGCATCTCCTAAAATCCCTTTTGTTTCACTGCCAGCTTTAAAAGATCGTCTTCCCTGGTTGCAAAATTATGCCTGTCATTTTTAATGATTGATGTTATTTGTCATCCCAGAGGATGGTCTCTGGTGAGAATTACAAAGATGTCTTTATGCCAGGAGCCCCGTGTAAATCAGCGAATGGTTTTAGGGCAACCTACGTTGCAGAGCTGAAGTAATTGTGTGGAAAGTTGACCCCAGACTCTAAATAACACTCCCTTCCACATTGCCCCTGACCTATGGCTCATTTGTTTGCATTGCCTCTAACAGAACACGCTTCAGTCGATAGCATGGGAGAACAGTCAGTGAACTAATATCTGATGGCCTTCAGCCCCTGTTATATCAGTAACCAGCTGTGTGACTTATTCCACATCAATTAACTTCTCTGAGCCTCAGTTTCCACAACTGTAAGATGATCTCCATTTTAGCAAAAAGATTCTGTGATTTTGTGGTACATCCTTCATGAGAAACATTTCAATGGTTCACTAACTTATATCCCTTATTACCAGAATGAAAGCTGGCTGAGCACCACAGACTCTAAAAATCTTCACTGTCAGAAACTATACAGTAATACCCTCTGGGAAACTACTCCGTGATCAGTGTAAGTAACTATTCCCTGCCTAGTAAAGGAAGCCTGACAAACACTAATTATCCTCATTAAGTTAATTTGGTTTCCCAGACCTTCCCTGACACCCAGAAATAAAAGTCTAACCCCCAAGCTAGAGTCTTTTTGGAGGAAACTCACAACAAAGTTTCTGGGTCCCAACCTGACATAAGTACCAAAATAATAATTTTTGACTTTTCTTTTATATGATGAGAATGTACAGAGGAAGTGGGTCAGACCTGTGACATTGCTGTACAGGCCTGCCCCAGACATTGTGGGGCCTGGGACAAGCGTACAAATGCAGGTCCCTAGTTTTGGTTAGAGTTGGTGTTCTGGAGGGCTTGGCACTCATCGCTGGGGCCTCTCTCTACCCAGACCTAAAAGCTGCCCTGCGTCTGGGGAACCAGAGTGATTCTTGGTGGGTCACAGTGAGCCAGAGCCTTGTTTCCAAGGGGCTGCTTCACACATACCTGGCATGTTAGTCTGGGTCCTCAAAGAAATAAATGTTATAAACAAACAAACAAGCAAACAGACAGACAGATAAACAAACAGAGACACCTTAAAATGGCATTGGAGTTGCCATCCCAGAGGACCTGCCTTGCCTGTGTTATGCCTCAAACTTTTGGAATGTTAAAACACAGCAAAATAACCTTTGGACTGAGCCTCAAGCATGTCCCAAAGAACTATTTACAAAGATAACAAGAATGCAGATGTTATCAGTACTGGATTGAAAATTAAAAATTGTTTAGAGTTAACGTCACTATGTTAGCTTACCTGCACCAATAGAAATACCTTCCTTCTATTGATGTAATTGCTTCCTTTTCTCATAAATACCTATTGCCTTTGTCTCCCAATCAGGACACTATTTGGGCTTCTGCCTGAATCACTGATTCCTGACTAGCTATTCTTTTTTAATCTCAAATAAATGCTTGCTGCTTCTCACTTTGAAAGGCATTTATACCTTTAGGTTAGCACAAAGACAGCAAGATGGTACTGAATGGGCAAGAAATTTATTAGGGAAGATGCCTGGGAGAGCAAATGAGGAGAAATCAGAAGAGGCCAGGAGACTTTCGAATAGCAGTGCAGGTCTGACTCCAAGGAAAGAGCAAAGGAGGGATGGAAGGAGGGTCTGTAGCATCTTACACTACAGGGCAGTTGTAAGGTAAGTCAGTGAGGCCACTGGGTCATGCTCAAGGCAGTCTCCCATCAAAGGACAGCAGCCTTTCCTAGGACAGCACCTGCCTGAGTGTCTCAACCTCACTCAGTCACTGGCTGGGAGCAGTGTGGAAAGGGTGACATTGGTGTGAAGGCTGTGATAGATTTCAGAGAGCAGCACATGGTGCCAAAGTTCAATTTTACCCCTTGCAGCCACAGATTTGAGTGGCCTCTGTAGTCTGTTTTACTTGCATAAACTTTCTCTCTGCTACTAATTTCAGATGAAGCCATTTCTCAGGATTGCCAAGCCAGCTACTGGTGATGTGTGGTACAAACCCTTTCAGTCTCCAAAGGTTGTCACTGCAACCAAGTGGCAAAGTGCCCACATTTCCAGAAGATGGCTCATCCCTGTTTAGATTACAGGGCTGCCTACTAAAGGCATAAAAACCCAAGGAGGGAATGCCATTGGCCCCACTGGTAGGGTTCTCTTGTTCTACCCACTGTGATATGTCTTCTGTGCCTGTTTAAAAATAAGAGCCCTACTCTTACTGCCAAAACAAACTTAGTGGCTTAAAACCATACCCACTTACTGAAGAACAGCACAGTTCTCTGCATAGGGTCTCACAAGACCAAAATCAAGGTGTCAGACAAACTGGGCCCTTAGCCAGAGGTGATGGGGAAGAACCTACTTTCAGTCTCATTTAGATTATTGTCCAAGTTCAGTTCCTGACATTATAAGGTTGAGGCCCCTTTCCCTTGCTAGCTGTCAGTAGGGAGTTGATTTCAGTTCCTAAAGGCCACCTGCATTCCTTAGCGCATGGTCTCCTCCATTTCCAAAGCTAACAGTTGTACACAAAATCACCCTTATGCTTAAAATTTCTGACTTCTTCTACTGCTAGCCAGAGAAAACTCTGCTTTTAAAGGGCTCATGTGATGAGATTAGGTTCAACCATATAATTCAGGATAATTTCCCTATTTTAAGGACATTAATTAATAATCTTAATTACATTTTCAAAGTCTCTTTTGACAAATAGCATATGCATGGGTGTGGTATCTCATTCACAGTCATAAGGATCAGGGTGGGAAATACTGTTGGGGGATGCAGTTTTAGAATTCTGTCTACCATGGGTACCTGGACCTAAACATCTCCCAAAATTATCTTCCTGTGATAAAAACCTTACGAATATAACTCTTAAAAAACAGATGATAATATTAGACACTTTGAGGCCTCTATCTATGCCTGTCAAAGTGATGGGTAGGAGCTGCTCCAGGAAGCAGATGCCCTGAAGAGGACTGGATTCCCACCAACTCTGTAACTCTGCAAGGAGGTCTAGAGGCATCAGTAAAACCACTCACAGGACACTGCTAAGCAGAGAAAAATGCAAGATAAAGGATATTGGATTACATGCTCAAGATTGCAACTTTAGGGGAATTTAAAGACTACTGTCAGTTTCATAAATAAGGAAAAATCATGATAATTCAAGAATATGGACAACAGTGCAATACTAGCATATCCCCACAACATTAACAGACAGCACACAAACACAAAAGAAAGATTCAATATCTTCAGTAGGTGGACCAGACTCAAACACAATCTACTTATATAAAAATAAAAGGCAATCCAGTGTCGCAATATAACTATGGATTTAAAAGCTACATAGTAGAAAAAAAAATGTATCATGCACTTTTCTTTACTACATACTTTTTAATTTCCTATATAGCTAGAAACAACCATAAGGAAAATTAAAATGAGAATTTAAGGAAATAAAATGTGTATTTTATTGTAAGATATATGACAGTGGCAAATAAATTTAAAAGCTCATGCAGATTCTAATGAAATCAGTGCAATTGGAAAATGATCAGAGGACCCAGACTACTAATATAAAAAGGAAGAAATAAAAAAGACTGATAATCATATGAAAAAAAATTTATCTCACCAGTAACCAAAGTAAAAAGTAGCATAAACACTAAAATACCATTTACTGCCTATCAAATTGGTAACTAAAAACTATACTTACCAGTATTAACAAGGGTGTGAGGAGCAAATGCTCTTATATGATGCTTAACGAAAGGTTCACTGATTAAATCTTCCTATAAAACACGTTTGAAATAAAACCTTAGATGTGTACATACACTTTCTTCCAAAAAACATCACCTCCAGAAATTTGTTATAAGGAAATAATCAGGATGTGTAAATATTTATCTATAAATGTCTTCATCTAAGCATTAGACATTATAGTGAAACATTTGGAAAAACATAAATGTAAAAAATAGGGCATTGGTTAATAAATTATGGCACATTCATATAATACAGCCATGAAAATAATCAAGCTCTAGAAAGATATCAAATGGTGTGGAAATATTGTGGTTCATTATGTATCACAGAAGAAAAGTAATCAGCATGCAAGGGAAAAATATATGTATACATGGTACCATTTTGTAAAATACGATACTCGTACATATATAATGTTATATATGAAAAATAGATTAAAAATGCAACCTGATAATTTTTATTGTTGAGGATTAGTATCATGGAAGATTTTTGTGCTTTTGTGTATTTTTCCAAGTTTTCTATAATGAACGTAATATCAACATAAAAAAATTAACTTTAAAACCAATTAAAAATAAAAGCCCATCTCAATAAAGTTGGAAATGAAGACAAATTATTGGACAGAGAGGAAGATATAAATTCTATACCAGTAACTCGTGGAGGCTAGTTCCTGGGCAGTGGCCTAAAGGCAGTAGGGCTGTGCATGGGGTCCAAGAGGAAGTGACAGTGATGTGTCTGCCGGGGTGGCTAGCCTCAGAGGAACTTGTCCTGGCCATTTCATGGACATCTACCCTAGGAGTTAACTTTGCATTGCCCAACTTCTCCCTGGGGAAAATGTGGTTTGCTCAAATCCTCTTCTCTTCCTGTGTCTCACCATAATAATGAAAGAACAGTGGGAGGCACTTAGAAGGTATGAGATATGAACTCAGGGAATCCAGACTTGTCAACTTGGTCATAATCTGAAGATAACGTGTTCAATGCAGAGCTGTAGAATGGGTGTTCAGAATGTCTGATTTCATATGACTGCATATAAGACAAGAAGTTCTGACAGTCACCTGGGCTACACGTTTTTTTTGTTTGTTTGTTTTTTTAACTGACTGACTAGAAACAATGTCTCCAAACTGCTTGTGAGAAGGTTTGACAGGGGCTCTGGCTGTCTTCTGAATCAGTCTGGACAATATAGGCAAAAGTCTCCTTGCTAATGCTGATAATACTAGAAATAGTAATAGTAAGAATTATCTGTGATTGAATACTTTTAAGGCCAGGAACTATGCTCAGCTCTTCCAAGTATCACATAATTTAATTCTCCTAAAAGTGCTGTAAGTTAAGTACTACTATTGTCCAAAGAAACTCTAAAATGCTCAAATCTATTGCCAGTCTTTTTAAGTGCAAATCCAATATTAAGCCTCTTTCTTTTTATTTGAAAGTTTTCTACTAGCCCCAAAGTTTCTCCTGGCTTATGCTTCCTTGTCTATCTTTTTTTAATGAAGTCACATCAGGCATTTTTACTCAGTGAATCTGTCTTGTCACCCCTACATATTCAACAGGGATGCCTCTGCAATCTCATCTGTTAACTTCTGGGAGACTTGGGCGTCCCAACATGGGTTCACTCTTTTCTTCCTTTTGTCCCTCTGGGGATGTCTCCTACCCTCAGAGCTACTGGAGTGCAGAGCTTGCCCCTGCAGCCGCTACTGCTCCATGACCTCCCTGGGACCCCTGCTCTACCCATCATTCCTTGGTGTTCCTGAAGTTGAAAAACCTTCATGTGGTAAACCATACTGCCTTTACCTCATGCCTCAAGGGGCTGAGTCATCTGTGTTTCGCACAAATGTAGAAGAAAATGTTTCTTGCTAAGACTGAGACATAGACTTCAAGAGTTCCTGGACTAGGAGATGCAGCAGCTCAGATTCCCGTCCTCTTTCCCAGGCACAACACTCTTCCCAGCCAGGCCATTTCCCACACACCTGTCAAGCCAATCAGCTTCTGCAGAGCAGCCTGAATGCTGCTTAGAGCTCCAGTTCAATGATACAGCCAGACTGCACCTCAAATTAGGCTCAGCTAAAAACTTTCTCACCAAAAGTTAAAATGCCTATCTCTTTAAAGCTAAAGGTATACTATTATACATATACAAACACCTGGAGAAAAGGAATGCAGTTCAAGTATCAAATTCTTGCTAGCAATGAAAAATAAACACCATACGAGAGCTAGTTTATTTCATCAATGCTTCCTGTTTCCATTGTCATATTTTATACTTAGTAGCCATCTCACTTTTTATTACATTCACTTGCACTGACATTTATTTTTAATTCAGAGGTATTATTAAAAAGGTAAAAGGACTCTGTGGAAAGGGCATTATATAAATGTTGTGAATTCATCGCTTTGATTCTTCTAAGCAGTAGGTGGCATTGAAAATGGCACTATAATTGAATTTTAATCACTAAAATATTTACCACTATTGCTTTATCCCCTTTTACAACTGAAGAGCAAATGTTATGCAATCATGTGCCTTATTTAATTCAGAATCCACTTAATTGGTGAGTTTGGGGTTTCAAAACACATACAAGAGCATTTAGAATTCTGAGAAAAATTAAGAAAGTTAAAACCACCTTGGGACCTACAGAATACTGATCTAGCTCAGGGGTAGAAATCTATGATCCACCGGCCAAATTGAGCCCACTGTCTGTTTTTGTACAGCCCATGAGGTAAGAGTAATTTTTACATTTTCAAATAGTTGAAAAGAAAGACTATTGCATGACACATAACAATTTATAAAAATTCAAATTTTGGTGTCAATAAAATTTTATAGGGACACAGAAAGGCTCATGTGTTTTCATATTATCTATGGAAGCTTTCACACTATAGCAGCAGAGTTGAATAGTTGTGACAGAGACATATGGTCCACAAAGCAGCAAATATTTACTATCTGGCCCTTTACAGAGATGTTTGCCAATTCCTGATCTGTCTGATTGATTTTTATACTTGCAATTTGACATAAAGAAACAGAAAATATGAACATGTAGATAACATATCTTTCAAAATATTTCAACTTGAAAATGAGGTGAAAGAATATACATATATGTATGAATATATATATATATATACACACACATATGTATTATATATACATATGTATATATATATTCTTTCACCTCATTTTCAAGTTGAAATATACATATATATAAAATGACATTTTATATGTGTATGTGTGTATATATATATACATATGTATTATATATATACATATATATTCTTTCACCTCATTTTCAAGTTGAAATATACATATATAATGACATTTACACTAGATAGCTAATAAGTTCTACATTTTTAGAAAATTTGGCAGAGAGAGAGAAGCAAGGGAAATATATAACAATATTGCAAAGAGTGTCTTCTTTGGATTCTGACGAAAACTGGGAGCAAAACTAGCAATAGGACTTATTAGCTATGTAACTTTAAACACATAGCTTAGCCTCTCTGAATCTGATTTCTCAACTGTGAAATGAAAATCAAAACACCTATCTCATCAAAGTCAAAGTGAGAATTATAAATAACATAACTAAAATGCTGAAATCTACAAACCTTTCCATCACTGAAATCTACAAACCTTTCAGTAAAAAATATATACAGTGCTGTGATTTTGGTTAATCTCCCCCACTAACCCACATTCTTGAGAGAGGTCTTCAGAAAGAAATTTAGATTAAAAGGGTAAGCTTCTGAGTTGGTTACTTGCAATAACATCCAAGGCTTTTTACCATCACCATCCACCCACATGTATAGGCATATATTTCGCTAGGAGCAGTCACCTTGAAGAATATAGGAGGAAAACTTCCAAGGATTTCAGAATCGAAAGAAAAAAGCAAACCAGTGAAAGATACAACCAATGCAAAGCAAAGTGCCCCACAGTTGGCAGGCTGTGAAAGCAATAAAATGGCTAAGATTCTCAGTGCTGGAATTAAAAAGACTAAGTTCAATCTCTGTTACTTACTAAACATATGTCATTAAGGAGCTCAGCTGACGTTCCTCTACTCTATTCCCTCATCTACAAATTAACAGTCATATTTGTACACACCACACTGAAACTTTTGAGGACTGAAAAAGATAAGACGAAATGCTTGAGATGGAGGCTGGCATACAGTAAGCATTTTATTCTTTCATTCATTCCACATACAGTTATGGGCACACCTATACACCAGCACTACGGCCAATGATAGGGAGAAAATAGTGAACAAGAGAGATGTGGTATCTACTCTCATGGATTTTATAACTAATAAGGAAGCAAGTCAATATACTAGTAATTGTACAAGTCAGTCAGTCATAAGTAATTCTATGAAACAAGCAAATAGAGCTGAAACTCATAATGAAAGAGGGGTCTGCATTAGCTGGGACATTCAGGTGAGGCTTCTCTAAAGAGATGACATTTTCCTTAAGGATGAGAAGGATCCAGACGTAGAAAGAGCAAAAGCAAAAGAAAAGACTTCTGTGAACTTTTCCTTGAGAGGAAACTAGGTTGTAGTATGATGAGCAAGGAGAAAGTGATAGAAAATTAAGTCAGAGGGACAGACAGGAGCTAGATGGTACAATACTTTTGAAACCGTCACAAGGAGCGTGGTTTTGTTCTTAATGCAAAGGGAAGTATTTAAATGACTTTAAAAGGGCAGTGACACGATCTGGTTTATACTTTTAAAGGGCTGCTAAGTGAATAGAGGAGAGAGCAAGAAGGGACGCAGGGAGCCATTTTGGGAACTGCAGTAATCCAGGCAAGAGCTGTGTCTTGGCATCTCATGAATTGAGAGCAGAGGAGAGGGTGGAGATAAGGAGTTGGAATGGGCAGGGCCCACTGATGGGTTAAATATGAACGTAGGGAGCAGAAGTGTCAAGAATCACTCCAGGTTTGAGACAGTTTCTCAAATGTGGAAAACTGTGGGGGAAACAGCTTTGAGGATGAAATTAAAGAGTTCCATTTAGACATGTTGCTGGAGTTCACGAACACTTAGAGGTTGGAGGAAGAAAACCATTTACGGTGGCTGAGATAGAAGGAAATTCAAATCGATTTGAGACTAAGTCAAAAAAAGGAGAGGAGAGCACTTCAAAAAGAAGATGGTGGTAAGTTGTGTTAAAAGCTGCCACCATCATTATTTTTATTATAAAGGAAACATTTTTATGGGGCTCAAATGTCCCCTTGACTAATCGGTCATCTCTACTAGTAAAGTTAGCCCCCCTCAATTGGTCTCTATCATATCACCATACTCATTGTATTCAAAGAAAATATTGTATTTAATTATTTATGGCCTGGCTCTTCTACATAAATGTTAGTTCCATAAAGGCAGGGATCCTATCTCTCTTTGCCCTCACAGCATTCTCAGTGCCTAGAAAAGTGCTTGGCACATAATAAATGCTCAATTAATACATACTAAATGAATGAATGTTTGCTGGCTTCCTATTCTTTGCATTATCCGTACCTCCTTCTTTTCTTTTTCTTCATCTATGTTCTTCCCTTGATGGTCTGTTTAAAGTCTCTTGTCAGGCTCATTTAATACATTATATTCAAATGACATTGGACAACATTTATATAATTTGACTCTTTATTCTGCCTTATGAGGATGGTAAAAGAGACATCTCATCTCTGTTTTACAGAGAAGATATCACAATAGTGGAAAGGAAACTAGACTCAGACTCAGGAATCCTGACTTCACATATAGGTTTACACTCTTATTAGCTGTGTAATTCTAAGCAACTTCCTAAGTTGTTCTAAACATCATTTCTCATCTGCAAAACCTGACTTAAAAAGTTTATTATAAGGATAAATGAAATCATACGTATACAGCACAGGGCAAGGCATGTAATAGTGTTAAAGAGCAGGGGTATATTGTGAGTAATAGTATTACATAGCAGTGGTAATAGTAATATTTGGATACAGTATAGAGCGATTTCACATTTAAATGAAAGAGAAATTTGAGCCTTAAAATTGGTATACTGGTGAAATCCTTCAACAATAAACAGTGTTAAAAATGAAAATCTTCTCAAACCTTGATCAGTCACTTGCTTATTATCTGAACTTTGTTCACCACAATGTCGCATTACAAAAGGTTTTGCATACCACTCCTCGGAAGTCTACTTGACCCAGTTCCATGAATTAAAGAGAAGTCACAGTATCTGACATACTATTAGGAAATTAGGCCATATTTGGAGTACACTTGGTGTTTATACTGAACTATCACGAGGCTCAAAATATGCTACCTCACCAATTAATTTAAAATGTTCTGTCTTTTTTCAAAGAAGAACTTGCTACAGCCCTTAAAATTCTTAAAGGAAGATCATAAAGAAAGTTTCTAGATCTTGAAGCAGGACTTACACTAGAGAGAGCAGAGATCATTTTATGAAACCTCTGGGGTCAGAGAGTGGGCCACAGTTTTGAAATGATGCCCATGGGCGTCACCTGGTGGCAAGAATATTACCAAGCAGAATGTACCTGCACCCCAATGGTCCATCACCTCTAGACATCTCTGCAGACAAATTAGTTGATTTTCATACATAGATGTCCATGCTTTAGATCCTAAAACCATAGTTCTTTAGACCAGAACCAGTCTCTCACCCAAAGAGCAGCCATTTATAGAAGTTATTAGTATTCACTGTTGACCTGTGGCTGTATCAATTAGTTCAAAAGGGGTTGCAAAATGGTAATGGTGAGTTTCTACTTTATCACACCTTCTGTGTACATTCACCATCTGTTATTCTTCTGGAATCAAGAGCTTTCCCTCACCAAACTGGGCTGAATTATAATTTAAAAAGTCAGGGTAACTGCTTTATGTTTCCCTTTTCTTTTTCTTTTTTTCCCCCCATCTGAAACGAAATTCCCTGATACCATCCTATAAAATTCTCTCTTGATGAAGAGACTTAGATGCCCCCAGAAGTATAATGAGGGAAAAAACACAAATTAGAATTACTCCTATCACCACTAATCCCACTGTGACAAAATTGTTTACTTCCTTTGAACAAAGGAGATCTGAACACCCAAAGCAATATCATGTAACTAGTTCTGTTGAAAAGGAAATTTATCTGTTTTTCTGGTTTACATCTATAAAATGAATGAGGTGAAGCTAGACATTTGAAACTAAATTATTCCACTCTCAGATTGTGCTGCAACATTTCCACAAGCAAATACATTGTCATTTTAATAGGTGACTTTGTACTGTGAAAGTAAGTTCTCCACAGCAAACATTTGTGTTGAAGATGGTGTATCTAGTTATTATGCATGCAGTAGTAGGCCCCACAAAGACAACAAAGACAACAAAGAACCATTGAACTTTAAGGTAGGTGAATTCAGATTATCCAGCCTAAAAAACAGAAAGAAAAATAATAGAATGAAGAAAAAAGAAGAAATCCTCAAAGATCATCAAACTTACAGACAAGTTTGTAATAGGTGTCTCAAAAGAGAAGAGAAAGGGGCAGAAAGCATATTTGAAGAAGTAATGGGGGTAAAAAAAATACCTCATCAAACTTGATGAAAACCAGTAATCTGTATTTTCAAGAAGATCAACAAACTCCCAAAGTACAAACTCTGAGGAACACAAAATACAAATAAACACATCATAATCAAGCTGTCAAAACCAAAGATAAATAATTTTGAAAATAGTAAGGGAGAAGCTACTCATTAACAGCTGATTTCTCATCAGAAACCATACAGGCCAGAAGGAAGTCAGATGGTATATTCAAAGTGTGGAAAGAGTGTCAACCAATAATTCTATATCCATTGAAACAATTCTTTAAAAACAAAGAAGAAATTAGGACACTCCTAGATAAACAACAAGTGAGAGAATCCATCCATAGAAGACTTCCCTTACAAGAAACACTAAAGGGATTCCTTCAGGCTGAAAGGAAGAACATGTTAATTTGAATTAATATGAAGAAATAAAGAGCAACAGTAAAGGTAACTACATAGATACGTATAAAGTACAGCATAAGTGTTTTGTCCCTCTATCTTGTTTAAAAGACAACTGCATAAAGCAGTAATTTTAGATTTTTTTTATTAGTTTCAGGTGTACAAAACAATGTAACAGTTAGACATTTACACCCCTCACAAAGTGATAACCCTCTCCCCAAACCTATTACCCATCTGACATCACACATAGCTGTTACAATTCCATTGACTATTCCCTATGCTGTACGCCACATCCTGTGACCATATATATATATATATATATATATATATATATATATATATATATATATATATTTATAGTTGGCATTCCATATTATTCAGCTTCAGCTTCAGGTGCACAGTGCAGTGATCAGTCATCTACACTGTCCATGAAGTGGTCTCTCTAATAAGACAAGTGCCCATCTGAAACCCTACAAAATCTTTACAACATTATTGATTATATTCCCCAAACTGTCTTTTGTCTTTTGTATCCCCATGGTAAAGCAGTAATTTTAAATCTAGGCAAACAATGTATAAAGATTCAATGTTTATAAAAATAACAGCACAAAAGAAGAGGAAATGTAGGTATGCAGGAACAAAGTATGTGTACACTATGAAAATTAAGTCACTATTAATTAGAAAAGGTAGGTTCATCATGTGAAAACCAGTCACTATAACACACTACATTAATAGAATGAAGGACAAAAATCATGTAATCATACCAATGGATGCATAAAAACACTTGACAAAAACCAATATCTTTTCATGAGAAAAAAAGAAAAAACTCACCTAGCAATAAGGTAACTTTATCAACCTGATAAAAGACATATATGAAAAACCCACAGCTAACATCATATTTACCAGTGAAAGGCTGAAAACATTCCCTCTTAAATTAGGAATAAGACAAGGATGTCCACTTTTGCCACTTCTGTTCAACATTATATTGAAGGTACTATCAAAGATAATTCAACAAGAAAGAGACATAACAGGCATCCATATTGGAAAGGAAGAAGTAAAACCACATCCATAGATGACATAACCCTGTATATTGAATATCCTAAGGAATCCACTAAAACACTATTATAACTGATGAAAGAATTTAGCAACATTGCAGGACGCAAGATCATTATAAAAAAATCAACTGTATTTCTATATACTAGCAATGAACAAATGAAAATTATATTGAGAAAACAATTCTATTTACAATAACATCAAATAAATTAAATACTTAGGAATAAATTTAACAAAAGAAGTGCAAATCTTGTACACTGAAAACCACAAAACATCACTTAAAGAAATTAAAGAACTAATTAATAGAAAGATATCCCATTGATATATCAGTAGTAATAGTATCAAAATGATAATAATCCCCAAATTGATCTACAGATGCAGCACTATCCTTATCAAAATCTTAGCTGCCTTTTTTAGCTGACAATCTGATCCTAATATTTATATGGAATTGCAAGGGATACAGAATAGCCAATCCTGAAAAGAAAAAACAAAATTGGTAGAGTCACACTTCCTGATTTCAAAACTTACTACGAAGCTACTATCATCAAAACTGTGGTACTGGCAAAGAATAGGCATAGAGATCCATTGAATAGAACTGTGACTCTAGAAATAAACCCATACATTTATGGTCAATTGATTTTTGACAAGGGTGAAAAGACAATTTAATGGGGGAGAGAACAGTTTTTTCAATAAATAGTGCTGTGATAAATGGATACCTACATGCACAAGAATGAAATTTGACCCCTACCATATACCATCCACAAAATGTAGCTAGAAGTTCACAGTCCTAAATGTAAATGCTAAAACTATAACATAAATAATTTCTGGGGATTGTGATATACAGCATGATGACTACAGTTAACAATACTGTATTGTATATTTGAAAAGTCCTAAGAGAGTAAATCTTAAACGTTCTAATCACAAGAAAAAAGTTATAACTATGTGAGGTGATGGATGTTAACTAAACTTATTGTAGTAATCATTTTGCAATATATACATATATAAAGTATTATGTTCTGTGCTTTAAATTATCGCAATATTATATGTCAATTATATCTCAATGAAACTGGAAAAAGAAAAAAAAAGAAAATGAAAATACAACCCACAGAGTAGAAGATAATATTTGCAAAGCATAGATCTGATAAAAGACTAGTATCCAGAATATATTTTTAAAATTCTATGACTCATCAACAAAAATACAGACAAATCAGTTATAAATGGGCAAAGGAGTTGAATAAGCATTTCTTCAAAAAAGATATACAAATGACCAACAAGCACATGAAAAGATGCTTAACTTCATCAGTTACTAGTGAAATGCAAATCAAAACTATAGTAAGATTCCACTTCATTCCCCCACCCCACCCCTCAGGACAGGTATAATAGAAAAGATGGGCAATAACAAATGTTGCCAGAATATGGAGAAATTGGAACCCTTATACGCTGCTGGTGTCAATGTAAAGTGGTACAGCTGCTTTGGAAAACAGTTTGCAGTTGCTTGAAAGTTTAAATATAGAGTCACCATGCGATTCATAATAGCCAAAAAGTAAAAATAATCCAAATATCCATCAAGTGATGAATACATAAGCAAAATGTAGTATACCCATACCATGGACTATTAATATTCAGTCTTAAAGAGGAATGCAATAAACTGTATGGTGTCAGATGGGTACTAGACTTAGGTGGGTGATCACTTCGTAAGTTATATAAATATCTAATCACTATGTGTGTACCTGAAACTAATATACTATTGTATTCAACTGTAATTGAAATATTTTTTTAATTTAAACAAAGGAATGAATTACTGATACATTCTGTAATATCAACAAAACTTGAAAACATGCTAAGTGAAAGAAGCCAGATGCCAAAGGCCATGTACTGTATGATTATGTTTATATGAAATGTCCAAAATAGGGAAATCCATAGAGACAGAACATAGAATAATGGTTGACAGGGAATGGGGGAAGTGGGGCCCATTAGTCTCGGCTAATGGATACAGGGTTTCCTTTCATGGTGATGAAAATGTACTTGAATTAGGGAGTGATGATGATTGAAGAACTGTTTCAATATATTAAAAACAACAGAACTGTACATTTTAAAAAGGTAAATTTATGGTATCTGATTATATCTCAATTTTTTTTATTAGTTTCAGGTGTACAAAACAATCTACTCCCCCAATCTACTACCCTTCTGACATTGTATATGGTTGTTACAATTCCATTGACTTTATTCCCTATGCTGTACACCACATCCTGTGACTATATATATATATATATAATTATAGTTGACAATATTATTCAGCTTCAGCTTCAGGTGGACACTGCAGTGGTCAGGCACCTACACCATCCCTGAAATGGTCTCTCTAATAAGACAAGCGCCCATCTGACAACCTACAAAATCTTTACAACATTATTGATTACATTCTATAATCTAGATCTCAATTTTTTAAGTTTATAAAACTTTGTAATATCAATATTAGGATTATCTTTTTGGATATTTATGGGGAAACTAAGATTATAAAGTTTAACTGACTTACTCTAGGTCTCATTATTAAATGCTTTGGTGGTTAACTCAGATTTTATGCCTCCAAAGCAAGTGTGCAAAACAATATATATGTATATACATATAAGTATCTATATTTATACATAAAAATGCGTATGTTTTGCAGAAGGAGTGACATATTATTCCTTTCATTTCTAGTCAATTAACCCCCATTTAATGAGTTTACTCTGTGCTAGGCACTGAGGATACAGAAAGAAATAAAATAGCCCTTGATACAATAACTTTATACAATTAACCTTAGTATGAATTATTTTAGCTGTTACCTGTGAATGAAACAATGAATACGAGTGTATTCTGCACCTTTAAGTGAGTTCGACCTTCCCACACAAGACCAATCGACACAGATGCCTCATCATGCTATCACAACACCTTTATGTTCCTGATCTGTACTCCTTTTAACACTTTCTTCCACTAACTACAAACTCTTCCTTTGTCCTGGAGTTGATCCTACCTCTGATTCTGGGGGGGGGGGGGGGGGGGAGTCTGTGTGTTCCTGATTTCCCCACATCTCCTGTGTGTCACTAAGGACTTTAACCCAGTTTCTCTACTGCAGCACTATTAATATTTAGGACTCGATGATTATGGGGACTGTTCTGTGCAGGGTAAAATGCTTAGCCACATCTCTGGCCTCTACTCACTAACGGCAGTAGCAACCCCCTTCCCCAGTTGTGAAGAACAAAATGTCTTCAGGTGTTGCTTATGTCCTCCGTGTGTGTGTTGGGGGGGGGGGGCGCGGGGGTAGATCTGCCCTGGTTAAGCACCGCCTGACATACACTATAAGGCTCTTCCTGGCCTGGACTGCTTAGAAGGCTGCCTTTTCTGAACAGCGTCTCTCTAAATCAATATCCAGCAATAACGCACACCCACTTTAGCACCAGACTGCTTATGAAGGGGAGGGTTAAATTAATTAAAAACCTGTTTTCAGTTCTCTTCTTCAAAATGATCTTCTCAGCTCTATCTAGTCACAATAATCTATAGTACGTTGCTTTCTAAAGACTCCTCTCTACCCCCCTCCCCCCCAGAGAAATGCCTCTGATAAATTATTTCAGTTCCTAGATCCAATGTCACCAATAGGTTCCTGTGAAAAAGACGTAGGACAGGTCAGGGAGGGCTTCTCATCATTGGATGTACTTACTGCTCCAGTCCTGATTCTGCTCTTCTCCACTTTTCATACAGCCCAGTGACAAGGCAGCATGAAACTGAGGGAGCTGCCTCACTGAAAAGAATGAAAAGTGGCTAAGAACAGCCGTCAGGCCCTGAGTTTAGGTGTTCTGGGTCTAAATCTGGAATGCAACCAAGGAGCTTTCAATCCACCAGGAGCCATATAAATGTGAGGAACAGACCACAGAGAAATGCCTACAAAGCAAATAGTTGTGGATGAACTATATTGCTTAAAGACTTTCCTATTAGGAGAGGCAACCTATTCAGGATACCTCTGAAGAAAAAAATCTATTGTTACTGCCCTGTGGAGGACCAATTCTTGTTAAACTTGTGAAATGGATTGTACTGGAACTTTCTGTGACACAAACTCTGTTCACCTAGCTTGGGCTAAAAAGGGAACTGAATGGTATGCTGTGTTGGGAAGACCAAGGGGTGGACCAGGTTCAGGCACAGAAGAATACTCAGGTCTCTCCCTCTCTCTCCTTCTTACTTCCATGGTTGCTTCTTCTTAAGGCATATGCTGTCTTCATAGCACAAGTTCTGCCTGATCAGTAATGTGAAGTGTCTTGAGAATCTGACATCATGTATCTAGGATGCAGGTAGCGTCCCGAGAAAAAAGAAAGACAGAAGAGAGCTGCCTCTAACTATCTGTATTAAAAGTCCTCATCTTGTTATTTGAGATAAACTGAACTATGCAGTACTATCATAGACCATTATACATTACCTAATCAAAATCTCTAGCGAATCTCTTCAAACAGAATCAAATTCATATATAACAAGTTCATTTACTAAAATAGAAGACTGAAATATTCTTATTTGCCAATATCTTGAATAAAAAATTTTTTTTGAAGTTTAATCTGACTTATATCCCTAGTCCAAATCCAATCCAGCATGCTCAAAATTTCTACAATATAGTATCAAAATATTATAATGAAAACCTATCATGGACAAACTAGAATCCGATCATCAATGATAGCTTTCAGTTTTACAGGGAGATGTGGTAACAAAGATGTGAAATCTAAACAAAAGAATGGCCCTGGGAAACAGGTCCAAAGGCCTCCCCCTGTGTTATGAAACTATGGATCAGATTGCTGCAGAATCTCATGATTCGAGCAGTTAAGATGGGGCCTAAGTGGCATAGAACTGATGTATTTCCTCCCTCAATCAGGAACTCCACCTGGGATTGGCCTCCTATGTGGGTTTATCCATAGAAACATCTGTGAGTGTCTGGAGAAGACAAAGACATAGACTAAGAAAGAAGTTGGTAACAAGGGAGCCAACTTAGGGGATGTGATTATACATAGCATGCTGGTGGAATTGCTCAGGTGGAAGAAAGTCTACCATTTTATTCCATTTGGAAAACAATTTTCTTCCTTAAGCACAAGACTTGTCATTTTACTCTGAGCCAGCTATCTACAATCAGATTTTTCAGAACAGAGGGTGAAGCAGGATTCTGTGGCTAGGCGTGAGACACCTGCCACTGGCATTGGCACAAGGACGTTTAGTGTGTGGCCTGAAGAGCTGCCCACTAAGCAGTTGAATATTGAAGCCCAGACCATCCAGCTAGAAAACTTCATCTCCTTCCAATTCTCTTAAACAAAGAGACACCTGGGTTCCCCAATAATGCTGACATTTAAAGAAGATCCTGTCTTTTAAAAGTAAGGTCTATTAACCGTGAAAATGATGTCATTCATTTTTATTCTAGAAATATTTGGACACTTATTAATACTTAATAATATTTAATACTTACATATGCCTCCCACAGTATCAGAACTCAGTAAGCATTGGTTAAATCTCAATAAAAAACAATGTGCTTAGACATCATAGAAATGGCAGCATGAGGTGAGCCTCTTGAAATCTCCCCTGGAATTTACAACAAATTGAACAGCTACAATTCCACAAAGGACACCTTGTGCAGCTGACAGGCAAGGCTAAGAGACACACAATTGAAATCATATAAAGGTGGGTAAATTAGGTGAGCTGGGGAGGAGGAAAAGGGGAAGTGCGGAGACAAGGGATGTGCAGGCCGCAGGACGCAGACCGGAACTCCGAGCTCAGAGCTTGCTGCATTCTGGAGCTACCACAGTTGCGGGAGAGGGAGAATTCAGACAGCTAGTGCTCTGCTTATGCCCACAGTCCTGCCTGAGGAATCAGCATATAACACAGCTGAACCCACTGCCATGACAGACATCTCAAAGCAAAGACTGAGGGAAGAAGGGTGAAAATGGTGTTTTAATCCCTTACTGCTGTGCAGAGGACAGAAGGCATAGCCATGGAGCCTAGCCAACTCCTCCCTACCGTCTCAGAGCTCGCCCCACCCCTACCGGCCCAGTGCTAGAAGTGGAAGAGTAGCAGTGCAGATCAAAAAAACAGAATATTTGCAGTTCTGAGAACTGTAGCCTGCAGCCATGGACTTGCAGCCCAACTAGTTCCAGCAAAGGTCAGGGAGCCCTGGGTGCAGGACAGGCTGTGCTGGTGGTCGCCACCATTGCCCAGAGCCATCTCTCACAACCCAACCCACCCTGCCCCACTATTTGAGCAGATCCCTGCTGGGGTAAACAGAGCCACTGAAACACACAGGCCCTGAAACTGGTGCAGGAAGAGCTTTAGAACTTCAGAAGCTCTCCACATCCCCCCAGTGAGGTGCTGCCCTGAGACCCAGGCAACCTGCTCACAGAGGAGAAGCATGCCTTCCAGGGAACCCCCTCCCCCCCATTGTGTGAGAAGCCAGAAAAGTGCAGAGAAAATATAACACTACAGTGTGAGAGAGAATAAAAGGCTTCAGTCAGAGAGAAAATAAAACATTCTACCAACACCTACAGGAAGGCAAAAGAAAGACCTCTTCCTATCAACCTATTGCAGAACCCACTCCTATATGCCTAGGAAGAGAAATAATAATTAATTAATTGTCATGAATAACCAAGGTAACAAGGCAGCTCAGAAAGAAAATGAAAAGTCTCCAGAAAATGAAATAAAAGACATGGAAATATGTGACTTAAATGACAGAGAATTCAACATTGCCATTCTTAAAAAACTCAACAAGATTCAAGAAAACACAGACAGACAGTTTAAGGAACTCTGAAACACAAAGAACAAAATGAACATTTTACCTACGAGATTGAAATTTTAAAAAGAACCAAATAGAATTTCTGGAGATTAATAACTCAATAAAAGAAATGAAGAATGAAATATCCAGCTTAGGTAGTAGAGCTGACCAGATGGAAGAAAGAATCAGTCATATGAAAGATAGAAATTTGGAAATGACACTGGTGGAAGAAGAGAGAGACTTGAGAGTTAAGAGAAATAAAAAAAACTCTACAAGAACTTTCTGACTTCATCAGAAAGAGCAATATAAGAATAATGGACATACCAGAAAGAGAAGAAAGGGAGAAGGGAACAGAGAGTATATTCAAACAAATAGTTGACGAGAACTTCCCAAACTTATGGAAAGAACTGGATCCTCAAATCCAAGAAGCAAACAGAACACCGCAATCCCAACAGGTCTTCTCCAAGGCACATTGTATTGAAGCTGTCAAAAATTAACAACAAAGAAAGAATCCTCAAGGCAGCCAGGGAAAAGAAGACAGTAACCTAGAAAGGAAAACCCATTAGATTATCATCAGATTTTTCAGCAGAAACTCTATAAGCCAGAAGGGAGTGGAATCAAATATTCAAGCTATTAAAAGTGAGAAATTATGAGCCAAGAATAATATATCCAGCAAAGCTATCCTTTAGATATGAAGGAGGAATAAAGACCTTTCCAGACATATAGAAGTTGAGAAATTTTCTAACACATGACCTGCACTATAAGAAATACTGAAGGAGGTTATTCTACCTGAAACAAAAAAGCAAAAGAATACAAAAACATGAGTAGTATTATGAACAGACAGACAGAAGCAGGAAATGGCAACCCCTACACCAAATAGGACATTATACACTTAAACATAACATACAGGGAGGAGGAGGAGGAGGAGGAGGAGGAGGAGGAGAAGAAGAAGAAGAAGAAGAAGAAGAAGAAGAAGAAGAAGAAGAAGAAGAAGAAGAAGAAGAAATACACTTAAAAAGAAAAACCAGAGAAATAATGCAACTTGTTACTGCAGCGCAGAAATCAACTCAGAGTAAATAGGGATAATTTGTGACAACAAAAACATAGAAGGTGAGAGAGTAAAGGTCTGAACCAGCACAAGGGAATGGAGAAGGGAAGTATGCTGAAGAAAATGGAATACTCTAAATATGAATCTTTCTTTACATAAACTAAACAGTAACCACTCAAAAACAAACAAACAAAAAAACCCAGAACTGAAATATATAACATAAAAAAAGAAAAATCAGAGGGAAAAAGACTTATAGAATACCATCACACTGAAATAACAGACAGCAACAAAAAGGCAAAAAAAACAAAGGAGACTCTGTCCTACCAGAAAACCAAAGATAGAATGATAGGAAATCCTCATATAACAATAATCACCCTAAATGTAAATGGACCGAACTCACCAATAAAAAGGCACAGAGTAGCAGATTGGATAAAAAACTAAACCCAACCATATGCTGCCTCCAAGAGACAGATCTCAGCTACAAGGACAAATATAGACTCAAAGTGAAAGGAGGGAAATTGATACTCCAAGCAGATGGTATTAGGAGAAAATCAGGTGTAGCTATACTGGTGTCAAATGAAACAGACTTCAGGATAAAAAACGTAACAAGAGACAAGGATGGACATTTCATAATGATAAAAGGGACTATAAAACAAGAAGACGTAACAGTCATCAATATTTATGCCCCAATCAGGGAGCACTGAAATATACAAAGCACTACTAACAGAACTAAAGGGAGAAATTGACCAAAACACAATTATAGTAGGGAACCTAAATACATCATTGACAGCTATGGATGGATCATTCAAACAGAAAATAAATAAAGAAATATCAGTCCTAAATGACACATGAGATGAAATAGACATAATTGGCATTTATAGAGCATTTTGTCCTAGAACATCAGACTGTGCATTCTTTTCTAGTGTACATGAAACGTTCTCAAGGATAGACCATATATTGGGACATAAAACTAACCTCAGCAAATTTAAGAAGATTAAAATCATACTAAGCATATTCTCTGATCATAAGGCTTTGAAATTGGAAATCAGCTGCAAAAAGGAAGCAGGAAAAACCAGAAATATGTAGAGATTAAATTAAATACTTTTAAAGAACGACTGGGTCAAAGAAGAAATAAAGAGGAGAGATCAAAAGATACACAGAAACAAATGAGAATGAAAATACATCCTACCAAAAACTACCAAAATTTTTGTGATGCAGCAAAAGCAGTTTTAAGAGGGAATTTGTATCATTACACGCCTATCTCAAGAAATAAGAAAAAACCCAGATAAATAACCTTATGTTACACCTTAAAGAATTAGAAAAAGAAGAACAAATGAAACCCAAAGTCAGTAGAAGGAAGGAAATAATAAAAATCAGAGCAGAACTAAATGAAATAGAGAACAAAAGGACAATAGAAAAAAATTAACGCAACAAAGAGCTGGTTCTTTGAAAAGATTAATAAAATTGACAAACCCTTGGCTAGATACACTAAGATAAAAAGAGAAAAGACACAAACAAACAAAATCACAAATGAAAGGGGAAGTTACCATGGATGCCACAGAAATACAAAGGGTCATCCAAGAATACTATATGCCACCAAATGACCTTGAATAAAAGGACATGTTCTTAGAAACATAATCTTCCCAGGCTGAATCACGAAGAATTGGAAAATCTAAATAGACTGATCAACAGTAAAATTGAATCAGTCAGCTGAAACTTTCCAAAAAGCAGAAGTCCAGGACCAAATGGCTTCACTCATGAATTCTACCAAACATTCAAAGAGGATCTAATGCCTGTCCTACTCAAACTCTTCCAAAATATTGAAGAAGAGACAATACTCCCTAACTCATTTTATGATGCCAACATTACCTTGATACCAAAACGTTGTAAGGATAACACAAAAAAAGAAAATTACAGAGCAATATGTCTGACGCATACAGATACAAAAATCCTACACAAAATTCTAGCAAATCAAATGCACCAATGCATTAAAAAGATGATACATCAGGATCAAGTGGGGTTCATCGCAGGGGCCCAAGGATGGTTCAACATATGCAAATCAATCAATGTGATACACCACATAAACAAAATAAAGGAAAAAATTCATATGATTAAATCAATTAATGCAGAAAAGGCGTTTGACAAGATATCACATCCATTTGTGATTAAAACACTTAATAAAATGGGTATAGAAGGAAAATACCTCAACATAATAAAGGCCATATATGACAAACCCTCAGCTAATATCATAATTAATGGTGAAAAACTGAAGCCCTTTGCTCTATGTTCAGAAACACAACAGGGCTGTCCCCATCACCTCTGCATTCCAAAATAGTATTGGAAGTCCTCACCAGAGCAATCAGGCAAGAGAAAGAAATAAAAGGCATTCAGATTGGGAATGAAGAAGTTAAATTGTCACTCTTTGCAGATGACATGATGCTATATATAGAAAACCCTAAGGACTCCACCAAAAAGCTATTAGAAACAATTAATGAATACAGTAAAGTTGCCAGCTACAAAAATCAACATAAAAAAGTCCATTGCATTCCTATACACTAACAATGAAATCTCAGAAAAAGAAATTTAAAAAAAAAATTCCTTTTGCAATTGAAACAAAAAGAATAAAATATCTAGGAATAAACTTAACCAAGGACGTGAAAGACCTATACTCTGAAAACTATAAGACATTTTAAAAAGAAATTGAAGAAGACACAAATAAATGGAAACACATTCTGTGTTCATGGATTGGAATAATCAACATCATTAAAATGGCAATATTACCCAAAATAAAATACAGATTTAATGCAATCCCCATCAAAATAAAATCCCAATGGCATTTTTTAAAGAAAAAGAACAAAAATTCATCAGATTTGTATGGAATCACAAAAGACTCCAAATAGCCAAAGCAATCCTAAGAAAAAAGAACAATACTGGAGGTATCACACTCCCTGACTTCAGCTTGTACTACAGGTCCACAATAATCTAAACAGTATGATATTGGCAGAAACACACACACAAAGACCAATGGAATAGAATTGAGAACCCAGAAATAAACCCACATAAATATGGACAATTTTCGACAAAGAAGCCAAAAATATATGTACAGTAGAGAAAAGACAGCCTCTTCAATAAATGGTGCTGGGAGAATTGGATAGCCATTTGAAACTAGACTAGTTATCTGTCACCGTGTACCAAAATTAACTCAAAATGGATCAAAGACCTAAACATAAGACCTGAAACTGTAAACTGCATAGAAGAAAACATAGGTACTGAACTTATGGACCTCAGGTTCAAAGAGGATTTTGTGAATTTGACTTCAAAGGCAAGAGAAGTAACAGCTAAAATAAATGAATGGGACTATATCAAACTAAAAAGCTTCTGCACAGCAAAAGAAACCATCGACAAAATAAAGAGGCAACCAATCAAATGGGAGATTTTTGCAAATAATGCCTCTGATAAGGGGCTAATATCCAAAATATATAAGGAACTCATACAACTCAATAACAAAAAAACAAACAATCCAATTAAAATATGGGCAGAGGATCTGAAGAGACATTTCTCCAAAGAGGACATACAAATGCCAAGATATTATTTTTAATTAATTTATTGATTAATGAATTAATTATTTTATTGTTTGGACAACTTTAAAGAATGGATTGAAACATGAAGATGGATTAATTTAGCAGTGAAAAAAGTGTTTCATTCCAGGTGAGGACACTGAAATGTGAAGAGATCGAGTCTCTAGTTTGAGCAAAGAGCAAAATCATTACTTTACAAATGACTTATATCTTCTAATAACTCTTTTTTTCTCTTTTGTTGAGGCCCCACTGAATTCTACTGAAGCTATCAAAAATGCATTTCTCAACAGATTGTTTCTCGAAAACCATAAACATACTGTGTAAGAGCCTCCTATTATTAGAATTAAAATAACTATCAAAATAAAATGTTAGACTGTGTAAGAAATACTGTGTTTCCCTGAAAATAAGACCCAACCAGACCATCAGTTCTAATGCATCTTTTGGAGCAAAAACTAATATAAGATCCGGTCATATTTTAATATTAGACCGGGCATAATATAACATAACATAACATAACATAACATAACATAACATAACATAACATAACATAACATAGGGGATAATATAATACAATACAATATAATACAATACAATATAATATAATATAATACTGAATCTTGTATTCATTTTTGCTCCAAAAGACACATTAGAGTTGATGGTCCAACTAGGTCTTATTTTCGGGGAAACATGGTAGTAATTAAAGAGGATCCCCACTGGATGCCATTGATCTTTTACTTGGGATTGAAATCTTTCTGTAGGAAATCATAACCGACATAATAAGTTAACATTTGCATATAAAGTGTCAGCATGCTATGAATATTTAATTTCATATGCTGATTATAAAAAAATAGATTGTAGTATTTTTTAAAGCATTAATATCTACTAATTAGTACTTTGCTATAAATTGCTTGGTTTTAAAATGAAATAAAGTATAGCTTCATATGTATTATTTTTTACTTATAGCTATACATATGTGTGTGTGTTTGTGTGTATATATATATATATATATATATATATATATATAGTCCTAAATTACATATATGCTATAAAGTTTTGTTTATTTTTTACGTGGTTTGGGGGTGTTTCTGATGTTGTTGTTATGGGTTCACATCATAAGCTAGAAATTGGACACGTTGCCATGGAAATAATTTTCTGTATTAGAGTATACAATGTAAATCAACAGCTGTGGTGATAAAACACTGACAGCACAGGGGTGAATTTTTGTTGTCCCTTGTTGTTGTTGTTTATTGGTTTATGGGATTTTGTTTTTTGTTATAAGTTTAGCTTCTTTGCTTTTAGACACTGGAAAGGTTTTATCTAATTCCAATTCCACTGACTTGTTTTAGACACACCTTGCTCCTGCATCTGCTATATTAAATAATTTGTACGGTTAATTTGCAGTAGAGATTTTTTTTCATTCTGGAATGTAAAACTCTTTTTAATTACATACAATATTATATATTATATTATAATATATACATACAATATTGTATTAGTTTCAGGTGTACAACATAGTGATTTGACATGTATATACTTTATGAAGTCATCACCACAAGAAGTCTAGTAATCACCTGTCACAATGTTATTGCAATATTATTGACTATATTTCCTATGGCGTACATGACATCCCCGTGACTTAATAATGTTGTGATTATAAGTTTGTACTTCTTAATTCCCTCACCTTTTTTATCCATCCACCTACCACCCAACCCTTTGGCAACTATCAGTTTGTTCTCTGTACCTATGAGTCTGTTTTGAGACTTAAAAAAAAATCTATTTGAAGACCACGTTAATACATTTATTCATCCAAAAAATATACCTTTTGGGCACCCACATTCAAGGCACTGTTCTGGGCACTTGGGGCATCAGTGGACCAAAAAAAGGCCGCTGGCCTGTTGAGTTTATTTTCTACATACATCATGATAAAAACACTCCATGAACCAGGAGTGTGTTACTTCTGTGCCTACTTTCAACTCTGAGTGAGCAATTATAGCAACCACAGCCTTGATAAGAACATTACAGACATGGGATGAAAGTCTGGATTGCACCACCAGTAAGTTATCTGGACCAGCAAAAATAATAGCTAAGATTGAGAGGAGTTTAAAATAGGTAATAGAGGAAAAACATGATGAAAATCAATTATGTCCTTAGGACAAACTGCAATACACAAGGTTGTAGCTCATCCCTCTAATTCTTTTAATTTTTTTCCTAGAATTTATGATGACTACCATCTTGAAGAAGCTGTGACAAGTTAGAGTAAACAATGTTTGATGCAAATATCAGAACAATGCAAGGGGCGCAACACTAGTGACAAGTGTTCATGTTATGCCCGGAGCCCTTGCAGATCCCTTTATCATTTCTGTCTGCCCGGCTCTGAGCTGGTATGCGATTTTTCCTCCAGGGAGCTACACCTGTGATTCTTCTTTGGCCTACTGTCCTCAGGCTACCAGAGCCACGTGTGCAGAAAGCTGGGAGTATGTGGACTTTACATTCTCACCACCACCACACCCACATTCTTGCTTCCCATCCAGTCCTTTAAGAGTAACAGATGGTGTGGCAGAATGAAAGGATGGCTTTCTTGCCTTGGCTCAGGGCAAATTTTGAGGTATAATTTACACTCCAGTTTCCTTGCAGCATCAGGCTGAAGGTATCCTCCAAAAATTGTTCACTTGCATGGCTTCTTCAGCCTTCTTCTCATGCTGCCCCCATGTCTTTTCTGGTTTCTCCAGAGAGTACTTCTCTTGGACCAGAATCCTTCTCTGAGTCTGTTCCTGGGAAACTAAACCTAAAACATTTTGTTGGAAGCCTTCATAGCACCCTGTACTTCTACTTCATTATTCAACTATGGGCAATTATTTGTTCAAAATTTATCTTCCCTACTAGTGTATAAACTGTGTAAGTCAAGGGACTGTGTTGTCCGCACCTTTGTATCCCTTATTTCTAGACTAGTTTGTGGCACACAGATTCAAATATAGGTTGGATTATAAATGAATGAATGAACAAACCAAGAGAGTCAAGGTTAATTAGTAAAGTTGTGACATGTTCATAATTTTTAAAAAGAAAACAATGTATTGTTTTTAGGTAGACTTAGTGAATTACCCTAAGATAGATAAACAAGCCTTATTACTGAAAAACAGAAGTCTTTAGAATAGAAATGTGCTTGTCAGTGTTCAACCTTTGGGCATTCTTTCTCTGTATTTTCTATTTTGACCACTTTCCTTAATAGAGAAGACCGAATCAAGACAGCAGTCAAGTAGGTACTAATAGCACTTGATACCAAAGTCATCCTAGTCATTCTTCCCCTTAGGTTCCATCCTTCTACCTATGATAAATTGAATGACATTCAGAATATAATTGGAACAATATGAGCAAGACAAAAGCCCAAAATCACCATTGCTGCTGCTTATGTCTGCTTAGTAAGGCCTCAGCAAATGGTTCAGGCCATTAGAGCAGGGAATACATGAGAGAAAATGTGTACATTAATCCACACACAGGAAGCTCTTCAATGGAAGGAAGAGGAACTGACTGATTCTCTTGGTGTGTCTTAATGACACCAAATTGCTGTAAGCAGATTTCCTGAATAAATTTAAGACAAAGAATACAGAAAAAGAAAGAACACATGAAGAAAAGTCAGAGCCAGTTCTATCTGCTAGCCTGCATAGAATATTAACTACCAAACTGAACCAATTTGAATCCTTTGTTTTTAAAAATCTTTTTCCAAGTCCAATTCTTCCTCCATGAGTTGAATATGCTGTATCCAATATAAAAGCCAATTTTGAGTTGTAACGTGGATAAAATGTGTTCATCAATTATGATACTTTGGTTCTAACTTGTACCATCTTCCCTTGGGAGCTAAAGAAACTTTGCGCAAGATAAAAGAAATTAGGGTACCTGCTGTGAGTTGAAGAGAGTCCTGGTGAGGAAAAAGTCAATGTACATTGTCTGCAAACATGTCTTCTTTATAAAAGCCTCATGCTAACATTTTAGAAATTGTTATACCACCTGCGAAAAGAATGAGAACTATGTTTAGCTTTAAATGAAGAGATAATTCCAGTAATATTTAACTCAATAACTAAATCTCTTTAAGTATAAATGAAAATTAACTGTATTAAAAATACAGGATTTATTTAGCCATTAAATGAAGAGCTAATTCCAGTAATATTTAACTCAATAACTAAACCTCTTTAACTATAAATGAAAACTAACTGTATTAAAAATACAGAATTTATTCCAAAGTTTAGATGAAAGGTTTATTCACATAAGCAAAGCAAATGTAAAAAGGAAATAAAACTCCTTAATTCATGGCAGCATTGGAGTTTTGTTTTTGTTTTGTGTTTAGCCTTTAAAAAAATTTATTAAATTTATTGGGGTGATATTGGTTAGTAAAATTATATATGTTTCAAGTGTGTACAATTCTATAATACATCATCCATATATTGCATTTATGTGTTTACCACCAAATGTCAATTCTCCTTCCAACACCATGTATTTGACCCCTTTTACCCTCGTCTACCACCATTCCCGCTTACCCTTTGGTAACAAACAAACTGTTATCTGTGTCTATGAGTTTTTGTTTGTCTTGTTAATTTGTTGCTTTCAGTTTTATAACCCACATATGAGTGAAATCATATGGTACTCAACTTTTTTTGTCTGATTTTTTTTTTGCTTAGCATGGTAATCTTAGGACCCATCCATGTTGTAGCAAATGGCATTATTTCATCCTTTTTATGGCTTAGTATTCCATTGTATATATGTACCACATCTTCTTTATTCAGTCATTTATCAAAAGATAATGCTTCCTGGACCTGGATGTCTACTTCTTTTCCCAGGTTAGGAAAGTTTTCAGCTTTTATTGCTTTAAATAAAGTTTCTGTTTCTTTCTTTCTTCTCCTTCTGAGATCCCCATAATGAGAATGTTTGAGTGCTTGATGTTATCCCAGAGATATCTTAAGCTACCCTTGCTTTGATTAACACGTTGCGTACGGATCACGAGAATCTTGACGAGGGATTTAAACCCCGCCATACGCAACGTGTTAAAAAAAAAAAATGTTTTTGTTGTTTTGTTTGGTTGGTTTCTACCAGTCTGTCTTCCAGGTCGATGATCCATTCTTCTGTATTAGCTAATCTGTTATTGATTCCTTCCAATGTATTTTTCATTTCAGTTATTGTATTCCTCAAGTCTGCTTGGTTGACTCTGCTAGGTCTACTGATAGACTGAATTTCTTAAAGGCAGAGATCTCTTACTCATTTTGCCATGTTTCTTCAGGCACAGGTCCTTGCATTAGAAAGCATTCAATAAAAGATTTAATTCAACTGACAGTTCTATTTTGGAAAGGTCAGAAGGCCCAAAGAAAAGAACATAAGTATCAAAATACCTATTTTTCTCTTTTCAATCAAAGTTCAGCAGAGACCGAAAATAGTCACAAATGTTTACTGCTCCATCAATCTAGAACAAAATACTATGTTTTGCAAAGAATGAGATTAATTCAAAGCCCTATAGTTTTGTCAAAGTTCTTGAAAAAAATTAAATATTAATAATTTAATATACTTTTATTTCAATAAAAAAGTCTTTGATATCAAATATTTAGCTTGCTCCCAAGTATCTGTCACTTAAAATAAACTGAACTACCCAATATTTTCAATCTCTTTCAAATGAAATCTCTAAATACTGTCAGATCCTTCCCCTGTTGAATAGATTGCTTTGTGCAATTCACAATGTATCTATGAAATCCAATTTCTCCATAAAGCCTGTGATCAGACTCTCTAATCTATTTCCCACATTAGCCAGGCTGTTTAATATGGCTTTCAGTCAGAATTATTTGTTCTCTTTAACTTTAAGCTTCTACAGATAGGCACAGGGATCCAATCTGTCTTTCTTAAGCTGTCAATTGTCATTCACATGTAATAACTTTTTTTAGTAGTCATTATCAAATCTTAAATACAGAAAATTCCCTGAGCTACTTCCCTGAGCTAAAAAAGCCTAACTGCATTTCTCAAACCTTTTCTAAAAAGAACCTTCCCAAATATAACAGTTATGCTCCATACAGAAATTTTGGGGAAATGTGATAGATTAGGTTCAGGGAAAATATCTAAACCCAAGAAATGCCTGACATAAAATCTTCCCTGTAAAAATAAAGTCAGACAAATTTAGTCAATATATGACATATTTTTAAATTTAAATTTTCCTAAGATAATAATCTGAAGCATGTTCTACTCTATACCACATATATATATGTATACACATATATGTATAGATGCATCTATATATATATATATATATATATATATACACGCACACACCATATATTTATTTATATATATATCTTTAGTTCTCCTGGAATAAGCATATTTATGAGCTCAAAAAAAGAAGTCAAAGTAAGTCAGCAGCTTACTGTGTTTCCCCAAAAATAAGACCTAGCTGGACAATCAGCTCTAATGCGTCTTTTGGAGCAAAAATTAATATATGACCCGGTCTTATAGTAAAATAAAACTGGGTCTTATACAATATAAGCGGGTATAATTAATATAATATAATGTAATGTAATGTAATATAATATAATGTAATATAATATAATATGACATAATACCGGGTCTTATATTAATTTTTGCTTCAAAAGACGCAGTAGAGCTGATTGTCCAGTTAGGTCTTATTTTTGGGGAAACAGGGTACTTACTACAATTCATCGGTATTCCTCATAATGCGTTCATTTCCTAATTTGGATAAAGATCTTGAGCAATTTTAAGCAATATTCTGCATCATATGCCTCTTTCTGCCTTAAACATTTCTTTTTCTGCATGCTTTGGAATGGCAAAAATTATACAGATTAGGACTAGTCATTCTCCATAATTTTCCGGCAGGTCTAGAGTTCTAAAGTGGGGTAAGGAGCCAGATTTTGATATTTGCTTATTCACTGACATCATCTATAAAATCTGAGCACCCAACATTTATTAACTTCTATACCACACACTAAGAACAAATTTTTAAAAAGTCAAATTGTCATTGCTTCCCAAGGCAAATGGGCCTTTATCCGAAGTAAGGTGCTGGGATAAATTTTTGAGATAGAAGACCCAATACAGACTCTCTCTTACCAAAAAATCCTCATCTTAGATAAAACTGGGTGATCTCGTCATCTGCTCTTTGTTCTAGTTGTTTAGATCTTTGTTGGAAAGGCTTAAAGTTATTTTTTGTGAAATATCTCTAAAGAATTGCTTCCACCCAGTTTCTTTGTGATTCCTCCATTCTCTTTTCACCTACATTCAATCAGCTTTGCCTCTCTTGTCATTTAATATTTAAAAAAAATATTCAAAGGTATTGACCAAACTGTTCCTCAAAAATGCCAATCACTCCCACATTAAAGCTTTTTCATGAGTTATACATGCTGCCTGAAACCATCTCTTATCCCATCTGTAATCTGCTGGTAGCTCAAAAATTTATATTTCAGACTATTGCTGACTATAATAACCACCCAGTCCCCAATTCTATTTTAATGTTCTGAATAGTCATTATAGTTGATGTATTCCTTCTTTGTTTGTTTATTCAGAGGTCCCATTATGAGGACATAAACTGAGAGCAGAGCCCTTGCCTGTCTGTCTCACTTGCTTATCCCTATATCCACAGTACCTAGAACAGTGCCTGAGATATATTGGATGCTCCATAAATATTTGTTGAATGAAAAAATATACATTACTTCAGATATAGTTTAGAATGCAGTCCGCTAAAGTAAGATATCCTTATAACTGAATGATGGGACCCTATTTTGACTTCAATCTGGTCTTGTGGTTGGAAAGATGGGTAAACAGTTGTGAAAAAACAACATATAAACTACAAGATTACTGGCATGTTGCCATGTGAGCATCATCATTTGCTCAGTCTTCAGAACAGAACAATTTTCTTCTGGTCTATATGTAACTTTAAGAAAGACTGTCAACTTGATCATTGGAACTTATCTCCTGAACTGAAAATAACATCACAGCATAAAATTCTGCCCCTGCAGCTGAAATGGCCTGGATGTTTCCTCACCAGCAGCCGGTGCCAGACAACCCTGCACTCCACCAAATAGGCAGCCAGCTGGGGAAGCTGGGATTACTGTCAAAAACCATATAAAGTGTGAAAGATAAAAAGACTAGGTGTTTTGTTTGAAAAGAGGGAGGGGATTCAACCATATTCTTGTACTATATGGAAGGTTTTTCAGACTTTTGAGGATTCAATAGGGAAGCAATTAGTTGGTGATGCATAGATTCCAAAGCAGCAAAAAGGAGGTGGAGAGCAATTGAACATACCTTTATGAAAATCCTTTACCTCTCCCTCCCATGGCTTTGCAGGTGTCCTGCAGTTCAGGATGATCACATCAATATTTATAGCGCACTGCACCAGGATGCCCATGTTCGCCAGCAGGGGCGATTAATATGTGATATCAACACCTATGACAAGACATGTTCTGTCAACAAAGGGGTTTCTACTCTCTCTGTCAGCTGACTACCCAAGCATTTTATTTTGCACAAAAACCATCTATATAACTAGAGCTGAAAGATATATAGATCTTGAACTGCAGTCAATTCTTTAAATAGGTTTCTTCAGCTGGCAGGTGACCTATCTGTGGCCTATCTGTGGAATTCTACTTTTGGTGGGGGATAAGCAAGCATGATAGCAATGGGTCTGAGGGAAGATTTTGCCTGCTATAGTTTTTATAGCATACATTTAGTACTAAGCTATATACAATGGAGAAAAGGGCAGGGTTTCTGTCCTCAATGAACTTTCAAGTGAAAGAAATAATGAATGAATTAATAAATAAAATATTATTCAAAGGAAAATTGAGGTACTGTCACTTTCACTATTCTATTGTAAGTGACTCAATAAGCAAGTTCTAGTCAATCAAGAATCAAAATACTTACGATTTAATACAGAAATTCAAAAATAAATTTAAAAAATATAAGTTGATCATGGAATCCGGGATAAATTCTTTGAGGAATGGGTTTTTTCATATCATTGTCCCTTGCAAACGTAGGCAAAATCTAAGGGACAGTATATACAGACCTCTACTAGATTTTTCCACCACTGAGGCAGCTCACAATAAATAGCATAAAACTTATTTAAATTATGTGAATCTATAAACGTCATGATCAGTCAGATTCATTAGATGTACTAGTCTTTCCCATCCATAGTGGGATGAAAGTTCTGATATTTGATAAATCAAAGCAACTTTTTTTAAATCATATAAAACAAGGTAAAATGGAACCAGGTTTCTATTTTATTTCTTTTTTTTAAGGAGGGCGCAACTCACAGGGCCCATGTGGGGATCGAACGGGCAACTTTGGTTTTACCAGCACCACGGTTTAACCAACTGAGCTAACCTGCCACCCCTAGGTTTGTATTTCTTTAAAAAAAAATAATAATCCCTGGTTATTTTTCTCAGGAACCTGTTCTACCTTATCCTGGAAAGAAATCATGTAAGAAGGGTTCTGGGAAAGTTTGGGACTGGAAACTTAATATATTTTTAACAAGTTACCCTCTCAACTAAGTATTTCTTCTCACAGTCTGGAAGCAGGTATCCTTTACTCCCATATCATTTTAAGATTAAATGTTACTGAGATTCCTCCTCACTAGGATTTCAAAAGAGACACTTAAGAAAATCAAGGGATTCTTTCAATATGCCAAAATGCCTTTTCTCAGAAACATTCTTTGTCATCAAGGAAAGTGACTCTGGGAAGCCATGATGAAGGATGGCCATGAGGCAATGTTCTCAGCAGAAAAAGCGAATGGAAGTAATTCCCCGACCTCTTTTTCACGTTCAAAATAAACTACCCATCCTTTAGTACTGTGAATTTTCCCCTGTGTAAGTACTGCTCGAAACCTGGATGACTGTTCTATCCTGAATAATTTCAGTGTACTCGACTGTTCATGGACTAGATTCTTTGGCTTCTCATTGCCTGCTACATGGCAAGCTTTACTTTGTACTCCCCATTTCTTATAAAAAATATAACTGAATTATAATGGATGCTGGTTGACCAAGAACTTTCAATTTATCTTCTCTCAGTGCCTACAAATCAATTTAAAAACATTATTTCTGTTACCACTAGATGGAGGTACACATTTTTGAAGTGCTTAATAAATGTTCCCTATTTGCATTTCCTGAAGGGTAACAATACACAGTAACACATACTATTATTGTGTTCTCACATGCCTACAAATCCTACTTCCTTGGATAACGCTGAATCTGTGTACTGTTTCAACTCATGTTAAGAGGATCTTTCTCTCTCTGATATTGTTCCACTTCTCTGCAGGAATATCTATCTATCAATTATCTATCTATCTATCTATCTATCTATCTATCTATCTATCTATCTATCATCTATCGAGAAAGAGGTCTAAGAGAGACCAAAGCCTAAAACTCACGCATTTTTATATCAGCTATTGTAATATACACATACATTATAGGTTGGAAGGTTGTTAATAATGAAATAAATACTTTTCTGACTTGGCCATAGTCAGAGAACATTTGTTGTATATTATTTTATTTGGAAAGATGTTAATATTTGACAAAATGTAATAATGTTAGTTGAAATTGAGATTGAAGGGATACATAACAGGCAAAAGCAGACTCAGAGCAAAAGTGTCCCGTTTCTGCTCCTGTTTGTTTGATACAGGCTCCTTGGGTTTTCTTGCCCACCACTCCCTACAGAAATCTACTTTCAAAATGCATCTGGTAGTCTTATGCACAGTGACATGTAAATGATACCTACGTGCTCTGTTACCTGACACAGAGAAATTGTTTTTAAATAGGGCCTACAATATTAAGCTTCAGTTAAGTTTTAACAAAGAATATTCACATATTATCAAATTGGTGGAGAGGACTGGAATAGGTTTTCTCTTGATCCTTGAAATCACTCACAAAGGAGGAAAGCCAGCCCATACTGAAATGCAGGAAGATTCTGATTGATTTTCTATTTCTTCACAGTGGCATTTGGTTCAATGCAGAAAGGTTGTCTCTGGGGTTGAGATGATTTAGAGAAGGGTAGTTAATCTGCACGATTTCTCAGCATGAGGTGGCAGCTGCCAAGAGAAAACGCACTGACTGCAGTCCTTCAAGAAGAGAAAGACGTGAGTCCTTGGGGCCAGACATTTTTTTCCAAGAAGGGATAAAACTGAAATGGGGTGAGTACTGTGAATAAACAAAATGGGGAATGGAAATCAAAGAAAGACTGGTATCCCTTAGAGAGCTGTAGGAGAACTTACTTATTCACATTAACGTCCCCCAAAGTCTTAGGCTCTGAAGAAACTGAAAGTCACATTATAAGGAGTTAGAACAATAACAACAAGAAAAAAAGTGGAGCATTATCAAGAGGAGTTCTCAGTAGTTACTCTATCTCCGAATATTTGGAATGATTAATTGTGTTTTCCTCTTCATCTAATCCAGGCTACTCATTTAGGAAACATTACCAAGTTTCCAGAAAGAGAATCCCACCTGCAAATGAAAACTTGCAGTTTTGCCAAATTTATTACCTAAAAATTTCTGGTACTCTGATCCTCTAAGGAGAAGCCTTTCACTACAGATAGATGCCTGCCTCTGATTAGAAATTCTATGGCAAGAAGGAAAAGAGAATATGCAGATCCAGTGGGTCTTTTTCCAATTTGCTAGGAAAATGTAAATGCCTACCCACTGAATTTAACCCAGCACTAGTCCTATATTTACCATTCAATTGTTCTTGTTTTGTACGGTTTATTATTACTTTATCAATTATCAACAATTTGTTTCATAGGTTCTGGCCTCTTTTCTTATAGCCAATGTTTCATAAAACAGAGAAGCTTCTGGGAGACGTGTACAACCATTCACCTGAGACTCAGAGCTCCCCATGAGCACTGGCATAACTGATCACATGAAAGGCTGTGAGTTTATGGAAGCACAGAAAATAGCATGTTAATACGTACTTTATATATGCCATAGGTTTTCCCAGGGAAATAGGATAATAGTGAAATTTGCCAGTATAACTATATTTTATTTATTTATTTTTAATAGCAAAATGAGATTTTTTCCTAACTTTTATTTATTTTTTATATTAGTTTCTGGTTTATAAAACAACATAATGATTAGACATTTACACCACTCACAAAGTGATAACCCCCAAATCTACTACCCCTCTGATATCATATAAAGCTGTTACAATACCACTGACTATATTTCCTATGCTGTGCTTTATATCTCGTGACTATATATATATGTATACACACACACACACACACACACACACACACGCACACATATTTCATTATAGTTCACATTCAATACTATTACTTCAGCTTCAAGTGTAGTGCAGTGGTCAGACATCTACACTGTCTATAAAGTGATCCCCCTGATAAGTCCAGTGCCCATCTGGCTCCCTACATACTCTTTACAAAATTATTGATTACATTCCCTATACTGTATCTCACATACCCATATATAACTATATTTTATTAATTCATGTTTTCAATAAAAGTTGAATGAGCACCTGCAAAGGGCAGGTGTCAAAAACAAAATAGTCAGAGGCCTCCTAGAGAACAAAATCCAGTATGAGGGATACCCAAAGATATTATAAGATAAATTACTTATAACATGAATGAGTACAATTAGGGAAAAGTAAAGCATATTATGAGAAGTTATAGCAGAAGGAACTAATTTAGTTTTGGGGAGCCATTTAAGGCATCTCTAGAAGTTGACCCTCAAGGTGAGACTATTTAAATGACCAAGAGTTAGTCAGACAAAGAAGTGGGTTTAGGCAGGAGGAATAGCATGTGCTAGGGCTCTGAGGCAAACAGCTTGTATAGTTGATAAACCAAACCTTCACTCACTTAGGAGATGATGTCCCTCTCCTTTTGGATCTTGCCTATAGACAAGTGGTTGCTGTTCAGGAGGGTCCAAACAGGAAACAGATGTCATAGTCAAATTAGAATGATTTATGAAAGTTTAGAATATATAAACATGTAGGCAAGTTATAAGGGCACATAAAGGATTTTGCAGTTAATCTGGGGTTTGCAATCACGGAGCTATTACTGTCCTCAAACCCAAAGGGACAAATCAAAAGCATGTAACAGAATCAGGCAGTGGAGTCCTGTGTACAAAAGGCCACCTTGAGGACAGCAATGGCTTTCAATCCAGACATCAGAGTTGTTTCTACAGTGAGCCTCACTCTTTTCCTCCTTCTGATCTCCTGCTGGAGTACCCCATTGACCACACCAACTAGAAGACACAAGGCGGGGTGCCTCTTGATGCAGTCCACGCAGGTCAGCCTCCCCAGAGAACAGGGTAGATGGAAAGGGACAAAGGGTGAGTCAGAAGGAGCAAACAGAAAGTGGCTGGCATGCGTGGCCATTTCTAGGCTGAAGAAGGAATGCCAGGAAGGGAGATGACCATTAGATCAATCATATTCTGGTAAAGAAAAAAAAAAAAAAAAAGCTAGCAGCAATCCATTGTCATTTCCATTCTTTGAATGAGTTCCCTCATTTCTGTTATTTCTCTGCCCACTTGGATAAATCTGCTTCCTATTAACAAGCCGGTTTCCATATTTGCTTTCAATCATATACCCGAGGAATAGAGACCTGATGTTGTTCCACTTCTCTGCAGGAATCTCTACACTCTGCTTGCTGGCTCCTCTAAATCTATGCTCCTAGCATAACCGTGACTATTTTCACCCATGTTATAGTGTGGAATTCTCACTCTACAGGGTGCATGCGATTCACCTTGGGAGCTTGTTGAAAGGCAGAATCCTGTCTTCAGACATTTTCAATCAGAAGGTCTGGCCTGGGACTCTGGAATCTGTACAAGCATCCTAGGTGATTCTGACGTATGTGAGCCAAAGAACACGTGCTGAGAAACTGGTATAACTGCTACAGCAAAGATAGCGTATTACTGGATTGGTAGATTTCTGAAACCATTGATGAATATACCAATACTTTAAAAAATAGAAATTTTGGAATTAGAAATTTAAAGCAAAAATAGAAACAAAATTATGCAGTAATTTATTTAATTTACAAGTGAAGCTAAAAATGAATGGAGTCATCACAATTAATCCTGAGTTGCTAGTGAAGTCATTTGCAATGGTTTTACCTTTTCTCTGTGACTAATCTTCTGTGAATAATGAGTGGTTCATGGTGCTTTCATTTTACATTTATCTAAGCACTAACCCTCAGGATCACCTAATGATTTTTAAACCAATATTTAAATGCACGAGGGTAGCGCATACTTTCAAAGAACCTTGCAAATTGTTTTATGTTGTTATATAATTTTTAATGTGAACAAGCATTCTCGATACTATATATCGGTTTTGTACATGAAGATTTCTCTTATCAGGTTGTCCTTTAGAGAAGTCAACAAACTTTTTTTGTAAAGGGCTAAATAGAAAATATTTTAGGTTATGTTGGCCATATGGTCTCTGTCACTACTACTCAACCTGCAGTTGTGGCAAGAAAGCAGCCAGAGATCACATATAAATAAATGAGTGTGACTGTGTTCCAATAAAACTTTGTTTGTGATCACCAAACTCTGAATTTCGTATCATTTTCATGGGTCATGAAATATCCTTCTTTCTTTTTTTTTCCAACCATTTAAAAATATAAAGACCATTCTTATCCCACAGGCCACACAAAAATAGGCAGTAGGTTATAATTTGTTGACCTCTGATTTTGAGCAATCTTATAGATTATAGTAATTAGAGCATAAAGATATTATTTCTTATCTCTAGATACAAGGCACAAAACAATACAGGACTTCAAGCAATCCATGATAAACTACACTTTACAACTGTGTCTTAAAAGAAAGCTAAGAAAAAAGACAAATCACATAGACCTGGGATTGAGGCCCAGCAGCTAGCTTTATCTCCATTGTCACCTTGGGCAAATTACTTCTCCTCCCTAAGCCTCAGTTTCTTCACCTTTTAAATGGGGCTGACTATCCTCACTTCAGAGTATTACTACAAAAATGAAAAGGGTAATGTAAGTACTCAGCACCATGCCTGGCAACTGGAAGATGATCCTTAAAGATGAGCTTGTTTCCCTTTGGTTAAAATAAAGATAACAGCTGCACTTTCCATTGACTGGAATACTGATTTTCAAAATCCTGATATTCACTTATAACTGCAGTTCTTAACATTGGCTGCATGTGAGAGTTTCCTGGGAAGATTTTAAAAAAACTTTTGGTGATAGAGCCACAACCCGATCAATTGAATCAGTATCATGGGGGACGGGATGGGGGGGTTGCGGGCAAGCCTCAATATATTTAAAGCTTCCCAATGTGCAGCCAGGATCGAAAACCACCACGTTTTACTTTTCTATTTTTAAAAACTGAAACACTGCTACTTTTTTTGTGGGCATACAACTGTTTTAGACATTGGTCAGCAACTTAGTTGGCCATTTTTGTCTCTGTCTCTAAGAGCCTCCTCTCCTGCTTCCTGCTCAACCCCCATTCCTGACATCCTCACTGCAAACCATTCCCACTGCTCTTTGTCAAGAACTTCCTGCAATATTTATCCTTCCCCCAATTCCACAGCAGCCCCACACAAAAATCCTGAGATGGACCTGGCTGGAGGAGGTCATTGCAAGGCAGATGCCTCCGCTAGGGAAGGAGAGACGAGGGCCCATATCACTTCTTTGGAGATGGTAAGCAAAGAAATCAAAATTGTTAAAACCAGACTCTTTGGTCAGAGCAGACATTACCCAGAGGCAATGGTAGTGACAACTCCCCTCAGGGGAGCTAAGTGACAGGAAGACACCAGAGGCCACAGCTCAGAGTGATCTCATTGGTCTCAGGATGGAGAGGAATGGAGTCCGAGTCAACATCAGAGCTCAGAAATGCCACTTAGTGGCTAGCAATCTATATTCAAATGATATTTTTGTTTAACTCATGTTTTTCCATAACTTTAATTGCATATATTTTGTTTAAATGTTACTGTTTCAGAAGCATTAAGTGATTAGATGTGATAATTTTGTTAAATAAATTATGCTCACTTTTTTCATAAAATGTCAATATTGCAATATCACTCCAAAAAAAAAGCAGTTCTGTCATTTTCCCCAGCATTGGAATCACTGTTTCTATCCCTGCTGATGCCCTTGCTGATTTACAGGACCTTCCTCTGGCCACATTCACTCTCACTGCAGGTGAAGCAGAGCGCTAGGCCTCTCTTGCTCATTAGCACTCATGCTCCACCCAAACTGACCCAGCTAACCCTTTGCTCCCTCACTTGCCGAGCCTTCACACACATTTACCAGGGTTAACAGGGCCCTCTCTTCCAGGGACTAGAGATGTTAGGTGAGGCAAGGACTCAGATAATAAAGCTTATTGGATTGACAACAGATCAATGAATCTTGCATTCAGCGGCTCTGAAGGCGAGAGGAAGAAATAGACTCTGTTAAATGAAAAATCAGTAGTGGCAGAGCACTGCCATGAAATGAAAGTTAATATTATCTCAGAATCCTGACAGCCATCAGACATATGTCATGGTTTTTAATATTAGAAAATCTGGGCACCGTTCATGGGCTTAAAGGAAAGCCACTTTTTTTTTTTTTTTCCCCTTCAGAATTATTTCCTCTAAGACAAATGCATTGACTACAGAGAACAATTCTCATTTCTTTTTCCCTTCTACTTCTTGGTATCTTATCTTTCATAGCTCAATACTTTCCCTATTTCCCAGGTTGGTTTTTTTTACATTTCTAAAAGAATTGGCAAAAGTTTGTTTTTTTAATAATCTATGAATTTAAAAATTCATAGTTTATGTCTCTAGTCACAGTAAGCCAAATAACAAATTTGAAATGAATATGCAATTTCCTTTTGATTAGTTGGAAGCTAAGAATGATTGTGCAAAGGCAACATTTGGCTGAATGGGGAATTCACTGCCTGCTGCTGAGAGCAAGGCCTGCTATAAACATGTAAACAACAAATGAATATTTATTTGCCCAAATATGACCTCTACAGAGATCCCATAATTCTTCTGTTTCTATTACATTTTTTGGGGGGATTAAAAAAGTTACTTTAAATGCTATAGATAAATCCTTATCTTAGAAAAACTGCTTGATTTCTGCTCTCCATATTCCATACAAAAATAGTGCATTGCTAAGACAATTATGAAAACCTTAGTAACTATATTTCTAAATATATTGCGTTAAGAGATGTCATTTAGAAAAAAGTTCAAGCTTTTGTGGTCTCGCTATTTTTAAGTTGCTGCTAGGCTTCATATATATGCCTTCTGATGCTAGATCTGCCAAATTAAGCAACTCCCACCCCACCACAGACCTTTAAAAACAATTATTTGAAACAACCACAGAATATGGAAATCTCACAAATAACACTTTTCTGAACCCAAGAAAAAGACAAAAATCTGCCCCCCTCTCTAGGCTGAGGATGGTGCTACCCGTAAAAAAGGAAATCATATACTTCTTTACTTTGCCCTGGTACCTTCAACCAGAGGACACTGAAAAACATGTAATACTCACCCAAATTTTTAATATGAACACTTCCTCCCACCTCAGTTTCTCTGAGACAGCCTGAGAGAACGCACCAGATAATGAGTCACAGCTGCGGACTCCTTGGCTTTGTACCAACATGGAATGTGCCATCTCACAAACACGAGTCCATTGCGGAGGCCCCACAAGGGTACCGGTATGCCTGCCAGGCTCCCCAGCTTACTATAGCACAAACCGCATCTCAGAGACTCAGCACTCACAGGCTTGCACCGATCAGGGGTTGGGGAGAGCCACATCCCCAAGATAGCAATAGCTGTTGATGAAAACCAAAGCTAATGGATGAGAAAGATACTGCCTTATACATGGGAAAAACATAGCTAATTTCATGGCTGCCCAAAGGGAGACTTAAAAGATTGTAAATTTCAGTGTTTTAGATAACCAACAGTGAAAACAACACAACCAAAGTCATTTCCTACCATCTTATTAGAGAAAAAGACAAAAGCTGAAGTCTCTACATTTTTCATTCAATTATCAAAGTAGAAAGAAACCTACCTTTGAAGTCTTCTCCTAACAAATTTTATTAGAAAGTTTGTACCTAGCCTAGGAAGTAGCCATTTCAAATTCTCATGGCACCACCATGAGACACAGGGAAAGATCACAAAGCAGCAAACAGGCCCACCTTCTTACACAGGAAAATCATCTTACCACTGTTGTTCTTTCAGAGCAATGAATCAATGCATGTATTTCTATGGGAGTAGACGATGTTGTTTAAAAATGTATAAACTTCATATGGATAAAATAAGGAGCAAATATTGAGATTTTAAGTTAGTTGTCCAATGCCATATTATCAAAGTTGGATTTGAATCAAGGCTACCTGGTGTTAAAAACTCATTCTCTTTCTATAAGGTAGTTCTCCACATCACCTGTACACATCTCCTCCCTGCAGAGATAGTAAGTGAAAAAATACTGGAAAAAACTGTTACTTTTCTAAATAGAAAAGTTACATGTTTCATTCTGGAGTAAATCAGAAACTAAATTATGTTAATCTTCACAAAGCAGAATTAATCATTGTACTTAATAACTATTTACATAGCCTTAAATCTGTCTCCTGGTCCACATTATTCGAGAGCATCCAAATAACAAATGTTGACAAATACATGTCATAATGTTTTCTCACTATGTATTATCAAATTATATTGGACATTTGCAGTTCTTAAAATGCAAAAATTTTCGACACAAATTAAAATAAACTCCTAATGCAAATATAAATTAGGAAATTACAATGAAAATCATAACATATTTAGAAATTGAAAGTATTATGTAACAAAAAGGTTAAAGTCTTAATCAGAAGTAAGGTAAAATCTTAAATGCACTCATTATGTAATAAGAAAGATTAAAATGAGCTGAGCATTCAATTCAGAGAATTAGAAAAATAATTAACACAATAAACCTAAAGAGAAAAGGAAATTCTAAATTTTTACATAAACATAGACATCCATGAAAAGGGAAAAACACTAGAGAAAATTAATAAAACCAAAAGTTGATTCTTTGAAACTATTAATATTTATAAAATATAGATATTTCCAGTAAAATGAGAAAAGTACAAATTACCAATATATGGTTCAAAAACTGGAACTAATCAATAAAGTGAAGACTACAAAACAGAATAATGTGAATAATTTACATCAATAAGTTTGACAACTTAGATGAAATGGACAATTAAAATACATAAGCATTTGTCAAATTGACTTTAGAAAAATTTTAAATAAAAATAAACCAATGACCATTAAAGAATTTGAATAAGTAGTTAAAATCCCATTTCCCCAGCTTATTACTCATGATTCACCCACACCCAACCATTCAACCCATCACTTACACACATACACATGCATACACAACCTCTCCAAAAGGTTTAGGCCACATAATTTAAGAAAACATTTCCTAAACCTCAACCTCTAAGAAACAGATAAAACGTATATAATACAAAGTGTTTCAAAGACCACAAAACAAAGGGAAGGTATTCAACTCTATTTAATAAAAAACTGAAAATTTCTTAATAGGAGCTAAACAAATGTATCATAGTAAAAAAAAAAAAAAAAAGAAAAGAAAAAGCCTCTTGAATACATAGTGCCAATACCATAAATGGAAATATGATTGGCCCATTAAGGATAAACTGTTAGCAAAACACGAGATAGAAAAGAACTTCCTTAATCTGGCAAAAGAAATGTACTCAAAGTCCACGTTTAATGGCAGATATGACAACATATTATAATTTATTTAAGCCGGAAGGTGGATATATTGTGGGTATTTGTTATATTTTCTAAATTTTTCTTTACGCTTAAAATTTTTCTTCACAAAATTATAAGTAAATACAGTTTGGGAAAAAGGGAAGAAAAGGAAGGAAGGAAGGAAAGAAGGAAGGAAAGGAGGGAAGGAGGACTGGAAGGAGGGAGGACAACACCATTTATTTATTATACCCTGTCTGAAGAATCCTATTAACATTAACAAAAGTTTGGATAAATGCAAGGATTCTAGAAAAAGGTGAGTGAAAAGTAAGATTTTAAAAAAAACACTAAATTTATTGTGGTGACATTGGTTAATAAAATTATATAGGTTTCAAGTGTAGAATTCTATAACACATCATCTATATATTGCACTGTGTGTTCACCACCCAAAGTCAAATCACTTGTCACCATATCTTTAAACCCCTTTAACCTCCTGTACTCCCCTCCCCCCTTACCCTCTGGTACCCACTAAACTGATTTTATCACTTTGTTTATCCAGCACTGATTAAGAAGGCAAGAAACTGAATCTGACACTCTCAAATGCCTGTCGTTTGAAATGTTAATTATAAAAGGATGGGAACAGTTTTCATCAGATGTTGCTGTTGTTTTCATCACATGAATGAAACAGCTCTTAAAGCAAATGACCTCTGGTGACATTCTCCACAACCAAGTTCTGACTATTGAGTTAGCCTCCCAAATACCTCAATATGCACACAGATTGCACTAGAGAGTAAACATAAGTATCTATTCTATGAGAAATAATGCTCAGTCCCTTTTGTAAATCCTTTGACTGGGCTGGCTTACATGTCAGTTCCCTCTAACTTTTTTAGCTTCTATCAGTCTCCCTAAATATAACCAAACTGTGTGCCGTGGCAAAAAAAAAAAAAAAAAAAAAAATCTGGGACAGCAAAGCTGAGAATAAGATTCTCTTCTGCATTCAAATACTGTAAGGTTTTGCCAGAATCTTGGCTGATTTGCATCTAAGTATCAATATTTTCACTTTTTAACCACTAATACCTACTTGAGAGAAAGTTACCAAGCTTTGTTTAATGTAATCCTTAACTTGTTGTGATGTGCTAGGACGCATCGAAACTCATTCCATGATATACACAATGCAATACTACTCTGCCATAAGATGAAATACTGCCATTTGCGACAACTCGGATGGATCTTGAGATTATTATGCTAAGCATAATAAGTCAGACAGAAAATGTTGCGAACCATATGACTTCACTACTCTGTGGGATATAAAACTGAAATCAACAAAGGAACAAGACAAACAAAGAAACAAAAACTCATAGACACAGACAATAGTTTAATGGGTGGGGGGGGTAGAAGAGGGTAAAGGGCATCAAATATATGATGATGGAAGGAGAACTGACTCTGGGTGGTAAGCACACAATGGGATATATAGATGTATTATAGAATTGTATGCTTGAAACCTATGTAATTTTACTAATCGTCACCCCAGTAAATTAAAAGAAATCATTCCGTGTATACTAATTCAGCACCCCTACATCCTTTTGCTTCCATAGTCATGATATAATTTATTCTTATTCTGAAGAACTTTTCCAACTCCCATGATTTTTATTTTTGCTTTCTTTTTTATTCTAAAACGTGCATATGTTTGATAAGAAAGGGCAGGAAGCTACAGTCCCTAATACTGTTGATTAATCTAGCAATAATGGGAAGTATTATATCCCTAGTTTTATGCTTTTCTCAAATTTTGAGTTCTCACAGCAATTGTTGATAAATGTAAATTGCCCCCAGAAAATTGTTAGAAATGTCCTGGAAGCTGTTGGACTGTACTAGTGAGAACTTGTTTTAAAGCTTAGAACTCTCGGAAGAATAGGCAGTCTTGCCGTAGGTCAGTGCTCCAATGAGTCCTCTTTTTTTCAATTTTTTTTGGAGGGTATGGCAGCAGTTGGCTATAAAACTTCAAATGGCTTTTTGAATGAATATTACTAATAAAGAAGGCTATTACCCTGCTTATTTCCTTGCTTGAAACCATCTCATACTGATTCACCATCTCACTTCTCTCCAGAGTAATTTCTTTCTCAGAGAGCAATAAGGTCCTAATGCTCAAATAAGTAAACCAGTCATGTGGCAATAAGTGGTCCCAAATAGAAGTCCTTTCTCTGTCTAGAAGAGGGAATGAATTAATGTTGTTCAGCCATCTTGGAGGTGAGTTAATTCATACAGAGCTCCACCACCTTAGAAGCAGTTACATGAGAAATAGCTTAAGTTCAATCATAAAATGGTGACGATACCTCAGGAACACAGGATGTGTTTGCATGTTTTTAACATAAGTTATTTATCTCTATGGAAGTTTTTAAAGGAAAAGAAAGAAAAATAAAAGATTATCATTTCTATTATATCTACGTCTGCTATACCATCAACCAGTTCTCAATGTATGTCAATGCTATATGTCTCTCCTGAGGAATCAATATTTATGAACTCCTACCCGTTTATTCTCCCGATCCATTGTAGTCTCTCAACAGAATCAGTTATGTGAATCAAAGGCTTTTTTGCCAGTTTATCATGCTTATGGATATTTGTAACATATACACAGTATTTGTGGTTTGGTGTCATATGCCTCTAGCCTCACAAGGGTTTAACTTAAACAGGGGCTTTGCATTACGTAAACAAAGGTTCAGTGACTAATTGTATTAAATAAAGAATTGTATTGGTTGTGTTAAGAATACAGTGCATTAAATTTACTTAACATAGAACGTAAAATTAAGAGTTAAGTCTTGAACAGCGTTTAAATTAAGGACTAACTCACAAAATACAGATCCACTGTATCTTGTGGGAAAAATCTGAGCGAAAAAGAAACTAACACTAAATGGCAAGAAAAGAAAATTACAAGTTTCTACCATTAAATTTCTGTCTGTGAAAGTTGTCATAAAGTTTCAACCTAGACTAGGTATGGACCAGAGTAGAAAATAAGCAATGTTTATAGCTGATGTAGATTGAAATGCCCACTTGTGTCTGAATACAGTTTCTAGGACTAAATTTCCCACCCAGTTCTCAGCTCCCACTATTGTTGTCATGTGATCAGTTTTGATTCAGCAGTCTTTATCACGTGTATGCTGGAAATCATGATAAAATATTCAAGTTAATCAGAATATCAGTTACAAAATTTAGAGCTATTTCAAATATGCAAATTTTTGGAGAATGAAGTATATATAGTAGAAAAATATAGCTGCTATAATCCTATGTAAGTATTCACATTATGCAAATATATCTAAAACCAAGAAAACACATTAATTTATATTCATAACTCTCCTTATAAAGAGTAGAGAATATATTTTACCTGTTAGATGCTTTAATTTGATTTGTCAGGAGGTATTTATTTCAAGTCTAATATGACCAATTGTGTTGGAAACTAGGCAGATACAAGTATACAAAAGTATACTTTTATTAAAGTATACTATTAACCAAAGTATAAAATGCGGTATGGACAGTAAAGTAGAAGAAATTATTTATACATAAAGAGTTGGGTAGGTCAAAAAAATCTGAACATGGAAGGGCCAAGCATGAGTAAGGAATGGCACACAAAGTAAGAAGTCCAGAACGTGGTTGGAAGTCTCGATTGGTCTATATAGTGGGAGCCCAGGGCATGATAAAGGGATAATACAAGATGAGGCTGGAGAGGGAGGAGGGGACTGAATTATTTGTGAAAGTTCTAATCCCTAAACTAGAAATCTTATTCTTATCTCAGTGGGCAATGAAGGGTCATCAATGGGTTTTAAACATACATAGTAACCAATATATGTTTAAAGGCCAATACTAAGGACATTTAAACATATATAGTAACATATAAACATATAGTAAAGATACCATGAGAATGCTATCAATAATAATAGGGTAATAGCAAAAATAGTACCAATAATAAGGACAGTTGAAATAATAATAGCTTCAGTGTTGCCTACCTGTAATAACTACATAGATACAGCAAGTGTTGTTGAAATAAATCCTGCAAGAAAACACTAAGTCTTTAACAAGTCTATATAACCTGCCCTGAGGCCTAAGCACATCTCAACTGTTACGTGATCATAACCCATTTATTCTTCCTTTTCCTGTTTACACTGGTGGAGAACTAATATGTATTAGGGCTGAGCCGAAAAAATTCTCTAGTCCTGAAGCAAGTATTTAACTTGAGCATTACATATGGGTAGGGCCAGAAAAATTCAAAGAATAAGAACAAGATGAGTAATTAGTATTAATTAGTGTCAATTGCTATTTTTCCTGAAAACAGCTCATGCTGAGGAAGCAATGGTATGGTGTAGGCTGAACATATGCCAACAGCTTTCTTGAATTTCAACAATCTTACATTTAAAAAAAATTGAACATCACTTTATTTTATTCAAGAAGATTGACTGGGGAAAACAGCTTTGCTTAATGAGATAATACTGCATTGGATTGTTGGCTTCTGTGTAGCCGTCTGAATTTGGAAGGGACTGTTCTCACTTGGCTCTTTTTTTCTGACATGAAATGAGCCTTGAAGATTAACCAGCCATGTGGTGTGTGCGCCCCCAATATCATATGTTGTCCTGTACTGACTGTCAACAGGAGTCTTTTTTTTTTTTAATCTACTCATGTAATTTGCCTCACATTAATATTAGAACTTCATATTATTACTGAGCCAGAAAATTGCAACAATTGATTATGAAACAAGTTTCCCTATGTCTGCAAAATTTCCTATTGGCCAGCTTAATACCTGTCTGTGCAATCCTGTCACAGCAAATGCACTGGACAGCCTTTCACATCCAAAATAATATATCTTTCTCCCTGGGGCAAAGTCCAAAAACAGCATGAAATTCAGGAATTTGCCTCAAGCCAATAGTACATTTGCAGTTTTCTTTTCTTTTCTTTTTTTTCTCATTTAACACAATAAAATTACATGCACATCATTAGACTTCTTGGAGTTAAAGAAACACGTACATGCTATTAAAACACTGTTAGGATGTTTTTCTTCTTATTTTTATTGCTATTATTATTATTAATGTTATTATTACTATAAAAGTCTTTGTCTTTGATTTTCATAAAAATCAAATAATCCCATCAAATTCAGTTTGTTTTATCAATTATTCAATTAATATTTATTCTCAGAGCTGCTGCATATAGCCATTCTCCATGCAGCCCTCCCTTAATGCACCTATAAGGAGCTTCATCTTAAGTAGCATGTGACTTTATTCTCGATTTCATAGTCTCTGACAATTTTCAGTCTCCAAAAGACCATTGAGACATGTGAAATGTGGTATACATCAGTTTGGAGTGCCAAGCTAGACATCTGTACTTTCATTGTTGCTGCTTATGATTGTGTTAGTTTATTTTTAATCCATAATCCCATGTCTCTTCCTCCTGTCTTGTCAAACAGAATTTTAGCTAAATCATCCATTTAAATATTTTAATGTTTTTCCATGGACAATGCACAAAGTACGCAAAAATGCATCTGAAGAAGCAGCTGTGCTCTTGTGGGTTTTATGTGCTTAAGTAAAAATGTACAGGCTGAAGCAATGTATGGTCTATTCTCAATTATCAGTTTATATGGATTTGGTAAACTAGACTGTGCTCAATTTGCAAATCATCTAAAAAATGATCATTTTAAATGTGGTTATTTGGAATTCTGGATGTGGTTCCTGCCACAAACAAGTCCACTTCATATACAGCCTAAATTTGTGGTTGGAGAGAGCCTCTGGAAAATTGGGGCCTGAGGTCATTACCAGGGCCCTGGAGCTTCCAGGAGGTGGAGCTTCCAGGAGGTATGGATATTCTGGTAGGAGGATGGAAACTTAGAAAGGTTTATGGGTCATACGGAAATGATCCCACTGGTTCATATATGCAGACTTACAGGACAATGAATCCAGTCAGTGACACCAATGATACAGGAGTGTGGCCATGACAGAAGGAACGGAGGGGGACAGGCATTTATGGATGTATTGGGGGCTCCATATTCCATATTCAACAGTTGGATTTCCTTGTGAGAGCTAATGTAAATTATATGTTGTCATTTTTGTTTGTTTGTTTGTTTTTAACTAAGTTACCCATCAAAACACTGTTTTCCACCATTCCAAGCACTTAGTCTCAGATTTAACTGTATTTTGATGTTAACCTAAATAAGGTACATCTCAAGATCTAAACCAGTACCAATTTTAACTCTTCTTGAGTCATCTTTAACTTTGAATTTTCCTTGTGCTTCCTTTCCCATGGTGGAATGATATTGCCACATACTTACATGGTATTTTGTTCTTTCTTAAAATGCATCACATCTACTATGTACTATGTTCCTGGCTTTGTGGCAAATTTTGAGGATATAAAGATGAATAAAATGCCGTGTTTGCCCTCAATGTCCTTATTGAATGTTAGTGTCTCAGATACTAGCATGTAAAGAAATAATTATAATTTAGTGTGAAATGTGATAACTGACTATACTAATAACAATACAATAGTAGTTATATTATTGAGCCCTTAATGTATAACGAGCACTCTTCCATCTTATTTTTTTTTTTGTATCCTGATAACTACCCAATGATGAAGGTATTCAGATTATTTTAAATCCGAGGCCCAGTTGAGGCACAGGGACAAATATAACATATTAAGGTAACATAGCTATTAAACGGTATTAGGATTTGATCCCAGGCAATCTGACTACAGAACACCAAATTAAAGGGACTCAATACAGAAGAGGGAATGATTTTCACCTCTTCCCAGAACAGTGATTCATCTTTTGTATGGGGAGGGTTTTGAAAGACGAATAGACGTTGGCAAGGTCAATGGCGGTAGGAGACCAAGGGGCTAAGAAAAAGGGAACAGCCTGAGAAAAGACACACACAGGATAGACTCTTGAAACTATAAATAGTTCAACAATTCTCAATCTAAAAGTATGAGGGAATAAATAGTAAATGAAAGATGCAACTGGAAAGATGAGCTACCGAATGAAGCTGTGGAGCCTTGACTGGCATTCTGAGGAGCTTAGATTTAAGATTGAAGGTACAGGGAGACAGGGAAGTGTGTATGAGGAGGAGTGAGGTGCTCACATTTGCATTTTAGAAAAGCTGCCATGGCTGCAATACAGAGAATAAACAGGAGTGCGGGAAGGTCCAAGACGAGGAGACAGACAGGGGTCTGTTGTACTATCCAGCCTAGAGAAGACTGAGGCCTGGAGAGCGTGGGTGCAGTGATGAGAGAAGGAAGGGTACAGATGCAGGACAAATCTCAGAGAGCAACAGATTTGGGTAGTAATTGGAAAGTGAGAGAGTTGGAGCCGATGAGACTGACTTCAGGAGTTCTCTTGGGTGACTGAGCGGATTGTGGTACATTTCAAATAGTTAACTGTGGGTGAAATCACTTCACTGAAGACATAGAAATTGAAGGTTTCTTTTGAAAATGGAACAGAAACGATGAACTGTTTTAAGTTCTTCTGAATGTCAAATCAAATGCAACTTTGCTGACACCATTATCTAAAAGCTAGGCAACTGTTACAAAACTGCAAGGGAAAAACATCATCACTGTGCCAAAACCACTTGCGTTAGTCATTGTTATATAACAGCATTTTTGTACTCCTTTTGGAAGCTTACATTAAATAGCACTAATTCTTAGTTTCTTTATCTACAAAATAAAGACACAGTGTCTATAATACCATAAATCATCTACTGCAGTGTTTGCAACTTTGGCGCTAGAAAGGATTCCTTTGTCAGTTTGTGGAATCCCAGTCTCTCCGGAGGACAGGGCCAGCTTCAAATAAAATACTGAACACGTTCACATCAGCTTTCAAGGAGCCCTTCTACAGAGGTTTATGGGACACAATTTAAAAGTCAGAACTCCATGAAACTCAGGAATTCTCCATGGGATTCTGTTAAATGCTTTCTGATCATGAGTTGATTTTAGTTCATTTGCTTCTGAACAAAGTCTGGGATGCATATTTATAAATACTGGGAACAATCAATCATAAGAAAACATACCCCTTAATGTATGCAGACACATGATAAGGAATGATTGTCATTTGCTGAATTGATGGGGGTGGGGAAAGAGAAGAGAGGGGCAAATCATAAAAACACCAAAATAGAAGTCCCATTCATATTGTATTTAAAAGATGAGTAATATCTTACCACTTCCCAACAAATTTCTAACTTGCATGCTTTCTGCAAGTTCCCAAAGCACTGATACTAATACTAATCTTAGCCTACCAACTCAAGTGTTCTAGAGCCTCCAAAGTTATTAGACTTAAAACACTGGTGTAATCAATCAAGCAAGCAAGCATTTCATCAATTCATATAATGTTACGGAGTACAGCGATTAGCTCACAATAGTGTTCATAGTCATAAACCCAAAGTGACATAGCCTCAGACTGTTTCTGTATCAGACTGAAAACTAGTAGTGTGTGTGTGTGTGTGTGTGTGTGTGCGCGCGCGCGCGCTCACGCACACATGTGTTCTTTATCCAGGTATGATTAAACACTCATATTTTTCCTCTAAGGGACAAAAAACACACTACAAGGAAACTTACTGTAACATATTAATTAAAAATACCAGACTGGGAAGTTTTGCTAGACTGCTCTGCCACCAGTAGGAGGCAAGGGGTATATCTCAAACCTCATCAGAGCAGCTCAGAAGTCTAGAAGCCTCTTTGAAACATGATGCTTAGGTCCTGAAAAGTCAACCCTTAACAATCACTATCAACTGGGATAGGTTAAAAAAAAAAAAAAAAAAGAGAATATATATATATATATATACACACACATATACATATATATATATATATTCTTATATATATATATGTTTATATATATAAAAGGATATATATATCTAAATATATATATTTAATTTGTAAATTGAAAGCTCTGATGTTGCTGTTATAGAATAAATAAAAGTAGATGAATAAATATTTTATCTACTTGATAATTCTAAAGAATTAGGTAACACTAAAATGCAATGCAGATGACAACTAAATTCTAGATTTCTGTGGAAATACAAAATATTTTGTTATATGGATGAGAATACAGGGAATTGAGTTTTTAAAAGAAAGCCTATAAGAAATTAAGAAATTTTTGGACTGTGTTGAGTCTCTGTGAATATATTCATGGTATTTATGCAAGGCATATATAGGTTTGAGCAAACATTAAGCACATATGAGGAAAGATCTTTTCATTTCCAAAATAATTTGTTGGATTAAGAGCTTTACATATCTTAAAATATCTCCATTCTAAATTCCTCAACCAAAATTCCATTTACATATGTAATCCACCAGTTAGCAATATAAATATAAACCCAACTCCTACTGAATCATTTGTGAAGAGGAAATCTTAAATACATTCAAAGGACAATGAACACCCAGCAGTGATACATTTTGATATCAGATTAAAATCTCCCAAACTCTTAATTGAACCAAAATGAGTCAAGTTAGAGGATTGAGTGGGTGTACAATGCATGATGATGGTACACAGGCGCAGCAACCAGAGGCTCACATCTCTCCCCTCTAAGGAGGGATCTCTACATAGTCCTTAGACTTTGGATCTTAATTGTTGCCTTTGGATAAGTCTGCCGATGCTCAAGTCAGCTCCTTTGGTATCTAAATGTTTCTTCAGCATTAACTCTCTGGACGGTAATATTATTTCATCTCATTCCCCTGCCCCCACACCAACTGTTTGCTACACTTGGGGAAAAAAAATCCAGGCATCTGGGAGGTGTCAGCCTGTCACTGCCACAGTGACAGAGCAGCTATAAACGTTGGCGGAGATGTGACTTGCCTTGCAATAAGAATCTGTCTCCTGCAAGGCAGACAACAATATACAAGTTGTATATCTAGCCTGAGTTGTCAACAATGAAATACAAAAGTCTAGTTTGTGTGCATCTAAGGATATTTACCTTTATCAAATAACATTGGTTCGTTTCCCAGGGGGAAAGATTTTAAAAGAGCTAAAATTGGCAACTTGATTTGATATCTTTATTTTTAATTTATCAGTTGTGTTTTCCAGAGACAACCTAAGAAGATTCAGACTTCGAATTCCTGAGGTGCTGATACCCAAACATTTCTCCAGACTGTGAATCGACATAATTAGGGAGGTGATTTCCATGCTGTGGTATCTGTCTAGAAACAATCATACTATACATTTATATTTTACATTAAAATTCACAAAGCCAGCGCAGCGTAGAGAGAAAACACTGAACAGAGCAGCAACATAACCAGATTCCAGTCTTGTTATCCCAGGTAGAAACCTGGGTTCTTAGAAAAGTTATGTTACTTTCCTAAGTCTGCTTCATCTTCTGTGAAAAGAAGAGCATTGCATAGAAGATAACTAAGGTCCCATGTAGTTCTAACATTTTGCTGTTCAAGGAAGGACAGACATAACTCTTCTTGGCTGAATTTCTGTGCTCTCCACTAACGAGAACAGAAGGCTAAGTGAGTTTAAGTGATGTGGCCAAAAGCATATGTCTAATAAGTGTCAACCCTAGCCCAATTCCAGACATTTGGATGGAGCCTTCTGTCTATTTGTCCACCCTTTCATGGAACCATTAGAAAGCCAACAGGCCATGTCAATGGCCCTGATCTAGGATTGCCAGATTTAGCAAATAAAAATATAGGATGCCTAGTTAAATTTGAATTTTGGATAAACAATGAATATTTTTAATATAAGTATGTCCCATATGTTAGGTATATTTGTGTTTTAAAAATATTTGTTATTTATCTGAAATTCAAATTTAACTGGGTATACTATAGTTTATCTGGCACCGTACCCTTGCGCCATGAAGGAATGGAACAAAGGTTCAAGGTATCTGCTGCTCCCATCCACAACTGAAATCCACGTGGGTGGGGATCCTATGCCAAAGTTTCTTAGACACTGAAACTTCTACATTCCATAGCAACTTCCCTTTCCAGAACACTGGTACTCTAGAAAGAAGGAACACTTCCCTATTCCTTAGCAGACTTGGAAGGTCTATTTGTCCATCTTTCTTCTGCCAGTCCTATTTCTGAAAATTTAGATAGTGTTTCTGGCCTTTTTCTATTATAGACAGAGTCCTGCACTTGATTCGTCCTTTGTCTGACACACAGTTGTCTCTATGCTGCAGTCTAAACGCTGACTCGCTTTCCATTCTTCCAAATCAGATCTTCAATTCTGGATTATTAGCATATGTTTTGGAAACAGATGGATTCTGGCCATCTCAATGAGAACTTCGACTATATGCCTGGTATGGGAACCTTCCATAGGATTGTCCTTCTGCCCAGACTTTTCAAGCTTCCAAACATTACTCTTCACTCTTAGTTTGGTGCCCTGTCCTCCTAACATGCTTCAGAGCTAACATCATACAGAACAGCCAACCTTATGTATGGAGTAAGAATTAGTCTAGAACTTTGCTTTTACGTGAAATGGTCCACATCTTCACAGTTGCCTGGAACTGTGCCGTCCAATATGGTAGCCACCAGCCACTTGTAGTGATTTAAATTCATTAAAATGAAACAAGATTAAACATTCAGTTCCTCAGTCATACTACCCACATTTTAAGTGCTCGGTAGTCACATGTGGCTCCTGACTATGTTAATCAGCAGAAGCATGGGACATTTCCATTGTCACAGAAAGTTTGAAGCGGATTACTCTAAGCCTAGGGTCAATACACTTGTTCTGTAAAAGGTAAACATTGTAGGCTTTGGGTCATATGTTCTCTCTCTCATATTCCTCTTTGTTTTTCACAATGCTTTAAAAAAGTGAAAAACTATCCTTAATTAGTGGGCATATAAAAATTGTCCACTTGCCAGATTTAGCCCACAGGTCATAATTTGCCAACCTCTCCTCTAGACCATTCCTCTCACTGGAACAGCCAATATGTCCACCTTCCTATTTTTCTTTTTATCGGCAAGTTTATCCTCTCAGTGATGTCTCAGTTAGCTCCCTGGCTCTGATCACTCCACCTCAACTCTTCAGCTTGCTTCAAGTTTAACTATATTCATTTGTGTTTAGAATCACAAAAATAATTTTCCATATAGGTTTCCTCCTATGGAAAGACTGAAGGCTTTACAATTATTTTTACCTAAGTAAGTTTACTCTCTTAAAAACCAGTTAACAAGTTCCATGAAGGCCCTCCCTATGTCTCTACTGCACTGTCTCCCTCTTCTGAGTTACCAAACTTGGCCCCAAGTCCACGATAAAATATTTACTAAGTGACTGAGTATTCTAGTACTATGGAATATGTGAAAATGGAAAAGCCTCATGAAGCTTTTTTGTGTAGTGTGGTTCAATGAGAATATGAATTATATACATACATATACATATACATATATATATATATGACGTTTTTCATATTTTCTACAATCTACGTAATACGTAATCATTAGACATATTCCCACACTAAAATAGAAAGCTAGGGAAGGTATTCTACTCTTTCATATTGCTTAAGGTTTTTCTTACTTTCTGTTTTCTCTTCATGGAAAAGAAAATTGGAGAAAGAAGGGAGAACTAGGGGATATGAGGTTAAAACCTACTTTTTAGGAGTGCAACAAACCATATGGGTTTAAGAAAAGAATGTAACATTCAGTATTTTAAAAGTTGTATGTGAATCCTCTCAATCCATCAACTATAACTACAGCCAGCTAATAATTGCTTTTCAGACATTACTTACTTCAACCTCATTTTTCTCTCCTGGTTGGAAATATGAATGAGGAATCTGGCTGCATTCAACTTTAGACCAATATAGATGTTCTTTTAAAACAAAGACAACTGACCAACTGTCAGGTAAAGCCATTATATTGTCAAAACCTGTATCTTTGTCTCCCATGTTTGAACTTGAATTAAATATATTTTACTTTTTAAGGTACTTGACAGAGATAGAATTGCTGCATTGTAATATAACTGTTCAATAGACAATTCAGTTTACTTCCCCAAGATCTGCTTTATATATGCAACTTTCTTGGCATTTCTTCCTTCATGTGGAAAGATACACCCACATTCATTCAGGGATTTAATTTACTTTGAAAATCGATTTCATTTAACATGCAGCATGATCTCAATATTTAACAGCTGTGTTAACAGGAATTGATATGCTGAACAGTTCTGCTAAAAGCTAGAAATCTGATATCTTGTCTCTACAGAATGTGAGAAGGTACAAAAATATACTGAGGTATAAAGTGTAATGAAGCTGAAAAGTAAAAACTCAAAAATCAATTAGTTGGCATCTAATGTTTGAAAGAATAACTGCCTGGGATATCTTTCAGATTTCTTTCTTTCTTTTTTTTTTTTTCAAATCTTACTTTTCTGTCTTTGGTACTGTGTTTCCCAAAAAATAAGACCTAGCCGGACCATCAGCTCTAGGTATTTTTTGGAGCAAAAATTAATATAAGACCTAGTATTATATTATATTATATTATATTATATTATATTATACTATAACTGGTCTTATTTTAGTATAATATAATATAATATAATATAATATAATATAATATAATATAATATAATATAACATAGCATAATATAATATATTAAAATAAAATCAGGTCTTATATTAATTTTTGCCCCAAAAGACACATTAGAGGTGATGGTCTGCCTAGGTCTTATTTTTGGGGAAACACAGTACAACCTCTAAGTAGAATGATAGAGAAACATTTAGGATACAGTCCAGTACAACAGGGTACATATTTTTCATGGTACAAGAAAAACTGTAATGGGTATATTACCAATACCTGGATTGTCTTCGTTAATTGGTTTTCATTGTGTGACTTATGGTGTCAGAATTTGTACTTATTACTGGCCCACTGAAACAACCAGGACTGGGCAACCCTCATTTTCTAAAAGTCAGTTCTGAGAGGGACAGCACCGGGTAGGTTGTGTATTCTGCAAAAAGGGTGAGCTAAGTGGCCCAACTCAGCAGCTTCTCTTCAGGCAGGGACCCAGCCCACCGTGGGGGCATGACATTTTAAGTTGTAGATGAACAATGTGGTCAGTTGTCAAAAGGTTTTATACCTCCCTGCGAGGTGTTGTAAACCTCCAACCTAAATACTGGTTTATAGAAGGTTCCCGGATCTAAGTTAGCAGAAGCTCAATACCTTGGTAAGAATTAACTGACACCATTTTACATTGTGATTTTGAGAGAACTGGCTGATTAGATAAGGTAACCCCTTGAGAGTGCATGAGATGGTTAAACCAAGAAGAAAAGCAATGAGAAATGATTTGTCAACTTGAAAATTTTATGATTATAAAAGTATGTTGGAATGGAAAAGAATGATAGAATGTCAAATGCACACAGATGGCTGGCTGTTTGCATGGAATTAAAAATAGGAAAGAGGAATGGAAGAGTGGGGATTTATAAATATTATTCTGCAATATCCAGTAGGAATGGTGCTCTGACTCTAATCTACTGGTACTGATTCACTGGGCAGAAAAAGCTTCTATCGTGAAAAAGAACAATTCATTATGTTTCACAAACTGCGTTCCCTGGAGCATAAGTCATTTGATTAAAACCGAAAACAAAGTTCATCATCTAGTTAACTTTAGAAAACACTGTATGCTGTATTCTCCACTTATGAACTGATAAGGGACATTAGCATATTATGAGCTCTAGGAAAATTTATGACTAAAAGAAAAACGTGTTAACTTTGTTTAACCAAGAATTTTTCAAACTTATTTAACCCTGTGGGTGCCCTGACTACCCAACACCAAACAGCTATCAGAGTTCCATGAAACTAGGATTTGTGACACAGAGCAGAAGAAAATATTCTTTACAAACCAATTCCTTTGCCCTAATGGCATGCCTAACCAGTACTGACCATGATTATAATGTGGAACTTGGGATGAATCTATCTGCCTACAAGGCAATGCCCAGACAGAAGGCCGGTGCCAGGCTTTAGGCTAGGTACCTGTCTTACTCCTTCTCTAGGGCCCTCCTGCCACCAGAGCAATTGCTAAAATGAACTCTGAAAACAATAGACTAGAGCCTGAAGCAGAGTTCTTAATTTGTTTTCAGATTTCCTGTCTCTGCTCAATGCTTTCACTGTTAGGAAAAACTGGGTACATTTAGAAAAGGGTGAAGAGAAATTCTCATTCATTCATTCATTCTAATAGTACACACACACACACACACACACACACACACAGACATACACGCATACACATGGCCTATTAAGACCTTAAATATGGAGGAAGAAATTGGCAGAAGCAATAAAAACCATGCATTGCCTGTTTTGCTTTCTAGACTCGTGTACCCTAGTACAGTATTTCTCAACTACACATCTCAACCTGCTAACAGTGAGTTATGTCCGACTAATTGCAACTCATAATAAAATGCAGAAGTGTATGAATTATAGACTGATGGCTAGAATCGCTGGAGTTGGCATACTTTTTTGTTAAAGTGCCAGACAGTAAATGATTTAGGCTTTGTGGGGCCAACAGGCAAAATTGAGGTTATTATGCGGGTACTTGAATATTGAAAATGTAATCAGTTTTAAAATGTAAAATCTAGTCTTAGTTCATGAGCAGTGAAAAAAAAAAAAATTCAAAAACAGGCAGCTGGTGAAATTTAGCCCCCAAACCTTAGCTTGCCAGTTCTTAATTTAGAGGATGAGCTCTGGAGTTAGATGGTTGGGGTCCTGGCATCGCCCATAATTAGCTATGAGACTGACTTTGGGAGGTACTTAATTCCTCTTTCTCAGTTTCTTCTTCTATAAAGTCAAGGTGATAATAATATCCATGCCCCAGGTGCTAGCTGTGAGGATGACTTAGTTAACACATGTGAAACACTAGAACAAACCTGGCCTGACAATAAGTGCTCAAGGTTTTCTATCATTTTTAAATAGGGTAATTCATATTAGTCCAACAATGAACAGACCCTGAGATGTACCCAGCGCTTTAAATGATAACATCAGAGTGGAGTTTGTGTTTGGTGCACCAAGAACCCCAAGGAATGTGGTGACTATGTAAGCACACTCCAATCACGTATGTTGCTTTGAAAAAACAGTAAGAGCCACTGGCCTAGTAGATTAAGATACTAGGGTTCTATTTATAGTTCTGTCCTGGTTCTTATGAATGCTAGATGACTAGTTACTTTGTATCTCCATTTACCCAGTTTGTAAATTAGCATTAGAAACACATTACAGTTCAGGAAGTATGTGGGGTAAATAGGATATTAAGTATAAAATTATGTGGAAAAGAACTGCTAGGTTCTAGACCTTAATATAATATTTAATGTAACTTGGATGTTTCTCTGTTTTCCCCTGGAGAGCCACCAAGTTTTGTACTAGATCTGAGAAGGGAGCTTCTAGGAGAGAGATGGCCCATGGTCAAAACTTCCACTGTGGATCTGCCTTCTGAACAGGAAGTAAGGCTGGAAAACCTCACTGAGCACACAGCCTGTTGTCTTGAGTTTTTATGGTCCGAATATTGAACGGAGCCCAAATGTCTACATTCCCTACAACTTAAAATCCCTTTAAAATAAAAAGGCAGTGCATGAAAAGAAAGAGCCTGTAACATCACAGAGAAACAAGAATCAATGTCATTCATATCTTTGAAATTTTAGAAATTCCTTAAGGATAGAAAGCACATGAAACAAGATTGATAGGAAAAAAGCAGAGAAAACAAATAGAACTAAAGCACCAGAGGTGCAATGAAGTATTTGAGAAATTCCAAGTCTGGAGTCCACAGTTCCATGAGGCAGGCAGGCAGGATCATGATAACCAGGTGAAGAACTGCATTCAGCCTTACAGAATACATTGGGTTCCATCTTCATGGACCTGCAGAGCCGGTGAGAGCAGTGTCTACTGCCCCCAGATGGATGCTCTGACAACCGCTGCCTGAAAGCCTGTGGCTCTTCAGTTCACTGAGGGCTACAGTGTTATGTGGGCACTGAAAGACAAGAGCAGTCTCTGAGAAGACACCAAGTCCAAACGGACTTCTGCCTGCTAACTAAGGCTGTTCTGTCAAGTATCAGTTCAGACAAGGGAGAAGACCCAAGCACCAGGAAGTAACACAGTCATCCCAGGTGACTGACAGCTTCTGGAGGGACTGAACTCTCACACTAAGAATACAAATCAATCCCAAGCACACACCGAGCCCTGTACAACACCCTTCCCCTTAATAAGTTGAGGCATAATTTATCCTCTGTACAAGGATAAATATGACAGAAAAGCTGAGGCACAGAGATCTACAAGTTTCCATTATGAGTTTCAGAATGAAAATACAGAGGAAAGGGAATGGAGGAAATAATAAAGTCAAATCCTACATTCGAGTAAAACCCACATCTAAAAATTGAATATAGCATTAGTGCAAAAGAAACCTATACTGAGGCACATGGTGGTAAAGTTTCACAAATCTAAATAGAAGAGAAAAAGTCAACAGCTTCCCTAAAAAAATTATTTTTCTAAGTAACAATGTACCTACTGTCATGTGACAATGAAATTGACATCAAAATTTTGATCAGTAATGCTAATCTCCAGAAAATTATGTCATCATGTCTTCAAGGTTCTGAAAAAAATAACTTAAAATTAGTACACAAGTGTGAGAACAAAATAAAAATATGCATAAGGATTCATAAGACTAGGAATGTTTACTTAGACTTTTTTGTGAAAAAAAATTCTAAGGGGAACCCCTGCAAAACAAAAAACAAAAAACAAAAATTCAGAGGAAGGCATTCAGATGAAAAATGAAATTTAAAGGGACAAAAAAACTGGTCTTTAGACAAGAAAAGAGGTAGAGGGTTGGAACCTAGAGCTAAACTTAAAAATTGCTGTTGTAAAATATATGTGAAAAATTCAAAACATAGACTAAAATCACAAATTATTTTAGTTTGAGACTTGGTAATGATGGAAGGAGTGTGACTAATCAAAAATAGATTAGCTTTTTATTTTCCATCTCAGTTGAAAGAAAACAAATCATGAAACAAAACAAATCCATCTCAGTTGGACCCAATTTCTATGATCTAGTGAATATAAAACTCACCATCCTGACCCATTTTTCTGCTTCATGAAAGTATTTAAAGGTCAATGAGATGGTAATCTCAGAGCCCATATCATCATTTAAAGCAGAAGATCCTACTCACCCTCCCCAAATCCTGACTGGAATTGCAAGCGAGGCATGCTTGACATCCCAACACTCATTGTGAACTGGGCTGGATCAAATGGAATTGAGAATATTTTATTTGCTAGACTGCAGGCAAGCCTAAATCTTATGTTTCACTAGCAGCAACTAAGACCAGAGAGAAGGATCTCCTTGTAAATTCTCTCGGAGAGTGCCTTTATTTTCATATGTTGTAAAAACATAAGAATGAAATGTGGATGAAGAGGACAGACAGCCCACCTCTATTACTTACTACCACATCACTCACCTTTAACCTTAGAGATTTAATGGTGTACAGGGCCATAGTGTACAGGACCATTTGCTGAAAAATTCATTAGATTTACTTATCATTATTAGCCTTTGCATTAACTAGAAGACATTTAAATTTTTTAAATCAATCTAGATGCAGCAGTAAAATCAATAAGGAATCACAACTTTCCAAAAATAAGGCATCCAGCAATGAGTTCTTAATTGTATCAAATGCTTCTACAGAGAGGGTCTTTGAGAAATAACTGCATATCTTGCTTACCAAGAGTGGACAAGATAATTCTTTAAAGAAGAATCAGAAATTACTATTATAGAAAATAATTTTCTCATGAGGAGAGAATTATTCGGGTTCTCATAAGGAATGAAGTCAAGGCTAGAGGAGTCTAGGGTCAGAAACTAAGGATGGTAAATGTCACTCTGCTCTCACCTCGATTTGCATGCAGTAATTCTTCTACCAAGGTTCAGATCTCCATTTTACCCAACTTTAAAACAGTGTGATGCCCACTCGTGTGTGGCCACATGAGGTCGTAACCTACTTCATCCCTGTGTCCTTCCTGTTTCCATCAGTAGGCAGAATGGTGCACTCGCTCGTTTATCCCCTTCGTCCCTCTCCATCTTCATCCCTATTCTGAAGAGGTTTTCTAATATCATGGTGAGCACAGGTTATGCTATGAAATGTGATCTCTTCAGTAAGAGGGGCATTTCTTTTTCTTACAGCCTCATTGTGCTTTTAATATATGTTAAAGAATGTGAACAATGGGGGAAAATTAGACTTGGTGATGTAGATGCAGCATAAAACCTGATTTGTCAGGCTGAGCATAAGTGTAGGATCAAGCAGGACTCACGGGGGAGGAACAGGAAAAGAAATACAAAGTCCAAGGGAGAGAAAGATATCATTGTCCGTAACACCAACCTAAGGATGCCAGAAATATTCCTGGTTCTCTACTGGAAAGATTTAGCTTTTGTTGGTGATGGACTGTACCCTTTTCTTTTCCAGATTTTAATCAGAATGCTAGATCACATGAGTGTGGCTCATACTGATCACAAAAATGACCACATTTTCCCTGCTATTTTATTATACTACATAAACTCAGGGGCTAAATTGGAGCAACAGCACTTGTCCTGTAAACATTTTATAATCTTTGCCTCCTTCCTCCTTTTCATTTCTGTAAAGACTCAGAACAAATGGCTTTGTGTATTGTAAAGTATCCATGCCTCCATAAAAGCACATACAGAAATTTGAGTAATTTAAGCAGACTTCCTCTTCTTTTTAGCATATGAGGTGTGTATTGGTGGAGGAGCAGGGGGAGTTGTTATTTAGTTTTGGCAATTTCTTTTTTTGTAGTAATGGTGTTTTAAATTCTGAGTACAAAAAATACATAATCATTATAAAAATTTAAAAACTATGAAAATATTGAAGAAGAAAATTAAAATCACCCATAATCCAACCAAAGAAAATAATTACAATTAAATATGTTTTTCAATCTTTTCATTTATAGGTAATATACAAACATACATAACATACATTTATAAAAATAGGATCAGTATGTCCTATAATTTTAACTCCATCATTTTTCACAAATATTTTATCATGATTATTTTGTATTTTTCTTAAATTTTATTTAAATTGATTTTATGACACAGTATTTCATTAGTATGTACATTTTATATTGAACTAAATACATTTAGTACAGAACACTTTAATTTACATTATAAACAACACTGCAGAAAGCACCCTTCATTTTCTTTACCTGAAGCAAACACCATTCACACTTCTTAAACTGCTCTTACCAAGTCCTGAAGGAGCTAGATTGCTGCCATTACCACCTCCTAGCAACAACACACTAGGTGAAAAATCCTGCAGGAAGAATATCAAATGGTTCCTTCTGAAATTGGAGATGCTATAATTCAGGATGGAAAGAGGGACAGATATATAGGCTCTGTTTTGCAAAGTGATAGTTAATAATCAGACACTGGGAAAGTGCTGTGCCGGCAACTATGATGGATAGTTGAATAGCAGCCTAGTCAATTCTGAATAATCTTTATAATGGAGGGGAATTTTGAGTGAGACAGGAAAAAAAGATGGAGGATGAGTAATTCAAACAGCAATCCAATCAAAATGAAAATTCACTGGTATTTGATTTGAGGATAGATATCATTTCTTTAGGCAATAGGAATAATTCCCTAAATTGAGGCTTTACATAATAATATATACGTATTAGCATTGCCTGAGCTCACACCATCCTGAACATCAGTATGGGAAATTGCTCAGAGGCAAGGAAGTTGGCCTAGGATCAAATCTGTGCCTCAAGGTAGTATGTATCATGGATCATCAGCATGCAGAAAGCCCAGAGCTGTGGTGGCCGGGTGGCTCAATTGACTAGAGAGCGAGCTCTCAACAACAAGGTTGCTGGTTCAATTCCCACGTGGGATGGTGGGCTGTGCCCCCTGCAACTAAAGATTGAAAACGGCAACTGGACTTGGAGCTGAGCTGTGCCCTCCACAACTAGATTGAAGGATAATGACTTAGAGCTGATGTGCCATGGAGAAACACACTGATCCCCAATATTCCCCAATAAAAATTAGAGAGAGAGAGAGAGAGAGAGAGAGAACGCACGCCTGGAGCTGCTGTGGAGTGCAATGTTGATAAATGGCCACACAGCATTTTAATTGAAGCTGTGAAAAGAAAGTGATATCCTAACAAGTAGAGTTCTAAAAAAGTAGTCAGCATTGAAGACAATAATGACGAAAGAAAGTAAAAGTGAGATCTCTAATGCATGCTGTGCATGAGGAAGAGTTTCTTTTAATCATTTACAATCTAGATTATTTTATGACAGACATGTTATTTCAAAATATATAAGTAGTCTGTTCGGTGCTTGGAGTATTTTCTTATTGAAACTGAGTTGAAAACGCTGGAATAGTACACATAGTGAATTTCAATTTCTACTCAACATACACATTACCTCAAGGCAAAGTGTTACATTAGGTATTTCACTATATATAACAGAAATAATTACACCTTGGCCTTCTCAGAACACAAGGGTTCCCTTCCTTTCCATGGCTACTTCCAGTTACTGCCACAGGTGATTTCTTTCCCTCAGTGGTGAACAGATAAACATTTGTGATCAAATATGATCACACAATACGGTGAATGTTTAAATTAAAAAAAAAAAATTACAGTAAAAGACACATTGCCATTAATCCACCTCAAAACACTCCCTCTCGCTTCAAACACACTTATCCCATCATTCTTGCCACTTTCTGAAGCAGTTCTGGAAGTCCTCTTTCATGAGTGTCTTTAGTTACATGTCATGGCTGCCTCGACATCCTGAATCAATTCAAAACGTTTACCTTTCATGGTCATTTTGACTTTGGGGAAGAACCAGAAGTTACACGGTGCCAGATCCAGTGAATAACGTAGATGAGGACCCACTGTAATGTTTCTATTTGACAGAAATTGCTGTACCGGAAGTAATATGTAACATGGAGCATTGTCATGATGGAGGATGAAACCATTTACCCAATTCATGTTAATGTGTTGTTCCTGATCCATGATGTATGGCACTCTTCCTGCCTTTCCATTGGATGGCACTCAGCAGCAGTATTCACTGTAGTTTTTGATCACACCTGGTACATTCCGGTGTATACTCGTCAAATCCTTTACCAAAATAAAGGATGTGTAGCATATGATTTATAAATAATTATAAAAATAATAAATTCATAATTCCATATAATCAGTTGATTCTCACAGAACATTCTGGTTGAATTTTGCCAAATTCTGGTGTCCACAGTCAATCTATTATTGCAATTGACAAACTAGTATTGTTCTGACCAAAATGTTGGATATTGTTTCCATTTACAATAACAAGTAACATGAAAATGAAACAGAAGATGTGTGTAAGAACAGTATTTGTTCATCAAAGATGCAAGTGGCTTTTTTGCCAAATGAGATAATAGTTTTCAATACTGAAATATTTTCTGATTTTTTTGTGTGTTATTCACCATGCAATGGATACACATACAACATACTTTTAATTTTGAAATGTGTTATAAACATTTCAGTATCATTTTCTTAAATTTAGACTAGAAATCATAAAACTTTGGCTCATGGGCCAAATCTAGGAGGCCTCCTGTTTTAGTAAATAGTTTGACACACAGGAACAGAAAAAGTTTGCCAACTTCTGGCCTACATGATCAAAAAAATAACAAATCAAGCCTTCATGTGTAATATTTGCTGTTTCTGTGGTATTAATATTCCCCCCATGACCAATTTCAAGCTACTAACCTGACCATAGAAATGGGAGGAGACGTACAGTAGCACACTATTTTGCAATATTTCCAGCAAGCAAATAGACACAAATAACCTTGATCATATATCATAGTAACATGTAGTAAAATAATTAGAAGGTGGTAAGTTTTGAATATTTATTACCTTTTTAAATACAATTTATTAAATTATAAGTTCAAATAATTTAATTTTCAATAAAACTATGTTTAACAACAAGCTTTCATAATTCACTGAGTCTGAGAATTGGCCCCAGTGGGCTAGGAGGAGCAAGCAGCAGCAGTCCTCTGATATTATTCCCACTGTCCTCATCTCACAGATTTTCCCCTTTTCCTGTCCCTCATCTAAATCCATCAATTTGGAGGTTTAGTAGGGAAGGACGGGCTTTTGGTATGCTAAACAAGAAGTATAGACAGTTATTTAAAGGCCTTTTTCTACTTCCTTTTCTATCTTTAATTTTCTGCAGTTAAATTCAACAGGGAAATTCAAAGTTCACTCCGAAAAAAAGGCTTAAAGGTGGATTTTAAAATGGTAACAGTAAAAGATCCCTCTACATTGTAAAGAAAAATAACTCACCGGTAAATTTGGTCATTTGATCTGAAGGAGCTGGGGCTAAGGTGAGTGTAGTAAAGCGATAAAATTGGAGATAAACAACCAAAGCCCTGAATATCAAAAATTGGGGTGTACTGGGGGGAAGGGCTGTGTGGAAGGGAATGAATAGAAGTGGCCAGAATGCATGACTGTGACGAGGGTTGTCTATAAGTGCTAACCCTCCCCAGCCTGCCAGATCTGAAGCAAAGGGAGAAGTCAGATGAAAGAAGGGAAATGAAATGGAATATTAAATTAAAAATAGCAGCAATACAGAAGTAAAAAAAAGTCATGGTAATCACTGGCCTTGGATCCATAACAACACAATAAAGCAAGTAAAACTCAAACACTTAAAAACACCATGCTTCTATTTACCGTTATTTTACCAAAGAAATTATGGTGGTTGAAGTGATGATAGTTTGGTTATTTGTAGTTTCATACTCAATTTAGGCCTCAATGGAGGCTCTGTTATGCTTCATCTCTATCTTTCTCCCTCTAATTTAATAGGAGTTTTCTCTAGGTTTGAAAATTGAGTGTTTTCTGGAGTGCATTGTATTAAGCCTCAGTACCATGAGTTATTTTGTGTTTTGTGAAAGAAAGACATTCTGTGATTAAATAAGTTTGGGCGATGTTGAAAATTATGTCTTTTTTTCCTCCTGTAGATTCACAACTGTATGTTAGTAAAACTAAATGTTCTGAGAAGTCTAGCAGTAAAAACAAGAACAACAAGAAAACTAGTTTTATTCTCCAGAATACACATTGGAAAGTGCTGAGCTAGACCCTTAAAAAAAGCTGGTCTCATTTGAATAGATACAGCGTACTCTATGACAATGCAGCCCACAGGTTTCCCCACCACAAACTTTTCTCTACAATGGGTGTTTTATGAAATAATATTGAGAGGAGAGTCATACTTGAGGCAAATTGGGATAAAGGGAAACTGGATATAAAGCATGATAGACAATGTGTGAGTCCTAATAATATGTGGACCCTAATAATTGACTCAGGGTTATAATGAAGATTGAATGAGATATGAATCTGAGTTAGCAACATCATCTTCAAATATGAAAGGTGACACTGTCAACCAAAACAGTTACTTATTTGTATGCCTTTTAAATTGAGGTACGGTCCCTGAAGAAGTATCCTGATCCAAGATTTAATATTGGTGAACTTCTTACTTAATATGCATTCCTGACATAGCACCGTTGATAGGTAAATTAGTCATACCCCCTTTGAGAATCATTATGAATGATCATGTCAGAACAACCCATATGCAGACATGCCACCTGTCAGATCCTGCAAGGCTTCTCTTCACCAGTACAAGAATTTTGGCCATATGGTATATGTCACAAGCAAATGCTTCACCAATTGACAAGTGGGGCTCAAACACTCCTGAGTCAAGATCGGTTACAAAGTGATGAGTTGAAGTGGGTAAATCTAAAAATCTATAGACAGTAATCATGGTATATATAGCTAAGGGGAATATAAATATGTATAAATGCTAATCAATTCAAATGCTTATATTGAGGGGTCTTCCCCAGTGATCATGGCCTAAAATTAATAGACTGAATGCATGCTTTGAAAACATGCAAGAATCACGTTAGTGATTCTTCTGGATCCTATGAGAATTAAATGAGATGTATAGTTATATCACCTCACTAAACGTATGTCAAATAGCAGGGAACTAAAACTCTCTAAAATACTCCCATTCCAACTTCCTAATGCTTGAAGAAACATCACATGATTTCATTTCAGATAAGATTTATCATCCAACTGTCCCTCAGAAATTTAGCAAAACTTAATATTACAGTAATTTGTAAAAGATGAATATAATAATAGTAATGGCTAACATTAATCAAATACTTATTATATGACAGGACCTCAAATGGATTAGTTGGTTTAATCATCACAAAACCCAACAAACTGGTCAGTTTACTGAACTTCAGAGTAAACTGAGGCAGACTGGTTAATGAATTTGCCCAGGGTATATATCTAGTAGGTAATACAATCAGGATTTAATCCCAAACTGTCTCTCTCTAAACCCTGCACTTTGCACCACTACTCCATAAAAGCTCTTCTATGTTTTATTTTCTCAGAGCAAAGTCTGATATACTAGTTACAAGCAAAAGGGAAGGCTTCTGAACACAAGAGAATGAAAAACTAGGAAGCCTAGAAGTGGGGAGAAGAGGAGGCATAGAAGGCTGTGGGCCACTAAAACAAAGCTGCTCCACTTCCTTCATACAACTGCTTTCACTACGTGGTTAGCGCTTAGGTGCTTCCTCGTCTTTGATCCTTTAGCAATTAGCCAGCTAGACCACAGTGGACCATGTTTAAGAAGGATTCTTTATTAAGCTAAATGGGTGAATATTGCTAACTATTATATTAACAAATTCTTCTGATCAGATCAGATCTGCCATAGTCATTCATTAATGATTTTTTTTTTAAAGTAGGTGACTATATGGAAATTATGCTTCTGTTCAGAGTGGTTTACAAACTGATTAAATTTGACTTGCCAATAAATAAGCTTTCAAGTAGCTAGAAAAGGTAGACAATCAAAATATTCATTGAAACCTGAAAAGTCTTGAATATTAGTATCACCTATATATGGAATCATTAAAAAAAAAAAAAGTCAGACTCATAGTAACAAGAGAGTAGAAAAGTGGTCACCAGGAACTGGGGGTGAGGGAAATAGGGAAAGGTTGGTAACAGGGTGCATACTTTCACCTATAAGATGAATAACACTTGACGATCTAATGTATAATATAGTGACCATAGGTGATAACATTACATTGTATTATTAAAATTTGCTAAGAGGTAGAACTTAAATGTCTTAAGAAAAAAAAAGGATAAATATGTAAGATGATGGCTGTGTTAACTAGATGGGAGAATACAATCACAATGTATACATATATCAAATCACCACAACGCACATGGTGAGCCAGTGCAATTCTGTTTGTCAGCTATGCAACAATAAAACTGAAATTAAGAAATGAAAAAGTCTGAGTATCATAATGTGGAAGTACAGGAGACCCACTGTTTCAAAGAGATAGTAACACATTTCCCGACTTTGTAATAGCTAACAATGCAAAGTTTGCTTTCAGAGAGTAATTAGCTTGTTGGCCTCAGCAATTCTCAATTATATCTTCAGGAAATCTTAGAGAGTCTTTGACTATGACTTTATGCTACTGGAGAAAAATTAATGGGTGCTTTATGGGATAAATAAATAAAATGTCTTATTTATTCAAAAACATTATCCAATCTGATAAAATGTGCTTTGGAATAAATGATCACAATGAAAGTTGGCGGCTGTTGTTTTTCAAAAGGCTGAGGAATGAAATTATTAAATCAGGGGAAAATGCCTTAGGAGACTTTGATTCAAACTCTCAGATGGGAAAAATATACATGGAAAACAGAGAAGATTATCAATAAGCTTCCCTCTGACAGAAAGCAGAAACAGTGTCACCTATCTGACAGAAAGCATTTTAAATTGATATTTCATGACCTCATTTTAAACAGGTTCTATTATCATCTTTCCATGTTGGAGCCTTGACTCCTAACAATGCAGCTGTTATACTTATTTATGTCAATGTGACCCTGTGGCTGAGAGATGAGTTTATACGGCACATCAACTTAACATTTGCATACCCAGACACAATATTAGCAGTGAGTTCAACACAGAATCATGATGATGACTTAACAAGAGAATAAATGCAACTCATTCTAGGTATACTTAGGAAGTGAATCACATTTATTCACATTCTCCAGGTTTATATAGGGCAAAATTGGGAAAAAAGCGCTCGGGGCTTTAATCATAAAGATAAATATAATAAAAAATCAAATAAGAATAGACATATTAGTGACCAAATGGACATTTAGAGGTCACATGAAATTGTCACCTGAGCTCTCAGGGCCAGGTTTGTACTGTGGAACATAAGATGATTTACAATATAGAATAGAAAATAGGAAAAAGCATAGAAACCAATGCTGATTGTACATCCAAATCCCAAACAAGCGTGAAAACAAGAGTACCACAGACTCAGATTTAAAATGTGAAATAAACACACAATTAAAAACATTATATAAATATATATTATGTGTATACATATAATTATAAATGTATATATAAAATATATTTTGTGTATATTAAATATTAAATGTATATATAAATATATACTACACGTACTATATTATATGTAACATAATACATATTATATATCTGTATGATGCATACATTAAACATATATTGTAATATATGTGTGTATAATATTCAATATTTCCTGTGCTAGTAGCAAGAAATGCAAGAATCTCTACATATAGATTATTGGTAATAATAACTTAGCTCAAAGAGAATCAGAAAGAAGTCTTTTAGCTTGGAAGAGTCCACAGGCACTTTCACTTTGTTTAGCAGGCCGGGAGAGAGATAATTATAAATGTCCAAATTGCTCAGAGAGCAAGTGATGCTTTTCAAATTTTTAATGGGGTTGTGGTGTTGATTCTGCATTTACTTCATAGAGGTGTATATATATGCTCTTGATAAATGCTTATTGAAAGGAAAGAATGGAGGGAGGGATGGACAGAATGGAGGGAGGAAGGAAGGAAGGAAGGAAGGAAGGAAGGAAGGAAGGAAGGAAGGAAGGAAGGAAGGAAGCAATTCAACAATGGTACACACAATAAATGGCAGGGGGTTTCAGGGTCGAAGGGAACCATAGAGTGATCGCTCTACTCACTGATATTGCAGAGCCCAGGGATGATATCAAGTACTTTAGATCATATGTTGTTTCATTGCCCTGACTTAGAAAACACAGGAACAAGTGTACTTAACCTATTGCAATATCAGTCCAGATTTTTTTTTTTTTTGGTATAACAGTAACAAGGCATATAATTTTGAAGGATTACCTGGTCTATGCTTTTACCTTAGAGACTAACTGTAGCTGTGATTTCAGTTCTACCACAGAGCAAAACATCATCTTAATATGATATACTGTTCTAACAAAAAACATACTAGACTGGCATTATAAATTCTGATCATTTAAAAACATTTTACATGAAGCTTATTTTTCACTTTATACTAAAATTTGTGTTTGATTTTAAATATACCATTCAATTTTACCAAATCTCTTTTTTGTATGAAGTATTTTGAACTCCTGGAGGAAGGTGTGACATGAGTAGAAATTATAATGAGCTAAAGAAAGATCCATTTATATTTCTAGGTCCATATATTCCCAGAAATATATTCTTTTATCTTTCTTTTTTTCTTGGCACAGTTGAGGGATATTATTTTTATATGGATCTAAATCAGAATGTTTACAGGGAAGAAACAGGGCCTCATTAATGAGAATGTAAATAATGTGGAATTATAATTGAAATTTAGGGCAGAGTGGAGTTGGATTAAGTGACTCATTTCTACTATGTGGATTTCTGGGATCTTCGTTATCATCTAGAAGGCTCCATATCCATTTCTCTCACAAACGCTGATCTTAGAGCCTTCACATCTGCCTTATCTTCTTTCTTAGCACAGTGCTCTGCAGCTTTCTCCATTCCTATTTCCTCAAATCATCAGGCATGTGATTGGGTTGCTAGAAAGCTAAGTCTGGTATGAACTCTTTTTTTAAAAAATGATTTTTATTAAAATATAGCTAACATATTCGTTTCAGGTGTAACCATAGTTACTCAACATTTATAAACCTGAAGAAGTGATCACCATAAGGCCAGCAACCATCTGACACTGTACTATGCTATCACAATATTATTAACTATATTCTTCATGCTGTACATTACATCCCCATGACTTATTTGATTTTTACCTAAAAATTTGGACCTCTTATTCCCCTTCACCTTTCCCTCCTTTATAATTTTTCAATTGGGGGAAAGGGGGAAAATCTGAAGGGATTAAGAAATACAAATTGGTAGTTACAAAATAGTCATTGGGATATAAAGCACAGGCAATATAGTTAATAATATGGCAATAGTTATACATAGTGCCAGAGAGTACTAGACTAGTAAGGGGATCACGTCATAAATTATATAAATGTCTAACCACTATGCTGTCCGCCTGAAATTAATATAAAAGAGTACTGGTACTAACTCTTTATAGAGTTAGCACTCAGACTATCTAATCATAGTTTCTGTGTTTTAGGTCTTTGTAATCCAGTGCATGGTTCATAGATCAACAATATTAACATCACCTGAGAGCTTGTTAGAAAATCAGAATCTCTGGTCCCACCCCAAATTTACTGAATGTGAATCTGAATTTTAACAAGATCCTCAGGTAATTTACATGAACATTAACGTTTGAGAAGCACTGCCTTAACATAAATTATAAAGATGGAAAACTTCATCAGGACAAGGCATGTGTTTATCCCTTGTACAATTAACTGCATCCCAGAGGTCACCAGATAAACAAACAATACATAAATGGTGACTAAATGCAATGGAGTATCTTGGATTGGTCGTGGAACAGAAAAAGAACATTAGTGGGAAAATTGGTGAAATCCAAATAAAGTCCTATGCCAATGTTAAATTTTGGTTTTGGTAAATGTAACATGGTTATTTGAGATGCGAACACTAGAAGAAGCTTACTGAACTGAAGAGTATATGGGAACTCAGTACAATCTTTATAATTGTTATGTAAATTTAATATTTATAATTGTTTCAAAATAAAAGTTAAAAATTATAGCCGAGTAGCAAACAATCACAGAAATCTCAATGGCATACAACACATAATTTTTCTTTATCTCAAAATTCAATTAATGTGTGCTACGCGCACCTTATCTCAGCTGCACTCACTGAGGAGCTGGAGAGCTTTGCTGATCTTAGCTTGACTCACTCTCGTGTCTGGGGATGGACTCTCTACTGGCATATCAGTAATGGCCTTGTCCGAGGCAACGGGCAACATGCAACTGTCCTGCGTGTTGTTCATTAATATGACCATTTTATCATGATCGCAGCAGATATCGATAATGTGCAAGTGAAAGTATGTAATTTGTTTTGATGCTAGGATTGTAATTATGAGCCAAATAAATTTACAAAACCTGCCCAATTCAAGTGGTGAAAAATCAGTGCTGTCTCTGTTTTTAGAGGAATACCAAAGTTACATGGCAAAGGGTGTGGATACATGGAAGATTAAAGAAATGAGGTTGTTGCTGCAATCTTTCATATATGCTTATATATATGAATTAGCAATGTCTTCCTTTTAGCATATCAGATAATCTAGGCACTACAACTCTAATCTCATCCTCTTGTGCTGGTCTAAAAGACTTCAGTGCTAATATTCCTATCTTTATTTCTTATTTTAAAAGCTGTACTACAAAGAAAGGTACCTGATTTTTCAATAATCTTTATGTTATTATATAGTTTTCTTCTTGGAAGAAAACGTAAGAAATTTGAAAATAAAGTAAAAGCCAAGAGGTTAAGTTCAATTTGAAGAATATCATTTCCTCTCGTCTCTGTTTGCATTTATCACTTCTGAACCAAATCTATATAAAGAACAGTAAAGACCCAATTCTACACTTATTATAATTTTAAATGTACACTAATGAAATTTAGAATGGATACAATGAAACATTTTTAAATTGTTTTATAAATGCAATTTTTAAAAGTAAAAATAGACAGGTATTAGACATCTCCTTTGATAGGACTCCTGGAACTTTTATCCACAAACCTCCCTCCCATCTCACACTTTGCTCTTATATACATTAAAAGAATAAATATTTTTTATTTAGGTGTGTGGTTTTCAGAATCAGTAAAATTCATTAAACATTTATAATCAATCCCTTAGTTATACCTTGAGAATATATCCTTGCTCTATAAAAATTGATGTCTGTTTAAATGATCTTAGCAAGAGTTACTTTGAAAAGAAGAGAAAGTTTCAGACACTGTCACACCAAGTCAATTGCTATTATGTAGATAAACTTTGAAGCAGAGCATGACCGGGGTAAAAAGCAAAATAATCAAATCCACCAAATTATTTATGTGTGTATCATTATATCTCCTTTGTTGAAGTAAAAAATATACCAGGGTAATAAAATTGATTTTGTTAAATGTGCCATGCAATTGGGTCAATGTTCCTATTTGGGTCAGATGTGACTCTGCTACTTGGTGAGAACACTGCAAAGTCATATTGCTTATTATAATGTATGAAAAGTGTTTATATATGTACATATATACATCATACACACACACGTATGAAATCGATAATTACTTTTTTAGTACAGTGATGAATATAAGGCAATTTCATAATATGGAGAGAGCAAAGTGTGATGCCAAGTGTGTAATCTCTCCCTTTTTTGAAATTCAAAAAGTTATACTCTGTAGGTATATATTTCAGTAATAAATCTAAGGGATAACCCTTTTGGATCTGTAGAAATTCCTAACCAAATATCAGCCCCTAAAAGAAAAATGTATGAAGCACACATACCTAGGCTTGTGTATAGATATTAAAAATCATTTATTAATTCAATTAATATTTACTACATTATTACCATGAGTCAAATGTTCTAGGTGTTGTTATCTTTAGTATTGTCTCTTCTTTATAATGTTTGGTAGAATTTATCAGTGAAGCCATTTGGCTGGAAGTTTTTTGAGTATAAATATTTTTAACTACAAATTCAATTCCTCTAATAGATATAGGGCAATTCAGGTTATGTGTTTTTTCTTGAGTGAGATTTGGTAGTTCACATCATCCAAGTTTTCAAATTGTTGGTATAATGTTGTTTATAAATTGCCCTTTATAGGCACGTAGGCTCTAATGCATTGCTGCTCTCTTTCTCATCTTGGTATTGGCAATTTATATCTTCTTTTTCCTAAATAATCTAGCTAAAAGGTTCATCAAGTTTATCAATATTCTTAAAGAACCAGCTCTCAATTTCATTGATTTTTCTCTCTTGTTTTCTCTTGTTTTACATTTTATTTATTTCTGTTTTTATCTTTGTGATTTCTTTTCTCCTGCTTACTTTGGGTTAAATTTGCTCTTCTTTTCCTAATTTCTTAAGAAGGAAGTTTAGGTCAGTAATCTGAGACTCTCTCATTTTTTTTTTTTTTTTGACTAATATAAGTGTTGAAAGCTATAAATTTCCTCTATGCACTGCCTTAACTACATCCCAAGAATTTTGATATGTCTTGTTTTCAATTTTACTCAGTCCCAAACACATTCTACTATTCCGTTTGATTTGTTCTTTTATCCAAGTGTTATTTACAGGTGTGTTGCCTTATTTTGTTTGGGAATTGTCCAGATTTCATTCTTTTATAGTTTTCTAATTTAAACCCATATTTACTACATAGTGTATTTTGAATGACTTGTATGCTTTTTTTTTATTGAGACATGCATTATAAACATGATATGGTCTATTTTGGTAAAAGTTCTATGTGCATTTGAAAAGAATGTGTGTACACTTGAGACTAATAGAATATTGTAATATCAACTGTAATTGAAAAATTAAAAAAAGAAGAAAAATTTAGCTTTGCTTCTAATTCAAAGGTGTGTGTTAGTGGCTCCTGCCAAGCTCCAGGCAAAATTCAAATCTCCTTTGCTCCATAGAGCAAGTTAAATGACAGAGAGGCTTGGGCTTTGAAGTCTGACGATGAGGATCATCCATCCTCTGGCTCCACAGAACAGCAGTATTAGTACAGAAATTCCAAGGGGAAGTAAAGCAGAGTTAACAGCTAGGGACTAGTCCAATGTTTGGGATTCCAGACAAAAATATTTCTATCACAAAATAATTGATACTATGTATAAAGCCATGTCTCATTGAATTATTCAACAGTCCATCTTTCACATTACTGCCTTTACACTCTGAGCCACATCACCCCGTCACACCATTGACTGTAAAGGGAAGCCATATAGAAACTCTCCTTGCTGTCATCTATCAGACACTCTCCATGTAGATCCTAAACTCCATGGGCAAATCCATGACCTCCTTGAATATCCTTCACCTTCTAACCCACCTGGCACATGGCTATTTGTCTTTATTACTCTATCCTAATGTCATCTTCCTCTTGGAAGTCTTCCCGGACACTCCTTCTGCACTCTACTTCCTCTGGCTGAGAGAGGAGGAGGCTGTCCCCTTGTTGTGTGTCCCTGGCTACTTCAATGCTTATGCTAATTTTTTATGGTTAACATTTGTTTTCTTCCTTCAAGGTAGAAGGAAGGGTTTGTTTGTTTTTAAATCCATATTACCTAAAGCAGGGTTTGCTATATAAAAGGATTCAAAATTGTTGTTAAATAAATTGAATACAGTATGAAATTGGGGAATAATTAATTGTAAATTAAAATTCTCCTAAAATAGAAATGTTTTCCCTGCTTTATAGATTTCTTTTATATGCGTCATATCCCTGTTACTTTGGAAAGAAAAATAAATTATGGAAGTATACACCAAGCAGTGTCATCAAAACTTGCATATGAAAAGTAAAAATTTCAATTCATGAGCCAGATGTTTTATCTGTTCGATGCCAAACATCTGGATGTTTATATAATCAGCAATGATTGGTTAATTTTGTTCTAATTTTTTGTATGGGTATTTAGTACCCTGTCAAAACAATTTATATTTCTAATATAATATAACATGTTTTATACACATACCAAAGAAAAAATTGCTTGTGTTTAGTAAAATATCAGCTGGTTCCATTTTTCTTTTTATACTTTCACTTCTGTAATTTGGTCTTTCGAGATGTTATACATAGGAAACATCCGCACTCTCCTTATATATCTCTAATTTAGGCATTCCCATCCACATTTTATGAATGAGGGGGTTAGGTGTGTTGTGCCTTGGCACACAAAATTGTGGAGAAGTATGATTTGAAACTAGATCTTTCTGACTTTAACATCCAAGGTATTAACACCCACATCACACAGAATTTTGGGCTTATGACTACAGCCCATCTCAACACAGATCACTTTGGGATGTAGCATTTACTATCAAAGCACGCACTGAAAGTCTCTTGGCATCTTCTCATGATGATCTCCCAGATCCTCCTTTATATTTTTAAATGCTTCATTCATACACTTCCTAAGTAAAATCTTGACTGAAATGAGCCCTTTCTGTTGGTACTATAGGTCCTGAGGAGCCTCTTCTCCACTGAGACATCAGCACATCTGAAAAGCTAACAGGATGGCCTCTCAGAATAAAAACCAAGACAGGAAAGACAGAAGGTAGACGTGGTATTGTATCCCAACCCAAAACTTCACTGTTATATCAAAAACACCAACAGAGTGTTTCCCATCAGGTATTTCTTGGACATTAATTCTATGTGATAGTAAGAAATATGTTCAGAAAGAATTCTGTATCAAATATGTTTGTGAAATCCTGGATTAGGCAAAGCTAAAGTTAATTTAGCAAAAAAATTCTCCAAGCTTTTAATATGCTGAAGTATGTGTTGTGAATTTGCATGGGGCAGAGTATCTTATGTAGCATTTCCCAAATGTTTATGATCATGAAATCCTTTTTAAAGGAATATCCTGTGTGACCCATGCCAACAAAATACACTTTTTAATTATTTTTTTAAGAAAAAACTGGAATATGAACAACTGCCAACTAAATTTTGCAACCACTGTTCCTGGCAAGTAACAAGATTCAGGGTTTTGGCTACTGAAACCCTGGACCAACACAAAAGACTTATAACAAACTTCTATAATGAACATGCATGGATGATGTCACATATATCATAAAAGAGCATAAGGTCCTGGAAGAGGGCAGATTTATAGAGAAAACTAACTAAAAACTATGTTCATATTAACCTACAACTCCTTTGAGCCATGCTGTGCTAGGTCTCCTGTACAGATTGTCTCAGGGCAGTAGGATTACTTTATAACCTAATGTACGGATTTTTAAAATACGAATCCCATGGTGTAGTAATATACCAGATACTTTCAGTACAAACAGTGGAATCTAAGAAGAAAGTGAATGAAAAGAATCTTTAGGAAATGAGAAGAATATTAAATTTGAAACTAAAGCTATTTTTCTTAATCACCCACCAGACCCTTTACTATTCTTCACTTGGCATTTGCCTATGTAGATTTCAAGTTTTCTAGGAAATTTTAAGAGAATATATGCTAGTTGTATTCCATGTTCCATATCCTCATGTTCCTTTCTTCTAACTTGTGGCTGATTCCAGTATTTCTGTTAATACAACAGACTAGATGAGATTAAGCTATTTAGACTATCTGTCAAGTATTTGAGTTAACTGAAATTTTTTCCTAAAATATTTCCTATTCATTGACAGTATTTCAGAGTCTCTACAGAAAGCAATATTCTTTTTAAAAATTTTTATCTACAAAGTACTCAGTCAAGAGTGAAGTCTCTATATTCGGAAGAGGGATGGGATTCTGACTCTATCAGTTAACTAATTGTGACTTTGAGGAAGTTCCTCAGTTCTCTAGGCCTATTTCCTTTTATTTATAATAGTTTACATGATCCTAATTTATAGGATTGTTGTGAAGATTTAAGAAGATAAAGCACGTGAAGCACAGTGCCCTGCAGAGTACATTCTCAACAAATCCTAGCAGGTGTGATGCTGATGATAGTGTTGATATAACCAGGTTAATCAGTATTACTTACTACAAGGAATATTGGATTAGAATGAATGGTTTGCAAACCTTAGCGTGTATTTAAAAATCACCTGGCATGCTTGTGTCCTGGGCCCACACCCCCATGGAGGCTGGCTAAGTAGGGAGGAGAAGTGATTCTCCCAGGCAGGTCTCAAACAACCCTTTAAGAAGCACAGGTCTTGTGGATTCCAGGTTCCATCATATGTCTAATCCATTATGATTTTGAATGCTCTCTTCACCTTCCCATGGTTTGGTCCCTTGTTCGTTTTGCTCTTGCTCTCAGGCATGGCAGACAGGGGACTTGCAGGTTTGGAGAGGAGAGTGGAATAGCCAGTGTCTCTAATGTGCACCCCACTGACAGCTGCAGGTTTACAGAGCAGCACTCTTTGTCTCTTTCATTTTATATCAGGAATTCATTTTATCTGTAATCAGAGTGGCTCTGGTTGCTGGCAAAAGAATATATTCCTTTGAGCCTGATTCATAAAGGGAGTACAACAAAGGAATGAACAAGAACCACTTTGTAATTAGCAACAAAGCATTGCAAAAACTGTAACAGAAGCAAACCAAAACCAGAAATGTGTTAAAATAGCAGCTTTCACTTTAGTTATTCAAAAGGCCAAAATTAAATTACTGATCTAAATGGACATAAAGTGGATACAGGGAAAGAATTTTGGTTGCATATATATATATATATATATATATATATATATATATGCACACACATATATATGATACGTATATATACAAATATCATATATATGTATGTGTATTATATACACATATATTCATACATATATGCAATGAAATAGTGTGTGTGATATAAAACTCCAATTGATATCACTGCCTACAATACTGAGACAATTGTTTAAATTGTTCACTTTTCTGAAGGTATGGTGTACCAGTCAAAGAAAACAGCACCTCACAAATTTTCTGGTAAAGTGAAAGCTGGGACTTTCACAGTACTTCACAACAATCCTATAACTTTTTCATTTTGCAAATAAATTCTTATCCTAGCTTTCCTGCTTTTTGATGAACTACCTTTCCTGACCACCCGCTTTGATTCTGATTCCCTAATTTAGAACCAAATGTATTTTTGCCTTCCTGTGTGCCCAGAAGAGGTAAATGGTAGATGGTGACAAGATGGATGCCTGAGGCAAAGACCTTAACATGGAATGCAAAACCGGGTTGTTGTTGCCTCTTGTAATTTGTTCTGTGAATCTCAAGTTGGAGTCCAACTGTGAAAAGAACAGCAGAAAACCTGGCCTCACTTTTAACAGCTACAAGCCAAGAGAATGTCAAGTCAACAGAGCCCACAGACCCATGGACAGGGGTAGATAGCAACATGACTTTTTCTCCAGCCAGGAGCATATTAGAGCCCGGACAGGGAAAAGACCATGACTTTGCTAAGGGGAAAACCAAAGCCTATGGGGAAACAAAAGCATCTTTGAATATAGAATATAAATATAGTCGATAATATTATAATAACTATGTATAGTGCCAGGTAGGTAGTGGACTAACTGGGGGAATCACTTCATAAATTATATAGATGTCTAACCACTGTACACCTGAAACTAATATAATTGGAAAAAAATAAAGCATCCTTGAAACAGAGGCCCCTGAAGAATGAATCGTGATATCTTGATATTAGCATTTGTTATTATGAGTTATGATTTTTTTTAATGCTTTGTCTCAGCATTTGCTTTGAGTAGTAAATGTTCCTGCTTTCTAGGGGATTGAGTGATTTTTAAAAGCAAACACTAATTGAGCAGGTCTTGAGGGCCCAGTCATTCCACTGATAATTCCAAGGTGATGAGCTATTATGACTGTACAAACATAGAACACAGGAAGCTGATCAGATCATTTTTTTATGTGACATAAATTATTTCTGATCAAAGCCAGCTCCCAGAATGAAGTCAAATGATACAGCTGTTCCAATGGATTATGTAAAGCAGTCTGGCAATGAGAGCTGTGGGGTCTTTGTACTCGTATTAGCTAAAATCGGGCCCATGTTTGACTCTTAAGAGCCAGTTGAAGCTAAAGTTTAAGAATTTCAGTCTTAATGGTGCTTTTCCTAAATGAAACAGCTGTCAAGCTCTGCTCCCAGCAAACATATACATCAAAGAAAGTAAGTCTGGTACAGTGGTTACTCATCATTGTGTCACAAAACAATGTTTCCCTATGCACTTACCAAAATGATACTTTTCCCATTTACATGCCACCTTCAGATCTGTCAGATCTCAAAGTTCACCGCTGAGGTGTCAAATAAAAGTGATTTGTTGGTAGAGATCCTTTATTTCTGAGTTTATTAAATTTCAGGTACATACTCTGAGAGATTGATTGGTATACTCACTACATCCCATATTGTCCCCATGACTCAAATCAAAAGGTCTATATGTATGTCAAGCAAAAAGTGGATTTCGTGATTATTGCAAATTTCATTTTAATCAATACTGTCTGAAAAGGGCTTATTTTCATTTTACTTGGTATTTTTGCTGAATATTCTTCAGAGAACTCCACATTTTGATCAATAAGCAAAGCCTATTTTTACTTGTATAAAAAAAACATCTATTTCCCTAATTGACTATGTGGTTTGAGGCTTGATTAGCGCATCTTTCAAAATGTTACCCAGGGTCCAAACATACTTGTGATGTGCTTAGAGAAATATTTGTAAACAAGGGAGACTCCTGTGTATTCTTTCCTGAAGATTTGTAAATGGACTAAAAAAACACGTGTATACTATCTACTTGGCACATTTTATATAGAGCATTAAAAAAATCAAACCCGTCTAACTTAAAAAAATAAATAAATAAAGAGCGTAATCAAGGAGGTCAGGACATCTTTCAATTCTTTGCTTTGAATGAAAGTGTAAATTCAAAATGACAATATCCTTTCAGGAATAGACCAAGAAAGATATTGTACCTTGTATTCCAAGTGCCAAATTTTTCTCTCCAGGTATTTATATTTCCATCAACTATTATCTTTGGATAAAGTTATAAGTCAAAGCAACACTTGTATTTCATATTCCTGAGCGACTCACAGAGGGACAAATGACAGTGAGAGGGATGGGGCTTCAACAACTAATAACACCAGGCACATGAGGAACACAGAAAGGATGACATCCTCAATAGGTAAATGGAGTTTATATACAGAAGCTCCAGAAATACAAGTAGAGGCTGCCTAAAGAAAGGCAGCCTCTGCATGAGGGAACTGAAAGAAATCAGTTTCCTACGCTTTTCCAATTTCAAGTACAGTAAACTTTTTTTAGATAAATCTTAATTTTCATTAGAAAGAACATTTTCAGGAACATAAAGATATCTCACAGACAATCCAGAATTTTGGAATACATTTCTTGTAGAACTATAGCTGAGAGATAAATCAATCAGTATTAATCCATCTCTGATGAAAAGTTGAGGATTCACTTTTACTAAGACCATCTTTTCTGTTCATATATGTTTGCAACTGGATGTCCTTTCGTGAGACAGAAAAGAACATAAAGGCAATAAAATAAAATAAAGATAATCCCAATTGAAACGATGAGAAAATCTTTTGGAAAGCCTCACAATGTTGAAGTTTATTTTTAAAAATTTGGCTGGATATACAGTATATTTCACCATATTTTACGTCGATGGAGAGTACCAAAGGAAATGTCTGGGTCGATGCATATGTGGTTAATAATTTAGCTTACACGATATTGACAGCTGCTACCCAATTTCTCCATTCTTATCACCAAAAGAGATGTGTCCTCACGTTCTATCACCGTGGAAATCATTGACATAGGATTCCCTCACAAAAGTGCTTATGCCATTGACAGCCTTAATCATTTTCTGAAGGTGTGTTAGTATAATAATGAAATCTCATTGATGACAATCTAACAACATATTTTTGATCAGCACCCAGACTTGTATTTGATGCTTGCAGGAAAAATGGGTATTTCATACTTGATGAAACGGAGTCAGAGATAAATTGACTTACCCAAGAACCCACCATCAGTGAGTAACAAATAGAATTACAATGCATTTCTCTTGATTCTCAGGGCCAGACAGTGATAGGCAACCAATTCAAGATGAACCAGAGATTATTTTTAAGTATAAAATAATTTGATGATACCCCGCCAATGCATTAATTCTGTTGAAGAAGTATATCATAAATTTATATTTGCACAATATTTTTTTCTGCTAAAATGGCTCTAAAAATTGAATGAGATTTTTATTTTTTTCTGCTACAATGGCTCTAAAAATTGAATGGGCTCACAAGATTACTATGTATTCTCCCAGCCTTTTTGTCTTCAGGTAATTCAGAATCTTTATATCTGCCGGACAGTGGACCAATATCTGATTCAGTCACTGGCCCCACACAGTGATGGATAATAAACTATTATCCACAGAGATGTATCATAAACTATTTGAAATATCACAAATAAAATGATGTTTGAAAAAAATAGAAATGTGTTCATAAAAATATAAAAATCTATTAAGTAATAGGATGTATTCTGGGTTTATGGTTTAATTAATGCATCTGTGAAAATAATTAATTTTGTCTTTGTCCTGCCACGTTTTCTCTTAAATCCTGGTTGACATGCTACCTATTTGGGTTATTAACCAGCGCTTGCTGAGAGATCCAGGGAAATTCAGTTTGTCTTACATGTTTCTATATTCTAAGATTTAAAAATAAAGGGCTACACTACATAATTTCTGAAAGATCCTTCTGTTTTACATAAATGCACAAATAAGTGGTAATGCTTAGAATAAGCTAATTAGTGAGCTAAGTACTATCTCATGTAATCCAGAGTTCCATGATGTAGGACCAGGCATCATCAACTTTTTACATAAAAGGAAACTGAGGCTGAGAAAGGTTTAACACTTCAGTCACAGCTAACTGTGATTTGGCATCAGAGCTCATGCTCTTAATCATTAGACTTCACCATTCCTATTGTAAAGGTGGATGTCTTGAAAAAGGAAGGCTGAATAGCTTAACACAATATAATAGCTATTACGTAATAGACTAACACCTCACTACTAGAAGTATGGTCTGCAAACCAGCAGTATCAGCGTTACCTGGGTGTTAGAAATGTATTAGATTGGTGCAAAAGTAATTGCGGTTTTTGCAATTAATTTTAACCTTTTAAACCGCAATTATTTTTGCATGAACCTAATAGAATTTCAGCCTCCACCCCCTGACCTACGATCAGATTCTACATTTTAACAAGATGCATATATGATTCATATGAATATTACAGTTTGTGAAGCAGTATTCTAAAGAACATTTAAGAAAGTATGGAGGAAAGAAAATGGTCACAGATTACCTGATTTTAAAAAATAAACAATATCATTCTTTAAAAATAATTGTTGTCCTTAGGCTTTCAACCTAATTGTATACTGGGTAAATAATAAAACTGCCAAATGTGTGTACAAATAAAATAAAAGCAGTGTGCAAAACTCAAAGCATATAATCAACAATACAGGGCTACTGCCAAACTAGATTAATCATCCTATTGGTTGGAATTATTTTTGTCTTTAATCTATATCTGATATTCAAATCACTGAAAATTGGGCCAATATTTTTATAAATTTCTTTCTACTTTTTATATAGTATTCAGTATAGAAAATGTCAAAACAAAAGCAATAATTGCCAATGAATACGGGTTTTTTTGTACCACTTGGGAAGTATTCTTCCCTTCCCATATTCAAATATCATGTGATGCTAGCCACATAAAGAAGGTTGTGTCTTTAAGTACAGAAAGTCTGCTATATTTATCAGGTTCTGTTTTTATATTTTATATGCCATGGAAAATCTAGCAAAGGGAACTACACGTTTCTAAATGTTTCAATGTTTAATAGTAGAGCTATAGTATCAGCCTGATGAAACACAGATTAAAATTTCCATGTTTATTTTATATTCATGAAAACATCTAGAAACCAATTTTTATATCATTGTCTAGAAAAAGGTCAACTAGATGAAATGAAAATGAAATGTCTCAGGTAAATCATTCTCCTGCCAGTACATCCACTTTTTTTCCCTTCCTTTGAAAGTACCTGCTTTAACCTAAATTAATTTTTATGAAAGTTATAGCTCCTTGTACCTTAGATAGACATGTTTTGATTTTTGATTTTCAGAATCTCCCTCGTTTTCTTGCTGCTATACTTTGATTCTGAGTAGCAAAATTGCCAGTCAGCTCCAATGCTGCAATTCTCCTTGATCAATATGCCTCAAGCTGGTTTACTTGTGCCCTTAAGCTGTTAAAACTCACTCTTTAATAGAAATCAACCCTACAAAACACAGTTGTTCTTAGTTCAAGTGGTGTGTTTTGTGTGCTTGGCATAAAGAATATACTCATTTTTAAAGGTCATTGAAGAAAATGATCAAACTACAATGCCAAAAACAGACCTTTTATCTCCTTTTCTTATTATCAGAGTAGGGCATTTACATGACAATAAAACCATGTGAGATAATATAAGGAGTATCAAAGTAGCACATATGATTTCACCACCTGAGATATATGAGATTTATGTATATTATATATACATAATTCTGCTAGGAGTCTTGGCTGAGATAAGAAACTTAAACAATCAGCGAAACTATTCATTTACAACTAAATCATTGCTCTTGTAACATAGCAAACTATTACTAAGATTTGTCTGTTTCCAAATTGTTCCAAATTCAGGTTCTTCTCCAATATTTTAAAGTGTCACAAACCATAAAAATTAGCTTGACTTGCACTATCGTTATTGGTTCCTGATGACGGGGCTTCCCCAGCCATTGGCTATAGGAACAATATACGTAATTTAAATTGTGCAATTAATCCAGTTTGAAACCGGATTGTAGTTTGGGGCATATCTGGGGAATGTGAAGACCAGGCTATGTATTTATTAACTCAGGCAGCGAGTTCACTCATTAACTCATGAAGCTTAGGCTGGAAGTTGTTCAAGGTATTAGAATGGTTTTATAGGTTAGTTTTGGTCTAGAGAACAGTAATGCTAAGGGGAGTTACAATCAGGAGGACAACGTTCAAGGCAAATATTGGTTCAAGAATAAGGATGTTGGCCCTTTGATGCAGAAAGGTCAGTGATAGAGTATCAACCATGAGGGGCTCCCTTGAGAGCCTTGTAACAAAGACCTTACTGAGGCACCCAGTATTCAAAATCAAAACCTAGCTGTTGGCTACCGAGAATGTTCTGACATACAAAAGTTCATCTTCTTTATAGTTCAAGTATTGTCACAGAGGCTGTTATAGTCCCTACATCAGACAGGAGATTTGTTTTATATAACCTGACTGAGATCTCCGCAAATATGCCCAAATGTTCACTGGGCTCATGAGATTACTATGTATTCTCCCAGCCTTCTTGTCTTCAGGTAATTCAGAATCCTTATATCTGCCAGACAGTGGACCAATATCTGATTCAGTCACTGGCCCCACACAGTGATGGATAATAAACAGTGAGATATAAATATAATACATGAAGCTTGAGTAAAAAAATATCAAATACAGTTATAACCATAACTCTCATTTCAATCTCCTGTAAGGAAGTTAAGAGAAGTGGTTTTATACCTATTTTACACATGCAGAACAAGCATGCTGGGAAGTTCAGTAACTTGCCCCAAATCACAAACTAGTGAGGACAGAGCCAAAATGAAAACACAGACATTTGCTCTTCTAAACCCACTTTATTGTATAAATTCAGTTTAAATGAATATGCAAGATAGATATTTAAATGTTGTTCAAAAGATATTCAAATGTTGTGTTTATCATTAACCTAATTATGGACCGATAATGTCTTATAGGTTTCTGAGATTTTTTTACCCTTCTTTTCAGGGTTAATACCTTAAAATATTTTCTGTCCAGTGGAACCTCAAGTGTAGTTCCTCTTCCAAATCTCTGTCAGCACCTCAAATTCAGGAGGTACCGGAAGAAGAAAAGACTATTCCAAGTTTATACAACAAAGAAGGGCAAGTGACACCCCACTTCTGTCCCTAAATACTTATGTTTTATTCCTTTTCTTTTTCTTTAAGATGGAATTGTTGCTTTGAAATGTCTGCCTACCTAGGGACTAGGTTTCCAAGTTTATATTCATCTATGTGATGACAATGACTATTTTTCTCAACGGAATGTAAGGAGGTACAACGTGCATAATAATTCCTACCCAAAGCAGTTAAGAATTGGGCCAGTTTTCCCTGGTCTCTTTTTCTTTCCGCTGGATGGAGAAGTATCAAGTCCCCTTGAGGAAGTTTGATCTGTGAAATGTAAGGGACTTATGTTTCTTAATTACATTATGGTAGGCTGTCTGACTAGGCATACCAGCACCTTACCTTAAAATGAGGAAAAAAAAAAATCCCCACTTTTATTGTGTTGAGCAACTGAGATTTGAGGAGATTAGCTATCATCACCATATATTATGTAGTTTCTAAATTTCTTTTTTTTAACACAGTGATTCCAAATAAGGGGCAATTATGTCCCCCAAAGGATATTTTGGTAATGTCTAGAGACATTTTTGGTTGTCATAACTGGGGTGGAGGATAGTTGTGCTACTAGTACCTCATAAGTAAAAATCAGGGATGCTGCTCGACAGCTTGTGATGCAGAAAACATCCCAGCCTCCACTCGCCCAGAAAAGAATGAACCAAACCCAAACATCAGTGGCACTTCTGAGATGCTCCATTTTATTATAGAGGAAAAAATGGCAGAATAATGAGTGTAGCAGGATATACAAGAGAGAATGGTAAGGAGATGTGCATAAATAAGCACATTAAATCTTGACGTTTTTGAACTGGCTTCATCTTATCTGTGAAATGGTGGAGATGTTCAATGCTAAGCTTAAGATCAGAAGTAGCATGCTCTCCTTAAGTATATGTGCTCTTTTTCCTATTTTTGTCACTGAATTTTACCAACTCAATCCTCCGTGTCCTCATTGTCTAATTTCATCTCAAGTATCATATTTAAGCCTAAGAGCAGTGATGGGCAGAACAGGCCACTTCCAAGTGAGCAAGCCAGTTCGAGAGCTTTCCTTTTTGCTTGCCCATGCACTTTCCTTCTGAGGTCTAATCTGTCTGAGAAGCTCAAGAAGGTTTGTATCTCTGTAGATATGGAAACAATGTAAAAACTAGGACAAGGTTAGGTCATGTTTGGCAAGTAGATTTCTTTAACAAACAAGTCTTGTTCACTGACATCAAGTGTGTTATTGTTTCAGTATTTGAGAGCATGGGAAATGCAGACAAAAATCTGCAAGAATCCCTAGGCACCTTTATGGTTTCTTTTTCCTCGACTTATGTGGTCCCTTTTTAAAATGGATATAATAAATAAAATGATCATCTTCATTAATTTTCTATCTATCCATATTTTCTTTGCTTAAAGTATCATGATTGAATAGAAAATTGAATAAGCTTAAAATAATTAGCTATAATTTCATCATAAATGAAGATCACTTCTCTTTGACAGCATGAGTACTGACCACACTCTTCCTAGAATTGTTTTGTGGCATTTTACATCAAACTCAGAATAAGAAATATTAGGCATCATGAGAGGAACGGAGAAATCTCTTGAAGGCATGATAATGAACAAATATAATAGAGTCTTCAAAAGCTTTAATTGATTTCAAATAAATGTTTTGGACAAACAGAGTACAGCTATTTTCCAGGATGCATTATCTCCAAGTGCAGTCCTGAAAAAAAGTACTAAATTAAGTAGTTTGGATAAATCATAAAAAGGTAACGAACTAACAAGGAATGATTTTCTCCCTTTATTCTCACCCATAAACAATACATTCAGGGCAGAAATAAGTTCAGTAAGGAATAATTACATGTTAATATTTTATTTTGAAGTGGATAAAAATTACCATTGTATACTTTCTGAAGATTTACAATAATATAATAATTGGTAACTGTTTTCTAGAACACAGAAACCAAAGTTCCTATATTTTTGAAGCATCCAGGATTTGATGACTGTTTTTGTGATTTTGGAGGCAAAAGCCTGAGGGCTAAATTTTAAAGAAAGCTAAATGATGAGAGGCATGATATGCCAGTAACTGATGAAACTCTGGATGTAGGTGGACATTTCTCCCATTCTATGGGAGTTATGCATTGAGTGCTTTGGACTCGCAAGTAGCCTGTAGCATAGAAATGAGCAAATCAGAACAATAACAATTAAAACAAGGTAGTTATGCAGGTTGGAACAGAGAGGTATGTTTGAGAGGGCTCTGCGAATAAATTAATATGTGCTCAGGAATCCAGTATGATTTGAAACTGCAAGTATTTCAGTTGCAAATGACATTTCTTTATTGTCATCTCAGTTATTGGGGAAAATGATGTCATTTCTCAGACTTGCTATTTCTAGTTTAAGTACTGCAGTGAGACCATTATAACAACAAAATTTTTGTCAGGACCAAAACACACTGGACCCAAACAAAAGAGCAATGCAGGCTCATTTCCTAACTGAAGAAATAAAACTCATCTCTCCAAAGAATAGTGTTTTGACTTTGAACAAATAACTTCATGTTCTATTGCTTTATCAATAATACTAGTCTGCTCTCTTTCTCATCCTCAAAGGGATATTATATACTGACAATAGAAAGATAGGAAGGTAGGAAGCAGATAGCTAGATTAAATGTATACGTAAATAAAATATTTTTGTATATTTAATATATATTTAAATACATAATAGGTACATATGAGTATATAATAGGTGCTTATGTATTATAAACCTTCAGCTGTTACACTTTTTTTCTGCATTCACAGAAACTAGAGAACATGGTCTTAATAGTAAATTTTAATTAATTCATTAATTCACTGCATAAAAAATGTTGATTACATTCTACATCCCAGAGATCATTCACGGTGTAGGAAATCCAAAGAAGCATAAGACATGGCTTCTTTAAGACAAGGAGATCATGTTTGAATCATTAATGATTACTACTGTAAAACATTATGGCAAATACAATGATAGAAGCATGTTAGAAGCATGTGCTAGGAGATTAACAGTAACACAATGTATACAATGATTTGTCCTGCTTGAGTGGGTCAAGCTTTACAGAACACCTTAAACTAGGACTTGAAGAATGATCAGGAGTTCCCCACACAGATAAAGAAAACAAAAAATCAGTGCAGGATTTAGAAGTAGATATATATGTCTGAGGCATGTGGTATTATATTAGCTTCATTTTTCTAGAAACATAGCTTAAGGCAAAATTTTATATATTAATTCTTTATTGGTGAGAGAAATCCCAAGGAAGCAGGAGGGAAGTAAATGGAGAGTGAGGTATTGAAGGAAGGAGAATAAATAGGACAAAAAGTATTATATTGCTGGTCACTGTTTGAAATCTAGCATGAGTGACTTTCCTGAGCTAGTAGGTCAGTCTTCTGAGAGGGCATATTTACTACTGCATTTTAAGAGAGTCTGTCCAGGAGAAGAAGGGTTAAGAACATATTAATCGTCTCCCACTTCCCATTAGTCAAAAGTTCAACTTCAGGGTTGCATGTGCATAGGTACCAAGTATGTCCTATGACATTTCACATCTCAGTGGAAACCAGGAAGCCCCAGGGGAGAGGCAAGAGATGCAGAGAACAGGCATGAGACAAGGTGCTATCATGTGAGGCTAGTTATCACAGAACATGGGTAAAATAAGGGGCCACAGATTAGGGGCAGAGGAAGTCCAAAGCAGCTGATTTGGTACTGAGAAGGTATGTGGTATGGCCCACTCCTTGCAGTCTTTGAGTTGCTCATACCATCTACCCTAAAAGGGACATCCTCAGTGAAGAAGCCCATCCAGGCTCTGCATTGGGGAAGCAAATTGTAGGGTTTCAGTTAATAAGAGAATGTTAAAAAGGGGAAGTATAAGCTCCTGTGGAGAGGAGCATGGTGATAGAAGTTCAGAACAGTAACCTCTAGAGAGTGTGGGGCCCAGGGTAGAAATCTAAGGATCTAAGGAGATTAGCTGGATCTAACGACATAACTTTATATCCATGGATGCCTAATAAGGTGATGTTGTGCTCCAATATGTACAATATGTATTTTTAAAAGGTGAGACAATGAAGGAGATAAGCAAGGATGGCTCAAGAATGTTAGTATATACGAGGTATGATCAAAATATATGGTGAATGTTTAAATAAATAAAAAAGTATTACAGTGAAAGACACATTGCCATTAATCTCCCTCAGAATACTCCCCCTCGCTTCCAACACATTTCTCCCATCGTTCTTGCCACTTTCTGAAGAGTTCTGGAAGTCCTCTTTCGTGTCTTTAGTTATGCTGTCATAGCTGCCTCGATGTCCTGAATCGATTTAAAACATTTTTCTTTCATGGTCATTTTGACTTTGGGGAAGAGCTGGAAGTTGCATGGTGACATATCTGGTGAATAAGGTGAATGAGGACACACCGTAATGTTTTTAGTTGACAGAAATTGCTGCACTAGAAGCGATGTGTGACAACGGAGCATTGTCATGATGGAGGATGAAACCATTTGCCCATTTCTCAGGCTGTATTCTAAGCACATTGTTCCAATGCTTGTAAAGACACTCAGGAAAGAGGACTTCCAGAACTGCTTCAGAAAGTGGCAAGAATGATGGGATAAGTGTGTTCTAAGCAAGGGATAGTATTTTGAGTGGGATTAATGGCAATGTGTCTTTTACCGTAATAACTTTTTAAATTTAAACATTCATTCATTATATGTTTTGATCACACTTTGTAGAAAAAGATAGAGACTAGGTACAGAAGATTTGGGCTGTAACACAAGTGTTTATATTATTCTGATATTTTTACTAAATTAATTTAGCAAAATTTAATTAAAAACCTTCCTATCTAAAGAAACAAAGATATTTGATTAATTTCTGAGGCCCTTTCTGGTTCTAAAAATGCATAGCTTATTTCCACTTATCCCCACCACTAAAAAACCAACTCAAAAGTAATAATTGTATATGTCCTTGTCCTTTTTATATAAAAGGTGATAATAACATAAAACCCATGGGGAAAATATGACAAAACTAATAACTATGTTTTTATTGGGTTTGAATAGATATGTTTTCTAAAGAAGTATCAGGTTTCACCTGAAATTATACACTGCGATGTATACTAGCTGAGAATGAACAAAAGGTAAGTAAATAAATATCACTTGTAAAAAATAAATAAGTAATAAAAAGCAACAATGAATTTTATCCTGGCCAGGAACTCAGCCATGAAATCTGTTAAGAATTGAGAGGTTCCCAGTAGAACCGTTTAGATAAAGACTAGAAACTTCATAACAGTCCCTCTATGCCCAGAATGTGGACCACAGAAGCACTCTAGGACTTGTCATATTAATAAAATGGTTACTTTACCATGCCCTGGTCTTGTCAAAGGCCACCCCTGTTAACTACAACGATCTCAGAACTGTAGAACAAGGCAAACATTCCTAGGATATAACCGGTGAACTAAGTCCTAAGATGTTTAGATTTTTGTTTTGGACAGATCTAGAACTTCCAACTTTGTCTTTTGCTGTGTTAAAACATTTTAAAAAGCTCTTCCATTTCCCTTCATCATCATTTCATATGGGATAGATCATTTAGCATCCGATATTTAAGATGGACATAATTGCAGAATAAAGTGGCCCTCTGGATAAATTTAATAAATCGTTAAGTTCCTATTTCCTTCATTTAAGCATCAGCAATTGGGAACTTTTTCAGTAGTGTACAAAGAAATTATGTTTAAGAAGCATTGTTATAGGTGCTATTATTCTACCAGAGATTGATCTCCAGCCTAGTGTTCTCAAAGATTTTCATGAGGGTTTAACCTGTCTATTAATTGAAATCACAAACTAAAATTCTTTTATTTGCAGGATGGATGTCAGAGTTGGGGACAAGCAGGACAAACATACGCTTGATTGTTTTAAAGATTAGAGACTTTAAACTTCTAAATCTTTTAAAAAGTATTTATAAATATTAAAATAATGATTTTTAAATGATACATTAAACACAAAGACTGACTTAAGAACTTTAATGGGAATTAAGTTAGTTCCCATTAAAAATATCAGAGACTTACATTCCCACCAGTAGTGTAAAAGGTTCCAATTTTTCCACATCATCACAAACATTTGTTATCTGTTTTTTAAAATAATTATTCTAATTGTGAAGTGATATCTTATTGTAGTTTTTATATACATTTCCCTGATAATTAATGATACTAAGCATCTAGAAATGTCTATGTAAGTCCTTTGCCCAGTTTTAAATCAGGAATTTATTTTTCTTTGCTACTATATAGGAGTTCCCTATATAGTTGGTAAATTAACTCCTATCAGATATATGGTTGGCAAATATTTGTCCTACTCCATAGGTTGCCTTTTAATTCTGTTGTTTCCTTCGCTGTGCAGAAGCTTCTTAGTTTGATGTCATTCTACTTATCTATTCTAGTTTCTGTTGCCTGTACTTTTGGTGTTATATCCATGAAAATTATTTCCAAGACCAATGTCAAGAAGCTGTTTCCCTATGTTATCTTCTAGTTTTACAGTTTCAGATCTTATGTCAATCGTTAATTCATTTTGAGTTAATTTTTGTGTATGGTATAAAATCTGGATCCAATTTCCTTTTTCTTTTTCTTTTAACATGACTATGCAGTATTCTCAACACCATTTGTTGAATTTCCCACTGTGTGTTCTTGGCACGCTTGACAAAGATCAATTGACTATACATGTGGGTTTGTTTCTGGGCTATTTTGTTCCACTGGCTGGCTGTCTGCTTTTAAGCTAATACCATACTGTTTTAATTACTGTAACTTTGTAATATATTTGAAATCAGGAAGTGTGATACATCCAGATTTGTACTTCTTTCTCAAGATCACTTTGGCTATTCTGTCTTTTGTGGTTCCTTATGAATATTAGGATAGCTTTTTCTATTACTGTTAAAAAAATGCCATTGGGATTTTTATGGGAGGGATAGCATTGAATCTATAGATTGCTTTGGATAGTCTGGACATTTTAAAAATATTAAGTCTTCTAATCCATCAACACAGGGTGCCTTTCTATTTATTTTGTCTTCCTTACTTTCATCGATGTTTTATGGTTTTCAGGGTACAAATTGTTCACTTCTTTGGTTAAGTTTATTCCTAAGTATTTTATTATTTTTTGTGCTACTGTAAATGTGATTATTTTCTTAATTTTGTTTTTATATGATTCATTGTTAGACAACTGATTTTTGTATGTTGATTTTATATCCTGCAACTTTACTTAATTTGCAGATTAGTTCTAACAGGAATGTAAAATGCTACAGTAGCTATGGAAAACAGTACAGAGTTTCATAACAATATTGAAAATAGAATTACCATATGATCCAGCCATCCCACTTCCGGGTATATATCCAAAAGAATGAAAATCAGGATCTGGAAGAGATATGTGCACTCCCATGTTCATTGCAGTTTATTTTTCACAATAGCCAAGATGAGGAAACAACCTAACTGCCTATCTACAGAATGGATTAAAAAAACATGTGGTATATACATACAATGGAATATTATTAAGCCTTAAAAAGTGGGGAGAGATTCTTCTACTTTTGACAACATGGATAAACCTTGAGGACATTATGATTAGTAAAATGAGCCAGTCAGAGAAGGACAAACACTGCATGATTCCATTTATATGAGGCATCTAAAATAGTCAAACTCACAGAAGCAGAAAATGCAGTAGTGGTTGTCAGGGCTGGCGGTGCAGGAAATGGGGAGTTGTTTTACAGTGGGCATAAAGTTTCAGTTATCCTCAATGATTAAGTTCTAAATATCTGCTGACATCATAGTTTCTATAGGTATAATACTGTGCACTTCAAAATCTGTTAAGAGAATAGATCTTATGTTAAGGGTTCTTACCACACAAAAAAAGGAAACACAAAAAATGGCGGCGTGAGGTGAGCCTCTGTAAATCTCCCCAGGAATTTACAACTAATCGAACAACTATAACTCCACAAATGATTCCCTGCAGAGCAGACAGGCAAGACGAAGAGGCCCACTACTGAATTCACCTAAAGGTGGGTGAATTGCGTGAGCCGGGGAGGAGGTAAGGGAGAAGTGCGGAGACGGAGCCCAGCGGGCGCAGGACGCAGACCTAGCTCAGTGCTCCGAGCTCGCTGCTTCCCAAAACTACCGCAGCTGTGAGTGAGGGAAGAACTCGGACTGCTAGGGCTCCGCTTGTGGCCCACAGGGCTGAGGGGCAGCATATACCACGGCTGAACCCAACGCTCACGGCAGAGACCTTGGAGAAAAGACTGAGGGAAGAAGGCTGAAAACGATGGTTTAAGCCCTCACTGCCGGGCAGAGAATGGCAGCCTTAGGCACTGAGACTAGCCACCCCCTCCCTACACTCCCAGAGCTCGCCCTGCCCCCACCTGCCCAGTGCTAGAAGCGGAACAGCAGCAGTATCAGATCAAAAGAACAGAATATTTGCTGTTCTGAGAACTGTGGACCGCAGACATAGATTCGCAGCCCAAGTAGTTCCGGCAAAGGGGAGAGAGCTGTGGAAACAGGACCGGCTGTGGTGGTGGTCGCCACCATTACTCTGGGCCACCTCGCACAACTCACCCCACCCCTGGCCTCACCTGTCTGGGCGGATCCCTGCAGAAGTAAACAGAACTGCTGAAACATACGGGCTCTGAATCGGATGCAGGAAGAGCTTTTGGAACTTCAAAAGTTCTCCGCATACCCACATGGACACTGTGCCCTGTGACCCAGGCGAACTATTAACAGAGGAGAAGCCCATCTCCCAGGGAATCCCTCCATTGTGTGAGAAGCTGGAATAGTACAGAGAAAACATAGCACTACCATGTGAGAGAGAAAAAAATGCTGCAGTCAGAGAGAAAATAAAACATTGTACCAAGAAGTACTGGAAAACAAAAGAAAGACCTCTTCCTATCAACCTGTTGTAGAAGCCACTTCTGTAGATGTCTAGGAAGAGAAATAATAAATCAGTAATTGCCATGAATAATCAAGGCAACAAGACAGCTCAGAAATAAAGTGAAAAGTCTCCACAGTCAAGTTGCTGGCTACAAAATCAACGTACAAAAGTCCATTGCTTTCCTATATACTAACAATGAAATCTCAGAAAAAGAAATACAAAAAACAATTCCTTTTGCAATTGCAGCAAAAAGAATAAAATACCTAGGAATAAATTTAACCAAGGATGTGAAAGATCTATATGCTTAAAACTATAAGACATTTTTAAAAGAAATTGAAGAAGACACAAAGAAATGGAAAGACGTTCCATGCTCATGGATTGGAAGAATCAACATAGTTAAAAATGGCCATATTACCCAAAGCAATATACAGATTTAATGCAATCCCCATCAAAATCCCAATGGCATTTTTTAAAGAAACAGAACAAAAAAATCATCAGATTTGTTTGGAACCACAAAAGACCCCAAATAGCCAAAGCAATCTTAAGAAAAAAGAACAATAATAGAGGTATCACACTTCCTGACTTTGGCTTGTACTACAAAGCTACAATAATCAAAACAGCATGGTATTCGCAGAAAAACAGACACATAGACCAACAGAACAGAACTAAGAACCCAGAAATAAAACCACATAAATATTGACAGATAATTTTTGACAAAGAAGCAAAAAACATACAATGGAGAAAAGACAGCCTCTTCAATAAATGGTGCTGGGAGAATTGGATCGACATGTGCAGAAGAATGAAACTGGACTGCTATCTGTCACCATGTACCAAAATTAATTCAAAATGGATCAAAGACTTAAGCATTAAGACCTGACACAATAAACTGCACAGAAGAAACTATAGGTACTAAACTTATGGACCTTGGGTTCAAAGAGCATTTTATGAATTTGACTCCAAAGGCAAGGGAAGTAAAAGCTATAATAAACGAATGGGACTATATATGAAACTTATTCCTGCACAAAGGAAACAAAGGACAGAAGGAAATTTTAGGAGCTGTTAGATGTGTGTATTTGCTGATTGTCATAATGATATTATTTGCAAAGATGCAAAATCATCAAATTGTACACATTAAATATGTAAAGTTTTTGTATATCAATTAAACCTCAAGAAAGTAGTTAAAAAAGGAAAAGAAAGAAAGAAAGAAAGAAAGAAAGAAAGAAAGAAAGAAAGAAAGAAAGAAAGCTCCCATAGACCAAGACCTATGGAAGACTTAGGTTCTTATTTTCTACTCTTTTCTAATTGTCTCACTTTATAAGTATATTGTTCTTTCTTGAAATCCATCCCAGCTACTATGTGTCAAACATAACGCCCTTGGGTTGACCATACAATTCACATTCTCCTCAAAACACTATACTGAAGCCAATTTGTTTACCAGTCAACCCTTCCCCAATTATCACTGGTATCTCATTTGAACCAAAAAGATTAAAAGAGCTTCAACAACTACTTGGATTGAAATTTGAATTTGCAATTTTAGTTTTGCATGCTTTCCTTTAACAGTGGTTACCCAACAAAGCTTTAATAGTCCATTTATATTCTCAGTTATATATGACTTACTGTCCATCGATGGATGAATGGATAAAGAGTAGGTAGGCCATATATACAATGGAATATTGGTTGGCCATGGATGGGAATGAGTTCTTGCCATCTGTGGTGGCATACATAGACCTAGAAGGTATTGTGCTGTATGGAGTATGTCAGACAGAGAAAGAGAGATGCAATGTGATTTTGCTTATATATGGAATCTAAAGAACAAAATAAACAAACAAACAAAACAGAAACACTCATAGATACAGAGAACATTTTGATGGTCGCCAGCTGGAGGGGTGTTGGGGGTGAGTGAAAAGGGGGAAGGGATTAAGAAGTACAAATTTGGTAGTCATGGCGATATAGTGTATAGCATAAGGAACATAATCAATAATATTGCAATATCTATGTATGGTGTCAGGTGGGTACTAGATTTATCAGGGTGACAGATGGGTGGGGGGTTGGAAAGCAGGATAAAAAAGGTGAAGGGATTAAGAACTACAAATTGGTAGTTACAAAATAGTCATGGGGATGTAAAGTAAAGCACAGAGAATATAGTCAATAATATGGTAACAAGTATGAATAATACCAGGTGGAAACTAGACTAGTCAGGATGATCACTTTTTAAACTATGTAAATGCTAACCACTATGTTGTACACCTGAAATTAATTTGGATGTCCAAATAAGTAAATAATTAAAAAAGAATATAAGAGAAACAGGTACTGGTGAAGATGTGGTGAAAATGGAACACTTATACACTGTTGGTGAAAGTATAAATTGGTACAACCATTATGAAAAACAATGTGGAGGTTCCTCAAAAAATTAAAAATAGATCTATCATATTATCCAGCATTTCTGCTTCTGGGTATATACACCCAAAGGAAATGAAAACAGGATTTCGATAAAGTATATGCACTCCCATGTTTACCACAGCATTATTTACAATAGCCAAAACATGGATATAATCTAAATGCGCACCAATGGATGGACAAGATGTGGTATACATACCCAATGGAATATCATTCAGCCACAAGAAAGGATGATATCTTGCCATCATGGATGGACCTTGAGAACATTATGCTAAGTGAGATAAGTCAGACAGAAAGACAGTACTGCATGGTATGACTTATATGTGGAATCTTAAAATAAAAGAAAAAATAATCAAACCTAATAAAAAAAAATAAAATAGTGGTTACTAGGAGATGGAGGACGAGGAGAAAAGATTGGTAGTGTTTAGAGATACAAACTTATAATGAGCAGTAAGTAAGTCACAGAGATGTAATGCCCAGTATAATGAATATAGACAATAATAGTGTACCATCATTATGTTATGCGGTAAGTATCTCAACAGCTGTCATATTACCATATATAAATGCATCAGAATAACACATTGTAAACATTACATTTACACGTACCATGTTAAATTTATTCAATAAAAATGTCTTTGTCAAATTATAAAAAAAAAAGAAGACCAATATTATTATTTCTTTCCAGATTATAATTTGAAATTAAGGTTTCTACTAAGAATTTCTTTCAGCAAGGACTGTTGCTAAATATATTTTCATGCTATGTTTCTTTTTTTTTTTTCAAGGCATATTTTATTGATTCAAGATTGTTTTTTGTGTGAAGTGATCAGTTCCAAACACACTCACAACAATGGTAGAATGGAAAGATGAGGTTCTGGTAGAATATGACAGAGTGAAAGTGAGCTGGGTTAGGAAAGAAGCAAAAAAGGAATTGTCTGAATGCCATAAGAACAAGCATTTAAGTCATTTCAAAATTTCCAAAATAGTTGATGCAAACACAAAAACTATCATTTCCAATCTGATAATAAAAATATTGTCTCCTGATATTTTTCTTTAATGCTTATAATAAAAAACTTGTACTCCTATATCATTATATTTTGTGGATATTCAGATTGTTGAAACTTTTCCTTCTTCCAAAGAGAACTCTGATTTTTAAATGTTTTATAGGAGATATGAAATATTAAGGTATCTCTTCTGACATTAATCTTTCCCAAGTGAAGTAACTTCTATAGAATTTAAATTTTAATGTACATTTGCAACATTTCAACTTATAATTTGATTTTCTTTCTGCATGTCCAGCACTATAGTACAATGTGCTGTTGATGATGAGGATATATATGAAAACAATACACATTTAATTAAGCATCCTCCTCAAGAATTATGGCAAAAATGACTTTGGAACTTCAAAGTCTCTGTGAGAAAATAAAATGAGAGTTCATCTTATGTCTACAGACATAGGTTTAATTAACGAGTATGTGAAAATATAGATCACATTTTTAATTAAACATGTTCAATGACAGCAGAGATTTTAGACATCAAACAACAACCAACACTCAAAAGCAATGACTGAACCTACCTCATTCACCACATTATAATTACCCAACTGGAGAAAATACCCTGAGACTGAAGGTCCCAGTTTTTAAATTAATTTAATTTTCTTAACTGTTAAGAAGTATCTTGGGGGGAATATTTATTGGATGTATATACAGAATGTTAATTTATAAGGATACAAATAAGTTATTTCATTTATTCAGTGATATTCATTAACTACTGAATGGATGTAAGGCATTTGAATTATTTATTGCTGTATAACAAATTACCACAAACTCAGCAGCCTTAAACTATACACATTTATTTTATCACAGTTTCTTTAGATCAGGGAGCCCAGCATGGTTTAGCTGGGTCCTATACTTCAGTGTTTCTCACTAGGCTACAATCAAGGCATTGACCAGTGCTGGGGTCTCATCTGAGGCTTGGCTGGGGAAGGATCTGCTTCCAAGCTCATGAGGTTATCAACATATTCAGAGCCTTATAAGCTGTCAGATGAAGGCCTTAGCAACTTGTTGGCTGTTGACCAGAGACCACCCTTATTCCTTGCCATGTGGGTCTATCTATATGGCAGCATGTTTTATCAAAGCCAGCAAGGGTAAGAGTCAATAGACAGAGTCTGCTAGCAAGATGGAAGTTACAATCTTCTATCATGTTTGCCATAATCTATTAGTAAGAAGTAAGTTACAGGTACTGTCCACTATCAAGGAGAGTGGATCAAAATACCATGAGGCAGAACAGTCATCTTAGATTTTGTCCATGAGAGCACTGTTCCAGATCTCTGGACAGAGTAGTGTATTCGAAAGACAAAATACTTGTTTTTATGGTAAAACAAACAAACAAAACAAGAAAAATATCATGACACATTGATAGTCTTTCCTTATCCTGTATCACTTTGGTTGACAATAATTTTATATATTTACTATAATTATCGTGACTGCTGTCTGGGTTATATGATGAACTGACAGAGATGAAGAAAATTAACTGTGAGATTATTAAAGTGAACCAAACATGAAGTTATGAGATTCTGTTTTAGTCTGGGAGCAGTGGAATGGAAAGAAACAAGCAAATACAGAAAAAGATACTGTTGACTCACTGCTCTTAGAAAAGGGAGTATAAAAAAGAGGGAGGCAGCAAGGATGGACTCAAAATGGTTAGTCTTAGCATTTGGGAGAGTAATGATGTCTATGAACATTCACTACAAGAAAACTTATTTAGGCAGAAAAATAATGAATTTATTTTAGACATAATTGGTCGAAGGTAAAATAAAAAACTTCAAGTGAAAATGTCCTTCAAAAAGTGAGAGGCAGAATATATGTTTCAAAGAGAGAACAGAGTTTCAGAAATATCAAATTGCCCTTAAAATAGTTAGACTTTGATTAAGTGGAAAAATCTGCTCCATCCAACTTAAAGAGTATGTAATAGGAATGATATTTCTTTAAAAAGGAATAATGTACTTTGATATCAGAAGAGTTTTTAAGAATGATCTTGGTTTTATCTGCTTTAAATACGAAACATGAAAAATCCAAGATCTTTAGACCTCCTTTTATACCCTGTTATCTTTCCAGCTCTGTGCCTCTATCAATGCCAGCCCTCTTGGCACATTGTCCTCCTGGCACCTTATTAAACATTGAGTATGGGTCCAACACTGGTTCTAGCTCTGGTGCTAATTATCAGTCATGAAACGCAGGCAAGTTGTTTTACTCCTTTGAGTCTCATATTTTTTCTACCAATGGGAAAATCATGTTTCCCACAAACCTTACTAAGTATTCATTAATGCAAATGGCTTATTTATGTGAATAGCTCTAATAAATTAAAATGGAACTATTATTATTACTATTATTAATTAAAGATTCTGGTGTTTATACTATTGTCTTGATTCCTTTTATATTTGTTATGTTATAAATTGTATTAGCTTTCTAGTTTTTTCACAAGTTAGTTCTTTTGAGTTAAGAGAGACCTCAAAGTTTAAAGGAAATGACCATAGATACACCAACTTTTAAGTATCATAGTACTTTGCAAATATGGAGAGGTGGCATATATTCAGTAAATATTTAATAATTTGATTTTATATAACGCATTTGTTTTGTTTATTGTGTATTTGTCTCTGCTGTAATATAAGCTCCACAAAGGCAGAGACTCTTGTCTGTTTTGTTCACTTTTGTATCCGTTTTCCTAGAAGGGCATTTGGCACATATTAAGCATCATTATAATATTTATTAAATAAATAGGTGACTTAATTCATTACTTCATTCATTTAGGTTAGTTTCATTAAAAGGAAATAATATTTAGATAATCAAGGTAACCATGCACTGGTTTAATTATTCTGATGATTAAGGACAAATTATATTTTTAAGTTTTTTGCTATCTAGCATATTTGATACATATGGACTCAAAGATGAGCGGTAGGATTTGGAAAGAAAGTTGCTTGAACCACTAAGGAAAACAGCATTACTAGGAAATCTTTGGGCTTACAAGTAGTAGTAATTTTCCTTTTCTTTTTCTTACTTTGCTGTTAGAAACTCGCTTTGCTTTTCCATTGGGATATTTTGAAACTGCAAAATATTGTAATGGGCAGCTGATCTCTCCATAGCACCAGTTACTAGTGGGTAAGTCCTCCTCATGTAATGCAGGTACCCATTAGCTGCTATACAGTAGAGTTTCACAAATGTTTGCTTTCAGACTTGAAACAGACTGTAGAAACAAAAGATTCCCAGGACAAGACTCAGAAATTGTGAAAAGCTTAATGGTTAAAGTAGAAAGAAAATTAAAAGGATTTGGTGTCAACTGCCAAAAGCATGTTTATTTTCATGTAACAGAAGTGGTGAGGAAAAATCAAAAAAGAAAAAAATTGGACAAAATAAGGCACAAGAAATGTTCAATAGTAAAATCGTACCAAACGGAGATTTAAGGCCTCTGGAAATGTCATATAAAGGCAGATTCTATATTTTACATGTTTCCTTTTTAGAGCTCATCAAAAAACCTTGGTCAATACAGATTTGAGCATAGGCTATCATGAAGTAATTCGCTCAACAAAAATTTAATGAGGGCCTATTACATAGCAAACATATTGCTAAGGACATTTTCTTCATCACAATCCTTGATTTCCATGAGATTATGCAGTAATCATGAAAAAAATACATTAACATACCAATATGTCTTTGGTTCATTTTTCAAAATTAATTTTGAAATTGGAAGAACCATTGGGTTTTAAAAACAAAGACATAGGTAATGGACATAAAGTTTTATATATATATATATATATTTTAACTTCCTCTTTTATCATGGTTACACTGCAACTCTCCACTTAAAAAAAAATTGTACTTTTCTCAAGAAGTAAACAGTGTTTGACAAAATCTAGCATCCATTTATAAGAACTCTCAGCAAAGTGGGAATAGAAGGAACATATCTCAAAATAATAAAGACTATATATACCAAACTCACGGCCAACATCACACTCAATGGGGAAAAGCTAATAGCATTCCCCTTAATAACAGGAACAAGACAAGGATATCCACTTTCACCACTTTTATTCAACATAGTACTGGAAGTCCTAGCCACAGCTATCAGACAAGTAAAAGAAATAAAAGTCATCGAAATTGGAAAGGAAAGAGTAGAACTGACATTATTTTCAGATGACATGATACTATATAGAGAGAACCCCAAAGATTCTGCTGAAAAACTATTAGAACTAATAAATAAATTCAGTAAAGTAGCAGGATACAAAATTAATATTCAGAAATCGGTTGCATTTTTATACACCAGTAACAAACTACCAGAGAAAGAAATTAAGAAAACAACCCCATTTACAACTACATCAAAACAGAACTACCAAGGGACAAATTTAACCAAGGAAGTAAAAGAACTGTACTCAGAAAATTATGAGACATTGAAGAGAGAAATTAAAGAAGATACAAATAAATGGAAGCACATATCATGCTCATGGATAGAAATAATTGATAATTAAAATATCCATACTACCCAAAGCAATCTATACATTCAATGCAATCCCTATCAAAATACTAATGGCATTTTTTCACAGAACTAGAACAAATAATCCAAAAATTTATATGGAATCATAAAAGACCCAAAATAGCTACAACAATCTTGAGAAAAGAAGAACAAAGTTGGAGAGAAAAAAGAACAAAGCTGGAGGTATCATGCTACCTGATATCAAACTATACTATAAGGTCATAGTAATCAAAACAGCATGGTATTGGCATAAAAGCGGATGGATCAATGAAACGGAATACAGAGACAAGAAATAAATTCACGCCTATATAGTCATGACGAAGCAAGAATATACATTGGGGTAAAGATAGTCCATTCAATAAACGGTGCTGGGAAAACTGGACAGGTACATACGAGAGAAAAAAAAAAAAAAAAAGAAACCAGACCACCTTCCTACTCCATATATAAGAATAAACTCAAAATGGATTAAAGACTTAAATGTAAGACCCAAAACTATAAAACTCCTAGAAAAAAACATAGGCAGTAATGTTCAGACATTACCCTTAGTAACATTTTTACTGATAATATCTCCTCAGGCAAAGGAAACAGAAGAAAAAATAAACAAATGGGATTACCTCAAACTAAAAAAAGTCTCCATAGCAAAGGAAACCATCAACAAAACAAAAAGACATCCTACTGAATAGGAGAAGATATTCACCAATAATATACATTATAAGGGGTTAATGTCCAAAATTTATAAAATACTCATATAAGTCAACACCAAAAACAAACAAACAAACAAACAAATTCAAAAATTGGCAGAGGACCAGAATAGATATTTCTCCAAAGAGAACATATAGATGGCCAATAGACATATAAAAAAATGCTCAACATCACTAATCATCAAAGAAATGAAAATTAAAACCATAATGAGATACCACCTCACACTTGTTACAATGGCTACCATCAATAAATTAACGAACAATAAGTATTGGAGAGGATGTGGAGAAATGGGAACATTTGTGCAGTTGGTGGGATTGCAAATTGGTCAGCCACTATGGAAAACAGTGTAGAGGTTCTTCAAAAAATTAAAAATACAACTACCTTATGACTCAGCAATTCCATTCCTGGGTATTTATCCAAAGAAATACCAAACACTAATTCAAAAAGATATATACACCTCTAGGTTCACTGCAGCCCTATTTACAATAGCTAAGATATGGAAACAACCGAAATGTGCATCAATAGATGATTGGATGAGATGTGGTACAAATATACAATGGAATATCACTCTGCCATAAAACAAGAATGAAATCTTACCATTTGTGACAACATGAATGGACCTAGAGGTATTATGATTAGTGAAATAAGTCAGACTGAAAAACACAAATACCATATGATCTCACTTATATATAGAATCTAAAGAACAAAATAAATGAACAAACAAAACAGAAACAGACTCACAGATACAGAGAATAAATTGATGGTTTCTAGATGGGGAGAAGATTGGGGGCTGGGTGACAAAGGTCAAGTGATTTAGAAGTACTAATTGATAGTCACAGGAGAGTCATGGGGATGTAAAATACAGTATGGGGATTATAGTCAACAGTATTGCAAAAATTATGTATGGTGTCAGATGGGTGGTAGACTTATTAGAGGGATCACTTCATAAATTATGTAGATGTCCAACCACTGCATTGTATACCTGAAACTAATGTAAAATAATATTGAATGTGAACTATAATTTTTTAAAAAGTCACAGAGATGAGTAGTGCAGCATGGGGAATATATTCAATAATGTTCTGATAACTATGTATAGTATCAGGGGTAGTAGACTTTTTGGGGTTATGACTGTGAGTTATGAAAAATCTGATCACTATGTTCTTCTGTACACGTGAAACTAATAAAAAAATAAGAGTCAGTATTCAATCTCTTTGGTACACTAACAAGCAAGAAAGCTAGACTTCTTTGAGAAAGGAATTGCTTCATTCCTTTAGTTATCATTTAACAAATCAAAGGCTAAACTGAGAAGTCACAGATTATAGAATTCTCTCTGCCGGGTGGGTGGAACACTCATATCATTTAGGTTCAGTAATGAGACTGGAGTTTGGTGTAAAGAAAAGCCAGTACAATTGCATCATGGGGTATGTGGGAGGAAGAAGGAGAAAGAAAGGCAGGAGAGAAATAGAGGCACAGGTCTCCATTTCCTCTCTTTAGTCTTCAGTTCAGAAAGGGAGAGTTAATGAGGCAAATGGCAGTAATAACAAGGGCACCCACTTTTTTTTTTTTTTTTTTTTGCAATTATAAGAAGGGAAAACCTCACAGCCACAGCTGCAAAAGTAAGTCTGGTGGCTAAGGATGGTCAATGACAAAAAGCCATTGAGGTTCCATGATCACAAGCCTGCTGAAACCCCTAAGGCATAGATAGGACCCAGAAACAACTGGGGGTCAGGTTAGAGAACCTACAGAGGAAATTCTGAGAGTGAGACAAAATGGCTTTGAGTGAGAACTACAGCTCAGACTCCTGGCACCCTGACAGGGAGTTGCACCCCCTACTAAGAGGGTTCTATAGACCAAGCTGGAGCCCAAGTGCAGCTGCATCAGCCAAGCCCTGGAATAGAGGGAGGAAAGACTGTGAGTTACATCAGCTGTGTCCTCCAGCCATGGGTACCAGGTGAGCAAGCTACAACCAGGGAGGAAAGAGGATATTGTGCCTAAGACCAGAAGAACCAGACTGCATCATCCCTTAGTTGTCTAAGTCTGTCATTTCTCCAGGACATCATGTAAGTCATATTTCTACACCCAAATATTCAGCCACCATCTTAGAGACAAGTTGCAGTTGTAAGGAAGAATTAAAATCTGGAAGCCTGAGCATTATTTCCTAGGAGTGCTGAGCAAAATCTGTAGGGACTATATATCTAAACTGTAGGAACAGATGCTGTCTGGAACAGGAAATGAGTAAAAGAACTCCCACCCCCACCGTCCTGCCACCCCCCAACTAAATAATGGATGGCTGTTGAAAGGGAAAACAAATTAGTTATTGATTAAAAAAAAATAAAAAAATAAGAGAGAGAGAGAGAGAGAGAGAAACTACCATTTCTCCAAACATCTTAGCTATGGTATGAGTCAAATGTGGATATCAAGGTATATGGGTTTTAATAAAGAATTCAAGAGGTTGCCTATTTCTTCTCTGCCCAGACATATTTTAAGATGATAAAGGAAAGAAAAGCTAACTTTTTAAAAATTTTCACTAGAAGAGTAGAGTTTAACCCAAAGAGGAATATAAGGTCACAGCTGGTTTGGAGAGTCTCAGAAAGTTTCTTTCATTTTTTTCCTCCTCTTTCCTTTGAACCAAATTTGCATCTACTTCTCCCAGTTACAGAGACAGAAATCCCACCCCTAGATTCGTGTCTTGAATATAAAGGAAAGAGAAATGAAATAAGAATTATAGTGATTTTAATATAATTCTAAGCTCTGTTCTGGGTGATTTAAATAGAGCACAGCAGCTAGGATTATTTATGGAGCCCTTACTTGGTGCTGTTTGTTATGTATGATATATACATTAGCTCATTTAATCTTCACATTTCAAACCAATCCAGAAGATATTTACCTCCATTTTATAGATGAAGACACTTGGGATTAGAGAAGATAAATAACTTATCAAAACCACATGTATATTAAGTGGTAAAGCAGAGATAAAACCCATGTCTGTCTCATTCCAAAGCTAATATTCTTCTCATTAATCTAATTGGTCTTATAGGATCATTTAAAGTTGCAGTACTCTTAAAAAGCATTTCTCCATAATTTATTATAAGTAATAACTTAGAAAATACTGGATGAACACAACAAAATCAAAATTCTTGAAGCAAACCATCTGAGAAGGAAACAAGTGGGGGGAGGATTGGACACTAAAGAAAACCAGATGTTACTACAAAATTTCCCATTGTACTAGTTCAATCTACACTGCCTAGAACAGTGCCAGGAATATAGTAAATGTTGAATAAATTTTTGCTAATTAAAAATAGATTTCACTTCTCTGATGTTCTCATTCTCAATTGCCATACTCCACATCTTCAATGCAATTAAATATAGTTCGATATCTTCCATGCAGAACCATTATTTCAAACACAGTTCTGGCTTCTTAACAGGAATACTTTTAAGAGAACTGGCACCAGTGCCAACACCAACTTAATGAAAATAAATTCCAGAATGTATATTCTAGTTCCTATTCTTGGACCCTTGCCCTTTTGGTTCAGTATTTAACTAGGTAAGTATCTCCCATCTACATTAAGTTGCTGTGATATAAATTAGCATAATTAGATGTATGTTCACCTTGGACAGATAATGGGAAAATACCTTCCCTGGAAGAGTTTAACTTATAACAATTTTATTCTATTGAAAATTGCCATGTGTAAAGTTTGTGCAGGATGTCTTTAAGACTGCAAGGCAAGTTCAAACACAAGCCTCAGTCAACTAAACTGATGAAAGGAGGCACAGAAACTGGAAACAGTTTAAAGAATAAAGGAAAAGTAAAGGAAGAGATGACAATAAACCTGTAACAAGGATTTGTAAGTTTTCTTCGTGGAAAGGTACTGATTAGACACAGGCAGGAGAAGAATTGTTTTGTAAATTAGGAAGCACCCTCCACTTGCCTTGGATTTCTCCAGCTTTCTTTGCAGTGACTTTCTTCATCATTGAGCCAAACACATATTCACAATCACATACCGGTCGTCATTTTGTCTGTATCCTCTTGTCCCCAGCCTGAGTCTAAACTCATCGTCCTGTACTGTTTAGCCAAGAAAAGCTTAAGGGGTTAGCCTCTCAGGAGTAATTGCACACTGAAGAGGTCACTTAAACAATTGAGTGTTTTAATGATCCAAATGGGTGAATCTGTTTTAGGAGAATTCTTGGTAGTTTCAAATTCAGGGAGAGATATTGTGAGAGAAGAGTGGTACAAACCAAGGGAAGACCAAATTACCTATTTGGTCAGGTGGCACTGGGTAAGAAATACTAGCGCATAGGCTGTTGAGCTAGATCAAATGAAGATTAAATCTTGTCTCCAGCACTTCCCCACTTCATAGCTTTTGGCAACATCAATAAATGAGCAAAAATCATCTGGCCCATACTTGGCAATTATATATTGTAGCTACAGTTATCACACTGTGTGATTAAACAGTATCATTAAGATATGTGGCAGTGCCTGGCATGCAGTTCTTGCTCACTAAATGTTAGCTCAGTCTGAAGCTGCCTTCCACTGAACCAACTTGCAAGGACATCCCTGGTACCTGATCATTTAGAGAGAGAAAATACACCATTTGTGCAACAAGACCGAGTTTCACTCTGTTCTTTTTCCTCTGTGAAAGAAGTTTTACTAAATTTTTCATAAGTTTCTCCATTTAGTGCTGCAATGATGAAACTATTTGTAAGAGCCAAGTCTGAGAAACGATGAATACCAAATCTCAACCATTAAATCCTCTTCTGTTTAAGATAAGTGTCAACATAAGAAACTAAAAACATTAATTTTACATAACCATATATGAAGGCCAGGTAGAATGGAGGAAAACAGAGTATTTTTTTTTCTCCAGTTTTGATTACACTAAAACTAGGTAGTTTTTATTTTTTAAAGACAGAGAAGTACCCTGTAGTCATCAATTAGCATGCTAATTTGTGAAGAGAGAACTTGTATTTTTGGTGCTGGGAACAGCTGATAAATCTTCCAAAGATCTTCATATCTCTGTCCATTCTATAAATTACTGAATATGTGATAAGAAGATAGGAGTTATCCTCAGCAGAAGGAAATTCCCTGCCAAGTTATAGTAGATTCTTGAAGAATATTCCAAACTACAAATATTTGAGAGAAGTGGCCAGTTCAAATCAAATAAATAAGTACATTGTGAATATTTAAAGAAAATCTCTATCTAAAGAAAGCAGTTTTTCCTGTTACACTTCTAAGGTGAAAAAATGAGAGGTTGAACAATCAGGCAATAGTGGAAACCATCCTCACAGGAGACAGCAGTGAATCCTATGAGAAAGCAAACCTCCAATGCCTACAAGCTTGAATGGTAACAGATGGTTGTATAATTGAAGGCTTTTAAAAGCATAAAACTCACTGAAGAGAATAAAGATTCTCAAGATTTTTCATTTAATCCTATTGATTTATGTATTTTCCTTATAGTTGGAGAGGAATGTAACTTCTTAAGGAGTATGGGTCCCAAACCCTCAAATGCAGAAGACAGTCTTGTCAGATCTGCCTCCACAGTTTTCCTTAACACAGTAACTATTTACTGACTCTACCCTTACCACCACTGTAAGCACAGTCTAACAGTAATGGTAATAATCAATGCTCTAACACATCCCATTACAGACAAGACATCTCAGTCTTAACCCTGAAGTTGCCATTTGCTTGTCAGCCAGTTAAATGATATGAAATTCCTTAACACTTAAATCTCCCAACTCTTTCAAGAGTTCACATTCTTCCTTTATTGTCTGAGGTTCCTTTAATGGGACAAATCTATAACTAGAAATAAAAATAATAATACTGGGAGTGTTACATTAGTATCTGGAGGTAGATACTAAATAAGTTTCAGGTAAATTTAGATTGATGCTTTCAGAGCTTCCATTTTTAGATTGGGGTTAGAGATTGCAGCACAAAAGAAGGAATACAAATAATACCTGGAATCCAATGAAGGAAAAAGATGACACTGAGAGAGAAAAGGAGGCAGCATGAGTCCTGCAGTTACAATGGAAGCCAAAGAGGCTGAAACCAAATAGTTTCATAATTCAACCTTAGTCTGGCTGTTTTTGTGCTAGGATGAAGAGAGACACTCATATATACAAGATTGCTTCAGGGTCTCCACACCCCAAAGATGTGGCCCTGAATGATGTTTCTGTGTGTGTGTGTGTGTGTGTGTGTGTGTGTGTGGGAGAGAGAGAGAGAGAGAGAGAGAGAGAGAGAGAGAGAGAGAAATTGACTCATCAATTTATCAGGGTGGAGGTAATCATGTGTACCTTCAACAAACTCAAATTATAATTTTTATTCCAGTTTGACATAACCTGATTTATTTGTCTTCAGAACCTTAAGGTTCACAGCTGGCAGTTCTGCGGCTGTTCCCAGAGCTCTTGGAGCTTCCCAGCCTCCCAGAATGAATACTTAAAAGAATTACCCACACAAGTAAGATTTGTTATTTCAAATACTTTTTACTCTTATTCCTTTAGGATATTTTGATTTGATAGAGGGGTGGCAGAATCCAGTGTTCATTTGGGATTGAGACAGGGGTGACCAAGTCAGTTCCACGGCTGTGCTCCTCCTAGGCAAATGGTAATCATCAGTATAAATAAGATTCACCCAGAAAAAATGGTGAATTTGAACATTACCAAGATTAGCACTAATATTGAAAGTGGAAACAGCAGGAGAAAGAGAAGTTTGGCAATGTCCAGGGGAAGGACCCAACAGCAAGAATCTTAATTGATTAATTAAACTAAATGTTTATTTAAAACTTAATGTGTTCTAGGAACTCTTCTAGATGCTGCCAATATAGTGGGGAACAAACTAGTCAAATATCCCTTCTGTCTTGGAACTTACAGTCGAGTGGACAATACTCAAAGGTAAGATGGATATGTCCTGTCCCATCTATGCTGCAGGATAACTCTACTTAACAGATGGAGGTAGAATGAAGAGGTTCTAAGATCCCTGAAATCCTAGGATATCCGAGTGACAAACCAGAAGGCAGGGTTCTGATACACAAGCTAGAGTAGAACACCTTACTCTCTATATATTTATTAGTTTCCTAGGGTAGTCATTACCAATTACCACAAACATATGGTCTAAAACAACTCAGTATATTATCTCACGATTCTGGAGGCCAGAAGTCTGCAAGCAAAGTGTTGTCAGGGCCATGCACCCTCTGAGGTTCTAGAGGATAATCCATTCTTACCTCTTCCAGCTTTGGTAGCTCCGGGCATTCCTTGGCTTATAGGAGCATTAGTTCATTCTCTTCCTCCACCTTCAAATGCCTTCCCCTTACCTCCCTATGTCTCTCCTCTGGGCATCTTTTATGACACGTGTCATTAGATTTAGGATCTACACTAAATCCAGAATAATCTGATTTCAAAATCCTTAACTTAAATACATCTGTAAAGACCCTATTTCTATATAAGTTCATATTCACAGGTTCCAGGTGGATTTATCTTTTTGGGGGGCCATTATTCAATTCACTGCACTGTATTAATGAAAACTTCTTCTGGGACCTCAACATTCTTTGCAAATATCTGATTTCTCTCATTATATTATTACTATTTATATTTCTATCTTCCTCACCAGTCTCAATTCCTGAAAGGTAAGGATGATGATGTCTATTTGTACCTTTTCATTCCCAAAGACTAGCTCAGTCCTTGACACATGTCAATAAATTAATGAGTTTTCCTACTTAAGCTCTTCAGTTAGAGTTCTTTGGTTACAAGTAAACAAACTTGATTCTAACTACTAGGGAAAGGAGGAAATTACAACAAATTGGATTGGGGTAACTCACAGAATGAAAGAAATAGCTAATGAACCACATTTTAAAAGAGAAAGCGCCAGGGCAACTCTGGGAATTCAGATCGTGTATGCCAGTACATGATTTCTTCAGGGAGTTTTGCAAGAGCTGTGCTATCCAAGACAGGGACTACTACGAAAATGTGGCTATTTCAATTTTAATTAAAATTAAATAAAAATGAAAATTCAGTTATTCAGTCACCCTAGCCACACTTCAAGTGTTCATGTGGCTAGTGGCACATGACAGCACAGACGTGCCACTAGCACAGATGTGTAATATTTCAGCACAGATGTATATAATATTTCCACGATTGCAGAAATATTTATTGGTTAACACTGTGCTAGAATGAGTCAGCCTCTTACCTGAATCATCTCCATTCATTTCTCCATCCTGTGTCATGCCACTGAAGATTAAAATTCGGGAGAGAGTTTCTTTGGCTGAGCCTAAGTTATGCATCAATCAATTTACTAGGGTTATACAGAATACATCAGTGGAGAATGATACTACACATGATATGGAAGATATAATTTCCCCAAAGGGAGTTACAGTTCTAATATCAGAAGAAGCAGGAGTGGAATCTGGGTGAACAAAGAAATACAAATATATACTATATATACCTGTCCTTGTATGTTCATATATTCACTGTAATTTTCATGTGAGAATGAGGACGAATTGCCAGATAGTTTCCATTTCTCAATCACCTAATTAGAACAGACATCTACGTCTTTAAAACACCCATTCTCTAGACAAGCATCTGGGCTGGGGTATGTAGAGTTGTTTGATGCCATGCCAAAATCCTCACAGGGAGGGCAGAAACAGAAACAGCCCTGGAACCATTTGCCTAGTATCTTTCTGTGTGCATTATACTTTCCTTTAAGCCCACTCTGGTGATAAAGGAAATGAACATTCTTATCAAGTTTGGGAAGGTTAGCACTGCTAGCTTCAAAGTGTCACTTTTAATTATGCAGCAGCCTTCAGCTTCAGCAGGGAAGGGGGAGGGAGAAAGAGATTTTTTTGTCAGTACATACCACCGCCATTACTTTCTTTTTCACTACACAAACTGCCTTTGTTCAGTATTTCTAGCTTGATTTATGATTGCAGATCATATCTCACAGTTCCTTGTGGTCTGATGGTAATGTGCATGCAGGAAACATTTCTAAATCTTAAATTGGTTTCAGCATGAATCTCACAGTCAGCCTGCCAAGAGCTCAGCACATCTCTCTCTACCACGGTTTACACAAGGAGAAACAGTCATTCAGAGCATGAAAATAAGAGTTAAAAATGAAGACTGGGCTGGTAATCAAAAGCCCTGGACTTTGGTTACTGAGCCTTGGATCCTCCTTGTCTAAAAGGAAAGAGTTGGATTAGGTAATGTTCAGGGTCTTTTGGGCCCCTTAAAATTCTCTCATTCTGATTGTGCTAAAACATGACTATTCAGTCTGTCACCTCGCCCCACTAAACCATCCTCCCTCATTCTCTCCTGTGATAGATTCATAACAATGGACTACTTTAGCTTGATACTTTTTGATGCATTAACTTGCATTTTGTGTGCTGTTATCTTTCCTTCCCCCTCTCCAATAAGGAAGTCAAGCCCTTAGTAGTCCCTTGCCATTCAAAAACTTCCTTTTTTCCCGGGCTGAAATCAGACACAGTTTGAAGTTAAAGCTCTTCCTTTACTTGTCTAGGCATAAACTAATTGAAAGAATTATTCCCAATGTCTCCAAAGAGACATCAGAGAAAATGAATTCTTGAAAGAAGCGAGAGAGAAAAGAGAAAGTTTTCCTTGACAGGAAAATGGGAGTGGTTATTTGTCAACATATCTGTTTCCCACATTTTTTAAGACAAGGGTTTTACTTGTCATAGCATACCTAAGGGGGGCTGAAAATTTAGGAAACTGTTCCCTGACCAGAAAAATCCCCATGCTTCCTATTCCTAGGCACAGACAGAAGGGAGTTAGAGAACCTGAGGGATCCACATGAGCTTAGACAAAGTATGCTAGGCGGTACCACGGTGGTGACCATAATGGAATAATGAGTGCCTGATATAAAACCATTCCTCAAGGAGACCAACCATCCACTTGAGAGCAAGTTAACCACACTGAACTTCTTCCATCCTGAAAGAGACAGTGATTCATTTAGCTGGAATAGATACATATTCCACATAGGAATTTGCTCTGCTACCAGCACATCTTCTGCTTGCACCATTATCAAAGGACTTACAAAGTGTTTGACCCACTGACACAAAATCCCATGTAACACTGTATCAGAAACAAAGAATGCTTTACAGCAGGGGAGGTAGGACAAATCTGTCCTATCACAAATCTTACCAACCAGAAGGTGCTAGCCTGACATAGCAATAGAAGGGCCTGTTGACAGCATAGCTGAGACACCAACTCAAAGATTAAACTCTGTGAACATGGGGTCCCATTCTTCAGGATTCATTATATACTCTAAGTAGTGGCCATTATATGATGTCATGTCCCCAGTAGGTAGAATACATGGGTCCAGGGACAATGAAGTGGCCCACTTGGGAAATTTGTGCTTCCTTTCCTACAAGACGGTTCATTACTGGTTTAGAGCAAGTGTCAATTGTAACATACGGCTGCTCCCCAGGAACTTCAGGATCCATATTCTGTAAAAGGACCAGCAGGCAAGAAAAGTCACTATCCTGGCAGAGCTTATGAACCCCGATCATCAGGAGAAGATAAAGCTGTTGTTATGTAATGGGAGAAGGAAAGAATGTATTTGGCACTCAGGCAATCCACTTAGGACTCTTTAGATAATTACTTGTCCAATGTTGATGTAAACTACACAAGTGTAACAGCCACAGACTGAGAAGAACTTGGTGAACAGAAGCTGAGACCCTTCAGAAATGAGATTCTGGGTCACATTAGCATGGATACCGTTGAGACCAGCAGAGGTTTTAGCTGAGGTTCAGTGGAAGACTGGATAACAGAGGAAGGAGCTGATGAATATTACTTGTGATCTCAAGAAAAGCTGCAGAAGCAGAGTCTGTATTTAGTTCACTAACCTCCCTACTATAAGTTTCCACAGGAATAGAGGTACGCCAATATCCTGGAGTAGTTATTCCCAGATACATAGGAAGAAGTAGATCTGCTCAGAAGAAGGGTGGACAGCAATGGACACTGCCGCACCCTGTAGACCCTCCCTCCAATGATAAAGGTGTCTGCACTCTGATAGCCTTCAGTAGTCAGCCCTATCCAGGAATTTCCCTCAGTTAAATGTTATATCCACTTCCCAAGGGCATCCTACACATCTGGTCAATGTGAGGGTGCCCTGGAGAACCCTGGAAACTTATTCTAGCTTCTGAGCTCCCAGTGGATTCAGATGAATCATTTGTCATGAGTGTATCACAGTCCAACTTCCCTCTGTCCAGTCCTGCTTCTTTCCCTTCCCCTGTGCATGCTAATCCCGAGGCCATTCTCTAATAATATTTCTGCATGCAAATCTCGGTCTCAGAATCTGTGTTCTAGATGTCCAACCTCAGCACCTGACATAGAGAAATCATTTCTCTCTCGTGAGAAATGACTTGGCACTTGATCTATATCTCTTTCAGGCTAATTTATCCATTCAATATTTACTGGAAAGCACTAAGTACCAGGAATTGTGATAAGCCTTGGTGACTCCAAAACTAGAAAAAGACAGACATGTCTACTCCCCACATATGTGTGTTATAATCTCTGTGTTTTTATACTAAGAACCTCTGGTGTAATATACTTGAAAGGCTTTCCATATTTTTGGCTAACATCAGTTTCAGTCAGTTACTTGAGAATAGAAACCATATCATCATATCTGCATCATTTCCGGAATCATAATGAAAGATCAAAAAGCAAAGGGAATTAGCAAGTGTTGTATAAACCACTGTTTGCTAGATGGTTTTAACTATATCACTTAATCCACTTTTAAACATATGCTACAATATTTATTTCTTCCTTTTATATATATATGGAAAAACTAAGGCATAGAGTGGTAAATAACCTGCCAGTTATTAAAATAAATTAAAATAAAACAAAAAGTCTATGTCTGTTTTGGGAGCCAGAACTGCCTGGCTCTGCAATGTGTGGCTGTTGCAATAAACTCCTCTGTACATGACACAAATGAACATATAAGAGACCTTAGTGAATGTCTGATAAATGTGGGAATAAATGAAACAAATAAATGAGTAAATGAACAATAAATAAATGAAACAATAAATGTAGGTCACTAAAGTGATCTACAAATAATTGCCCATTATAAACTAAAGCATGTGTTAGTTTATTCTATCACTGTTTTGCTGGCTATCTGTAAGTTAAATGTTAAATCTCTTAGTTTGTGCTTTCTATGCAAGTCTTGGAGCTTTTTCTGTCAAGGAGAGGTTAACAATTTCTAGTCATTTGCAGCTATTGTGATGTGCTCTTCATCAATGTTACAGAGTGTAATAAATGTCTCCAATATATTTGTCTCTATGAACCTCCAGCTCTAGGAGACAGGCCTAAAATTAACAGTAGAAAATCACCCCTGGACTTGGTAGAACTGATGAAGACTTGTGTTTTCAGGCGACACCACAGCCAGAAGAAAAGTTTTCTCGTGTAAAGAAATAAAAAGCAGTCCAATGCTGAGGTAACTTAAGGACAAAAGCAGAAGTCAAAGAAAAAGGACCCAGATTTACTAGGCCACAGAGAATCAGAGTAGGGTGCTTCTGAAAAGAAATCATTATTCTTCCCAATTCCCCACACACCACACTCTCATGTTATCCCACTTAAAGGTGAAGGAAATTTACATATTATTATTTACCACAGATTTAATGCACAGAAGAATATAAGGTCCAAACTCCCCGGTCAGGTTTGCAGATAACTGATTTATAACCAGTTCTTTGAATGGATTTCACTACCAGTCTCCTTCTTCATGGTCTCTATGGCCCAGGTATAAAGAGAAAATCGGTATCATTCCTTACGTCTCAGAATAAACTGCTTCTGGGCAAGATAGGGAAATATATATTTGATTCCAGAATAAGAGAGTTATGCAGCCCCAGCCTCCTTGGGAAGTTACACAGTCGGAAGGATTTATTTTCTAACATTTTCATTATCTTATATTTATTTTTATTATTTTGACTTTGCTTCATTACATCCATTGTGAAGGCAACCTTTGTCTATTAAGATTGTTATCTTGCTCAACATTTCCTAAGACCCATAAAAAGCCTCTTCTTCCTATATATGCCCCAAAGGTAAGTGCACGTAAAAGTGAGTTTTAACAAGCAACCCTATTCCTGACAAAGAGTTCTCTCTTCTTGTGACCAAGAAAGATAGACTAGAGTAGAGCAAATCTAAATAGGATGTTAAAAGGGGATGTTTCTGATTTCCTGCTCTGGGGAACTGCTCAAGATACATTTTGGAAATGTGTCCTCATTATGGAAAGTGGCAGTGAGCCATGCTGTGAGCCTTTAGCAGTGGCAGTGAGCCTTTAGTTTTCACTCTCTTTGACACCTGTGAACGCCTGAAATCATGACTTCCATACTCTGCTTCTAATGTTCCCCACAAGAAATTAGCACAATTAAAGCATGTGCTAGTTTATTCTATCACTGTTTTGCTGGCTATCTGTCAGAAACACCCAAATAAACTATTTTAGTTAAATAAGAAAAAAACAATGGCATATCATTTACATTCTCTTATTTTCCCCAATATGTAAGTGGAATGGAACAGGAAGAACTGAAAGGAAAACCAAAACAATACAAACAGTCACAGAGATGTAAAGTACAGCATAGGGAATACAGTCAATGATACTCTAATAACTATGTATGGTGTCAAATGAGTACTAGACTTATTGGGTGATCACTTTGTAAGTTGTATAAATGTCTAATCACTATGTTGTACCCCTGAAACTATTATAATATTGTATGTCAACTGTAACTGAAATAAAAAATTATTTTAAAGAAATGTTGTGGGATTCAGATTAAAGAAAAACAACTAACTGCTTACTGACTCAGGTACTTGACATATGTATTTATCTTTCATTCTCATAGCAACTATTAAACCCATTTAACAAACGAGGAATCTGAGGTTCCAAAAAGTTAAATCACTTGCTATGGCACATAACTCGGTAACACGATTGTTACAACAGGCTTTTCACAATCTTTGCTGGCTAAAGCTCAGGAAAATAGAACTCTGAATGGACTTTCTGGTGGATTGAATGTGGAGACCAAGGAGAAGGAGGACACCAAAGAATGATTCAGGGATGCACTTCCCAAGGAGCCTTGTTTTGTAAGAATGTTACTGAATGCCATGCACACACACAAGAAGGGGTGCCTTCAAGTGCGTTTGGACTTCATAAGGATTTCTTGGGCTTTAAATGCTAGCATAACTGACTCCCTAAGAAAGTGATGGTATGTAGACTTTCAAAACTTATATAACCTTGGCTCACAGAGCATCTCAAAAGCTCAGTTTTAATAGTTCTCACTTTGGGAACTCCTGGACCGAGTGACCAAGAAGTAGTGCTCATTAAAAAAATATACAACAAACACAGTTCATATGTAAGCTTTGGGTAAAATGCAAACATCATTTTCTTTAAAACAAAAACTATGTTTTTTCTTAAATTTTTATTAATTTTTCCACTTTGACTTTTAACAACTGTAGTAATAATTAAGAAGTTTAGAAATATTCCAGTTCTCTCTTTCCCAGCTCACTTAAAGGTAGGTATAAATTACTTTGATCAATAGCATGGAAACATGAGTACTGCATATCATTTAAGGCAGAAGCTTTCAAAATGTGTATGGGCTTTGTCATGTTCTTTCCCTCTGTTGTGATGACCAGATCAGGACTTCTCTGTTGGCTTGGTGTTCCGAATTGAGGAAAACAGAGCAGAACCAGTGCTCGACAGATGAGTGTGAGATAGATGATAGATAGATAGATAGATAGAGATAATTGTTTGTTCTGAGTCACTGAAATTTAGTTTATCCTGACTAATATAATGACTTAGGAAGCATGGCTCAGTGTGCAAAATATCACACAGAAAATAAGAAATCACAGTGTCAAATTCTCATTTGTTACTTGCCATCTTGATAAATAGTTGTGAAATTCATTCAATCTTATCAAACCTTCTGTTTGGGAAAATAAGGGCCTTTCTGGAAGAATTGTTCTGAGGATCAAATGAGAATATTCAAGAGTGTGATTTGTAAGCTAGAAAGCACATTACACATGAAAGGTATTATTCTTTGTTAAGTTTTAGATAACAATGAAAAAAACCTATAAATAACAATGGCATATTGTGTTTATATTCTTGTGGTTTCTATCAATTTTACTACTAGTAGCCAGAGAACATAATTTATACCCTATTTAGTTTACCTATATTCTATTTGTCTCAAAGCTTAATAAGAATCAATCATATTATTTAGTTACCTTCAATTATAACAAATATAGATGTCTTTTATACTTTTTAACCTTTTATAGCTGTTGACTATTAAATTATAAAAGCACAAATGACTACATATAGAACTTGTGTATTCCAAATACATTTTTTCTTTATTCTGAGTTGAACTGATTTTCCTAATTCCCACTATACACTAATGATGAGTCAATTTCCCCTAATACCGGTAGCTGTGTTCACTATGAAACAAATTACTTATCCAGCTAAAGACAAGGATTGGTAGGAAGTAAGAAATGCATGGCTCTGATTCTCCAGGATAGCCTCAGTTACAGTGCTATGTAGTATACAATTTACTTAAGTAAAAGAAAAATATTCTCTAATGATGAAGACACCTATTTCTACTGAGAGTGTTTTACTGTCAGAAAGAACCCAATGCCATGTTCCCTTCAGGATTGCTCTCTCCATCACATCTCTAGCCCAGTGATGATTAAAGATCCGAATACCAAGCATGTTGAAGAGTTATTAAAGGAATTGAGGATTTTAGCCTGGGATCGTGTTGCATCCAGCACAACACGGGCAGTGAGGGTGCGAGAAGGGGCGGCATTAGGTTAGGTTTTAAGAAAGAAAGAAAGAGACTTAATGCAGTTAAATCTCAGAAGGCCAGGGGGTCTCACAGTCACCAGAGACTGGAGCCCCGAATCCGGCCGACTGGTGACTTTTATTGATAATCATACAAGGAAGTAGCATTATCTTTTCCACTGTCTGTGAATCTCATACATCATGTCACAAAAGTGAATCAAACCAATTATCTTTGTCCCCAAGCAGCCGGAGCAGAAAGTCTTGTGATGACTTAGGTGAGGTATGCACCTCCCTGGGGGAAAAGTCTCTCATGTTGTAACAGTTCCGTTGAGATAAGTGGAGAGAGCTGATCCTTATTGTCCTCAAGACTTCTCTCACATTCAGGTGAGAGAGGAAAGCCAGAGTCAGCAATGGCTTTTCCCATGCAGGGGGGAAAGGGAGGCAAGGCTCCTTCCCGGATTTTCTAAGGCAGCTCATCTGGGGTCCCCACTCGGTTCCGCCTGTCTTAGGTTGTATCTCAGCTGAGATATCTTACCCGTCTTTGGCTGCAAACCATCTTCTGGGGACCAAACAGAGAGACATAAAGTGTAAAACATTGAGATAAGCAAAGTCCCAAACAAGCACAGTCTCACAGACTTTTCTTTCCTCAAGGAAAGACACGAGGGGGGGGGGGGGGGGGACAGTTGGCTAGGCTGCTGTGTGACAACAGGATAGGGGCGGGGATAAGACGTAGGCAAGTCCCACAACAGGAGGACAGAATACGAATTGATAAATGAAGGTTCGGGATGGTAGTTAACAAGTTGAATAAAGAAACCCATTCAACTAGAGCTTGCTGAAAGTGGAACAGTGCTTTCCTGTTGCTCCACAGACATTGCTTTTTCCTGGCTCTCTCCCATTGTTTCAGGTTATGATACTCAAAGTGATATCTGCCAGGAGCTAAGAGCTTACACTAAATTGAAAGTCCCATGCTGCTCTCTTCATGAAGAGAGTCTTGATACTCCGTCTCTACTCCGTCATGAAAAATGTCAGGTAAACAGTGTGCTTAGTGACGTACTACATTTACATTTTGGTGAAAGCAACTTGTCTTGTAGAGGGCCTAGACAAAGGAGCTGATGAGTGGACCACACTTTTGTCTTGATCTAAGGTTTGGTGTTCCTTCCCATCCCCCTACCCACAACCTCAGGTATGCAATCTTATAAGTCTCTTTGCCCTTCTCTTATAAACAAAGTGATTATATATGCGTATGTACATTCAGAATATTAGGAATAGCTCTAATTTTAAATACTCTATCCATTTTCCCACACGTACAATGATAAAGTGTCAAAAGAGGTACACTGATTTTTTCTGGAAAATATGGCACAAATGAACTATCCTTTTGCTTTTTTACTAAAAAATATTAGAAAAGCTTGGTTATAACACTATATTCGTTTGTCATTCTATCAGTAAAGAAAATATTGTCAAACAAATGTCGAAGCATGTCAATTCATGCTATCAGCATTGGGACAGTGTCTTCTGTTGTTAGTGTTGGGGCCCTTTTGATTTCCCTGCTATCTTTTTTGTTTTATTAGTTTCAGGTGCACAAAACAAAGTAATACTTAGACGTTTATCATTTATATCCCTCACACTGTGTCAACCCCCCTCCCCCCATCCACTACCCTTCTGACATCGCACACAGCCATTACATTTCCACTGTCTCTATTCCTAATGCTATACTCCGCTTCTTTTATATATATATATATATATATATGTGTATATATATATATATATATATATATATATATATATATATATATATATGACATTCATTGTTGTTCAGCTTCAGCTTAAGGTCTACAGTGCAGTGATCAGGTAGCTACATCATCCCTGAGGTGGTCTCCATAATGAGACAAGTGTCCATTGGATACCCTACAAAATCTTTACAACATTATTGATTACATTCCCCAAATTAACTTCCGTAACCCCGTAGCAATCTTGTGGTTACTGACTGCTTTCTAATCCCCTCACCTTCCCCCTCATCCCCACCTCTTCTCCCATCTAGCAACCATCAATAAATCAACAAACAACAAGTGCTGGCGTGGTGTGGAGAAAAGGGAACGCTTGTGCACTGTTGGTGGGATTGCAGATTGGTGCAGCCACTATGGAAAACAGTATGGCGGTATCTCAAACCTGAAAATAGGACTACCTTATGACCCAGCAATTCCACTCCTAGGTATATTATCTGGAGAAATCCAAAACTCTAATTCAAAAGAATTTATGCACTCCTATGTTTATTGCAGCACTATACACAATAGCCAAGACATGGAAACAACCAAAATGCCCATCGGTAGATTGGATTAAGAAACTGTGGTACATTTATACAATGGAGTATTACGCAGCCATAAAGAAGAAAGAAATCTTACCATTTGCAACAACATGGATGAACCTAGAGAACATTATGTTAAGCGAAATAAGTCAGACAGAGAAAGACAAATACCATATGATCTCACTTATATGTGGAATCTAAAGAAAAGAATAAGTGAATGAACTAATCAGAAACAGTTTCGGAGACATAGAGGAAAAACTGAGGGTTCCCCTGAATATTGATGCACAGGTAGCTCCTTACTCCATCCTTGAATTCAGTAGCCCTATTAAAAAGTTAACTTTAATGCACACCTTTAATTCATGAGGGTTGAGGCTATCATGCACACAGCTGGATCCCTTCCCTCTGCCAGGGAGGTTGACCAAAACTGTCTGGATAGGCAGTAATTGCTGCACAACCCTCCCACTAATATTCCTCTGACTTCTTCTTAGAATTTGAATAAATGCATAGGATCCATTAGCATGATAACACAATGTTAATTTCAGAAGCAGGATCTTTCCTTGCATCTAAACTTATACACAGAGTCTACTGTTAAAAAAAAAAAAAAGACATTTCTTCTAGGTCTGGGGAACATGCTTTCATAGACAAGAAAACAGTATTGTAAGTCCCCTAACCTCATGTATATTGCCTTTAAAATTTCTTTGATAGAGGCCTTAAAATGTGATAGAAATATCAGTCTGATCAAACTTGCAAAGAATGCAGAATCCTAAAGAGAGTTAATTATGCAAACTGCCTGCTAATGAAATTTAATGTTTGAACATATCCAAAGAAAGAAGACTTTTTGGCCAGTGCCATTGTGTCCTCATTTCCATCCCTGCTATCGGGCTCCCCAGTATTCCAGACATTGCAAAGCTTTGGGGGAAGGTCAGAAGGTGAGAATAAGGGAGAATTCAGTGTGTTTCTTTTGTTCTCTTTTTGCCTCCTATAATATTTTTCTGCAGTGACTACATCACTGCCATGACTCCTTGACAGACAGCCCCACCCTCTGGGATTCATCTCCCATCAGCCAAACCTCACCCCAAATGAGCTACTGGTTCTTACAGGATGGCCTTCACTCCCAGAATCTGCAAACAGAGCCCTCCTACCCCTACATGGTAGCTACTGCCTCCTAGTGCTGATCTCGGTGAGACCTCCTTTGGGTGCTCCACTCTGTGATCACCTATGTCATCAATTACCTGTCCTGAACTCCCTTCTATTAAAATATACAGAGTGGTTGTAATATCCTGCCTGGATCCTGACTGATACAGAGAATGTCAATGAAGAAAACTGTAAAAAAATAAATTTAAAAATGGCATAGAATAAATTCACATTAGAGTGCCACTTAGGTGAATACTTACAAATGTAACCTCCCTTATCTTAATGGTAGCTTTGTCTGTGGAGAAATAGGTGAAGCAGAAGTTTACATTTTCCATATCTGGAGTCAGCAATGCTTTTAAAGCTACCATCAGATTATTATTTTTAAATTCATGTAGATTTGCATCCATAAGGAAAGTGCACTAACCAGTGATAAGAGTGTCCTATCCTAGTAATGCTTGATTTTCATTTAAAAATACTGCTACAATAATCAAGATATGAATGCAACCTAAATATCTATCAATGGATGAATGAATACTTAAACTGTGCTATGTGTATATCTATGTGTATATGTGTGTATATACCACATACATATTCTATTGCGTGTGTGTATACATATATATGTATATATACACAATTAAATATTATTCAGAGATAAAAAAGAAAAAGAATAAAATTTTGCCATTTGTCACACCATGGATGGACCTTGAGGGCATTATGCTAAGTGAAATAAGTCAGACAGAGAAAGGCAAACACTGTATGATCTCTCTTATAAGTGATATCTATAAATAAATAAATGAATAAATAAATAAATACACAAACAAATAATAACCAAACTAATAAAACAAATCCGCCTGGAATTTTAAGCAGATCTGTATTTGGAATAGAGTGTATGTGGTGACAAAAGAGGGAAATAAAATGAGCTAGACAGAAGACTGGAGTGGTTGCAGGGATCGCATATGTGTGGCCTAATATTCACAGCTAGCAAACTTTTGTCTTTTACATTTAGACAATCAGACGCCACAAGAATTTTATAAATAGTGGAGCAACATATTCAGAGTTTTGTGTTAAAAAGGTGGCTTTAATAACTGTAGAAAATGGCCTGGGGTGAAGGGACAACATAATATTCAATAAATTTTAAAAATGGACACCCAAAGCTCTTACTCCTGCCAGGACACATGGATCTCAAGCAATTGGGCAGTCAACGAAGGGCTGCAGTAGGTTAAGGAGTAGAAATTTTGCCTTCCCAGCATCACCCTGCACGACTAAATTCCAAGCCCTTCCTCCCTTCTTCATTGTATTGTCCATTACACTTGGATCCATTTTAATTCCTCTGAAGCAAAAAACAAAGTTATAATCTAGCTAATTGTCATTCCCAGGCATATGAAACAGGATAAACCCAACCAGGCACACCCAGTACTTTGGCATAAATCAGCCAAGCACATAGAGAGGACAGGAGACAGAGAGTGGAGAGGAGTAATGTTGGAAAAAGCAATGAATGCAGGAAACCCTTGATTGCATGATTAACGATGACTAGCAAGAGGTCAATGTGAGTCCCTCATAGGCAAGGGCATTTGCATCCCTAGTTATACCCATAGTGTCTGCATATAGCAGTATTTCAATAAATGTTGAAAGGAAAAAAAGACTGAAGAAAAGGAAGGGTGAGAGAGTGAGAAGGAAGGTATAAACGAAAGAGAGAGAGAGAGAGAGAGAGAGAGAGAGAGAGAGAGAGAAGGAGGGAGGGAGGGAGGAAAGGAGGGAGGGAAAAAAGGATGGAATAAAAGAAGGAAAACAGGAAGGAATGGAAGGAAGAGGAAAGGAAGTAAAAACAAAAGGAAAATTTCACTGGGGGGTTTTACAATCATTCTAGTAAAATTACATTAACTAAATTCATAAAGGGACAAATTCAGAAAACTAAAAGATCTAAATAAACTTCATTTTACATATAAAATCATGATATAAATCTGATTATTTTACTCAAGTCTAAGGTTTCCATGATGAACATAGATGTTGACAGTTTAGCCCTCCAGGGAAATTCAGGAAACCAGGAATTGTTCACTCAGCTGTGACACCACTTACAAAGATCTAAAAAGACTGGAACACTGGGTGAAGGAAAAATAAATCACTGGATTCATGAATACTTTGATGGGATCAACAGTATTTTCTGACATGCAGACAGCACGTGTCAGAGAGATGGACAAGATCAGCTCCCATGAGGCTGTAGACATCAGCTCTGAAACCTTCCGGCCACTTCACCTTGGCTTGCCTTGGCTGCTTGTTAGTGATGCCCCGGGGATCTATGCATTAAAGCTGACAGAAGCGTTAAGTCTGTACAGTGTTGTGTGTATGTTAAGGAAAATATTAAACTGATTCACTTCCTCTTTACTTCAGGTTGTTTCATCAGCAGCAGAAGCCTTCTTCAGCTGCCTGAAGTTTGAAACAGTGATTTCAGTTTTGTTTGTATTTCTAATGAGCTTGGGGCCTTTGTGAAGAAAGTTAAAGCATTTAAGTAAATGTTCCTAAATCTTATTGTCATTTTAAAATTCAATACATTGGGAAATCTGAGTTGTACAACATGTCAACTTGAGATGAGCTAAATTTACAGCTCTCTAGTCATCCAGTACAGTTCTTTTACAAGTCTACAATTGTATTGTATTAAGCTCATTAACCTGCAGACAGTTTTAAAGCCTCTGTAAAAAATTGATTTATAATATTGAGCGGGTTAGGTATGCAACGCTCTGATCTTATATGTCTGTCCATTGTGTGAAACTTATTTTAGAAAGGAATAGTTTGGTATATAGTCCTCTCTAAAAATAAATTTCATATAGGCAATTTTTTAAATATTTCAATCCATTTAACATGGGGAACCATTTACTGTGGTGTTTAAGAGCATAAACATTATAGTTGGAGGGCCTACATATGAATCCCAAGATTGCAACTCACCAAGCATAACAATGTTGGTCAAGTTAGTAATGTAAGTATATCTGTACCTTAGCTCTTTCAGTAGTAAAATGATAATAATAACACTATTTATACAACTTAAAGCATCAATGGGAACAGTAAATGAGTTAAGTGATGGAAATTACTTATAGCAGTCCCTGACACATAATAAGCACTCAAGAAACATGAGGCATAATAACAATACTAATCATTAATACTCAGTACCATTTTTGCCAATCCTTTGCTGCTATTGTCCCAACCTTCCCATACACTAAGTTATCTGTTTCCAATTTTTCTTAACTCTGCCTCAGCTCCATCATAATTTATCTGACATTTCCAAATAATTTTATATTTCAATGAAGTACACATAGATATAACTCCTCACTCCCCCCCCACAAAACTTTTTACAAAATAATATTTACCTTTAATTCATATGATAGAATTGACATGTTCTATTCTATTCTACACTAATCTATTTAAAAATAAATGATAGTCACGATCCATTAAATTGCTTTATTAATCTAGAAACAGATCATGACACACAGTTGAAAAACAATTTTCTAGAGGACAGGGGCTAATCAAATAAACAGCTACAAGGTCAGACAATTAAGTTCGCAAACTCATCCTAGAAAAAGTGCTACATACCTCATTGCTTAATATCACTATGCTCACCTTCGAGTACTCCCCTTGGGAAGCTCCCACTGACACTAGCGCCTACTCCACCCTTCAAAGCAATTTCGGAACTCTTTTTCTGGAATGGCCATCAGAGCTGTGATCGTATTACCCTTGATATCCTGAATGTCATCAAAATGTTTTCCTTTCAATATTTCCTTTATCTTCAGGTAAAGAAAGAAGTTACTGGGGGCCAGACAGGTGAATAGGGAGGGTGTTCCAATACAGTTATTTGTTTACTAGCTAAAAACTGCCTCACAGACAGTGCCATGTGAGCTGGTGCATTGTCGTGATACAAGAGCCATAAATTGTTGGAGAAAAGTTCAGGTCATCTAACTTTTTTATGCAGCCTTTTCAGCACTTCCAAATACTAAACTTGGTTAACTATTTGTCCAGTTGGTACAAATTCATAATGAATAATGCCTCTGGTATCAAAAAAGCTTAGCAATATCATTGCAACAATTTTGCGAACTTAATTGTCCACCTCGTATATCATTAAAGGATGATGTTAAGTGATGAATTAGCCCTAGAGGAACAGATGGTCTATTATCAGACTCCTAAAATGATTTAACCTAAAAGAAATGTGTGAGAATTATGAAAAAGTAGGAGAGATACTGCACTAAAACAGATTCCTATGTATTCCCTAAATCCATGTTAAATGTGTCCCATTCAGATAGCCAACTGAAATATGAAAAGATGGTAAACATCACTAATGATCAGGGAAATGCAAATCAAAACTGCAATGAGATACCAATTCCTATCAACTAGAATGACTATTATTAAAGTCAACAAATAACATGCATTGGTGAAGACGTGGGGAAAATGGAATCCTTGTGAACTGTTGGTGGGGCTGCAAATTGGTGCAGCCACTATGGAAAACAGGATGAAGGTCCCTCAAAAAATTAAAAATACATCCACCACACAACCCAGCAATTCCACTTCTGGGTATTTATCTGAAGAAAACAAAACACTATTTTAAAAAGATACATGCACACCTGTGTTCGATTAGCATTATTTACAATAGCCAAGATATGGAAGCAAACTAAGTATCCATCGATAGATGAATGGATAAAGATGTGATATATATAGATATATATACACACACACACACACACACACACACACACACATACCCAAAAAAATATTACTTAAGATAAAAAAGAATGAAATCTTGTCATTTGCAACAACATGGATGGATGTAGAGGATATTACGCTAAGTGAAATAAGTCAGGCAGAGAAAGACAAATACAACATGGTTTCACTTATATATGGAATCTAAAAAAAAAAAAAAACAAAGAAGTAAAACAAAAGAAAAGCAGACTCATAGAAATAGAGATCAAACTGATGGTTGCCAGGGGTGGGAGGATGGATGAAAAAGGTGAAGGGGAATACAGACAATAATAGTCGATAATTTTGCACTGTGACAGATGATTACTAGACTTAGCGCGGTCATCATATCGCAAGGTATATAAATGTAGAATCATTACTATATTGCATATCTGAAACTAATATACTATTGTCTACCAAACTATACTTAAATTTAGAAATTATTATTATTATCATACTGCATCTCCAAGGTAAAGTTGAAGAATTGATTAGTCAATTCTGTTTAGAAAATAAGCTAATATACTATTTCCTTCCATGATAGTCAAAAAGGGGTTTTTAATTGTGCTACCAACATGAGCTAACAACCTTTTATGTGCAATGAGCCTCTTTGGCAGCCTGGAGAAGTCAGTGGACCTCATCTAGGATAATGTTTTAAATTACATACTGTCAAATAATGGGATTAAAACATAGACAATCATATTAAAATACTATTATGGGGCCCTTGAAGGTCCCTGGAACACAAGTTAAGTACTATATGGCTACTGCAATACATACATATTTATATATACATATATACATATGTTTTTTTTTCCCTATTCTGCTCAAGCACTTCCTTGAAGAGGTAAATAAAAGAACTTCCCGTTAAATAAATCAGATGTGGTCTGCTAAAACTTAAACTAATAAATATTGTATTTTTTATTATTCTCTTTTCTTCTTTTTGATTTTAAGGTAATATGCTCATGTTTGATGGATGGTAAAACCATTTTTCTACAGAATGCATCCCACTAGTGGCACTACCAAAACTAATCGTTATTTTGATAAATCTACTTATTATAAAGTCAATACAAACTGATCTTTAAACATGTGTGCTTTACGTTTTTCCTGTCAATAAATTACAGTCTTCAAAATATTTCTTTAAATAAAATATTTAAGTCAATTAGAAAGATGAAAGGAAAGAAAACGAAAGGAAGGAAGCCAATTGCCCTGGCTCCAAAAAGTGAAAGAGGATGCTGGCTTGGACTAAGCTATGACTAAGAAACAAAAAGGATTGCAATTAGAAGTACACCTGAATTTAGTTGAAATAAATACTACTATTATTAGTTTCTAAATAAAGTGACTCAGATGAATCCAGGAGAATTGAAGGTTTCTAAGTTAGTCTTTTGGTTTTCTATATTCAAATAAGCTTATTTTTCATAGTATTTTTTTCTTTATATCATTTTTTAATCTTTCATTGCTAGAAAATTTTATATCACTATTACTTGTATACTGAGGTTATCTAGTTTCTGAAATAACAGTCAATCATAAATGTTTCTCAAATGAAGTTCTCTCTGCTAGTGACGTGATAATTCTTGCTAATTTGCTGGAAATACATGATTGACAAGTAATCCTGACTGACAGACTAGAATCGAGATAAAGAGAAGCAGATATTAAAATATAAAAAAAAATAAAAATTTAAAACATTATGCAATTTCAGCTTCCCGTCATGTAGCAATTCAATACATTCATTTCCATGATATTCCTAAGGGAAGTTATATAATCTGAAAGTACAGATTTGTTTCTGAATGAGAAAAATGAACCCAACAATTCTCTATACTTCCATATTTACAGTCTATTACATGAAATATTCAAGCAGGAAATTACCCCAGGACCTAAATCATCCATAAATAATTCAAATTGTAAACGTTTGGCAGATTCATGAAAGCTGTTTTAATTTGTGAAACAATTGAGAAATTTAATATAGAAGAATATATGTATATGGATGATATACCCACAGTGTTTTACAATAAAGTCTGTCACGCTCCCATGTTCCTAGATGATGTTTCCAATGTACAGGTTCAAAAAGTGACATTTTATTGAGAGCTAGTCATTAGCAGGTTAGAGGGGATGACTTACTTACCATAAAGGCATCTAATAGAGTTTTAAATGTGAAATGGCATTTACAGTAATAATTGTATGATACTGATCAGCAAAAGAAAAAACAGCTTATTTTGAACATTAGGCTAATTGATTAATGTCCACTTATGAAAGTGACTCATTGACTGTCTAATGTCCACCTGTCATTATATTTGGTGCTTTAGAGGAGAAAAGTGAGATAAAACATAATCCTTACCATGAAGAAGCCCCACTACACTCAGGGAGAGATGTATACAATTATTTTTAAAATAAGTTTTACATAAAAATATATGATATATAGCAGCTTGTATTGTAAATTATAATTAAAGGACACATTTCAAAAAAATTCATCACAGCTTTTTTTATAACTACTTGTGTTATGATCAAACCTTTCATTTTATATGTTTTCCAATCTTTATTGACTATCACCTAAGGTGGAAGAAAGAATAGGAACATAAGTTCAGTTGTCTGTACGTCAAATATTTGGCTTAACCTAAAGCAGCTACCTACACAGTTACAAAGTTTTAATTGAAAGGAATACAGATATCCAGGTGAATGAGATTCCTCATGCCATATTGGGTTATAGTTAAGCAGACCAAAAATCATGGAGAGCCTGGTTTTGCAACAATGGAACGTTGTACAAAATTAAGCCTTGTAATTGATAATGATTAGATTATCTATTAAAAACATATATTTACTGAGAGTGTCCTAAACACTTGGGATACGGAGATGAAGTAAATACACACATCACAATGAAAGATACCAACATATACATTAGTACAAAATAAATATTATAGTAAATAGGTTCTAATATTTTGGGAGCTATAAGAAAGCACAACTAATCCTTTTGGGGTGCAGGTTGTCCAGAAAAATAGAGGAGCTTTCACTGAGGTAGTGATATTTGAGGTGAGTTCTAAAGGATAATTTAGAAACTGAATTCTAAGATGAGTCAAAAAACATATTTGGGGACACAGAGTAAAAATGGACTGACAGGACATCAATTTTCAGCTCCTACGTGTAAAGAGCTTGGAAGTTATCACTCTCATTCTTACAACAGAAAGAGCCAGAAAACTGAAAATCATTGACTTATTTTGGACCCTTCAGAGATCTGAGGTCTCAAGGAAAACTGCCACCCTCAAATCTGGATAGACAAGAGCATCCAGAGAGTCAGAGCTGAGATTTGCTTACCTGGAGAAGAAGCCATTGGAGCCATAATTTGGTAGCAACACTTAACTGGTAATTTTCATGAATTGTGGGATGCTGAATATGGACTCCATCAGGCTTTAGAGTGACAATCTTGGTGCTGCAATCGTGGTGCTGGAATGGGGCTCACATTTTTGTGGGTTTTACCTCCAGGAATCCTACTAGATTCTCACAGTGAAGATCCAAAAAGATTTCCTTGTGGTTCTGCCAGGGGGAGAAGAAGACGACATTAGTGAAATAAACCCAGAATATCCTCTATAACAAAGGCCTACTCTCTATGTGAGGTGAAAATGTTTGACCAAAAGCTTCAATCCCCTCCAGCTTCTTTTCTCAACTAACGAGGAAACAACAACAAAAAAAAAGGTCAATAGGGATCAGGGCTTCAAGGAAACAGATTTGCTCCTAGTCAAACCAATAGAATGTTGCTGCCAAGGAAAGGAGTTGGAAGTAGGGGCAAAGAAAAGCTATGCCTCTTGAGAAACACTTGGGAAGGTCACAGCCTCTTGAGCCTACTAAAGCCCTGAGCTATAACAAAAAGATTATAAAACATTATTCCTCCCCAACATCTTACTACCACATCATCAGAGATCCAATATAATAACAGTGGGTTACAGCTGAAAGAGTTGTAAGGCACAGGGTGTATCTGAGGAAGAGTACTTAGGGAAACTCAAAGTCAAGAGGAAATAAAAACAGGGACATTAAGAGTAGTCAAATCCTCTAACACCTGCAACTATAGCATTCATTAAGTACAATAAGACCTTATTTAATGTCGTCATACATTCTGTGACTTTAAGCAAAAGGACATATAAGGAGTGGAACTGCTGGGTCATAAGGTAGTTCTATTTTTAATTTTTTTGAGGAACCTCCATACTGTTTTCCATAGTGGCCGCACCAATTTGCAAGCCTACCAACAATGCACAAGGTTTCCCTTTTCTCCACATCCTTGCCAAAAATTGTTGTTTGTTGATTTATTGATGATAGCCATTCTGACAGGAGTGAGGTGGTACTTCATTGTGGTTTGATTTGCATTTCTGTAATGATTAGTGATGTTGAGCATCTTTTCATATGTCTGTTGGCCATCTGTGTGTCTCCTGGGTATTTATCCAAAGAAATCCTAAACACTATTCGAAAAATATATGCATCCCTATGTTTACTGCAGTGCTATTCACAATAGCCAAGATATGCAAACAACCAAAATGCCCATCAATAGACAACTGGATAAAGAAATTGTAGTACATTTATACAATGGAGTATTACCCTGCTATAAAAAAATGAATGAAATCTTACCATTTGCAACAGCATGGATGGACCTAGAAAATATTATACTAAGTGAAATAAGTCAGACTGAGAAAGAAAAATACCATATGATCTCACTTATATGTGGAAGCTAAAGAACAGAATAAACAAGCAAACAAGACAGAAACAGACTCATAGATACAGAGAACAAACTGATGGTTGCTAGATGGGAGGGGATGGGGGAGAAGTTGAAGGGATTAGAAGGTACAAATTGGTAGTCTTAAAACAGTTATGGGGATGTGAAATAAAGTATGGGGAATATAATCAATAATGTTGTAAAGATCATGTAGGGTGCCAGATGGGTACTGGACTTATCAGGGGATCACTTCATAGATTGTAGAGATGCCTGACCACTGTGCTGTACACCTGAAGCTGAAGTGGAATAATACTGAATGTCAAATATATATATATATATATATATATATATATATATATATATATATATGGTCATTGGATGTAAAGTATAGCATAGGGAATATAGTCATTATTGCAACAGCTATATATGATGTCAGAGGGGTAGTAGACTGGGGGGTTATCACTTTGTGAGGGGTGTAAATGTCTAAATATTAAGTTGTTTTGTACACCTGAAACTAATATAAAAATTAAATTTTAAAAAAAAGAGAGAACATATAAGGAAACCAATTTTACCACAGGCTAACTTAGATAAACAAGATTTAAGTTCCTAAAGCATCTCATCAACATTATAATGAAACAACCTTGAATGAAATGACATTATTCCAGAGCCTCCTGTACAGTCCAACTTCTAGCCAGATTAACATAAATCCTCATACTAAATGTCCATTTACATCAGCTTCTGTTACCTGATAAAGCTTGTTCAGGTTTTAATGAAAAAATTACCAGGCATACCAAAAGGCAAGAAAAACAAAGTCTAAATAAGTAAAGCAATTATCAGAACTAGAATCAGATGTGACTTAGATGTCAACTTAGATCAGAGAATTTAAAATAACTACTAATAAAGTGGCAGGGGATCTAATAGAAAAAGTGGACACAATACAAGAACAGATGGGTAATGTAAGCAGAGAGATGGGAACTAAGAAAGAATCAAAAGGAAATGCTAGAAATAAAAACACTGTAACAAATATGAATGTCTTTGATTGGTTCATCAATAGATTGACAGGAACTAAGAAAGAGTTAGTGAACTTGAAGATAGGTCAATAGAAATTTCCCATATTAAAATGCAAAGAGAAAAAAATAATTTTAAGAAAACAGAACAAAGTATCCAAAAACTCTGAGATAATATAAAAAATGTAACACACACATAATTAGAATGCCAGAAAGAGTATAAAGAAATGTTAGCAGAAAAACATTTAAAATAATAATGACTGAGAATTTTCTCAAATTAAAGGCAGACACTAGCCACAGATCAAGAAACTCAAAAACTTCAAAGCAAGTTTTAAAACAAAATGTCAGTTGGGCATGCCATATTCATATTGCAGAAAAACAGACAAAGAGAAAATTGTGAAAGAATCATGATGGGGGACACCTTACCTACAGCGGAACAAGGATAACAATTACAGTGGCTATCTCATCAGCAACTATGCAAGCAAGAAGACAGCATTGAGAGAAAAAACACACCAAAGTAGAATTAAAAATCCAGTGAAATTGCCCTTCGAAAACGAAGAAATCAAGACTTTCTCAGACTAACACAAACCAAAGAAATTTATTGAGAGCAGACCTGCCCTGCAAGAAATGTTGAAAGTAGTTCCTCAGGAAGAAGAAAAATAATGTAGATCAGAAGTTGAAAGTACATAATAAAATGAAGGGGCATGTGGAAGGCCAAGATGGCGACAGCTTAGGACGCCGAAGTTGCCCACTCCCATGAGCAAACTCAAATATACAGGTAAATAGAAAGCAGTTATTCCTGTGAGACCACTGAGGGCTGAATGAATAGCGTCTGAACAACAAAGAAGAGAAAGAGACTGAATAGAGAAGCTGTGGGAGCCCTCTGGGAGCTGCTGAAAGTCTCTGGGCCAGAGGAGCCTGTAAATTCCATTGTTTGTCCCCTCCAAGGCGGGCACTCTATTCTGGGGCTTTGGCCTGCCTGCAAGATTACCACATCACCTTTCCAGCTCCATTGCCTGGAGTCTTTTGCCTCTAAAGAAAGGGAGCAGGCTGGAACAACAGGGATTCACTACACACACCTGGTCCAGCAGGCCAGTGTCCCAGGCACCCTAAGTGCTTGCCTGACTCCAAACAGCTTCCCCAAACTACCCAGCACATAAAGCCTACACAGAGGTCTCTTCAACGTGGGCCCACTTTGGGTACAACGAACAATAAAGAAAGATTCTATAGAGAAGGCTGGGGAGCTGTGATAGCTCTGCAGAAAACGTGGAAATTTTCCTGGGTCGGAGGGGCCCCATGGTTTACGTCCCCCTCCACCTCCACAGGTTACCCCAGGGCTCTATCCAGGCGTTCTGGCCTACCTGCAAGGTGGCTGCAGCGAATTTCCAGACACATCCTGGAGCTGTTTTCAGCAGGGAACAAAGAGAGCAAGCAGGATCCACAAGGCGTTGCTACACGCACCTGGCCTCCTGACCCGGAAGTGCTCCAGCGCAGTGAGCCAGTGACTCGGATGCACTAGGAACCCCCTCTGCTCCTCCTGACCTGCCAAAACCACCCAGCACACACAGCCTACACAGAGCCCAGTTCTACGTGAGGCCACAGTTTCGGGACTGGGAGACATAGCTATTTTGTCTAATTCATATATACAAACAGGAAATCAGATAAAATTTTAAAAAGGCTGAAGAAATCTCTCAAATGAAGGAGCAAGAAAAATCCCCAGGAAAAAACCCTAAGGAAACAGAGCTAAGTAATTTGCCTGATTTTTGATTAAGAATTCAGAGAAATGGTCAATAGGACCCTCACTAGACTTGAGAGTATAATAGAGGAACTTAGGGAGAACTTCAACAAAGAGTTAGAAAGCATAATAAAGAAGCACCCTTCTATTGCCTATTGACTATCACTATCTGAATTTTTGCATTACCTTAAACTCAGCATGTCCTGAAATTAGTTAAATTCTCACCTTGGTTAATGTTAGCAATGAGACACCTTGTCTAGTGGTGTTTTCCTCCAATTTCCAGTTTATTCACAGATATGTTTCTACTATACAACTTTGTAGAGCAACAGAAACCAAAATGTCCCTCAGAAAGATAACTATTTGCTTATTAGGTATTCAATTAAAATATAATAATTTATATACTCTTTTCTTTGCATTTGATTGCTGAGTAATTGAGATGTGAGGGGATATATTGTGGGTGAGAAAGAGAATCATGTGAAAACAATAGCAAATTCGTTGCCCAACATTTCTTTGTTAGCGTTTGATTTATGCCTTCAGTCTTCATAAAGATCCTTGTAGTGGCGAATTTCAAAATTTCTAGTTTTTGTTCTCTGATTGATTAAGATAGTAACGAGCAAAATTGAATTGTAGAGATTTTGTAGAAATGTTTACTACTTTGATTTCAGTTAGGATTTTCTTTTGTTTACTTGTCTAGAAGAAAGATTTGTGAATCTTCAATTACAACTTGAAATGCTATGTGTATATTGATCCATCTGTTAAACATACAATGCTCACACTTTGTATAAGGTTTAAGTAACATTTGTAGACCCAAAATATTTTATTTGATCAAAAAATAGTATTGCAACTCCTACCTGGAATCTTTAAAAACTGTTTGAGGCTGTATTTATGTAGCTCATGCTGTATTCAAAGAATATGGGCTTGTACAGACAGCAGGCTTCTCTTAATTCTTTTAATTTAGAATTATCACCCCTACAAATGAATTACTTGATGGCTAAACTTATATCACAGTATGACTAACACATAGTTTGCTAAAATGTCAATTTCTGAGTGTGTGTATGGATAAATAAAAAGATTAGAATTTTATATAATAGTGAATAGAATTGTTTGAATAATATTTTGAATTCCTTTTTACTAAGGAATTGGTGATACTTGTAGCCTCATCAGTCCCAAACAAATGCTTCTGTCGTAGTACTGTTTGTATCATTTTTTGATGTCCTGATTTGATATCATCTCAGGAAAGTTTTCTGAGTCCCATCCTATTAGAGGTTAGTATGAGAGAAACATAGCAGATTATATTCAGTCTCATTCTCCAGTTTTGCAACTATATTTCTATGGCTCTACTACCATTTTGCCTTTCTTTTTTATAGCTGTTTAGATACTAGAAGTTAAGAAATTTTCTCTCCTCTGGTATATGTTCATGGAAAGGCTATGGCTGCCCTAGAAAGTAATTATCAATCTGTGTTATTCAGACCTTCCAGGTTACAGATCCTGCTCACTGTTTTGGGGGAAAGGAATGACCTCTAGATTGAGTGTCCTGGAGACAATGTGTTACACTATTCATGGAACATTACAGCTGTGTTCCCTCCAGGTTTACTATTAAGTTATTAGAGTTTTGCTGTTTACCTGATTCATTGCAATGTGGGTGTGAGGTGACATCTACAGATATTTGTAAGCATTTCAAACCAGAGACCAAGTTATATCAATATTAGTAAGTGTTATGAAATGAGCAAGTATGAAAATAAGATCTGAGATCTTGAATGTCTGCACCAGAATTCATTCCTTTTTCACACTCAGTTCTTTTCCCTATCCCTAGATCCCCATTCCTCCTTTATATATGGTGCTTATTTTTTTTCACCCTAACTATTCTCCTTTCCAGCTCTCACAATAACCAGATAACATGTAGCTCTTTGGCCCCAGACATAAAATTTAATAATTGTATAACTTTCATCCGTTACATCCTGTTTAATAATTTCATTTTAGGAGATAGCATTAAAGTAACCCCTTATAGGTGACAAGTATATTAATGGGGGTATGTTTTTAGGAATTTCTTAGAAATATTTACTTTTAAAACTAAAATATGTTGTAAATTTTAATAATATATTTTGGAAGAAAGAAGCCATCCATATTGGCTCCATATTAAGTCAAATGTGGATAATGACAATAACAATCCTTGATCTATAGAATATCTGCTTAATGTATAGTAGACCAGGAAAGGAGCACAATGCTTCAAGTATCCTCTTTTTAAATGGTTTCTTGGCCTCCTATGTCATTAAACCCCTGCAATAGGAAATTTGAGCTCTCATTATAAAGAAGAGAAATATAAAATAATAATGAGATATAGATAAAAATCTTGCTATTTTAGCAAAAGTGTCCTAAAGTTCTTCCAAATTTTCATACAATATAAGGATTGCACTCCATATAGAACTTACACTGGGTGCTTTTAATTATGTTAGAATAGATCCCGAGGTTAAATGTGAAAGAGTGGAAACAGCATAGCATAATTAGTTATTAACATTAATTGAGCTGTTGCTTGGTGAGGTACATAGTACAAAAGAAATAGAAAGTCAGATGGAGGCTTCCTAGCAAACTAATCATCAACTGGGGAGATAGAAATAACAAATGGGCACCCAGTTCTAAATCTCTATGCCTAGGCATCAAAAGGACCAATGTTATTAAGCTCTGTATTTGCATAACAGTTTGAAATGTGTAATCTGTTCTCATATAGGGTATCTCTTACGATCTCTTAGGATTCTGTGAAAACTGCAGGGTGTGGTGAAAGAGTATGAATTTTGGTTTCAGACAGAGCTGGTCCTAAGTCCCGTTCTGCCTCTTACGTTGAAGATTTAAACATTTCTGTGACTCAGTTTCCTCATTTGTATAGTGAGGCTAATAACATGCCATTTAGTGCTACTTTGAGAGTTAAAGGAAATGATATATGATGCTCCATGTAGAATGGTGACCATATACTAGATGCCAATAAATATGCACTACTCTCTCATTATCCTTATTTTGGTGATGAGGAAACTGCAGCCTTTCTTGGGACTAGGCTCTAAGCCTTGTGAACAAGATTAAGCCTCTATTCATTATACCACACTGCTGCGGTCATCACAGGTCTAAAGGGTCACTATAAAGAACCTCTTAATTCCAAGCCCATGCTAAGGATTTATCAGTTATTTTACGCCTTCTATAGAGATTTTACATCACTGTGGTCCCCTTAGTTTGATAAAGTACTTTGATAGTAGAAGAAAAAAATAAATAAATATATATATATATATATATATATATATATATATATATATATGTTGTTCCCAATCCACAGATCAACTTTTTGTCACTTGATAAAATGTCTGATCCTTTCAGAGATGCTATAGCTCCACAAATTTCATTGCATCTTGCATATCTTATATATAATTCATAAGTTTTATTGTTATTTCTCTGCCATGTATCAAAGTGAGTTTGTAGGGGGTGACAGTGACTAGATAAATATATAAATCAATGAGGGGTTGATAGGACCTCACAACGGTCAGACACATAAAAAGCAGTAACAAGAAAAATATATGGGCATGTGTATTGGCCAATGCCATGGAGATGCCGAGAGTATTCCAAAGAGCACCCCAACCTAATGGAAGGAGTGGAGCTCACAATGCATAGAGGAGGTGTGGGCATGTGAGCTGCCGGGGCACATGCACTGATTTTTTTTTCTTCTATTTATTTGGAAGACCCAAGGCATTACCATCATAGAAACATATTTATTGATCTTAAAGGGAGTTTTGTTTTTTTTTAATCTAATATTAACTTTTTATAACTTCATTACCCTTACCAAATGTGTTTTTTATAGACTTATTGACTACCTTTTTCCTGGGTATATTTGGTGCAAATACACTTAATAACATTGAGAGGAGATGAAAACAAGGTCTCTAGGTTTCAAAATGATGGTGTCTATCTCTAGAATATTAGAAAAATTATTACTTTTGTTCATGGCTGATTAGTGTATATGGGCACTAGAAAAAACTATTTTTCTAGAAATGATTTTTGTTTTTGTATATAGGGTCAGTTGGAAGGGAGACATTCCATCTCTAAATAGCTCCTTGCGAATATTTATAAGAGTTTTTCTCAAATGTAGCACAGAAATATCAACTTAGAGTTTTCCACTAAATTTTAAGTGACCTGAAGTCAGGGAACTGTTGAAGAATCAAAGATTTTTCTCCTTAAGGTAAATATGATTTTCATTGTTTTAGCTTATCTCCTTCATAGGCCCTGAGGTTTGTATTTCCAGCTTCTAATCAAACTTATTTTAAGGAACAGCTAGTTCCAAAGTATCTCTGTGTATGTGTATTCAACTGTATGTTTCTCCAGCTGACCAAGTGCTTTGAAGGAAGCAATAGTACTTTTAAATCTCAAATGCTTAATTGGTAATATTCAAGATTCTGAAGCTTTAACAGCAATATATTATTCCCAAAACTGTAAAATTGGAAAGGTGGAGATAGTTTTTAAATATCTGCTGATCCATCTATGTTGTCACAAATGACAGTATTTCATCTTTTCTCATGGCCGAGTAATATTCCATTGTGTATATGTACCACATCTTCTTTATCCAATCATCTATCAAAGGATACTTCAGCTATTTCCATGTTTTGGCCACCATAAATAAAGCTGCAATGAACATAAGGATACACTTATCTTTACAGATAAGTGTTTTCAGACTTTTGGGGTAGATACCCAGAAGAGGGATTGCTGGGTTACATGGTCATTCTAGTCTCAATTTTTTGAGGAACCTCCACACTGCCTTCCATAGCGTCTGCTCAAATCTGCATTCCCACCAACAATGTATGAGGGTTCCTTTTTCTCCACAGCCTCTCCAACACTTGTTATTACTTGTCTTGTTGATAATAGCAATTCTAACAGGTGTGAGGTGGTATCTCATTGTGGTTTTGATTTGTATTTCCCTATTAGCTAGTGAAGTTGAGCATTTTTTTTCATATATCTGTTGGCCATTTGTATGTCTTCCTGGGAGAAGTGTCTGTTCAGGTCCTCCACCAGTTATTTAACGGAATTATTTTTTACAGTTGTACAAGTTCTTTATATATTTTATATGTTAACCCCTTATTGGAACTATTATTTATAAATATCTTCTCCCAGTTTGTTGGTTGCCTCTGTATTTTGTTGATATTCCTTTTGCTGTACAGAAGCTTTTTAGTTTGATATAATTTCATTCTTTATGTTTTCCTTTACTTTCCTTGCCTGAGCTTATGAAAATAAATATATTTCTCTGCAGTTATAGCAGTCATGGTCTAAAAATCATAGGATATTAGAGCTAGAGCTAGAATAACCTGGAGATCGTTTATTTCAACTTCTGGTATCAAAAATGATGAAAGTGAGACTCAAAAAAGTTGAAGGTGAAGGTCCAAGGCTCTATAGTTAGTTATCTGTCAAATGAGTCATAACCACCTCTTGCTGTTTCTTTTTCACCGTATGATGCATAATACATACCTCTTTGAAAATTCAGCCCAGAATTTTCTCAGAAATCTAATTATGTGAGGATTACAAAGCTGGGAGATAGTGATAGCTTAATATCAACTCATTGATCTGGTACAGGTTCATGATGAATGTAATTAATATTCAATTACAGAATCATAAGACACCATTATTAGGTGTCTTTCATTTTAAATATTTGTAGAAACGGTATTTTGTTTTCCTTTTCATAGACAGAGATGACCCAATAAACCTTAGTTTTTTCTACTTCTTTTTAAAAATCCAGAAAGAGTTTCAGTTTTCTTATGGCATCAATTCTATGGAGAATTAGTTTTAACCAATGATAAATTAAAGTGCATTTATTTTAGCCTCCTTAATGTCCCCTGCCTGGACCTCCCCAATTACCATAATCACATAGGACTTGAAATCAAATTACAGTCTACATAGGTGTCATGTTGTAATCAGCCCATATAATTAAACAGTTTGTCATTGCTTCATAATGTTTGCTAACAACAAAAACAAATTGGTGGCTGGGTTATTTCAAGAAGCATGTAGTACAATTCTAGCAAAATGAAGGGAACTTACATGCAAATAAAAATCACAACCTCTTCATTCTTCATTTTTAACATCTGCCACCTTGTAATTCATTGGTTGGATATTCACCTTATGCATTTTTATTAAAAGTAGCTAGGATATGAAAATAAAGAAATTAGTTAGATATTCGGCTATAAAGAAAAGAACAGTGCAGTGGTCAGGCATCAACATGGTCTATGAAGTGATCTTCCTAATATTCTATGTCAGAGGGGTAGTTGATTGGGGGGCTTATCACTTTGTGAAGGGTGTAAATGTCTAACTATTACATTGTTTTGTACACCTGAAACTAAAAAAAAAAGAATACAGGGTGGAAACATAAGTTAATATTAAAGACTTGCTTTAGAATTCATCTCTTAAATATTCATATTCAGGTTCTTCATTGAAATGAGTTGTTTCATGTGCAAATTAGTACTTCTTTTAAACAATATGATTTTGTAATTGTGAGATGACTTTGCTTCTTTGAGTCTTAGTTTTCTCATCTAGAAAAGGGAGGTTGTAGTAGTCCTGACATCATGGAGTTCTGAACAAAATAGAAACAAACAAAAAATAAACTATGTACTTGAAAATATTCTGAATGTTTTCTAAATATATTGGTAGATATTTATGATTGTATTCTATCAAGGATGCAATTTGACGAGATATCTGGTTTCATTTCCAACTCTCATATTCCACAGCGACTTCTCTTCATCATCTAACATACCGATGCTTCCATAAAGAGCCAGCCCATTGATCTCATGTCAATGCACATACTTTTCTCTGTTCTATCCCCTGTAGCATATTAAGTACAACACTGATAATTATTCACGTTTGCATCTCCCAACAAGTGCGTAGGTTGGTGCCTGGCACTCATTCAATGAATAATCAGGTTGCTTTCAAATCAAGGAAGCCTGGACTAGTCTATAGCTATCATTGCACAGTGTATTGCAGAGAACCAAAAAAATTGGCTGATCAAATTATTTAATATCCTGCTCCTAAGAAGCTGTTGGGAAGGTCAAATGCTTAGTCAACTCTGCATGCACCAATTTTTTCTCTTTCAAAAAGAAAAAATAGAAGCAGGAAACATCACTGAGCAGTCAAAGAATGGGTTGTTTATTGCAAACTTCCACCCTCTACTCCTGAAAGTGTTATTTGGTAGTAGCTCTCAATTCTTACTGTGTACGGACCAAATGTTGAAATGACTTTATCATCAAATTTATGAAGCTAAGCTTGGCTTTCATCTGTCTACACCTGATTACCTACATCCACTAAACAGAACGACAGTCGTTACCATCTATCTGCCTCCTTGTAAGGATCTTTGAGATAATCTTTGCAAAGTATTTTGAGGCCATTAAGAGAGAGGCAAATATATACTGGCATTTTCCTAAATTTCAGTGCTCATCTTAAAAGTTAAATTTCGGAATTCTTGGGGATAATATCATAAACTGGCAGAAAAGTTTTCAGTACCATATTATCAAGCCACTATGCTCTTTTATTTGAAGGAAGAGGAAAACAGCTACATTTGTTAAAATAGTTATGTTATTCTCAATAAAGTGCAAATATCTAAGATGTCTCTGAAAGTATAATCGCTAAACGGCACAGCACTCTGAGAAGATAAAGTCATCCAAAGCAGCAGTTCACAGGTGTCATTTTGTGGCAATAGCCTGCTCCTCTCAGAGCTCCAATGCTCCTTTACTCTGTTACTGATGGGGAGGTTCTTGCTCTCAGCCTACCCATTTCCCTCTTGGGCTCTTTGGAATAGCATGTAAATGTTCTTATATGTTTTGCTATCCTGAGTTAAGACATATGAAAAGGAAAACACAGGTAATTTTTCTCTCACCATTCCTGTTATCTCAATGATGTAGGTCTTTAGGTGGTCTCAATGCCTCTCAGCTTTCTGACAATACCCTTCAATATGATTTCCTTCTCCAACTTTTCATTCCAATAAGAAGTCTAATCTTTTGAAACAGCTTCTGAACATGCTTCTTTACTACTCAAAAACCGTCATTGCCACCCACTGTCTGTATATAAAAACCCACGCATCTTAGCCTAGCATCCAAAACCCTCTATATTATGACTCTCACCTGCTTCCTAGCCATAAATTTCACTTTTCTCTTTGGGTGAACTGGTATTCTACACCAAATATCCTATTCAATGTTTAGTTAACCTGTTGTTTAATTTTCTATTTCATATATTCATATATATGTATGTATGTGTATATATATATATATATATATATATATATATATACACTTTTATTTCTATTTCATATATATATATATATATACATATATATATGCAAAATTTTGTTTATTTTTTTCTATCTCTCAGTCTCTGCTTTTCCTGCTACCATAATTACAGGCCATGTTTAAATCCCACCTTTTTCTAACCATGCTATGGGGAAAGTGGTCCCTATGTTTTTGAAGATTCCGTATTATCCTTAGGTATAACTACCTTTGTTAGCAGTCTATTGTTTTTATACATTTCTTACATCTCTCACTGTAGTAAAACTCTATCAGGCAGGGCATGTGGATCAACCATCCTTATTATCCTTTCAAGATCACATTTCTAATCTGTGCTCAAATATATATTTACTTGAAGATACTAAAAACCATTTATACCACTATGGTTAACACCGCAGGTCCTGAATCAGAAATTTAAATGTCATTTTATAAATATCATAAATCTGCACAATGATACTTTAAGATAACGACCTTTACTATTAATTTTTTAAAAAGGAAAACAAACTAAGATTCAGAAAAAAAATGAAGTGACTTGCCAAGGTCATTGAGTCAAAGTGTCTGGGAAAGAGTTTGGAGCAGTTTATTTCACTGTAAGAACTTCATCCCACTAAGGCTTAGGCAAGAATTCTAATATTAAAAACAAAAACAGAAGCAAAATCATTTGTGCAAAGCCTGTCAGGCTGGTTTATGAGAATAGAGCCCCCCAACTCCCCAAACTCCCCAGACAACTTAAGTATGAGAAATATCCAGAAATTGAAAATTTCGGGAATAATCTCTTGTCGCAGATTGTATGCATGTGTTATATTTACTGTCAAATTTGAGTTATGCTTCAGACAATGAGAGAGATGGATTTCCTGCTCACTATACTGCTTGAAATGGATATATTCACTTCAACTTCAATTTAGGGTCAACTATAGACCAACTTGTAGGGGAGAAAAAGTTGGTGTTCCATATGCTTTTGTGTTATTTGCTGCTACAGACCTGACCTACATGAGCTCCTTGGAAATTTCTCCGTCTGCCTCAAATGTTCCACAGTGAGTCTATGTTCAAATCCAATTTCTGAGCCAATGTCAATCAAAGCTGGCCCTATGAGCTTATAATTATGTCACCTGTCGTAGATCTGGTAGCTGGGTTGTGGTTGCTAAGTCTGATATTATTCCCATGTCCCTTTTGCTGTCAGGATAAGTCTTGGTACATCTGGAACTGATTTCCCTAAGGAGAGAATTTAGATGTGGACACGGGAAGTGCAAACTAAACCACAGTGCAAGATTTGCTAAAAGTATAAACAGCTAAGTTGTATTATAGTTACACACACACAAAAACAAACAAACAAACAAACAAAAAAAACTTTATAAAACAAACCACAAGGTATGCATTACTACTGTTATCCTAGTTTCTAGATGAAACATCTGAGACTCAGCTAACCTAAGAAACTCCTGAATTCATAGAAAGGGGTAAAACCAAAATTTTATTCTGGGTCATTTAGCTCCATTGGCTACACCTATAACCCTTACTCATGAATGCTTTTACATAATTCCTGTAGACTATGTTAAGTATTTAAACTTAATCCTAAAAGCAATGTAAGTACAGTGAAAGGTATTAATTGCAAAATGAGATCATCAAGCCTCATGACAAAACATAATTTGGACTGTTGGATGACGCTTACTATTATAGCGGGCTGTTGGAGTAGGTAGAATTCTCTGTATCTAACACACTCTTGAATTTCCTATCACTTCACTGAATGGGAGCTTTGAGGTCATCTGTTCACCCGCCTCAACTGTTTATCCAAGAAAGTGCTGAGGTCTAGAGCTAGTTCCTCTGAGCCACAATTTTATGCTGCTGCTCTTCTCACGTAACTATAGCAGTTTGGAGGACTGGCAAATTATTCAGTATTCCAATATTTCTTATTGCAGCCTGGGTAGTTGCCAGTAAGAATCAGGTCAATTTTATCAGGTATTGTTTCCTGTAATCAGCAGACACATACATTACACAAACCAGCTTTGACCATATTTTAATCTATGGTATAGAAAGGGGCTCAAGTCAGTGTAAGTTGAAAAGGTAATGATAATATTATAATAATATTTACCAAACATTTCCTAGATGTGCTAGGAATACAGCTTTGAAGGATTTAAAAAATGACTTATTATGTTTATATGGTTCAATCTGATTTTAACGTTAATAAAAGTTACTGACTAATTTGCATAACAGTCAGATTGGGCCATCTAACTGAAAATGACACAAGCTGTTGCACCCGTAGGAATGTTATGTATATATAAAAATGAGGGAATATATACTCTTTGGTCTGTTTTGATGTTTTTCCTGCTTTATAATATGTTTGGGAAAATGCCACTACAAGAAGAAAATCTCATATTGTCTCTCAAGTGCTCTGAAGTTCTCTACATTTTACAACTAAAATAATATTTGTTGGATTTTTATAACTCTTGGGAGGAACTATTAGGCAGCTGGCAGATATTCTGTTAAAACTGACCTTTACTTGCTTCTTAGCTATAGATGAGTTGAGAACGTCTAGGTTATTAATTATTACTAAAGATTTTGCATTTCATTAGGTTCATCCGGTTCCCAAAAGCCTTTTGCTTCAGGAAATCAATTGTTCTCTCTTTTGAACTGTAATGGTGGTATGATTAGGTAGGTTTTGTGAACATCTGTGATGTATTTCATCTCCATAACCAACTGTGGTATTTTGAGAACCAACGCTGTTTAGTGTGACATTTGAGGCTAATTTTCTTCGACTGCAATAAGAGATTTTTTGGTATGAATTAGTAATGTAGTTCCACCTAAACTGTACTAAGTGAAGGTGAGATTTAACAATTTTCTAACTAATTCAATCTATGTATACAATCTGCAAAGTAAAACAAAACCTACTTTCCTTGTAAAAAATGGGTAATTTGGGTAATTTTGAATGTTCTACAAACAACTGTTACCTGAAATCAATGAGGATGATGTATAAAGCAGGATATATATGGGTTATTTAGAACTTGAAACAGCAAAGTTATCATCTTAAATGTATATGCCACCTCATACTTTCCAAAGTACTTTTTTCTTGATCTCATGTTACTTGCAGGAAGGGTACAAATAATGCTAAAATTGTAGGTTAGTTTTCAGTAGTATCCTTATAAGATTATTTAAATTATAATGGAACTACCTCGTAAGTAACTTTTACCCCTGTGTATAGTATACTATAATATAAGACTATTATGTGGAATGATATGAAATTCATGCACATTAAAAAGTAATTAGCTTTTGTTTTATAGTTTTAATGGAAAATTGATGCATGAGTTTTGCTTCTGTCTTGCTAGGAATGCAATTGGCCACCATGAAAAATTGAAATTTCCTCCTGCATCACATTTCACTCCTAGAGATGATGAAAGCTGGGTACATATTTCATACATTGGAGTATATGCCTTTTATTTTTAAGGCATTACTAAAGAGAGCTGATCCACAGTTTGGAATGAGCGGTCTAAATATCCTAAAATAGGTAATACTTGTTTATTCTTTCATCTTCCTCTTTGAAACTATTCTTCAGTGTTACTTTTGGAAAAGAATAAAATCATGTTTGTGTAATGATTGTTGAAATAGAGAGTGAGGCTACTGCTTAGGATGTACAATGAAGGGAAATAACAGAAGACATTAAACAAAAAGTCCCAAAAAGCTCAGTGAGCTCTGTATAGGATAAATACAAAAACAGACAAACAAAACCACCTAAACAAATAAAAAAACAAGAAAACAAACAAACACAACCAGACACATCACAATCAAACTGCTAAAGACCAATAATAAAAAGAAAATCTTGAAGGTGTGCAGGGAAACGTCACTTTACAGAGTAAAGAACAAAGGCAGTAATAGAAGTGATAGAAAATAAAATAGGAAGAAATGACTGGGAAAAAAATGATGAAAGCATCATTGAATGTGGGACAACTTAAAGCAACCTAAAAATGTGTAATTGGAGCCCCAAAGGAGGTTGGGGAGGGGCAGTAGGAACAGAAATCATTGGAAGAAACAATGGCTAGGTTTTTGTTGTTGTTGTTGTTGTTTTCTAGATTTGATGAAAATTATAAACCCATAGGTCTAGGATGCACAATGAACCACAAGCACTGGAAACATGAAGAAAATTACACAGAGCTATTCATAATTACATTAATTAAAATCAGTTATAAGGAGAAAGCCTTAAAAGAAACCAGAGGGAGAAAAGACAATTATATACAAAGGAACAAAGACATAAATGACTGTAGACTTCTGATTGAAAACAATGCAAGGAAGACGACAGTGTAGAAACATGTTTATGTAGCAAAAGAAAAAATCCTGTCATCACGATTTTACATGCAGTATTACTCTCATAACTGAGGTGAATGATGCCATTGAGAATGGCAGAACAATCACTTCCAAAATCTACCTCTCATAAAAGTAATAAGAACGCTGGCAAAATTTGTCAAAATCAACTTTTTAGATCTCTGGAAACTAACCGAAGTCTTCAACAATCTGAGGAGTATTTATTCAAGAAAAATGGGTGACTCTTGGTAAGAATACTACATAAGATATGTAATATTTAATCTTGCCCTACTAAAATCCCTCTTTCCCAGATCTAAAGCAGTTTTGGAAAACCAGAGTCCCGTAATCATGGATAAAAGCAAAAGCCTGGCAGCTACTGGAGAGAACAGAGCAGATTTGGAGCTCCCAAAAAGCACCTCTCTTAGAAAACTGTGATTGTTTGAACTGTCTGGCAGTTCTCTGGAAAGACTCATATATAGAATTTGTCTTTGTTTGACCATATGTAGACTTGCTCTGAGTGAAGAATCTTTTTTCCCCCTCTGGGTGCAATTTTTAGTGGTAATTGTTTAACATCACAGATGCCTGATAATAGTGATAATAGTTGGGGTGAACAGTAGTTCCAAAAGAATGTGACATTTATATAGTGGGCTTTGAAAAATGGCAGATGTGTTCCAAGGAATCTAGAAGACTACAAATGTACACAGGGAAGCACACATGCCAGGGCTGTGTGCATGTCTAAAGAAGACTGGAGAAGACCCTAAACTCTCACCTCTGGCTCGGAGGTTTGTTGCTGAAGCAGAAAGTGAAGGCCAGAGCAGAGTTGTAAAATGCTTGTCTGATAACTGAAGTTGTACCCCAACAACACAAAGAGTCTATTAGCAAAGGCTATGAGGCTTACTGGTTCCACTCATTTAAAAAACCTCTGTGCAATGAGGAGCATGGACACTGAGCTAAGCTAGCAGAGTCCTCAGTGGCCACACACAAGAGCAACAAAAAATGCAAGCTTTATAGAATTACTTCAAAAAAGTCACTAAAGAAAAAAAAACAAAACCAACAGCAGCAAAATCAATGCAACATACATAACCACAAAAACCCCTGGGGGGAATCTGATTTCCAGAGTTTCCACATTGTATTATTTAAAATATCCAGTTTTCAACAAGGATTAGGGACAGTATACTTCAGCAGAGACACAAGAAATATTTATCAGAGAGCGGGGACATTACAGATGCAAGTTTTTTTTTTGTTTTTTTTCCTGAGCATTTTCACTTGGTTTATTGGATATCTTGGAGAAAATGCACGGTGCTGAGCTCCTTTGCTACTGTCAGTTCCTGTGTTTAAAATGGTAGTGGTCCCCTTGACCTCAATTCAAAATTGTTAGACAGTACCAAGATCAAGGAGTTCAGTTCAAGGTGATTTTTCCCAACCATCTTTACTCTGGTAGGAAGGCCCAAGTGTAGGTTCTCTATGTGAAACAGCAGTGCCCCCACACTCCAAATCCTTTGGAGTCCTTTGGCAGCTGAAAACTAGAACTGGAATTAAGAATTCTCCTTCAGCCAAACAGGGAGCTTGCAAAGTTAAAATGTATAATGTATTAAAAAAAAAAAAAAAAAATGACCTTATATCTGGTTCACAGAGCAAAATCCCTCCAATGCTTTTGAATTTATTTGTTAATAATATGGCATAGCATGACTACTTACATTAATAATAATATAGCATACTTCATATCTATTTTAATCATAACAATTAAAATGCAATTTCAGGTTTGAAGTCCAAAAGTCTGTTTTACTTTTAAACATTTAAGGAGACTATGGACATCAGAATGAAAAAACACAAATATCTTTTGGGAATAGTCATGGTGCAATACTGTTTTCTAGAGAATTATTGCTGCAAATTCTATTTTTATAATGTTATTAATGCATGTTCATGAATATGACTCAGAATTAAGACTGCTTGATTTTTTTTTAATTCTTGTTGGCTAGCTTTTGGGTAATAGTTTCCTTTTTTGGTCCATTGAGAGGTCACTTTAAGGTCATCCATAGAAGTGAAAATATAACCAAATAGTATATAATAATGGCCCCATTATGTTGATATAAGTTTGGCAATGGCAAAAATACAAGTGGTTCTCAAACTGTGTGACCATGCATCAGCATCGTGCCTTTATCCAATAAGTATACATCTCAAGAAACTATCCTGTAAAATACCTGTATGATTACTGCTATGGACAATAAAATCAACATTGCAAGTACTAAAGAAGCCCCTCACATAATTCCTCCCTGTCACTAACCCAACTATCCCACCAGCAATCTATGAGATTTTTGGTGGCTCTACATCCTCAGTGACATGTAGCATTGTTAGTCTGTTCCATGTTAGCCATTCCAGTGGGTATATGGTGGCATCACACTGCGGTATTAACTTAGGGACATTCCATAGTAAATTTGGCTTCATTACTGTCTAGGTCCTCCAAGCCTAATTCTCTGGCTATCCTAGAGATACTGAGACTTACCAAATATTATGAATATGTTTCATTTCAACATAAACTACAGAGGGTGCAAAAAAAATGTATATACATTTTAAGAGATGTTCTCTATGTAGCAGTAGTTTGCCATAACTAGAAGTGTCTGGATGCTGATGGTAACCACTTTGAGCACCTCTTGTAACTGCAGAAGTCAAACGTAATTATATATTGAGTATGACAATTTTAATACAGTTTTTTTCCTTTCTTAAAATGTGTATACATTTTTATGGCACCCTTTGTATTTAGAATGACTTCTGTTGTTTGCAGCTATGAATCTTGCGATATTGAGGCAAAAGAATAAGATGTTGGAAAGTAACTGAATAAAAAGAAACATTTACTGAGAAAAGATGACAGAGGAAGAGAAGGTATACAAGAAGAAATAAATAGTTGTCTGATGGGTTATTGGAAAGAGATAAGCCTAGGCAATGATAATATCTCTAAAGACCAGGTCTATTTTCTACCCCACATTGCTCTTTTACACTGATTGAAATAGAATCATCGCCCATCTATAGCTAGAATTTTGAGTAACACATAGGAATAATTTTGGAAAAGTGAGTAGGGATACAGAAGTCGAAAAATGGGCAGAGTTTGATCAAAATATATGAGTAGAATTAAAGACATATATCACTACAAAGTTAAAGCAAAGGGAAATTGTAAGGATAATTTCAAAAACTCAACTTTGCCTAATTAAACGCAAGTGCTTCTTGGCACCTTCCATAATCCTTCATACTTCCGTAAGCAGTGTTCCTATCATCAGCATGCTTCTCCTTTAGTCTTGTTAAAGAAAACAAGCAATGTTCTTGACCAGGGTTTTCCAACCCTAGCTGATCATCAAAACGCCCAATTCTGGTCCTAAACCCAGATATAGTAAATTAGAATTTCTATGGAGGGGAACTAGGAGAAGGTGTTTTTGGAAGCCTTAGATGGTGTCGGTGATCATAAAGACTTGAAAGTTATTGATATAAACTTCAGCTCACAGAATCAGGTATTTTCTTTCATAATAAAGTTTGGGGAATGTATTTACCCTACCTAAAGCCCTAAGGCAAATCAATCCCATTTATGTACAAATAGAGTTTAACAAACTGATATAATTCAAATGATCATAGACCATTAGTTGATTTCTTTCTGAATTTTTACTATATGATTTTTTTTCCAAATTCAAGTTAAAAGTAAAAAATAAAAACACTAGAATTGAAGTCAGAAGCACTGGATTTGAGTATTAGCTATTTTCTAACTTTGGAAAAATATTTAACATCTTGAGCATCATTTTTCTTAATGTATTAAATAAGAGCATAGCCAGGCTTTGTATGAACTTTATGTGTTGGTGAGTGGTGTGTGTGTGTGTGTGTGTTTGTGTGTGTGTACACGCCCAGTTATAGTTGCACAGAAGTTGTACATGAAGTATGTTTTTACTTTCTTAGGTGACAGTTTGTTAAATGTTAGGATGACTAATATTGTACTTCTCTTGCTACTCAGTTCTCTCATTGCATGACAGGTTGCCAGGTGACACTGTGCTTAATATTTAATTAGTGTTGCACAACAGTTTAAAATTTCCTTCTGCAGTAGTCTCCCCTTATGCCTGGGGGATACGTTCCAAGACCCCCAGTGGATGCCTGAAACTGTGGATAGTACTGAACTCTATATATACACTATATTTTTCCTATACACACGTGCATTTTACAGCTTCTCTCTACATATCCAAATTGCCAGTTGTGTTTCAGAGCTATTATTAAATAAAATAAGGATTACTTGAACACAAACCCTGTAACACTGTGACAAGCAGTTTGACAGCTGAGACGGCTACTAAGTGACTACAGGGCAGGTAACACATATAGCGTGAATACACTGGACAAAGGCATGATTCACATCCTGGTTGGAATTGAATGGTATGGTGTGAGATTTCATCAAGCTGCTCAGAACAGCAAGCAATTTAAAACCTATGAATTATTTCTAGAAATTTCCATTTAATATTTTCAGACTAGTTGACCGTGGGTAACTGAAATCACAGAAAGCAAAACCACAGATAAGGAGGGACGACGGCATAAACTAATAATTGTGTTACTCTATCTTGAGTCTCTATCATATTATTCATGCAATGGTAGCACTTTCTTGACTTTTTCTAAAAAATATACCTTGGCTTGCAATGGTGTTCATTCATTTGACAAATGCTTATTTAATATTTACTATGTCTCAAACACTGTTATTATTTCGAGGGGGTGAGTACAGTAGTAAACGAGACTAGGTCCCTGATTTTTGTGAGATTGAATTCCAGTAATTGGAGAATAGTGTGAATGTAAAACTATCAATTGATCCAAGACTCATGGAATTTAAGCTCAAATGCACTATAAGTTATCTTAAATTTGGTCATTGAGTTGCTTTTTCATTAAACAAATATTTCTAGCATCAGAAAATAATTATGAAAGTGTATAACTTTGGTTCTGTTCAGCACAGTACTGGATAAATAATTAGAAAATATTTTTTTCCTATAGGTTGCATTGACCCTGAAGGTATACTGTTGATAAAAATTTAAATGGGAAAAGGAACAAAGCTTTTTAGCAGTACTGCTTGCAATAATGATGAGAGGTAGAAAGATTTTCCAGTCTCCAACCCTGACACCTTAGAGCCAAAGACGAGAAGGGGGTTAGATTCTGAATGTCCAGCATGATAGTAAAGGAGTTTTGGGGGACAAGACCATTATAGCATTCATTAGAACAGGAACTAAATTGGCAGCAGAAAGGACATGCTACTGCAAGTCAGAAAACCAGTCACGAAATGAGAAATGAATCTCTAAGCTTTTTAGCTGAAAACACGGGTTAACCAAGATTTAAAAACTGGAGATGGGAAGCCTAGAAGGAGAGCAGAGAATTATACTTAGGTATGAATACAGTACAGAGAAGAGGTATCTGGGAAAAACTCTGGAAGATACTGCTTCAGACTGCTGTGGCCTTTTAAGCCACTCATACCTGACTCAGGCAAGGCTTTAATGAGAATTTCTAGCTGGATAAGTAAGGGGACGGGAATTGCTATTCATGTCTATTCAGTAATTACTACGTGTTTTTATACATGCCATTTTATTCAATCTGTAGTCCTTATTTTTAGTGTAAAACCAAGATGCATGAAGATTGTGATTTAGCCAAAGTCCCACCAAGTTAGTAGCCAAAACTAAAATGGTCTTCTGACTCCTGACATTGTATTGTTTTATAACCTCGTAAGTAACTTAGCTCTCTGTCAGAAGGATTCTACCATCCATTATATTCTTCTTCCAGGTTAGACCATGAACCATTTCTACTCTATTCTGTTCTATTCTGACACCAAGTCTTAGAAAAAAAATGCATAGCATTGCCTACATCAAAGAAAAAGAATCTTATAAGTGAGAGTGGTTAGCAGTATTGAATCCTACTGAGAAGTCAAGAAAAATAAGCTGCAAAATGGCAATTTTCTGCTAATAGTGTATGTAGAGTTAAGCAGACAGGCCAAATGATTTGTTGCTCATGTCAAAGAGGTGCTTTCGTGGCAAAGAGAGGAAATGTCTATTTGTGTGCAGAACATTCTGGGGCAAATGTGAGGAAAAACTGGCAAACCTAGGAAACAATTCTGAGGAAAAAAGACTTGAAACTAGCCTTGCAGGTACTGACTAGCAGTAGCATTAAATTAGATTTCTCCTGTTCTTTCCTACTCATCATGGTTTTCCATGGCAACCAAGTTTAAATGGTTCTGTTAGGTGAACAGGTCAATACAAGTATAGTCATTTGTCTTATGACTTGGAATTGTCATATTCAGAAGCCCAACTTTTTGTTTGGGAGCCAATTAAAATTTGGTCAAGTTTCTTGTCTCTGTTTCAGTTCAAAGATTTTATAAATGCTTTTGTAAGCAAGGGATATATATATATATATATATATATATATATATATATATATATATATACTAAATCTAAGTGAGTATGTTTTCACTATGTAAATTAGGAATCAAGTTTTAAATGGTAGAATATAATAAATAAATTTTAAAATATGAAAAACTATTATGTCCTATGGAGGACACAAAGGATTAGATTAAATAGCCTTACAAATTAAATAGTAATCAGAAGTAAAACATGATTTTGTGAAGCTCAGTACAGTCTTATAAATTTATTTTTTTCTTATTGAATATAATAGACATAAAACAATGAGTCACTAAACTGAAAACATAACAAATATTTTATTTATGAAAGATAGTAATGTGTTGATTTTAATTTTCAGTTATGCTACCTGATACTAAAGAATGAAAATACCAATGTAATATTTTGACTAACAAAGTGAAGGTGGTTTTCTTAAAGTGACTTTAAACAATGGAGATGCAAATGACGTCGTTGTTCATGCAAGCCTATAAAGTGGCACTAAAACCCGGCACAGGTCCTTTCAGCCCATGTACACTGCTATGTGCTCTGTGAAGTGACAGATATTTTGCTGTTACTATTCACGTGGCAGCAATTTTTGACAAGTATTAAATTAATTGGGTTTTGAGTTCCAGGAACAAAACAACTATAAAGGTCCAAGATTTGTTAATTTGTAGTTTTAAAAAATGTCTTCCTGAGATTTTTTACAATTCACTCTAAGTTTCATATTCTTTGTTGAAGTGAAAATAAAAATGTCAACATCAATGACTCAATTTAATTTTAGGTCTTAAGGAAAACACAGACTGAAATTTATAAATCACATGCCATTTATGTTTCAAAAAACTAAAAAAGAATTAAAACCTAATTATTCATTAAATATTTACTACACTTCAGGTTTTTAGTTGATTAGCTAATGTTGATTTCCTGGAAAGATAATACAAGTTTGGATTTATCTGTGCCCCAAGCTACTGATTACTGTGGATAATTTGTCCTGAGCATCATCTAAACTTGCAGATGTTTAACTGCTCCTTAAGCATTTATGACAAAACAAAGCAGGATTGCTTGCTCATGGAAGTGAACAATTTGGCACAAAGGTTCTATTTTAAGCAATTAATTCCATGTGGGATAACAATCCTATAAGTTGTAGGGAGAACCAAACACTTTAACTTATGAAAAATGTTAATTCATGTTTTGAAAATCCTACCTGAGAGAGATTTCTATGTTTTTAGAATGTTGTGAAGATGGCCAGCCAGCCTTCACAGCTAGTCCCCGTTTCATTATATTCCACTGTTTCAAATTATGCTGTTAAAACAAACAAAAAACTCACAGGGTAATGAAAGTAATAATCTCTCTCTCTCTCTCTCTCTCTCTCTCTCTCACACACACACACACACACACACACACATTGTGCTTATGTGCCATTAATTCTTTGAGCTTTATTGTACCACTAGTTTGGGCACATTAACAAAAGGTACTTTTGCTATACATTTTCATGTACAGAATAAACAAATATTAGGATGTTTGGAGCTAACAATAAAAACTGAAGAGAGAAGAGAGGGAAACTTGTACATCTGTATGTTTTCTCTATATGTTTCTTCACGGTCTATAATTAGGTAAAGTAGAATGAGAAATATTGATACCATGAATCATTAAATTATGGTTTAATAAAACCTGTAAGCTCTAATCCATAATGGAAAGATATTAATTTTTAAATTTTGTTTAAATTATGAACATGAACTTGAAGCTTTTGATAAGGTGAATGAGTTAGTATTCTCTTCTATCAACTATGTTTTGTGCACATATTCTCCATAGACAGGTTTTCTGTCACGGAGGCATTTTGAAACGGCTGGCTAACCATTATTTTAATGTCTTGTTTGGCTTTTCCTCTCCTTGGATTCAACATTACAGGATACTTCATGTTTCTGAATACTGTTAATAATCACGGTAACACAGGTTTTAATTTTAGCAAATAGAGAAAGAGTTGGAAAACAAAGGGACATTTCCTATTTGCATGTCTGGAAGGTTGGCAACCTGTTTGTGCCCACTGTGCTGGTTATGACCTAATGCTATATAAGTCACAGTGTAATGTAAGTTAGCTGTTCTCAATAATGGAGTCAAGAGTCCCTGTGTCATCATAACTTTATATTGCAAGACATAAATTACTTATATATACTACTAAAATTGCACAATCAGATCAAATTGGGATTATCACTCTAACTTGCCTTTTCCCTTGTATTCAGATATCATTTTGGGGGTGGGGGGGTGGGAAATATAATCCTGGAATAGGGCACAAACACAAGGAATTAGTCGTCTATCTTGGGCAGGCACATTACAAAGTGTGTTACATATGTTAACAACATATGTGTTTGTACTGGTGTAAAAATTGTGGAATCACTGACACAGGTTATGGATCAGTGTTTCTAAAATATATATGTGTGTGTGTGTGTGTGTGTGTGTGTGTGTGTGTATACAGATAGATAGATAGATAGATAGATAGATAGATAGATAGATAGATAGATAGATACCCACAGCTAAAATAGATTACATATGTGTATATGCTTGTATATATTACAGAAAAAATAGAAAAATTAGCATTTCTCTTGATCATAGTACTTTCATTACTGACCACACTGTATATAAATCTCTGTAACCTTAATGATCTTATTAGAGTAAGTATGCAGCTTGAAAGTAAGGGCTATACATTGACTCAGTGAGTGGCTGACATTTCCAAGCTTATTTGAGTAAATAAACAATGATTTGATCCTCAGGTGTTTACTTGCTCAATATCATAGATAATACAAATTTTTCCTTTTTTTATTAAAGTTTATTGGAGTAACAAAGGTTAGTAGTTACATAGGTTCCAAGTGTACAATTCTGCAATACATCATCTATATATCCCACTGTGTGTTGCAAATTCTAATTGTATTTAATTGGCTGCATATAATACAACTATTCCATTTGTTCTTCCAAGTTCAATCTCTACCTTCTCCCCTCTGTGCTATGCTATAGGTGGTTGAACTTTATGGACTACATCAGCTTTTGTCTATGGAGAACTCTGGCAGGAGATCTGAGGGAAGAAGGGAGGAGAGTGAGGTCAGGACATTTATTGTCCCAACCCACTCTGATAGCTCTGTCATTGCCTGGCTGAATCCTTAAGTGAAGATACAGCTTTGTCTGGCAGCCAACCACACAAAGTGCTTTCTCTTCCCGCCCCACCCCATCACCCCAGGTTCCAGTAACCTAGCTCTACTCCACTTCCTCAGAATGAAGCATGCTGAAGGTGCCCCACTCCATGATGTTACTACGCTGGGATCCTGCAGCCTCTTGAGGTCTCCCTTACCCATGCCCATACTTTTATAAACACTTCCTTTATTAAATGCGCCTTAAATTATCCAATTTGATGTGACTTCTCATTCCTTTCGGTGATTTATCTGATATACTAATCTCAGTGGAATGAATTCTGAAAACAGAACATGTTCTTAACATTGCCAAATCATACTGACTTAATTTCTAACTATTATTTTAATGTTATTCACAGAATTATAATGTTTTTTCCAACTAGAGAGTGGTGTTTTTATAAAAACCAATTTCCTAATAGCGTCTAAAATTGAGGCTCTTTGACAATTCACATTAACTTAAAGAAGCCAACAATACATGATATTCTGTTGAACTACCATACTATGAAATGATGCTGTTAAGCATTTATGTGATTTGTCACTCTTACCTATATATCCAATAAAAGTGTTTGAGATTAATGAGGTATCATTACTATGTTTACCTCAATTTGTGATGTCCACGGCGTCAGTCCTTCCCTTCACCCACACTAGTTTCCTGTGGTTGTTTCAGCATGCCAAGCATATTTTATTTTCAAGCTGATTTCTACTCAGGGCCTTTATACTTTCATAGACCACCTTCCTTGTACGTCTTCCTATGTTTTATTCCTCATTACTCAGGTCTTAACTCAAATGTCAGTTGTACAGGGGCTTCCTCTATGCTATTGCTATCTGAAATATCCATCCACCTCCCACCATACTGTGTACCTTTACCCTGATTCATGTGCTCTCTAGCATTTTCACTATCTAAAAATGTTATGTTTTGTCATTATGTTATGTTGTATTTGTATTTATTTATTATTGTTCTTCACTCTCACTCCAAAGAAGCTCCATGGGAACAAAGATGGCATTTTCTTCAGGGTTTAGAAGAGTCCCTGGTAAGCAATATTTTTAGCAGCTTTATTGATATTTTGTATTATATATTATATGTTTATATCTATACTATGTATATAGTTTATTTAAAATGCATATTTTTTATTTTTTAATTAAATGTATGGGGGAGACAATAGTTAGTAAAATTAGATAGGTTTCAAGTGTACCATTCTATAATACATCATCTATATATCACACTGTGTGCTCACCACCCAGAGTTGGTTCTCCTTCCATCACCATGTATTTGACCCTCTTTACCCTCTTCTACCATCACTCTACATTTTAAAGTGTGCAACTTAATTCATGAGAGTTGTGCATCCATCACCATAATCAATTTTAAAACTTTTCATTTCTACAAGAGGAAACCCTGTAACCCTTAGCCATTCCCTCTCTCCTCACCTCCCCAGTTTCCTAATCCCTACCAACTACTAATCTTTATATACTATAGATTTCCTGTTCCAGATATTCCATATAAATGTAATCATGTAATATGTAGTCTTGGTCTTTTATGTTTGGCTTCTTTTACTTTGTATAGTGTTTACCATGTTTATTCATGTTGTAGCACTTATTAGTATTTCATTTATTTTTATGGTTGAATAATATTCTACTATATGGATATACCACATTTTATTTGTTTATTTTTCAGTTTATGGCCATTTAGGTTTTTTTCCAATTTTTGGCTATTTATGAAAAATATTGCTGTGAACATACAGGTACAAGATTTTACATGAATACATGTTTTCATTTCTCTTGAATAGACACTTGAATATAAGTGTGGGATGGCTAGGTCATGTAGTAGCTCTATATTTAATTGTTTGAGGAACTGCCAGACTATTTTTCAAAGTCCCTGCAACATTTTACATTTTTACCAGCAGGGTATAAAGTTTCCAGTTTCTCCACTTCCTCCCCAGACAACATGTTCTATTATGCGTCTTTTTATTAGAGCCATTCTAGTAGGTGTGAAGGCAACTATTATTTTTTATTTTATAGCAGTCACCCCCTTATTCACAGTTTTGTTTTCTGTCATTTCAGTTACCTGTGGTCAATCATGGTCTGAAAATATTGAATAGAAAAATTCCAGAAATAAACAATTCATAAATTTTAAATAGCTTGCCATTCTGAGTAGCTTGATGGCATCTTGCCCCATGTTGCTCCATGCAGCCCAGCATGTGAACCATTCCTTTGTCCAGCATATCCATGCTGCAGAACTACCCTCCCAACCCATTAGTTACTGAGAAGCATTCTCAGTTATCAGATGAACTGTTACAGTGCTTGTGTTCAAGTACAGGCATACCTTGTTTCATTGTGTTTTGCTTTATTGCGCTTCATAGATATCACATTTTTTTACAGATTGAAGGTTTATGGCAACCCTACCTTGAGTCTTTCAGCACCAAAAAGACTAAGACTTGCTGAAAGTTCAATTGATGATTTTTTAGCAATAAAGTAATTTTAATTTAGGTATGTATATTGTTTTTAGACATAATGCTATTGCATACTTAATAGGCTATAGTATAGTGTAATCATAACTTATATATACACTGGGAAACCAAAAAAATTGTGTCACTCACTTTATTACAATATTCACTTTATTGCAGTGGTCTGGCACTGAACCAGCAATATCTCCAAGGTGTGCCTCTGACCGGTAATGTATTAATAATGACCACAAATCCATTTACATACTTTTTATTACAGTATAATTGTTCTATTTTATTAGTTATTGTTGTTAATTTCTTGCTGTGTCTAATTTTTTACTTTAAACTTTGTCATAGGTATATATGTATAGAGAAAAGTATATTATTTATAGGGTTTGGTACTATCTACAGTTTCAGGCATTCACTGGGGGTCTTGGAATGCATCCCTTGTGGATAAGAGGGGATTACTTTATATACAACTTTGCTTATTCTAATTTGAGTCAAAGTTAAAGTCTTAAATATTAAATACAATCCTGTATTATTTTACTTTTCTTTTAACCTAATGCAGTGAATTTAGGCTCTAATTTTTGGGGGAAATGTTTGAGTAACTACTTTTGCTTTATTCCATTACCAGGAATTTTCAGTGTACTACTATTATGGATTGCATGCTTGTGCTCCCCCCTAAATTCATATGTTGAACCCCTAATCCCCAGTGTGATCATATCTGGTGATGGGAACTTTGGGGGTAATTAGGTGAGGTCATAAAAGTGGAGCCCTCATAATTGGATTAGTGGCCTTATAAGAAGAGACACCAGAGAGCTCTCTCTCTCTCTCTTTCCCATGTGAGGACATAGCCAGGAATGAAATCTGATCTGGAACCAAATCAGTCTTGATCACTTAGATCTTAGATCTTGGACTCCCTAGCCTCCAGAATTTTGAGAAATAAATCTGTGTTTAAGCCACTGAGTCACTGGTATTTTTTTATAGCAGCCTGAGCCATCTAAGACAACTGCAATGAATTTATTTTTTCTAGGACAATGGTAGTTATAGATGGTGTTAATCCAAGCACTCTATATAACATGACAATGGATCTCATTTTGGATTTGTGCGAGGGAATTTTTAGAGTCTCTGTATAATCTGAAAATACCAGTGGACTTAAAGATGGAGGCAGAAGTTTATCTGGGGAAAGACTTGTGTGTATGTGTGTCTGTGAGGGAGGGTAGAGTGAGTATTTTTTTTTGTCGTTGGGAACTATCCCCAAGAAAAAATACATATGTGTCAGTAGTGGCACATTCTGCTTAGAACCCTATCTTTACCCATTCAAATACATGTCTTTTGAAAGTGTGAGGAAACATTTCTTTTATAGGATAATGAGTGCAGAATGCATCCTAATAATAATAAATTGTCAAATAAGCAGAGGAATGTGTTTATATCTAGTAATTCAAGACAATTTTTTACCCCACCTCCCCTTTTCTTCCCTTCATTTCAACTTTCTTTACTCCTATTGAACTTATTCTGTTGATAGAAAAGAAAATTAAAACATACATCAAATAAAAATGAACATGTAGATGAAATAAGAAAGGAAATTAAGGCTGTGGGAAAGTTTTTGAACTAATTAAAAAACATATAGCCTGTGTTTTAAAGGTATCTCTCTAGCTGCTGTGTGAAACATAGATGTAGTGGGGGTATCTGTGGAAGCCAGATGACTGGTTGGAGGCTACTGCAATAAATCAACAGAGAAATTACCTTTTAAGGAGTAGAGTGTAGGCAATAGGGTTAGTAAAAAGAATATATAGAATCATGCATTTTGGATACAGGAAAAGAGAAAATGAGGAGTGAAAGAAGGCATGTATGTTGGTAGGGCAATCTTGTGATTTTTAGTGCTATTGCAAAAAAACAAAACAAAAAACCACCTGATGCTTAATCTATCCTGTGGACAAAGTAATATGGGTACTTTCCCAGTTGTAACAGATAATAACACAAACTAATTCAATGGATACTTGATAAATGTCAGATAATGTCCAATGGTTATTTGATTTTTGTCAAATCACATTAATTTTCAGATATCCCTATAAGTGTTCATAGTTTTCTAAAGGAATTAAGCATTCTTTGATTAAATAGGACCTTTGTAGAAATTTCACTATTCTCTCTCATGATTGGTATTTCTGTAGTAGACATTAGAATATTCTCTGCCAAGACCATAAAGTATCTATCAGATTGAGTTAAAGATGATGCAAACAATTTCATCATGTCCCAAACAAGATTAGCTTTCTGGAAACAGCATTGAATGAAAGCATACTAAAATGACCAGTGGTTTTAAAAACTAAAAGAAATGTGCTGTTATATGTAATTATGTTTCTCTTCTCAATTCATAATAGATTGGACTTTAAATTAATGGTTAAATTGTCAAATATAGAAACCCTCAAGATTTATACAAATTCCATTGTTCACAGAATACTTGACTGAAGCAAAACTTTGCTTTTAATGAATTTGAGTTTTAGAAAATAGTATGACATCCAGAGTGCTTTCCTTAAGCAATGTTGCTAAATATAACAGAAATAGTCTTGCTTCTAGACATTTCAAACTTGCTGACTACTGCATTATTTTGAAAGTTAGAAACCAGAACAAAGATAGAAATAAGCAAATATAAGATGTAAGGCTCAAGAGTTGTGCCTTGAGGAATCCAGATAACAAATATATGCATTAACTGCATTTTACTTAGAGCAAAGTCCAGGATTTACAAGGTTCCCCTCCTGAAATGTTTTTGATCTTCTTGTAATATCCCATATTCCACAGATATTGCTTGCTCTATACCAGGGGTCAACACAGTATAACCTAATTCCTCTTTTTAATAAATAAAGTTTTATTGGAATTCAGTCACTGACATTCACTTAGAGCTTCAACAAAATCATTATGGCTCAACAAGCCCAAAATGTTTACTGCCTGGCCCTTTACAGAATATGTTTGCTAATCTGTGGTCTATACTATGGATCCAGGCCCCCCGGCTATGACTCAGGGGTTTTCCCCTCACCAGCTCCTCCAGAACCATTATTCCTGGACTTTACCCCAGTGGAGGCATGAGCCCCAGACCAAAGACTCCAAACTATGATTAAGACCAAATAGTGATATTTAACAAAGATTGGCACGAAGCCAAGTTAGGATGGTGGCTGATGAGAAGGGCAGTGACAGCAAGGTAATGTTCTGCTTCCTGATCTGAGTGTTGGCTACGTACTTATGTTTGATTTGTGAGACTTGAGTTCCACACTTATAAGATATGCACATGTGACTATTAAGCAAAAAGTAAAAACGATATATTAAGAGCATCGCTTAAGGTGAAGAATTATAGAACTGTCACAAAAACAACAACAACAAAAATACCAAGCAGGGTTCGATTTCACTTAGTCATAGGCCATGCTTCTCTATTTACGATGCTGCTCTTACTTTTTTATTTAAAGACAAATTTCAAATTGATACATATTTAAAAATTATTAACAAGTATACTTTGCTGATGTAATACTCTCCTTAGGCACAGGCCATGTTTTTCTGTTAGGGATGGCCTTCTCTCTTGTTCTCCTTAGCTCAGGGCTGGGAGCCCCCTTCAGATGTGCAGAAGCTTCCATGGATCTTTTCTTTACCCAAACCCAGACTACTCACTCCCTGCTTCTCCCCACCCCGAAAAACGAGTGAATGCTTTCACTCACACTCAACCTCATAATAATCCCTATAGTGATACAAGAGAATGAAATCAGGTCTCACATTATTTTGCAGCATTATTAGCTGATTGTCTTGAATGTCCATTATGAATAAAAATTTTCTTTACCATGAAGTAACCAAAACACCTAAAAAAGTGCTACTCCCACCAAACAATGAAAAAGCAAAAGAGTTATTGACCTTTAATTTCTCCATGCCCTGAGCTACTGGCTAATGTACAGTTTGAATGCTTTAAAATACTAGTTTGTAAATAATGCATGGGACTGTATCAATCTAAAAAGCTTCTGCACAGGAAAAGAAATGATCAACAAGACAAAGAGGCATCCAACAGAATGGGAGAAGATATTTGCAAACAACATCTCTGATGAGGGGCTAATATCAAAAAAATATAAAGAGCTCATACAATTCAGCAACAACAAAAACAAACAAACAATCCAATTGAAAAATAGGCGGAGGACCAGAACAGACACTTCTCCCAAGAAGGCAAACAAATGGCCAACAGATATATGAAAAAAATGCTAAACTTCACTAGCTATTAGGGAAATATAAATCATAATTATAACACGAAGAGCTACCACCTCACACCTGTTAGAATGGTTATTATCAACAAGATAAATAATAGTGTTAGAGAGGCTGTGGAGAAAAAGGAACCCTCATACACTGCTGGTAGGAATGTGGATTGGTAGAGCCACTATTGAAAACAGTACAGAGTTTCCTAAAAAATTAAGAATAGAATTACCATATGACCTAGGAATCCCTCTTTTGGTTATCTACCCCAAAAATCTGAAAACATTTATCTGAAAACATTTATCTTTAAACATAAAATATGTTTATTGCAGCATTATTCATAGTGGGCAAGACATGGAAAGAGCCAAAATGTCCATCCATAGATTATTGGATCAAGAAGATGTGGTATATATACACATTGGAATATTACTCTGCCCTAGGAAAAGATGAAATACTGCCATTTGTGACAACATGGACGGGTCTTGAGATGATCATGCTAAGCAAAATAAGTCAAACAGGAAAAGTAGAGAACCACATGACATAAAACTGAAAGCAACAAACAAACAACACAAATGAAAACTTGCAGACACAGACAACAGTTTAGTGGTTGCCAGAGGGTTAGCGGGGGAGGAAGATGGTAGAAGAGGAAAAAGGTGGTCAAATATAGGGTGATTGATGGAGAACTCACTCTGGGTGGTGAACACACAATGCAATATACAGATGATGTATTACAGAATTGTATACTTGAAACCTATATAAGTTTACTAACCAATGGTACCCCAATAAATTTAATTAAAAAGTAAAATAAAACACCTGTTTGCCCATCATGAGAAGCTCACAAATCTGCTGGAAAACTGTCAGTGGAGTGCTAACACAAATTTAGGAATTGACATTCCATCTTTTGTGATGCTTTGTTTCTTGCTTTATGTGAGAACCTGTGCCTGGATAGCTTTATAGAAAAATTATTCTAGGCTGGTTCCTATTCTGTGGTATAGTACCCAAAACAGCTTTTAATGAGTACCACTCTATCTGTATGTAAATTAGTTACTTAGAACCACACACAATGATGAAAACAATACTTGGCACTTACATCCACAGTTTAAACTGAGATAGTTTTCCAGCTGCTACCACTGAAAAATGAAAACTAAAGTTACCCTGACAAAAAAAAAAAAAAAAAAATACTTTGGTATACTTAAAATGATAACTATTCACTCTGAGGTGTCTCCTGAAGCACCTTTTGGTTCACCCAACCTTAAACCCATAGAAATTGATCATGAACCTTCATAGATCTTTACAATCAGAAATTGTTCCAGGCACCTCTGCTCCCGCTCTCCCCCACACGCAGATGCACACCCCATTTATTAAAAACCTGTTCTGTCTTAGACTCTCCTAAATTTCTATCATCCTGGCTTTGTATGGGGAGTCCTGGACTTATCTGTTTTATGTGGGGTGCTTCCTCGGGATGCTGCTTCCAGTAATTGTTGGCTACCCTCACACGTGGGCCAGACCTGGGATGGCTCACAGGTCTGTACCTCAACTACTAAAATTATGCATAAAACACAGTCTCCACTCACGAGAGTCTCAGTGTAGGTTGCTGCCTAGTTATAATTCCAGGATGACTGTGGTAGAGCGACCAACTATCATGGTTCCCCAGGAATGAGGGGTTTCCCGGGAAACAGACTTTCAGTGGTAAAAACAGGAATCTCAAGCAAACGGGAAGAGTTGGTCACGGTACTGGAGAGATTGGCTTACTTTCTAGAAAACTTCCTCCTAAAGGAGATTCTAAAATCTTTTAAAAATATAATGTAAAGGATGTTTTAAGCATAGAGTCAAACTCTGTCCAGCTGTAATTATACCAGGAATCGACTGGCCATCCTTCAGATTGCAGCTCAAGCGTTGTTCTTCAGGACAATCTTTCCATAGTTCCCTGAATAGGTTAAATTCCCTATTTGAGTATCATATCACAGTGTTCTTTGCTTTAAAAACCTTTTGTCACAGCTACAGTTTTATAATGCATGCTTGATACTGTAATTTTTTAGGGATATCTGTCTGGCCCTCTATGTTGTAAATTCTAACAAGGCATGGAACTATGTCTGGTTTTATTCACTACTATAAATCCAAAACATACATCATACCTAATACAATGAGCATTTAATCAGTCAATTGAATAAAGGGATACTGAATGAAGAAACAAAGAAATGCATGAAATTTTAATTTGAAAGAAATAAGAGACTGAATATTTTGGATATGGGAGAATTTCTTTTGGTACATTAGTTCTAGGAGGAGTTTTGAAAGAAGAAATTTTGACTTGCCATTGCTATGTAAACATTTTCAAAAATGTTTTATTGTTGTAGACACCACTGGACAAAATTATCTCTACTTTTTAATTATCATGCACATGACAGAGAAACAGTCATTAGTATATAAAATCTTTCAGATCTGTAATGGGTTTGTATAGTGACAATGTTCAGTGGTGTGGAGCATTTCAGCCTAACTTAAGTTTATTTCCATAGTACTGCATTTGTTGCAGATCAAGAGATTGACGTGTATTATAATTATAGTTTAATCTTGTTTTCCTTTGCTGGGGCTGCTATTAGCATTTTTTCCTTTGCAGATATGAATGTTACATAAAGAGTTGCTTTTCTGTAATAATGGGAAGATTGAAGCTGTTTCCTTATTCAATATGAAGCTGAACTTGGAATTCATTATGGATTATGGATTACTATGTATGTGTGTCAGCTAATGGCAGTTTGTGCTCAGAAAGCTGTGTTTTTGTTTTGCTGTACACTATGGTGAAATAGGGCCAGCAAAACGTGCATCCAACTAAGAGAAAAGAGGAGAGGGCATTTATGAACTCATTCTGAAAAATCATCATGAAGTTGCCCAGAGAATCCCAGTGAAAAATAGTCAAAACAGCTAGGGATATTGCTTGATTTTCCTGTGCTGATGTTTTTAGCAATCATGACATCTGTTCAAGTACTTAGTTATTGAGCTAAAGTTAAGAAGTCAAATATATGGTAACAGAAGGAGATTTGACTTTGGGTGGTGAACACACAATGCCATATATAGGTGATGTATTATAGAAATGTACACTTGAAACCTATATAATTTTATTAACCAATGTCACCCCAATAAATTTAATTTAAAAAATCATCAGTCTGGGGGGGGGTTCTCACTCTTTGCTATACATTGATTATCTGGGGATCTATAAAACCCACAGGTGCCAGGTACCACCCCTCAAGATTTGGACTAATTGATTTGGGATGTGACCTGGGAAGGTAGACTTTTGAAAACTCCCCAGGTGATTCTACTGTGCAGCCAAGTTAAAAACCATTGATGTAGGACAATTCAGATTAACAGAGATTTTAGATAAATCTGAAAAAGCAAGCTCCTGTGTGTGATGCTGATTTACCTTTTTATTTCTTTGTAACTGCTATTCAAGAAGTGTTCTCCAGACTAGCAGCCTCACTGTCACCTAAGAGCATATTAGACATGTAGCATCTCAGGCCTACCGAATCAGAATCTGCATTTTAACATCTTCAAGTGTTTCAAATGTTTCTCAAATTAAAGTTTGAGAAACGTGTGCTTATAACACATTTACTTCTCTGTTGCTTTGCTCCTTGCAGTGTTTTCCCAGAGCGCTTGTCTTCTGTTATGAAACGGACATCAGATGTCACTGGAATGGATGGTCAATCGCCTTTTCTGAAAGCAGCTGATCATTGCAGTTTCCCTATTTGGAAACTTCTCAGTCAGAAATTGCCTGTTCACTGTGCACATTTGGAATTTTTTTGAATATGAAAATTTATTTCTAATTACAAAAAAAGAAAAAAAAAATCCTTTCATATACATCTTCCAGAATAACACCTACTGGTTTTTATTAGGCATAGTTCCCCTTATGGTATTGGATCATACATTAAAGCATGTTAATACGTATTTCAAATTCTGGTCCATTTTCCTGCTGAAAGATATTTCAGGAATTCAACGACTTTTTGTCCTGAAGACTGATGTTTCAAAGATAAAATGCTTTTGAACGCTTGTAATATTTGATCTTGTTTTGAACCTTCGGTGAAGAACATTCTCTAAGAGCTCAGTGTTGGTTGTGAAGAATGCTGTGGGGCTTTCTGTTACCTTTTCATTATAGAAATAGGGGAATTTGCGTCTGAGTGGATGATTTTGTTATTTAAGTCAATCCAATAATAGAACCATTCTGATGCAGCTTTATTCATTACAAACTATAGTTTAATGAAACAGTAATAATACAGTGTGAGTAGTTCTGTCTCATTCTTCTGGAATTAATTGCAGAGCAGTTTTTTGTGTGTTGAATCAGTACTTGTCATTAGTACTGATGCCCATCTAAGTTGGCATTTTAGCTACTCCACTCCCTTCCCTTGACAGAGTACCATGATTGTACTTTATATTGTAAATTGATAGGAATAACATAGAACAAGCATGCTTGGTATCCTGCAGTGATAAAAATGAATGGGTTCATTAAGAAGGATGATGAGGTGTCGAGGTCCCAACCATGTTGTTTACTCACACATCTTGTGACATTTTGCAACAGTGGTTCATTGCTACTTGTATTTTGTTTTATAATGTAGTGCTAGTGGAAACTATTTTCTGCAACTCAAATTTGTCATGCGTGATGAAGAAACACAGGGACCTTTAGGAAAAGGAAAACATTTGATAGAGTGGAAAACTTGTTTTGACTTTCGCACTAACTTTTTAAATGTGAAATGAAGTCAGCATAGACATGGGTAAAGGTTGAACTCCCTCATTGGAAGAGATTTTTCACATAATTGTACAAAATAATACCACTTCCTTAAATCCCTGAAGATTTACACTAAAGGCATATTTTCTGGCTATATTATGCCACACTGGGAGTGAAACACTCACTGAATTTCATGATTTATAAAATGTGGTGTTCATGTTGTCTGACCCTTTTAACAACTTTCTTCTTTACCATGCCTTGGAACCCGCGTTCTCTCCTAATTTCCACCCATTAAATCACACATGCATTTTTGCTCTCTGCCTGGCCTCTTTGGACTGAAGATTTATTTGGATATTGGACCAAATAAACCACCAGTCCAATGCGGGCTTTTTAATTTTGCAGATCAATTTACCTAAATTAGCTTCATGTACTGCAGCTCCTAGAATCCCCACACCAAAACTCCTTGACCTCAGATTCCTGTTAGTTTTGGAGGAGGAAGTGGACATAATTTGACTCCTACATATTTTGGGTCTTTTTTTTTTTTTTAAAGATTTTATTGGGGAAGGGGAACAGGACTTTATTGGGGAACAGTGTGTACTTCTAGGACTTTTTTCCAAGTCAAGTTGTTGTCCTTTCAATCTTAGTTGTGGAGGGCACAGCTCAGCTCCAGGTCCAGTTGCCATTTTCTAGTTGCAGGGGGCACAGCCCACCATCCCTTGCGGGAGTCGAACTGGCAACCTTGTGGTTGAGAGGACATGCTCCAACAAACTGAGCTGGGAGCTCAGCTGCAGCTCAGTTCAAGATGCCGTGTTCAATTTTAGTTTCAGGGGGCCCTGCCCACCATCCCTTGTGGGAGTCGAGGAATTGAACTGGCAACCTTGTGGTTGAGAGGATGCGCTCCAACCAACTGAGCCATTCGGGAGGCAGCTCAGCTCAAGGTGCCATGTTCAATCTTAGTTGCAGGGGGCGCTTCCCACCATCCCTTGCAGGACTCGAGGAATCGAATTGGCAACCTTGTGGTTGAGAGCCCACTGGCCCTTGTGGGAATCGAACCAGCAGCCTTCCGAGTTAGGAGCATGAAGCTCTAACCGCCTGAGCCACCAGGCCGTCCCATATTTTGGGTCTTTTGTTTGTCTTGAGTTATGGCTAAAACTCAAGAAAGGCAGCAGTAGCATTTGTCCTTGGGATGTCCTCTTCTTTAGGTAGATCTCTATCACAAGCTTTGCATTGAATTCCTGGCCCTACTGATGTTCAACACAGTGATATGAACCACTTTTCAGAGCCTATTCCGACCTTCTGAAAATAATGAGCAATGTATGTGACGAAAAGGTGAGCATGACTTCTGGGGATTTTAAGCTTCACCATGATTCAATGGCAAGTCATTGTAAATTTCCCAGACTCAACTCTTCCCAATAAACATTCACTTTAAGGAGGAGAAATGTTTATAATGTCTGTGAGTAGCTGCTCTTTTCTAGTTGCCAAAGTCCTTGTTTTACTTACCCTATCTCAACCTACCCCAGTCCGGTCCTAAAGTTAAAAGCAAAGATTAAGGGGAAAGGACTAAGTGGGAAATGACTGGTCCTCAAACTCATGTCTACTTCTTGGAAGCTGGCTTTAAAGAAACATAGTAGGAAAGGAAACTACTACCATCACATCCATTTTTTATTTTGGAGATGCTACCTACCAAAATGTTGAATATCTCATGAGAATGTGATCTGATCTAGAATGATTGTGATGAGCATGAGAAAAAAGAGCACGCTTGGTTGGAAAAGCTTGCATCAGAGTGTTTCAGTTGTCCATAATATTTTCAAAACATTCAAGACTACCTGCAGTGATTTCTGGTGACAATTCACCATTAACAGTTACCATGATTCCCCAAAGATAAGACCTAGCCAGACAATCAGCTCTAATGCGTCTTTTGGAATAAAAATTAATATAAGATCCGGTCTTACTTTACTATAAGACCGGATCTATATAATATAATATACAATATAATATAATATCAGGTCTTATTTTACTATAAGACTGGATATAATATAATATAACATAATATAATATAATATGATACCGGGTCTTATATTAATTTTTGCTCCAAAAGACGCATTAGAGCTGATTATCTGGCTAGGTCTTATTTTCGGGGAAACATGGTAGTTCTTGGTCACAGTTTCAGATAACTTGAGAGGTTGCCACCCATCATTTCATCCTCTACATGTTCTTGGAATGTCATTCATCCAGATCTAACCTCCAAGCTACCCTGCTCAAATATTGGTAAGACTGTCCTAGTGATGGTGGGTACCTCATTGAATATGGCACATTTTATCTTCTGTGCTGACCCACCAAACTCTGTCATTCACTTTATCAATAACAATTTACATTACCACATGCTTTCAAGATATCAGATATCTGACTTCAACCCCCACTTATTCTGGTTTTGACATTCTGAGACTTTATCAGTGATGCATGACTGGAAATATAGCAGTTGGGCATTTGGTGTTGAAGGGACCTTGGGTCACAACATGGAATTTCTATAATAAGCTTTACTTGTCATTTCTCAGTGTGTCTTCATTCAGAAAACTTACTTTCACAGAAATTAGGGCTTTTATTCCTAGTATTCCTGACTTGATACCTTATCAATCTCTTAGTATGTGGGGAACTATTGCCTAATCAGAAATTACTTCCAATATGCAAAGAAGTAGTTTAAAGAGTGAGCCAGTGGGAAAAAAAGGCTTGTGTCCATGGCTTTTCAGTGGGATGCTTTGCAACCAGGTAGAGACTCAGTCTGGTCTTAATTTAGGCACAAATACTGCCCACTTACATAGAAAGCTGAATGTTCCTTGGTCTCCACAATATATTCTCTCATTGTTTAGGTAAGCGATCATGGACACTTGGCACATTTGTCACAGCTCTCTCTTCTTATATCCATGAGAATGATAGCTAATCAATCATAGAACTGTATTGCCCTGAACTTGGCTGTAACCTCACGTTCTTCACCATAGCCCAAGCAGCTTGTTGCAATTGATAAGCATTGGCATGTAAGATGAAAATTCCTTGCCATTTCAAATTGACGATATGTATTTGGCTGTCTGCCTGGCTCTTTATTTCAGTTTTGCTATTTCTTGGTTTAGCTCCTCTGTTTCACTTGCTACAGCTCAATCTTGTTTCCCTTCTGGACTCCTGCTATACTCTTCATCAGGTGGATTTCAGGAATCATATTCTTCTCTCCCAGTTACCTGGAGTTGTAATCAGAGACCTGATAAACACTACACATGTCTCTCAGAATAAATAGATTCAATATATTAATATGTATTTATATATATAATTTCATCACTTCATAATATGAATAAAACTATCAATGAAATGAAAGAGAAATATAGATATTTCATGAATTTAGAATGAGAAAAAAAATGAGTGAACATCAAAGCTAATCAAAAGAGAAAATGATTGGGCCAGATACATGAGCAAGTGATGATGGCTATTGCTAATCTGTCTTCTTTTCTTCCTTTTATTCATAAAAGAATAATCATTATATAGTATAGTTAATCCCTCACCAAAAATAATGTTCCATTAAACATTAAAGTTTTTCCAAAGTAGCTCTATTCCCTCTCCATCTAACTGGAGGAAATGATAAGGGGAGAGAGTATGAAGGGGGAAGTTATAAAAGGATTTCAATTTCCTTTAGTAAATTACACTCTCATTATTTTTACTAAGCTTCCCTCAAGTAAATAGGCTTACATAGTCTATCCAAATCTTCTCACTATGAAGGTAGCCCCCAAAACATCTATCTTGCCTAAACTTTACTCTCAACATTTTTTATTTTCAGAGGTCTTTGTTTCAAAAGAAGTGTTCCAATGAATCTTTCAACATATTTTATTAGAAGTGAAAATATCTTAGAAAAAGATACTATCTCAATTATGTTTCATGACTTGGCAATTTGGAATGAAAGATCAGATAAAAAAGTAAATTTTGGTTGTGATGCTTCAGAAGTACATATTTTTGTTTACTCCTTGTAGTGGATTCTTTCAGTTTCAATGAGAATAATTTGGAGAGTTTATATTTTATTTGTGCATTGGAACATATTTGTCAAAATTAGGCTCAAAACCAGACCAAACTGATTAGATCTTAGACTTCAGACATGTGAAAATTTTCCTGAAAGAAACGTTATAAAAATGTATGCCTATTCTAAATATAATGATTATAATTTATATAAACAGATATTATTTATCAAGTAGAGATTTAGTCTAAAATTATTTTCATTAAGTGATTTTAAAAATAGTAGGCACAGGTTATGATTTAAGCGAAAGGGACCCAAATCTTTTTTGTTTCATTGCATCATATTATTTATAATCTATAAACAAAGAATCATTTGAATTTGATCAAACCTTAGAATGCTTGAAGTATCAGATGAAGGCTACTCCTTAATCACTTGATTAAATTACAAAGAAACATTCTGGTGTTTCTTTAATCACAAAAGAGACACATCAGTTTCATTAAGAAACAAGGAAAGACAAAAACAAGGTTGAAAAGTAGAATAAATTTTCTTGTGGCAGTAACAATTCCAGGGGATTAAAATTGCACTGTACAAATGTACTACATGTATCATGCCACTAATGTGATATTTGTGTGTGTGTACATTGATGTTATGTGTTACTTAGTTACATATAAGGCTCTAATTGAGGCTCACAGAATCTTTATTCTTTACATATTTTTATGTGAAGAAAATAGTTTCAAAGAAGTAAAAAATAATATGATGGATCTCAGTAACCTAACCTATCCATTTTTCTGCTTCCTCTACCTATTAGATTTATAACAAGGTTAAAATTAACCCATTCAGCAACCAAGGTGTCCTTTAGTAGATGAATGAATAAATAAACTGTGGTGGATATAGACAATGGAATACTATTTAACCCTAAAAGGAAATGAGCTATAAAACCGTGAAAACACATGAAGAAATCTTAAATGCACATTACTAAGTGAAAGAAGGCAATTAGCAGCCTACATACTATATGATTGCAACTATAGGACATTCTGAAGAAGGCAAAACTATGGAGATAGTAAAAAGACCACAAGTTGCCAGGGGCTACAGAAGAAGGAGAGATGAATAGGCAAAGCACAAAGAATTTTTAGGGCAGTGAAACTATTCTTTATGGTACTACAACAGTAAATTCATATCATTATACTTTTGTCAAAAGCCATAGACTGTACACCAAGAGTGAACCTTAATGTACACTATGAGTTTTGAATGTGATGATATATCAATGTAGGCTCATCAATTGTAACACATGTACCGTTCTTGGCAGGAGACTGTGCATGTGCGGGGTCAGAGGGTACATGGGAACTCTCAGTACTTTTGGTTCAATTTTTCTGGGAACCTAAAACTGTTCTAAAAAATTAAATTTATTAAAAAGCAAAAAATAAAGAGTAACCATTTAATATTGTTATACCTAGAAAGACTAGGCATAGTTATAGTGATCATATTTTTAGAAACAATTATCTGGACCTGTGGCTCATCAAAGGATTGTTTTCTCATTTGTGAACTCATTCATGGACAAAGAATACACATTACATTATGTTACATTATTCCTAACTTATGCCATTTACATAGAACTGAATATTTCATAAAAATGTATATATCAGTTAACACAAAATTTGCATTATTTCATAATTCATATGAGATACATGCTGGCATATTGTCTTACTATTATCTGAAGAACTCAACTTGCCCAGAATTATTTATGCTTATGTTCTTCAGTTATATTTCTATTTCAGTCAGATATCCCAGAGAGAGCTCACAATCTCAATGACCACTGCCTTTTGTGATTCATCCAAACTGTTTAGATAATTAAAAATAGACTTTAGATTTTCATGTTTGTACTTGGTAGTTAAAGCAAGAATTTGTATATGTTTTGTGACCAGTGAGATGGATTTTAATGATAATGAATAAAACAGTTAATACTTTCTGCTACCTGTGATCTGTAGATGAATTCTTTGACTTAAATGGCTACAAAGTTCTCGTTACACTGCATCAAGGACATTACAACTATTTTCATGTGACAATATACAGAGTCCACTTTGGAAAAGACGTAATGTCTTGTTCATATCATACCATTAAGAATTTCTCCCCCAGAATTGGATAGCCACGTGCAAAAGAATGAAACTGGACTGCTATTTGTCACCATGTACCAAAGTTAATTCAAAATGGATCAAAGACTTAAGCATAAGACCTGACACAATAAACTGCATAGACGAAAACATAGGTACTAAACTTATGGACCTTGGGTTCAAAGAGCATTTTATGAACTTGACTCCAAAGGCAATGGAAGTAAAAGCTAAAATAAATGAATGGGACTATATGAAACTTAAAAGCTTCTGCACAGCAAAAGAAACCATTGACAAAATAAAGAGGCCACCAACTGAATGGGAGAAGATTTTTGCAAACAGTGCCTCCGATAAGGGGCTAGTATCCAGAATATACAAGGAACTCATGCAACTCAACAACAAAAACAAACAACCCAATTGAAAAATGGGCAGAGGACTTGAAGAGACATTTCTCCAAAGAGGACATACAAATGGCAAATAGACATATGAAAAAATGCTCAACATCACTAATCATCAGAGAAATGCAAATCAAAACCACAATGAGATATCACCTCACCCCAGTCAGAATGGCTATCATCAACAAGACAAATAGTAACAAATGTTGGAGAGGCTGTGGAGAAAAAGGAACCCTCATACACTGTTGGTGGGAATGCAGACTGGTGCAGCCGTTATGGAAGGCAGTGTGGAGGTTCCTCAAAAATTACGAATAGAATTGCCATATGACCCAGCAATCCCTCTCCTGGGTATCTACCCAAAAAATCTGAAAACATTTAGAGATAAAGACACGTGTGCTCCAATGTTCATTGCAGCTTTGTTTACGGTGGCCAAGACATGGAAACAACCAAAATGTCCTTCGATAGATGAATGGATAAAGAAGTTGTGGTATATATACACAATGGAATACTATTCAGTAAGAAAAGATGATATAGGAACATTTGTGACAACATGGATGGATCTTGAGAGAGTAATGCTGAGCGAAATAAGTCAGACAGAAAAAGCAGAGAACAATGTGATTTCACTGATATGTGGTATATAAACCAAAAACAACAAAAAAACAAGACAAACAAATGAGAAACAGAAACTCATAGACACAGATAATAGTTTAGTGGTTGCCAGAGGGTAAGGGGGGTGGGGGGTGGGGGGTGGGAGATGAGGGTAAGGGGGATCGAATATATGGTGATGGAAGGAGAACTGACTCTGGGTGATAAACACACAATGGGATTTATAGATGATGTAATACAGAATTGTACACCTGAAATCTATGTAATTTTACTAACAATTGTCACCCCAATAAATTTAATAAAATAAAATTAAAAAAAAAAAGAATTTCTCCCCCACACACACACCCCAAATCCATCCAAGATGGATAGATTTAATAATCTGGTTTTATCTCCTAAATATTAGTGTGTTCTGATGTGCGTTCTCTGGGCTTCAGATGTTAATAGATATATACACGTTTTGTCATCAAATAGATCTACATAGGAAATACTACGTTAAGTAGGTTTCCTTTTTGCAGGATTTTTCAGGTTCTTTAATTTGCTGATGTGCAAATAAATCTCCAAGCCAGGGTTGTATAGTGTATTTTATTTACCATGGAGACATTCTTCTTTTTGAAAGAGCATCCTGAAGAATGCGTGTACCATAGGTTGCACATTGGAAATGTGGATCTAGATATTCAGACAATTAACGCAGATGTCGCTTAACTTTGAACCATTTCTAAATTATAATGAATTATCTTTGACAATTTTCCATCTGCAATATTGAGTAGTAAAATCTCAGGAAAACTTTCTTCTTCTAAATCCTAATACAAGTAGAAAATTTCCCAAATCATTTTGTTACTGATTGGTTCTGTCCCTTTGTTTTGTAAATCACTAATCATAATAAAATGAGACATAATATACATTATATCTCAATGTTTCCAGAAATTTTCACAGGAGTTGGCATTCTTAACTGACAAAACATAAACTCACAGAGGGTGGTACATATTGGTAGTCATTCAAGAAGAGGTTATTTGCTTTAGAAATGATGTCCAATTTTCACATAATTGGTTTGCCTTGTTCTTCTACAAAAGGGGGATTTTAGGTTCACCAATACTCTAAAACCATGAAAAATGTATAATTATGATAATTTTAACTAAAAGGATAGCAGATGAATTATTACTACAATTACAGGAAACTAATCTTTCCCACTACAAAGTTGGAAAAGGGACTCTGAAGTTAAGCTATTAAAATCTATCCACAAGTGATGAGATCAGCCAAACATGAGAGGGAAATAACAACATTTAAATAAGTGGGCACAGTGTCTAGACACCATCAATAGCTTTTACTACCATCAATACCAAGGTGAAGTGAATTAGTTGTAATCTCAGTGAGTACACACTGGTATATGATTTAAGTTATGTGAAAAGCTATCCAATTACATTGTACTCTGGTGAAAAACTATGTTTGCAATTAGATTTTAATCCAGAGAGTGGTCCGAAGTGAACTAATTAACAGAGTATCCTTGGGAGATTAAGAAAATATAAAAATGCCAGTGCTTCACATTTGTAGATTCTGGTGTAGTAGGCGTGAGATGATTGCTAAAAATTTGTATTTTTAACTAGATCTTTAATGGATTCTTACGCAGCCAGCCTGGTGCCCTTTTTGTAAACCTGCATTGGAGCCACCCATGTAGACCTGTGAAAGCCCAAAGGGGCAGAAGTGAGAAGCATTTATCTATCATGAAACTGGTGAACATAAATATACTTACAAAAAATTATAATCTGTGTGGGTGGGGAATAATTAATCAAGTTTCCAGAGTACTCACCTCTCCTTGTCTTTATTCAAAACTTCAGCTTACTAATTCAATATACTAAATTGTCAGTTAACAGGAAACTTTCATCCTGGTTGTCACATGAGTCTTGTGGTTAAGTGAAAGGCATATTATTCATGATTACAAATTAATAAAGTTGATTAACTTGACTCATCAACCTCAGGTCCGTCAACTATGGGACCCTGCAAAATCATAGAGCTTAACCCTATGTGATTAAAAATCCATCAAGAAAACGACACTTTGGGGGTTTCTCTGGAGTTAGACTTTGGATTTTCTCCTGCTCCATCCTGAAGGGGAGGAAAACTTGCAGCTCACTCACCTTATCCTGATCTCATGTCTGCTGCCCTCTCCTGGATATGCCATCACAGGTTGAGTTCCCTGAAAAGAATGAAATAAAAGAAATTGGAAGAAAAACCAACAGTAATTAGAAAAGTTATTATTAATATTTAGGCAGTTATCATCATCATCATCATCATCATCATCATCATCATTATTATTATAGATTTTTCTAGTTTTTGGTTAGGCAAAGCTTGCCCTTTTGGCTCTTTGTCACTGTACATGAGCACCAGAGGACTATAAAATGCAGTAAAAAGTGGCATATTTTATCAATTTTGTCATTTCCTTTTTGTATTAGCCACAGAGTCAGATTATTGATCTTGAGTAACAAATCAAAACAAATTAGTTTGCTCTTGAATTGTAAGAGCCTTCTCCAGCAGTCTCTCCTATTTCACAGAGACACATCACACAGCAGTGATGGACCTCTAAAGACCCATTGCAATTCGATGCTCATTTTTGTTCCCCTCTTCCTTTCTCCGCATCTACTGCTAAGTCTCATTTCCCCAGTCTATTGCCATAGATTGCTTATCTGAAATGAAGCTCTGTCTTAGAAATGTCAAACATAATGAAAAAAAGGGTGGAAAAACATGGCAAAGTTGGCCACTGAAATTCCTGAGGGTCTCACATTCATAAAGCACACAGATTTTGCAAATTCATCAACTAATTTTGAAATGAAGGACTGGTCCTTTGGCTCTTGTGTCTGGGTAAGTCTTAGTTTTGTGTGCATTCACTACATTGAGATTATTTCACTATAAAATATAATAGTAAACATTTGGAGAATTATGTAGATACCGACAGCACAAACTATCCAAATCAAGTTTTAGCCATTAAAATTTTATGTGAAAATAGGAAATGAATCACTAACTTAAGAGAGACTGTTTTAAATAAATATTTTGTTTTTGTTAATGTATTATCAAATTTCCAAGAAAATATTTAAATTCTTACTTAAAAACTGGGTTAAATATCCTGACTACCAACTAAATATTTTGCTTTATACTTATCTCTTGTGACATTTTGATAGGGAATATACACACATATATATGTATATATATTACATTATTTATATATATATGTATACATATATATATATATATATATATATATATATATATATATACACATACAACTTTTGCTCCAATTCTATCATGTTGTCAAAAGATAAAATGAATAATATTCTTAGTTCCAGACTTTGCCTAAGGAAAAAATACATGGTGCTAGAATATGTTTGAGAGAAGGAAAGTGAAATAAAAGTAATCTGAAGGAAGGAGTTCTGTAACTACATTTATATCAATACAAAAAGATGGTCTCTTTCTACTTATGTTTTTTAGAAACATTAAAAAACAATTAAACCAAACAAAAAGACTACCGTGAGTAATTTTTTCAGCCTTTAAATTACTTGAAAAGAAGATTATGTCTTCCACTTAATCCTATAATAAGTAAATAGTTATAATATTCCTTTTAAAGACAAGAAAACTAAAGACAAGAGATATTCAATAACTTTCCCTTTCTTACACATCTAACTATGCAACTGTATAGAAATACACCTTTCTGCACAGCTCCGGTAGATTAGGCGTCATGGAAAGAGTTTTTTGCTTCCAGAATCCTTGTTCTTTTCTTTATACCACCCCTTTCAATTACATTGTAATGTAGTTGGTATGAAAAGGCAAATAGCTCAGTTATTCATCAAGCATTCATTAATTAGTCTCTCAAAGCTTAGCACTGTGCTGGGTAAGATTAGGGGATCACAAATGAAGACAATGAGCACCTATCTCCATGATACTTTAAAAAATCAAGAATAGAACTACCATATGACCCAGCAACGCTTCTCCTGGGTATATACTCAAAAAGTCTGAAAACATTTATCCGTAAAGATATATGTGCTCCCATGTTCACTGCAGCTTTATTTACAGTGTCCAAGACATGGAAACAACCAAAATGTCCTTCGATAGATGAATGGATAAAGAGGTTGTGGTATATATACACAATGGAATACTATTCTGCCGTAAGAAAAGATGAAATAGTACCATTAGTGACAACATGTATGGATCTTGAGATTACTATGCTAAGCGAAATAAGTCAGAGAGAAAAAATCAAGAACCATATGATTTCACTGAGACGTGGTATATAAAACTGAAAACAACAAAAGAAAAAGACAAACAAATGAAGAGACAAAAACTCATAGACACAGACAATAGTTTAATGGTTACCAGAGGGTAAGCAGGGAGAGAGATGGTAGATGAGGGTAAAAGGGGTCAAATACATGGTGATGGAAGGAGAACTGACTCTGGGTGGTGAACACACAATGTGATAGATAGATGATGTATTACAGAATTACAAACCTGAAACCTGTGTAACTTCACTAACAATTGTCATCCCAATAAACTTTAATTAAAAAGAAATAAAGAAATGAAATATCAACAAATAGATACCTATTCTACTATTTGTGATACCCAACTGCCTTCTATATCTTCTTGGTGATTGTTTCCCAGAATGTTGTTAAGAGACCCATCTCACCTCTCTCTATGTGCCCCTAACTTTTGCAGTTTTAGTGGCAATAACAAAGTACAGTACCTGATTAGTCAGGGTGGCTAATTCTTCTAACAAACAACTGCAAACTCTAGTGGCTTACCAACATACGGTGCGTGTAAATTTGTTACTTGTGGCAGTGTGAGCAGTAAGTGGAGGGGGTTATAGGAAAAGAGAATCATGGGAAGCTCTCTTCATGCTTCAATCACTCAGGAACTTGGTGTCATTCTGTTTGTGCCATATCTTTTATACTCACACTATAAGACGGACCCTGAATGAGGAGAAAGGATGATGCATATAAAGATTTTTAGAGGGCTCATTTTCATCTACATATCATTTGTTGGAATGTAATTGCATGGCCCTGACCTAAATAGGTAAGGTTGGAAAATGTAGATTAGCTGTGTTCCCAGTAGGAATATAAACTGTTTTCGTGAATGCAAAAAATTGTCTCTGCCATAAGAACTTTTGCCCTATTGTTCATTTAAGAAGTTTGATTAACAGAAAATAATAGCTAAATGGAAGATCATAAATTAGTTTTCTAGGGTATATGTGAGCATGGAGAAATACTGGACTTCTCACCTATAAAAATCCATGCACTTCAATTCTAGTCTCTCATATCCCCCTGTCTTCTAATACTTTATTTCTTACGTAGTCTGAACAGGCATGGGGGAAATTGCATTTATTTTCAGTCTCCCACAATTCCCTGGAAAGCATTTCAAGACTGAGGTTCAGAAGTATTCAGGGATATTCTTTCATCTCTATCTAAGAGAAAGTGATAGATTGTGTCTGTGTCATTTACTCATTCATTTTTTTTTTTGTTTGTTTGTTTTTAAATTGTTCAATGTCTCCTAGTATTAAATACTATATCTAACACGGTGGTCAAAATGGACATGGTCCTTGCCATCTTGGAACTTATAGCTTATTTAATGGGGCATAGGTGGGATAGATAGAACAACATGAGTATACCTCTAAAAGCCGATACATATTATGAAAGAAATCTGTCCTGGATGATGTTAGAGAGCTGAAGAATAAATGAGAGTTAACTAGGAAAGGAGGAAAGGGATCCTGAGTAGAGGAACTATTCTCCCCACTCTCACTCCCACTGAAAATAACTCTGGTATTTCCTCTTACCACCTTCTATGAAGTCACAGACCCTACAGGAGCAGTTTTGTGTTTAGATTTTCCTCTAGTGTCACGGGATAGAGAAAATCATATGAATTCTTTCTGAAGTCTTCAAGGAAAGGAAAAATTAAACTCTGTTGATGAATAGGAATCTATTTTTGCCTGTGAGTCCAACACTTGCACTGTCTTGATCAGAAAGTTAAGGTCTGTTTAGGTAGGGCTTCCCTGTGTCTTTTCTGACCATGTAAATCCTCTAGTACCCCTTTTCAAGTCACTCCTAAATAAATCTTATTACACATTTTATAAGAAATGGCATGAGTAAAACATTGATACAGTACTACTGACAGTCAACTATGAAATGATTCTAGATAATTGAGGTTAAGTGTGCATTTAAATTTCATAGTGGTTCAAACAATGAAGAAAGAAATAAGCTGTGGAGTAAGTGCATCAACCCTATAGCAGTCAAGGTCAACACTTTAAAGACAGGAAGAGAAAATTATAATTATATTTCAAAAGAGATATAGCCAGTTGCTGTGGAGCTGGCTAATATTGGTATCAACTGATAGTCAAGAATTGATTAGGGATTTGAAGAATTACTTTTAATTTTTTTTTTTTTTTTAATTTGTAGAAAATTAACTATTTAGATTCCTCAGGCAATGATTAACCTGACTACAGGTATTAATAGGCAAAATACCACATGAGTTTTATTTCTAGCTCTGAAATATAAGAATGTAATTTTGGAGCAGACTTTTCAAAGCAAGCACAATTGAAATTATAATGGACAGTAATGATATGTAATCAAGGCTGAGCCTGTTACCTAAATAAACAATTTGTGTTTGAAGTGTAAACACAGTATAATAATGAATTTAATTTGGTCCCTACTTTAATACCAGTTGACATTTTTTCTTTATCTTAGCCATTAGAATGGTGAAAATGTTTTCAAATGTTTTTGTTGTGTTTCATTTTTGTTTTGGTTTTCATTGTTGAATAGATTTTTCTTTAAAATCATTCATAACTCACTGAAATATTTTATTTGACAGCATAACTGTGACCCACATGCCAAGTAATGTTTTTAAAACCTTCAAAGTAAAAGATAGAAAGTGTTCCATGCAAAAATATATAACATCAAACACAGAGATTAGAACATCTGCTTCACCCACTGTATTTTGGGGTGGAGCATGAAGAACACATCAGCCAAGAGCTTTAGGAAATATATTTACTCTTCTATGACTGATCATCATTTTTATTATAATATGTTAGAATATTTTATTTGTGACAGCAAATGAACTTTCTTGGTTGCACCAAATATCAAAAATTTGATTCATTGTCCTTCTAAGGAATGGTCTACATAAATATTACCCTTTTGTGTTATAAATAACAAAAAAAAGTAAAAACTCTACTCAAGGTAGCATAAACTATATTTTATTGGCTCACATAACTGAATCATTCAGAGATAAATCTTCGTATTTAATTGTTAAACATGTTTGTAAGGCTGAGACCACATTTCTTTACATTTTATTTTCCTTCGGGGTGCTGGCTTTGTCCTATAGAGGGCTTCTTTCAAATAGCAAGATGACTACTGCTAGTTGGAGAGTACTGTGATTTTTTGTTCATATTAACTGAGAAAGAAAGGGGTTTCTTTTACCCAACCAGAATAAGACTGCTATGTTTTGTACTATTTGGGCCAAATTAAGAAACTGCAATGGATGTAGGCTTGGATTTCTTATTCATCCCTAAGGTAGTAGCTGTTATGAAGAGTAATTGGGTCACCTTGAATTCTGGGTAATCAGTTTGTACATGGTAAAAAAGGGGGCACTAAAATGTCAAGATTGCAAACACACTGTCTACCAAGTGCTCCGTTTTCCTGGCCAGTCCTGAATTATGCATTCTATTATAATAGCACTGATAAACTTCTGCCCTTAATGTTGAAAGTGATTTTACTATAAATCCTAAATTGGATGGAGACCCAAAATAATATGGTATCCACTAATTTTACTAGTTTGTGAGGTACACATTTTGTGTATGTGTGTGATTTTCAAGTTAAAGAATGATATTATAACACCAAATATATACATATTTCCTCCTAATAAAGTAAAATGAACTTTAAGGAAAATCAGACCTTAAATGAAATTTGGAGATTTTTAAAAAGCATTATGTTCTTGTTACTCAGAGGACAGGACTAGGAAGAACAAGGAGAATCTGATTGTTGGCAAGCAAACCTGTCCCAGTATTAAAATGTCATAACGTTCTCTTTGCATTTTTGGAATTACTTTTATCTTGCCTTCAAAAAAAGAAATTTTATGGTACTTAAAAATTTACTCTTAAACTTTCATGTTGTGAATGTGCTGGGAAACAAATCTTCAGTGGTATTTAAAAGCAAATTAGAGTTTATGAAACACTATTAAAATTATAGAATTTGATTGTATTTAAGATTCTGCAACACATAGAGAATGGAATAAGATGTGAAAGGAAAGTGTCTTCTGGAAAACAAAATGGGGGGCCATAACAATTACGAGGAAAACATTAACATGCTGCTGTCATATAAACCACAGACATTCCTAAAATAGTAACATTTTGCAAGGATTACACGAAACTCCAAGGAAGCAAGTATACCTTGAAGTACAGTTAATCACATATGGCATGACTTTTTTCTTGTATTCACAAATATATATGTACACACAGTGAATTTAAACTACTTATTTCTATAACTGTTTACTTATCATGTGGATAAAAATATAAAACATTGCTAATATTCAAAGTTTTCAGGGGCATAGGAAACATACATCATTATAAATTATTAGTGTAAGTATAACTTCCTACAACTTTTCTTGGGAATAATATTTTTTTTTCTTTTTAGATTTTATTGGGGAAGGGGAACAGGACTTTATTGGGGAACAGTGTGTACTTCAGGACTTTTTTCCAAGTCAAGTTGTTGTCCTTTAATCTTAGTTGTGGAGGGTGCTGTTCAGCTCCAGGTCCGGTTGCCGTTGCTAGTTGTGGGGGGCGCAGCCCATCATCCCTTGCAGGACTTGAGGAATTGAACTGGTAACCTTATGGTTGAGAGCCCACTGGCCCATGTGGGAATCAAACCGGCAGCCTTCGGAGTTAGGAGCATGGAGCTCCAACCGCCTGAGCCACCTGGCCAGCCCCTGGGAATAATTTTTAACACATATAAAGGTTTTAAAGTGTATGCACCTGGCAGTTCCACTTCCAGAGAGTCCTGGAGTGATAATTAGACAATGAGTATAAAAAATATAGGGATAATGTTCAACAAAGCATTGCTTATAAGCATAAAGAAATGAAAATACCCATGTAATAAAGTGCTATGTTACCATTAAATGATGATATAGGTCAATATTTATTGAAGTAGGAAGGAGCTAAATGTTTTATCTATATTGGTGAATAAATGTAGTGTGATTTCCCACCAAAAATGCCAAAAACTACACATATACACACACACACACACACACACACACACACACACACACACACACACAAGATCATGGTGAGGTAAAAAAATCTGCGAAATGAAGAATGATTAGAATGTATTAATCTTAGTACATATAAATACAGGAAAGAGAAAGAGAAAGAAAGAAGGAAGAAAGAGAGAGAAGGAGGAAGAAAGAGAAAGGAAGCAAGGAAGGGAGGAAAGACGAAAGGAAAGAGGAGGGAGGGAGGAAGGGAACTAGAAAGGAAGGAAGGAAAAAAGGAAGAAAGGAAGGAAAAAGAGAACAAAAGGAGGAAAGGAAGGGAACAAAAGAAACATTGAGGAACTTATTTGATGACTGCATCAGTTTCCTGTTGCTGCATAATGAATCACCTTGAGAGAAGGAGATTTAAAACCACAACTATACATTATGGCTCTTGAGTCAGTATGATAGGCTAATCTGTCAGCGGGTCTCTCTAAAGAGTCTGTTGCATTGTTCTAGAATTATTTAGACTGACCTTGTCTAGGGTAACTGGGTTGGTTTGGGACAGTTCCACCTGATAGTCATTCTCCTTCTGGGACTAGTGGGCTAGCCTAGGCATGTCCTTCTGTGGCAATGACAGACTACAATACAACACGGAAAAAGATGGCTTGAGGCCAGGCCAAGACTCAGAATTTGCACACAAAAGAGTAGTTTTTCCTACTTACTGTTAGCCAAAGCAAATCATAATGGCTGCTTAGATATAAGGAATGAGAAAGTATGATACGAACTACATAGCTATAGAATGAAGGGCATGGATAAAAGGTGAAGAACTGGGCCATTAATATAACCTATGAAAACACCCATGTAGCAAAGTACATTTTTTTTTAATTTATGAAGTTCTTATATATCAATCAAAGATGAGCTATTCAAATGAAAAAAATCCAAAGAATAAGAAACTACAACTCATACAAAAAGGAATACGCAGATATTTTAAACACATAAGCCTCATTAATAAACCTCAACTTCATTTATAATTAAAATAATATATCTTAAGATAATGAGATGCTTTCTCTTACATCCAAGAGACTGACAAAGTTTAAAATTTTGGTAGTAGATTGTGTTGGCCATGGTGTGAAGGTATACAAACATTCCAATTTCCTCTTTCTAGAATTCAAATTGTTAAGACATCTTGGAAGATAATTTGGTAATAATCATCATAATATGAAATGAATGCATTTTTTAGACAACAGTTTTACTTCTAAGCACATGACCCCGGAATATATATATATGTGTGTGTGTGCGTGTGTAGATGTATGAAGAAGAATGTTAATTGTTTATAGTAACAAAAGAGTTGAAACAACTCAAATAACCATCAATATGGGTATGCTTACATAAATTGTGGTGCATTCATTTAATTGTATACCTTGAAAACACTGAAAAAATGAAACAAATCTATGTTCTCTTTTGTAGGTCTTTTTTGTTTATTTTTAAAAAAGAACTTCAATTTGAATAGTACAAGCTGTTTGAAGTTTGAAATAGTTTCCCTTTTATTATGTAAATGTTTATACTATTGATGCTTTCCCATGTATAATTCAAAATGACCATAAGGAAGTAAAATGCATATGGCATATTACTTAGTAAAGCAGTGAGTGAACAAAACACTATGTATCAGCTTTTTTTATAAACTTATACACACAAAGGACACATGCACATAGAACATGCTGAACAGTTGTTCATCAAATTATTAAAAATAGTTTTCATGGAATGTCATATGATATTTACATTTATTTCCATTCATCAGATTCTTTTTTGTTTGTTTAAGATGAATGTATTATCCTTCTACTGAAAAGCTACTTTTATTTTTTTAAAACACATCTTTTTTAAAACAATCTAAATCCACAAATGGGTTCTTTATATGAGATTTTTTTTAGAACTCATACAACTCAACAACAACAAAAAACAAACAATCCTATTAAAAAATGGGCAGGGAACTGAACAGGCACTTTCCCAAGAAGACATACAAATGGCCAACATATATATGAAAAGATGCTCAACTTCCCTATCTATTAGGGAAATGCAAATCAAAACCATAACCACCAGTCAGAATGGCTATCATCAACAAGACAAGTTATAACAAGTGCTTAAGAGCCTGTAGAGAGAAAGGAACCCTCCTACTCTGCTGGTGGGAACGTAAACTGGCACAGCCACTATTGAAAACAGTATGGAGGCTCCTCAAAAAATTAAGAATAGAATTACCATACAGCCCAGTAAGCCCTCTTCTGAGCATTTATCCCAAAAAACCTAAAAACATTTATCTGTAAAGATGTATGTATCCCTATGTTCATGGCAGCATTATTCATGGTGGCCAAAACATGGAAACAACCACAGTGTCCTTCGATGAATGATTGGATAAAGAAGATGTGATGTATATACTCGTATGCAATGGAATATTACTCAGCCATAAGAAAAGATGAAACACTGCTGTTTGCAACAATATGGATGGATCTTGTTATTAGCATGCTAAGCAAAATAAGTCAGAAAATGTCAAGAACCATATGACTTCACTCATATGTGGGATATAAAACGGAAAGCAACAAACAAACAAGCAAAAATTCAGACACAGATAATCATTTAGTGGTTACCAGAGGATAAAGGGGGAGGGGAGTGATATAAGAGGGTAAAATGGGTCAAATATATGGTGATGGAAGGAGACTTGACATTGGGTGGTGAACACACAATGCAATATATTTAGATGATATATTATAGAATTGTATACTTGAAACCTATAGCATTTTACTAACCAATGTCACCCCAATAAATTTAATAAAAAGAAATAAATCCAAAAATGGGGAATTTTTGAATATATCCCTTTAACAACCATTTAACAAATTGGAGTGCCTGACCACTCTGTACCAACTGCATGCATTTTATGGGGCTAATACTATCCTAGCATGGGAGCTAGACATGGAAATGAATGAGTACTATAATTTCATATAGTGATTAATACATCTATGAAGTGACTCGGTTTGCTTCCTGCTCAGAGGAGCTCCGTTCTGCTTTTGCCCCAATTTTTGAGACAAGTCTCTGCTTTTCCCAACCATGTGCACAGACTCCTCTATCAGAAGGTATTAATTGACTACCTACTTTGTGAAATGCATTGTGCCAAATGTTGGGGATGTGATCTTAAATGAAATATGTCTTACCTCATGGCATGTATAGTTCTTGATGTAGCAGGCTATTTTTTCTGTTATATTTATATTTTTTAAAAGAGGAATTTGACTGGATCAGTGGTTCTCAAATAGAGGGAATAGAATACTTAAGCATAATTTGGGGTTTTTATCAAGTACACATGGCGGACTTACCTCTCTTTATTTTTCCAGACTTACAGCATGCTTTTGGGTTTGTATCTATGAAGCAGAATGTGTGGTTGACACATTAGTTCTAGACACTCCCTCAGGTGATTGTTACATACTTCCCTAATGGGGAGCCACTGCGTTTGACCATTAATATGGTCAATTTCAGCTCTAAAATAGGACATTACTTTACTTATTTAGACAGCCAGTGCAAAAAAAGAAAGAAGTATAAAATTTATGACTATGTCTCTGTTGGATAATAAATAATGTCTCTGAAAATACTAGTTGGAATTACTCCCCCAAGAACCGTCTGACATGATTCTTTATGTTCATAAATGATGCTACTGACTACAAGAAGCAAATGTGACTTCAAAGTCAGTGAGTGAGGAGAACATGAATATCTCCCCACATATAAAGCATAAATGCCAAACCACCTCCCAGAGTCAGGGCAGTCAGTGGGACAATGAGTCAGCTTCATCATTTATGTCGTGAAGATAAAGCCACCAGCTGAGTTATTGGTTCACTGAAGCACAGTATTGTTAAGAAGTGTGAGCGGCTTTGAAATTCACATTTCCAGGAAGGAGAGGGAGAGGGGAAGGGAAAAAGAGATGGGAAGAGGGAGGGAGAGGGAGGTGTGAGGAAGTAGTGAAAGAGAAAGGGAGGGGGAGAGAGACAGAGGGGGAGAGGGAGAAGGAAGGAGAGAGGAGAGGCAGGGAAGGAGGGAAAGAAGAGGGGAGAGAGGGGGGAAGGACGGGAGTTATGGACTAAATGCATTTCTCTGTTTAATTTCATGGGTTATCTTCAGTCTACCTGCAAAAATTGAATATCTACTGTGTGTCCAATGTTTAATTGAGTCCTTTGCCCTTTTTTTTTTTTTTTTTTTTTTTTGCACTTTCTCCATCCTGCTGTTGGGTCTGGCAGCAACTTGGACACTGAGTTCCAGGGCACAAGATCAAATCAGGTAAAGTGGCGACCGGGAAGATGCGTAGGGCCCTGAAAACTGTGTAGACATGACAATTTCCAGAATACTCATCTTTGGATTTTTATGTAAAAGAAAAATACATTTATATTTACTAATTTAGTGTTATGCAGATTTTCTTTTATATATAGTCATACTAAATCCCCAGTGATAGAAGTGATCATATATGTCAATAAAGAAATCATGGCAGACAATTTTTGGTTTCTAAATCAAATTATCATTATCACGGGAACTTCTTCTTGTCCAACAGAGGCTTTCAAATTTTATAGATACATTTTTTTTTAAATCCCACACACCTTCACCAATGATTAAACAATAACAAGAATATTTGCAGGTGGACGTGAGGCTAAAAGATAAAATTCAAGAAATAGAAAGGTCTATAAAATTTTATTACATAGTAATAAAAATAGAAATGGTAATTCTAACATTAACATTTTTAAGCGAAGTATTTACAGTAGAGCATTAAATATTTAAATATGTTGCTTAAATGAAACAACGCACAGTTGCAAAAATATATTGGAAACATTTAATTTGTGAATGGTGTTAGTGGTGGATTAGCAAAGAGATGCTTCCACCTAATGTTTCTCACTCACAGGTAACTATTAATGGGTCACCTTTCTAATGGTCCTGACTAGTAGGTTTTAATGTACTAGGATTAATTTGCTTGAGCAGAGAAGTATATGGAGTTAAGACAAAAATGTCACCATGGAGATGGGCTGAAATCCTGCAGAAACCTGAGATTGTTGGGTAGACATGGAAGTGCTGTTATTTTGATGCAGAGTTCTCCTGTCTAAGCATTTTGGAGGGATGATAAAGTGGAAAGCATGTGGCCTAGAGTCCTTAACAGAAGGGACAGTGTTTGATTAATGAGATGTGATGTATACTTGATTAATTTTAGAACACATTTGGTGGTTTTCACAAGTAATCCATCTTAATTTTGGATATATTATCAATATATTCAGCAAATATCTTTGGCTATGCCTATCAAAACAGACATGTTTTTCTACGAAAAGTCTAATTTTGCGCATAATTCATCATTTGTTATTAGTTCAGACTCGGTTTCATGTGGCTTCCCATCAATATTGATCTTGATAGAAACAAGAAGAAAAGCTCTTTTACTACCATCCTATAATTGTTAATATTAAATCTAAATGCATACTGCTAGATAGTAACAGTGTATCATTGAATCCATCACAAAGAAGGTTAAATTAATTACAAATTATGTTTTCTGTATATCAGTGGTCTTGGTTCTGGACTCTAATCTGTTCCGTTGGCCAATCCTTGCATCAATGCTACATTAAATGAATACAGCATTATAATAGTTCTTGATATATGATAAGATAAGGATTTCACTTGCTTTTTTCCTTCTGAAATATTTGGGCTCCTTTATGGACTTTGATTTCCACATAAATTATAGAACTGATTCTTAAATTACTCCCCATAAGTGATTTTTTTAAAATTAGAATTACCACTCATTTGTAGATCAATTTTTGAGGTGGTTGTATCTTTGTAATTTAAAATCTTCTCACCCACAAATAAAATACATAAATGCATTTATTTAGGTGCTTTTATTTAAATGATTTTCAATATAATATAACCATCTGATCTATAAAGTCCTTGTGTATATTTTTTTTTCCAGATTTATTTGTAGGTGTGTTATATTTTGGTTGCTCAAGTTATATTTTCTATCTGTTTATTTCTGGTGTAAATACAATTATTTTTGTATTTTCATTTTATATTCAACATTTGCTAATCTCTCTTACTAATTCTAATAATATATCTGTAAAATTTGGGGAGGGGTGAACTATGTAGAACAGGAATTGCAAACTCAGCCTGTAGACCAAACACATCTTGCTCTTTATTTTGTAAATAAAGTTTTCTTTAAACACAGCCCTGCTCATTTGTTTATGTATTGTGTATGGCTGCTTTCATGACACTCATACATATTTGAATAGTTGTAACAGAGACCACATGGTCAGCAAAGTCTAAAATATTTACTATCTTGCTTTTGCATAAAATATTTGCTAACTTCTAATGTAAACAACATATCCATCTTCTCCCACACCCACCCCTGTAAAAACACACTGAAACTTTTATCTTCTTTATAATCCTTACACCTTTTAATTGCTATTCTTAATATATGGTAGGGTATCCAATATGACTTTGAATTAAACTATTCATATTGGGTTACCTTGCCTTGTTCCTACATTATACAGAATTGCTTTTACCATTTTGCCATCAAGTATGACCTAGTATAACTAATTAAGTCAGGCTAAATTCCCCTTTATTCCTAATTTGCTCAGAGTTCTTATTAAGATTGAATATTGAACTTTGAACACTGCTTTTCTGCATATGTTAAGATGGTCATATATTATTTATCTCTTTTAATGTGCTATTTATTACAATGATTTACAGTAATCAATTTCCTAACTTAAGTCAAATTACATACCTGTTACAGAATCAGTTTAGTTATATTACATTATTTACTTTAGAAAAAATACATTAATAGATTGTTAATAGTTTTGCATATATGTTTATGAATGAGATTATTCTCTAGTTTTCTTTTCCCACATTGTCCTTCATGGGTTTTGCTATCAACGTTATAACAGCTGCATTAATTGTTTAAGGTTATAGTTATTTACTTCGTGCATGTTTGTGAAAATCAACTGATAAATGTCTGTGACTGGAGTTTTCTTTAAGATGTTTTAACTACTTTCAATAACTCTAGTGAATGTAGTACTGTTCAGGTTTTTATCACCTTTAAAAATATTACTGTGGCAAGAAGACTTTATGTGAAGTCTACCCACTTAAATTTTTAAGTGTATTAATGCAGTAATGTTGAAAGTAGATACAATGCTGTACAGCAGACCTTTAAAACTTATTCATCTTGCTTAACTGAAACTTTATGCTCATTAATTAGTAACTCCCCATTTACCCCTCCCCCAGCACCTGACAACCGGCATTTCATTGTTTGATTCTATGAGTTTGACTATTTCAGATACCTCATATAAGTGCGATCAAGCAGTATTTGTCTTTCTGTGACTGGTTTATTTCTCTTCACATGTCCTCAAAGTTAATCCATGTTGTCACATATTGCAGAATTTCCTTGTTTTTGTAAGGCCAAATAATATTCCATTATATGTGTACACCACACTTTCTTTATTCATTTGTTCATGAGCATTTAGGTTGTTTACTCATCTTGGCTACTCTGAACAGTGCTGCAATGAGCTAATATCTCTTAGAGATCTTATTTCAGTTCTTTTGACTACTAAGAAGTGTGATTTCTGAATCACATAGTAGTCCTATTTTTAATTTTTTGAGGAATTTCCATACTGTTTTCCACCATGGTTGCACCATTTTGTTATATTTCCACCCCCAGTATTGTATAAGGTTTCCAAATTTTTCATATCCTTGCCAGCATTTGCTATCTTCTGTTTTTTGATAATAACCATCCATCCTGACAAGCGTGAGGTGATATCTCATTGTGTTTTGCATTTCCCTAATGATTAGTGATGTTGACTGTTTTTTCATATAACTATTGGCCATTTGCATGTCTTTGAAAAGATGTCTATTGAGTTCCTTAGCCCATTTATTAATTGGGCTATTTGGATGCTCAAATGATAAATTTTAATATTGTATTTTTAATTTGAAATAAATTTAATTTGAATTATAATTTTAGTTGTAGCCCACAAGTTTAACATATAGCATTTTTATTATTTTTAAATTCTTATTGTTTTCCTTTTTTTCTGACAATTCTGATTTGTATATTTGGAGATCATACATTTACAGATGTATAATTTTACATACATACATTTATATACATACATTTACCATTGTACTTCTATATTTCTGGTGAATTAAAATGTTCATTCTGAGTTACCTTCTTTAAGCTCTAGTAATGATTTTTTCCTTAATATCTATTTTATTTGGTGTTAATACAACCCTATCTATCATCTGTCTATCTATCTCTCATCAATCATCTATCAAACCAAATTTCAGTCACTGTTTCTTGGTATATCTTGTTTTACATTATTTTCCTTTCAAATATTCTGTATTTTTAGGTGGTAAATAGTACTCTTGAATTTTAAATATAACATTTATTCCACTTTATTTATTGTAATTATTGATTATGTGAGTTTAAATCTACTATTGATTGTTTCTTTTTGCCCTATCTGCATTATATATATATATATATATATATATATATATATATATATATATATACACACACACATATATATAAAATATATATATATTATTTTTTTCCATTTTTGCCTTTATTTAAATTGGTTGTAATTTCATTTTCATTGGTTATTTTTCTCCTTGACTAGTTTGGAAGCTATAGTTCCTTTTTCTTTTCCTCTAGTGTTCACATTGGAGGACTTTACAACATCCATCATTCATTTATCAAAATCTAATGTCATTTGATTATTGTTACCTTAACCCTTCTCATGGAAAATTCAAGAAACTTAGAAAATTTAATTATTTTTAACCTCTTGCTGACTTATATGCTTTTTTTGGAGCATTAATATATGTAAGTGTGTATGTAGGTATACATATTTACCCCAAAACACTGTTTCATACAGTAAATATTTATTTATGTAATATTATTTTACATATTTACCATTAATTTGCTGTTCTTTCTTGTTTGCTTTTTTAACCTTCTATCTGATACCATATTACCTTCAGCCTAAAGTACATGTTTCAGAATTTCCTTTAGTGTGTGTCTACTGATTGGAAATTCTCCCAGTTTTTATGGCTTTTATTTATCTTCATTCTTTAAAAGTATTTTGAGGACTACAGAATTATGGTTTGACAGTTACTTTCTTTCAAGCCATTTATGATGTCATTCCACTATCTACTACTGCTTTCCAATATTACAGTTAAGGAGCCAGCTGCCAATCTTTTACTCTTGATTTTTTCCTTTCTCTTATTTTTTTTCTCTCTATTTTTTTAATAGCTTTCCTGTGATATTTATAGGGATATATTCTTCTTTAATTAAAATCATTTCGATGTTGAATCTGTGAACTGATAAATTTCATTCATTTTAGAAACTCCTCAGGCATTATCTCTTCAAACTTCCCTGTGCTTCATTTCTTCTCTCCTCATCTTCAATTAAAGAGATGTTAAGTATTCACATTTTATTCTCTGTCTCTTATCCTCTCGTTTCTGATTTTAAACTTTTAATCTCTCTGTACTTCATTGTGAATAGTTTCTGATCTATTTCTAAGTTCACTATTTTTCTCTCAGCCGTGTTTAGCAGTGTTACACTTGTCCGTGGAATTCTGTTATTTTTTTTCAATCCATTATTTCTCTTCTTCTCATTGTATAAATTATATATTAATCTTTCCTCAAGTTTACTAAGTCTATTCTTTCTCATCTTCGTTTGACTAATGAACAAATTCAGTGAATTTTTTTATTTTGGTTATTGTATTTCTTGGTTCTTTAATTTCAATTTGGATTTTTAAAATAAACTTTACATTTAAGAATGGATTTAGATTTACAGAAAAATTGTGGAAATAACACAGAGAGAGACTATATATCTCACACCCAATTTCCCCTATTACTAACATCATACTTTAGTATGGTACATTAAAAAAAAACAATTAATGAATCAATATTGATGCCTTATTATCAACTAAATGCCACACCTCATTCAGAATTCCTTACTCTACCTAATCTCATTTTTCTGTTCCAGCATCCCATCTTCGGTACTACTTTATTTTGTTGCTCAGATTTTTCTAGCTTTGCACATTGGGAGCTCTGCCAGTTATCTTCTGTGTCCCACTGACATATTCCCATCATCATGGAGTTATTTTAAACACTTTACTATTTCCTGAAAGATTAGCTCCATGCTCAGAACTGATTGACACCCTCCAATAGGTGAATCTTTGGCCCAGGTAGTGAGTGTGTGTGTGTGTGTGTGTGTGTGTGTGAGTGTGTGTGTGTGTGTGTACGCAGTTTTTCCATTGGTGTTTCACTGTAGTATAGCAGGCATTGACAAACATTTTTTTTTTTTTTTTTTTGGTTATTAGACACTATTCTTCCAGTTTTTTTTTGTTTGTGTTTTGGGTGCAAGGGGAACAGGCTTTTCATGGAGATTATCTTATCTCTGCCTGTTGGCTGTTCTGTGTCAAAGGCTTCTGTAGTGCTCTGCCCAAGATATGTGGGGGGCAATGAGAAAACTCAGGAATGTCAGGACTTGAGGTACAACAAGGGGTACAGTGATAATTTGTGTCTGGTAATTTTAAAATCTGAAGGGCTGTATATGTTTTTGTTTGTTTTTGCTAGTTCCAAGTCATAGTGGCTTTTCTTCTCATATGCCTTTGTATTTTTCTTTGGACTTGTACTGTTAATCAAGTTTGGGGGGAAAAAAAAAGAGGTTTATTTAAATATTTTGAATACTAGGATGATGTTGCCTAAGTAGTTAGTTAAAAAGAAAACAGTTTCTGTCACAAGACAATGGAACTTACTTTGCCAAAATTTGATGGGTTTATTAAAGAAAAAAAAAATGTCAGGCCAAATTTATAAGCCGAAGACTACCACAGCTCTATAGAAATAGAAACAGAAAATGCTTCAAAAATGAAAGAATCTTAACTTTATGCAGAACACAACATATTCAGCAAATACATTTGAACATCTGAGTAAAAATAATCCTGAGGTTTCAAAAATTCTAATATTTCTCATATTCTAAATAGGTTGAGCAAAAATCTAGCTACAGTTTATAAATTGGTGCTAAAAATAAGTTGCCTAATTTTCACTTGATTAATCTTTTAAGAAAAAGTATTTTCCTAAATTGATTTTACAAGGTTAAGCAAGTGTCATATTTTTGTGTAGAATATGAATTTGAGCTTTATTTTCTTGATTTCATGTTTGAAAATGTCCTTGGAAGCTTAGAATAAATTTTTTTTTTTTTTCTTGTTGATGGTATTTGACAAAAGGTCTTCCAGGGGAATTTAGGATCTCAGAGGCTATTAGAAATTCCAATATGTGAATGGAATTGGTTTTTTGTGGTGGAGAAGAGAAGACATTGTGTTGAAGATGACAAAATCAAGAAATTCAGCATTTAATATTGGAAGACTCATCCATTTTAAACACTGAAGACAACAAGGGAAATGACAAAGTAGAGAAGGAATAGAAATCTGGAAACCAGAAGCCAAGTCTTCAATAAATGAGAATTTGTCCAAAAGTACAATGGTAATAGCAAGAGTAGCAATTAATATAGGCAAGTAATTCGAACATCAAAGAGAAAGACATTTTTCAGAAGACAGATGGAGAAAACATCTGGAATAAGCAGTAGGGAACAAGAAAAATACCCACAATTCCTCCTGAACCTGACATATTTTAGGATAGGAGAGAAAAATAAACCTGTCATTGAGAAGGTTGTCAGGGATAAAATAGGGTAACTTATTTCATTTGAGGTAAAAAGAGAGATTATAAGAACAAATTAAGTATGTAGGCATGTTGAGTTTACAGGATGCAAGTTCCAGAGACCAGAGTGAAAGTTTTGAGAAAGAAAGGTAAGAAAAATTGGGAATGGTACAAGATAGTAAGAGAAAGTGAATGTAAAGATAAGGGTTGTCAAGATAGCCTGAGATTCTTAGTTTAACTGAGAGCAAGGACATTAGGCTTAATTGGAAAGTGTTTTGATAGTCTTTGAAAGGAGAACAGAAATTTAGTGCATTATGGTCACAAAAGCTTAGCTCATCCAGGATGTGAGGGCTTGGCATTGGTGATATTGTCCTCTGTTATGTGCAGAACACTAGTATGGTGATATAGCAGCTAACTCCCATGCTTCTCTTGCCAATAGACTGCAATTTCACCTTAGTATGTAAACATTGGGCATTCAGAGATTTAATGAAAAGATGCATTCTACATTCTACATGTAAATGTGTCTGGTAAAATCCACCTTTATTCCACAACTTATATGTGTTTTGTTAAGAGAATGTGTGTGTTGAGGACAGGAAGATAGTGAGATGGTTTTCAAAAGAGTGTTTTAGGCCATTTTTATAAAAGTATGGTTTCTGAATGTTGCTCAATTAGAAGAAATGTCAGTGACCCTGGAGGATCAAGAATTACCTCCTACATGACCTTCATTGGAACAGAAAATATATATTTTTCTCACCTTTCCAATTTAGGGCTCAACAAGAGTGGTTAGATGGAAAGTTTCAGACATTGACTTGAATGAGATTAGACTTCTGAGTATAAATAATTTGGGCTTTACATGTGAAATCATTGTTTGTTTTCTATGATGAGTTGTTTGGACATTTATGCTATGTGCCAATCATCATTAACAATGGGCTCCCATCACATAGTAATTTTAGCTACCGGAATTGGTAGCTGTTTTCTGGTTCAACTAACTTTATTTTTTTACCTAATGATAAGAAGGAAAGAGCTTCGGTTTTGAGTTTGATAAAGATTTGACTTCTTATTCCATGTGCCTTTGAACAAGCTGTTTAGCATCATGGTGCCACAGTTCATTCACCTCTAAAAAGAAAGTAGTTATTCTTTTCTCAAACTTTGTTTAGAAAGATGTTGGATAAAACTATAACGCACCCAGAAAAAATTCTGGCTTGTATTAAAGATGCACTCAATGTTAGTCTTTTTAACATGAATATGTCTGTGCCAATTCCATAGTTTTAATATTGCAAGACATAAACCTGTATTATAACATGTTTAATAAAGCAACAGATAATTTTATGGTCCCATTTCAAGTGATTATGCCTTTCCCATATACAAACATTTCAATTTTTACCATTATAATGATACTGTAATACTGATACTCTAACTTTAGAATATATATAGCAGAAGTGAAGTAATGTTTGTTGCTTTTCTCAGATCAGAAAAATCAAGAAAGTTGTTTTTATAATTAGTTTAGTTAGAAACCTAAAGCATTGATAAAAATTAGTAAGTAATATTATTTATTGTCATTGCTGCTGTGAAAATTAAATACTATCGATTCTTATATTTTAATGTAGCATTTTGCAGCAGTGGTTACTAATGAAAAATCATTCAGCTCAGGTATCTTTGTTACTTGTATGGTAATTAAGGTCACAATAACCAAAACTCATATTTAATGTGCATAACAAGCAGAAACAGAGTGATATATTTAAAAGGTCTTGTTATTCATTACTATACATATTATGGCTTGGAAATGTCAAAGGTAAAAAATGTTATTGAATTACGATAGTTAACTATGTCAATGTCAGGTAGCAGAGATTTTAATTTTACACATGAACTCAGTGTTTTGAATAATTTTATAGGCAAACATTTGATTCCATGTTGTCTGTTTGTTCTAAACAGAAGGTATCAGTCTTATGTTTTCCATCATGTATTCGTTTAATCAACAAATATTTAATGTACATCCTCAACTAAGCACCGTTTTAGATATCAGGACTGAAACACTGATCCTACACGTAGGACCCAGTCAAAGCCTATAGCTAATCCTGTCCTGTGTGTGGTTAATAGGAAGCTAAACAAATAAACAAAAAATACAAAATAATATGATAATTGGAAATACATACAAAATCAAATGAAGGACAAGGTAAGGAATATGTAAAATTTCCCAGGAAATTCCAGAAAAGCTTCACAGAGGAAGTAATAATCAAAAGGAGACTTCGTTGTTAAGGTTGCCAATTAGAGAAAATAGGGGAGGACAGAGAGGCCAAATTGTACGTGGCTTACAGAAGCATGAGAGAATATGGTATGTTCTGATTTTGTTATGTCTTGAGTACAGAATTCATAGGGAAAATAATATGTTTAAGCAGGAGAGAGATGGTAAATACTTGCAAATCATGCTGAAGTCTTTAGATGTCATTTCACTATCTATGTCTATTTATATCTATTGATGATGGTTAATTTTATGTGTCCACTTGCCTAGGCTATAATGCCTGTTACTTGGTCAAACGCCAGTCTAAATGTTGCCCTGAAAGCATTTTTTTAGATGTGACTAACATTTACATCAGTAGACTTTTAGTAAAGCAGATTGCCCTCTATGTGGATGACACTCATAAAGTTGGTCAAAAACTTTAAGAGAAAAGCCTGAGGTCTCCTGAGGAGGAAAGAATTATGCTACCCAAAAGGTTTGGGACTCAAGATTTCAACAACGCCTGCTGGGATTTCTCCACTGCCTACCGGCCCTGGAGGTTTCATACTTGCCCGTCCCCACAACAGCATGTGCCAATTCCTTAAAAATTCCTCTAGATGTAGAGACAGAGATAGATATATTTTACTTTCTCTGGAAAACCCTAATATTCTTTCTATTTATCATCGATCTATCTATCATTGAGAGGAGAATGAGATGAGAGGAGAGAGAGAGAGAGAGAGAGAGAGAGAGAGAGAGAGAGAGAGAGAGACTAAGGGAGAGACTAAGGGAGAGACTAAGGGAGAGAAACACCAGAGAAGGAGGTGTCACAAGTAAGAGCCTCTGATCATTCTACAGTCCTCCTAAGGCAGATGGGGACAGATACTCTGATTATTTCTAATCTGATCTTCTTATGATGCTGAATTTTGGGTTCTATAACTGACTTACAATCCTTTATCTGACCCCTCAAACTCCGTGGTTGAAATCGGTCCCTCTGGCATGTGGTTTTGACTCTCGGTGGGTTCACCTTGGAATTGGATTTTCTGGTTTTGCTAGAGGATGGCTCTGAGTTGCTGTATGTGCTCAGCATCTCAGGGAGCCGAAGGCGACCGGGAAACACCCCGAGCGCAGCCTCACGCAAACGCTGTGCGGGAAGACCTGGCAAGAAAAATCCCTCAGACATTTATAGAATTAACAGGATGGAAGATTCAGAAATAATTTTTTATCAGGTGGTCTGATGCAGTTCTCTGAAGCTGTCTTTACGGGGAGAAAGCACTGCCATTAATTCTGTGCAAACCATGTGGAATCATAGAAGGAAGAGAAAGAGGACTCAGGGTGCTAAAGAGATTGTAGAGGGAGTGATTATTCCTTGATGCTAACATATGCTCAGGTGAAATAATTGGGTAATAAGTTTAATTCATAATGGGTAGTCTTGTCCTAAATGTATTTGTGGCTACAAAACACTAGAATACCCAACTGAAAAGTAAACAATTCATCCAACTTTCCTAAAGATAAATCGGTTTGTCTTACTTGGTGTTGTAATAGTAATTATTATTATTATTATAATTATAATAATAATTATTATTATTTTTATTTTCTTATTTAGATCCAACTGGTTGGCTTAGATTTAGATTTGTTTCCACAAGAGATTCAATATCAGCCTTAGAGAGAACTTCTATTAAGCAAGCTGAGTAACATTCTGAATTTTTAAAATAAATAATATGAGGACATCTGCAAACCTGAAACCAAATGCTTTCAAATTTTTCAAGATTAATTTAAAAATATGACAGAAAATATGTTACAGAATTTTGAATTTATGCTCTGAGACCTAAAGAAAATATCACAAGAGTTAAGTAACATTGCCATTCCTTACTAATGTCTTTATGCAATAAAATTCCAATGTTTCTCTGGTCACTACTCCACATCAAAATGAGGGATCTACCTTTAGATAATTTTGGCATCATGATTCTATCTTTATCTTTGGAGTGAGGGAACATTTGCTAAAGGCCCAGTAGACTTCGTGTATAAATCTCTTTCTCTGCTAAGTAAGAGATCAAGCTGTTTTACTTACAACCTCGAATCATGTTTTATAACAGGGTCCTTAACTCATGTCCTAGGGAAACTTATTGGAAGATATGAGGTAATAAAATGTCTCGCCATCAAAAAGGAAGGGTTAATAAATTATGTAGAAAATATAACCTCTACTTCCCTACTTACTTCCAATTCTTAGTTTATTTTCCTGAAAAGGAGAAGCAGTCAGTCTTTTTTGTTTTTGTTTTTTTCCCATCTCTTTAGCAAACCCTGTAGCATATAATTGAATGTTATTTAGGGTGAGATAAAGTAAAATAGACAGGAGCATGTGCATGAGTGCATGTGTATATGTGCATGTATCTATATTTAGAAGAAGACTATGCCATGGAAATTATTTTTGGGAGGAAAAATATATTTGGGACGGTGGATGGAGATGGGTAAAAAGCCAACATGTAGTGTGGGGCATATAGAGAGGGAGGATGCATTGCAAAGTACACTATTTCTAACAAAACTCAGATTCCCAAAAGTGGTAATTCACATTTCATAATATAACACCCAATTTTATAGTCCTTTAAGCAGCAATTTTAAATACATTTAGTTTATTTACTAATTAAATAATCCTCTGACACATAGTAAATAGGAAACATTTATTTAAACCTCATTATGACCAGGTCACTCAAATCTGGATGCTTTCTAACTGTGGAAGGAAGCTTGATCTCACTCTTTCAATGAATAAGAACCCATCAAAGATAATTGAGAGCTAAGTTATTCACATGATTTAGTTCTTTACTTCTGGAAGTGTGTTTTTTCCAACCTCATTTTTGAAAGATATGTTTGTTTGCTATACAGAATTTTACATTGACAGAAAGAGCTTGCTTTGTCTCTCTCCACGTAAGACTACAAGAAGACAGTCATCTGCCAATCAGGAAGTGGATTCTCACCAGACATCTTGGTGAATCTTCCAACACCTTGATTTTGAACTTCCCAGCCTCCAGAACTGTGAGAAATAAATATTTATTGTTTAAGCCATCGAGTCATGGTGCATTTTTTAAAGCACCCTGAGCTGACTAAGTCATAATATTGGAGGTATTTCCAAAGACAAAGCTGGAAAAAGTTGAATACAGTGATAATTTATGGAGATAAATTAAGGAGTAAAAGCTTTCTGAAGTGAAAATCAGATTCTAGAGATTAAATATCCTCACTGCTTCCAGGTATAATTAATAGGAAGGGAATCCATCTTTAGACAAATACTGGTGACATTTTTGAGTTTCAAATGCAAAGTAAAATGTTACACACTTAGAGTTTCCTCAATTTGCCACTCCACTTCACTTAATACCAGGTGACACTGAAGCAGAATAAACAGAGTTTTAATGATTGAAGTTTGATCCATGTCATATATTGTCAAGCAAATAGTTTCGCATTACTGGAAAAGTGCTAGAAATATTCTCAGATATAGGAAAATTCTGAAAATGCACAACTCATAACTTCATGAAAAGTTTAGTTGAAGTGCTATAGCTGAACTGAATTAAAATTAAAATATCAAAAAAGGGGGAGGTCTAATATAAAAGTCATGCCCAATATTGGACCAAATTAGATATACATAATTAGATCAATTTTATGTTAAAAATTGATACCAATATTGTAAATATACTAAAATAATTCTTAAAAAAAGAACATATTATTTAAAACAAATTTATTAATTATAGTCAAGTTTCATAATCTAAATTAATTTGCCAAATATAATTGACCTAAATTATTTCTTATATAAATCTTACACTCAGAAATATGTTTTTGAATCTGAAAAGCATAGATTTAAGCTCAACTGCATTTTTTAAATTTGAAAGTAACCAATAATCAAATTTAACCATTATTACTTCAAGTTCTTATAGATATAAAAGGAAAAAGACACATAGACCACATAAGAAAGTAATTGCTGATACAAATCTGTTAGTCATAAAAGAAGAAATGGAGAGAACCATAATACTAGCAAGCTTAGTATTTTGTACGCTTTAGCAGGTTGAGACAAATTAAAAATAAAACAAGAAAAATGTGAAACATATCAATTATATGTATAATAAAATTATCCATATCTATGTGTATATATGTATATACATATACGTTTGTATGTATGTATTTATATATAAAGCATTATAGTCTGTAAACAAATAATATAATATTTTCATTGACCAAGGAATTTTTATAATATTGGTCATTTTTACATTTTACAATAGTTACACCTAGAGAGTGGTACTGGGAAAAGAGGAGGGAACATGTAATTCCTATCTTACATACTTTTATGATATTGGTTTTTATAAATGATTGTGTTATTTTTGTAATAGCATTTTACAAAGTATTCTTAAATATATAATCATACTTAGGTCAAAATAGAACGCATTGTAATTCATTCCAAAATTTTAAAATATTACAGACATGAAACTTTTGACACATTGCCAAAAGAGTAGAGCATAGTAAGAGTTTAGAAAGTATATTCCACCTCCTTAATACTAAAAGAAAAAAAAGAAAAAGTGTATCTTAAACATCTCCAAATAAATATTTGTATGTCAACAAATAAATCACAATAGAATTTATAGATCAAAAATAAAATCAAAATTAAAATACAATACATTAAAATTATAGACTATAGCCAAACTAGACTGAAGATATTTTCTTAGACTTACATAGTCCTCTTAAGAGAAAATGATTTTAACTCAAGAAGTAATGATCCGGGCGGCCATATGACTCAGTTGGTTAGAGCATGAGCTCTGAACAACAGGGTTGCCAGTTTGATTCCCACATGAGTCAGTGAGTTGCACCCTCCACAAATAGATTGAAAATAACAAGCTGCTGCTGAGCTTCCGGAGGGGCAGCTGGATGGCTCAGTTGGTTAGAGTGCAAGCTCTCAACAACAGGTTGCCAGTTCAGTTCAACCAGGGCTGTGCCAGTTCAATTCAACCAGGGCCCTGCAACTAAAGATTGAAAATGGCAACTGGACTTGGAGCTGAGCTGCACCCTCCACAACTAGATTGAAATACAGCGACTTGGAGCTGATAGGCCCTGGAGAAACACACTGTTCCCCAATTTTCCCCAATAAAAAATTAAAAAAAAAAAAAAAAAGCAGAAGAAGTAATGATCCCAGGAAAACAAATTTATAAAGAGCAGAAAAAAAATAATTAGCAAATGTAAGAGCATAAATTAAACTAGAAAATAGAGACAAACAGAACACATGAGTTGTATTAGTTTTCTAGGGCTACTATAACTAACACAAACAGGATGGCTTAAACACTAGAAATTTATTTTCTCACAGATCGGGAGGCTAGAAGTCCAAAATTACGGTGTTAGCCTACTTGGTTAATTTTGAAGCCTGTGACAAAGAATCTCTTCCATGTACCCCTCCTGGCTTCTGGCAAGTTGTTGGCAATCCTTGGTATTTCTTGGCTTGTAGATGCATTGCTTCACTCTCCATCTTCATCTCCACATGGAGTTCTTCTGTGTCTCAGGTTGCCTTCTTTCTGTGCATGTTTGTCTCTGTGTCCAAATTTCACCTTCTCATAAAAACACCAGTCATTTGGGATTAGGGCCTCTCAAATGACTTCATTTTAACTTCATTTCCTTTTAAATCTAGTCCTTGTAAAGACTCAGTTTCCAAATAATGTCACATTTCTGAGTTACTGGGGATTAGGATTTCAACATATTTTTTTTGGAGGGGACACAGTTCAACCATATTATGAAAAAATACTAGATCTATTTATTTGGGGAATAAAGTAATAGGGATGTATAGTTTAATAAATGAAAACAAATTTAAATATAAAAAGAATGAAGTATAGATGCAGTGGTTATTAATATATGAGATAATATGACATGCCATTTAATGAAATATACATATTTAAATTAAATTTTAGAAAATATAAGTAAATAATTAAGACATATAGAAACATAAGCTCAAGTACATTTATTGAAACAAATATACTCAAGATAAAGCATAAAACCTAGCAGAGTCATAGCTATTGCATAATAATATAAAAGACATCATCCCTTACCCCTAACAAAAGACAATGGATCCAGACAGTGATATAGCGAGTTATCTCCCATTATTTATCTTAATTATTTTATATCTCCACAAAATTTACATTTGCAGTAGATTCCCATTAGTGCTGTCTCTTAATGTATTCAGTAATTCACAACTAGTGTGACACCTATGTAGTTTTAAATGTCGTGTAACGGACTTCTGATACAACTCCTCTCCCCCCACACACACACACTAAGTATTTCTATTTTTAAAGATAAGGAGGTGATTTACATTTTATATACTCTGTTGCCAATTTAAAAAGATGGAAAATTTCTCAATTCTTTTAAGAATTGTTTCACAGCATTAACAGTGAAAACAAAAAGAACTAATAATGAGAGTAAGAACAACACAAGAGTAGAGAGCAATTTCATAAAGACAGCTGCAGAAATCTTAAATAAAATGTTACACAATTTCTGCTTTATATCGAAAAATAAAAATTATGCAATAAAGTAATTGCTTCTATATCAAGTGTTCTTAAGATATAAAATAAGCAAAACAATACTTTTTCATCTAGTTAGATGTTTAAAGGGCCTTTACAAAATTCAATGTCTGTTCTCAGTAAATAAGGTTATTAAGATGATAAATCATATTTACCTAGAGTAATAGCAATCATAATATTAAATAAGACATACTAGAGACATTTATATTAATGTCAGGATCAAGATAAGCCCATCACTAGTTAAACAAAAAGTTACCTCTATTAGTATATTATGTAATCATCTACCTAGAAAATCTACAAGATCAACTGAAAAACTCAGATGGAGTCTCAGAGAGTTAACTAAGTTAGCTGATACAAAACAAACACACAGATTTTTCTACATTTCAACAATGACCAGTTAGAATTAAAATTAAAGAATTTAAATAAATTTAATTCAATGTATTTAATTTAAAAATTAGAATAAACTATAAAAGAAGAATTAGCTTACTAACACTTTTTATTCAATGATGGATTTTTTTTCTTAAACAGCATTTTGATTACTCTCTATTTATAAATAATTCCAGGAGTTTGGGATTAAATGAAACATGCTTCTATAGTGGACTCATGGGAAAATTTTGAGTAATAAAACTTATGTTCAAATTTAAATTTCTAGAGTAATTATAAGAATTACTTGTAAAATTTTAAACTACTAAAAGCAAATATAGTGCCTGAGTGGTTTGGTCAAAAAGCAAATACATTTCACATTAAATTCCAGTAGACTCATAATGGTATAAAGAAATGTGGCAAAATCTTGGCTTAAGGAAAGATTGATTTGTAGTAACTAATGGCAGTCCCAGAAATAGCAAAAGGATACCAAATGTTTGTATATGTGGGTATGAAACAGGAATTATCTAAAGACTGCTTTGCTTTGAGTCAGTTTATTGTCAGAGGTAACACTTTGTGGGAACACCAGCTTTCTACAGTGAAGGCACTTACTAGTCCAGAAAGATGATGTGAACTTACAAGTACCCCTGTGTCTTCAGAGCAGTTTTTATAAAAGCGAGAGAAAAACACATATTTGAACTTTTATTACGAGAACTCTAAAGAGGAAATTTTCTCTCTCTCTCTCTCTCTCTCTCTCTCTCTCTCTCTCTCTCTCTCTTTTTTTCTTTTTCTTTTTTCTTACTTCGTAGTACTTAGTTCTGGTTCCAGTTAAGGGAATGCCTTAAACTTCTGACTAGAAAAATTTGAGAGGACCACTTTTTTCTGAAGTATACCCTGGTTGGCTGAGAAATCACAGATATACTGCTGCTCAGCAGGTACTAAGAGAACTTAAAACTGTTTACTGGGTAAAACTTTGTAATGAAAAATGCCAATTGTATCATATTCAGGAACATATTTTAATGAATTGAAAAAATTGTGTATATTTATTCTTCCACTTATTTTTTTCCCCTAAAATTTCACTCTTCTGACCTAAAAAGTAACTCCTTCAAAATAGTTTAAAAATTCTCAGGAGAAAATGTAAAATATCTCTTAAATATGGAATTTTTAAAAAATAAATATTTTTGAGGCTAATAATTATTCATGAAAAGTCTCTTAGTGGGTAGTCAGCAAGCAAGGACTTAGTCCAGTTATGTATTCAGAGGAGGGGGGCTGGGAGATAGGCAGTGGGAGTGAAAGATTGAGGCTGAGGGAAAAGCATTAGAATGAGATGGGTAGAAAATAACATTTTGGAGAAGGAAATTATAAAAGTAGGTTGCCATGACTATTTTTTCCTTTTTAATTCTAGCATGGAAAAACTTTTCAAGGAAATAATAAGATAAATTATAAAAACATGAATTTTTTTTCAGTGGCATTCATTTACTGGGCACTTAATTTGCTTTTAGCTCTTAACTTGATAATATAGAATTACCCATTGAAAATATTCTAAATTATTTTAACACTTCATTATTAGATGAAAAGAAGATACCAACAGATGATCTAATACTATATTTCAGTGTCACAGGCTATATTTTACTTCTTTACCTTTTAACATTTCCTATGATTGTCTTGAAAGTTCACAGACATTCATAATTCAAGAAGGAGAGACTAAGGTATAAAATATAACCAGAATATTGAGTCATAGGCTCATAAAATTTATTTCATTATAAAGGATGCATTTCCATAGATAATAATCCCCACCCACTTTTTGTAAAACGATCACTGAATTTGACTATAAAGGTTATAAGATTTTTCTAATTTTAATCTTTAGAAATCTATTGTTTTTCAGCTTTAAAACAAAATGTGTTGCTGCAAAAGTAATACAGGATAGTACAAAGTCATAAAATAAAAGTGTGATTTCAGTATGACCATAAAATTTATTGAAGGGATTGTTTTAAACAGAAGGATCAGCTGGAAAACTTAAAATGTAAAGAAACTTCATTCAGGCAGTTTATTACTTACCTGGGAGGTGTGAATGTAAATGGATTTAAGAGTCCCAGGGTTGCTCTGTGGTGCCTCAAAATTCAGTGTGAGACTAGAAGGAAGACAAGGCAAGAACATGAGGTTTCTAAACTGAGAGGTTTTTGTTTTTTGTTTTTTAATTAAGATATAATTGATATATAACATAATAATAGTTTCAGGTGCAAAACATAATGATGTGATATTTGTATATATTGTGAAATGATTACCACATAAATTTAGTTAATATCTGACATCATACATAGTTATAAAATATTTGTGTGCGTGTGATGAGAACTTCTAAGATCTACTCTCTTAGTAACCCTTTGATATGCAATACAGTTTTATGAACCATAGTCACCATGCTGTACATTAAATCACCATGGCTATTTTAAACTGAGTTTTATGGGTCCATTTAACCAGTGGGGAATATTCCAGGTTTTTAAATATTTTGATTGTATACCATAGGGAGTTGCATAACTTAGGTGAAATTCTTCGGGAACCATACTTCATAAATCCACAGATTATAGTTTTTTTGTTTTGTTTTTTTTTTTCATAGGAATTGTAAACTAGGGCCATCCTGCTAAAAATATTTTGTAAATAAGGAATCGCCTCTGATCATATATTGTTAGTCTATTTAGGAAGTCAGTTACTGATATGCTTACAAGGCAATCAGATTGGATCAAATCTCTTATTCTCTGAGAGCACCACCAGTTATAAGGAGGCAAGTGAACCATAGAACAATTGTTTTGTTTCTCCCAACCTCTTATCTAGTCTAGCACGAACTAAAATAGGCTGAAAGTTTTTGTAAAAATGTTCTGTTGTGACTTCCGGAAAAATGGCGGCGTGAGGTGAGCCTCTGTAAAGCTCCCCTGGAATTTACAAAGAATCGAACAACAAAAACTCCACAAAGGACTCACTGCACAGCAGACAGGCAAGACGAAGAGGCCCACTACCGACTGAAATCACCTACAGGTGGGAGATTCGCGCGAGTGGAGGGAGGAGGAAAGGGAGACGTGCGCGAAGACAGAGCCGCGCAGGCGCAGGACGCAGACCCAGCTCAGTGCGCCGAGCTCGCTGCTTCCCGGAACTACCGCAGCTGCGGGAGAGGGAAGAACTCGGACTGCTAGGGCTCCGCCAGGGCTCCACAGGGCTGAGGGGGCAGCATATAACACGGCTGAACCCAACGCTCACGGCAGAGACCTCGGAGAAAAGACTGAGGGAAAAGGCTGAAAACGGTGGTTTAAGCCCGCACTGCCAAGCAGAGAACGGAGCCTTAGGCACTGAGACTAGCCACCCTCCCTCCCTCCCAGAGCTCGCCCCGCCCCCACCTGCCCGGTGCTAGAAGTGAAACAGTAGCAGTGTCAGATCAAAACAACAGAAAATTTGCTGTTTTGAGAACTGTGGACCGCAAACACAAATTCACAGCCCAACTAGTTCCAGCAAAGGGGAGAGAGCTGTGGAAGCAGGACCGGCTGTGGTGGTGGTCGCCGCCATTGCTCTGGGCCACCTCTCACAACTCACCCCGCCCCTGACCCCACCTATCTGGGCGGATCCCTGCAGGAGTAAACAGAACTGCTGAAATATACGGGCTCTGAATCAGGAGCTGGAAGAGCTTTGGAACATCAAAAGCTCTCCGCATACCCACCGGGACACTGCGCCCTGTGACCTAGACGAACTATTAACAGAGGAGAAGCCCGTCTCCCAGGGAATCCCCCCATTGTGTGAGAAGTTGGAATAGTGCAGAAAAAACATAGCACTACTGTGTGGGAGAAGAAAAATAAGTTGCAGTTGGAGAAATAATAAAACATTCTACCAACAAGTACTGGCAAACAAAAGAAAGACCGCTTTCTATCAACCTGTTGCAGAAGTCACTCCTGTAGATGTCTAGGAAGAGAAATAGTAAACCAGTAATCGCCATGAATAACCAAGGCAACAAGATAGCTCAGAAAGAAAGTGAAAAATCTCCAGAGAAGGCACTTAAAGATACAGAAATATGTGACTTAAATGACAGAGAATTCAAGATTGCAGTTCTGAAAAAACTCAACGAGATACAAGAAAACACAGATAGACAGTTAAATGAACTCAGAAACTCAATCAAAGAACAGCATGAGCATTTTACGAAAGAGATTGAAATCTTAAAAAATAGAATTTCTGGAGATTAAGAACTCAATAGAAGAAATTAAGAATGAAATAACCAGCTTAGGTAGTAGAGTTCACCAGATGGAGGAAAGAATCAGTGACATCGAAGATAGAAACCTGGAAATGACACAAATAGAAGAAGAAAGAGACTTGAGACTTAAAAGAAATGAAAGAACTCTACAAGAACTTTCTGACTCCATCAGAAAGAGCAATATAAGAATAATGGGCATACCAGAAGGAGAAGAAAGAGAGAAGGGAACAGAGAATATACTCAAACAAATTGTCGATGAGAACTTCCCAAATATGTGGACAGAACTGGACCCTCGAATCCAAGAAGCAAATAGAACACCTAGTTACCTCAATCCCAACAGGCCTTCTCCAAGGCACATTGTATTGAAGCTGTCTAAAATCAACGACAAAGAAAGAATCCTCAAGGCAGCCAGGGAAAAGAAGATGGTAACTTACAAAGGAAAGCCCATTAGATTATCATCAGATTTTTCAGCAGAAACTCTACAAGCCAGGAGGAGTGGAACCAAATATTCAAACTATTGAAAGAGAGAAACCATGAGCCAAGAATAATATATCCAGCAAAGATATCCTTTAGATATGAAGGAGGAATAAAGACCTTTCCAGACATACAGAAGCTGAGGGAATTTTCTAATACACGACCTGCACTACAAGAAATACTAAAGGAGGCTATTCGACCACCATCAACAGGGACAATTTGTGGCAACCAAAACTCAAAAAGGGGAGAGTAAAGGCCTGAACGGAATATGGGAATGGAGAAAGTAAGCGTGCTGAAGAAAATGGAATACTCTAAATATCAAACTTTCTTTTACATAAACTTAAGGGTAACCACTCAAAATAAATCCAGAATTGAAATATATACTGAAATAAAAGAAGAAACAGAGGAAACATCATAGAATACCACCACACAGAAATAATAGACAACAACAAAAAGGCAAAGAAACAATGGAGACACAGCCTTACCAGAAAACTAAAGATAGAATGACAGGAAATCCTCACATATCAATAATCACCCTAAATGTAAATGGACTGAACTCACCAATAAAAAGGCACAGTGTAGCAGATTGTATCAAAAAACTAAACCCAACCATATGCTGTCTCCAAGAGACACATCTCAGCTACAAGGACAAGCATAGACTCAAAGTGAAACGGTGGAAATTGACACTCCAAGCAAATGGTACCCAGAGAAAATCAGGTGTAGCCATAATGATATCAGATGAAACAGACTTCAAGGTGAAAAAGATAACAAGAGACAAAGATGGACATTTCATAATGGTGAAGGGGACTGTACAACAAGAAGACATAACAGTCATCAATATTTATGCCCCCAATCAGGGAGCACCGAAATACACCAAGCAACTACTAACAGAACTAAAGGGAGAAATTGACCAAAACACAATTATACTAGGGGACTTAAATACATCATTGACAGCTATGGATAGATCATCCAAACAGAAAATAAATAACGAAATAGTAGCCCTAAATGACACATTAGATGAAATGGACATAATTGACATTTATAGAGCACTTCATCCTAAAACATCAGACTATACATTCTTTTCTAGTGTACATGGAACATTCTCAAGGATAGACCATATATTGGGACATAAAATCAGTCTCAACAAATTTAAGAAGATTGAAATCATACCATGCATATTCTCTGATCACAAGGCTTTGAAATTGGATATCAACTGTAAAAAAAAGCGGGAAAAACACAAATACATGGAGATTAAACAACATACTTTTAAAGAAGGACTGGGTCAAAGAAGAAATTAGAGGAGAGATCAAAAGATACATAGAAACAAATGACAATGAAAATACATCCTACCAAAATTTTTGGGATGCAGCGAAAGCAGTTTTAAGAGGAAATTTATCTCATTACAGGCCTATCTCAAGAAACAAGAAAACTCCCAAATAAATAACCTCATGTTACACCTTAAAGAACTAGAAAAAGAAGAACAAGTAAAACCCAAGGTCAGCAGAAGAAAGGAAATAACAAAAATTAGAGCAGAACTAAATGAAATAGAGAACAAAAAGACAATAGAAAAAATTAATGTGACAAAGAGCTGGTTCTTTGAAAAGATTAACAAAATTGACAAACCCTTGGCTAGACTTACTAAGATAAAAGAGAAGACACTGATTAACAAAATCAGAAACGTAAAAGGGAAGTTATCACGGACACCACAGAAATACAAAGGATCATCCAAGAATACTATGAAGGACTATATGCCACCAAATTCAACAACCTAGAAGAAATGGACAAGTTCTTAGAAACATATAGCCTTCAAGGCTGAACCATGAAGAACTGGAAAATCTAAACAGACCGATCACCAATGTGAAATTGAATCAGTCATCCAAAACCTTCCCAAAAGCAAAAGTCCGGGACCAGATGGCTTCACTAGTGAATTCTACCAAACCTTCAAAGAGGATCTAATACCAATTCTGCACAAACTCTTCCAAAAATTGAAGAAGAGACAGTACTCCCTAACTCATTTTATGAGGCCAACATTACCCTGATACCAAAACCTGGTAAGGACAGCACAAAAAAGAAAACTACAGACCAATATCTCTAATGAATACCGATGCAAAAATCCTAAATAAAATTCTAGCAAATCGAATACAACAATGCATTAAAAAGATTATTCATCACGACCAAGTGGGGTTCATCCCGGGGCACAAGGATGGTTCAACATAAATCCATCAATGTGATACATCACATAAACAAAATAAAGGACAAAAATCATATGATTATATCAATTGATGCAGAAAAAGCATTTGACAAGATACAACATCCATTTATGATTAAAACACTTAATAAAATGGGTATAGAAGGAAAATACCTTAACATAATAAAGGCCATATATGACAAGCCCTCTGCTAATCTCATAATTAATGGAGAAAAACTGAAGCCCTTTGCTCTACGTTCAGGAACACGACAGGGATGTCCCCTATCACCTCTGCTTTTCAACATAGTGTTGGAAGTCCTTGCCAGAGCAATCAGGCAAGAGAAAGAAATAAAAGGCATCAAATTGGGAATGAAGAAGTTAAATTATCACTCTTTGCAGATGACATGATGCTATATATAGAAAACCCTAAAGACTCCACCAAAAAGCTATTAGAAACAATCAACGAATACAGTAAAGTTGCTGGCTACAAAATCAACGCACAAAAGTCCATTGCCTTCCTATATACTAACAATGAAATCTCAGAAAAAGAAATACAAAAAACAATTCCTTTTGCAATTGCAGCAAAAGAATAAAATACCTAGGAATAAACTTAACCAAGGATGTGAAAGACCTATATGCTGAAAACTATAAGACATTTTTGAAAGAAATTGAAGAAGACACAAAGAAATGGAAAGACATTCCGTGCTCATGGATTGGAAGAATCAACATAGTTAAAATGGCCATATTACCCAAAGCAATATACAGATTCAATGCAATCCCCATCAAAATCCCAATGGCATATTTTAAAGAAATAGAAAAAAAATCATCAGATTTGTTTGGAACCACAAAAGACCCCGAATAGCCAAAGCAATCTTAAGGAAAAAGAACAATAATGGAGGTATCACACTTCCTGACTTTGGCTTGTACTACAGGGCTACAATAATCAAAACAGCATGGTATTGGCAGAAAAACAGACACATAGACCAATGGAATAGAATTGAGAACCCAGAAATAAAACCACATAAATATGGACAGATAATTTTTGACAAAGAAGCTAAAACATACAATGGAGCAAAGACAGCCTCTTCAATAAATGGTGCTGGGAGAATTGGATAGCCACGTGCAAAAGAATGAAACTGGACTGCTATTTGTCACCATGTACCAAAGTTAATTCAAAATGGATCAAAGACTTAAGCATAAGACCTGACACAATAAACTGCATAGAAGAAAACATAGGTACTAAACTTATGGACCTTGGGTTCAAAGAGCATTTTATGAACTTGACTCCAAAGGCAATGGAAGTAAAAGCTAAAATAAACGAATGGGACTATATGAAACTTAAAAGCTTCTGCACAGCAAAAGAAACCATTGACAAAATAAAGAGGCCACCAACTGAGTGGGAGAAGATTTTTGCAAACAGTGCCTCCGATAAGGGGCTAGTATCCAGAATATACAAGGAACTCATGCAACTCAACAACAAAAAAACAAACAACCCAATTGAAAAATGGGCAGAGGACTTGAAGAGACATTTCTCCAAAGAGGACATACAAATGGCAAATAGACATATGAAAAAATGCTCAACATCACTAATCATCAGAGAAATGCAAATCAAAACCACAATGAGATATCACCTCACCCCAGTCAGAATGGCTATCATCAACAAGACAAATAATAACAAATGTTGGAGAGGCTGTGGAGAAAAAGGAACCCTCATACACTGTTGGTGGGAATGCAGACTGGTGCAGCCGTTATGGAAGGCAGTGTGTGGGGTTCTCAAAGAATTACGAATAGAATTGCCATATGACCCAGCAATCCCTCTCCTGGGTATCTACCCAAAAAAATCTGAAAACATTTAGAGATAAAGACACGTGTGCTCCAATGTTCATTGCAGCTTTGTTTACGGTGGCCAAGACATGGAAACAACCAAAATGTCCTTCGATAGATGAATGGATAAAGAAGTTGTGGTATATATACACAATGGAATACTATTCGCAGTAAGAAAAGATGATATAGGAACATTTGTGACAACATGGATGGATCTTGAGAGAGTAATGCTGAGCGAAACAAGTCAGACAGAAAAAGCAGAGAACCATGTGATTTCACTGATATGTGGTATATAAACCAAAAACAACAAAAGAACAAAACAAATGAGAAACAGAAACTCATAGACACAGACAATAGTTTAGTGGTTGCCAGAGGGTAAGGGGGTGGGGGTGGGAGATGAGGGTAAGGGGGATCGAATATATGGTGATGGAAGGAGAACTGACTCTGGGTGGTGAACACAGAATGGGATTTATAGATGATGTAATACAGAATTGTGCACCTGAAATCTGTGTAATTTTACTAACAATTGTCACCCCAATAAATTTAATTAAAAAAAAAAAAAAGAAAAGAAAATGTTCTGTTGTTTTTGTTTCATAATAGAAAAACCTGGCCGTGTAAATTTACCATGTTTAAATAAGTTAGATAATTTTACATTCATTGCATAACTTGTTTATTTTGGGCTGCAGTCACTTGTTCAGAATACAGATAGAGAAAAATCAGTATACAAAAAGAGATGTGGTATCAATTGCTGAGTCAATAGATTTTAGCACACAAAAAATACCACCTATTATTTATATTTTATACAAAATTAAATAACTCTATACACTAACAATTCTTTAAAACAGAATTTTTTATTTTATTTTATAATACTGTTGGAAGAATCTTACCACGCACAAAGAAACTAGATTTGTGAAATATAATTAGAATCTGCCACTGACTTTCTTATGCTCTTAATCACTATTTGAGGTATGTTTTCTCCCCCAAACCTTCCTGTCTGGTCAATATGGATTTAAAACTGTGACTATTTTCTTACATCTACAAATTTATCAACTCTTTAAGTGTCTTCATTCTTACTAGTTAGTAAATATTGGAAGCCTATTCTATTTTCTACTTTGTACTTTTCAAGGAAGTCTTAGCAAAGTATTTTGGCCTCTTTAACCAGGTGAAAATTAACTTCTCTCTGTCTTAGATCTTTTTCTACTCAGACATTTGCCTCTCTGAGTTTCTATAATCAACATATTTTAAGTGACTTAAAAAAGTTGACAGTAGAAATGACTAAATGATTCTCTTCAAAATTCAACATTGTGGTAAAAGAAGCCTGTCAATGTGTCTCAGGTTTCCAGGAGCAATACAGACCTAGGACAACATTATCTGAAGCAAGTTAGGATTGAAAACATTTTTTTTTTCATCAAAAAAGAAGTTATGGATGGAAAGGACCTCCGGAATAATCTAATCAAAATCTCTAATCATGGAAAGAAGGAAATAGAGGTTTGGAAAATTTTCACATGTTGAACAATGTAATTCCATAATGCCCCATGCTGAATCTCCTGCTCTGTGTTGTCAAAACATTTAGTAAGCAGCTCACCATGGAAGAGACAGATACCCTAATTTTCTTCCTAGTTTATGTGGATGTGGACATTCTCAGGGGAAAGAGGGTATTTTTAATGATCTTTAATTAGCTGGCTCTGCAGATCCAAGTTAGTTCCATACTGTAACATTTCCCAGGCAGGATGCTGATATCAGAAAAATAAAGAATGTCTTCATAATATATAATAGTGAACGAAAGTAATAATGACAACTTGAAAAAAGTAAGTATCTGCATATACAGAAGCTATGGCATGAAATACATTAAACGGAATTTTTTTTTCCTACAATGCATTTTAAGCAATTACTTTTCATAGTGACATTTTGTCTTTTCTTCCTTATAAAAAGGCAATACAATTCTGAATGGCTACAGAAAGGTTTATGCCATAGTAGAATTGTTATTGAAGTTTATTTTTCATCAATGAAAGGTAATTCTGCATAATTTTATTGCACAGATATAAAAGTACATAAGAGGGATTCAGATATTGTATTCAAAGCAAACATCTGGGCCTATTTGAGTTCTGAAGTTAGGAGAGTTGTATGTGCCACATAACAGTGACTATACTAGAAATAACTCATAACAATTACATTTTTTTCTTCTACTTTTCAACTTAGTTTATAGAATAGAACACAAGAATTAATACTGTTATAAAGGTAACAGTATGAATGGTCCTCAAAACGTTAAGAATAGAATTATCATATGACTCAGCAATCCCTCTCCTGGGTATCTACCCAAAAAAATCAGAAAACATTTATCCGTAAAGATATATATGCTCCGATGTTCATTGCACCTTTATTTACGGTGCCAAGACATGGAAACAACGAAAGTGTCCTTTGATAGATGATTGCATAAAGAAATTGTGGTATATATACATAATGTAATAGTATTCAGCGGTAAGAAAAGATGAAATAGGACCATTTGTGACAACATGGATGGATCTTGAGATTATAATGCTAAGCGAAATAAGTCAGACTGAAAAAGTCAAGAACCACATCACTTCACTCATATGTAGCATATAAAACTGAAAACAACAAAACAAGACAAACAAACAAAGAAAACAAAAACACATAGACACAGACAACAGATAAGTGGTTACCAGAGGATAAGATGGCAGAGGGGAGATGTTAGAAGAGGGTAAAGGGGGTCAAATATATGGTGATAGAAGGAGAACTGACTCTGGATGGTGAACACACAATGCAATATATCGATGACATATTATAGAAATGTACACTTGAAACATACATAATTTTACTAAACAATGTCACCCTCAATAAATTTAATAAATAAATAAAAAAGAAGTAAGTATGATCTCAAGGTTGGAGGAACGTTTTCTGCTCTGTATCTGAGTGGTTTAAAAGTGTGGATTCCTTCTGAAGAGATGCAAATTAAAACCACAATGAGATATCACCTCACACCTGTCAGAATGGCCATCATCAGTAAATCTGTTGCGGAAAAGCACGAGTACCCAGAGACTCAAGTGGCACGCAGAGATCAGGGAGAACACAGCTTTATTACACCGGTAGGCTCAGTGGGATTGTTCCCAAAGACTGAGCACTTACTGGGGCCGGGCGCTTTGTTTTATAGGGCTAAGCCTCCGGGTTGGGGGGAGATTCGCGCCATTGCTATTGCAGCGCTAGGGCTTGGTTAAATCTGACTGGGGTGCCGAGAAGTCCGTGCTTAACAGCTGTGATCACTCAACACTGTTTTGATGGGAAAGCCTCTAACTGCTGTGCTCACAGGAAACTGCTCCGATAAGATATCGGAGGAGGAGGGGGATGGAAAGCTCCTAGCAGCTGCAGGAAAAAAACTGCCCCAACAAATCAAAGGAGTGCCAAGGATTTGGAAAAAAAGGAACCCTTGTGCACTGTTATTGGGATTGCAAATTGGTACAGCTGCTATTTGTGATTGCAAACAGTATGGAGGTTCCTCAAAAAATTAAAAATAGAACTACCCTATGACCAAGTAATTCCACTGCTGGGTATTTATACAAAGAAATCCAAAACACTAATTCGAAAAAAATATATCCACCCCTATGTTCACTGTAGCACTCTATTTACAATAGCCAATATATGGAAACAACTGAAATGTCCATCAATAGATGATTGGATAAAGAAATTGTGTTACATATATACAAAGCAAAATTATTGTGCCGTAAAAAAAGAATGAAATCTTATCATTTGCTACAACATGGATGGACCTAGAGGGTATTATGCTAAATGAAATAAGTCAGACTGAAAAAGACAAATACCATATGATCTCACTTATATGTGAAATGTAAAGAACAAAATAAACTAACAAACAAACCAGAAACAGATTCATAGATACAAAGAACAAACTGATGATTGTCAGATGGGAGGGGGTTGGAGGACTGAGTGAAAAGATGAAGGGATTTAGAAGTAGTTAGGAACTGGCAGTTATGAATGTTATGAAGATGTAAACTACAATATGGGGATAATAGTCAATAATATTGTAAAAAAAAAAAACTATGTATAATATCAGATGGGTATCTATAAAATAATATTGAATGTCAACTATAATTAAAAATAATAGTCATGGGGATGTATGGTACAGCATAGGGAATACAGTCAATAATATTGTAATAACTGAGTACAGTAATAGACTTACTGGTGTTATCACTTTGTGAGCTATATTAATGTCTAATCACTATACCTGAAATAAACAAAACAATGTTATATGTATTTTAAAAATATAAAAATAAATAGTGAATTAAAAGTGTTTTACTTAAAAAAAGTAAAATATCACAATCTACAAATCTAAAGAGTATTAAATATAACAATCAATTTAAATACATAGATCTTAGTCAGTATTTTATAATCTTCACAAATTTTATTGAAATGTTTGAAACATTGATAATTGATTTTGTTACAAATAACACATACTGCTTATGTAAAACTTCTGTAAGTTACTTTTGTAAAGAAAAGTCAAAAATTCTTCCTGTCAATTACTTTCAAATAAGAACTATCCCTCTTCAAACTGCTTTGAATATTCCACATATTTTGCTAATGCAAGGAATATTATTCTTTCAGTAAATACATTTCGAGATAGAAGTCAGATGTAGACATTATTTCCTAAGGCAACATATTTCCAGAACTTTGAAAGGATCCATGCATTCTCGATATATGGTAAGCTAGTTATTTGCACTAAAGATCCCAAGAATATTATAAAGTTCTTAATTTTCAGCCTCACAAATAAAATTAACTTGGTACTTTTTACCTACTAATCATTTTGTCTCCACAAAAGAGCAGTACAGTAAATAGAAGTTGATTGTTCTGTGCTCCTTGGTAGGAGAAATAAAAGATAAAATTAGAGAATCTGAAAATTTGCAGCACTATCATTCTATTAATTTGGTACTTTAAAAATATCAGATGTGATACCACACGATACCTTGGGTATTACTGAGACACGGATGGTAGCTTTGGTAACATAGTTTTTTTTTGTTTTGTTTTGTTTTTATGTCTTCAAAGTGATTATATATCTGGAAATCTTTTAAATTCACGTACAGTTGAGCTATTCCATCAATTCTTCTCAGATAGCTGGCAAATACGATTACTCACTGATCAAAGTTATTTCCCTCTCAGCAAATCTAAACTGTACGTCAACTATTAAATAGTTGATTTTATCACTTAATTTTCAGTTGAAGAAAGATGTGCATTCCTATGCATTAGTCATCCAGTTAAGAAAACATGTTTTATTACGTTTTTAAAGCTTTACTCTTTTAGATGTGCAACATGTGATTCAGTCATTTAAGATATATTGCCTTGTCAATGTGTTGGAAATAAAAAATATATATTTATAAATAATTTATCTAGATTTCAAAATGATTTTCCCACTAGATCTTTGAGAAAATATTCACTAAAACATTATTTTCCCTAATTATTTTCAAACAATACTTATTCCAAGCCCAATGGAGAACTTAAAAAATTATCCGTGTTATTAAAAATATTTAGAGAACTTTTATTTAGATACTTGAGGCCAAAGTACTATTTCAACCTGAAGTATCTAGATAGTAACCTTACTTATTTATTATTATCTGGCTATAATTGACCTACAGGATGGGAATAAATTATTTATTGCACAGTTGAATATGTGCATATTTTGCTATATAGCCTGTCTAAATTTAAAACGTAGCATAAATCCTTCTTTTTCACATACAGCAAGTGTACATAGAAAAATGTGTGTAGTTTCCCAAAGCAATAATTGAATTAATTATTTTATCTGTAACCACAGGGTAAGACATATAAAGTAATGGTTCATTATGCAATATATGTACATATATTATCAACATAAAGCCGATTAAAAAATAAAATTCCTGTTTTTTGTGATTTCTTTTTAAGAGATGATGTTCCATGGTATATGATCTTTCTTTAAACATGGTGTCAATGTATTTCTGTCACCATTTCTGAGCCACATCATCCCATGGTTGACATTATGAAATTACAAAACAATATAGTGCCACAAACTAGAGATGAATGGCTTTAAAAAAAATGTCGAAACATAAGATCAGATATTATTTTCCAAATTTAAGTCCAAGTTTAAGTCCAAAATTAAACTACAAAGTACTCCCTTATGATTCAGAATCTGTCTGTCCTAAACATCTGAAAGGTATATGATTCTGGACCATCTCATTCAATTAAATTCCATGAAAGTTACAAGTGAGCACCTCAGTATGTGCCTAATTCTATGAATTACATGGAGTCTTAGGCCTCAAACTTTCATAATTGAGGGGTATGTATGTGGGGGGGACAGAGAGAGAAAGAACGAGAGAGAGAGAGAGAGAGAGAGAGAGAGAGAGAGAGAGGACAAAATTGCATAACTAATTTATTAACTCATTTAATCTTCAAAATAACGTCATGAGAAAGGTAATATTTTAGGTAATATTTTTTTTATAATTTTACATATTATTTTAAGTAAATTGTCCATTCCTAAGAGGCTGGTTTGAGTAGCAGAACTGCAAGGGGAATCCAAGTTGTGCCAACTAGAGTCCATCTTGTAGCCACTGGGCAGTGTGGCTTCCCTGATATATATCAAGTGTGAAATGAGCCAGGGAAGCTCGTGTGGAACAACTTAGTTTTATTTGAATTGTCACACAAGAAATGAGCATTTTCTTCTCAAAAAGAATGCTAGCCTTCTCCTCCTCAGGGAACACACTTAGAAGGATCATTCCAGAGAGTATAAGGCAGAGTAAAGGTAACAATTCTAAAGGATAATCATAATCACTAGAATAAGGCATTCATTTCCAATAGAGTTTATTTACTTAAATGAAGTGCTTTCTTGCTGGCCACGTTTAAATCATGCAGGCACAAAGTAAACCCTGAACACATGTGCGTTATGGTCATTTTTCTTTTAGATACTGGCTGAAAATATTGAATGAGCCTATACCCTTGGTTAGAATTGCAGTCTTCACTTGAACAAGATATGACCCAGAGCCTTTAAGTATAAAGTGGTAAAAAGTAAAATATGTCTGTATAGTGAAGATATAGTTGCATGCAGCCACCCATTTGACACATAATCCCAGTTTAGTTTAATCACCAAACTAGGAGTAGGATTCATGTATCTAGCACCAAGATGCTTTAGGACTTTCTACAAATCCTTCAACCAGTTTTCCATCTGTAAAATGCAAATTATGTTGTATAACTACCTATTTCCTGTAGCGTCTGAAAAAGTTAAATGAGACTTAAGAATTAAGGTTATATGTATACATCTGATATGCTTTCTTACAACTGAATTTCAGAATATCTTTTGACAAAAAAAAAACAACAACAGTTTATTTGCAAAGAGTACAAGGGAGTCAGATTTTAGAAGGACTGGATCACTACATGCAAACATCAATATATAAAGGAGGAAAATACATTATTTACAAAGGATGCCAATTTCTTATATGTCTGTTCTAGGTGGAAGAACTACAATTTTTTTACATGTATATTGTATCTATAGAAGTTGTGATTTATCTTCAATTATACGCACTGAAAATTTGGGACAAAGTAGTATGGTTAAAGCAGTTAGGGCTTACAGGAAATGTTCAGTTTTGTTTGTTTGTTTTGTTTTGTTTTGGTGAGGGGGTCCAGTACCAAATATAGAGGCCCTGTTATTTTGGTGTTTATCATTTAATTGTTGTTGGATTTGGTTTGCCAGTACCTTGTTGAGGATTTTTGCATCTATGTTCAAAAGGGATATTGGTCCACAGTTTTCTCTCATTGTAGTGTCCTTGTATGGTTTTGTTATCAGGATAATGCTGGCCTCATAGAATGAATTAGAAAGTGTTCCCTCCTCTTTTGTTTTTTGAAAGAGTTTGAAAAACATCAGTGTTAAATATTTTCTAAACATTTGGTAGAATTCACCAGTGAAACTGTCTGGTAATGAATTTTTCTTTGTTGGGAGGTTTTCATTATTGACTCAGAGTTTTTAATTTTAAAACCTATGACTGTTTCAAATTTTGATAAAGTTAGTTCAGACAGTTTTTGGTTGAGTACTCAATGTATCTGTGAACGGACGGATGATAGGAGTTTGGAGAGCCTACTCTGCCATTTTGCTGATGTCTATTATTATTATCTCTACCGTTATTTCAGTGAGAAAAACCTCCCTGGGATTTCCTGTGCATTGACCCCTCTATTTCTCTCCTGTGCAGTAGTTACCTGTTATGTTTATTTCCCTCATTACCCAGATTAAGTTCCACATTGCATCATTTCAACCACTTTCACATAATATCCTAAATTTCCTTTATTCCATTTCTATATTGTACTTTTATCCCTACAGCTTTGGCAAATGCTCAACTATGGATGTATCCAGGTAAGGTAGTTGCTTTCTCCTTTCTTAACATGGGTCCTAACTCTGACTAGAATACCACCTACTGTATTTCCCTGAAAATAAGACCGGGTCTTATATTAATTTTTGCTCCAAAAGACGCATTAGGGCTTATGTTCAGGGGATGTCATCCTGAAAAATCATGCTGGGGCTTATTTTCTGATTAGGTCTTATTTTGGGGGAAACACGGTATCTCTTTGGCATTGCTGTTAATTCCTGGCCTCTATCGTCAGCTGGGTTGCCAATACTGCCCTGCTTTCTTTCTGCGTTTCTCTAGTCATTTTGCATTCTCATTTTCTCTTTTACATTTTTCTCAACACCTCCTCTTCTTCCACTTTACTCTCATAAGATTACTTCTTTTTACCTCACAAAGAAAATAGATATCATGAGACAGCAAGTCACTGACTTTTGGACACTAAATCCATAAGCCAAATTACAACTGTACCCGCTATGTATCCGTCCTGCTAATGAAATCAAAGAGGTTTCCATTTTCTCATCTAAAACTAAATCCTCTACGTCTGCTTCCCTTCTTATATCTTCTTAGTGACTCTGATTCTTGGTGTTAATTATTTACTTGGCTTGCTGAAGCCAGCTTTACTGGCTTGCAAGAACTGATGAAGAAATTTTAAGGAATTCTGAAAGCCAGCTGATGTTAATTTGGTAGGTAGACAATCGACCATGGTGGGCATATTTGCCTCTTGTAAATCACCAAATGCTGCAGATATGCACTTCTATTTCTTAACTTTCGGAGAGATGAATGTTAAACATTTATCAGCATACCACTCTTTATCTCTATGTCTCCATTAAATTTTATTCCAATTACCATTTATAAATGTTGATTTCTCCCAACTTAAAAAACTGAAAACAAAAATATTAACAAAATCTCATGTCTCTCTTAGCTATTACTGTATCACCCCTTCTGCTTGGTAGTCAAGAATCTAAAATAAAATGTACCCTCAATTTATAACCAATATACTGCACATGAAAGATGATAAATATTTTTGAATCAAAAATCTTGGGCCAGTGAGTTAGATATTTTCACTTGGTACTAATCAAAATGTAAATTTATTTGACAATAGGGATTACAAGCCTTAAAGATGCCCCCTGCTCTTTGATTTGCTAATGATATATTGAGAAATATATTCTAAGGAAATAATCCACATCTAACCAACATTCAGCTCACATTATTTTTTAATAGTGACATGTTGGAAACTGTAAATGCCCAACAATAGGATATTTCTAAATGAATAATGAAGCATTTATGCAATGTGTGAATATATAGTCAGTGATAATGTATTGATATGTACGTAGCAACTTTAAGTATAATTTCTAACAGAAAAAAAGAGACTGAAAGGAACTTTGTTACAATGTTAGAAAGAAGAAAGAACAAAAGCCCTAATGAGCTAAGAGAATATCAAATTTTACAGGTTGAAAATCACATAATTAATCTAATAACAGAGAAGGATATTATTACATTCAATTAATATAGATTGATTAAGTGGCTTGATGGGTTTCCATGGGGTGAAACTACTACAACTTGCAACGTACTAACAAGGGTACTAATCAAACTAAAATTTGCATTGAATTAATTTTTCTTTTTCCCTTAATGCTTCTGTCAGCTTGACTGAGGAACATCATATATTTCAAGATATCCTATAGCAAAGTGTATAATATTAATAATTTATGCTAAGAACTCTTCAAAATTTAAGGACAAAACATAATTAATTTGCCTGTTGAAGTATGATAAAGAAATAAGCTTCTGCTTAGTAATTCAATTTATTTTCTTAGCACTGGATTTGTAATTACTTTTAACTGTCTGCATTATTTATTTTCATTAACTAAAATTGAACAGTAAATATAATATTATCACTGTCCCTAGGAAAATCTCTAAATACACAAAAAAGATGTAAGAGTGAACATGAATGAAGCATTACAAGTACATGTGATATTGAATAATCAATCATAAAGCATTTGATAGTTTTACCCTTATCTCAGATAGTATTCTCATTCATTTCACAGGATGAGGATGAAAAAGGATGACATATTGAAAGACTAATTCAATGGTTAGCTCTCTTTTCTTTTACGTTTAAAATTGTATCATTAAAATTACCAAAAAAAAAAAAACAAAACAAAAACTTGTTTGGAATGTTATTCAACCTGCTATTTATATTTCTAACAGGTTAATGAGCTAGAGAGGTAACTACTAAATTTTCTTTCAAAAATAGAAATATAAAATAGATTATTCCAACTATTTCACATGCATTTATTAATTGGTAAATGAGTATCAATATTAGAAAACATCTTCTGCTTCTACCTCCAAGCGCCTCCATATATGTATATCTATATATTTATATCTATACAATACCCCCCCCACACACACACACACACATATATGTAGATAGATACACAAGGTCTAACAATTCAGTTAGTGAATTTGTTGCAACAATGTTGCTGACCTTTTTGATACCAGAGGGATTATTCATTATGAATTTGTACCAACTGGACAAACAGTTAACCAAGTTTACTATTTGGAAGTGCTGAAACAGCTGCATGAAAAAGTTAGACGACCTGAACTTTTCACCAACAATTCATGGCTCTTGCATCATGACAATGCACCAACTCACAAGGCTCTGTCTGTGAGAGAGTTTTTAGCCAGTAAACAAATAACTGTATTGGAACACCCTCCCTACTCACCTGATCTGGCCCCCAATGACTTCTTTCTTTGCCTGAAGATAAAGGGAATATTGAAAGGAAGACATTTTGATGACATTCAGGACATCAAGGGGAATACGACGACAGCTCTGATGGCCCTTCCAGAAAAAGAGTCCAAAATTGCTTTGAAGGGTGGACTAGGCACTGGTGTCAGTGCATAGCTTCTGAAGGGGGGTACTTCGAAGGTGACTGTAGTAATATTCAGCAATGATGTATGTAGCACATTTTCTAGGATGAGTTCGTGAACTTAATCATCTGTCCTCGTATATTTGGAGATTTATTTAAGGGAAACTAGCTTTAAAACTGATATCCTTTACACATTCTGGGTCTATTGCATATTTTAAGTGCTTTGAAACTTAGCATGCTCATTGAAGCAGAGGTCAGCCACTAACCATTGACTAGTCTTTCTTAGTAATAGAATGATGATCTTTTTTTAATATAGCAATGTATCCAGTTAAAAATCACCATTTCCCAGGTTTCTTTATAGCTAGGTGTAATGATGTGAGTAACTTACAGCAAATAACTTAAGCAGACGTTGTGTGGGACTTTAGAAAAACTAGAATGGTAGACACAGAAACAATAAAAAATCCAGTTCCCTGAGGAAGATGAGTTATTGCCGTACTGATCCTGTTTTATCTGGTTATTTTTTATGTGAAAAAGAAACTACCTTATTTAAGCTATTGTTTTAGGGATCTCTGTTATTTGTACTTGAATGTAATTTCTAATATATGTAGTCATGTTATATATTCTCTAGTTTTCCATTATGACTAGACCGGATATCTAAAGGATGTGCCATGTAGACATTCATACGTCATTAGTTAGCTTATAACAGTCTTTAAATAACACAGAACAGCGGGACAAAAATGTGAAAAAAGTCTTGCATTTAAATATGACAGTGAAACCACTTGTATAACTATACCTTTCTTCTAGTAGTAGCATCCTTGCCCCGCCTCTCCTACCAGATTTTGTCTCTGTTCCCATCTCATTTAAACACCTCCAAGTAGGAGGTATCGTCAAAAGTGACCCCATCTCTCTGGTCACTCTCTACTATTTATCCCCTAACCCAAATTGGAGCAATGATTGAAACCTTTCCTCCTGATTTGTCCAGGCAGTTAGCACAAAGCCACAACCAGAAGTCAGAGTCTTTTCTAAAGTTTATTTTAATTGGTACTAAGAGAAAAGGATCACTGCCTTTCTAGTATTGAAGACTGAAAAATGTGAACTAAGAGTTGGTAACAGCTTTGACTCCATATTTAAATAAAAACTGATGTGAGAGAATGAATAGGCATAGAGTAAATAGAGTAAATCACAAGTTGCCAGGACCAATTTTCCCGAAACCCTTATTTTTGTTTAGTTATATTAGTCAATAATTCTTGCATTAGACTAATTCTGTCTACACGTTGCCTGCTTGTAGATCAGAACTTTTGGTTGCAAAATTCTTGAAATTAAAATAAGACAAAATGTATACCTTGTTGTTGGATGAATATATATATATATATATATATATATATATATATATATATATATGACTGACTGTTATTTGAATGAAAAAAATATTACAATCATGTATTCTGTCAAGAAACGCATAATGTGCATAAAGTGATGTCCCAGGTTAAGAACATACCAGTACATTTTCTCAGGGAGGAAAAGAAATCTCAGGATTACTAGGATTTAAAATTTTAATCTTCAAACAATCCCTCTTTCAGGGTTCTTTCTGAAACTTAAAGATTTGGCTGAATAACATATTGATTACCCTTAAAACTTCGGTAAATAATCTCTGTTCTTCTAGACCTTCTGTGTTGCTAATAACTGGAAAAAGAATTCTCTCTTTGTGCATGCAATTCCTTAGAAACATTCATTGTTAGATCCCATTTACTAGAATTCTGTACAGCAAAAATAAGGTAGTAGAAATTATCTCCCTCCCATATTGCATATTTTCTTTCTCCTTTTATTTTTAACTAATATACTAGCTAAGATGTTTCCTTTTGTGATGAGATATTTTAAGTGCTGTTTTGGTACACATATCTATCCAACAGAAGTGAAAATTTTGAGGTTTTAAATTTTTTGAGTGGTGACGAAATGTTTATTCTCAACACTAAATAGTTTAATTTTTTGTTTATATACTTTCTTACTTATACCACACTTTATTAATAAAATGATACAAATGACATACAAACATGTATAAAATATAGTAAATTTAAATAGTATGAAAATGAATGAAAAATAAATTAGATGAAATAGTGCCCCAGAACCAGAGTGTGACTAGTTCCCTATATCCACACCACCAATTCAAATACATTTACAAGTAATAGTCCATATGTTTAGCCATATGTTCTCGAAAATACAACACAAAGAGGTAAACATAATTCATTCTTAAATATTTAGTGACTATATCCATGCTGTTCAATAGACTAGACAGAGGTTACTTAGGCACTTGAAATGTGGCTAGTCCAAATTAAAAATCCTAGGTGTAAAATACAGTTCAAATTTCAAAGATTTTAAATGAAAAACAATGTAAATATCTCACTAACAATTTTTATAGGGATTCCAAATTTAATGATACTATTTTTAATATATTGGTTTAAGTAAAATATATTATTAAAATTAATTTTACTTGTTTCTTTTCACTTTTCTTGGAGTAACTACTAAAATATTTAAAATTACATATGCATATTTGACTTGCAATTGTGGCTTTCATTATATTTCTTTGGGACAGCACTGGTCCCAAAGATTAGAGTAAAATGATTTTATTACTCTAAGAAAGCACCACTATTTGTAATACAGGCAGTCTTCATTTCGCATGGTTCTGATACACATGAACTTCAGTTTCCATAATTTTCGTTTAGTTAAATAACACTAACCCTCCAGCAACACGATCTAAATTTTAATGAGCATGGTATATTAACTGTGAGTTATTGCACTGCTAGCTATTCATTCCACAAATATCTATGTGCATCATGATTAGGGACCAATCATGGCGCTCCCTTCACAGTTTCCTGGTGACTGGTTACTGCACCTCTGTTATTCAGACAGCATGCACAACAGTAAAGCATGCAGTTCTGTTGTCTTCTTGTCTCTGAATGATAAGTCACATGACACTTAGCAAAAATGGGTAACTGAAAGAGAATAGGCGAAAAAACATGGAATTGCAGTAAATATAGAAACAATGATAATGATGGAAGGGAAATTTTAATTAAATATATAGAGAGTCATAAAAGAAGTAGGTGATCATGGAAATGTACTGCCATCATTTGAGACATCTAGAAGTCTAGAGATGCGGTTAGAGGAACTCAGTGAAGATCAACTTAATAGACATAAATGAGGAAGGTAGTTATGATAAAAAGATGCAGAGGAAGTGACACTGTCAAAACTTCACATTAGTGGAACTTTCTGAAATTATTTTACAACATTGGAAGCATAAAGATAATAAAATGCTGGAAGCTGATGGAAATTTGTAAAGTAATATGACAATTTGCCAAGGCATTAAAAAAAGATGCCTGCTCCATATCCTAAGTTAAAAGGCAAGATGTAAGCAAACACTGTTCAAACTGCTCTTGATAAGAATAGGTTTTTTTTTAAACAAAGAAATAAAATACTTCAATTCTCCATGTTTTAAATGTCATACTTAATAAATATCAGTTTTACTGTTTTTAAATTCCCTATACATTTATCCTAAGAGTAAAAACTAATAATAATATTTTGACAAACATTTTTTAAGGTTACAGACAATACAAAACAATAACAAAAATTTTTTGTTGATTATTAAGAGAGCTTTGCACAGTTCTAGCTTTAATAGTCATTTTCCTTGAGAGGCAACGGGAGGACTACCTGTATTGAGATCAGAAAGAAATAGATCCCAAGGTTTCTCATAGAAAGGTTATTGTTTAACTCAATTAAATAATCTTAAATCCTTACAGTAAAGTCAGTGACCAGACTTCAGATTGTTTTTTGTAACTCTCACCAATAGTGCAAAATGGCATCAGTAAAACCAAGGAGCCCTCCCATGGGACCCCACAATGATGTCCAGGCAGGAGGACGCTCACTTTTCATTTTTCTTCATCCACTGATAGACTTGAGAATGGACTATCCATTATTAAAGCACATTTTTATCAACAGGTTTCTTTCTAATCTTAAAAAGGGGAGCAACATAGAGTTTGGGATTATATTCTAAAAGAAATATCTCTGTTGGGGACATTCTATGTTAGTTAGGTGTAAAGGACCTTATTATGTTTTAACAATGAGCAGACTAATACAATTATTAAAATATAGTAGCTATTAAATCAGTTAGAGGGGCATTAATGGCTTTAAAAGGTACACATATTCTGAGAACTGAACTTTTACTTCAGTTTTTCTTTCTTGGTTTGAAATGCTTTGTCAGCTCAGAGGAAGTTGGAATTAAGACCATGGAGTAGATCTATGGGCACTGCTCCTATTTGTTTTTGTTTGTTTGTTTCTTTTGGATGTTGGTGAGTATCCTTTAATACTGATAAAAATAAGCACTGTCTGGAGTACTTATTGGTTTCAATTTACCACTTTTTTCCATAGAGAATTATTTTACCACATCATATATCATATCTGAAAGGTACCTGTTTTCCCTTTCCATTAATTCTTCCCTTTATCTTCCTTTATATTGTCTATGGCAAGTCCTCCATTTTTAATATTTTGACATAAATTCACTCAGAGAGTCCTCACAGGGACAATGTGAGATATGATAGGCATTTTTATTTCCCTTTGTCACATGAAGAAAATGAAACCACAGGGGATTGGGTGACTGTGAAGCCCACGAGAATGTACCTGGCTGATTGCCAAGTGCTGGGAGCATAATTTACTGAGGGTTCCAGGCTGTTGTCTCTGAGATTTATCACAGGAATACTAAGGAAGTATCATTCCTAGGTAACTTGGGACTCCTCAGAATAGCTGACTTTGATTTGAGGACTCCCCAGTAGCTGTGTTTAATCTTCCCTGGACTGCCTGACAGTCTAAGACACTTCCACTCACCCTTCTTTCCCATTCTTTAACTCTGGGTCACATTTGCCTCATGGTCTAGTGGCTTTCTCAGCCTTTCCAGCTCTTGACCCATTTTCTTTCCTGTAGGCATTTCCACTAAAATTAGATCAGGAAGAGCTACTGCTGGCTTTCAGAAAGTGAACTATCACTGGCTTTCAGAAACACAAGAAACGCAAACAAAAAAAAAAACTTAATGCTGAATATTACAGCTCTCTGTATCAGCAAATACGGAATTTTCAGGAGCTCATAGGGAAGCCATTAAAACTCTATCACACTCCATCTACCCCCACATTTACTTACAGAAGGAGAATAAGGTTTCTTTCCCTCTTGCAGTTCTCAAATTTCTTAAGAGTGTCTCTCATTAGTGTAAGTAAACTAGAACCCTGGGAAATTTTTGCCTAGAACTCAGGCAAAAAAACCTGAGAAATGAGGTCCAGTTCCTCTCCTATAGAGAAGAGAATAGAAGGTGAGGCTGTTGTTGAGGACTTATGCATAGTATCTGATATTGATAGAAACACTTCAAGAAAGAAGTGTTGCTAAAGACAAAATTTTCGAGGCTAGTCATTTTACTGAACTCAGTCAACTTCTTTTGTGCCATTTTATTCTTTAAACTTGACTCAGAATCAGACATTGAAATTCGTTAAAATATGATAAATCTAAGGTTAGCATCACTCCTTCTATGGCCTGGATGTTTATCTTTCAATCACCCACATACATTCTTTTCTAGCTTGCATATGCATTGCAAGTGACAACTGCTCTGAGGTGTAAGAATAGATGGGTTTAGAGAGTACAAAATGGGTATCTGCTTTTTATCAATTTGAAGACTAGAGGTCTTTATTTATTTTTCTAATTTGTCTTTGTGTTTTACTAACCTTTTCTGGCGGTTTGGAATGGTGTTAACTAATACATGAACATTTAATCTTCTAGTGAAGCTTAGTTAACTTCTTTAAGAAAAAAAAATCAGAGTGTGGTCTGATGTAAAGCCAAGATATTTTGCATGCGTTTTTTTGTTTGTTTGTTTTTGTTTTTTGTTTTTTTATCAAATCCTTAGAATGACTCTCCAGTCAAATGATTTATTTAATTATTGAACGTGTACCGGCTTTAAGTCATTTATTATTCTAGACTCTGAGAATGGAGTGGTGAATAAGACAAAAATGGCCCCCCACTCTTATGGAACTTTTATTTCTAATGACAAGAGCCATCAACAAATGATTAAATCAATTAAATGAAAAAAGAAAGATGATTTCAGACAACAGTAAAATCTATGAATACAATTAAACAATGCAATATAAAAAAGAGAATATCTGGGTATGGATACAGGATAGATGGGGACGCCTAGATAAAGAGCTGAATATTTTTGGCATCTAGAAGAAAAGAAGTTTCCAGCAACCTAGGGACAGAACATTCCAGGCAAAGGAAGCAGTACATGGAAACATCTTAATGCACATGTCATGGCAGAAAATAATATAACATAGGCGGTCAATATGGCTGTATCATGAGAAACAAGGGAGAAATAAGAGAGTTATAAGAGATGAAATTGGAAAAAAGAAGCCAGAATTTGTAGGGTTCTGTAACAATGTTGAGTTTATATTTTATTCTAAGAGCACATGTACATCATTGTAGCAATGAAAACACAAGTGTTACATGCTCTGATTTGCATTTTTAATTAAAAAATGGGGCTAAAATAAGTAAACCATGTTTATCACCAAGCTTTTATTCTGTGCAATTACCATAATTTGAAAAAACATTACTTTATCATTATCCTTAAAGTAATACAATGAGCATTTTAAAATGAGTGTTGGTTGTACTGTTTTTAATAATACATACAATACTCTGACATTTGAAATCTGAACAGTTGATATATTTTTTTTTTCTGATTTCCAAAAGTGTGCTAAAATTAGAAGACTATGATAACAAAGAGAATTTAATTGTTGCCTGAAAGCTGCTTAAATATTAAAGATTTATTGATTACTAGTCCTGGAAGTCTCCATAGAGATCCAGACTGATGCAGGTCCTGTATGAATAATCTTTGTAAGAAAAAATTGCAAAGTGATAAGAGGTAGAGACGGTAGAACAGGGGAAAGCGTAATATCAGTGAAGGGAAGGTGGTAAGCAGTATATGGAAACATGCATCAGATATCGTTATAGAGTTCAACACTGGAAATTACTTGTATTAGCATGCTGGAATAAGAGAGAGAAATGTAAGTTTAATTTCAACTTCACAATTCACATAATGAAAGGGCCCCTCCACCCTGCAGAATGAAACCAAGCCTGAGCATGAGGAGACAAACTCTTCTAAAAGCCTTCATGCCAGTGATTAGAGTGAAGCACTAAGGGTCGTGTACTTTGATCCCTGTCCCAGACAGTGACCAGCACTCCCCTTACAACCTTCAGCAGAAAAATTCATCTTGTACTCATGTCCACTCAGCAATACAGTTTCTGTGCTCAAAGTATTTTTTTCTAGTACATTGTACAGAACGAATATTCAATACATGAAAAGTTTTGAGTTCCTCTAGGAGAAGATAAATAACAACAAATATTAACATCCTTTTTTCCAGATGGATTTAAGAAGCAAGGCTGGCAGGTAGACATCTGTGATGCTGTGCCTACAGAAGCACTTTCTCCCTGAGCTGAATAAAACATCCATTTAATGACTTCATTTTCACACTTTCTTTTCCTGAACTCCTTCAGAAATATGTTTTAATTCATTCAATCAGTTAAAATTGTTGAATGTCTGCTTTATGTCAGGCAATTTATTTTCAACATTAAGTGAACTGTGTATAGAGTAAATTGAAGTCAAGTGTGTATGCATTTGTGAGGGCCAGTATATTTATTATCAGGGCAATATATTTACTAATTTATGGGTTTTTTTTCTCTTCTAAAACAATTTACTTATTTTTTGTCTATAAAAGTATGTTAGAAAAACAGATAAAGTGCTGCATAATGGAGATATTTTATGAGACAATACATAGTTTATACAAATTGTGTTTTGATTTGGAGAATAAAATCCTACTTAAATGGTTTCATTCCCTTTAAAAATGATTATTATATGGACTACAAACCTCACCTTTTTTACTTAGAATTTTATTAAAAATAAGTGCACATTAATTTTTTTTTTTCAAATGTGTAACTGCCCCATTCCAATATGATACTTTATCCCATTGGACACCTATTGGATAAACGAAAGTGAGTTACATTGATTCCACCAGCAGACACAGCATGTATATAACTGAATAGAAACGTCAGATCACTAAAGCATCTCTCACTGAAAATATAACTTAAAATCCTTACAGTTCTCATAGCCCCTAAATGTCTACATGAGGTTCTTGCTCTTTATTGCCAAAACTCATACTTCTGTTATTAAATATGTAACTAAAGGCCTTTTCTACTTTTTGAGATATAAAAAGACTGGTTATTTGATTTTCTGTGTCAACCTTGCTTCTTCCTTTAAAATACAAATAATAATGCTTGCCATCAGTCTATCTTCAACCGTGTGGATTGTATCCATATAAGAAAGGATTAAGAGTATGCTTTACTTAGGAGAGTCCTAAAAGTTTTTATTCTCTTCTATACCCCAACCTGGCTGTGACCCAGGGTTTCTGTCAAAATTATGTTTGGTAAGTACACCCATGACCTCCATGTCATGGAAATAATTCAGTGTTCATCTGGAGACTGCTTAGTCCGGCCACAAAAGGGGAGAGTGGGAGAAATCCTCTCAGCAGCACACATACGGGATTGATACCATTCCACATCCTCTGGTTACAATCACTCCTCTAAGAAGCATGGATCTATCTATGCCCTTCAACAAATTGATCGCTTATGTGATGAGGATCATCACTGACCAAGGTTCCAAGGGTCACATACTTTGGGGCTTTATGCTTATGATCTCATCATGATCTTTTCCCTCCCAGCATATTCCAACACAGACTTTGGGCACTTATAGATGTACTACTAGCTTACATCTTGGCATACAATCCATATATCATACACACAGACAATAGTTTAGTTACCAGAGGGTAAGGGGGGATGGGTGTGGTAGATGAAGGCAAACGGGGTCAAATATATGGTGATGGAAGGAGAACTGACTTTGGGTGGTGAACACACAATATGATATATAGATGATGTAATACAGAATTATATGCTTGAAATCTATGTAATTTTGCTAACATTGTCACCCCAATAAGTTTAAATTTTAAAAAACGTATGCTTCAAATTAAAGAAAAACTTAAAGATAAAAAAAAATTCATATGCAAACTCCTATAGCCCACTCCATCATCCATATTTTCCTTTAGGAAAGCTCAAGTGGCTGTATTTCAGATTTTTTCCTGCTTAACTAACATAAGAAAAATCATTGGAATTTGCTTAAAACAAAACCTCTAAAATTTAGCATGACTGTCTACAGAAAATAAGAGAAAATTAATTTAAACATTCAAGACTTTTGGTGACTAGAATTGGTGTTTGAGTTTTTTCTCAAAAGATGAATCAGAGTGAGCTTGAAAGTAACTCCTATGGAACAATGGCTTAAAAGGCACAATTCTCAGAGAAACACACTGACAACTCTTTAATGATGCTTAAAAGAAAGCACAACAAATTATTTCTGACCAAAACTTCTGATTCTTATTTACACATGGCACACAGAAGCAGAATTTCCAGAATTTATGTGTGTATGTGAAACACAAATATAGGCTTTAAACATGATTTTTGAAAAATTATGTCAAATACAGTTATCAAAGTTTATATGACAAATTGATGGTGTGATTAAAAACACAGCAGAGCCAGAGTGTGTGTGTGTGTGTGGGGGGAGTCTTGATTGGTCCTGCATTGGTTTAATTTTAAATACCATGTGCCATTAAAGTAAGTTATGCAGAACAAGTATGGAGTATTGTTAACAGAGAGCTATTTGGGATGGCACAGTAAGTTCATCTTTGATGCTCTCTGATAAAAACACAAAGCAATTTTGGATAGAATTTTAGGGAAAATTAAGAAGTCATAGCTGAGCTCAAAACAAGGACACACATCTCCAGAGATCAGAAGTGGCAAAGAGAAACAAAGCAGTGGATAATACTGAGCCCACACTAAGGTGAGCAGATGCATTTCTCCGGGGGTGAGTGCTCCAGGTTAAGTCTGATGTGGGGCCAACCTTCTGGCTGTCATCCAGAGCTGAGGTAAATTCCCCAGATGTATAAAAATTAAAAATGATAGTGTTAATTTTCACCTAGTGCCCTGAATTTACAGCTTTACAGGAAGCAGTGAGCCTAGGGAAGTGAAGGATAAAGACACACTTCCGGTGAACGGGAATAAAATCAAGCCACAATCTGGCCCAGCAAATTGACCTATGATTTCTCCAATGAAACAACAGGAGAGAAATATCATCATCAGAACTGGTTATAGATGGGACACTGGGGGCTGAATGTAGATAATGATATAGTCATTGGATAATTATGGGTGAGCATAGAAGAGGAAGCAGGGAGACAGAAAAGCGAGCGAGAATAATAAACTCTTACTGCTCAAAACGAACCTGCACACCAAGATTCTAAAACAGATTCCAAAATAGATGAATAAATAAATAATAAAATTCAAAAATAAAGGAAAGCCAACAAAATCAACAATCTGAATTTGACTTTATTCCAGATTAAATGAGTTTTAGGAGACAATGTGTAAAAAGTTAATAACATACTGAAGATGCTCATACATGAAGATGTAATCTCCAGATTAAAAAGGTAATAAAAATAAGATAATCATCACATTAGTCACAGCTAGAAAATGACTCAACTCAAAGATAATATTGAGTAAATCACCCAGAATGAAGAAAATAAATAAAGATAGAAATATGAAAGAGCAGTTAAGAGATATACTAGTAACAGTAACAGGAAGCAAAAATGATTAAATTGATTTGAGCAATAGTATGAAGGCTCAAGTTTATATTTTATTATCAGTACATTATATTTAATAATTATATAACTATTATGTTTATATTATACTAAAATCAAACAGTGACACTCAAGAAAATAAATTACATAAAAACTTTATAAGCATAGGTTTAAGCATTTTATGAAAACTACTAGTAAACTGAATTCAGCAATATATAAAAAAATTCACATCAGAAATGCAACAATTGGACAACATCAGAAAATTTATTGATGAAACTGGCAATTATGATTAGGCAATTCAAAGAAATGAAAACCTGAATGAATAACAAACATTTAAAATGATGCTCAGCCTCACTAGTAATCAGGGAAATGCAAATTTTAAAAACTAGTAACATTTCAAATTATTAGATTGGGCAAAATCAGATTATACTTAAATGTTGCATCGGTAGAGAGAAATGGGACTTATGTATATTTTTAGTGGAAAATGGATAAATCTTATAAACATAATGTTTAAGGGGAAAAGGAGGTTATGAGAAAATATGTGTTGCCTGATATAATTTATTCAAAGTTTGGATAGTACAGATACAATATATATTATATACAGATGCCCCTTAGTCTACAACCAATGGATTTCATGTAACTCTCCTCCTTTGATTCTAATGTATAAAATAAATTGCAAAACCACCATATTCTGGAGCATATTCTCAATCTGTTGAGATTTTGCTTCCTGGCAATTGTCATCAGTTTGACTCAACTAACCTCTCATAAGCTTTCTCTTAGGTTGGATACTTTTTCGTCAACAAGAGTGTGTGTAGTTAGAAAGGCATTTTAATTGAAATATTATGGAGCAGGTGATCCCAGTAAACTGAAAGAATCAAGATAGATGTTTGATGATTCTGTGTAACCCTTTCTTGCAAATTTTCATAGGGATCTTCCAGTTCCAGCCCTTCCCTTTCCTCTTCCCTCAGTACCATAACATTTCATGTACTATTAAGTAGTGGGGCATTTGCAGGAAAGATGGGAAAACAGAACTTTCCAGGGTAATTGACTCCAACTCTGTCCTGTGATTTCTAGTTATCTTTTGAAATATAGTAGAACATTGGACATAGTAGGCCACGAGCACTGACCCTTTTCAGTGGATTCTGGCTTACTATTATAGATAACTAGGCATCACAAATAACCCTTAAATCCTTACTTGTCACTTAGGAAAAAAAGGTGAGAGTCACCAGGGATTGCAGGTTTTACAGGGTGGTCTTCTTCAATGGATTTGTAAGTACAAATCTCAGAAGACCATTAAAGAGAAAACCACAGGTCCAAAATGGCATTACTTGGGCTAAAGCCCATGATACCAAACCTAGATTTAATACTAGACCTAATTGCTACTTCAACCTTTGCTAGAAACAAAATCTTAATCAACGAATCTGGAATTGCCTAGTGAAGCACCAGGAAGGAAATCTGTCACAAGGGTGATCTTAATCCCTCCACCCCCACAGAGAGAAGAGGCAATCTGCATGACAAAAACACTTGCCACTCCCTTCCCCCAAAAGAAGATGTGTTGGTCTAAATATAATCCTTTCTTTTCTTTTGTTAATAGCCTCCTTGACCCAGCCATCTTCCTGGAAATTCCTTCCATTTTTGTACAGCTCCTCAGGACACCCTTCTAGTGACTTGCTGCCTAATGCAGGAATCTCTAAATAAAGCCAATTAGATCTTCAAATTAACTTGGTTAAATTTTGTTTTTTAAGCAGACTATCAGGGTGTCTCATGGTAGAGAATTAAAGGGGAAGGAAGATAGGGCTTCATCTTGGTACTATTTGAGTAAGAGTTTACTGAAAAATCTTCCAGTTTGGATGCACTTTTCCAATGGAACTACTGATTAAGCCACGGATGAAACCAAGGTGACAAGGAAAAAAGACCTGTTTTGGAAAATTTTAGTGGAGCTGACTGAGATATTTTAAATAGGAGCTAAGTGAAAATTGGAATTGTTAAAACTTATACACAAAGTCTTTTTACCTCCAACAGAAAAAGCCTGTGTTTGAAGTATAATTAGAAAAATTCCTGGGGAGCGTATTAAGAGAAGACACTTAAAGTAATTTGTACAGGTAAGGTGGATGTGTACTTCATGGTTTAAAGAGAATACTCTCAGGGTAGGTTTCTAGTCTCAGAAGTCTTTAGATTCACGACTCTTTTCCTCTTATCCTGATTTTTGAGTCTCCAGAAGGTTGAGGCTACATCCTTTTTCTTTCTCTACCACTTTGAAACAATGGTTTTACAACTGTGCTTCGAAGAGCCCTAGGAATTGTATGCAGGGCCCCCAATGATGAGCACCCACAGTAAAAGAGAGAGATGGGGAGCATCATAACATTCTACCAGAGCAGGTCTACTTCTACCAGTTTTATTTGTTTATGCTTCTAGGCATGAATTTTTTTTTCCGAGTTGAAAAAAAATACAAAGTTTGAGAACAAATGTGTTGGCAAATCCCTAGGTCCCTGGTTGTAACATTAGAAAAACTGTATCAACATGTTTTCCTATAAAAATGATATCCATCTATAATATATCTTGCTGGAATTCATACAGTAAGATGAAAATCCATATTTTAAAATGTGAACAGAAAAATGATTTCAAAAGCAATTTGATAAAAGCAAATGCTAGGTTTGAAGCTTAATACAGAATTTGTATTCATTATATTTTCTCAGTTTTGATTCAACTAATGGAAGACTAGAGGGATGTCTATATGACATTTAAACCCTCAAATTCCAACCAAAGCCAATACTGAAATAGTTGTTTTATTTTAATAATAGTAATTACTATTAGTAGTATTACTAATATAGCAATCATAATCAATAGTGTTTTCGGTATATTTAAAACTGTATGAGACTTCTTATTTTATTCTTACATATGAATGTGAGTACCCCATCAGGGCAAATGATCTGCATCAGGGAAGTTCACCATAATTATAGCTTTGCATCCTGTAAGAGCAGCTCTAAAGTTTGAACAGGTCATGAGAGAGCAGTGTGTTCTACCAACTTCTGCAGCCAATTATTTTCAAGAAGCCAAGAGAGAAGCACTGTTTCTGGAATAAGAGGTTAATCCCATTGCACTGCTTGTCAGAACACTATGGAAATACTACGCTTTGTTCTTGATAACATACTCCAAGAAAAACATTGACAAACAGGGGCATGATAAGAAGAGATAACCGAGTTTACGAAGGGTCTGAGTACAGGGGCAAACCATATCATCTAATGGGCACTAGGAGAGTTTCTGGGGAAAGTTGAGTCAAGAGAAGCCTTGCAGGATGGTGGTAGAAATTTTAGCTCTCTTCAATCAAAAGAGAAGACTACAAGATAGCTGAAACTTCCTAGCCAGAGGGCAAAACTAAGACTTAACAACTGGAAGTTTTATGAGGCAAATTACACTGATAGAAACAAAATTTATGTGCAGATATGTGAGAAAATAGAATGTACTCCTTTATGAAGTACTATTCTTCATTTATTTTAACACACACACACACACACACACACACACACACACACACACACTACTATATTTTGGATTATATCTGTTCCAAACTGTTGAAGAGAAATTCCTATCCTGGAAATGGGTTTGTCCTAGAAAAACTCAAGGTCCCTTCTAAGTCTGAATTTATATAAAATGCCATCAACATCCTTTGAAAAATGCTGTTTGAAGATTTCAGTCCTCTTTACAAACACAAGAATTTAAAGAGCCTCTGCTATGTTACAACCATTAAGTATACGTTTTATATACATTATCTCAACTTGTTACAGTCATTTGTTCATTCATTCAACAGGTATTTCCTAAACAGAGTCTGATAACTATGCTACACACTAGGCTGTAACAGGTTGGACTTAAGTGCCAGTTATTTGGGAAAGATTTACTAGGGAATAGTACTGTTAGGCTAAGGAAGAATGAAGAGAAAGAAGGCTAAGCCTACATAGTTCACAGAAGTGTGTTCTCCAGGTGGTCTTTGCTGTAGGCATCTTGGACTTGATCCCACTGGATCAAGAGCCCTGAATACCCCCTTACCCTCTGGTAACCAGAAAACTGGTTACTAGAGTTTTTGTTTGTCTTGGGGATGGGGGGTAGAGAAAGGTAAAGGGGGTCAAATATATGGTGATGGAAGGAGACAACTTTGGGTGGTGAACACACAATGCAGTATATAGATGATGTATTATTGAATGGTACACTTGAAATCTATATAATTGTATTAACTAATGTCACCCCAATAAGTTTAATAAGATAAAATTTAAATAAAGAGCCCTGAATAATGTATTTCAGAATTGTCTGAACAAGAACAGAAGAACAGAGACTTTACCCACAGGGTCAATCCCTCATTGGTTAAGGGTTGCCCCATGACATGTTCACTTTCATGCACATCCAGACCATACTTGCATGAGCGCCTGGTAGGCTTTCATAAGCATTTTAGCCATGTAGGCAGGGATATGTCAGGGCAGAAAATAAGGGTTCCACAGTGCCGTTGATGGGAGATGCTGCCAGGTACACCTGCATGAAGCTAGATGCTGTGGCCCTGGCTGGATAAGATGCTGGCCCAGAAGATTGAGAGGAATCTGCAAGACAGGAATCATTCCACTCTTATCCCTGATTCAGCTATTATCTAGAATAAGAATTTAGTCCTTTTGCTTTGCCTTTCTCTGCTCCTTTATTCTCTTCTTGATTTCATGTTTCTTATGAGGAAAATATCCTCAAATTTTCTGTGGGAATAAAATTTGCGTGACTTCTGTCTACCTCCTGCTTATAAATGGAGCTCTGGACTATGTTTCACATCTGAGGCCCAGGCAGAAACTTTGAATTTACTGCTTAAAGCCCTCTATATTAAACTTTAAACAAACCATCTCCTTGTCCTGTTGTTATTTGGTGTGTGCAGCACCAATGTGGGAGTGAGTTGGTGGTGATATTTGTCTTGTCATTTAGGTAAAAAATGAAATAAGAGAACTGGAGATTGATAGAAGGAAAAACAAGATGCCTTGACATTATAGATTCAATATGGATTGGCACTCTAGGTATCTTGAAAGAAAATAGATATTGTTAGAAACAAGCATATCCAGAAATTGCTACTCCCTCTTTTGTGCCATTGGAATGTTATATTCCCAAACATGACTCTTAAAAATATAAATAAACATTATCTTCCATTGTCATTCTTGGGTGAAGAGAATTTATATGTCTCTTGTGGAAACCATATGCAAATTCTGAGGGAGGAAAATGTGTACCCATTTGTTTTGCTGATATGTTGTAGTTTGAAATTGTTTGCAATAATAAAACAAGAAGAGCAGAAAAAAATAATACCACTAACTTCCTGTTTGGAATTTAGCATATTTTTCAAAAATATCAACTCTCCACTATAAAATCAAAATTTCTCTTAATTAAAAAAAATAAACAAAGATGACTTCCAGAATTTTTTACAAAGTCATCTTTCACGTGCCGTGTTAATCATGGTTAACCTTTCAGAGCCTACGAATATATCAGTGACATTCATGCATATGTTTCTTACAAAAGGTCAGGGCAGATTTCCTTTACCTGTTTACGTTTGAAGATAATGTTAATAATTTCTAAGAGCCATTATCAGAAATTTTATTTCTAGCAAGACGCATTAAATAACCACCCAGGTATTTTCATTTTTAAAGTATATCTGAATTAATACAGGAAAGAAGAAAGTGTTTCATGAAGTCAGGAGAAAGGTACGTGGGGGAAAGAAAGACAGAAAGAAAGAGAGAGAGAGAGAGAGAGAGAGAGAGAGGGAAGGAGGGAGGGAGGAGGGAGGAGGGAGGAGGAGGGAGGGAGGGAGGAGGGAGGGAAGGAGGGAGGGAAGAAAAGAAAGAAAGAAAGAAAAAAGAAAGAGAGAGAGGGAGGGAGGGAGGGGAGGAAGGAAGGAAGGAAGGAAGGAAGGAAGGAAGGAAGGAAGGAAGGAAGGAAGGAAGGAAGGAAGGAAGAAAGAAAGAAAAGGAAAGCATGGGTGGGACTGGGCATAAGAAGGGGACAAAATGTGCTGAGTCTCCATGGAATAGTCTCTAGAAACAGAAGGAGGAGAAATTACGACCTCTTTTGGGTATCCCACTACTGGGAGAGGAAGATAAGTGTATATTGACTTTATCCCCATATTTTTTGAACCTGAAGAAAAATAGTCCTAAATTATCCGTGATCTTATAATTGTTTTAAAACCACTTTAGCACACCTAGAAGCTTTCTCTAATGGAGCAGAATAACCACCTACTAGCCAACTGGTCGAACTCAGGACAGAGGAATGCTTGTTTGGTCAGCAGTCTACTTGTTTTTTAATTGAAACCAAATGTCTTTTGGCTCCAGTTTTGCTTTAGACCTCACCATTTCCATTATTGCCCAGTCCACCTCACTCATTTATACATCTTGCCTGGTCTCTGGAGGCACTTGAGTTTCAGAGCCATGATACAGAGAACAAACCAATGGAACAAAAATCAGACTGGACAGTGGAAGGGGAAGTAGCTGGAACTCAAAATAATAATAAAGAGTGCTTGACCTAGAGATGGCAGCACAAGAACAAAAATTATATAGAGAAGTTAACAGCAAGGGAACAACTGTTTCTTCAAAAGGAGGACAAGTGATCTCCCTAGATTGCATCCTGGTGAGAACTTAGGCAGTATGGCACAGATTGTGAAAACTGATGACCTGAAGAGCTAAATCCAGGGGGACTGTGGATTCACCTCTATCCTACTCTTTGTGGTCTGGGAGGAAAACAGTGTAAGAGCAATTGCTTCAACGGTCTGTGTGAGGCGGAAGAGGACAAGCCATTTTACCTTATGCTGCTGTTGTCTGAGATATCACATGGATCAAATATAAAATACATAATATTTGTATTAAAGTTTTTTTTCTATGCTGGCAACTATTTACATACTATGTCAAACATCTCATAAATAGTTATAACTTACAATACACTCTAAATATTTCATTTGCCATGAATTTTTCATCTTCTGTGTCTTGTTTCTTTGGCATAATTTATTAAGTTGAAGTACAGCAGTTCTTATAGTTTAATTTGATTTTCAGAATGTGCCATTTCTTAGCTACAACAAATATTTCAAAGTAAATGCTTCTTTTGAAATAAGAATCCCAAACATACATTTTTCTGACATGTGGAAATTTATTAATAAAGTTTTCTCTACTTCTTACAAATAAATAGGTGCAACCAGACCATCCAAGTGGATAATAATTGTTTATGGAGAATAGAAAGTATAATTAAAAAGGCAAAGTTTATTTAAATATTTGTTAAGTATCAAATCAGCATAGCTAAGACTTCAAAGGAACCTAAATACCAATCACTTTCAGAATCTTTGCATGGTGCATGGAGTATATTTTTATCTTTCGTTGCTTAATCATCTCTCCAATTTAATCTTTTCACGCTACCCTCTGACCATCACCCTGGCTCTTACTTTATGGAAAAACTTACAGTCCATAAATGTTCCAGCTGTCTCTTTGAGCCTTTGCAAATGTCAGTTCCCTCTTGGTTTTTCAGTTCATTTCTAGTCCCTAATTAATCAAAGTCCTCCTCATCTTTGGGTGAACTTTTTCTTAAAATGGCTGTATAGTAATTACTTTAGGTAATGTGGTCCATAAGAATTTCTGTTGCAAACCACTCTACCTTCCTATTTTGGCAGTAAACCAGCCACCTACATACACAAATGAATGTGTATTGCTGTGTTCCAGTAAAACTTTACTTACATAAACAGTGGGTCATAGTTTGCTGATCCTAGCTCTAGAATTCAATTCAAGTATAATGTTTCTGTACTCATTCACTGAGCCCTATATCTGAATAGGCATCATACTCTATTGTAATCCTTGGATTAATTTTCAGAATTTCAGACTATATTGTTAGATATGAGACACTAGAGGGTGGGGAAAATGAATTCATCATTTTTCTGTCATAGTATATGATGATTGCCTGTCTGATATAAGTAAACTGAGGTGCCTTTGGCTAGTTTTTAAGGCATGAAGAAGACTCATGCGGTCATCAAACCTATTTTTAAAAGCCTCCAAAAATAGAGTGTGGAGAAATAATAAAGCCAATTTTCAACACTGCCTACAAGATCATTACGTCTCAAATGAATAATGTCAAACTGATCTCTTTCCATTTTGTGAAAAGGAAAAAAAGAACATTTTTAGTATGGGAAAAAAATTGCTGGAAGTTTGTAATTATGGACTGAATTCTTTTCTAGACATTTGGGATTTTGTGGAGGAGGGAGAGTGCAGCATATGGGGTGAGAGTCATATTGAATTATGTTATCTAAATGTTATTTTTAAAGTGCTTATGATTTTTTTAATCAAAGGCTTTATTAATTCAATAGAGAGCACACATATTATGTATATTAATAACACCAAGTGGAAACCCCTCATTTATGTCCCAGAGGGAAAAAAAAATTAGATATTTAATTGACATTAGCAGAAGTACATAAAGAAATTATGTTTCAATAGAATAAAGCACAGGGGAGGCTGAGTATTTGCTTAAGAAAAAGTAGACAAATACACAATTAAAAATAATTCCCATGACCTGGTACAGCAAGAACAGTTTTAACGGAATGGAACAAAAGGTGATTCTTTCACAAACACAAAGCCTTATTCACCAAGATAATTAAAGGGGGTGCAGAAGCCCATTTGACCTGGCATATTAACTACCTTTAAAATCCTTTTCCTCACAGCAGGCAGAGTGATGTTTTAAAAATCCTCTAATAAATGTCTATGGAACTTAGAAAGAAAAATGTCTTATGGAACTTAAACCCTTCACACCACAGCATACCCTGCCGAGCCCTGTGAGATCTGGTACTGCCAGCCCTTAGGATCAGCATCTTGCCCTTCGTTACTTACACAACTCCAGTCTTGCCAGCTTTTTGGCTGTTTAGAAAAAGAGGTCTTTTCACCTCACAGCTCTTCCTCTTGATATTTCCTCTACTTGATAAGCTCTTTATCTAGAGTTTTGCTCCTTCTCTTCATTTAGGTCTGTGCCTAAATGTTTTCGTAGAAGACCTTTCCTAACCACATGTTTAAAAACCCTTCACTCCTCCTCCATCCCACCCTCTACCTATTACCCTGTTTTATTGTCTTCATTACATGTATCAGTATCTAACGTTGTGTTAAGTTTATTGCTTGGCTTTTCTGATAGAATCAAAACTCCATAAGCACTGGGAAATTTTCTCTCTTGTTCTCCTCTCTTTTCCTGTTATAAGAATGTAATTGGCATGATGTAGGGCAAAATAAATATTTGTTGAAAGAATGACCACTTGTAAATTAGTCATTTAGAGAAAAAGAAAGCTCAAGAAGAGAAATCCTCCCTTCTCATGATGGAACTATCTGTATGGGTTTTAATATATTGAAGTGAATGACTGAGAGACATGGGGGGTGGGGATGAACACTGAGTTTATTTAAGGTGATTTATTATTTCAGGTGAAAAGATATAGATTAGGTGCTTTCCTTTTATTCCCTCATTTTTATTTATGTATTTGTTTTCTCAGTAGCCACCCATCCCCTCTCACCCAAAGAAATGCCCTAATTGTCTTCTTTTATTATGAGGCCCTATTTAAAATGTCCAAGATAACAGTAAAAATGGACTTTCCTTCAATTTATAAAAATTAGTATGGAATTATTTCAGAATAAAGCATTGAGTGTTAAAGTCATTTGTGACACTTCGGTTTAATACTTAAATACTTATTTAACATGGTAAAATATATTTTTAAAAAATATACCATGTTACAGATATCAAACAGTAAAAGTACAAGAACATTATGAACACACAGTCTAATGAAATAACTCATGACGATTTTTTAAAATTTTAAGTCACTTTTCTATATAGGCTTTAAGGCACACATTTAAACCACTCACTATGGGTTTTTCAGTATCAGAAAACCAAGAATTCTAGCTCTCCATGTATCACACTATTTGTTGGAAAATAACACATAGAAAAAAGCCTCCCTGCATTGTTTTACCCTTGTGAATATTGACATTCTTGGTATACCAGAATTTGTTAAAGCTAATTTAGTCTGGATTCTATTCTGTTTGAGGTCAAGATTATATCTTCTACTTGTGGAATCTATATAGAACTTATTAAATCTATTCTTTAAATTATTTATGTAAGGCTATATATTTCAAGATATTGATTGCTTGAAATCTAATAAATATTTCTTAAATAGAATTTATATTCTAGATTAAAGTAGATACCACTTACTATTGCAACCTATACTACTAGTAAAAGTGAATATAAGTAACATTTCATAGTTCATTTAGTATGGTAATAATTTACACTTCAGTTCTCAGTAAGCTTATATGTAACAACCACCAAGGACATTTAAAGTAACGAGAGATTCAGTGAAATCATATACTAAGAATTATTATTGAAGGGCCTGAAAATGCCTCTCATCCCATCAGTGATGCATAAAGGAGATATCCGCCTGTCAATTTATTTTATTTAAAAGTGGAATTCTTTAGCTAGTGTGTTTCCCATCCTTTCAGTCCTTACAGCCTTCATGAATTCATTTTTCACAAGTTTTATATGAATATACTCTTCCATAATACATGGTTTTACCACTGATATAGGACAGCTCCCTCACTACAAAAGTTTTAAGCCTCCCTCACGATAGAAATTTTAAGTCTCCTTTTCCCTAGTTCCTTAGCTCCTTAGCCCCTGGCTTTGATTACTCTTCTAATCAATTTCTGAATCCTAGACTAAAGATTGCTCCTAGCCTGAATCACAGAATCTCTCAGATAACTACTTAAAAGCCTGTGACTTCCCAACATCCCCCGTCCATTCCAGAACCCCCAGGCCAGTATACTTGTAGATTGTAATCATTGAAGCCTAACATTATTTCCAACCCATTCTGGGCCCAGCTCCTGAACAATTGATACCACTTAAATGACTGATTGAATGGCCACTGATTGAATGGCCATAGAGCTAACGGATTTATTAATTATAATCTATTTTTCCTCCTCATTCAGGGGCCTTGGGGACAGAGGATACCCCAGCAAGATTGCCAGTCCCAACCAAAGAAGCCAGCACGGTCTTCCAGGCGGATCTCGGGACCCTTTCCTCTCATCTAAGATCAGATAGTGTGAAAGTTCTGTGAATCCCCCAATGGATAGGGACAGCTCTACACCCTTGCCCAGCAGGAAGCAGATACAGAAAAACAGACCTTCTGTCCCTTATGAGAATCTTGTCTCTCAAGGGAAAAACAAGGCAGGCAGTTAGAGATAAACATTCGGTTTTTGTATTACCACCCAATAGACCTCCCCTCTCTGTCCAAAACTTTCCCTTTTCATTGTAAACAAATGGGCACAAGATACCCAACTAGATCAAACTGGCCACTCACACGTGCTGCAATCTAAAAAGATGAGGTAATAGCCACTTGTCAATCACAGGTGTCAATCAAGTGGTCCCACGCCCAGATAGGAACAGCCCATTCTAGAGAAAAAAGATAAAAACTCAAGTTTTCACCAGTCAGGCCTTTTTTGAGCCCAGGTCTTTGGCCCTTTGGGCCTTTTTGTCTTTGAGCCCCTTCTTTTGCTCCTAATAATACCACCTTGACCCCGTGAGCCTTCTCTACTGCTCAGGTCCGCTCCTATTTTCTTGAAGTGTACTATCTCTTCTAATAGATTGCTTTTTCATTACTTTACCTCGGTATCTCGTTCAATGCTTTGCTTGAGACGCCAAGACACCATGCCGAGAACAGCCCACCCTCTGGTAACACTAGCATTTGACTTTATCTTATTTTGTCTTTTCTTTTCTTCCTCCTTTCATGGAAAAGGACCTTCAAAAGCAGCAAGCATTCCTTAATTATTTGTAGGTATGTATACAGAATTCTCTTATCACATTCTGAGAAAAAACCAATAATTACAAAGACATTTACGATAGCACTATTATTTCAGGAATTGCATTATAGTTCACACTAAAAATAAAGGGCAACACATTTTACATACTGGTAGCTGGCTTTGCTTGATAGATGCTCTTGTTTTTTCTATAGACTTAAGTTTATCCTTCACCATCTGCTCTTCGACTACTCCAGAAAATACAATATTGCATTCTGAATTCCCTTGAAAGTAAGTTATTCTTCCTCCCTACAGATTTCTTTGCCGATTCACAGTCTTGACTGCATACAAATGCCCAATATTTAGGGAGGTCTAGCAATTCTGCACTTCAATGTAGAAAAAACTTGGGAGAGCATGCAGGCAATCACTCCCATGATGTTTCGAGCGTGATTGAGGAGATGACAGAGTATTTTTGTTTTAATGATGGCTTTAAAAAAGTTATTGCTGAAATAGCTATATACAGAGGGTGCCAAAAAATATACACACATTTTAAGAAAGGAAAAAACACTGTATTCTCATTGTAATACTCAATATATACCGATAACAAAAGATGAATACAAGTCATGTGTATACATTTTTTTTGGCACTGTCTGTATATATATTTGTTTGTTTTTCTTTATTCATTCTTTCAAGAAAAATTATTGAAATACTTATTCTTGAAACTGTTCTGGAAATAATTGTACTAGCTCTGCTAACATAGAATAAGTCATAGTGTATGTTGAATTATTTCCAGGACACTGAAGGGATACTTACACCCTTTCTACCTAATACAATCTCCCAATCCAGGTGGTACAAACCAAAACTTTTTTCTTAGCTCTTTGGTCCTCTGTGTGTGTGTGTGAGTGTGTGGGTGTGTATCTTTAAATAAAAAACCTAAATCTGCAAGTAGCCATGTTAATTCTTTTTATGAGATTAATTTCCTAAACAGTAGGGCTCAGGGCAATCATAAGGTCTTTGTCCTTGAAAAGGAAGAGAGAAGCGGGATAAGTAGGTTCAGAATGCTGGGAGGACTAGTTCCTCACATGTAGTCTACAATAAATCGATATTTGTTGAATGACTATGAGAGGGTGAATGAAAAATACTAAGATAAATCTTTCCTGTTCTAAGACTTTGCCAAGCCAGTCTTTCTTTTAGGCATCCTGATTTGCCTTTGACTTTCAAATTCAACTAAAGTCCTACTTCATTTCAGTCCCTAGACTATCTTTTAACAGGGAGAGAAGATGACTCACTTGCATATGATATTGATTATCAGATAGATCTTGATGTGAAGACAACCAAGGAATTCCTTGTGTATCATTCATTAATCCTAAAACACTCTCCAGATTCAAAAACTTAACTGGAGGGTACTGCAATGTTTGTAGACATTTAGAAATGGTGCAGTTGGTGTGTCATCAATTGTTGAGTGACTGAGGAAGTGAAGGAGTTTGCATGTGAACTGCTTATCTGAGGATCAGATGAACCCAATAAAATTTCTCTGATTATTCATTTGTGAAAAGGTAAGGTCAGACTTGATGTCTCTGGAGTCACTTTTCCCACTGTGTTTCTGTTTGCAGCTTTCTTCTTTGTAGTCATAGAACAGGCAAGTGTTCAGTGCCACAAGAGAAGAAGGATGCAAAAAGCTCCCCACTGTGACTTTGGGGGGAGGCGGCCAAGGTCATCTGAGAAAGATTCCAACATATGACCCTGATCGTGGACCTCTTGTCCCTACAAGCAGACCACAGAGATAATCTTACTTTGCCAAGGACCTTATCTTAGCTGAGAACAATTGCTGTACCTGGCGCTTAGTGTTTGTATTTTCTTTGTTTTTTGTATAGCAAATTAGAAAAACAAAAACAGAAACAATGTACTATTTTATTTTTACATTATTTATTTTTACAATGCTTTATCTAGAATCCTGTAATTTCAAGCCTGAAGGAGACCTCAAAAGCAATCCAGTCTTTTTCTAATGCAAAAATCCCTTAATAACACACACTAAACTGATTTATCAGCTAAAGCACTTTAAATGTCTTGGAGCTTACTGCCTCATCAAACATCCCATTCCACTTTGGCAGCTATCAGTGTAGGAAAGGTTGTTTTTTTCCCTTTACTCAGTTGGACTCTGTACCACTCATCCCTCTGTAATTTGAACCCATTAGTCCTAATTTTATTTTCTACAAGTACACAGAAAAAATGTTCTCACTTACTTGATAACCTTTCATGTATTTTGAACTATCTACTATATACTCACAGGGTCATTTTTAAACAGTAAATCATTCCAAGTTTCTGCAACCACTTTTTAAAGAATTCACAGATGTACTTTTAAGAAATAGAAGAAATTTTAGAAATCATCTAATTTATTTTTTTCCTACAAAGACATTTCTGCAAGATACTAATTCTGGAGATGGCAATAGCAAAAATGGCAAAGTAAGATCCTGACCTTGATTTCAGTCCCCTTAAGCCATGATTCTTGAACTGTAGACTCCTCCTGCTGGAATTACTTGAAGGGAGCTGTAGGGTAAATCTGGTGGTTCTTTTCCTTTTTTTAAATCTGACTTTTTCTTCACAATTTTTTCAAAGAAGCCTCATTATTTTTCAATTAGAAATATTGACATAATAAAAATTTGAATAAAAACTTGTCATGAAATATGAGATTTCAAATTGTCAAAGGCAGGGGCTATGGACTGAATTGTGTCTCCCAAAATTGATGTGTTGAAGTCCTAATTCCGATATGAGAGTATGTAGAGTTGTGGACTTTGGGAGGTAAGTACATTGAGACGACATGAAATTATGAGGGTATGTCTTATTGGTGGGATTATTGCTCTCAATAGAAGAGGCACCAGAGATCTACTTATAGTTCTCTCCTTCCCCAATCCCCCTGCCATGGGAGAATGACCAGAAATGGACCATGGCACCCTGATCTTGGACTTCAAGCCTCCGGACCTGTGAGAATATAAATTTCTGTTGTTTAAGCCACCAACTGTATGATATTCTTTATGGAAGCCAGAGCTGACTAAGAGCACTTTTCGTCTAGTCCAGTGGCTCTTAGCCAAAGGTGATTTGGCAATACCTGAAGATATTTTTGACAATCACAGTCTGGGGAATGCTACCAGGATCTAGTAGGGAGGTGCCAGGAATGCCACTAAGCATTCTGTAATGCTCAGGAGAGGTACCCACAACAAAGAATTATGTAGCTCCGAATAGTATTGGGGTTGAGAAACTCTGGACTTGGTTACCAGCAGGGGTACCCCAAAGGAGTATTTGTTATTCATTATTTATTATTTATCTGTTATATGTAGAATATGAAATACTGTCATGGAATGTTTCTTCTAAAATCAAGGCAGCCATATGTCTTATCTCTTTTGACCGACTCTGCAACAATTTGTAATGATCTCCAATCAGGTTTTTTGTTCTAATCTCAACAGGATCTTCTATGTTATCCTGTGAAGAGGTTGATCACTTCATATCTAAAATAACCTCAACTAACAGGATCCTTAACAGACAGTTTTTGTGTTAGTCAGGGATATCCAGAGAAACAGAACAAATAGGGTGTGTATATGTGTGTGTGTGTGTGTGTGTGTGTGTGTGTGTGTAAAGTTATTAGTGCACACAATTATGGGGGCTGGCCAGTCCAATATCTGTAGGATAGATCAGCAGGCTGGAGAAACAGGAAAGAGCTAGTTCTATAGTTCAAGTTCAAAAGCCATCAAGTTACAGAATTCCTTCTTGCTGGGGGAAGTCAGTCCTTTGTTCTATTCAGGCCTGCAATGGATTGGAATAGGCCCATATTATGTAAAGCAGTCTACCAATTTTACTTAGTCTACCAATTTTAATGTAAAACTTATCCAAAACACCCTCACAGAAAATATCCAGAATAATGTTTAAATAAATATCTGAGCACTGTGGCCTAGACAAGTTAACAAAACAAACAAACAAACAAACAAACAAACAAAAAACCTCACAAAACTATCACAGTGCTTCTTTCTAACTGCATTTTATCCCATTCTGTGCTCAGTCTGGACCTTTTTAGAAGTACATAGAAGAGGCCAATGATATAAGGGATGGTGACATCCTCTACAAAGAGATTACTTTACCACGTTCTCCTCAGCCTAGCAGGTAATCATAGTAGTGTTGCTTTAGTATGTTTGGTGCCTGATTCCATGTTTTATTTTGTTTTCATTTCTGACCTGTCTTTTTCTTCATATTAGGGAAGACAAGGCCCACCTCTTCTAGGGAGTTTCATCTGAGCCAAAAAATCCACTTTAGCCTGTAGATAACACCAAGGACTCTGGGTCTTGCCCTGAGATCTAGGGAACTTCCTCCAGTGGGTAGTGATGTAGGTGGGAGATACCTATAGGTGGCAGCAGTAAAGATCATCCTTTACTATGCCCTCCTAGGTAAGAACGTTTCATTTTATTCCCTTACAGAGATTTTCTTTGTATTGATCATGATGGTGTTAACGTTTCCATCAGCTTGACTAAACTTTAGATGTGTATTTTCCTGACTCTAGGCCCCTGACCTCCCTTGTCTTACAGCATTTACTGTAGAAAACTTGGAATTATGTGTAAGTTCTTTCTCTGCCATTTTGAAGTGTAAGTAAATTTTCTCACAGCCTCTTTCCACTTTTACAACCCAAGAAATGTCTTTCTCAAGGGCCTGGCACCATCTTTTTGAAATGTAATCATTAAGGAAAATAGCAGCCCTATTTCCCAGGCTGTGAGAAGATGGAGTCTAACTTCCATGAGTACAGGTTATTAAACTCACATGGATTAGTCATAGAGAAAAACCTTTGCAAATTCAATAGTAACTCAATAATAACAATGTGCTGGACACATCCCATTGACTAACCTCCCCACTAACATCCTCTAGTACAGTTGTACTAGCTCACCTTAACACTTAAAAACCCTATGTTTTTTGTTTCAGTGAGGTTGAGTTCAATCTCTCTCCCGTATTACAAGAGCCTGGAAAAAGTCTTCTTTGCCTGTTTAACTTTCTCATATATACATATATATGTATATATGTATATATTTGTTTGTTTGTTTTTGGGGGACAGTAGTTTTAAAGTTGTCCTCACTTCCTATACTCTAAGGATAAGTAATGGTGATAATTCCTGGTACCACAATGCATCAGAAATCACAGAATAAGCAGCTTTCTGTGGTAGGCCAGTTATATTGAGATCTCCTAAGTTTCCAAGGAGAAACTGAATAGTTATTGTCTTTGAGTATTAATATACTGGAAAAGGAAACTTTTCCCCACACTTTCAATAGCTGATGTTTTTAAACTATCTTTCCTCCAAATACTATCAAGAAAACGGTTTCAAATTAACTTCAGTACTTTTCAAATATCAAAAATACAAATAATAATAAGGATAGAGAAAAGACCAAGCTAGTAGGTATACAAACTAAAAATGTTTAGAAAGGACATGAAAAACTATTTAAGCTATATTCTTCAAATTTGAAAAGCAACCATAAATTGCAGAAATAAAAAGACATACAACTTTTCCTGTAAGTTCTTGCATTACTACTGAATACGTTTTCATTGTGACCTATTACCTACCACTATTCTTTTCCTCAAAACCTTATGTTTTAATAGTGTAAGATAAAGATCAAGAAACAATGGGTATTTACCAACCTGATCCTACTTTGCCATATTTTTATCTGATTTTCCTTCCTAGGTTCCCCTTGGTTTAAAAGCTTTAGTTTTGTACCTGCCAATGACATTGAAAATGATATAACTTATTATAAACTCATATTTTTAAAGTTATATGTAACAATGAAAAAATAGCAACCTTTAAAAATGTAGGCAAATCTTTTGTTATAGTCATTTATTTATTTTTAATTTTGAGTCTACCCTACTATGCATTTAATTTGGAATTTTCCAAAATTGAAAGCAATTTATCTGAATAAATGTAAGAAGCATAGCCCTCAAGTGAAAATTAAACTATCTCCTTTGCTTGGAACTGGATGTTTTCCAAATCCAGCTTAGTAAAAATTGGTTTATTCCTTGTATAAATTAGAAAGAAAATAAAAGGTATCAAAACAGTTTTAGGAACATACACCAATGGCATACTAGTTATTTAAGATTAAAAATCATTTTAACAGCACAGCAATTTGAATTCCTATATCAGAAACTCCTTTTCAAACACTGGATATCATTTTTCTCTTGAACGTCACTTTCATAGCATCCAGCCTTGGTGCTACGCAAGTATTTGTTTTGCACAGTCGCCAGAATTCTCAGGGCATTTCAGTGGATTTTTAATTAATTTTTAAAAACAAATTTGCTTTTTCTGAAATTGCTTCTGTACTCAAGAGAGTCTCCGCAGTTTATCTTAAGAAATCTTAAATGTGTATTATTTAATACTCATTTTAGTGTTGGAATTTCTTTTCATTTTGGCTAACTGGCCATTAACGCCATTAGTATTTGAATAATGTGCATAAAGCAACATAGTAATCTAGAAAAATTCTATGAGTATTTAATGTTTAATGTGTGTGTTATTGATAGTATGAAAGCATGTGCTTATTGCAAAGCTTTAGATGCTAAGACTATTTGTCTGAAAAGTCATACTTGGCATTGGTGCTAGCTCCTGCCTCCCACATATTAGCCCCAGAGGTGATATTACTCTCTTCCCTTCTCTGGGTTGAGGATTTATGTACATTATTTTCCTTTCATGGAAATGTAATCTATTCTGGAAATCACCACAAGGCCTTCAGAATGAACAAATCTGAGGAAGAAATCTTTGCTGAAGATTGACAGTCTTTTATTTGGGTACAATGTGTCAGCTATAGTTCACTTTTCATTGTTTTAGCTGGGAGAGTTTATTTGGACTTTCATTTTATCTTCATGGATAGAATGAGTTAATTGACCTGTGTTATAATTTAGTTCAATGAATTATCAAGAGAGAGTTTCTTTCTCACTCAGTGTATGGAGGACTGCTTTTGCATAACCTTTGAAACAGAAAAATCTCAAAGGTATTTTCAAAACAGACACAAATTGTGTTTAGAGCCCTACAATTTGAATGGATTTTTTTGAAATTAGTAAATAGATTCTAATTTATTACAACTTCAACTGAAAACCAAAATAAATAATTCCCCAAATACTCATGTGGCATTTGGTCTACTAGTTAGTATGAGGAAACAGAAGGGATTAAGACATGGGACTGCTCAGAAGAAAATTACATTCTAGGTATCCAGAGAAGTTATGTTCATACCGTGTTTCCCCGAAAATAAGACCAGGTCTTGACATTAGTTTTTGCTCCAAGAGACGCATTAGGGCTTATGTTCAGGGTATGTCATCCTGAAAAATCATGCTAGGGCTTATTTTCCGGTTAGGTCTTATTTTGGGGGAAACATGGCAGTTTAGAGCAATATCTGAAACATCCTACAGCAGGGACAAACTATATTAACACAGTTTAGAGGCGGTTGTGATCATTTTTAGTAGGTAGGGCTTGGGCAGTGAGGTAAAACTTCAAGAAGTAGGTAGGTTTTGCGTTAGAAGTTCAGTTGTTAGAGACAGGATGTATTTTCAGGGCCACAGCTGCTCCTACTGAAGGTTGTAATTTCCTCAAGCATATCTTCATTGACTTATTCAGAATCTACTTGCTCTTTCGTTTATGAACTGTTGGACATATTTGACTTCAGGGACTTTCTGGACAGACTTAGAGTTCTTTTTGAGAGCATTCATTTTAGACTGGTAATGTAAGATGTTTTTGTACTGCAGAGGACACAAATAATACCAACACCACAGCCACATTTGTGTGTGTGTGTGTGTGTGTGTGTGTGTGTGTGTGTGTGTGTGTGTGTGTGAAGGGTCATTGAGAGGATGAGGTGTGGGAAATTAGAGGACAATGAAAAGGTTTTGGAGGTAGAAATATGAGATATTTATCAGCCTAAGCAGCAGCTTGCCACTCCAGCACAGATTCAGCAATAAGGCAACAGCTCAGGCTTTTTGATTCTACGAAAAGATTCGCCATTCTCCCATTTTACAATGCCACATAGCTTTAGAATAGGAAGTAGGGAAATGCCAAGTTGAAACATGAGCTAGGAAAAAAAAAATCTAGCATAAATGCTTGAGGATCCAGAGGAGAGGTTGTTGGATCCTAGAGGGTTCTATGATTATTTTTTTAAACTATTTTGAAATAATTTTAGATTTTCAGAAAGTGTGAAAAACTGAACAGAACATTCATATATACCCTTTGCTCAGCTTGTTCAAATGTTAACAACCTACATCACCACAGTACAGAGGTACAATCAGAAAATTAACATTGCTACAATACATATTGATTAAACTACAGACCCTACTAGCATTTCACGAGTTTTATCCTGTAGAGCCATTTTTATATTCTAGGATCCAATCCAAAATTCCACACTGCATTTAGTTGCTACATCGCTTTAGTTTTCCCCAGTCTATGATGATGCTTCAGTCTTTCCTTGTTTTTCATGACTTTGACATTTCTGTGAGTACTGGTTAGTTATTTTGTAGAATAGTTTGGGATTATTTTTTCAATTTGGCATTGTCTGATATTTTCTCCTGCTTAGATTGAGGTTATGTATTTTTGGCAGGAATACTACGGAAGTAATGTATCTTTCTCAGTAAATAATATTGGGAAGTATATCATGTTGATACATCTTATTAATGACGAACAGGTTAAGTGTTGCTGAGGATGTGAGAAGAGGGAAACCTTGTACACAGTTGGTGGTAATGTAAATTGGTGTAGCCACTATGAAAAACAGTATGGAGGTTTCTCAAAAAATTAAAAATAGAACTACCATGTGACCCAACAATCCCACTTCTGGATTAATGTCCAAAAAATATTAAAATCAGGATGTCAAAGAGATATCTGCTCTTTTATGTTCACTGCAGCATTATTCTCAATAGCCAAAATATGGAAACAAACTAAATGCCCATCAACTGATGAATGGATAAAGAAAATGTATGGCATACACATACCATAGAATATTATTAAGCCCTAGAAAAAGAAGGAAATCTGCCTTTTGGGACCACATGGATGTACCTGGAAGACATTATGCTAAGTGAAAAAATCAGACACAGAAGAACAAATGCTGCATGATTGTCAGCAATGGAACTGACAGTCATTTTAAATTTAGCTTTTCTTTATGGTGTGCAAAGGTATCACACGATGGTTTAATTTGCATCTCGCTGATAACTAAAGATACTATGCATGTTTATGTGTTTCCTGCCTACTCATATAATCTCTTTTGAATGGTCTATTTAATTATTTGCCCATTTTTGTTTTTTAATTATTATATTTTTTATTGTTAAGTTGTCGGAGTACTTCATGTATTCTTCATTCAAGTTCTTTGTCAGATAGATTTTTTCTAAATGTTTTCTCCCAGTCAGTGATTTACACATTTATGTTCTTTTTTTGTATTTAGATTGTGCTAAAGCTCTGACTTATTCCGAGTTGTATAACAGAACTCTACTTGAGCTTTCTGAAACAAAAGAATGTGGGTTTTGAGGATTGATTGTAAGAACATAACAATATATTACAAACTGAAAATGGGAAAGACTATCAGGTCTCAGGAAAGAAACAGAATAATAGACTTTATACCAAATGGTAATCCTTCTCCCTGTTTTTGTCATTACATGGTCGTTACTGATTCTCTTGTTCTGTACCCCTCTTCCACTTTTAATTACCATTGTGATTACCTTGCGCACACCCAGTTTTCTAGGATAACATTTTTATCTTAAGGTTTGCTGACTATCCCCTTAATTCTATCTGCAAACTTAATTCCCTTTTGTCATGTAACTTGATATAGTCACAGGTTCCAGGGATTAAGACATGGACATCTTTGGGGAAGCCATTATTCTGTATACCAAAATGAATTTCTCTTCTCTAATATGAGTGCTAATAATAAAATGTCTTCAAATATGTAGTTGATTGTAGTAATATCTGTATTAAGTCTTAATGGATTTTGATACTACTTTTAAATTAGGAAGAGGAATTCTAATACACACACACATATTCTGGAAAAGAATTGGTTAATCTTTACGGAAATTTTGAAATGTTATTCCTTGATTAATTACAAGAGGTCATCAAGAAGAAGGACCTACTGCAAGTACAATGCCTTGAGACATCCTTCACAAGTGGATATGAGCTTTCATCCTTTTTCTATTTAGTGTTGTCACTGAATGAGTTGGAAGGCTAATAGATTTGCATGATCTGTAGTTCTTCAATTTGTGACAAATCAGCATAGTACTGAAGAAATACTAAAATTCAGGCAGAAAAGAAGGATTATAGTGATACCATTTCAAGCAGAGAAAACTCAACACACTCAAGGAAACATTAGTCGTTCAATTAAGATGTAAACTAGGCATCCAGAGGCAAAGGGAGAAATATAAATAATGTCCAGATAGGGGTCATACAAAGCCATTTTGATTTTATCCTAAAGTCAATGTGAGTCATTGAAGAATTTTAAACTGGGGGATTATTTGACTAGGATTTGTATTTTAGATTTATAAACTCCCTAATACTGTTTTCTCTCTCTCTCTCTCTCTCTCTCTCTCTCTCTCTCTCTCTCTCTCTCTCTCTCTCTCTTCACCCACATTTGTGGTTAAGATGTCTGTATGCTGGTAAGTGATGGCAAGATATAAGAATCTGGATTTCAAGAGAAAGATCTAAGATGGAGGCATATATTTAGAAGTAAGTGGCATATAGAGATTTTTTAAAACCATGACATCACATGGAGTATTCAAAGGTGTGAGTGCAGATGAGAAGGACAAGGTCCTGAAGTACTGTAACATTTAAAGATTTTGTGAACAGGATGAAGAGCCAGCCAAGAAGAATAAGAAGGAACATACAGTGAAGTGGGAAGGTAGCTAGGAGCACCTGATGTCTTAGAATCTAAATGAAGAAGTGGTTCAAGAGAAGAATATGACTATGTCAAATGCTACAGACAAGTAAAGTAAAATGAGGATTCTCAACTAACCCATGCTTGATTCCTGACCCACAGAAATTGTGATATAACCCTTTGTTTTGTTTTATGCCACTAAGTTTGTAATAATTTTAATGCACAATTTTTAAACAGACACTTAATACAAAAGGGCTTCAGAGAAATGAAGTATTAGCTGGAGAAGATGTAGAGGTCATGAGGGCTTTTCTTTTTAAGATGTCTGTATGCTGGTGGGAAAAAAACACACGATGACACAAGAAATGATTGAATATAAGGCACAAATGGATGAGTTGGCTTTTTGTAGACAATTTATGAAATAGCAGAAAAGGAGGTGAGTACATGCGCACAGACGATGATAAGTTAGTAGATGCAAAAGGGATATGATAAAGTTTTTTTGTAGATTTTATTATTTTCTCAATAAAATAGGGAATACAATTATGAGGTGTGTGTGAAAATAGTGGATAGGTGTTGGAAGTTTTGTGAGAGAGAACAACGTATGGAAATATCCTTTAGGAGAGTAAGAGATTGACTGGAGTGCTAGTGTTCAGTAGAATCATTAGGCAGTGCTAACTGATCAATCAACTTAAATTAACTAGTCAGCATGATTGTGTGTTTTCTCTCTTCAGGTTTAGTAGTCTTAGTGAAAGGAGATTGCAGGGAGAGTTGGGCTTTTGCTAATGAGTGCAGTGCAGGGATAGGATGGCAAGGAAGATAAAAGGGAATGATTATAATGATGGAACAATTTCCAGGTTCACATATATAGCTCAAATTTATTTTTTAACTGATATATCATATTCCAGTTTTGGATATACCACCATTTGTTTGTCTGTTTCTCTTTGAGTGGACACTTAAATTGCTACCAGTTTTTTGTTATAACAAATAATGTCATAGTGAACACATTTGTGCCAGCCAATTCCTTGTGCAAATGTGTAAATATACCTCCAATATACATATTAAGAAGAGAACTGGATGGGGACTAGGTATTATCTTTTCCAGTTTCAAATTGTCTTCATGAGTAGCTGTAGTTGCACACATTCCTACCAATGAAATAGTCTATCCAACCTTTCCCCCACACCACGGCCAAATCTTGAGAATGCTGAATTTTTCCGTTTATATTATTTTGATGGATGAAATATTGAAGTCCCTATTAATTGGCAATTTTCCGATACAACTGGGCACTTATACTTTTTAATATTTATAATTTCTGGTCAATTTATTACTTTATATCTTAACATTTTTCTATTTTATTTCTATTTTTTAAATATAATATTTGTAAATCATGTAAGTTTTGAATAGGTAGTATAATCTTGTTACCCACTTAATATTGCAGATCAGCATCGCGAAATTTAAAATCTTCTACATTGTAATGTCTTTTCCCAGTTCTGTATTCACATGAACATATATATATATAATTACTGTTTCCTCTATTTTATATAATTGGTCACATAAACATACTATTACTCACCTTATTATTTTCACATAACAATATATTTTGGAAGTCTTTATATATCAATGCATAAAGGACTTTTTATTATCTTTTACATCTACATAACATTTTATTGTATGGATATAATTTATTCAGTGAGCTTTTCAAAAAAATTTAGATTGTTTCCACTCTTTTGCTCTTCCAAAGAATGTTACAGTAAATAACCATGAGCATAAATCATTTCACATAGGTGGATAGGTCTATGAGGTAATTTATTAAAAGCAGAATATGTAGCATTTGGGTTAAAAATACTTGAAATTGTTTGCTCACCAACTCTCTAATGGAACTTGAATTACGTTACCAAACTTTAGAATTTTTGCTGATTTTATAAATACAAGCATAATTTATATATAGTTAATTGCATTTCTTATTTTATGAGTTAGATTATGAATATTTCATATGTTTAAGAGCCATTTATATTTCTTTGTCTTTGAAATGAGTGTTCATATCCTTTGCCCATTATTTTGGAAGTGATTTTTTATTTTACGTTTAGGTGGATTAACCTTTTTAAAGATGAGTTAAGTCATTTTTCCTAGGTCCTAATTTTTCCATGTTTTAAGTAATTAAAATTTTTTATATTCAATTTTGTTAGTATTTCTGAATTTTGTTATACTTTAAAAACATTGCCTTACTCTGAGATTGTAAAAATATCTCCAATATTTTCTTATAGGTTTTCAAAAACTTAAATTATTTTTTTATGTATTTTATGTATTTAGAATTATTCTTGATATATAAGAAGGGGTATGGATAAACATTGTTTTTCTTATTTTTACAGGCTTTCCAACATCATTTCCTGACTCGTCCATCTTTTCAATCACTGCTTAATTGATCAACGTTTTTTCCCCTGTTTCATTGAGTTCTACCTTAATTTTTCTTCTCAAATTTTCTTTGTTTTTCTATTTTTTTGTTTAATACTTAGCTGGTTTATTTCAGTTTTCCAAATTTTGAAAGAATTTTCCCCCCACTACTGCTTTATCTGTATACCACAATTTTAGATATTAATACTTTCGTTGTCATTCAGCCATAAATAATTTGCACTTTCTACTTTTATTGTCTCTTTAACTATTGTGGTGGGAAACCTCCACGACAGCCCCAAAGATTCCTGACTCCTGGTGTTCATGCCCATTCCCCTTCCATTAAATGTACGCTGGACCTAGTGACACTCTTAAAATAAATAGTAATTCAGAAGTTATCGATGTCTCTTCTTAGATCACATTACAAAGTGGCTGGCCTATGTCTTGCCCACTCTTTCCAGCTCTCTTGTTGCTTCATTCTGGGGAAAGCTAGCTGCCATGTTGTGAGCTTTCCTATGTAGAGTTCCACATGGCAGGAACTGACATCTCTGGCAGTGAGGAGCTAAGGATTAAGGATTGCCATAGTCACACAAGTGGACTTGAAAGTGGATACTTTGAGTACTGGGAACAACCACCTTTGTGAACTTGGAAGTAGATTCTTCCCCAGTTTTGCCTTCAGATGACAGCAGTCCCAGGTACTACCTTTCTGAAAGCCTTATCAAAGACTCAGACCGAGAGGCACCCAGCTAATCAGTACTGAATTCTGGACCCAGAGAAACCATAATACAGACAATAAATATTTTTCATCTGATATATATTTGGGTAATTTGTTATACAACATTAGTAACTAATACAATTATGAATTAAATAAAAGTATGTTTCCCAATATCTCAAATAAGTGGGCCAGGTGAATTTATTTTTGTAGGTGATTTCTAATTTTATTTAACTTTAGTTAGGGAATATATTTTGCATTAATATTGATTGTTTAGACTCTATTGAGGATTATTTTATGCTTTAGTAGCTGATCAACATCGACATAGGACAGAGAATATTTAATGTGGGGTTGAAAATAGTCAGTGTTTTCTGTCTGTATGGTATAGATATGCAGCTTATTATTTATTACCATGGTGATATTCAGCTGATTCAGACTTTATACTTCAAGCTGATATTGAAAGTTCAACATCTCTTTTACATTGATGATACCTCCATTCTGATTGGTCAGTGCCTTTGTTGCATTGGTTGTTAACTATATTTTAGTAATACCCCTGATTATTTAAATTTTATACGTCCTATTTTTTGCTTGCTTGAAATGTACATATATGAGAACATTACATTAAAGTTCCACACTAGAATTGGGACTTTTTTCAAGTCCTCTTTTCTAAAAAAATTTTTGGATGTATTTGTTATAAAACTCTATTGTTAGCTGCATCCAAGTTCATGAATATTATTGTCATTATGGATTGAATTTGGAATAGCCATCTTTTTTCTACTTTAATATCTAGTAGTATGCATTGGTTACAAGAAGATTTATTATCAAAAACAGAAAATAGACAAAACAAAACAAAAATAACTGTGGTTTAAGCAAAATACAAGTTTTTTCTCTCTTTAAAACCTATGCCATCTGGTAGTCTTCACAACCATCAGGAACCCCAGCTCCCTTAATTCCTGAACCATTTTTAAATCATTACATGTTTACATTCTTTAATTTCAATAATTTTTTTCTTTTAGGCTTGTTCTTGTAAAGATACAAGTTATCTTTTAAAAACCCATTTGTAATTTATGCTAATTCTAGTTTCAATTCAAACATGCTTATTTTGATTAATGGTATACTTTAAATTATTTCTGCCATTTTAGTATATGTTTCTGTTTTCTTTTTAATATTTATCAAGCTTTACCTTTGGGGACTTTTTGTCCTCTGTTTAAAAAGTAATTTCATTAATGTTCTTATTTCTTTGTTTCATTTTTTTCTCTATTGGTTTCTAATTTGTATGCTTTAATTATTAATATTTCACCTCCACACCCCTCCTCCGGTTCCTTCTTCTGGTTTTTCTCTTCACCTTTTCCTTCTCCTCTTCCTTCTTCTTCTTCCTCATCATCATCTTGTTTGGGGATTTCTTTAAATTTTTATTCACAAAGCATTTGTGTGTGTGTGTGTGTGTGTGTGTGTGTGTGTGACAAATGTATTAAGTAACCTATCTTTCTTTGGGACAAGACAACATTTTTAGCATATTTATATTTTCCTCTGTACCATTCCATCTCCCAACTGTTGTTATTGTTTTAAATTTACTTATCTCATTATACTACTATCTTGAATGTATTTTAACTATGTTTTATATTTAGTATTTTTTATCCTTTTTTTTTATCTATACCCAAGGAAGTTTTCACTGATTGTACAGCTCATTACCTCACTTCTCTTCAGTCAGCTAGATAGCAAATCTATTAAAATACCTCTTCTTTAATAACCATCAACTTCTGTGTTATAGCTTTTTATTTTCTTTTGGTTGCTTTCACTTCCTTTCTCTGTAGAAGACATTAAATTGATTAATTTAATTTTTGTTCTACTTTTATCTGTGTCCTGAGTTATAACTCTTTATTTTGCTCACTTTGTGCTATTCTTTCTTTATTTTCGTTTTCCTCTAGTACTTTATGATTCTTGGTTGCAAATTCATCTTCAGAAAACTATTCCTTTATTGCATATCCAGGGAATGTATAATCATCTTAAAGATGCTTGACTTTGACCTTTCATGACACAAGCCTCCCAAGACAGGTGTAGCATGATTTATCTACTGTTGGATTCTGATCCCATGTGGTTAATTCATTTCTGGATTTACTTCACCAAATATATTATACAATTCTAGATCTGCTTTATGTGTAAGAGATCCTGCTTGAATTTTCAGTCAACGAAAATTCATTTCTCTTCTTGATTAATGTTATAGTTTTTGATCTTTGCCTTTATGCATACTTCATGAGAACCTCTAAAATAAATCACAGATTCTGTTATATTGACCCCACCCTCAAGCCTACCTAGCCCAGAATGTTTAGTAAATATGTTACTTCATATGTAGTCTATGGAAATTTTTTTTCTCTTTTTTAATTATGGCAATTTTTGTTTGGCAATATTTATTCTTTCATTTATATGTGTTCAGATGACATTGTGGATGGTTGAGTGGTTGTGAAATTTGTAAAATTGATCAGAAATTCTTTTTGCTATAATTTTAGAGAGCTCTTCTTTCTATATTTAAGTCGTATCTGTTTCCTCCATTGTTTTCAGGTTGTTAACTGTACCTTCCTTCTGTCATCCAGGTGGCTAATTCAAGAGCTCCCTAATTTTGATTAATTTTAATTCATTCATAGTCAAAGGCTAGGTGGGCTTTATAAAATTATAACTATAACAGCAAAAAAATATATACTGAATTAAATACCAAGTGCTTCCTTAGTGGATAGTCAAACCAAATGTTTGGTTAAATCAAGTCAAATCAAAAGATATACAAATATCTCTTTCAATTCTTATGGGACTTTCCCGATTATTACCAAGTTCTCATTGATGCTCCAAGTTGCTGAGTGTGCAGCATACGTGACCTTCAGGTAAATGACTTTTTACTGCTTTATTTTCTCTTCACAGAGCACTTGAGACATGATTAAGCCATGAATAAAAAGGTCAGTACATTTTCTACTGTAGACAAAAAAATACTGCATTTTTCCTAAAATGGAAAGATGCACACAGTTTTTAAACTAGTTATATAAAATGATTTTTTTCAAGTCATGTATGTATATATTTAGATTTTTAGATAAATACAAAATATATTTTTGGCATTAAATTGTAGCCAAGCTCATCTAAAATTCAAGGTGGCTAAAATTCTCCTGAGCTAACTCAAATATTGGCCGAGATGATAATGTGTCCTCATTTGTTCAGTACAAATTCCATCATAATGTGGCAATTTTGCCATTAAAAAGCTATTTGCAAAGGTATTCAATGACTATGGACTATTTAAGGACCAGCTCAAGCACTTCATTTTAGTCACCTTTTTGCTGAATCGATCTCAAATTGTGCAAGGACCTTGAGATCTGGTGATGAATGCTTAAGTGAGGACTGTTGAGTATGTTCTCAATGTGAGGCAGTGTTACCACTTAGTGACATATGTTTAAATCAGTAGAGGAATAGAAATAAAGAATAACTATCTTCTACATTTTTTCCAATTTGGGAGCAATAATAGTTAAGTTACTTACAATCTTTTTACAATTAAAATTCATATGATATAAGTTGGACTTTGGAAGTGAATAGTTTAGCTGGTTGAAATAAAACATAGGCTGTATTGTTTAACAGAGAAGCTACATAGAACGGGAAACTCTGGGTGGGAAAAGGGAGCTCTTCAGTTGGTCCCCTTCACTCGTTTTCTCCTTGGTTGGTCTTTTAGTTTCCTAGGGCTGAAATAATAAATTACCACCAACTTGGTGGCTTTAAAAACAACAGAAATCTATTTTCTCACAATTCAGGAAGTCATCAAGGTTGTTTCTCTCTGCCATAATTCCATTCCTGCAAAAATGCTGCAATTTTGCCCTTAAAAGGCTCTTTATTTTATAGGCTCTAAGGGAGAAACTTCCCCATGCCTTTCTCCTAGCTTCTGGTGGTTACACAAAATCCTTGGCATTCCTTTGTTTGTAAGTAAACGCATCACTATATGCGTCTTCATCTTCATATCACTTTCTTTTCTGTGTCTCTGTGCATCCCTTCTGTCTCTAATAACAAAGGACACTATCATTGAGTTTTTTTTACACCTGAAACTAAGTTTAAAAAGTGTTTTTAATGTCTAACTTGTACTTAGCATTCATATTTTAAGTACATACCTTTTAATTGAAGTACATCATCATTTTATAGTACAAAGTCTTCACTAAGTGCTCACACCTGTATAAAGAGTATCCAAGTGATGAAATAGAACATTACCAACAGTCCCAAAAGTCCTCTTGAGCACTCTCCTAGTCTCTGCGTCCCCAAAGGTAATCACTTTCCTGACTTCTTGAAACATAGATTAGTTGCATATTTTTGCACTTCAGATAATTGGAATCATACATAATGTAGTCTTTTGTGTAATTGCTTTCACTCAACATTGTCCATAAGATTAATCCATGTCATTGTTTATAATCTTGATCATGTTTAATTTGATAGTCCCACTTTTATCTCTTTTAGCAACTTAAATATATTTATTTTCAAATTTCTGTCAACCTGCTCCATAAGGTTCATTTAATCAGGAGTGAGTAAATAATTCTGCTATTAATTTGGTTAACTACCTAGTATTAGATTTCTTCGTATGTTGGGAATTTTGGTTTCAATGTTATTTTGAGGGAGAAATTTTCTAAGGTTTTTCCTCTTTCCTTTTCTCTCTAAGAGTGGAATGGTTGTAGGGACCCCTTAACTTCCCAGATCTTCAGGTCTCCAATTCAAACCCAAGTATCCTTGTAATGTTTTAGCACTCCTATTCAGGTATAAGATGCATGGTTTTGATCCTACAAAAATTGTTTCAAACTTTGTATATGCTTATGTGGTTTCTAAAATTTGTATTTTTGTTGCTTAATGCTTTGGGTCTAAGCTAATGACACTGTTTTCCAGGCATGGAGCATTTTATGAAACAAAATATTAACCCAAAAATATTTTTTAACCAATTAAAATTAAAGCATAAATGAATTTGTGTTCATTCCCAATTCTTTGATCCTATTTTGGTACAGGGGATGAAGTTATACCAAGTAAATAATATTTCATGCTTTGAATCATCCATGTCATTATAGTGGGCAGGAAATAATTATCAGAAGGGCTAAAAAAATACACTTAGGGCAGAATACATTCCTGCAGAATTGATTTTTAGCGTTATAGAGCCAAGAGTTTAAATATCAAGCACTAAGTTGAACAGCTCTTTGACATGTTAAACTCCATCAATTTTCCCCATGTCCATGACTACAAATAATTATAATGCTAGGGAAACTCCCTTTCTCAATCCAAAAATACACAAGGCTCTGAGGGGATATGTTCTAACTCAGCCTAGAGGAACTGACTCTCTTATCATTCAAGAACCAGAATCAAAACATTGTAGGCAATGTGATAATCAGCTAGAGGGACTTCCTGATTCAGTGGGTCATTCTGAAGCTGATTACTTCTAGAAGTTTAATATAAAGAATGTGGTTGTTTACTAGGGAGGGTAAAAGTCAGAAGAATGGGCCTTGAATTATTCGGGTTCATTTGTTTGGCTCAGTTGTTTTGAGATGAATGCTCATTCGCATCTTTCATGTTCATATTAGCAATATTTTCTAGGATTTGTAATGAATGAGAATCACAGTAAGATTTCCCTGTGGGTCCAGGGGTTTTTGTTATTATTTACATTATACTTCTAATATACAAGCTTCTTTTGCATTCAAATTTCTTACAAGAAACCTCATGAGCTACTTGCAGATTTATGTTGAAAAACAGTTTTGTGTGTTGGCAGCCAACCTTAGACACATAGGGTTTACTGGTTCATTTTCAACCTGAGTCTTGTGCCTAAAATGACGCTTGGCACTGACCATTTTGGAAGATATATACAATTATACAGTGGTAACAGCTGTGGAAATTAGAACATTTCTAAGGAGAAATTTATGTAGGTTTTTAATATGGTTTTTTAACATGTGATAATATGACATAAAAATATTCTAATAGACTCAAACACAAGAAAAGTATAACAGAAGGAAAAAGAGGAAGTTAACAAACATCTTCATGTAGTCAGATATATATGCATAGCTATCATGAAATCAATTCAGATACAGGTCCAAAATCAAATTTTCTTTCATTTCATATATGTTCCTATCCTATGTTTTCCATCTCTAATAGAATTATCATGTATCATTCACCAAGAGAAACATCAGCATATTATTAGATGTTTCCCTTTCCTGTACCTCCTCCATAAACCAACTCCTGCTTATTCTAAGTTTGAACAAGCTCTCAAATTCATTTCTTCCCCCTCCATTCTCATTGCTGATCTCTCAGATCAGAACCAAATTAAGGCAAACAAATATCTCCGCCTAACTGGTCTCCCTGTTTCAGTCTCTCTTATCTCATCCATCACTGTCATCAGAAGTGTTTCTAAAAACCCATATTTGATCATGTGAGCACTCAGTGGCTTCTCAATGCCTACAGGATGCACATTCTTCTCAGCACATATATGATCTTTCACAATTAGACGCCAACTTCCTCTTTCACCCATGTTTCCCACGTTCCTCAGCAGCCCTGTTATGCCACACTAACTTATTACATAATTTCTTAAATTTGTCATAATCTTTCATATATGTTGAAATGTCTTTCCTTTTCTTGCATTGATCCTGTATCTTTAGCATCTCACAGATTATTAGCTCCTGTCCATTAACCCTTTAGTATCTACCATTTTTAAACAAAACCTCTATTATAACACTAATTATACTTTTTAGTTGTATGTTTACTTTTCTTTTGCTCTCCCATTAATATATGAGATATTTAAGAACAGTCTTTAAAATTTTTATCCTACCTTTTTCCCCCACCACTCTCTGTATATTTGCACAGTCTCTTCTAAATTATAGGGGTTACTATATATGGAAATGAAAAAAAAATGACTAAATTTAGATATGTAGAAAGGGAAAGAAAGCAAAGATGGAGAAAAGTTTTCATATAAATAGAATTTAAATGTTGAGGGGGATAATAGTTCTGTTGAATTGTTAAATAGTTAAGGGAAAACAATTTTTAGGATGTTTGTGATCACTTTTAATGTAAACATGTATTATTCTATATTTAAGAAACCCATGATAAATCAGTGCCACTCAATTGGGCAAGGTTGCAAAGAAGGTATTAAAAGGTAATTGTTATCATCGTTCCATCTTTTAAGCTCGCTATATCTCTAAAGATTCCTCTCAATAAATTAAGAGGTTAATGTTCTGTATATTCAAATATAGGTGCTCAATTATATTTAGTTTTTCCCTTTGCGTTAGAAAAGACCTTGAGATGAACAAGCACAGTTAGGAAATGATGAGTTTCAATATCATACTAAAAAGATAAGCATATCTTGCTCGATTCCTAACCTGTGTAATTAGCTCTGTAGTGGGACATAAAAATCTACATGATATTCATCTTTATTAGTACTTTTTAAAACTCACTAAGTAGTTGGGTAATAGTTTCAAAGATTTCAGATCTATAAATCTCTTAATTTTATTCATCTCACAATGTGACTGTTAACTAAATAAATAATCAAAATTAATGAGCAGCTTTATAATTTTATGTATATGAAGAGGATTCTAATTTTCAAAGTTAAATCTCTAGCCATTTGATGTTTTTGCTTTTTGAGGTTTTTTTGTTTGTTTATTTTTCCTAATTAGTGTCAAGAAATAGAGGGGCGATAAGACAAATCTACACATGAATGTTTACTATTTTAGCCCTTTTATTACAACATCAACTCAGATATATTTGGGCTTGAATTTTACTGGTATGCAATATTGCTAGCTATGTGGTTGTTCTCACGTTATTTGCAAGGTCCATGTTTGTCTTATCGCTACAATGTATATTCTTCTGTAGTCAATTTTTTTCTATTTCTTCAAATGAACATCATATTGCTGGCTGCAGTCCTGTGTATGTGTGTGTGTCCATGTACACACTTTTATGTGTGTTTCATGTAAACTTTAATTATCTATTGCTTTTTAAATCTTAATTAATTAGCTTTTAACTGGAAAAAAATTAACCTGGATAGGAAACAGTTCACTTGACTTTTAAATGTTCACTTGACTTTCTCCAAATGAAAGAATCTGCACTTAGGAAACTTGGTCATTGAAAGGCACCATGAAATGAGATGAGAAATATGTTCAGCCACACTCTGCCCAGAAAAGTGGATAAAAAGATTATCACAATGAGCGTACAATTTATTTATTTCTCATTTCTGTGTTGTTGGAGAAGTTGGTCAAAGAGAAATACTACATGCATAGAAGGTGAATCCTTCCCTCTCAAGTCTATCTCACCTATGCCATCTAGAAAGGGTCCTGGTACCTTCATAAATGGGCCTCTCCTGTTTCCACGCATAGGTTAGCAGACGAATGTAGTAAGGACCAGATGATTGGTTTCTCCCATTTCCAACAGAGTAGAGAGACATTCTAGCTTTTAGAGGACATAATTGAGTAAACTAAGGATAACATCAGTTTTTTTTATATTTAACGCAATTTGTCTTGGTGGATTATTTCTTAATTAAATCAAAGCAGGTGATAATGAAATGTAGAGGCATCCTTGAGATAGAATGAATTCACTAAAGGAAATATTCACTTGAGTAATTCCCCAAAAGCCAAATTTTCCTATTATGACTACATTTTCTAAAATTAAAAGATAATTTTATAATTAAAGCAATGATTGAGACTCAAATAATTTCAAAAATATTGTTTTTTGAATTCTTATAAATTTCTATTTCTAAAAGCAAAGCAATAGACATCAATAATTAAACCTTTCATAACTCATTATACTCTGCTCAACAGACTTTATTTCCTAATCTATGTGCTTTACTTCATACTTATTTTACATTTACCTAACTCTTTCTTATTTCTTTTTTATAGTCCCACAATTATTTGATCTTTTTGAAACATTTTTCTTTTAATCAAACAGTAATAAAAAGTCTGACTCTTTTTTTGATTTTTGGTTTTTTTTTTTGTTTTTTTTTTGACTGATGATAGGTTTTAAACATTATCCCTCCTTATCCCCCTCTGATCCACAGATGAGCAAGCAGATACGAAAGGCAGGGTATTCTCCCCTTTGGTACTGGCAGCAAGTTCAAACAACTTGTGGCAGCCTTCAGACATGTTTCATCACCTAACCACAATAAAAACCCAAGCCATTTTCAGATCAGCTTGGGAAATCTGCACTGCTCTCCCCAGAAAACCTCATTGGTAGTAAACATTTTTCATACATTCTTGGTTGGGTGGTATCATCAGTCTCAACATCTGAACCAAAGTTTGGACATTTGGGTCCATTCTGCCTCTTTAAAGTGGCCAGAAAACAATCAATCCATCAGTTACCATCAGATCTGTGGGCTCAATGCTAGATATATGATACATTATTACTAAATGGTAAAAGATTATTTTTTACTTATTCTGGAGCATAACATTTTAGTCTAGTGTATTAAAATATAAATGTAATTAACTCATACTAAACAGTTTAATGGGAGGCGGTTTGTGGTTTGCAGTCACATAGCCCTGAATATGAATAATTTTTAAAATTTATTTTCTTGTGGTAAGAACACTTAACATGAACTCTACACTCTTAACATATTTTAAAGTGTACAATACAGCATTGTTCTATAGAAATAAAGTTTTCACAACAGATCTCTAGAGCTCATTAATCTTGTTTAAATGAAGCTCTACACCCGTTGATTAGTAACTCCCCATTTCTCCCTCCCCCAGTCCCTGGAAACCACCATTCAACTCTCTGATTCTATGAAGTTTACTATTTTAGATACCTTACATGAGTGTAATCATGCAGTTATGTAGTAATTGCCTTTCTGTTATTAGCTTGTTTTGGGTAGCATAATGTCTCTGAAGGTCATCCATATGGTTGCTCATTGCAGAATTTCCTTCTTTTTAATGGCTGAATATTAATAATATTTCATTGTGTGTATATACTACATTTTCTTTATCCATCCATCAATGGACATTTAGGTTGTTTCCACATCTTGGCTATTGTGAATAGTGGTTCAATGAACATGAATGTGCTCATCTCTTTGAGATACTGATTTCAATTCTTTTGGATAAATACCCAGAAGTGTATTTATCATATGGTATTTCTGTTTAATTTTTTAGAGAGAACTTCATACTATTTTCCATAACAGCTACACCATTTTGCATTCCCACAAATAATGTGCAGGGGTTCCAATTTCTCCACATCCTTTCTCCTTGCCAATACTTGCCTTTTGTTTGGTTTTGTTCTGTTTTCTAATAATGGCCATCTTAACAGTTGTGAGATAATAATATCACCGGGATTTTGATTTGCATTTTCCTGATGATCAGTGATGTTGAGCACCTGTTCATAGAGCAATTGGCCATTTCTATGTCTTCTTTGGAAAAATGTCTATTCAAGTCCTTAAACTATTTTTTTAAATTGGGATAATAGGTTTTTATGTTTTGTTTTGTTTGTTTTTGCTATTGAGTTGTAGAAGTTCTTATATATTTTGAATATAGTTTGCAAATGTTTTCTCCCATTTTGTAGGTTTCCTTTTCACTCTGTTGAGTTTTTCCTTTGCTGTGTAGATGCTTTTTAGTTTGATTTAGTCCCACTTGTTTATTTTTATGTTGTCTGTGCTTTTGATATCTATGAAATCATTGCTGAGATCAACGCCATTAAGCATTTCTCCTATGCTTTCTAGAAATTTTATAGTTTCAGGTCTTTTGTTTAAGTATCTAATGCATTTTGATTTGATTTTTGTGTATGATGTGAGATAAAAGTCCAGTTTCATTCTTTTATATATATTGATATCCATTTTTCCAAGTACCATTTATTGAAGAGACTATGAATCCTTGGAAATAAAAATGTGAATATTCATATACCTAGTTTTAGCTCTGCCTCTGGAAATGTCTTAACTTTCGGCATTCTTATCTGTCAAATTGAGATGATAATATCCCTCCCGTTCAAGGGTTCATGAGAGGGTTGAGAGCCCTAAGATAAGTACACAATCTAGGGCAAGACTGGACATATAGACACACAAATATTTTGCTTCCTAAATGTTCCTTGTTGGCTACAAAAGATGTGCAAGATATGGTACTTACATTTTAGCTAAGATATAATATATGCAAATGTAAAATAAACATCATAACAAAATTCTTGTACACATACACTAAAATGTACTAAATCTTTATATGCGTAGCGGTGATGAGAATCAAACACTCAAAGAATAATGACAGAACCAGCTCTCTTAACCAGTCAGCCAAACAGACAATTCCCCAGTACATTAAATCATTCATAGGTACATTTGATATGCCAGACATTGGATGAAGTGGTTTATATTCATTTTGTCATTTAATCCTCAAAAGTTTTGTGAAGTGATGCTGATGATGATGAAGAGAGACATAATGATATATCATTCACTGACATGTGCTAGAGAATGTTCTGAGTATTTCACAATAAATAGTTGAATCCTCATGATATTCTTATGGGGTAGATGATGCTACTATTCTCATTTTACAGATGAGGAAACTTAGACAGTCAAGTGACTTTCAAAAGATGATATGGATAGTAACTGCCCAATGAAAGCAGGATTTGAACCCAGGTTGGGTTAACGCTCATGCCCACAAATATAGTTACTAGACTCTACTGTAACAAAACATTCAGAGATTCATTTGGTTTATTTTATGAATCACTTGAGGAATCGAAAATTCAGGAATCATTTCAATAAATGAAACTAGACGTAGTGCAAGATATAAATGAAAAAAAAAGGCAAAAATTGGCTATCCTGTGACTGACTTACATTTTTGTTGAGAGGGCTAGCCTTATGCAGTGGGGAAATACCATTGCTGCTGCTTTGGACTCTGCTAATGTCTTCCACCCTTGAATTTCTTTCCCGTAAGAATTAAAGCCTTTGAGGATGGGGAAAGTTGAAAATGTAAATTACCTTGGAGGGACAAAAAATACATGTTCTAAAAGAGAAATGCCTCATTTCAAACCTCTTCTGACAGCTATTGTGGAAGCCTCAAGCAGCACTCCAGTTCCCTGTGGGAAGATGGAAGGGGATCCCTTGAGGAGTACAAAGGAGTGAGGACTGGTAAGGTCAGCTAAACTCAAGGAAAATGTCACAAGCTTTACATTTTCCTGATCTTGTTGTTGAACTTATATATTCGTTTATCTTATGAATCATTTAAGAGTCTGTGCCTTTTCTGAACTGGTAAAAGAGGAATCGTGTCCTTCATTTAGCAGGAACACAAAAATATTTGATAATGTTTATTCATTTCAAAACTATTAAATTTCTTCAAACTGTACAGACCATTTCTTTTGAGACCCTTTATATTGATTTCTTTCTGTGGGCCTCTTCATTGTCCTATCTAGAAAGAAACAACATTATCTTCTACTTTCTTAACAATTTGCTGCAATATACTGAGTTTTTCTTCATGTCTCTATCATTTGTTGAAAATAATGGGAACATTTTGTTGTTATTTTTTCTTTCAAGGGTGTAAGAATAAGTAGCTGCAATTCTTCTTAATTGATTAGTTGGAGCAATTACATTAATTCACTGTAAATGATATCTGTTGCATCAAAAATGATGTCATTAATAAGAAAGGAGCTATCCTGGCCCTCACCACCTTATTTCCCATCACTAACATTGCCACATAAATCTAACTCTTAGTCCCAAATGGTCTTTGTCTCTCTACATCTACTCTAGTGCTAAACTAAGTTCTGTGCTTGGTTTCTTGAATTAGTTCTTGGTCAGTTTAAGACAAAAAAGTTAAATAACAAGGAGTCCATGTTATTTTTTTTAAGCAAAAGAGGGACTTTATTAATTCATAAATCAAAATTTCAGGAGTAGAAATAACTTTGAGGATATCTAGATCTATTACTCTTAATGATTTCATTGGGATTTGATTTTTTTCATGCTTTTGTTTTGCATCTCAAAGCTCTGTTTCACTTAGGCATTAGTCTTGTTCTTTGCTGCTGCAAATAGCTTTTTTCTTCTTTCTTTTTTTTAGTTTTAGGTGTACAAAGCAATGTAATAGTTTGACATTTACACCCCTCACAAAATGATAACCCCCCAATCTACTAGCCCTCTGATGTTGTATATAGCTGTTACAATTCCATTGACTATATTCTCTATGCTGTATTCCATATCCCATGACCATACACATATTTACAGTTGATATTCAATATTATTCATCTTCAGCTTCAGGTGTATAGCACAGTGGTCAGGCATCTACACAGTCTATGAAGTGATCTACCTGATAAGTCCATTATGTTATTTTTAAAAATAGTTGTGCATTTAATCCATACTTTTGAAAGTACCGTTCAAAAAATGACAAGATGAAGTATTGAAAATGTATAAGCTCTTACAAAAATTATATATTTTAGTTTATTTCAGCCCTTTGTTCTAGATAGTCTGTATTATAAATGGAGATTCTATGTCCTAAGATTTTATCACACGGCAAATAAAATGCTCCATTAAGAATTTGGAAACCCTAGCAGATAAAAAAGTTACAAAGATCAAATTTCTCTGACCTATGTTCAATGATATAAAAATCAGGAAAAAATATGGAAGAAAATAAGTTTTGATACCTATCCAAAGATGTCCTGCTTGTGGATCGAGAATGTAAAACAATTATAAAATCTAGTTTTCAATAGTTAAACTGCTGTTATTTTATTTAGACTTGTATTTACCACAGGTGAATTTTATGCAGTGCATTTATCTTAGCTCCACCTTGAAATTTGAACAATTCAAGAAATTCCTTAATATTGACACTACATGGTCATATAGTTTCACTCGCACTTTCTTTAAGCTTCTTAATTATAGCACATTCAATGTAATAAAGAGGTATCTGACCTTAGGCTTTTAGAAAAATTAAGATATACAAAATATATATTCACTTTATTGCAATCACCCATCAATGCCATATGTGACTTCTGAGTCAATTTGGCAGTTCATGATTCATTTTTCCACATGCAAATTATTTTTATCATTTTATATAGTATACAGATGCAGATTTCTTTTTAAGGTGATGACTAGATATAATAAAATGTGCCAACAAAAGCGAGATTATTCCAGATTTCTTTTCTAAAGGAAACTCTTTATAGTTTTTTCCTAATTATCTGTCTCCTTGACTAGTTTTATATCTTCAAATATCCCATTATTTAGTTTTTAAATAAAGCCTCCTCTGCTGCTAGGTCAGCTCTGCCTACTTCGAAATTAGATCTGGCCAGTTTGCTATGTTTTATTTTGGGATCATAGTAGGGCCTTTAAACTGATTTTAAACCTTATTCTGAAATATTCAGGGCTTACTTTGAGAATCTGGGTAAAGACATTTTCACAGAATCAGTCTGGAAATAGTGTTGCTGTGTGATGTTAACATTCTGGAATATGAATTAGACTTCAGAGGATTCTCTTGAATGTTTGGGAATTTGAATTGCATTTTTCTTTCACAGAGATAGATAGCCACACCTGTATCATAAACCATTTGCCAGACAATTACATTATTCAGTCAAAAGTGCCAATTTTTTAACATTTTTTTCATATATTTTGCATCTCATTATAATATAGACAGATTTTTTTTTTAGTTGTAATTTGAGATAAACGTCATGTTTGTATCCAAGATATGTCAGGTTTTTTAAAACATAGCACTTTAAAGCACACTTACTATTATTTATTTTAATAAATGTACATAGATTAGAGACAGCCAGAGTTGAGAGCTATACACTTGGTGGCTGGATTTACCTTTTGCCAATACAGATTATATTTCACAAAGAAGACTAAACATTTTAAGAAATTAAATTTTGCAGCTCACTCTTAAATTTTCTGTGGATAAAATTGAATTACTATTTTAGCACCCAAACAGGAAAATGCTGATGATAGTTTCTCATGTTCAAACATGACTGTATGCAGAATAATGGTATAAATTAACAGTTTTTGATTTTTTTGAGAGAATGAAGGCAGATCACTGAGAGTGGATAATGGACAAATGGTCAAAAACCGAACCTATATCTTGATTAGTCGGCAAGAAGTACCCAACAAAGAATATTTTGCTTTTTAAAATCAAATCAGACCAGTAGACAAGGTCCTTTAGTAACCTAACTGGGAATCATTGCCCACTAGGCATGTAACTTTTCATATATATTCCGTCTCATTGGAGACTCTGCATACAAATCTGCCCTAGATCCCCAGAAACAGTGACTGACTAATTCTGTTTGCTACTAGTCTAAATTTTATCTCACTTGATATTTACTGCTTCCATTTTCCAATTTCAGGCTTATTTATTCAATATGTATTAACTCATTCCCTGAGCTAGGACCACCTTAGGAAGAGAAACACAAAAAGAATGTATAAATCTTCAAAGGATAATACAGGAGGGGCAAAAATTATTAGTCCCAGCTGTACAAATGGGAAAAACAGGGACCTACTCAAAATCAGAGAATGGAAGTATGAACTTAAATTCAATTGTATATATCATCAAGGAAAAAGTAATACAGTATGTACTGTCTGATTTATAAAAACAGCAGTGCTGTTGTAATTGGTCAAGGTAAAAAGATAATTTAAAATACTGGGGAAAAAACAGGATAATACTTTTGTCTCACATAGAAAATATTAAAACAGTTATAATTCATATGTCTGTATGTATATGTCTATCTATCTATCTATCTATCTATCTATCTATCTATCTATCTATCTATCTATCCATTCTGCTAATGGATAATTCACTGACTTCTCCTTACTCCTTTTCTCCATTTCCCACATTCCACTAACGGTGCTCTGTAGGATATTTTCTTTCTCAGCTATGGGTGACCATGTGATGCAATGCTAGCTGCTGTTATTTTGCATTCCCAACAGCAATATATATGAGCTCTGTTGCTCTATAACCTCACAAGCATTTGGTATTGTCAGTGTTCCAGATTTTGGAAATTGTTAGGTGTGTAGTGATATCTAATTGTTAATTTAATTTGCATTTCTTGGATGTGATATGATTTGGAGCATCTTTTTATATGTTTATTTGCCATCTGTATATCTTTATTGGTGATGTCTGTTAAGGTCTTTGGCCCATTTTTTAATCAGATTGGTTGACTTCTTACTGTTGAGTTTTAAGTGTTCTTTGCATATTTTATATAACAGCCATTTATCAGCTGTGTCTTTTGCAAATTTTTTCTTTTTCAAGTGTGGGCTTTTCTCAATATCTTAATATTGTCTTTTGTAGAGCTGTTTTTAATTTTAATGAAGTCTATCTTGTAAATTATTTCATGGATCTTGTCTTTGAAATTTTATCTAAAAAGTCATCACCATACCTAAGGTCATCTAGGTTTCCTCCTGTTATCGTCTAGAAGTTTTATAATTTTGCATTTTGCATTTAGGTCTATGACCTATTTTGAATTAATTTTTATGAAGGGTATAAGGTCTGTGTCTGGATTTATTTATTTTTGTATGTGGATGGCCAGTTGTTCCAGCATCTTTTGTTGAATAAAGTTATCTTTGCTTCAATGTATTGCCTTTGCTCCTTTGTCAAAGATCAGTTCTTTATATTTATGGAGGTTTATTTATGGCTTTTCTTTTCTGTTTCATTGATCAATTTGTCTCTTCTTTCACAAATACACTATTTTGATTACTGTAGTTTAATAAGAAGTCTTAAAGTTGAGTAGTGTCAGCCATCCAACTTTGTTATTTTCCTTTTATATTGTGTCAGCTACTCTGGGTCTTTTAGCTCTCCATACGAACTTCAGAATAAGTTTGTCAATATCCACAAAATAACTTGCTGGCTTTGGATTGAAAGTGCTTTGAACCCATAAAACAAATTGGAAAGAATTTACATCTTGACAGTATTGAGTCTTCCTATCTATGAACATGGAATATCTCTGTTTATTTAATTCTTCTTAGATTTCATTCATCAGTTTTATAGTTTTCCTCATACTGATTTTGCACATGTTTTGTCAGATTTATACCTAAGTATTTCACTTTGGATGTGCTAATTTAAATGGTATTCTGTTTTAAATTTCAAGTTCCATTTGGTCATTGTTGGTATATAGAAAAGCAACTGACATTTTTATATTTACCTTGTATTGTGCAACCTTGATATCCTTGATAATTATTAGCTCCAGGTTTTCTTTCATTAATTCTTCCAGATTTTCTACATAGACAATCATGTCATCTGTGAACAAAGACAGTTTCATGCCTTCATTCCAAATCTATAAACCATTTATTTCCTTTGCTTGCCTTATTTCATTAGCAAGAACTTCAGTACAATGTTAAAAAGAAATGATGAAAGGAGACATCCGTGCCCTGTATCTGATCTTAGTGGGGAAATTCCGAGTTTCTTACCATTGACTATGATTTTAATTGTGGATAGTCTTTATTAAGTTGAGGCTTTCCCCCTCTATTGCTAGTTTACTGAGAGGTTTTATCATGAATCGGTGTTGGAGCTTGTCAAATGTTTTATTAATGTGTTGATATGATCATGTGTTTTTTGTTTGTTTGTTTGTTGTTGTTTTTTTGATGAGCTGAATTACATTAATGGATGTTTGAATATTGAACCAACCTCACATATCTAGGATAAATCTCAATTGGTCATGGTGTACAATTCTTTTCTATACTATTTTTTGGGGGTGGGGGGTAGATTTGCTATTACTTTCTTTTTTTGCAATTGTGCTCATTAGGGATACTGGTTTGCATTTTTCTTTTCTTGTAATGTCTTTGCCTGGCTTTTGTTTTGGGATAATGTTGGCCTGATAGAATGAGTTAGGAAGTATTCCCTCTGCTTCTGTCTTCTGGAGAGATTGTACATAAATGGTATAATTTCTTCCTAAAATGATTGGTAATTTCACTACTGAACCTATCTGGGCATGGTGTTTTCTGTCTGGAAGGTCTGTTCAGCCATTTGCTTGTTAGGATGGAGTGGAAACTTCAAGATTTTTATATATGGATCTGGAAACTGAGAGTCAGATTTTGGTTTTAATGACAATATTACATTTTTGTTCTGATTGACATTTAAATGGCTATGAGATTAATTTATACTGGATATTACAACTTAATATTATCTTATGATTTTCTGTTATTTCTGCATAGAAGTCCTTTTCACTAAATTCCGAATAATCAGTGCCTCAGTAATATTTGCAAAGCTACTTATTACTGTATTCTAAATATAAATATTTGTTTGGCTACATAAGTTGAATCAAACATTTGTTTTTATTGAAAGAACAATTAGCAAAAAACAAATTGCAGAAAAAATACTGGGGATTTTTTTCTCTAACAATTATGGAACTTTTCTATACTTATATAGAACTGAGCAGCAGGAATCATTAGATAACTTCACTTGGCTTAGATATACAGAGTGATGAGGAAAGATCAGTATTGGTTACAGCAATACAAAAACTTAAAATCTCAGCATGCAAAATGATGCCTGATGATTACTTTGGATTTTGTGTATGGGCACTTAGGTTTTCTTCCATTGAAAGAAAGATAGAAACATCATTTTCCCCAGCTCTTCATGTTCTTTTTAGTTCATTCAGCTCCTCCTAATTATAAATCATCTATCTAGCTAGGAAGCAAGAGTTGACATAGGTTCTCAACCATGACAATCAAGAAGAATACAAAATTTCCAACTATTTTTCTCTCTTTTCCTTATAATGAGCTGAGAAAGAAGAACATCTTCTAATGTACAATTCCTACTTTAACTTACATCACTTTGTCTAATAAAAGTTGTAGATGAATGAGTGAACAATATTAAATGGCAGCTGAGTTCTTTGCCAAAATCCTATGTATCTTTGATTAAATCCTTTGGGAGGGGTGGTTCTAACAGAAATTTATACCCAACATTTAAGGGAGTAAAGTGAAAAACAGCACTTGATTTCTAATATTATATATATATATTCACCATAAGTTTCACTAGAAACAATTATTGCTTCTTCCTCACCCTAAAGGAACAAGTTATTGGATATAATAAGTAGTGTAATTCTCTACTTAAGACACATTGTAAATTGGTAGTTATGATTTTTTAATTATCATTAGTTGAAATTGTCTTAACAGCTGTCTTCAAAGACTTGGCTATTACAAAGGTAATGATTCATGCTCAGTTATGAAACTCAAACATGGTTCATTTACGACTTATAACATCCCTTTTCTCAACAGAGGCTGATGTAGCGATCCAGTTGTCAGGGTAATAACAATCAAATAAACAATACACAATCAACTAAAAATGAGTGGGAAATGGAGTAATTGCATTTGTTTGTTTTGTCTTAAAATTTATTTAGATTCACTTTCTCTCATAGGGAAGCCCTCCATTGCCTTTACCTTGAAGATAGTCATCTCCTCCAGAATAACCATAAAACAAACTCTAATATATTATTGATTACCAGCTTTCCTTTTTTGTTGGCATGTATTAGCCACACAATAAAACTTAATTTTATGTTAGTACAATCACATAGGCTTTAAGCAATTAATTAAGGATTCTGGAGAGGAATTAAATTATTATATTTTAGTCATGTGTATTACCCTTCTTAGTATTTATGTGAATGTTAGATGCTTAAAAAGATTATATATATATATATATACACATACATATATATGTATATATATATATACATATATATGTGCATATATATATATATATACACAGTTATATATAAACTTATTTTAGCTATAAAATCATATTATTAATTTCTGTTGTAAATAATTAAAAAAAATCATTTTAACTGCATGTTTCACATAACAACATGAAGCAATCTTGTGGATTCACTTGGTGAATGTAGACAGCCCTAAAAGTCAGTATGATATGCTTTGGAGTTCCTTATATCCATCCATCACAGTAGCTTACTTCTAATTAAATTATAAGCTCCTTATTTATACTTCTTATCCTATAAAGTAGTTTTTAGATAAGTGCATGGATTAATCAATTAATACAGTGTTTCTCTCATTTAAAATACATCATTAGTTGTTTAATTGAGCTTAAGAAGCACTATCAAAATGAACCCATAGAATTAAGCATGACTTCACATCTAAACTAACAGAATCATGTTAGATGAATTCAATTATATAACCATCGAATGATGAAAACTGGGCTAAGTCCTACTGGGAGAAAAAGAGAAGTGAAATCTATTCCTGGTAATTTATTGGTTAATTGAAGACAGCAGAAATGCATAAAAATTACCTCAGTGACTATGTAAGTTAAGTTGTAGTATCTAGTGCCAAATAAAAAGAGGTATTTAGCAACACTGATCTCCCACTATTCTTGTGGAAATACCTCTGTGTTGAGAAGGAAGGCACCTTTCAGTTAATTAATGCCCCTCTCCATATATAGTCAGAAACAGCTTGGAAGTTATATTATAAAATTTTCACCTCTTTCTAATTATTAAAAATCAACACACACACACACAATATGTTTATGTGGTGTATCGCACTGATCAATTTGCATATGTTGAACCATCCTTGTGCCCCTGGGATGAACCCCACTTGGTCGTGATGTATCATTTTTTTAATGCATTGTTGTATTTGATGTGCTAGAATTTTGTTTATGATTTTTGCTTCTTTATTCATTAGAGATATTGGTCTGTAATTTTATTTTCTTGTGTTATCCTTACCAGGTTTTGATATCAGGGTAATGTTGGCCTCATAAAATGAGTTAGGGATTATTGTCTCTTCTTCAATTTTTGGAAGAGTTTGAGTAGGAGAAGCATTAGATCCTCTTTGAATGTTTGGTAGAATTCACTTGTGAAGCCTTCTCGTCCTAGATTTTTGCTTTTGGGAAGGTTTTGGATGAGTGATTCAATCCCTCACTGTTGATCAACTCTATTTAGATTGTCCAATTCTTTGTGATTCAGCCTTGGAAGGCTATATGTTTCTAAAAACTTGTTCATTAGACATATGAAAAGATGCGCAACATCATTAATCATAAGAAAAATGCAAATAAAAACCACAATGAGATATTACCTAACCCCAGTTAGAATGGCTATCATCAACATGACAAATAATAGCAAGTGTTGGAGAGGCGGTGGAGAAAAAGGAACCCTCATTCATTGTTGGTGGGAATGCAGATTGGTACAGCGCTATAGAAGGCAGTATGGAGGTTCTTCAAAAAAATTAAGAATTACCATATTATCCAGAAATCTCTCTCTTGGATATAAACCCAAAAAATCTGAAAACATTTATCCGTAAAGATATATGTGCTCTGATGCTCATTGCAGCTTTATTTCCTGTGGCCAAGACATGGAAACAATCAAATTGTCCTTTGATAGATGATTGGATAAAGGTGTGGTGTATGAGTAGGTACTCACATTTCATGAGGAGTTAATAGATATTAGAGTCCTTTATGTTATTTGCCATTTGTATTGATATTTTTAATGTACTTTTCCTCAACAGGATAGGAGACACACAGAGTTTGGGACAAGACAAATCCAAGTACCCAAGCAAAATTCAGTTATAGGTAGATGGAAAAGCACCAGAGTTTCTGAATTAAACAATCCTTTCTTCCTAAGTGCTTACTTCTAATAGAGTAGTACTGTAATGAAACATATCTTTGAGTGGCACATTTGAAAGTGCCTTGGTGGAAATGGGAAATGCGCTTTAAAAAAAAAAAGTCAATACAAGTTTATCTTGTTGGTCTCTGTTAGATGAGCAGGTGGATTTTCTTTGCTATATTAACTATATTAACTCCAGGGAAGTTTCCTTGTGATGAGTGTGTACTTTCTAAAACTGAAGAGCCAAAGTTGGTGATACTTTTCATGATAAAAATGAAAATACAATTATTCCCTTGTCAATATCTAAAGGCACATTTATCAGCAGAATTATATTATGAATATCCACGAGGGACACTACAGAGTCTTACATATGCATGGATAAGAACTTAGTTCTGATTCCTCCATTATTGACTGGAGTCTCATATATTAAATAAAATGCTTACCTAGCAAGTTTTAAAAGTGGTTTTATTTCCAATATGCTGTTCTTAGCAGAATTAGCAGTCCTCCTATCAGAATGTGAATGAATCATAGAAAAGCAACCTTGTTAGTAGTCTATTACATGATAAACCCTTTAAAAATCCTAAAAGTGTCTTTTTAAAAATAAAAAATAAAAAAATTCTAAAGACTTTTAAGTTAGGTAGATCTTATAAGAAGCGAAATATTGATCCACATGACATTCATTTTGTAAGTCTGAAAATACTATCATTAGAGTTTTTAGCATTGTAGTTGTTGTAAAATTGTTAGTTTAATGCCAAACCGTGAGCTCCTTGTGAGCCAAAGCCATGTGCAACTATTCAGCACTATATCCCTTGTCTCTAGTATAGTGCCTAGAATTTGATAGGCATAGAATAAGTGTTTTAGGGAATTAATAAGAAGTCAAGTAGAAAATATAAAATAATGACCAATGTATACTGAATGAGATTTCACTTAGAAAAAAATCTGTATCAGAGTCCTATATGAATTTATTTATTTATTTTTAAAATCTACACTGTGACTGCCAAGCACTGGGTGTAGTAATACATAGTCTTCTGCAGGCACACGGGAGCACAGCGTAGTGGAGAAGCCTACTTCCCTAAGCAGGGAGGTCAGAGCCAGGCCATCTGGGGCAATATGCAGCAAGACTATATATTAGGTAACAAGACTAGTTTTGGGCTGCGGTGGCTGGTCAGTCTGCGTTCTAGGAAAGACTTGTTCAGCATTTGCGCCAGGACTGTACATGGTGTCCCTGTGATGGTTCCCTGTCTCCACTGCTGAACATACCTTGGGGAAGGCAGGGAAAGGGGATTATATATTATTAAAGGAACACATCAGTGAAAACAAGAGACATGGATGATAGCTGGATTTTAATATACTGGGATAAAGTGTCTATATTTTTAGTTCAGATTTTCTGAGTTGCTGAACCTAAAAATTAAAATTTTCACTTACTTGCCTGATTAAAATCACAGAGTTTGAATCCAGGGGTAAAGTACCCTGACTGTTTAAGAATTCATAAGGATTAATAAGAGAGGCATGTATTCATAAGCAGGATGTTTCTGTGGCATCCCGAGGCAAGAAAAAAACACACCCTGTGTTCTAATGGGCAGGGGCTTTGTAAATATAGAAGGAATATGGTGTGAATTGGAAGCCTTTTATGCAAATCGTTATAATTGCATAAAGAAGAGTGATTATGACCAAAAAAATTAATAGGAAGCCCTAAAAATACTGTAACAATACAAAGAGAACAAAAACATGTATGTGTGTGGGGGGGCGAGTAGGGGGTTACATAGAATCATTTCTCTAGGCACTCTCCTTTTATCTTTGGTGTTTCTTCAGTAGTTTAAAATACTGTCAAACCAGGTAAGAAGAAGTCACAGATGAATTAGTGGAAAGAGCTCATAAATCCACTTGCTTCTTTCTCATTTTACAGATGAAGAGACTGAGGGGTACACAGGTGGGTTAACCTGCGTACTGTCATAGTTTCCTATATCCAAGTGCAATATCATTTTCACTGGAAGGTATGAAGTCTCTGCCTCAAAGACTCTGGGGATTCTTTGCTAGGTTTTCTCCCATTTCAAGTGTCAATTGACATTTTTACAGGTTATAGAGAAAAAGTCACAACATCTGTGGGCTTTTTGATTAGGAAATTTCCCTAAACCCAGTCCCACTCCTGCCTTATTTCATTGGTCACTCTCATTATCCATCTGTCTCTGGCTTTATGTCATGATATTCACTTTCCTGTCTGAACTCACTTTTACCTAGTTTTGTTGGTATCATTTTGGATATGCTAACACAGTCTACTTGGCTCTTCTTCACAGCTGCCACTTCAAATATGGCAATCCAGAATTTTTTATTTAAAATTAACCTCAGTCAGTGAGTATTGCTGTTTCCCCTATATTTCTTGGATCATTTATGGACAATGGGTGTCCTTCCCCATATTGAGTTTGGCAGATCTGTTTTGCGCTAAGGCAAAGACTGGGATCAACCCAACATGACCCATTCTCCTGAATTCTACATCTTCCTTGCCTACTCTGTGAAACACTGTAATACTGATATGTTCTTCGAATAGCTGTATGTACTTGACCAAAATAACCAATTAACCCTAGCCTATGACTTTTCTTAAAACATTTTAGAAATAACCTAATGCATATAAATTGCTTGGTGTAGAACAGGGCTTCTCAACCTCAGCAATATTGACATTTGGGGCCATATGATCCTTTGCTGCGGAGTGTTGTCCTATGTTTAGCAGCTCCTGTATCTTCTGCCCACTAGATGCCAGTGTCATCCCAGCCCAGTCATAACAACAAAACATGTCTCCAAATTGTTAAATGACACCTAGGGGAAAAACTGTAGCCAATGAGAACTACTGGTGTTGAGTATGGCACATGGCAAGCAACTCAAAAACTTGTTATTTTTTAAAATAATTTTCAAAATTTGGTTGAGGTAAAATTTATATACAGTAACATGCATATTTTAAGAATATAATTTAATGAGCTTTTGATGAATTTATACAGTAGTGTAACCAAAATCTCAAGACAAAAACATTTTCAGCTCCACAAATATTAGCCTCATTGTCATTCCAATCTATTTCTACCTTTCATAGGTAACCATTTTTCTCCTATTGCCAGAAATTATCTCTGCCTATTCTTGAACATCATATAATTGGAATTATACCTATGTTGCAAATATTTTTCCAGTATGTGGCTACCATTTTCAATTTCTTAAGTCACATTTGATGTGAAGACTATTTTAAGTTTGATGAAGTCAAATATTTTTTTTCACGACCAGTGTTTTTATATTCTCTCTAAAAAACATTTTCCATCCCAAGGCCCCAAATATATTCCCCTAAATTTTCTTCTAGAAGTTTATGATTTTGGTTCCAACGTTTGATTTATTACCCATCTCAAACTAATTTTGGTGTTTGGTGTTAGGTAAAGATAAAAGTTCAATTTTTTCTATATATTTGTCAAGCTGTTTTAGCAACATTTATTGTAAAGACATTCATATCCCAAATTTAATTTGATGCCTTTGTAGAAAACAAATTGACGCTATATGTCCAGCTATCTCTGGATTGTCTATTCTATTTCTAGCTGCTGTTGAGCCCGTTCAGTATATTCCTTATCGTACATATTTTACTTTTCAGTTTTAGAACTTCCTTTTTTTCTTTTTATCATTTTTAGTTCTCTGCTGAGATTTCCCATCTCACTATTATGTTCATCTTTTCCTTCACATCACTGAATATACTTATGTGCGTTTTAAAGACCTTTTAATCACAGATTGCTTCTTAATATTCAAGGTCCATTGCAATATAATTCACTCCAAGTAGAAGCCATCCATTGCTTTTGCCTGCACATCTTCTATTTCTACTTCTTCTAGTTATAATATCTTAACTTTTGTTTAGAAATTATCTCATTGACTGTTATCTTAGTGGAACTGTCACTTAAGTAGCTCTATACTTCCTAGATCGATGAGTAAGCTTGTGACCTGACTTTGATCAATCAGCCTTATTCTCTTGGGAAGTGTTAAAAGAGAAAATGTTTAGCATGGATTCACCCAATGTCAGAGCATGAACTATACTGCTGATTAGTTCCTGCTGCATGGATGCTGGAGCTTCTCCTTTTTGATATATATTGTGATGTTAATTTTTTTCCTTTAATTATCTGCCCCATTCTTTTATTATAAAATTATCTCTGACTTATCTTGGTCCAAGTGTCATTGCCTATATCTTACAAACAAAGAACCCCAAATAATAATAATAATAATAATAATAATAATAATAATAATAATAAAATGGTTCCAGAATTGGCAAGAGATCTTCAAGAAAATGTTGAATCGATCACTGGTCTGAGACAGAGTGAAAGACACTATCTCTGATTGTAAGACAAAAGGAAGATTGTTTCTGATGGCATAGAATAGTGAGATGAAATGAGAGAACAGAAAATGAAAACACATAAATTCTTTTGTCAGGGTCCAGAATGGCATTTATAGACTTTTTGATGATTAATTTGAAAATACTGAAAGAATTCCTTAGGTTTTCTAACCTTGGGATAAGGTCAGTAAACAAGAATGATGACAACAGAAACAAACTAAGTAACAAACAACTCCTTTAGAAAATGATTCTTTGGGATGCTAAGTTAAAATGTCATGTGAATTTATCAGGGCTAATAAATTTATCAGGGCTAATAAAGAAAGTTAGTGTGTCAATCACCAAAGAAACAAATTCCGGCAATCAGAAGGATTCTGGGGAGATCCATGGATTTGGATTACCTCAAAATCATGAACACAACAGAAACTCTTGGTGAGTACCCATCTGAACAAGTTTTCCTCATTTGCAGGAGAAAGCTGATGTGTTCCCTTTTTTTCCAATCTTCATTATTGTTAGACCAGTAATCAAATTCCAACACATGCTCTGAAAGCTGAAATGCTAAATGAGAATAGGAAATAGAGAAAATACATAGGAAGATTGCAGGAATTTGCTAATTTCATTGCTCAAAACCTCCTGAATATTTGTAGAAATGAGTTGTTAGTTTTCTGAACTATGAAAGTGAAGAATAAAATTTAACACTGACTGAATTTATTCATAAGGATGGACTAACCAGAGATTCCGGGCACTTTGTACTCATTTAAGTCTTAATTCAAGATTGCTGGATTTCATGTATCATTTGAGTCTGTCCCTCTTATGCCTTCACTGTATCTCCTAACAGATCTCAGAAGTCTCTCCCTTCACAAAGGTTTTAGGAGCTAGGTTAATAGAAAAAGCACAGGGTTCTTTATAAAGAGAAGTAAAAAGGTTAAAAAAAAAACCCACAAAAAACTCTTCATTGGTTGTTCTCTTTACATTAAGAATGTAGTGGGGAAGAAACTGAAATCTCACCTCAGATGGCTGAACTCAGGAGGTGACGAAAGTGAATGTGACTATTAGATAGACAATCTGGTAGGTGGTATAATTAGAACTCTGTTCAACCAATAACAATCTCTACCTACGTTAGTGGTTTATGGGATTCCTAAGAATAAATTCAGTATGTCCCTAAGGTCTTACCCTGATTTACATAACCAACATATTCCATATATGGCAAACTACAGAACAGACCTGCGATATCAAACCTAAGAATTATGGACCCACAGCCATTTTTCAGACCTCAGGCAATTCATCAACCCAAGCTATATTCTTGAATGAAGACTGGGTTCCCTATTCTGGAGCTCAGAAATATTTGCCTGGGCAACTGTGCCTGAGGAAAGCCATGTCTTAGTTTCTCCATCTGTAAAATGAAGTAATTATAGTAACAATCATACAAATTCTTTTAGAGTTAAGGAAAAATATAATACCTATGAAGTACGTAGAATAGTACCTGGTTCATAATAAGAGTGTAATGATGTTGGCTATCATTATTATTAAAATATAGTTGCTACAACTCTTTTCCCTAGGAAATGTGCCATATTTGTATTTTATGGAGTCTTTGCTCTTAGTTATTAAAAATAATGATTATTTAAAGGTAATTTGAAGAACCTAACTGGGCCAGTATGAAAGTTGTGAGTCATGGATATTTTCAAAAGTCCGTGAAATTATCTCATGTTTAATTAGTTATCTACTTTCCTTGAACTTGTGATTGCCCAGTGGGTACAGCTTTGTCACATATACCTGACTCTGAGAAGAGGTCATCTCCATCCTCTAAAATCCATGAGAGCTCTGGACATACTTATTTTATATCACTGATTGCATTACATTATAGTTACTTGCTTCTGTGTATGCTACCTCTGAAGATTAGGTCCTTATGATCCAAGGGAAAATGTTACATAGATTTGGTGGCAGGAAATCAAGATTAAAATATGCATGCCTCCGTGTAATAGCCATTGCATTTTACCCCCTTAAAATACATTTTTTTCTTATTTTTCAAGTAGGAATAACAATGTAACCCAAATTCCTGTCCATTAGCCTTGCATTGTTTTGTCATGATATGGTAGGAACATAGGATACAGAGTCAGTCTTCCCAAGTTTGAACTCCAGCTCCATCATCACTAGCAATTTGACCTAGTTGATTTAACTACACTCTTAGTGTTTCTATTTCCTCCTTTCTAGGGTCGACATGAGGATTAAGAGTGTCAACTCATACAGAGCACTGAGAGAAATGCCAAGTAAGTTTAATATATGTTAAATTACTATTGAACAACATCAATTAACATACACATAACTATGTTTCATAAACTGCATATCCAGATATTCATTACGAGGATGCATTGCTGTAAAATGTAAATAAATGATGAGTTCATTAATGAACAACTTCTTTCTTTTTTTTAACTATATGATGCATTTTTATTTGCATTTATATTAAAACCAGAGCAGATCGATGCATTTAAAGTTCAAATTCCGCTTTCACCACTGTTTACTTTTAAGACTGGCATGGTGAGTTATAACTTCACATTAGGAGAGAATGAAAGATGGGTGCATCTAGCCTTAAAAAACTGCTATCTCTCAAGATATCCTTGACCTTGGACAGTCAAGGTCAACGATTACAAAAGGGGAGAACCGGTCCTCTTCTTACCATATGCTGTCCTGCCATAATTGTTACAACAACCACTGCTGTCCCCTTACCATAGTTTTGAGGCAGAAAACATCTCTCTGTGTCATTATATAGTTTAATGCAGTAGCTTTTCTTCCTTAAAAAAATAGCATTTGTTTAAAATGCCTGATGCCTTAGAAATAAATTTAACATAATGATAAAAGTGTCCTTAAATGTCCACATTTATATTTTTAAAATTATTTCTTTAAAAAAAAACACTACTTTTTTTTCTATTCTTGACAACTACATGGTGTTTAAGTAACATTTGCAATATAACACTAAAGTGATGTTTTATATGCAACTTAAATTACTTTTTATGTTTGATTCCATGATTCTATTCAGTGCTCTACTGTCGTTTGCTACCCATATTTGAAATCCCATATTATTGCTGGTTTCATAGACTGCAGCTAGAAAATAGTGTGCAAGATTGAATATTTACCACAAATCTCAAAAAGCTTTAACAGGAAATAGGCTCCAAAATATAATGTTTTACAATGACTTAGTGAAGCTAGGATTTCAGTAAATTTCTTTTGCTAGAAAACTACTGGTAAAATTTCTCAGCATGTAAAATAACAGGTAGGACTCAATACTTGCAATTAATAGCCCATTTTCAAATGATTCAGGGCACTCTTGTTTTATGTGAAGTCCTTTGAAATATAATTACATATCATTCTAATGGAGCTTATAATAAAAAATGGTCTAACTTAATTTTCTTGATATTTACTCCTATTAAAATATTCAGAAATGTAATGAATTACATTATCAATTTTCTTAATATAACCATGAGACCATATTATATATCTATATTCCCTATTTCTCTTAAACGCTTTCTTAACAGTACTTTTATCAGTCTACAGAAATATTCTTAGGGGTCTACCAATAAACCCCCCCCAAAATCTCTAAAATTCTTTCAAGTGCAACAAACTAAACTGAATTGACTTATTCTGAATCTTTGTGAATGATGGTTTCCAGGTTTGCAATCGGACTTGCATTTATTACTGACATTTATTTAGAGTCTTTGTAATCAAATCCTTTCTTTGTATATATTTTTCCTCTAATACACCATTTCACAAAACAAATTATTATCTCCATAGTCAGATTATAAAGTTATTCAGAGGAATAAGAGGTCATCAAATATGATAATATAAAGGTTGCTTTTTGAGATAAATGTTGTATCTAGAATTATTTTGGGATCAACATATAAATCACTAATTCATAGATGAAAGTAAATGGCAAACACACAAAAGTGTTATGTTAAACTAAATATGAGACTTTATTTACTTGATCTTATCTCCCCTCTGAATCTGAAAATGAGTAGATAATAATCAAAGTCCTTTTCAGTTTCAAAATAAAAGAAAGGTTTAAGAATATGCTTGCATGCCAAAATGTTTAAATTAGATTTTGGGGTTTTGTGATATTAAAGATCTAATTTGACTCATGCTAACCGGTTTTGAAGATGGCCCCCGATGATTTACACTTCTTAGTAGTCACATCTGTATGTGATTCCCCTCCCACATTTTACCAGGTTTTGTCTATGTGACCAACAGAATATGGCAAAAGTGATGGTGCATCACGTCTGAGATTAGATTATTAAAGTATGGTAACTTCCATCTTGGACATGCTGTCTGATTTTCTCTCTGTGATCACTCAGTCTGGGGGCGGTGAGCTACCAGATCACGAGCAGTTCTATGAAGAGGCCCATGTGGCAACTAACTAAACTTTCTTGCCAACAGCCACACAAATGGGATGTAGAAGCATATCCTCTAGCCCTAACCAACCACAGCCCTAGCTATTAGCTTGACTAAAACCTCATGAGATTTTCTGAGCCAGAACCACCCACTTGAGCCATTCCCAGATTCCTAACCCTTGGGAAATGTGTGAAATAATAAATGTTTGTTGTTTCAAGTGGCTCTGCTTTGGGGTAATTTGTTTTACAGCAATAGGTAAGTAATGCAACTCACAAAGAAAAGAGCAAGGCCCCAAATTTCAAACCCTTTATAGCAAATCAGGATCAGTGACTTGGTCACGGATAATTAAATGGCTTGAGGCCCATGAGCAAATCATTTTGTTCTAAAAGGAAACGTTTCTTATATGTATATAAAAGTAACTGACTAGAACTACCATATGACCCAGCAATTCTACTTCTCGATATTTATCTGAAGAAAACAAAAATACTAATTTGAAAAGATACATATACTCTTACATTTACTGCAGCATCATTTACAATAGCCAAGATATGGATAGGTGTCCATCGATAGATGAATGGATAAAGAAGATGTGATACACACACACACACACACAGGAATATTATTCAGCCATAAAAAAGATGGGTGGCCAGATGGCTCAGTTGGTTAGAGTGCAAGCTCTCAACAACAAGATTGCCAGTTCAATTCCTGCATGGGATGGTGGGCTGTGCCCCCTGCAACTAAAGATTGAAAACTGTGACTGGACTTGGAGATGAGCTGCGCCCTCCACAACTAGATTGAAGGACAACGACTTGGAGCTGCCAGGCCCTGGAGAAACACACTGTTCCCCAATATTCCCCAATAAAATTGAAAAAAAAGAACTCTTGCCATTTATGACAACATGGATGGACCTAGAGGGTATTATCCTAAGTGAAATAAGTCAGACATGGAAAGACAAATACAGTGTGACTTCACTTATATGTGGAATCTGAAAAACAAAACAAAACAAAACAAAAACAGGCTCATAGAAACAGAGAACAAACTGATGGTTGCCAAAGAGGAGGAGGTGGGGGATGAGTGAGAAAGGTAAAGGAGAATTTAAAAATGCGGGGGAGGGGACAAACACATGCAGTATCCAAATGGCCCATCCAGAGGTTCAGAGAGAGAGAGAGAAAAGAAAGTAGCTGAACTACATTTTTAATCTCATACAACACCCTTGGGGAGGCCTTTCTGAGGGGTTCCCAGAGTCTCCTGTGTTCCCTGGTCCATCCCACTATGTACACATTTATGTCAATTACATTGCAGTTATTCTGTGTTTATCTTCATTTCTAGATTGTGATTTCCTAAGGGTAGGGACTTTCATTTTTATTCCTATAACATCAGCACTCATTGCATTTCTTGGTATATAATAGTTACCTAATATATATTAGCCAAATATATGTCTAAAATACCATATTATATACACCATGAGATCCAAACAAGAAGTAAAATACTTTTAAAAGTAAAATAAAAGTGTTATCATAAGCACAGTTTACAGCAGGGGTGTCCAAACATTTTTCAACATTTTTCACCAAGGGCCATATGCGGTAAAATATACAAACAGCCGGGCCACTCACTCAAGGTGAAGTATGTATTGCCTCACCTGGTTTATTTAAGTAAACTAAATATATTTTTGGAATTTGCTGCGGGCCAATAAAAAATGGATTGCGGGCCGCAGTTGGCCCGCGGGCCACAGTTTGGACACCCCTGGTTTAGAGCAAAAGAAATGGGACCGTTTTGAAGGCAATTTTCCACATCAAGTGCCTGGTAACAGTCATAGCTCCTGGTTTCCATGTCTCCCTGTTCTAGACATTCCTGAATGCATACTGGCAAAACTTAATTGCCTATTTTCTATTTGTCTCCCTACCAGTCTTCTCTTGATATATTTCCTTAGCTGTAAACATGTGATTCAAGAATGCCTTTAAAATACCCCCCTTATGCCTGTCCACATTTTAAAAGGAAATACGTTAGAAGCAGAAGTATATACATTCCTGACTGGGCTACCTAGCAGTGTTGGTATGAGCCATTAATGAATCCTTTTTGCTTCTCATTCTGGAACAACAGATATACACATCTATTACCAGGAACCTTGATGTATGGCACATTTGAAGCAACTGCACCAGGAAATGGAACCATACCAATTATTATCCACATTTATCAGACATGTGACCAGACAAATCATTTCCCTTGATATTCCAATGAAAAGACACATAAATAGATGAAATGTTCAAAATAAATTGAAACTTTATTTTATTTAGATAGAAAAAAATAAGATCTGATAACCTCTAAGCTATGGTTTCAGTAAGTTACTTGGCCTTAAGTGGATGAAATAGTTATCTGGTCATGCATTTCAGACTGGGTCATGATTGACTGTAAGACTGGATCTTAATGTCTATTTGATCTAATAATTGATTAAAATACTTGGATTTCCTTCCTTAAACTGAAGAGATAAAGTTTGTGTTGCAGTTATGGCTGATTTCTTTGTTGGCTATAAAGTTCCACCAGTGATTTATTTCATTAATTCAATAATCATTTCAGCTGTAATATCCTTTAGTCACAGACAGCTAATGTTGCAATAATGATTTGTGAGAAAAACTAATGCTAGAAGCCTCTAGCCATATTTGCAAATAAGTATCATGACACTCAAAGATTGATCCAGGGGAGCACAAAACTGGTGACTTTTGTAGCATAGCTTGCAGACAGTAATTTTTAGAGCATAAAGATTGATTATAGAGAAGAGAAACTAATCACAGATTCCTCCAGTCTTACAGTTTTAAAAGACTATGAAAAATGATGGTCTGCATATCATACTAGAATTATCCTAACTCAGCTCATCTAAAGCCAAAGTAATAAGATCAAATATCATATTTTACGTTTCTTTTGTTTTACATGACATCTAAAATCAGTATTAGGGAGGTGGCTCGCTCATTCTAAAAAAATATTGGGAGACAGAAAATTACATAGAATTATTTTAAAAGTATTTTAGACTCATTGGCTTGATATGTATAACAACCCCTCTCTTTTCAATTAACTGAGCATGGATAAACATGAATGAATGCCTTTTTAAAGAAAAATACAAATAAGCCTGAAATTCCTCAGACTCTCTTTGCCTTAAATAGTGAATGAAATAGGTCTAGTACTTCTAAATTAAGTCACAATTATTCCCTTCATAGCTTAATTACTTATAAGGATTCTTTATTATTACTATTACAAATACTATGAAAATAAACACTGTTTCCCTTAGTTTAACAACAGCCAATGTCTGTAGATTAAGGCAAATGGAAGTCTGTTTTAGGGGGGTTTTGAGATCTGTTAGTATCTGAGTCGCTTTTTGTGTCTGTCTGTGTCTCGTGTATGTTTTTATGCTCATTATTTCTAATATAAAAATGTGAAATTTCTTTATTGCAACACTTTTATTTCACTGAGAACAAGTACATGGTATTAAAAAATGAGGTCATCTGGATGCTAATGATCTGGAAATTCATACTTGTTTCAAAACTGTTCTCTGAACATCATACAAGCAACTACCTATTTGGTATTTTCACTTAGATCCTCAAAGCCATTTAAACTCAAAATATCCAAAATAATACATATGCTGTCCCTAGACACTTCTCTCTTTCTCTAATCAAAGCCATCAGACAACTATTATGGCCTCCACAGTATTCTTTCTGTATATATTCACGTTCTCTTCTAATCTTTCCACTTCCTGCCATCTCAGGCATCTTTTAAAGATGCAAATCTGATTATGAAATTGGTTCTGAAAACTGTCACTCAAGTTTGAGATCTGTTTCTTGATCATTCTCAGATTCTTTTGATTGGTGCCTAAAGATAAAGAACTCATATATACAAGTTCAGGAAGGCAAACTTACCTTTTATTCTTCTTTCTTCATCCTTTGGCTCATAAAGGAGAGTCTGTGACTGGTGAGAATGACCTTTCTTTAGATGAGGGTGGGCCCCACAGTCTTCCTCTTCCGGCAGAGGCTAGTACATCTTTGGGAGGATACAAAAAAATAAGAGTTAGGCCCATAGCTTGATGGCTTCTAAGATTTGGGGTTATCATCCAATTAAGGAAGAGATAGTCTTGCCATAGGCTGGTTCCAGGGGTGTCAGCAGAGACCAGGGTGCATATTCCCAAAGAGACAAGGTTCTACATACGTGATTCATAACCTTTCTTTGTATAGGAAATTAATTTGCTATCACTGAAGTTCAAGAAGTTTTTACTGGGTATTCCCAGTTTCTTGACTCTCATCTTCATTATAAGTAGTCGTAATTCCTGCTGCCTCAATTTTATGCCCAGAGGCTTTTATTAATTACTTAATAGTCTGGGGATCAGTCTAAAGGGGTCTTTTTTCCTGATGTAAAAAAAAAAGTCAGGCAAGCCAGTATTGGTCTTCCCTCCACTGATCACATTATATGCAATACTTCAAATTGCAAAAGGATGAGGAAAAAAAAAAAATCCTATGGCTTACAATGGCCCCGGCTTTTTAAAATTTCTGAGCAGTTTCACGCTTCTTTTAGCCTCAAGGTCTTTGCAAATGCCATTATATTTTGCTTGAAATAGTTCCTCCTCTGCCTTCATCCAGTAAGTGCATCCTTCAAGTCTCAGCTTTAATCATTTCCTATCCAAGGTCAGGCCTTATTTCCATATTGCATAAGTCAATGCACTCTTCTACTACAAGGCGTTCACTGCTATGGTTACACATGTGATTATATAATTGATGCCCATCTCTACCATTAGAATGTAAGTCCCATGAGGCCACAGATCATGTATATTTTGTGGGAGGTACCTTGTACTAAGTGCTCAATGAATATTTGTTAAATGGATCAATTAATTTAAACAAGAGAATAAAAAATGACTGGATCCTATAAATCTTTAAACACACACAGCAAATGTGAAAATATAATCTCTATTCAGGTATTGGTTATAGGCAGTTAGATACTGGAAAAATTAATGCTCTTGATATATACAATTGTAAAGATAATGATTAGAATATAAGACAAAAATAAATGTGAATTATTAGAATGGTACTAATAAATCTGTACTCTCCTAATATTAACTTTAATCTATAGAGTTAATATTAATGGTTTTCATGTCTGGAAATGGAGTATAAGGATGAATGAAATGAAATCAACTGTTTTCAAAATGTGTGTGATATCAATGTCTCTATTTTGCAGGTTTCACTAAGGACTGAAGCAAGTGAAGGCATTTATGCCATTTCAAGTGCACCGATAAACCCCAGTCAGGACTTATAGTCACATAAAAATATTACTAAGGAAAATATTTTTAAAAGATGTGTGTATCCATATTACAGGAACATATACTTGTTATAAACAGCCCAGTTTATACATCAGGTAAAAGAAACAAAAAAAGAATAACTGCCCATATCAAAGATAGTTTTGAGCACTATTTCTCTTTTCTCCAATAGGAAAAAAAAATAAGTAAAGAAATACAGGGCATTTGAAAAACTAATCCATCTGGACAACTTCAGAATTATGATAGCTGAAGCCAAAAGGATTTTGACAAATAGCATGTTTTCCCCTATTTATCTCTTTTGTGTTATCTCCTTTGATGATACAATTGAAGCCCATTTTACTACAGAACCAAACGTTCAAATGGGTCTGAGATAAAATTTAATGTCAAAGAAAGCCATTGTCCAGTGCAAAATCAATGACCTGGTCAAGTTAAAGACATATTTTAAACCTGATTACATTAGATGGCTAGTTGAATAGAACATGCAACAACTATTATCCTCTTAGACATAAATCCAATTAACCAACGTGAAGCCTCATTAGTTTTGATTGCTTGGGGATTTATAGATTCATTTTTATGAAATACTGTTTTGTGGAATACTGGGAAAAGTTTTTCATTTATGTCCCATAATTAGCATTTTGAAGAGGAGAAACATGTTGCAATTTACTGGATTATAGAAAACAAAAAAGCCAAGGCACAAATGTGCTAAGAAATTAAACTCTAAAAATACATAAAATGAACTTGAATATTTGAGTGCTATACCAGAGATGAAGAAGTTATGCGGTGATTGTATAATATGAGAGGAAATATCTAGATTCAGATACACAGCCTGGATTAATAAATGTAAGATGATGCCTAGCTTGTGGCAGGTATTCAATAGATGAATGAAATGAAGAGGACAAATGTTATAACAGTTATGCCTTTTAATATTAAAACTATATTAATCCTGCTGAGCCTATAAGACAGCATTTTTGTTTTATCAAGAAAAATAATTTTTATATAAGTATCAATATAGTTTGTTATATCATAGCATTCTAGAATCTGACCAAAACCATACCTGGAATATCCTGAAATTTTAAAGATATTTAAATTATACTTTGCTTCTGATATTACTTTTGCCTATGATATACTTTGTGTAAATAACAATACAGAACTTCGAGTTTTTCATTTCTTACCTTTTAAGTTCACATAATACTCATCTGTATTGGTCTCTTCTCTCTTACTCTTTTCTGTGTATCTTACAGGTAGTAGCATTCAAATTATTTTTAGAGAAAGCTATGGCTTGTCTAGCAATCGCTGCACACCTCTTTTTCATTACTCAATTAGACATTTTCCACTTCAGCAGGGAAATATGTTGTATTATGACAAAGTGGCATATGAAAAAATATATTGATATTGATTTTAAAATCCAAACCCACCATGTTAGAATGGTAAAGAAGTTGATGTCTAAATACAATATATTCCCTCATTGCTGGAGACCACTCCTTCCCATTACAAAATAAGGTTGTCCCAGGTTCCGTTATAAATATCCTTCAGTGTTTGTAACCCAACTATAAACCAGGATCTGAGACAGAAACTCTCAACACCTGGGGATTCAATTTAGGAGTGCTTTATTTTTCAATTCAAACTTAGTTTAAATTGGTTCAGCTATTTCTAAGTGACAGGAGATTAGTTAAAAAAATAAATTTGGGAGTGCAGCATGTTTGCTTTTCCATTTCTGTAACTCAAAAATTAATTTCCTTTCTAAAATACATTTTCTATCAGATTGTTAGTTGGATATACAATTTTATTATTAAAGGGAAGATATTAAAAATTGTTGAATAGGCAAAAAACGAACAGCTGAATACATTTAGATGACAAAAGAGAACTCTTAGTGTGTCTCTGTAGGTATGAATATATGTATGTACGTATGTATGTATGTATGTGCATATTTACTTATTTTAAAGATCAACAGACACTGATGATATATCAGGTAAATTAATAATTTTTTATTAAAATAATTTTGAATGCATTGAGTTGGTGAAAAACCTAGGAAAAATGCAAAATATTCTTCTTTTTTCTTAAGATAACTTAAAGTCAATTCAATATTTACTAAGTTTACTCAAACTTAGTAATGAATTATTATACTGAAGTTGATCATTACAACATAGGTAATTCAGTACCAAATCAGTATAATAATTCATCAGACCATACTATATATATTACAGTATTTTATATATATAATGTATTTATGTATTTGTAGCCTCCAACTTCACATATGCATTACAGTTTTCAATTTGGAGTTAGTAATTATAGAAATGAGAAGAGTAAAAATTGCATATTTTAATATAATTTATCTTTAATCATGAGATTTCATACTGATATATCCTTTAATCTCTTCTAGACTCAAACTTAGTAAGGGAAATGTTGTGAATTATTTATCCAGCACTTGGGGGCAGCTAACTGTACCATTCACTCTTTCCCATCCAGTATTACTTGTATCTAGTAGGCTGGTTTAATCACAATGATTGATTGTGGGACATAGAAAACTTCAAGGACTAACATGAGAATCAAGCTCACCAATTTACCCTGAATATGTTACCTGTAATCTCTGTAGACACCAACTTTAATACCTTTTAAATTCTGGGATTGAGACCCTGTATGGAAAGAATGAAAGAAGAGAAGCCAGGCAAATTCTAACACTTAGGTCAGACCTAGGTCTTCATGGATCCACATTTTTGCTGCCCCTGCGCTTTCTATACTTCCTGCATTATCAACATATGAGTTTATCTGGTTTTCTGTTCCCTCATGTTACACACAGCCTGCAGTGTATTTCATTTGGCCTGAATAACATTTGCTACTTGATCATTGCCTTTGGTACACTAAATACCATCTCTACCTTCCAACTTTCAGTCACTGGAGTATCTCCTCACTTTCTTCTCCCTTTTCATTCTCCTGTAGATTTAACGTCAACACATATAAGCACAGTACCTGACTCAATACACTTCTGAATCTTTTCAATAAACCCATGTCTGGGTTTACCCATGTAACGTCAGTATGTTGAGAGAAAGCAGAAAAACAAATAATTCAAATTAGTGTTTCAAATTTTTGGTGCAAAGGTAGAGTCCAATGATTTTGTCAACCTTGATTAATACTTTACATGGGATTTTTCACCTATGCTTTTAAGTAAAGATGGCCTATAATTATTCTTTTCCATCATCTCTTTGTCCAGTTTTATAAGCAAGCTAAACAAGTTAAAAGGTAAGTTGCTGACTTTTCCCTTCCTATTCTCTGAAAGAGTTTATGTAAGATTGATATTAATTCATTCATAAATGTTTGGTAAAATTTTCTTCTGAAAACATCTGCTTTAGAGTTTTCTTTGTAGAGAATTTTCTTTGATTGATTGGTTTCTTTGTTTTTATTAAGGATTTAATTTCCTTAATGTTATGCGAGAATTAAGATTTTCCATTTGTGTTGAATTTTTAAGTGTACTTTTGGTGGACTGATGGGAAAAAAGAATTAACAATGAGATTAATTAAATTGATTTTCTGTTAATAAAATATTCCATTGTGGACCACAGTTGCAGCTAGCAAGTATGACCAATTAAATTGTTAGACACTATTCTCAGTGTCAACTTGTAATTATTATTCTAAATCAGTAATTTATATTATCTAAAGATTTGTGTAAGCAAAAAGAAATGGTATGTACAGACTTGAAATAACTATATAGAGGGAAAACAGCTATATAAAGACAAGCTGATTTTTTTCCAACCCCTATACTTGAGATATTTTAGGCACTCTCCAATAAATATGATATGGTTAGTACTTTAACACTCTTTATAAATGATAACTGTATCTAGACCATAGGTCCACCTCCATAGTTGAATGGACATCAGAGTCACTTAAGAATGTTTTTACTAAATATTGATGCAGAGTCCAAACCAATAAAAGAAAGAGCTTAGAGGCTGAGTCCTATGTTTTGTATAAGCTCCAGATAATAATAAGGTAAAGCCAAGTCTGAGAACTACTGATATAGATGGCCTGGTAAATGATTGCTGTCAAGAAAAAAATACATGTGTTTGAAGTGTCACATTTTTGTTACTGGACTATGACAAGTTCAAAGTAAAGTATAGAATTTAAATATGATTTTCATTTTTCATTAACTGACACTGAGCACCTACTATTACATGAGACGATTCAAGATTCTAGGAATAGAGCAGTAAACAGTCTATCTCCCTGGACTTATGGAGTACATATTTAGGTTGTGGCAAAAGAGTAATAAATAAACAAGAAAATTCAAATATTGATAAGTGCTGTTTGGGTGAGGGGGTGGGTATTGTACATGGAAGATCAGGGGAGTCTTTTCTGGAAGTTAAGAACTTATGTTTAAGAAATGGAAGAGAAAAGATTGTGATGGAATTGTAGCAAAGGGATTGTAGCAAGGAAAGAAGACACCTCATAGAAGTCACCTCATAGCAGGCCTTGTAATTGAAGCCAACGAGTTTAGATTTAATTTGAAGTTTTTAACTCAGAGAAGTATATAGTTTGATTTATGCTGAAAGAATGGGTCAATCTGGATATAATGTGAAGAATAAATTGAAAAGGAATCAGCGAGGAAGCAAAAAGACTAGTTGAAAAGGTATTCATGTGCTCACATAATAAGTGGTTTTAACTTGTATTAGGGTGAAAGCATTAGGGATGGAAAAAGGTGGATGATACCAAACGTATTTTGGAGATTGAGCTGACAGGATTTGCTGAAGAATTTCACACAGGCACTGAGAGAAATAGAGGAATAAAGCATGACTTCCAGGTTTTTGTCTTCAGCAACAAGGTATACAATAAGATGGTGAAGACTGAAGGTGAAGGGAATTGTGTGAAAAAGATAAAATTAGGAGAGGAATTTTGTTTTGCCAGTGTCAAGTGATTAGAAATCCAAGCAAAGGTGTCCAATGAGCATTGGATATACAAGTCCAGAACTCAAAAAGTTCTGAAGTTGAATTTTTGGAATCAAATATATTGTGATAATTGAGGCAGACTCCATTTGTATAAAAGAATGAAAGTCATGGGTAAATTGTGGACCACAGGGACTGTAATGAAAGGGTTGCTGCCCAAAGACTAAAAAGACAAGACAAAACTGAGAGTCTGGGGTTGGCTTAGCAAACAACCGTTCTTAGGAGGAGTTTGGGTATCCACAGAAGTCAGAAGTCAAGAAAAGTTTGGAGAGTGTTGTAAAGAAGCAAAAAGATTAAGAAAAACAGTGTCATGACTCAGCAAACAGAAAGACTGAGTAACTCTTTATATGGTCTGAACAACATTTCTGTTCGGTTTCTTTCTTTCTGATGGCGCTGGAGTCAATTCTGGAGTATGGCAAACCCATACTCCAAAAGTGAAAGAGGTTGAAATTATCTATTAAACTTCCATCATTTTGTAGCTGAGGAAACTCAAGTGTTTTACAAAGATAAAGTGACCAATGTGAGATTCTACTCTAGCTACTGACAGAAACAGAATGAAAGTCTGTTTCTTTTAGTTCTACTTCACAGATCCAGATAAATTTATAGTATATAAAGAAAGAATATCGAATGAAAGAAATTAGAATATATAACTGAGGTAAGGATATGAAAATTCATTGTTTTGAGATTATAGAAAGCAGTATATCAATGCATTGTTTCTTTTCTTTCCTTTTTTTCTTTTTGACTAATATTATGGCACTTAAACTTAATTTTTTTCCCACTATATTAAATGTAATTGGCTTCAGAATTCCCTTTTTATAATCACAGAAATTACATACCCATTTCAACAGTAGACAATTTTATTAAGTGTGGTTAATCCAAATTTGAGTTACAAATTTAACTTTGAGATTGCATATAAATACAAAAGAAATAATTAACTTGTTAAAAGCAAGCTTAGCATCAATTATTTTTTTTGTTACAAGTCTAGGTATAGAATATATCATCTATAATAAAATGACTATGCTTTCATAAAATGACTATGCATTCTGGTAAAGCAGTAGTGACTTGTTTTGGCATGAAATAAGCTCAGGTGAAAACTTTTACATAATCAAGAATTTAATGCAGTATCTTCATCTCTACAGAACAAATATTAAAACAATTTCCTTCATGTTAAGATAACATATGCTTTTCCACTTTATAAAAATTGATACAGTTTATAGAGAAAATTAAAATGGATAAGCAGACAGTATTAGTCACCAAGCATTTTACTGAATTAGAGGTAAATAACTATGCTTTAGAAAAACAGCTCTCATAGAATTTAGAGTAATGAAGTTGTATTTCAAATTGACTTAAACTTGAGGCCACCACATAAATAAGAGTATACGAATGGTCATATTTAAAACATGGGAGGTTATAAAGCATTAAATATCACTATTTGATACATTTATTATTGCTGTGGAAATTTTTAAAATTCATCATTTGTAGTCCATGCACATTATGTTTTACTTTGAATCTTTCAAATCTTTTGATCTTAACTTACTGAAGTTTATTTTCTGTGCATGTGTATGTCAACAACAAAATTTGTATCATTTCTATTTAATTAAGACTATAATAATTAAGTTAATTAGTGTGGTAGGCAGAATTCTGAGATGATCCCCATGATTTTCGTTATTTCAAGTTAAGCCTCTGATTATATTACATAGCAAAGTGATCTTGCAGATGTAATTAAGGTTTTTAATCAGTTGACTCTGAGTTAATCAAAAGGGAGATTATCCAGGCAAACCTAACCTAATCACAGGCTCCCTTTAAAACCACGGTTTCTTTTGGCTGTTTATCGAAGTCAGATTGATTGAAAGGATGAGAGAAATGTAAGGGAGGTTCTCGATTGCTGGGATAGAGTGAGGGTCACAGGGCAAAGAGCAGCCTCAGAGACACTGGGGCTCTCTGTTAACAACCAGCATGAAAATGAAGACATCAATCCCATAACCCGAAAGTAATGAATCCTGCTAACAATGTAAAGAATGAATCTGAAAGCAGATTTTCTCCAAAACCTCAAGATGAAAACTTAGGCCAACTGACACCTGGATGTTGGTCTTGTGACAATGCCCTGAGCAGAGAACCCAGTCAGATGTGGCCTGCAATTCTGACCTACTGAAACTAGGAGATAAAAAATAGATGTTGTTTGAAGCTGCTAAATTTGTGGTAATTAATTATGCATCAGCAGAAAACTAATCCAATCAGTAAAATTTGCTTGATGGCTTGATGAAAATCCCTTACAGGTTCAAAGAAATGAGTATGGGAGCATTGACTCTGCAGGCTGGTTTGGAGTATTGGATTGCTGGCACATCATTAGGATAAGTGAAGAGCTTAGTGTGGGATAAAATGGGGCCCAATGAAGACTTCCCCAGAGTCCAATGTTTGTCTGAATCCTCACATGAATATGGATAAAGAATCTGGATTTGGAATATGACAGAGTCTTTCAGGGAAAATTACGGAAAGCTAAAGTGAGCTTTATCCCTGTTAAATGATGGCAAGATATTTTAGACAAAAGCAGCAGCTTTTCTTTCAGGCAGCTCCTGAGTAAAGGTAGAGAAATAGATCAGGTAAGAATTTAAAACATCATAAGTGACAAATCTAAATCTGGATGAGTTGTCAGAGGCCCAAAGAGGGAGAAGCTTGTGGAAGTTGTTAGGGAAAACGAAAACCTTCTAGAAAGAGTTATAGGAAGAACACAGTATTAAAGCCATCTAGATGCCAGGAAGAATTTTGGTTATGTTTTAATAGAGGTCTGTAGCACATCAGTAAAAATAAGCGGTTAATGGGATTTTTTTACTACAGTAAATGCAGGAGTAATATTAGTAAACACAGGATGCCCGCTAAGTTCCACCTTATAGGAACTATCTATAATTCAGGTTTATACCAGCACAATCTTGACTAGTTCCATTACCTTGGCAACTGGCAAAATAGAATGTATTTATATTTATAATACAATATGCACGTGAAATATAGATAATATTTGCTAATATTTTTTAAATCTTATTCTTTTTAGATGCCCTTTATTACTTTTTATTTTCTATTACCTTATTACTTCTTAATACTGATTCCATTATTTCATTCATTCGTTTTCTTTCTCACTCTTCGATTTTAATTATTCTAGTCAGAAGAACCTTCTTAAGTATCCTACTAGTTATGTCTTCAGAGTAATATTACATTGTTATCCTTATCATTTTTTTAAAGATTATTATCCTTATCATTTTTTAAAAGATCTTTATTGGGGAAGGCGAACAGGACTTTATTGGGGAACAGTGTGTACTTCCAGGACTTTTTTCCAAGTCAAGTTGTTGTCCTTTCAATCTTAGTTGTGGAGGGCGCAGCTCAGCTCCAGGTCCAGATGCCATTGCTAGTTGCAGGGGGTGCAGCCCACCATCCCTGGTGGGACTCGAGGAATTGAACTGGCAACCTTGTGGTTGAGAGCCCACTGGCCCATGTGGGAATCGAACCAGCAGCCTTCGGAGTTAGAAGCATGGACCTCTAACTGCCTGAGCCACTGGGCCGGCCCCTCCTTATCATTTTCTTGCTCTATAGTTCCTTTGGACTGGTTTTCTGGTTTATTTTATAATTTGAATGATTTGAATACATGACTAATGTGTCTTTACTTTTTTTTCCCCTTTAATAAGGAAAGCAGTAAAAGTCCATGGATTTTCCTCAAAGTAAATTTTGACAGTATACTACAAAGATTTAGAGATAACTTTATTATTATGGTTTTACAGATAACTCCCACTTTCTCTTAGGTACAATTATTAATCTGCAGAACTGTTGAAAAGTTATGTCTGTAAAGGTGAAGTTTGAATTAATACTGTTGACAAAAATAAAACAAATTATACAGACATGTCGGCAAAGAGTATTTTGAGTAAAACTATTGCCAAGATCCTAATGTGGAAAGAACTTGGTAGTGTAGAAATAGAACTAAAGCCATACAGTGCATTCACATTCCCAAAATCAAGCCAGGTTTTTTTCACCTATAGGCCCTCCTTGAAGAACTTGTACCTGAATAACTGCACCAATTTTTATTTCAGATTTGGTGTAATTCTTGAAGGGATGTGAAAATAAGCTCCAGAAAACAAATACAAGTTCTCATTGAGCAGACAGAGAGATAAAGAGACAAGGCCATTCAGAGGATCATGGTAGATATGTCTGAGGGAAAACTTGTTCTATTTTGCTAAGGCACAATCAAGAAACAGAACAATCATCCTCCTAGTCAATCCAGATGATTTGAACAAAATGCCAAAAATATAAATAAAATCTGTTTGAGAAGGGATGATCTGAAAAGAAGGGACATGATTAATGCATTTAAATATTAAATATGATTGATTTTTGCCAACTACTCCATGTGAATTTCTCTATTGATTAATCTTAATTACCAGGCATTAAAACAAAGTCATCTTGATGTGCCAGTCATTATCTTTCACCCCATCAAAAATAGAAGGTAAAAATATAGTTATAATTTATTGTATATTCCACCCTTTACCTTCTTGGTAGCAAAAGCAAAGCATAATAAATCTTTAGAATAAACACTTGGTTCAGTACATCAGTGTATGTGTTCTAAAGATTTTAGTTGTCTCTGACTCTTTATTGACCCAGTTCTGATGAAAAACTCAATAGTTAAATGTGTAGTAGACTAGTCTCTTAGAACCTGAAAATAAAATTACTTTTTTTCAAGAAAACTCAAGGAGTATTACATAAATATTTGCTTATAGGTCACTACCTCTTGCATTAGTTTCCTAGGATGCTGTAACAAATTGCCACAAATTGAGTGAGTGGAGAGAGAGAGAGAGAGAGAGAGAGAGAGAGAGAGAGCAGAGAGATTTATTTTCTCACAGTTTGGGTACCTAGAAATCTGAAATCAGTCTTGGAACGGTTGGTTCTTTCTTGAGAGCGCTGAGGGAGATTCTTTTTCATGCCACTCCTGCACCTCCTCCAGGTTGCCATCAGTCCTTGGCTCTAAGTTCATGTCTCCAGTCTCTGCCTCTGTCATCCCATGGCATTCTTACCTGTGTGTGCCTGTGTCCAAATTTTTCTCATGTTATAAAGACACCAATCATTGGATTTAGAGACCACCCTAATCCAATATGACCTAATGTTAACCTCATTTACATCTGCAATTACCCTATTTTTCGATGAGGGGACATTCATGGTTACCAGGGGTTAGGGCTTGAACATATCTTTTTGGAGAGCACGATTCAACCCACAATAATACCTCTTCTTTAACTTCTCTTAGCAATTTTATTAGTCAGGGTTCTCCAGAGAAACAGAACTAACAGGATATATATATATATATATATATATATATATATATATATATATATATATATATATAGAGAGAGAGAGAGAGAGAGAGAGAGAGAGAGAGAGGGAGAGAGAGAGAGAGAGTGTGTGGCTGAAAAAAAATGGGTTGTGGCTAGCTGTAGGGCCTTCGCAGGTTATAGTGAGAAATTTCCACATGGTTCTGCAACCACCAGATACTTAAAGCAAGGACACTATTTTTATCATCTATGTGGTTTTGAAATTTAGCTATTTTAATACATAGAGGATATATTGAGGACATTGGTGGCTGGTGTCACAGAAAATTATTAGAAGACTATTGCTATGGTCAGTTAAGAGAAGATGCGGGGCGGAACTATTGGAATAGATGTGACAATGCAGAAAATGAGATAAATAGGAGAAAACTCTTCCAAAAGCCATTACATTTCATGTAAAGTATTGAATGCCTAGATAAAACTTAGGTGGTAAACGAAACACCCCAAAAGTTGTTGACAAAGAAGGTACATTTATCATTCAGTAAATGTTAAGCATCTTCTCCCTATAAAGCATTTTATAGTGATATGATCTGATATTGTGATAGTGTCATAATGTTTGCCTAAACTCCATTTTCACCATCTTGTAACTTACCTTCAACACAACAACGACAAAAGCAGTGGGAAAATAGTTTAAGCTTAGCAGTGGGAGCTAGAAGGAATGCTCAGGGTAGAGCAGGACCCAGAGATGTAAGGTAAAGCAAATAAGGTATTTTGCTGATCTTATCTCTCAAAAACAGGATTTATTGAAAGGTAAAATTAAATCTTTTTTTTTTAAGTCTTCTAGTTGCTATGTAAAATTTTGATATTACATATGGGTTAGTCAACCTCAGAATAATGCTTGTACCATCATTTAAAAATTCTTTGAAAGTAACAAATCATAGTTAACTTCAGAACAATGTAGGCTTCCAACTTCTAAAATGTGACTTGTTGCCAATTAACATTATAACTACTAAATATACCTCCCACTCTACTCTTCAACAATTCAGTGAAAATTGAGATTTTTTCAGTAATGACCTCTTAATCTCTTCATATCCCTAGATCTTCTTTTAGCATAAATTTTCCACTCTAGCCCTAAATTATATTTCCAGATTTTTATCTGTCTTAAATTGTATGCCTTTGTACTCTACAAGAATATTAACCGAGATGTATTAATATGCAATTACATTCCTCTTTGCTTGCTTTCTTTTCCAATTAGCCCCTTTATTTAAATTGTAAAGTTAGAATTTCATTACTATGTTTTAATTTGTTATCTTTAAAGTCCACTGTGAAATGCTACCAACTTTCCTTGCATTGTAGCAGAAGTTAAGTTTCTTACTATATATCATTGCTGAATGTTTCCAAGTTAATAGTTCTCAGTGTTTCCTTAACACTGATATTTGATATTTGAAGAGTTTTTAAAAGGTAAGAAATCAGTGTAAAAAGAACATTTCAGTTTATGGAATCACATTCAGTAGAGGTGTTAAAGTTTCCCTAAGGTTTGAATGAGACTGATTGAAGGTTTTTTTTGTCATACACAATCTCATGTGCCTCTAATTATGCATTTTAAATTATGCATGGGACTCATTGTACATTCCGTATTTAAGCATCGTTACTAGTGATTCATAAAGTTCTGCAGTAGCCCTGAAGTCTGCCTTACAACTTAAACATCAGGTAATCGGGTTTTCTCTTCCTTGGCACCCCTCCTCCCTCTCCTCTCCCAGGGCTTCCATATCAAGACTTTCTATGTGGCCGTTTGTTACATTAACAATTGGAAACTAATACAGATGCTGGTACTACCTGGAAGTGGGGTGCTGCTATAATCAATACCAAAAAAATGTGGAAATAGCTTTAAAATTGGACAATGTGTAGAAGAAGCTGGAAGGAATTTGAAGAGCATTATAGGAAAAGCGTACCTTAAACAGGTTGTTAGTAGAAATATGGGCATCAAAGGGGCATCAAGTGAGGACTCAGAGAAAGTGAGAAGCACAGTAGAGAAAACCTATGCTGTCTTAGGGAATACTTAAACCATTACAAAAAGACTACTGGCATACATACGATCATTAAAGCCACTGCTGATGAGAGTTAGAAGGAAATAAAGAAAATGTTACTGAAAACAGGAGGAAAGGGTATCTTTGTTATATAATGGCAGGAAAGTTAGCTGTGTTATATCTTATAGTTGTGTGGAAAGTAGAAGTTGTAAGTGATCAACTTGTCTATTTTGAAGATGAGATTTCCAAGTAAAGTATTGAGGATAATGGTTTGGTTTCTTCTTGCTACTTAAAGTGAAACATGAGAGGAAAGATAAAATTTGAGGGATGAACTGTTAAGCAAAAAGGAAACAGGACTCAATGATTTGGAAAATTCTCAGAGTATCCAGCACTCAAAAGACGCTAACATTAGGAATTCGTTGTCAGAAAAGCATGTTCTGGAAAGAAAGCCAGAGGTGTGGCTAGACAACCTTTTGCTAGTGCCAGCAGGACTCAGAGAAGAAGAGTATTTAACCGCACAAAAGGCTTTTTAAATAGATTAGGCACATGGATCATGGATTCCCTCAGTCATCTCAGCAGAAGTTGAGTAGTGGTAGGATTGTCCAGAAAGAACTGTGGAGGAGCCTCTTTTCTGACAGAATGAATTCCCATGACATGTGACCATCAAGGTTCTTGAGAATGTGATAGCAGCAGAAACGCTGCCTGCAGAAAGAAGAGCTGTGACTACAAAGTCACAGGTGAGAGTGATGCAATTACAAACCAAGAAATGTTGGCAGCCTCTAGAAGCTGGAAAAGGCAAAGAACAGATTCTCCCTTAGAGCCTCTAGAAGGAATCAACCTTGCCAACACCTTGACTTTAGCCCAGTGAAACTGATTTTGTACTTCTGACCTTCAGATAACATGTAAGATTGTGTATGTGTTTGTTGTGTGTGTTGTGTGTGTGTGTGTATGTGTGCAATCATTCATTTTGTTATAACTTGTTATAGCAGCAACAGAAAACTGTTAGAGATTTTGATTCCTCTTGGGATCTTTTTTCTTCTTCTTTGCTAAGTTTTATTTCTTAAGCTATATATCTGAAACTAGTTCTTACAGACAACCCTTGGAATCATTATTGCGTAAATGAATGAGAAGGCATGGGTGGGTCCTTAATAGTGGTTTGTGGGTATGTTTGCTGGGAAATATACATTACTAACAATTATTTTTACATAATGGCATCAGGTTCTTTGCCAGGTTATTTTCAAGAAGGTTCAATCCTTATAAGAATGCAAGCTCCCTGAAGGGAAGAGCTCTGCCTTTCTTATTCTTACTATTTCTCCAGCACCTAACAGCAGCAGTGTCTGGCCATGGTAGACCCTAAATGGTTATTGACTGAAATATATGACAAATGAATGAATGAATGAATGAATGAATGAATGATTTGTTGTATCTTAAAATTGGTTTCACTCTTTTGCTTTAGCAGAAAACTTTCATTCTTGATTAACTTCTAATGACCTTATATCTTGAGTAGTAATTACATAGTAATTAGTTCCCTCAACTTCTTCCGCCTCTACTCTATTCTCTTTCCCAATCAATCCTTCTAAAACAGAGTTCAGATGTATCACTTTCCTGCACAGTAATCTGCAGACCTAATGACTTACCTATTAATCATAAACTTCTTAACTTGCCATCTAAGGCCCTCTGATTCTAACTTCATCTTATCCTATTTTTTTAGCCTAAATTCACTGTCTCGCTCCTTATATATATTCTATTCCAATTACTGCTTCCTTACCCTGAAATTCCCCACCTCTTCATCTTATTTACTTGGAATGTTCTGTCCCATCACTACCATCTCCTCCTGTCAAAATCCTATCTAACATTCAAATATTTCCTTTAAGCTGTATTTCTTAATCCCCTCAAAAGACATCTTTTTTTTTCTTTGAACTTCCAGAGCACTTTCTGTACCTATAGTAATTTGTGTGTCATTTCCTGTATTGTCTCAGCTTATCCCCATAGCTGATATGGTCCTTAAGAAGAGAACCTATACCTTATTCATCTTGTAATCTCTAAGGTACTTAGAACAGTAGATTAAAAAACAAACAAACAAACAAACAAACAAACAAACAAAAAACAAGTTCAATCCTGGCACATCCATGTATTTCAAGAGTCTAAATTCTGCCAATTTCTCAGCTTCTAAATTACTGTACAGTACTTACCCCACATAAGAAAAATTACCTTTATTTCCCCATCTGTGTGTAGATACCATGTTTCCCTGAAAATAAGACCTACTGGAAAAAAAGCCCTAGCATGATTTTTCAGGATGACATCCCCTGAACATAAGCCCTAGAGCGTCTTTTGGAGTAAACCTTAATATAAGACCCGGTCTTATTTTTCGGGAAACACAGTAGTGGGGGTGGTTATTGCAGAGAAAGTAATTCTGGAAGTAATTGAAACATTTTTTTTAAAGCTTGGATCATTTGGTAAAGTGAGACCTTCCATTTCATGCTACTGTTTTTATCAAAATGAATTTCAAGCATTTTAGAAGTTCTGGATTTAGCCATATGATCAGATGTTGAGCTATCATACCACCTTTAATGGAGTTAGTTATAAAGCCTAAGAAGACATAATGTAGCTTATCCAAAATCATAACCTGAGATATTACATTGGATAGTCTTCATATAAATACAGAAGCTCTCCATACCCTTTTGACTATGGCAAACTGGAATGAAATTTAGGAAAAAAGTCCAAAGTGGGAATCTTATTGTTATTAGTTGGAACTCAAGATAATTTAATTTAGGTAAAATAATTTAGGTATATGAATTTTGGCAAACTCTAGGTGTTATTTATCTATTTTGAAATGTGCAAAATCATATTCAGCTGATATCAAGTCTATTCTATTCACATGGTCACTTACTGAGTAAGAAATTTGAATGCCACACAAATTTAGCACTAAACAATTTGTTCTTTCTCCTTTAAAGTCTGTTAGCAAAGCCATTTGTAAGACTATTCTACACATATTGACTTCTTAACACAGCAATTTATTGAAGAGTATAACTTTATATAGAGAATAGTTTTTTTAACATATTCAAACTTAGTCCTCTCATCTTATAAGTGAAAGATACAGTTTTCTACAGTTAGCTGGTTCCCAAAGCACATTTATCCAAGAAACTAGTGAACAGGTTCATAATAATATAATAATTATCTCAAGATTTATTTAAGTAAATTTTCATTACTTCAGATCTTCAAATAATTTGGAATGCAGATCAATTTAATTAGGTACTGTGTCACTTATCTTTTGGAACCACCACCACCCCCCGCCAAAAAAAAAAAAAAAAAAGTTGCTGGAAAAAGAATTAATAGAAATCTAGTATAGAAAGAGGAGAAACAATTTGATATATTAATTTGTATTCAATTATACAAAGTGGCATACGGAATTCCCAGGCTCTGGCATTGGGGAAATTCCGTACAAGTGGAATGTTGACGTCTGACAGCATTCTGAGTGATGATTCTCTTTCTTTCTTAAGCATGAGGAGGGTCCAAAACAATAAATCACATACATGCATTGTTCAACATTCTGACAAATTTAAACTGCCCAATTACTGCGAACAGCTGGGAATTTTACCCTATTTAGAATATGCCTGGATGTAGATTTTGTAAACAGCTTTTCTGCAGGTAGAGTACAATAGCCTTTGTTTATGTCTAATTAGGCCCCTTAAAAGCTCTTTGACCTTGACAAAAATCCCTTTCTTTATCCAGGCTTACTTTTCTCATCTGTATAACACGTATTTCCTTTGAGATATGTAGTTGCACAATTTGAAGTATACTAAAATTGCTTAGAGTGTTCCTGAATTCTAGTATTAATAATCAGAAACTATGTACAGATTCTGTAATCTTTAAATATTTGTACTGTCTTGGGTACAGTTAACTTCCCTTTGAAATAAATCGGAGTAGGAAAAAAACTCCAAAGCACTTGTAGTTACTTTGACTGCGTTGTCATCCAGCAGTAAAACAGATGGTAAATAGAGAATAATAAGATGTTGTGATATGACTGCGTATACTATACCCCCACGAGTTGGGGAAATGATATGGCAAGCTGAGCGACTACTAATATGTACCTACTTTTTCATTATATTAACAACATATTCCCAAAAAAATAATTGGTATTTCTGTGTGAAATAAATGCAAATGCAAATAACAGTGAGTAGAAAGAACCATATGAGATGGTACAAGCTGAGTAGAAAGAACCAGATGAGATGGCAATAACCCTGTATGGATTGTTGTGTCTTATTATTCCTATTTGACCAGTGAGGAAATTACAGTTGGGTGAACCCAAATGGCATTGCTCACATCACTCACCTAGTAAGTGGCAGGTATGCCTTGCCTCAGTGCCCAGGTTTTTATCACTATGTTATAGCACTGCCCAAGAAATGTATTGGCATGAAAGAAAGTAAAATATCATGTACTTTGGATGATGGATGGAGCATGTTATTAAAGAGACAGACTTATTTTGCATCTCCTCGGCACTTTCTGCAATAAATCTTTCCATTCTGCAATAAAGTTTCCATTGCCTCATGCTTTAAAAAATTGCTTTCTTCCAAGACTGAAATTTAAGAAAATATTGCCACCTTAAGTGATTTACCTGTTAAATATACAATTATTCCTTTTTCAAGTTTTTAAGGAGTCCGAGATTCTGAGAAATTGTATTTCTCTCTTTGATGCTATTCCATGACCACACATGAGAATATATAACTATCTCATTAGTTTATTAGTTTAATTAATTATGTAAAATTGAGTATTCTGTTATTTGCCTACTCATTTTAGGAAACTGTTTACTCATGTTAAAATTAACTTTTCACACATAATTAGAACTTATTTTTTAAGTAGATGAGAAAAAATATGCTTTTAGAATGCTGATGAATCCATAATACTTGTGTTTCAAGATTTGCTATTTTACAGTTCAACTACCTAAAAAATTGGTATGATTAAAGAAAACGTATAAAAAAATTGTTAGTGTAGCCTAGGGAAGACTCTTTTATTATTATTATTATTATTATTTTTTATATTTTCACTGCCTTTTTTGTTTTGTTTTTTAAATAGTGAATTTCCTTTTCTGGCATGCCACTAACCCTGAGACTAAAAGATGAACATTTTAATTTTATTATATTAAACCTGCTACCTGTTAAACTAATACTCGGCATTTATAGCTTTGAAATACCAGGGGTGCCAAAAAAATGTACACAAGTGGACACTTTGGTCAACATTGCTCAAGCAGTAATTTGCTGTAATCAGAAGTGTCTGGATGCTAATGGTAACCACTTTGAGCACCTCTTGTAATTGCAGAAGTCAAATGTGACGTATTCGTCTTTTGTTATCGGTATGTATTGAGTATTACAATTTTAATACAGTTTTCATTTCTTAAAATGTGTATACTGTTTTTTGGCACCCAATGTACATATTTTACATTAGAGGTTTCCTAACATTTTGTGAATTAGTAAATTTCCAAAATCGTTCAATTTGTGTACTTTTACGGAGCCTATCAATATTGTACATTTAGTGTTTATATGTGAATTTGTGTGTGCCTCCTATGTGGACAACAGGCATTTGCTGATAAAAACACATATTACTCTTATTTCAAACTGAATTAACATGATAAAATGGACAATGGACCTATATGATTATTTAGTTGCTCACTCTTTACTTAATAATGACCTAGGTACACAAACTGATGTTTGAGTAACCAATGAATTAATAACTTGGTATACAGTGAATATCATTGGTTTACTTTTTGATCTAAGATTCTAAAGCATGTGCATATATTAACAACAACTTTAAAGATAATAAAATAGCAATTTTAAGCTTCTGTCAATAAAATCTCAAGACGCCCTCCTTTATAGACAATGATGGTTGTTCAGTAGTAAATAAGATTATAGTGGAAGAGATGTTTTACTTTACTTTGGGGAAATATCTTCCTGGTAACATACTCTACCTATAACAGACAGCTTTCCATATCTAACAGTTTGCAAGATGTTTTTTTCTAAATAATGAAATGCATTTGCTATAGCAGAGAGTTTCTTACAAGTAACACAGTGTTTATTAGTATTTTTCTTTTAGAAAACGTTTTCTTTTTTAAAAACCTGGGTGGGTAAGGGGTTGGATTTTTGGATATAAGAATGTGGATATATGATTTTATCCATACTATCCAATCTGTTTAATAACATAATAATGTGTAGTAGCTATACACTTATTTAGGTTTAAATTATAAAGAATAGTGGAGAAGGAGATGCCCAGGTGCACCTTCGGGAAGCACTTGTTGCCCCAGTAACTGTGAGTGCTGGCGGCCTCTTCTGGAGCTGCCTCAGCTGTAGACAGCTGCCTTGCCCAAGTTCATACTCTTTAAAGGGTATGAATAGCTGCTAAGGGAATGAATAACTGCTAGAGTCAGGAACATAAAGGCTTGGTCATTTTGACCCAATGCAGGACATTTTTAATGAATTGTTTTTAGCTCCACAACTCCCTATAAGGTTGGCTGAAGCCACAGAGCCTGCACTGCAACACATGTCTCCCTTGCCCAATAATCATCCCACACTTTCAACTTTGCATGAGATTCTGCTTCCCTGGAGAAAAGTCCAACCTGCAACACAGAGATCAGAGAGCTCACGGAGCTCAAAGTAGTACAGGAATCTTATTGAATACACACATGAACCTTTTAAAAATTATTCATCTCCCTTTTATCCCTCAATATCATATATGAGGTCTGACAATTAAGATCGAGAACTCATCCTAGAAAAAAGTGCTATATACCTCATTGCTGAATATCACTAATGTCACCTTCAAATAACTCCCCTTGGGAAGCTATGTACTCATGCTAGTGCCTAGTCTACCCTTCAAAGCAATTTTGGAGCTCTTTTTCTGGAATGGCCATCAGAGCTGTCATCATATTACCCTTGATGTCCTGAATGTCATTAAAATGTCTCCCTTTCAATATTTCCTTTTTCTTCGAGTAAAGAAAGAAGTCATTGGAGTCCAGATCAGGTGAGTAGGGAGAGTGTTCCAATATAGTTATTTGTTTACTGGCTAAAAACTCCCTCACAGACAGTGCCTTGTGAGTTGGTACATTGTTGTGATACAAGAGCCATGAATTATTGGAGAAAAGTTGAGGTCGACTAACTTTTTCAGGCAGCCATTTCAGCACTTCCAAGTAATAAACGGGGTTAACTGTTTGTCCAGTTGGTACAAATTCATATGAATAATCCTTCTGATATTAAAAAAGGTTTGCAACATCATTGCAACAAGTTTGCAACCCTAAGTGTCAGAACTCGCATATGTGGGTATGTGTTTGTGTGTGTGTAGATATAGCCATATGTCTACATGAAGTTTTAAGAAGCTTTTGAAAAATTTAACATTACATATGAGCATTTTATGAGATCAATACATATATTCTAGACCATTTTGTGTAATATTTAGCATAATCCTTATACATTAATAATGCCGTGCCAATGTTTTGTTGCGGAAAAATGACGAGGACCGAGAGACTCAAGCGGCATGCAGCGATCAGGGAGAACTCTGCTTTATTACGCTGGTAGGATCAGCAGGATTTTTCCCAAAGAACTGAGCACTTACTGGGGTTGGGCGCTTTGTTTTATAGGGTTAGGCCTCCAGGTTGGGGGGAAACCTGGGGGGTGCCGGGGAGGTCCCTCCCTAGCAGCTGTGATCGCTCAACATTGTTTTGACAGGGAGACCTCTAACTATGGTGCCTACTGGAGACATCTCCAATAATAAGGTATGGGAGGAGGAGGGGGATGGAGCTCCGAGCCAGGGGTGGGGGGGCCTGCAGGAGACATCTCCGATAAAGGGGGATGGAGCTCTTAGCGGGGGCCTGCAGGAAAAAAAGTCCCTACAATTTAAATACGTCAATCACCCTTGTTTGGCACTAGATTTTTTTCTTCAGGTTTCCCTTATTATAAGTCATGTTGCAATAAACATACTCTTTGTAAATTTTGTGCATGAGCATTCTTATTACTCCTCCTATGAATTCTAATTATTACAAAATTAAATTGTTTTTATACTTTTGAAAAGTAAAACAATTAAATACATCTTTATTTGTACACAGAAGAGTTACATTTTATAATATAGCCTGGTCAATAAAGTGTTAATAAAGGACAAACACAAGAGCCTAAATAAAATTCAACTTATTAAAATAGATATTATGAATTATAATGGGTTTTAAATTAGTCAGAGTTTTTTTATCCAGGCCTTCGTTTTGGGAAAATTATAGAATTTTTAAAGCATGTTCTTTACTGTCTCCAATTATTTGTATTATTATTATTATTATTTTTTAAGAAATTAATGTACCTTGGAAACTATAAAATTGTTAAAGTACCTTTTTTTTTTTTCAAACTGTTGAGTTAATTCTGGCTTACTGAATTTTTTCTACAACTTATAATCAGCTTCACTAGCTTTTATTATCATCTGTAATACTCAGTTTATAGCCAAGTTTAATGACGTTAATCCACTTTTCTGTAATGCCTGGGATTGCTGGTTAACTAATACCTGTTAGGGCTACATATCTTTTAACCCCAGTACCTCCTAACCAGATGACATCAAATTGATAAAAGTTATATAATACTACCTTTTTGTTGTTGCTGTTGCACCTAATATGTTGCTGATGGAAAAGTCCAGGTAACTTCAAGAGCTAAATCCATAAATAGTATACGTAGATTAGGCAGGGAAAGCTGCTTCCAATTGATTCAGAAAATGTAAGTCTGCAAGGGAATCTCTCACACAAATATTTCTGCTGACGTAAAGAAAGGGGAATTCCCTCATCCAGTTTTCCTCCCATGCAAAGGAGGATTTTGTTGTTATTTTTTTTTACAACAAAAATCAACAGGAAATGACATTGTAAACACAGATTGCTAAAGCCAAACCATTGAAAATAGAAGCATGACAAGAATACTTACTAGCATAATTACTAACCTATGTTTGAGATTCTAATACAACATGAAAATAAAATAAGGTCTTCATTATAAGAAAGTGAATATAAAGAAATTAATGAATTGTAAAATATTAAGTAATATAATTATTGTGATTAAATTATGATCATTGACATTCAAAAAGGAATAAAGGCCCAGACACTGGAGGCCTTTTGGCTCTTGGAGAGAGTTTTATTTACATGCTAAAGAATCGGAGGCCTTTTCTAAGCAGACCCTTTCAAGAAGGGAGAGACTGTCTCCTTCTTTGTAAGAGAGAAAAAAACCTTTTACAATTTTCTCTCACCTATGGAGTATTGAGCCATTTGCATAGGAAAACATCCTGTCAGCTTTCTTCCTGTTGCCTGAGGATTGGGGGAAAGGAGTCAACGCCTTTACTATTCACTGTGAGGCAATAGGAAATATGTGTCTAACCCAGAATACCCCCTGTGAGCACTTAGGATAAAATGAATAAAAATGAACATTTTAAAAATTAACATTACTCAGTATTTAATAAATATCTATAACATGCCAGGCACAGTTTTAAGGCCAAAGATACAGTAGAGCTAAAAGAAGCATATTTCCTAACACATGGGGTCTATAGGATAGTCAAAACTGAGCAAAACATCCACTGAGCAAAAATTACACAAATAAATGAACTGTATATTCTTATAAATGCTACAAAAATAAAAATAAATAAGATTCTTGTCGTTTCCCGTGCGATGAGGGTTATGGGGAGAGAGAAGGGCGGTGCAGGGTTAAGAAAGGACAGTAGCCATGAATAGAGTTTAAGCAGGACCAAGGGTCCTGCAGCCTCAAGGACTGGGTGGGGCGAATTGGGCCAACACATCAGCTTTTATTAGTTAGGTGAGGAAGTAAAGGAGATAAAGCTTGTCAATCTCAAGATCTGTGAATCCCACACATCATAATAGGAAACTGATTCAAGCCAATCACCCTTGCCTGCAGGCAGCTGAACCATAAGTCTCAGGATGTATGTACTTCCCCAAGGGACAAAACTTTATGCATATGAATAGATGGAGAGCACATCATTGAATCTCTTCCCTTGCAGGTTTTGGGAAGGAATGCAGCCACAGAGGCAGAGGCTCTCCTTAGCAGGGGAAAGGTAGGGGGCTGTGCCCACCTCTATGAACCCTGTGGATTCTCCTGTTGGTCCCCACTCGACTGCATCTGGCTTGAGATTCTTATGAAAGAAATTGGGGAAAATACAATTTGTATTGATGATATGGGAGAAACTTCTCACTATAGAGATTTTAAACGTCCTTTTTATTTGGCTCTCTAGTCTTTTGGAAAGCTTTCTTTTCTTTCTTTGCCTTTTAATGATTCTGCTTCCTGTACATTTACTACGCATATCAATTTCAATGCTTCTATTTACTTCACCCCAGTGCTGGCTTTGTGACTTGGGAGAGGTTTTCCATCTGTATGGGATCCACTCCGGGCTTCAACTAAACTCCACATAACATATACAAGGGAGGGGAGGCGGGGTGGGGTGGGGGGAATAATATGGGCCAAACAAGCAGCCCCCACACACATTAAAAACGCTAAGTTTTCTTTCCTACAGAGATTTTAAGTTCCTTTTTTCTTAAGTTTTCTTTTCCCCACTTTCTTATCTCTTATGTCCTGCTTTAAATAATTATCCTGAAATTTGTGATTTATACTTGTTGATTGTAATCATTGAAGCCTAATGTTCTTTCCAACCCATTCTGGGCCCAGCTCCTGGACAACTGAACCCACCTGAGTGACCAGTTGAATGGCCACAGGCTCCATAAGAGCTGACAGACTTTCCATCACGTAGCCACCCCACATCAATCGCTTTGAGCTCTGCTCTTTAAGAAATTTATTAACTAAAATCTATTTTTCCTCATTCAGCGGCCTTGGGGATACAGATGATACCCCAGCAAGATTACAAGTCCCAACCAAAGAAGCCAACATGGTCTTCCAGGCAGATCTCAAGATCCCTTCCTCTCATCTGAGATCAGATAGGGAAAGAGTTCAGCTCTACGCCCCTATCCAGCAGGAAGCAGATACAGAAGAAAAGACTTCCAGTCCCTCAACTTCCCATAGAGATTTTATGGGGATCGCATCTCTCAAGGGGAAAACAAGACAGGCAGTTAGAGACAGACATTAGGTTTCTGCATCCCTGCACATCCAACACAACCTACAGAATGTGACCGCCCAGAAGACCTCCTCTCTCTGCCCAAAACTTCCCTTTTCTCATTGTAATAATCTACCTCTATGAGGAAACAAATGGGTACAAAATACCCAACTAAATTAAACTGGTCACTCATACATGCACAGTAAAGACCACAACAACCTTTATTTCACCTGAGCCATTATACCATCATTATAATATCATATATATGTCTGGAAGTTCATTATAACAGACTGAATTCTGGGAAGGAACACGCACAGTCTAAAAAGATGAGGTAATAGCCTCTTGTCAATCACAAGTGTCAATCAAGTGGTCACACTCCTGGAGAGGAACAGCCCATTCCAGAGAAAAAAAGATAAACCCCCCAGGCTCCTGCGAGCCACTGCCCCTCTTGAGCCTTGCCTTTGCTGGGGGCCCCTCCAAACCCTTTGGAGTGTACCTTTTCTTCTAATAAACTGCTCTTTCACTACTTTGCCTCTGTACCACATTCAATTCTTTGCTCGAGACTCCAAGAATCTGGACAGCACACAGAAGAGGGCCTTTCCTCTGGCCTCCAAAGCAGCTATGATTCCCAGTTTGCTCTAAGGCCCAGGTTCGACCACCGGTCTGCAAATCTAGCACGGACTCCACCTGGGTTCGACCCCCTGTGTGAGAGCCAAGCCTGTACATCTCTCTGAGAAGGGCCCACTCTTTGGTAACATTGGTATGAAACAAGGCTTCTCTTAGAAATTACTTCACAGCATTTAATACACTATATTGGTAAAGATAAACATATTAATAGATATATTCATTTCTCTCTTCCTTCTTCTAATTTGGCCAATGCTGTATCCTAGTGGCTAGGACAAGGCCTTGTAAGTAGCAGAAAGTCAGGAAATATTTGTTGAATGAAGATTACATGAGTGAATTAAAAAAATGTCATTTCATCATTTAACTTAAGCCCTGAAGTGTAGCAGCTAGTCAGGACAAGAATGGAGGGGAAAGCATTCTAGATAGAGAAAAAAGCATATCGAAAAATCCTCAGGAAAGGGGTAAATAAGAGCTTATAGGCCATGTTAAGGATTTTATATTTATCTCAAGAGTGATGATAATAATTTACATATTTTAATAAAAGGATGCAATTATTGTTTATATTTTACATTTATATTAGGATGCAATTTATATTTTTAAAATTTACATTTTAATTCACATTTTAAACGATTATGTTATTTATATTTTTAAAACATTGGCTGCAATTTATATTTTTAACAGGATGCAATATATATTTTTTAAAAAAATTATTTAAAAAAATTATACTTGCTGTTAAGTGGAAATGGATTTTCTGAGGGCAAGAGGAAGTAGGTAAATCACTTAAGTAGTACTCCTATAGGCCATCGCTGATAGATAACTAAGTTGACAATGGACAAGGAAGCAAGTGAGCAGATAGAATCTTTGGGACTTGCTGAATCTTGGGGACTGAGGGAGAGGCTGGCATCATCACTAAGGGTAGGTATGAGAGCCAGGTAGGAATCCATTGATATTCAAATGTGAGGTATAGTTCTGTGAGTTTTGAAAGGATTACTCAAGAATACATTCATCATTAAAATTAAAATCATAGAAAAGAAGTGAAATGCAAGAGGCAATGGAGAACAAATTAATCAGTAAAATAGTGTGAGAATGCTTATTATTGACACCAATATGTGGCTCATTTTGTAGGCGTCTTTTAAAGGCTAGAAATAAATTTCCACACAACTATTTGCAAGATGGCAGCTGAAGTATTTTAAGACTAGTTAAGCATAAGGTCTTTGGTGAAACACTTTGGATTATACTGGAAATACATACAGTTAAATATGTATGTTGAAATTTTAATTACTAAAAATAAGGCTTATAATATCTAAACCAAGAGATAAAGTGAGAAAAAACAAAAAGAGAAAAATGAAAAGAGCTAAGATTCAAATGACTTAGGAGTTTTCAAGGCTAAATGAGAAAATAATTTTGTATAAATCGAAAAAGGGTATACAGGAAGATGAGACAAGGTCACAAGATTTAAAAGCACTATTTACTACTTTGTCAAGGGCAATACACATCAATTTTAATTAACAGCTCCTTTAAAAAGTGCAATCAATTATTTGGAAAAAAAAGCATTTTGAGATATTGTGTTTTAACATATGTAAAATCTATTCATTTCTGACCACTGGCTTTTAATGGCATGTGAGTAAAAAAACAGTGTACAAATGGGGATTTATCTCTTAGGAAGGCATTCCCATCACAATTGAAAGAAAAATCTGTCTCTGCAGGATGAAAAGAAAAAGACCGATGTTCATTTTCTTGGCCTTTAAAAGGGAAGCCAAAGAATTTGACAGAGAGAGAAAGAAAGAGACAGAGAGACAGAGAGAGAGAAAGGCTTTACAACATCTGAAAAAGAAATAGTGCTCCCTCACTGAAAACCAGAATAATAGAGCAAAATATAACCATGGTAGACATATTTCCTCTTATTGCAAACTACACTTATGCAGGTACAATAGGAACACAAAGAACACACATGTCATGGAAGAGAGTGTCGTCAATCACTCTATTACTACACCTATTAGAAGGACACAATTCCTCAGTATCTTCATCATGATATTATGCTGTTGCTCATTCTCCAAGTTATGAGTCCCAAATTTGTTTCAACCTCATCCCACACTACAGACTAATTATTTTAAACGCTAATAACCCGGTAGTTTATAATTACATTGTGCTTTATTTTATGAATTTGCATTTTTCACACAATCCTAAGAGGCAAGTTAGTGTGTATATGATTGCCATTTTACAGATGAGAAGACTATGAGTTGGCGAGATGAAATGACTCTCCTATGTTTACAAATCTTCTGAGGGGAAACAAAATGGGGCAGGTCTCAGATTCCCTAACTTCAAGTTTCATTCTCTTTCTGTCACAATAAGTACATTTTAAACAGTATCAATAAATGTTAACTGTAAAGTTGGTTTGGGTAAACTGATTTATAAAGCAAAAGACTTAGAGTGTAATTACATGATTATTGTTTTAAATCAATAAAACCACACTATGCATAGTTGATTTGATTTAAAATTGCTACTTAGGGAGATGTACATTAATAAAATATTTTTATAATAAATATGAATAAGAGCTGAGGGAGTGAAGTCAGCTTATGGAGACAATTTTTCATAGAAGAATGATTAGCTCTAAGGGTACTAAATCTTATATTTGGGTAGAGTTCTGCCAGTAAATACTGAAGATTTCTTTCCTTGTTTCTCTGCTTTGTGTAGTTTGTTTTTTTAACCCACCCAAAACATGGATCTCTGTGTAAATAAAAGATTGGTGGAATCAGCAACTGTTCTGACAGGACTCGGACTATGCAGGTAGCTTTAGGCATCTGTTGACATGCCTCTCTTTTGCCTATCTCCAAGAGTTTATAAGAGAGGGGTGACCTCACTCAATTCTCAGCCATATGCTCCAGTGGGTCAAGCTAATAAGATTTGAAAGTAAAGACTAATTTTTCACAAACTCTCTAGAGTAGTGATATATAAAACTGACTGTGGGAACATAATATCCCCATAAGGTAATTGAAAATACAGAATTGCAGACCTCACCCCTTAATATTTTGATTCTCTAATGCTAAGTGTTCTTTGGGTATCTGTACTTGTTTTAAAACCCTCCAAATGATATGGCTCTCAGGATGGGAACAATTATTGCACTTGTCAAATGTCAGTTTATGCGGCTGGAGACACTCTTACCCTCTCTTCTAACTTCTGGATTCTCAGCTCACCCCTTTAGAAACATTCCAATCCCAAAGGACAGATAGCAGGTTTTTACTGAACAAAGCCCAGGACATTCATTGGGCCACATTTTCATATTGGATGAGGCTTCTATACCTTCTGGGAGACACCTCCTCTCCCCAAAGGCACTGTCTACCTACTGGACCAGAACCAGTTAGGTTTTTCTACTTCTTTGAGCTTAACTGAGTGGTTAATTTGGACAGGGCCTACTTTCTGATCTCTATCTCTACCTTTTTCTTTCTATCTCAGAATGCCCAGTAGTGAAAAAGAGTCACCGCTAAATATGCTGACAGTTCTGAGTTTTTGTAACTATCTCTTTTAACCTTTGGGGTATACTCTCTCCATGGCCCCTTCTCTCCTTGAGAATAAAATGTCTATAATTTAAATTTCGGTGGAGAGGAAGTAGCGGTCTGCTTATGCCTGAAGCCTAAGCCCTGTACCCAGTTTTAAAAGAGAGCCCTGATTTGGGAGATTTGCGGTTCATGAACAATGAAAAACAAAGCCTTACTTTGATTCTGTTCTCACAGTAACCACCAAAAAACCTGAAACAAACAAACAAACAAATCCCACAACTGGTAAAATATAGAGTTGTGGATAAGAGATCTTTTCAAAACTTATTACACCTTTCGTTTTGATACATGTTCAATTCATTTTGTTGGGTTTCACACTGCTGCAGTTGATTTCATTGACGATGCATTGATAACGTTCCTCCAAGGTATTTGCAAGTACACTAAGGTGTAAACTCCACCGAGGCAGAGCCTGTTGTCAGTTTTCTTTGTGACTACATGACCAGTGCACACAACACTGTGCCTGACACATCAAAGTAATTATTTGGAGCACGACTGAATTATGGCATCTAAATAAAACACTTTCAGAATCTTGGCAGGCATTCACATGGCTGGCTTCCCAAGACTTGATATTATCAATTACCTTTATATTTAGCCGTTTTAAATCCTTTTTTTGTTCTTTTTTTTTTTTTTAGGGGCTGCTAATTCAGGCTTTCCTCCACCCTTTGCCTCGCCCTCGCTAGGAAATGCCACCGCCCCTCTGCCGCCCCTTCCCAACCTACCCCTGATGCCCGGAAGTGGCTGACCCGCTCCTATCCTCGCAGGGATGAAGTAGAGTAGCCTGCGGAGGCGGCGGCATTTGTCACCTTGTCACCCTCATCCTCGCCCCTCCCATACACACTCCTCCCTTTCCCAGTCCTCCTGCTGGTGCTGTAGAGGGTCATTTTTATCATTATTCAGGCAGGGGACTGCCAGCTATTGTCTCTGATCAGCTGCTACGACCCTCCTGAGGGAAAGAAAGAGAAACAAAACCAAGAAGCTATGGGGTCTGCTTACCTTTTCCTTGTTTCTTACCAGACTACCACAGAGGATTTTAAATACTTTTTGAATATCCTCTAAAACTATTAGAAATATTCAGAAAATTTGCTTTATTTTTTCTCTCTCTATAGCCACCAAAATGAGATAACGCCCACTCTCCCTATGCATCATTGGTTCCATATGTGCAATCTAGATTACTCTGAATAATATGAATAGTACATACATAATTTTATAATTCACTGTGCCCCTTCACAGTAGTTTTTTTTTTTCTTTCTGTCCTTTCCTCATTACAATGATGGCAAAAATGTAAGAATTACAAGGTTAAGCACTTAGTAAATAAAGTCACATAAACACTTACAGCAGAATTTTGCCAGTTTCATTAATGACTACCTAAAAAATGGCCATACTTCAGATAATCTCTTTGGAAGTTCTTTCCCTTCTGCATGCCTGGGTGTATCTTCAGCCTCTTCAATTTGTCTCTGGGATTTTGCCTGGGCCCTACTGCTTACGCCAGGTAGTGCCTTCTACTGTTAAAAGACATTGTCATCTTTCTACGGAACTGGAGGATATTCACCTCCATATCCAGTATGCTCTTGTGGCTCCTTCCCATCTTTCTCAGGCCAGAGTTCTGGTGCTCCCCACTCTTTGGAGGAATTGACTAGACAAGCAATTCCCACTTTTCAAAATTATGTGCACTTAGCCCATCATCTGAGCTTAGCTCCCAAGGTCCAAAATTTTCTAAGTTTAGTGTAACTCACTCATTCCAAATGCATGTATTTTCCACAAGGCTAGTAGCAAGGTTGGGGTACATCAAGAAAGAGTCACCACTAAACATGCTACCAATTTTGTACTTTACTGCAGTTTCCTTGAAACATTGGGACAAATCCTCTCCTAAGAAATCCCTTCTGTCTCATCAAAATAAATGTTCTGTTGAAAACTTATGTATCTGCAGATATGACTGAAGATCATGAAGAATCATGAGTTTCATGAGGCTCCATATGACCCATGGGAGGGGGCAAAAAAAGGTTTGTAATAGATCTGGTAGATGTCAAATTTTACAGTGAAATCTCAGTTCTGACTTATTTGGGACCCCTGCCACCCATCCCAGTTAGTGCCCACTGTATAATTTATATATTAGTATTATATATACATACCTATCTCTCTACATATACACATGCCTATCTCTATGTGTATATATATCAATGAATGTATATATCTATGGATCTGTTGATCTAATCTATCATCTATATCTATTTCCTCCTTATGATGATTTGCCTTTATTAGCTTTGTGTGACTACTGACCTGGAGTAATTGGAACTAAATTGGAGATTTATGTTTAACACAAATTCTGTACAAGTTATTGTCCAGGCTCTCCTTTTAAAATAAGAAAATTTAAAGGATCTTCTCAAGGTACTTAATCCAAACACCAAGAAAGGAAAAATGGCATTTAACCCATTTAGAGTCTGAAATATATTTTTCCTATCTAACATATAGGTTTTTTGATATATCTCAAGTTTTTGCTTGATTTCTTAATGTTTGTAATAGGAATTATTTTCATTGAAGGATTATTGATATAAAAAGTGATGGCAATGACAAAGATTTATTTTATATATTCACATTTCTTAGTATAAGTTAATAAGATAAAATTTCCAGAGTTTATTGTTTTCATCTGTATTTTTGAACATGACCCAATACATCTGACTTTAGGACAATTATGTAAAACTCTTTTCATTATCACTTTGGATTAAGACTACTTTAGGAAATAATCTAATAAAATGGTGATTGAGCCATAACATTTTCTCCAAATGAGCATGAGAGCTCTGGTCTTTTTTTACATTCTTACACTATGCCCTATGCATAGAACTTCAATGAGGTCTGGGAAAAATTACTTTGGGCCCCAAGTGACTTTATCCCTACTAAACAAGAAAAAAGATCTAGTGGCTACCAAGATTTTGTAATCTATTCCAATCAGAGACCCTAATATGATTCATTTGGTGTCTGACTTTCAGAAACCATCAAACACATGGACAATAAAGAATCTTGCAGAATTCCCCTGTGTTATTAGTCTCAAAGCATTGCAGAGGGTTTGGATAAATTTACAAGCACCTCAACCCTTGGAACTCAAGGGCTGTCTAGTTAAGAAACGTGGGACTGAAACTTGTTCCCACTCGGTATAAGCCCACTCAACTAACCATCTTCAAACTGTGCCTTTTCCTCTGGAAGTTTCTGGGACAAATGGCTCGGTTGGTCTGTGAATAGATCTTTGGGGAGGCCATGTTACTCAGGACTTATGCATCTGAAACCTCCTGTTTGTTTGTATCTCTTAAAACGATTTTGAAAATCATTGAGAATGTATGTACCCACTCGTATATTTTAAGATGACTCAAAATATTTTATGAAAATGTTAAATATAACATATATAATTTGAAACAATATTATATCAAATTTTAAAAAATATCTTGTGGCATAAAAATATAATAGTTTTGGGGGTCTACTATTTATATATGTACGAAGTTTTAACAATAAGATATTTTACACTGTTTTGTTTTCCTCTTTAACACATATTTCTTTGCAATCTAATCCATTTTGAACTTGAAAGTCATTCTATGTAAAAGCACAGGTTACAACCTAGACTTGTTAACTGGCACCTGAGGTGGGGTGGGGGCAGTCTTGTGGGACTGAGCCCTTAAGCTGTGGAATCTGACACTGTCATCAGGTATATGATGTCAGAATTGAATTAAATTATAGGACACCCAGCTGGTATTGCAAATAACTGCCTGGTGGGGGAACAAACTCCATATATTTGGTGACCAGAAGTATAGTGTTCTATGTAAATAATAAAGGAGACACACAGGAGGGAGTACTGTTTGTTTTTTGTTATTGGTTTGTTTTTTAAAACATATATAAGTATTCATAATTGACTACATCACTGTTATTATTTTGATCAAACTGTTATTTGTTATATCAATTAGCAATAAGAAAAATAAAAGATTTTATTTTACCTTCACTTTCTTTTAAATCTTTGTTTACTTTACTTTTAAGAAGAAAAAAAATCTGTGTCTATAGATAGAAGAAGAAATTTTGTAATTTATGTTCTGGAGCTATATATCGGATGGAAATTCATTAGAAAAAAAATAATTAAAATAAACATTAGAGATGTTACATTTGAAGCTACTTCCTAAACACATTTCTATCCCTTGAAGGATACAGCTAAGATATCTAAATAATGCCACATGTGCCATTTTGGCTCTAGCATCTGTTTATCAAGAATGTTCATCTCTAAAAGAAATCTAAAAGATAAACGTGAGCAATAAAAGATCATGCTTTACACTGACAATCTATTGCTTAGATTTATTAAAAGTGCTAGCAGGATGTAAGAAACTTGTAGATAATTCCAAGTGAAACTGATGATCTTTATATACTTTGACCAAACCTATTTAAAGACAGAATTGAGTTTTGCAAGATGGGGTACATGTAACTGCCCTTCTGAGCACAATTTATCTCATCTAACAGAGTAGTTAAATCTGTAGCATTCCCTCAGCAATAATCAGGGCTGAATATGCCAGAAATCCTAATCTCCCATGCATAATTCAGGAAAACAAATGGGTGCTTTTAGATTTTCTTCAATGTAAAATCTAGATCTCGATTTACTATTTTATAAATTCAATGTTCCCACTTCACCAGTATGTGAGATATATTCATTTACTTGAAATTCAAGGCCTAGTTGCTTTATCCTTTACTCCTGCTTTATTATTTTGTGGTACTCCTTTAATAGAATTAGCAGTATCAAACACAGATGGACAATTCAGATTTTATACCAACAAACATATTCATCTACGTATTTATTAGACACATTTAAAGTGAGGTGAGGCACATTACATTTTCTCTTCTAACGGAAATTAAGTGTATTCATTTCTTCATTGTCAGAATAGCATAGTAGACATACAGTAGGAGTAGGATTAAGTAAATCTGTTTCAAGTGCTGCTTTTTACTGTTTGTATAATCTGGATGCGTTGCATACCTTCTCTCAGGACTTCACTGTCAACCATATTTGTCAACAAGGTGATTTTAGCCCCTGTACTATTTACCCCGTAGACTGATTACAATATTCAAATCTTTTGGGAAAAAAAAGTCAAAAACCTTTACATTTGAACCTGCCCTTTTATTATTCTGTGAATTTATCCTAAAAACCAGTCCTCAATGGCATCACTTTGTGGGTCGCTAAGGGTGTGGGTTTTGACCATACACAGCAATGGTTGCCCTTTGCTGTGTCACTGTTTTCAACTTCACCGATTCTCTTTGCTCGTTAGCTAATTAGCTACTTAAAACATTGCTGACAAACCCTTGTGATCGGCTCCTGGCCTCTCATAGTTCTCACCTGGAGCTAGGATAGGAGGTGGGACAACCACTTTTAAATTTCCATCTGGGGATGGGATTTTTTTCTTGCACATTACTTAACGTCATGTTTTACACACATCGGAGGCCAGAATATCCATCAGGATGATTGGTCTTGTTTTCACTCTAGAAGAGTAGTTCTCGACCTCAGTGGAACTTTAAAAAATGCTGATGCCCGTCTTTCGGATTCTAATTTCATGGGTTCGATAATTTTGTAAAGCTCCCCAGGACATTCTATGTGCTTATAAAGATTGAGAACCACGAATCTAACAGATTCTAGAAGGCCCGAGGAAGAGAAACATTGTGTTACTATTCCTTAAAGAAACTAGTTATATATATATTTTTTATATTTGCATTAAAAGTCCGAAAGTTGGAATTTTCAAGCACAAGAAATTATAGAAGGATGCCTACTGTTTTCCCCATAAATTCAAGTAGCTAGAACATATTTCATGTCTTAGAAACCATTCACCCTCTGATTTCACTGTAATAATAGTAATTGTTATAACTGCTATATACAAAGCAGACAAATATGTTATAGTTTGCTCTAGTGGGACTTTTGAAATCCCTAGAAAGAGAAACATTATGAGAGAAAGTTATTTCATATGCTACTGAACATTATAAATAGCTTTTAAAAAAAAACTAAGATAGGGTGTGGTATAATACCTATATATTTGTTAATGATGATATGCAATAGTACTATTCTTTGCTGATGTGTTTGTTGTATATGATGGAGCGCTGAGGAGGTTTGTAAACAGATTTGGAATGAATAGTCTTTACCCTAGTTTTCACTGATGTACTAAAATATATTCATTTCATCATAGATGTGTGTGGCACATACATGAGGTCCATAAATAACAGATGAAAGTGCATACAGGGCATGTGGCTGACTATCTGAGTAAGGACAATATAATATGATGAGTCTGAGTGAGTTTGAGACCTGTCTGGGCCTACCTACCATTCCTAAAATTGAAGAATTTCTACTTACAGATTTTTTTCCAGAGAGATTCAAAGAACAGGTATTTATCATGTGAGAACATTTATTAACCTATCAGTACCAATTGTGGTATTAGATTATCTAGTATTCACCTAGCAGAACACTGGAATGCAAAGGAATAGGGCACAGTAAGGAGATATTTTGATTGGGAGTTTGGAGATAAGAAAAGTCCAAAATGTGGTACATACTTCAAAGAGAGTGTTGGATGTTACTTGCCAACAGTGAGCAGGGTGGGGGTGGGAGTGGGGAGTATGTCAAAGAGATGAGTAGGAACTCAGGGATCTGAGCAACCAAATCTCAGAATAAAATCTGGGATATGGAGTTGAATAGAAAGAAAGGAAAGAATAACCTCCTATTTTATGGTTATAAAAGTAGCAGTGTATTGGGAGGGAAAAGAAAGAATGTAAATAGTTTCTGGTGTCTACCCATGTCATTAAGGGCATTCAGCAAGCCTTTTTATGAGAGAGAGCAAGCGAGAGAGAGAAAGAGAGAAATGTGGCACTTTTCAGGAATAGTTGACTTGGGGTTAACAAAAAAATTAAACTTTCTCTCAATGCAAAAATTATTTTTCTTCTCTCTCTTTTCACCACTCTAGCCCTCCTTGCCTGCTTATCAAGTTTTATTCTAATGTCTATTCCAGATGATACTGTATCCCAGCTCTAGACTGTGCTCTCCTTGAGAGCAGTGGCATCTCATTCATCTTTTATTTCCCTGGTCTTTACACAGTCCCTGACATATAAAAGGCTTTCACTAAATACTGACATTAACTGAACTGAAAGCACCTTATCTCTAGGGTTTTCCAAGTTGAGTAAAATAGGGCATAATCATTGGTTTCCAAGTTGAGTAAAATTGGGCATAATCATTATTTCCCATTAAAACACAGAGGGCGGTACTTTAGAGCCTCAAGAAATGCACTATCATTCCACCAAGAGCTAGCGTTTTGGTTACAAACTGTATCTGTATCTATTAATTCAAGATGGCCTAATTAAAGCAGCAAATGTGTTTGAAAGCATAGTAAAGCAATAGTCATGAATAATCATTTTGCTTCCTGTCACATTGATGGAGAGAAAGGAGAAAACATTTCTTCCCTGAGATGAAATGCTTGATCTCAGTGTCAGTGGTTTCAAGTATTAAAAATCTTGATATTAATATTAAAAAGAACATCATTGAATCTATTAGTAATCTGGACCATGGAGGACTTATAAGTAGTTGCTAAATACGTGGTGTGTTTTCATAATTATAATCAGCTAAACTGCTTAAGTGAGTGATACTGTTTAAATTAGGAAATTAAAGTTTGAATTATTTTCCTGCAAATTTTCTACTGCTTCTTAAAGAAGCTAAAGGCTTGCTGAATGCCAAAATTCTCCATAGCCACTGATTGTGCGCTATTTACAATTAATCTATAATTTGCCTAGCTGCTTCCAATAAAATATTAATGCAATCAAATCTAAACTGTTTTCTTTCCCATTCACCGTCTCATCCTGGGTCAGGCTATATAAAGTTTTTGTATTAAAATGAGCAAACCTGTTTAAATGCACATATGTAAGCTTGCAAATCTTATTCTAAAATGTTCAAGACATTTTTTTGAATTGGGACTTCATCATCTATAACTTTTTGATTTTCGGCAAAGTATTTACTGTTGATACACTTTTATTTCCTAACACAGTTATAACTAGGCAAAATGTAGATTACTAAGGGATATAGGATAAAGTCTCTAACATTTATATTATAATTTGGGAGATAATAATATACATACAAAGAATAATTATATGAGACAACATATTCTCAAAGGAGTGCTACAGGCCATCATTTCTAAAGAGGAGTGTTTTTCATTGAGGGCAGTAGTGTCAGAATACACAGGGTTGGAGAGCAGGGTAAGAAATAGAGGGCAGTGGTATATAAAACTTCATCCCCTTCAAGTGACTGATCTTGCCCCCTTCCTCAAAAGTTAGAACCGTTTTCTATCAAGATGGCAGAGTAGCTAAATTGTAGCTTCTTATCTTGACCACATCAAAATTACAACTAAAGTACAAAAAAATTATCATTGAGAATTGCCTGAGTCTAGCTGAACAGAAGTCCTACAACTAAGGATATACAGAAGCTACATTGCAATGGTAGGAGGGATGGAGACATGAAATAGGCTGGTCCCACACCAGTGTGTGTCAGTTAACAATTGGGCGGGATATCTCAGCTGGGGAGGTCCCCTGGAGGAACAAGGAGTCTCAGTCCTACACCAGGCTCCCCAGCCGAGGTTTCCAGTGCCAGGAAGAGAAGTCCCCATAACTTCTGGCTGTGAAAACCAGCAGAGATTGTGGCTGAATGAGCCAGAGGGCAGCTGGAGTCCCAGGCATTTCTCTTAGAGGACTCACACACAGACTTAGTGTCTGATGGATTCCCTTGCTCTGAATCCCAGTGCTAGGGCAGCATTTGAAAGGCACCAGGGACATATAGGGAGGAACTGAATTGTCTACCTTCAGGGTGAAGGCTGGAGGGGAAGCTTTCTCCTAGACAGAAGTTATGGCAAAAGTCATTGTGCTTTTCTTGAGCCCTACCCCCTTCCAGCACACAGACACGGGCAGCTACCACATCTGAGTCTCCATCACTCTGGCTAACACCTTTTGCTCTGCCCTGGTGATGCCCTGAGACCCAGCCCAACGCAACTTGTGGACCCACCCAAGCTGGTTCCAGTGGCTCTTCCATACAAATAACTTGTCTTGGCACATGCTGTGGAATTCCCTACAATCTCTCAAAAGTTGACACATCCTAAACAATCAGCATCTGGCCTTAGTATGCCCTGTATCTCTTGCTGAATAGCCCTAAGCCTGGCACTGGTGGCAGCTGGCATTTTTTCGAGGTGTGGCCCCTCCCAGGCACCTGCAAGTCCAATGTAGGTGACAGACATCTGTGGATTGCTTCCTCATAGCAGGTGGCCCTGGATAGCACAGAGGCTGCAGCTGAACTTGACCTGTGGTGAGGTCCCTCCCAGGAGGCCCATGGGGCTGGCAGGTAGCTGGAGAACCACCAGGCTGCCTCCACAAAAAACACACCCAAAGGGCAAACAGGGCAGGTACCAGAGTGCTGCCAAAGCAAATCCTGCTCTACAGGGTCAGCCCATGTACAATAGCTCCTCCACTGTAGTCCTGGCCAGTACTCACAACTATTCAGCCTGAAGTTCAATCCCTCTCACTGACATATAAATAGCAACCAAGGCTCAGCTACAATAGAATGGCACACAATACCCACACAAGGGACAAACTTGGATCACCAGGCTCAGGTGACAGAGACACAGTGCCACTGGTCCCCAAAGGACATCTTATATACAAGAGGAAAAAAATCCAAAAAAATGAGGATAGTTTAAGGGTCCTCTGGGACAACATCAAGTGTACCAATATTTGCATCATAAGGGTACCAGAAGGAGACAAAAGAGAACAAGGCATTGAAACGTAATTGAAGAAATAATGATTGAAAGTTTCCCTAACCTGGTGTAGGAAATAGATATACAATCCCAGAAAGCACAGAGTACCAAACAAGATGAACCTGAAGAGGCTCACACCAAGACACCTCATAATTAAAATGCCAAAGCTTAAAAACAAAGACAATCTTAAAAGCAGCAAGAGAAAAGCAGTTAGTTACCTACAAGAGAGCTCCCATAAGACTGTCAGCTCATTTCTCAACAGAAACCTGCAGGTCAGAAGGGACTGCCAGGAAATATTCAAAATTATGAAAAGTAAGGACCTACAATGAAGACTACTCTACCCAGCAAAGCTAACGTTCAGAATCAAAGGACAGATAAAGAGCTTCTGAGTCAAGAAAAAGCAAAAGGAGCTCATCATCATCAAAAACTAGTATTACAAGAAATGTTAAAGGGACTTCAAGAAGAAGAAGAAGAAGAAGGAGGAGGAGAAGGAGGAGGAGGAGGAGGAGGAGGAGGAGGAGGAGGAGGAGAAATGAATAAAATGGCAGTAACTATATATCTATCAACAATTACTTTAAATGTAAATGGATTAAATGCGCCAGTAAAAAGACATAGGTTGTCTTAATGGATAAGAAAACAAGACCTTTACATACGCTGCCTACAAGAGACTCACTTCAGCTCAAAAGACACACACAGACCAAAATTAAAGTGATGGAAAAAGCTATTTCTTGGGGAAAAAAAAAAAAAAGCTGGGCTAGCAATACTTAAACCAGACAAAATAGACTTGAAAACAAAGTCTATAACAAGAGACAAAGGAGTACCTCACAATCCCTCTTCTGAGTATTTATCCGAGGAAACCCAAAGCACTACTTTAAAGGAACATGTGCATCTGTATGTTCATTGAAGCATTATTTACAATAGCCAAGATATGGAGAGAACCTGGGTGCCCATTAGTGGAAGAATGATAAAGAAGAGGATATATATATATGGATACACCTAGAGGATATTATGCTGAGTAGTGTAAGTCAGATAGAGATAAATACCATATGCTTTCACTTACATGTGGAATATAAAGAACAAAAATAAATAAATACACAAAACAGAAACAAACTCACAGATACGAAGAACATTTTAAGGATTGCCAGATGGGAGGGTAGTTAAGGGGATGTATGAAAAAGGGGAAGGGATTAGGAAGTACAAGTTGGTAGCTACAAAATAGTCATGGTGGTGTAAAGCATAGCATAAGGAATATAGTCTAATAATATTGTAATAACTATGTATAGTGTCAGATAGATACTAGTTTCATCAGTATGATCACTTTGTAAGATATATAAATGTCTAATTACTATGTTGTACATCTGAAACTAATATTGCATGTCAACTGTAATTGAAAAAATTATATATATATATATATATATATATATATATATATATATAATTTTAAAAACAGTTTAATAAGAGGAAAATCTCATTTATGCTGAAATGTCGAAGTATTAAATATGAGAATTTTGTTCTACTTAAGAACCAAAGTTCTTAAGACTGGAAATTGGACAAAGGGAAAGCTAAATGGTGGCATCTTCTGGCTGCAAGAAAAAGAGGAAAAAATATCAAAGCAAAACAAAAGAATTACAGCTAGACAAGAACAAAATTTTTGGAATGATTATGACCTGAAACAATTGAGCAGGGGTTAGTGAAATAAAAATGATGAAAATGGTCCAGAACAAATGGATTTATAACATTTTTGAAAGGCAAAGTAAAAAGGTTTTTTGTCCCAAAATTAAATCCCGTGAAGACCTAGATGATGCTGGTGGAGCTTTGATTCTCAGACGTTAGGTAAATTACACTGGGCCGAGGACTTCTTTATCCTGGATATAATCAGAACAATCCTAAATTTCCTTGATTGGTATCAGAGATTCCACATTTAATAGCACAGGAAGCCCAAAACTCACTTCATATTGTGTCCTGCTCTGTGTCTTCACTAAATGGGGTTACTGGCTTTTCCATTCTAAGCAGCTAATGGATTATAGCAGTTAAACATCTTCTCACTTTATTCAAACAGTCTGATCTATTCTGACACAAAAACTAATGCATTACCAAATATCCTTTTTGATTTATGCCTTATGTCAAATCAAAATGCAAAGATACCTGAGTAGACAAAACTGAGTTCACTGACTGTTGGGCAAAGAAGAGCTACATCACTTAAGAAACAAGGTTTGTGGATCTCCCTGAACAGAAATGTAAAGGGCTAGTTTAGGGTTTCTCAATAGTGACTACTGACATTTGGGACTAGATAATTTTTTATTGTGAATGCATGTGTGTGGGTTTCCTATATATTGTAGGATGCTATGCAGTAGGGTGTAACAATCAAAACTGTCTCCAGACATTTGCAAGTGTCCCTTTGTGAGTAAAGTCACCCATGTTTGATAATCACTGAGCAAGGTAAAGAAAAAAGAAAAAAAAAGAACAATTTAGGCAATATTATGAATTAGAGTCTTTGGTTGACTTATGAAACAGACTGTAAACTCTTTCTTACTTATGGTCTTTATATTATTTAAGTATCAAAAGGAAAGATACATCTCACAAAGTAATCCAGATGAGATGAATAAGGTTATACAGGCAGTTGGATATGCATGACAGAGGCTTGAAAATATTTTCTTTAACAGCCTACTTTATGGACCCCTATTGTCCCTGAAAATACAGAAGAGGCCAGCATTGGGTTATATGTTAATAGCTTCCAGGTCTTCACCAATATATACATTATTACAAGCAGATGGTCTCTGAAGTGGATTTAGATGAATGTTCTGGTATTCGGTCTGAGCAGAGCAGAAGCAATGTATTTTCCTTTTGTTAAAGAATGAGTTTTTGTGCCATCTGACAAGAAAGCAGTTATGCAGCATTATTTAAGACTCTGGAGACTAGACATCTGAAAACATGAGATGAATACGAATAACTGCAGACTTACAAGATGAAAATAGAAGACACTTCAGAGCCAGTGCTGGAGATTCCCCAATTTTGATAAGGAGAACAGGTCATAAAGACCACCAGTATCTGTTGTTAATAACCAAGTTGTTCTTCCCTTTAATTTGAATATAGATTATTCAACTGTCTCCGTGGTATTACTACATATGCAACAGGAAATGTTAACAATAGTCTATACATTTCCTCGGAATACCAGTGCAAAAACTAGGCTAGTTTATTGTCCAAAAGTACTTAGGCCAGTGTACTCAGTCCAGTTTGTTGTGCTTTTAAGGCTTATGTAGTATTATTTATAACAAGACAATATTAGTGTAATTTTTGGATTGGTGGCTTTGCTTTAATAACCTGAATTTCCCCAATCACATGTAATAACACCTTCTTGATGAGATAAGGATATATGGTATAAAAGTTAATATAACATGCACAACTGACATTATGAATTTCTCCACTGTTTGACATGATAGCATGATAAATCTCAATATTATAAAAGGATTTCTGGAGATGTCTGGTTTAAGCAAAGTCTTTTCATGAAAGGTGAGATGGTTATCATCTGAAAATCTGATTTAATCCCTGCCTACTTTCATATGCGGATACAAATTTGCATATGCAATATATTTGCATACAACCATAGGCACTATGTAAATGGTTAGAATTGGTTGATCCACAAATTTCTCCCTTCTTGCCAATATATCTATTATCCTTAACCTTCCTCTTAGTCTCCTGCCTCCAGTCTCACATGCTGGCCAGCCTAATATAAGAACCACAATTGATAGCTATCTTACCTCAAACTTCCAACCTCTGTCTTGTTTTACCTTCTTTTTTTAAAGACATGCCACCCTAGTCTAAATTCTGTTTAATCTAGGAATTCCTTTCTTCATCATGTGAAAACTCCCCCACCGTCTTCTGACTCTTAAGTGGCTTGTCACTTCACATTAACAGACACTGGGCTTTCTCCTTTGAGGACGCTTCCCATTGGGACTCTGGTAGAAGGAGTCATATTCACTTCTCTGAACTAATACAGACTTTTATTATTACCTACTGTTTCCCTGGAAATAAGACCGGGTCTTATATTAAGGTTTGCTCCAAAAGATGCATTTGGGCTTATGTTCAGGGGATGCCATCCTGAAAACTCATACTAGGGCTTATTTTCCCAGTTAGGTCTTATTTTCGGGGAAACAGGGTATCTAAAATCCTGGGTTTGACATTAGTTCATTTATAGCATGCTTTCCACATTCTTGTTTTAATCACACCCAAATTTCAATCTATGAATCTATTTTAACAACAAAAATTCATACGGAAAGAAAAAAAAAACTTCTACCTTTTTTTTTTAAATTACAAATTTAGTAGTAGCAACAATATGGAATTGCTATCTCCATAAAACTAATTTGTTTTGGAAAGTGCAAAAGTAGACATACCGTATAGAGAAAGGAAATTTTAGCTCCCAATTTGCTTTGAATTTCAATGTCTGTTTTGCTTAAGATCTGGCACCCACATTTTAAAGAACAGATGTCAAAACCTCAAGACTGTAGAAACTGTAGAAAGGAGGAGAGCCAGAATGATGGATATATCTTAAAAAGTATGTCAGATAAGGAAGAAGTCATTGTATTCACAGGTTATGCATTTTCTGTTTAGTTACATTGCTATCTGTGAATTTTAGACATGTATTCTTTGTGTTTAAGTAGAAAAGAGAACTATAAACAATTAGGGAAAAAGAAGAAACTGTATCAAGGGCAAGGAGGAATTAGCAGGTAGCTAAGCATAATAACCACATAGATAAATGTCTAACAAGGAGCTCCAGTATGACGGATCAACCACGTGCAATAAGAGGAGAGTTTACAACACCGATTCAGTGTTTCCTCTTCTGAGAAATAAAGTGTCTGGATGACTGTGATAGAAACACACTGCTAATAAGTCACACTGACTGAGGGGCAACATTCTTTGGACAAGGCTTGGTGGATTTAGGGGGAATCTGGAAAGCTACCTGAAAGAAGTTAGAAGTAAGGAGAAAAGTGAACAAAAGGAAAGGCCTAAATTTTGTGTTAATCAATGGAGCCTTGTGGTTACCTGTTACTTCCTTCAAACTCTAGGTCATGCTATAAATCAAGCATTTTAAAGTAGAAGAAATTAGCAATGTTCAGCTATGAAACTAGAAATCATAATAGTCATCATCAAAACTAAAGAAGTGAGGTTAGAACAACCACTTCCATCCTTAGGTCCATGCAAGAGACTCAGTTGCTCTTCAATTGTACATTTAAAAAGGGTGAATATCACAATTTGTAAATATACCTCAATAAAATTGACTTTATAAAAGACTACAACATCTGTTCTTTGGACTCTAATATATAATAATATACCATTATTTTAATATATTATCTAAAAATAATTTGATTGTTTTTAAAAGTTGCCTAATTTGGTATTAATGTCAAGGAAACAAAAATAAAAATATTTTAATATTATAACAAATGTTAAAATTGTGATTATAACAATTGATGTTGATAAAAACGAAAGCTAAGAATGCATAAGATAAACGTAAAAATTTATAAATTATGTCAGTCTTTATTAATCATCCATATATCACTGACCCATTGATAATTGGCTATCCAGAGAAATACAATGAACTCAAGTTTATTTATAATTTATATTTTGCCATCTTTCAGTCCACTAAAAATAATATCTTAATACATTTCCATTTTTTCATTATGTGGACATATTTTTCATAACGGTAAAGTAGAAAATAGCTTATGTATCAATTGTGCTATTTTGAATGTAACTTTTAGTCAAAGGGTACATGATCCTTCATGTATTCTCATGCCACAGGTCCCACAAATGTTAGGGGTGGGTCTGAGGCCCCTTTAATCTATGAGGCTATTTATTAGGGATGTAAATTTAATTCTAATGTGAAAAAAACAAAACCCAAAACAAAACATGTTAGCCATTAGTGCTGCCCCAAACCAGGATGGACAAACTCCACAGGCTGTATATGCCCTGAAACTAAAGGGTTCAACTTTATGTTGAGCAATTACCAGAGAAGGACGCTTTAGAGGAGATTTCTTGCATTGGAATAAGGACATTCTGAATACATTAATATTTACTACTTATTGACTACTAGAGTCTGTGGTAAGCACTTCTTAGATATTAACTCATTTAAGCTTTACAAAGTTTAACATAGGTGCCATGTTCTCCATTTTTATATTTAAGGAAGCCCAGACTGAGAGAAATTATTTCCCCAAGATTAGCATGCCCTGATACAGAGTCTGGATTTGACTTCTGGTCTATCAGCCTCCAGTGAACCTATGATTATTCATTATATAATACTGCCTTTCCTGTATTTCTCATTTTTAAAAGAATGTTTCCGCTAGAAGACATTGTAACAGACACTGTCAATACCTTGCCATAGTGCCATAGTCTTTGAGCACTTATCTATTCCCTACATTCCAGCACATTTCCCCACATTTAGCACCTGCCTCTTGTTGCCAGAAGAATTTCTCTGACCCAAGAAGTAGCTCTGCATCCATGGGTGACAGGTTAGAAATAAGAGGGAACTAAGGCTCCCTGGGAACAGCCTCCTGATCATTGACTGATGGGAATTACACGGCGATGACCCTACCTCTTAACGCCTCAACTGGAAAACTCCAAGGTATGGGTCTCCAGTAGAACTGAACTCCTATCAATTTTTTTTGAAAATTATTAGTTTATCTTATATAATAAAATATATAAAATGTATTATACATTTGATGTCATATAAGAGTATATTAATTAACTGGTCAATTCATATCAGGCAGTTCCTAGTTAGAAACCTATGTGAAGCTGCAGTGCTTCAAGTTATTAATTTCCTATTACCAGTCTATAGTGTGTTCAGGACTAGTCTATATAGAATCCCCAATAAGTCAAGTTAACATAACTAAAGAAAATATTTTATAACATCATATAAAAAGTTAAAGGTAACTTAATTCAAAAAGGCTTGGAAATACAAAGTTGGCTATAATTGAAAATAGGTCTTCCAGTTTTAGGCCATAGTCTGAAATACAATAATTGAATAATAGTAATTCTCCTGTGTTATAGATATTGTATTACAGGTATTGAAGGCTTAAGATTTTTATTTCTTATTTCCATAAAATCATTTGTCTTTCAAATATTCAGTGTTGAATAACTCTGCATGCTTATCAAGTGATTCTTAAATTTTAGAATGAATGAAATAGCATAAAGTACCCAGCATAGTGCTTGGTACAAGTCGGTGCTGAACAATCATTATTTCCCCTCCCTCATTACTGTTGATTAGTTTTATTGTCAGTAAATTAAAAATAAAAGTGACACTGAGGAAATGTGATGTAATAGACTTGTTTATATCGAATTATCTTTATATTTATATGCTCATGGATTTCTAGAAGAGATGCACTAAAAAAAATCAGAGGGTAGCTGCAGTGTACGCAGTGATTTTTCAGTTTCCTAAAGAAGATGTGTGTATGCTTCATAGCTCTCAGGAGGTCTAGACAATGGCATAGGGAACTCAGGCAGCTGCATGGAAGCTGGATATATATTGGGAGGACTCCAGATGTACTGATCCTTCAATTCTCAATGCTCACCAACACACCTCCATACTGAAAAATGGGATGTGCTTCTTGGTTAAAACTAGTTATTTATTTATTTTTGATTAGACATTTTTTAAGGTATCCTGTTGATGGTATCCTTTCAATTGCTCATTTATTCATTTTCTGTAAATAATGTTTGAAGTGTTCACCTTGGGATTTAGCCCAGTACTTAGCATGATCTGTAGACACTGTTTTTACAGAAACACTAATTCTGTGGTAAGTTAATAGAATCATGACAACACAAAAGGTTCTGTGGACACAGAAGTTTGGAAATACTGTGGTAAACAAATGTCAGTCAGTCTGGTATTTAGCAACTAAGTGCCGAGAGGAAGATATGAACCATCAGCAGAAAAGAGGGGGGAAAAAAAAGAAAGAAAAGGAAAAAACACAGAACCAATATTGAATGAGTATCTCTCAAGACTTGTGTTCCACGTATCATAACTATATCTTGGAAACCTGTACTAATGCTTACGCATAAGCTTTAGTGTAATGTGGTAATTATCTTAGTTTCCAAAGTTTTATTAATGAAGAAAATGAAAGAGTAAAAAGAAACAAAAATATTCTCCCTAGAGAATATACTGATAAAGAAATAACTAACGAAATTACAGGTTGTATCTCCATGCCTTCAAAATCCTCTAAAACTGGGTTGGAAGGCCAAATCAGAACACACTTGATACAGATTCTGAACAGTACAGTGTAGAAACTGTGTGAAGATAAGGAGACAATAGAGTAAAAGTGTTCTGTAAAATTTAATCATTAGGCAAATATAAGGAATGTTTATGAAATATTGGGACTGAGAATATAAACACACATTTAAATCAAAAGGAGAATGATGTAAAAAAAAAAAACTCACCACCACATAAAATGGTATTTACCCAAAGAAACTTACAGTTTCTAAGATATTTGCAGGACTTAAATCTTAATTGTTTTCATGAATGGTCCATGAAATAAATATTCATGTTTAAATAACTTTGGAAAGGAAATATATGGGATAAATTGAGGTAGGCTATCATTTATTCTACTTCACATAATTCCGTGCTACCTGATTGGAAAGGATTAGAAATGCATGTACTTTACTTACTCCTTTTGGTGTTCTGGTTTGGCTCCAGAATAGGTAAACACCTCACTTTGGGGAAAAGCTATGTTGTGCCAAAGAAAATGAATATCTCCATTTCATACTCCTTTCTATTAGCTTTTCCTTTTAATTTTAAATTTATAGCAATAAGCTATCTAAAATACTTCAAGAGACATTATTTATGGTGGCTTTAGTTTGGTTTTAGTTGTCACTCAATGAATAGTATTAAAATTGAATTAAAGTGTTAAGTATTTTAAAGAACAGTCTGACCTGATTTCAAAGAAGTCACACAAATGTTGATAACCACAGGAAATCAAGTACTGCACAAGCATTGTGACAAAGTGGAAGGAAGGTCTTTTTCTATTAAGTCATTGCTAATTCATTGGTATTACTAGCTGGTATTAACATATTTCTTCTCTGTAATGCTGAGCACTTCACTCTTAGAATCTATTTCTCTACTCCAGATAAACCGCACACACACACACACACACACACACACACACACACACACACACACACACCTGTACCCTCCCCCACAGTGAGAGAAAGGGAATACACATGCACCAAGGTCATAAGAGAAAGTCTAGAATCTCTACAAGGTAATATTTTTCAAAGCATTCAAAACATCAAAAGGCTAAAGGTTTATATCCACAGAAAATTATTTTGATTACACAGAGGGTGTCAAAAAAGGTATACATATTTTAAGAAAGAAAACTGTATTAATTGTAATACTCAATATATACCGATAACAAAAGATGAATACAAGTGACTTTTGACTCCTGCAATTACAAGAGGTGCTCAAAGTGGTTACCATCAGCATCCAGACATTTCTGATCATGGTGAACTATTGCTTCAGCTTAGATAACATCTCTTAAAATGTGTATACATTTTTTGGCACCTCCAGTATATGTGAATGAAACCAATGAATGAAGTTGGTTGAGTGTTTTCTTTAAAATTTGTGAAAAATCTGCCTGAGTAGTAGCACAGAGGTGAAGAATGAGAAGCTGAGATAACATCTGAAAAAGAACAGCAGGTTGATCAATAGGAAAAAAAGTACAGGCACGTGAGAAGGGCACTGACTAGACTGAATTGAATTTTTTTCTACCTCTGATAGAGTAGAGCAATAAAAAAATCACTTTTACAGTTATCATCACTCCCATCACCATCACTACTAACTGCAGTTAACATAAGCAGAATAAACATGATATCTCAGCACTAACTGATAATTCTGCAAATCACAATTACCATAATTTAAAAAATAAAACATTCTATATACTGAATGCATCACATAATTTATCATTTATTCCATACAACAACTCTGTTAAGCTGTCTTCTTATCCACTTTTCAGGTCATAAGAAGTGATGTAAGATTCCTAGTCTCTCATCATTTGTAAGATTAAAAGTGTTTATTTGCCTATTTGTGGTTGTGCATTCAATGGCACAGCTCACAGTGGCCCATGCAGGGATCGAACCGGCAACCCTGGTGCTATCAGCACCATGTTCTAACCAACTGAGCTAACCATCTCCCCTCAATGGATTGATTTAATCAGTAAGAGAAAGTTCATGTTCCTCAATGATTTTTTTTTTTTGTAGATGTGAGAGCCAAACTGAAGTTGACAAAAACTGGAAAGTACAAAATAATAATAGTAATTAACACATAAAACGATTTATATATTTAATATTCACAATAAATATTAAGATGTGTGCTGTTTCGTTATTCTCATTTTATAGATGAGAAAGCTGAGGCTAATATATATATATATATATATATATATATATATATATATATATATATATATATTTTTATTTATTTATTTTTTTTTTTAATTTATTGGGGTGACAATTGTTAGTAAAGGCTAAGAATATTTAATTTAGCCTAGGAATCAAGCAAGAATAGAGAGATTTAAAAAAAAAAAAAAACTAAATCTTCCAGAAACACATATTTAATCTGTCAAACTGGCTTCTTTAAATTATAGATAACTTCAGGAACAGGTGAAATATTGGAAAGCATCCTTATCAAATTTTCCCAGAGTTGGATGAATATTTCCTTGGAAGGTACTCCTAGTTTTCAAACTAAGGCCTTTGGCTTCTTAACTGAATGTGGAAGTGTTCGCACTACCCTGTAAACATCGATATCAAATTCTCTGGCTTTGCTTATGGCAGTGAATGCTACACACAAAAAGTCATGTGGGATCAAAAAGGCATTACTTGGCCTAAGGTGAAATTTTCTTCTGATTATTTTTCACAGGGCCCATTTCTCAGGGGTGGAGCGTTACAATAGCTGTAGGAACAAGGGGATTTAGAATAGGGTATTTCACATTGCTATTTAGAGGAAGATGTCAGAGCAAGTCTATAACCAAACCTAAAAGTCATGGTCTATTCCACTGGGCCTACATGTGTTCATATTCTTTACAACTATATTAAAACAGCACATGACTTTGTCATGTCTTCACCTTTTTTCTTTACCTACCCAATTTTACCATTGTGCATTCTTACCCGAGGAAAAACAGAGTGCAATCACAGAAAAGAATAGAGGAGGTAGTTAAAATGTAAGGAGGTAATAATGTCAAAAGCTGAAGAAATTAAAGGAGGTAAAAACTAGCAAATGTCCATTAAACTTCAGTATGATATCATTAGTGAATCTGAAGATTGTAAATCAATAAATACAAAGACTGAGGAGAAAATAAGACATGAAGATGTAAGGACAGATAACAAGTGTATATTCTTCTTTAGAATAATTTTGATGAGGGTGAGGGGTAAGAGAGAGTCCCAGCTAAAAAGGGTAATAAGATTGAGTGTAGTTTGGTTTTTGATTTTTTTGATGTTGGGGGAGACTTGGGTATAGAAGGCATACAGTGTTTCCCCAAAACTCAGACCGGGTCTTATATTAAGTTTTGCTCCAAAAGATGCATTAGGGCTTATGTTCAGGGAATGGCATCCTGAAAAATCATGCTAGGGCTTATTTTCCGGTTAGGTCTTATTTTTGGGGAAACACAGTAGGTGCTGGTGAAGCAGAGAGAGAGGGATAGGGTTGTGATCCATAGCAGAGGTGCAGGGTAAGGTTTGGGTCGGAGGAGTGGCATTATTTCCAAGGAAACCAAAATGAAGCAGAAAAATGCCGATTGGATGGACATGTACAGGGGATTCGGTGAGGGTGAGCGGGTTTAAAGGACTTCACACCTAGTAGGCTCAACAGTCGTTAGGAAAGGAAAGCTATGGATGTTTGCTGAGAGTGGGAAGAAGGTGGTGGGGCGGCGCTGAAAGGAGTGGCAATGATATAAATTACCGATTGAAGGAAAAATTTCTAAGAAAATCTGAGAATACAACTAAGGCTGGAGATAAGGAATGTGTAATGTCAAACAACTGCTATCTATAGGGACTAGAGAGATGAGCCGTGGATTCCTACAAGGTGGTTGTTACTTTTCTGGACACAAGTGGGTAAGTATTTTTAGGTAATTTGTGTTAAATTCATAGGGAAAATGAATGAGAAAGATAAATTCAAAGTATCTGCAACTTTGGTTTCTGTTGAAGGAATTTGGGTCAGGGGCTGTCAGAGGAGGGTCCCTAGGGTCTCTGAAATCACACCTTGCACCCATAAAACTCACAAGCCACAATCGCAGAGTGGTTACTTGCATGAACACTGCAGTCAGAACACTTGGTTTCAAGCCCTACCTCTGAGCCTTCCCAGCTGTGTAATGTAGGGTCAGTTTCTAAACTGTTCAGTTTCCTTATTTTTAAAATGGAAATAAAAGTAATTGCACAAACCTCATGAAAATTCACTGAGCAAATACTTGGAACAGTGACTGCTTGGTCACATTAAACATTCTATAAATGTTGTTACTAATTAGACTCTATGACAGTTTCTTCTTTAAATGCAGTGCAATCTCCAAATGATGAAAGCATAAAGTTAAACATATGCAAGGAATGAAGCCAAGAAATAATTATTTGATTTTTCTATTAATGTTATAAATAATATATGGAGTATTCCACCTCTCAATTCCATTAACTACTGAATGAGGATAAGGTTCAGGGTTAATTTTTAAAAAGCAGTTAGTTTGCCCCACTAGTGACAGAACCTATTAACTTATTGCCGCTTACTCCATACATAGACAAAATTTTAATTCAACTCTGAATATAGCTGTTCCAATGGCTAAGCGTTATTTTGTCTCCAGCTCATTAGATCAGTTCTGAAATTTCCTGCTGAAATATGGTATTTGAATGGCAAAGTCTGCATATGCTACGTAGAGCAGGGTAGTGAAATTTGAAGAGAGTGTTCTTTCTCCTCTAATCAGAGATAGTGAGGTGCTCAGTTAAGGGTGATTTTGCACATCCCTATACCCATTCACAGGGCACGAGAATAAACAATTCCTAAAGGCCCAGTGTTCTCCTCTGCTTCATTTGACCACTAATCTTGGAAAAGTGTGTGGATCTATGGGGGGTTGAGGAGGTGAACTTTCACAGAGATTATATTTGGCAGTTGTCCTCTGATTGACTTGACCAGAAACCCCAGCATCACCTGTTAGAAATGTAAAGTCACAGGCCACGTCATAGACCTATCTGGACAGTTCTGTATTTCAATGAGATGTTTGCGAATCTACATGCACGTTCAAACTTGAGAAGCGCTGCCAAGTAAAGAAGCGCATCCTCTCTGGGAAAATGAAGACTGATTTAAGGGCTCAGCATTCTGCTTTTCTCCCCATTCCTTTGGTTTCTGACTAACTGAAAAAATTCTTAAAGCAGACCTGGGAAATGTGAAAGCAAGTCAGGAAGGCACTCCACCTCTACTTACCTCCACATCACCTCTCCTTTCCCACCTCTGAATGAAAAAGAGTCTGTGTTCACATACCCCCTGACCTTGATTCTCATAAAGTGAGGGATTTTTGGTTGAAGAAATAGGATGCTCAGGCTGTGGGTACCTGTACAACTCATCAAGTTGAACACCCGAAGCTTTTGAAAACAAAATCATAAAATGACTGAAAATACAGTTCAAAAACCAGGGATAAATTTCCCTATGACAAGAACATTTTTTAAGCCCACAAGTTTTTACTGGGTAATATGTGCTTTATCAATAAAGACAGTTGTTGTGTCAAGTTGTCAGGCTAAGTGAATTTAAGAGAACAAGGAGGGATGGGACAACATAGCCCAAACATTTGTTTAAAGTTATGAATTAAGTATTCCTTATTTCTTTCACTGGCCTATACAATCTTATAGTAGAGAAGAGGGAACAATGAATTTGTTTTTCAGAACCAGATTTGAGATTAGAATTGAGTTTGAAACTGCACTAATCATCTCTGATGCCTTTTTAAATGATAAATCAACTCCTTATTTTGAAGCATTTCATAAAACTAAAATCTCACAGTTGAACGTGAGTGAAATTTTGTTTCATGATATCCAGATAACGTATGTCTTAAGTAATTTTTAAATGATATTTTTCTCCCGAGGACTAGGGTCTTTAAAAATAGCAAATAGTGGGTTTGCCATTGCTATAATGTATCAATTTCTAAACCAAATTATGTTATCTATATTACTGTGCAGATGAATTGAACATTTTAAGAAGATAACCCATTTTTCTTGTCTTGATATATCTTCTGTGAATTCATTTCATCTCAAACTTTACTTTGAAGGTCAAGGTTAAGAAACAATTTCAGAAAAACAAAGAAAACCAAAGTGGATGATACAAAAAATAGCACAATTATCAATAATTTGTAGTTAATGTGGTTTTGTTAACTTATCTTTTGGGAATTTAAACATTAGATAATCAGAATTATTTGAGACTTGAGATTGAACCCATTATAAGGGTAACCCAAATACTACGTTACATGGTGATTGGGAGTGGTACTTCTCAACCCTGGGAGAAAATGCAGTGTACAGGGCCACTTCAGCCCAACTAAATCAGAAGCATTTGTGGGGTGTGGACTGTGCACCAATATTAAAAAGAAAAGAACTCTCCAGGTGATTTTAACTGCAGTTATGTTTGAGAGCTATTTCCATCTGTTGGAAGACACTCATGTACTTTGTATCTGATGTATATAAAACACAATTCTAAATACAAATTTCTAATAAGGAAAATTATGCATAAGGTATGCATTTCAAGTGGATAAAAGTCATCTTACAAACTGTGATAATAAAATCTCCAGTTGATTGAAATAAGTGGTTTAACATATGAAAAGTACATCCTGATGAAATATATGGGCACGTATATTTCTTTTAGGGGAGCTCACAAATGTCATTGTTTCTAACTCTTACTAGTGCAGCTGAGATTTTATTGCCTTTTAAACTTTATGCAAGGGAGAGTATAGTCTTGTAAACATCCTTCTAAGAAAAATAGAATATAACTTGTAGCTTTCATGGCTCCATCTACAACATAAATATATACAGTTGACCCTGTAGGGGTTAGGGGCGCCAACCCTCATGCAGTAAAAAATCCACATATAACCATTGACTCCCCCAAAAGTTTACTAATAATCTGTTGACTGGAAAACTTACTGATAACATAAACAGTCAATTAACACATATTTTGTATGTGATACACATTATGTACTGCATTCTTACAGTAAAGTAAGCTATAAAAAGAAAAATATTATTAAGAAAATCATAAGGAAGAGACAGTATATAAGGAAGAGAAAGTACACTTATATATTTATCGGAAACATTCTACATATGAGGGGACCCACACAGTTCAAACCAGTGTTGTTCAAGGGTCAACTGTAACTGGAGTTCAATGTTTGAAAATGATTGTTATATTTTGTTTGATGTGATGGTCATTAACAAAAATAGAATCATTTCCTTTTCCTTAAAATGCTCAGGTTTCAAAATATTTCAGCAAATTTCATATTAAAGTATTTTGGATGGCACTGAGCTGAGCTATCATCACCTCTATTTATACCTTAGTGAGTTAGCTTATGTTTTGAAGAGGCACTGGAGAAAATACATACTTCGTCCATTAGTTTAGCAAATTTTTTTTTGGAAACGTACCTTCTCTGAGCAATTGGTTTTATTGATATTCACGGCAAAGGAAATATTCAGAAGTACACACATTTGCAAATATATATAGATCCAAAATAAGTAAAGCAATACACTCTTTATATTTAAAAAAATGCTTTGAGGATTCAGGAAGACAAAGAAATAAAAATCCCACTAGAACAAGTTTTCATTTAAGACTTGGGTATTCAACTTACATTAAAGTAACATAAGAGTTTCACTGCTTTTGAATGACTTGAAGGTGTTAAGTAAAATTAGGTAGGAAATACAAGGATCATTATTATTTTTAAATGGGTCATTGTAGAATCTATTTCTCTAGTATAATTTAAAATATATAGGAAAAAACATTTTTAAAGAAATTTTAAAAGGGTGTTGGCTCACATACATACAGAGGAAAGGAATAGATATATAATTTCTAAATCATGTTTACTTACAGCCATTCCACAATTATAGATCTAAGACAAAGAGGCTAATGACCCCAGGGAAGAAGATATGATGTCTGGGGACATCTTTATTGGGCAGGAAGTGAAAGCCAGAGGCACTCAAGTCTGAGGCAGTAGGTTTGAAAGAGAATGGAGACTAAGCAAAGGAAAACGGGCAGCAAGACTTTGATGTTTTGACCCCTCATTTATGGGTTGAAATCTTAGAAAGGGGATTAGGAATGTGTCAGGTAAGTTTGAAGGAAAGTGTTTATCTCCCTTCTCTGTATGATGCTAGTGTGACTACCAGAGTCTGAACTCTGTGGGTCTGGGAGGGCAGCTCCTCAGAGACTTCCAGCTCTCACTCATATCCAGGAGTTCTCAAACAGCCTGTAGAGAGGTGCAGAAGGCATCTTATGGTCCTGAGTGATGACCTGCTACTGCAGCTCTAGAGAAGAGATCCTTTAGCTCTGCTCGACGAGCAGGACGTTTGGGTTTAGAATGAAGGTGTCTAGCCAGGGAGAGCTAAGGTGGGGCGTCACTGAACTGGACAGTATTAGTAACAGTTTACTAGCTGCAGAGAAGAAGTAGATACTGGGTGAGCAAGCAGTGACTGGGAAGGCAAGAATACCACTGCTGTGTAGGCCAGGGAGGATCGTGTAAGCTCCACCATACACCAGAGGCCCTCTATGAAAAGAGAAGGAAAAGGGCCATAAAACAGCCATTAAAATCAAGAAGGTGAGTTAGTCAAAAGAGTTTACTCAACCCCCCCAGAGACCAAAACATGACTGCATACCAAATTTAAAGTTTAACTTAAACTTTAAACACCTACCTCTAGAGGGCAGAAGGTTGGCGGTGAGGATTTTGAGGGTAATAATAGCAGTTACAGAATAAAAATGCACATTTGAGAGTGCATTGCAAATAACTTCCTTATATATTTGTAATTATACTTATCCTTCCATACTTCAGCTTCTGATAAAGTCTTAATCATGGGAAAACTGCAAAGTAATTGAATGGTATTCAAGTTTATTTCACAAGTGGACTTATCATTTGAGAGCTACTAGTAGTGATGACATATTTGCTTTTTATTGCTATGGGAAGAGTGCTTCTCCTGAGACAAGGGCTATGTATATTTTGTTCCCTGTTTTGAAATCACATGGTTTCCAATAGACCCAGTTCTATGATGATGATTTTCAGGCAATATGCTATGGACAGTGTGCTATATTGCCTAGTTATTCCCATCAGAATTGAAGGATATTTTCACCTAGATTTTGGAAGCACTGTTGTCAACCCTTTGGAAATTGTATTCAATGAAGGAAAGCCTCCTTGTTCAAGGTCATGCCCCCATACTAGGCACAGCCTAAATCCAGTGAATGGTTAATAAAGGCTTTAAGACTTGGCTCATTACCCTATTTCAAGACCACTCTGAATATCCATTCTAGCTTCAGAGTTTGCAGGAGGTCATCCACAGCCCAACTTCTCCCTCCACCCAAGCCTAATTCATTTTCATATCCCTCAGATGTTAATTCTAAGAACACAGCCTACTAAATCCCCTGTGTGAAAATCTGTATCTTAGAGTCTGCTTCACGGGTAACTTGACCTGTAATAGTGGCCTCTAGCAATAGACTAAGAGAGTAGATGGACTGGATCAGTTGCTGCCCAACTGATAATGAAGGACAAATCACTGGTACTAGATGGAACTTTGATAACTTTATAATAGGGTATCAATGAAATTGTTAAAACTTTTATCAGTGGTGAATTAGAGAGGTAAACTGGTGGATGGAAATGTACTAGCTGATGCAATATAGCAGGTGTTTGAGAAATATGGGAGAAATAGCATTTATTAAGGATACTGGAGTTGGATGACTATTTCTGGGGGTGAACAATGCTGTGCATAAAGAAAATGAAAGTCTGGGGGTTATAACTTTCAATTAAAAGCTACTATGATACTAGAGGAACTTCTTGGTAGAATGTAACACCTTTTATTCCCATATACTAACAACAGAGAAGCTCAGGACCAAGAACAGGACCTAGTGGAAAGAGTAGTACAACTCCAGAGAAGGCTGAGCACTCAACCTAGACAAATCTCATATGCCCAGTTTAGAACACTGAGAGGGAAAACATGAGACCCTGAGATATAGGGTGGCTCATCTGGGTTCATGCCCTTGAAAATCTTGATTCTTCAGATTCCTTTGAACTCTTTGGACTGCTAGAAGTGGCCCATTTCTCTGTTTGTGGATAATGCTTACACTTGTTTTGAAGAAAACCTCTCTCCTGCAAGACCTCATGTGTCTTCCCCCGGATTTGAACCTCCCTCTTCTCTTAGGAAATAGGTCAATGACTAGAGTTATGTCACACCATAATCTAGCTATGGAGGTGTTAGGCTTGCTAAGGGAGAAAGGGATTATATTCCAAGGAGCTGTAGGACCAAGCCAACTGTTCCTGTGGAGGAATCAGGAAAATGTATATACATGGAACAGAATTCAGAGAAAATTTACAACTATATAAGGGAGAGTGTATTGATACAAGATAATTGTTTTTGGAAAATATTCTGGCAAAACATTCTTTAAAAGACCATAGGAGATGGTGCTAGTATATTTCTAGAACATCTCTTAGGAGCTTAATGAAAATAGTGGCCCAGAATAAGTGAAAGGATTGCTATGGAAAATGACAGTCAAATAGAAGAAATAGTTCAGAGAAATGGACATTCCACAGTGGACACAGGGTGTAAGACTGGAAAAAAACTACCATATGATTATGTTCTATGAGCAGCCAGGAAGATACTTTATTTAACAAAGTAATAAGGAATATTGCTGGTGAGAAAGCCATCAGTGCTAGAGCCTAGAACCTAATCTAGGATTCATGAGGGAGAATGTTAGGGAACTGGTCTCACTGATAAAAATGGTGATGGTAAATTCCCAAAATAATGGAGTCTAGGTGGTGGCTCTTAATTTAAAGCAAGGTAGACTCAGTGATATTCATGGGCAGAATGACAATCAGAGGAGCATGGCAAGCACAGAGCCATAGCTACATCTAATATAACACAGTTTTCTTGGGCTCAAGATAGATGTATACTTAAGAAGGGCATTGCTCAATTTCTCTAAAAACAATATAAAAATATCAAGGAAGGATGATTAAGGAAGTAGACTTAGGGCATCCATTTTAATAAAATATCTTAATCTCTTGTCAAATATCCAGATGTGAGCCAATATTCTAGCACTGAACCCACTGAATGAAGGACAGCCTGGATCCCCAAGAGGAAGTATCCTGAAGCAATTCAGCTGTAATGATTACTTCATCTTTTCCCAAAGAAACCTACAGCCATTGGCTTGAATAACCATACACCGGGTAAAGGGGGATACCCAAACATTCAAAGGATTGTTCACATAAGGACTTAGTAGACATCAATATCCAAGAACACAAATCATCTTCATCATCCACTGTGAAGGTAGGAACACATAGATGCCAGGTAATAAATAGAGTCTTGGTGCAAGATCAGCAACATGTGTCCATTGGTTTATCTCAAGACCCTTAATTATATCTGCAAAGTCCCTTTTGCCATTAATAGGCTTTGAGGATTCATTTATGACCTTCTTTGGAGGCCACTGTTAAACCTACCATGTTGCCTTCACCTTCCATTCAGTATCTCAAGATGAGCAGTGTTTGACCTTGCTGCACATGAGAAAGATCTGAGGAGTTTTAAAAATATGCATTCTGGATCCTGTCTCCAGAGACTCTGGTTTAATTGGTTTAGAGTTGTCGCTCAGGCATATATGTCTCTTGAAAGATTCCCAGTTTCACACTGAGTTAAGAACCATTATCGTTATACCCCATGGAATTATTCTCAATGGTTCTGGCCTGGCGCTAATTCCCAAGAAGAAACAGTATTCAAATATAATTCAGTTTTCTCTCAATTATGTAATTATTCTAACCAGTCTCACAAAAGTTCTTTCCTCATTCAATGTGCTAAAATAAACTCAGTATTTTTATATGTACTTGGCTAAAAATATTAGATTTTAAGTCTATTTTGGCCCTGTCTTCTCTGCAAAACTGTCTGTGTAGAATCTTTCAAAAACGTTATTTTCCTCTTTTGAATTCTTCGTTACTTATTATTCATATCTATTATTTCAACTTACCTAACTCAAAAGAAGTTGCTTACACCACTGCTTTAGCACATTACAAAGACTTGTATGTATCTTGGAAAGCTTTCCTGTACTTCCCAGACAGAGGTACCTGAAATCCTGGGTATGGGTCTTTGTTGCCATAGTACATGGCTCACTTTCCTAAAATATAAGCTTACTTTAATATTTGGGAGGGAAAGTAATGGTAATGACTTTCTCAAAATATTATTAAAATTAAATTTTTTAAAAATAAAATTAGCATTGCATAAAAAACTAAAATGAATAATGACATAAATTCATTTTTTTCAGACTGTATGGTGATTTTGATTGATACTATTGGGTCTGTGCAGAATCCTTTTGAAGAAAAAAATGAGGTTTGGAAAGATCACGTCTATTCCTAGATTATGGGAAAACAGGCTTAGAGGTCATAGTGTCAGGAGAAACCATGTGGAATAGCAGAGCGGAACTTTTGTAAAACAAAGAATGGTAAAGTATTAATGATTTCCTATTGGGCAGAGACTTAATGGGGGTCTTCAGGAGAGTGGAGAACAGGTAGATGTTGAACACTTAGGCACCTACTTGCCTGTTTGTCTCCCCCTCACGTTCCTCTCCTTTTTATCCCCATCTTACTCCACATTTCCCTTATCTCAACTGAAAATACTTCTCACTTCCCCCCATCCTCTCAAGGAATGTAAGATATCCTCAAAAGCCATGAAAGTCTTTTATTTGCAGGCAATCTCTGCTTTCATCCCTGCAACCAAAATCTCCTTGAGTAACAACAAACACAACAAAATGATGGCTCCATTCTCAGTAAAGAGAGAGAAAAACACACACAAATTAAAGTCTCAATAAACTTCGTGGCCACACATTATAAAACACTTCTCGATAGTTATACTCTCAGGTAAGTACCATTATGAAATATAAGCTGCTTGGTCCCCTAACATTTAGCGAGTGTAAATATAAATGAACCCACTTATGGAAAACTAGCTTCGTGACCTGGGGTCACTTCTCTGAGCCTCAGATTTCTCATTTATAAAAAGATGATGTTAGATAAGGTGATCTCTAAGGACCTTTCTAAGCCCCAAATCTGCCTCTAAGTTATTGAAACTGTATGAAGAAAAACAGCTCAGTGGGACAGCAATTTATACAAAATTTAACTTATTCCAGCCAGAAATTTTTCATCTTTCCAGATTTTATGTCACGGCAGGAACAGATGCCATTTGACTTTGTAATTTGATTTTAATTGATCCACAGGCTTATGGTGCTCTACAGTGCAATGGCTTCTCCATGTAGGAGAGCATTTCTACTCTAGAAGATCTTTAAGTTCTCGGATATGATATTATGGTTATGTTTCTTGCTGAAATCACAATTGCCTTTCATACATTCCCAAGGACCTGCCATTGATCTACTATTTCTCTTTTCACTCTCTTGCCATGCCATTTCCTGGCATCCTCTATCACCTCCTTTTAGAAAGCTCTGAAATATCTCTCGCCTTCAATTCCATCTGCTTGCTGGACAGCTCCATTTTTATGATCCTTAAGGACTAAAACTCAACATGTCAAAGAAACTCACTTGGTCTCTCTTCATTCTACTATGGCATTTTCTGTGATTATTGTCTGAATCTTCTCAGTCACTAAGGCTGGAAAACATCTGCTATCCTGTCAGAATCCTGCCTTTCACATGCCTCCCTGTCAGTAATGGGATTCTAGAATAGCAGAACTACTAAGAGTACCAGCTCCGGAGAGAGACAGTCTGGTTCAAATCTCAGCTCCTCCGTTCCTCAGCTGTGTGGTCTTGGGCCTCAGTTTCCTATCTCTAAAGTTGAGCCACTAGCCCTTCTCGTAGGTTTGTCATGAGATAAGATTAAATAATGCATGTGGAGTTCTCTGCACAGAGTAATCATTTAATAAACAAATGAAAATGATTATCCTAGTTGAATTCCAAACTCTTCAATATTTTTCTCAATCTCCATTCCCATGTACACTAAGATAACAATTACTTTCTTTGTCTCACACATAATCTTTTTACCAGTTCCCTTTTGGTCATTTTAACCACCCATTTACCATATCAGTCTCTGGCTTCCCATTTCCTACAGAATAGCTTCCCATTTCTGATTATCTATGAATTAAATCAAAATTCTTTAGTCTAATCTTCAAGAGCATTCATGATCTGGATCCAATGTCCTTTTCCAAATTTATTCACTACAGTTCCATTACCTATAATTTAAATCCCACAAACTTTAAATGCTTCCTTTCTTCCAACCGTACTATGAAACTATGTAATTTGCCAATACTCTTACATTTACTCTTTCATGTTCTCCCTGCCAATATCACTATTCCCTGGAAGAAGCTCAAACACTACTTAGGTCTTTACATCCTTTATCATCTGGGAGTTTTTTCCCCTCCTTTAATCCCCCATACTTAACCTGTCCTTTACTCACAGTACTTATCTCCTTTCTCACTTTTATGAATTTTGTTCAGGTACCTACTCATTTTCCATATTTAACTGGAATGTGCTTCAGGGAAGGAACCATTTCATTTCATATTTGTATACTCCAAATAGATATTCCATTGGAAATGTAAGTCGACCACATTTATAAAGAATGAAGGAAAGAAAGGACATAAATAAATAAAAAAATGAATGGTCAGATAATACTTATTTAACTAGCATGTATTTTATAAACGGGCAGAAAATTGGCAATGCCAGGCACTAAGATAATATTTCGGTAGGATAAAAACAAACAAATGAAAAATAACTCAAGAGTCATAATATAAATGTCACCACTGATATAGTGAGACGAATGGAAACAGAAAGTCAGGGTAATTAACATGGAGGAACTAATCTTTCCATCTACCACATATCAGATTTGTAGCTTTGATCAGCTACATATACATAAGTAATTTTATCCTAATATAAAATATCTTGAATTCAACCATGGGCCAGTCTGATTAAATATTAATAATAATACTAATTTCATATTATTAGTATAATAATGCTAATTTTACTGCTTTATAGTTCCAAATATTTTTACACATTGCCTCATTTTTAGTCTTCACAATGATGCAGTCTCAGTATTTTCTTTATTCAACAAAGGAATTTGGATATCAAAAATTATTAAGTTGCCTACCTACTTAGTAATAGAAGATCTGGGACTCAGATGCAGAGTTTATGAATTGAATTCCAGATTCTTTCATTCTTTTATTCCTGAAACCCGTGTAGAATAGTTAGAATTCAAATTCTGCAAAATATAGTGACAAAGCTCTATGTTATCCCTCTAAAAATCTACTTCTACTCTGACCAGTGATATTTTTAAACAAGACAGTAAGTTCAGTGTGTCAGGGCTGAATATCAACCTTTTACATGCTGCTCATGCTACCCCTGACAAGGAATAATGGCCCCTCTACAGATTTCTCACCAGACTGTAACAAGCCTGGGATGTACAATCTATGCTGCCGAGTTGTTCTGAGGAATTGTGTTGCTCCTCTATAATTTGTTTACTTTCTCCCTGGAGCCCATTATCACTGGAGGATTTTAGTCCTGAAATGAAGGCAGAGGTAGCAGCAAGCATATGAATGTTTGCTGATAAATGCTGCTTTATTGTTCTGGAACATACTCTCAAAAATAATACATGGAGGAGATACATAGAGTAGTGCTATGAAAAGAAGCATTTTTAAAAAGCAAAAAACACTGAGAAATAAAAAAAAATACTGATTTAGAGTTTCTTAGTCTGGATGAGGCAGACAATAATTTGTTAATTAATTTGATCTGATGTACATGTATTTAATATTATTTATTTAAGTTGGTAGTCAAAGGAGCTGAAACTTGAGTTAAAAAATGTTATTTATATTTGAGTTAAAAATGGTATTCCCAAAGCCTGCTCATTAAGATACCTACAAAAGACAGAAAAAGACACAATTGCCAAAGAGTGAGGGGAAAATCAACCTGAAAGTAAACCTATTAGCAAACAGTTCACCAGGTAGGAGATGTATAGATCTGAATCTAAAATCACAACCAGTGAGAAGCATTTGTTTTTTCCCTGCAAGGACTCAAAATTGAAAAAGTCATACTGAGAAACTCAGAGCTTTCTCCAGCTTCTGTCTCCCAACTATAGCCTTAGTATCATCGATAAGAAGAGAACAGAACAACTACCCCTGTGTATCACTTTCATTGATCTGTAAATCCAATGTCATCTCTGTCAAAATTCCAATATCCTATTCTGTAGGAATTAACAAGCTGATCTTAATATTCATATGAAAATACCAGGGGCCCAGAATAGCCAAAATAGTCTTGAAAAAAAATAATAAAGTTGGAAGAACAAAATACCTCAAGTAACCATAGCAATCTTCAGAAACATGAACAAAACTGGAGGCATCCCACTTCCTGATTTCAAACTATATTAAAAAGCAAAAGTAATCAAAACAGTATAGTACTAGCATAAAAACAGACACATAGTTCAATGGAACAGAATAGAGAGTGCAGCAATAAATGCATGCATGTGTGGTCAACTGATCTTTCGTTCTGCCATGTGGGACAACATGGATTAACCTCCAGGTCATTATGCTAAGAGGAATAATTTAGTCAGAGAATGACAACTACTCTATGATCTCATTTATAGTTGGAATTTAAAAAAGCTCTCAAAGAAACCAATAGTAGATCAGTGGTTACCCGGGGCTGAGGGCTGTGGGAAATGGGAGCTATTACTAAAAGGTTACAAACTTCTCATTATAAGATTTATAATTTCTGGGGATAGATGTACAGCACAGTGACTATACTTAACAATATTGTTAGATACACTTGAAGTGGCTAAGAGAATAGATCTTAAATGTTCTTGCAACCTAAATAGATAACTATGTTTGGTGATGGTTGTGTTAACTACCCTTATTATGGTAATCATTTCACTACATATCAAATTGTATTTTACACCATAAACTTACACAATGTTATATGGCAATTATATCTCAAACCTGTAAAAATATTAATTACTAGTCATTACTTTTCCTACATAATAATGCTAGAGTCTTAGAACATTTCATTCTGTTTACCCTTTTCTTGAATAATGTGTTATTTTTGTTCTCCATTTTAATTCTTATATATTAAACCACAAAATATATTATTTCCTTCAATGCAATATTCACTTCTGTATACCCACAAATTTTCCATTTCTGTGACTTCTGTTCTTCCAATATTTATGCTGAGAAACTCACTTTTGTATTCAGTTTTAAAACATATTTATGCCACCATCATATTTTAATATAAATTTCATGAAACTTTATTGTGTGAGTAAACACCATGTGGATATATACATTCTAAAATTTATGTACACTTGGGTAGTTTCCAACTGTGGGCTAATGTAAGAGTGACTTCTGAGTCCCTGAAAAGTCTATACCATTCTAGTGACATAGAATCCAGGTTAAAGATGATAAAAGAACCCAGTCAACCTACACATGAAGAATTTATCTAACTGAGAGTAAGCAGATTTTACTATTGTTTGGGATATATTTTGAGCTTTATTTGTAAGTTTAACTCATAAAAAAACAAGATAACACAGCTTCATAATTTGGTTCAAATAATTAATGTCCTTAAATACTAATTTTCAAGAGAATTTAACTTTGGGACTTTAATATATACCAAAAACTTCATAATGGAAAATAATTCATATTGATATTTAAGATATATCTTTGTTGTTACCATAATTATTGATGTGTCTAAATTTATCTAATTTTTTGAATTATCTTTATTTAGTATATTGAATAACTTTGGTTGAGCTATAATAAACTATACTCACCTGAACCTAAGTTTAGGTGAGAAAAAGAACAGAATTGAATTTTCAGCCTTGTGTACAGAGTGCCTTGGACATAATTTAATCAAGGTACTGCTCTAATTGACATAAGAGATATCCTGGGAACTCTATTATAAAAATCTCCACTACATGTTCCCAAAAGATGCATAAAGCAACTGCAGCTGGTAATGAGAAAGTGGTTTAATAGAGTGCAAGTTACTCATGATTTCCTGTTCTGAGAGAGACAAGACTAGCTTTGATGAAGAGTGAGTCTAATGGTTAAGCCACTGAGAGGGACAACTGTCTACAAAATGTTTACTTAGGTGGGAATCTCTTTACTCTAATGTTATGATACCATTTGAAAACAGCCACATTAGGGTAACAGTTTTTGCCTTTTGCTTTTTTTTATTCACTCCTTCCCAGTGGTGAGATGTGTTAGCATTATTATATACACTCCAAAAATGTCCACATTCCAATTCCTGGAACTTGTGAATATGTTGCCTTATGTATATCACAAGGCACTTTTCAGAAGTGATTAAAGATCTTGAGATGGGGAGAGTGTCCTGGATTATCTGGGTAAGTCCAATGTGATCACAAGGGTCCTTACATCAGGGAGGTGAGGGAGTCGAAGATGGAGAAAACAATGTGATGTGAAAGTTAGAGGTTGGAGTGATGAATTTATGAAGACAGAGGAAAAGGGCAAAGACCAAGGAACACAGGTGGCTTGTAGAAGCTAGAAAAGGCAAGAACATGAGTTCTCCCCTAGGGCCTCCACAAGGAGTATAGTCTGCCAACACCTTGATTTTAGGACTTCTGAACTCCAGAACGGTAAGGTAATAAATATGTGATGCTTTAAGCTAATAAGTTTGTGGTAATTTTTACAGAAATAAGAAACTAATACAAGAAGATTGTATCATAATTTTCTCAACCTTCCTCTTTCTTCTTTTTGTTTTTCCTCTTAGAGATCTGCCTGCCCGCAGAGGACATAACATTCTGTTCTACTCTTTTATGACATATAGTTTTCAGGCAGATGACCTTGGAAACCTTTGATTTTTAAACACTGCCAGGGACAGTGACTGGATAAATGTGTCCAATTTTGGGTTAAAATATTAGCAATTTTATTGACTAACAGACTTATTAGCAATTTTATTGACTAACAGACTTAATGCCACTTGTTAAACATAGGCATTAGAAGTAACAAATTGATTTTTTATATACATCCATTTGATTCCAATATCTATTTCTCACTTTGCTTCCTATTCAGAAAGGTGAAAAATTGATGCCATATATTAGCTCTCTCAAATTTCTGTGATAACCTCATAGATTAGTTAACTGTTTCATAGTTGGTGACCTGGGGCAAGTCACTCAACCCATCCGCATCTCTTTGTCCTCATCTCTAAAATGTAACTAATAATACTTTCATATTAGGGTTATTCTAATGATGAAATACAGAGGGTGCCCCCCAAAAATGTATACACATTTTCAGAAAGGAAAAAACTGTATTAAAATTGTAATACAATGAACGATGCTAGTATTCATTTGATTAACACCATCTTTTGAGCAAACAGCATACTACCCATTGCTACCATCACTCAATTCAACTTTGAAAATACATAGAAAACATCTCTTAAAATGTGTATACATTTTTGGTACTCCCGGGGTACATTGTTTGTAAAGTGCTTAAATCAGTGTCTGCCATGTAGTAAGCACTTTATCAATGTTAACTGTCTCCTCGTTTAGATTGGAAACTCTCACAGGGCTTCTTTAGTAACTATCTTTTATAGTGCTTATACCGTAACACAAGCCAAGTACTCAGTAAACAAGACTGAAAAATGATTCCCTTTAGCATCAACTGTTTCTAAATGGCTAAATCTCTCAGAAATGCTATTATTTTATAAAATGTTTCCAATAGATCTTTACCTACCTGCCAATTAGGTTCACTTGAGGGGAAAAGGAAAATCAAAAAAGTGTCAAGCCTGAAGGAATACTACCCATATTTTGTTTCCTTTTCACTATCATAAATGCTCAGTCTGCCTTGGAAATAGAGGCCCTGGAAACATACTCATAGTCACTTTCAACTTTGAGTATGTGAAGAAAAGCAGCAAAAAAACCCCCCAAAAAACTAAATGTAGGTAAGATGTCATATCAGGAAAAAATATTTTGGAAATAGAACAAGCCAAGGTTTTTCATATAGCCATGAGCTCATTCATATATGCTCTAAAATAGTAATATGTTTTTTTAAACATTGGTGATCTGCTTAAATGACAGAAATGTTTATTTTTCTATTTTTAACTATTGTTTACTGACATAGCAACTTGAAAATTGTGAGGTAGAAGTAATATCTTAATCATCAGAATTATGATTTTAAAGTATTTTTGAGCACAGTGTGCCAAATGGGATGTTCAATGTCCAGCAAATCTGGCTAAAATTGTTAAAGAGCAGGTTGCTTTAACGCAGTATAATTGCTCTGGGTAGCTGTCTCTTTGCATACAAATCATAGACGTTTCTCAACCTTCTTTGTCCTTGCCGTACTGACACTACTGATAGTATAATATTAATATACAAATTCTAGGTCTTGGGGTTGCTTGAGAGTAAATTACAGATCTGGAAGGAGATCACCGGGTCATATTAAGTACAGCAGTTCTTTTATTTTGTTTATAGTTCTTGCTTTAGGAAAAAGAGTTCTAAACAATTTATATTACTCCTGTTTGCACTTGGTACTTGGTAGATGGTCAGGAAATAAGCAAAATGTTCTCTCCACATATCTACAGACAGAAATCTGGATCCTATTTTACAACTAAGAATTTAAATAATTTTGACAGCCTTTTCAACATAACTTCAGGAATGTTTATTAGGTATTCTAGAAATGATATCATTATCCGGGTATTGTTTCATGCAGTTTTTCAGGATTTATTTGAGTACAATAAATTTTAAGTGACTGGCTAGATTTGAGATGGAGGTGGAGGTAGTATTTTTTTGTTCCACTGAAAATTCATTTAAATAAGGGACTATATATTCTTTTCCCAAAATGACATAGTGCCCATATTTACTAAAGTTGAAATTAAACTAAAATACTCAAGGTGAAATTTTTTTCTCATTGATACAAAGTAATAAAATAATGTAACAATGTTGGTGACAGTTGACAATGACTGACAGCCTCTATACTTGAGCAACTGAAGTGAATATTTGTAGACAGGATAGATTAAAGATAAATGGCAGTTCATTTCCTCTTTTGGGGAACTCAAACCCTCTTCCTTATTATTGAGCAGCTGCAAAATGTATTAGAACATCTTTTTCCTCCTTTTCTCATCTATCAACTTCACTCACACATCTAAGGTTTGAGAATTGCAGCAATTCCCAATGTATTTGTGAAGTCAAGGCCATGTCAACAGCCATATAAACTGGACAAGTGAGTTGTAAGCAGTTCTCTGAAGAATATAAGGTGGTAAACCTCTTTGTTGAAAAAACTAGCACTTACTTCTGTTGAGTTTTACTTTGGTTAAAATTATTGTGTTTAACTGATGGTAAGAAATATATAAAGGCTCAAATAAGGTATGTTATCTAAAGCAATATTTTTCTTATTTGGCTCTACTTTTCTCTCTGTTCAACATGCTTTTGAAGGGCACAATGAAGACGTGTGCCCTTTCACTTTGAGTCAGTTTTCTGCAGCTGGTGTTACAGATCTTCAAAGTTCCTATAATTTTTCAAAGCTGTTTTATTTACATTTAAGTTCATTACATTTAAATTTACATTTAAGCAGTATGGGGTGATTTATCATAGACACAGCATATGTATTGGACTTTCACTTCAATCAAAATATGTTTATTCAGTAGAATCACAAATAAAGCAATCCTGAAGGTAGGTCTTCTATGGGACAGAGAAGTTTCTTTCAGGTATCATTTCCCTGCTTAAGTCTAGCAGTTTTGCACAGCAAATCTCACTCTAAGCTGTAACAGGCTTAGATTCCAAAGTAGTTTTAGAGAAAGCTAGTAGAAAGTGTTTTCACTACAGTTGAACTTAAAATTCCAAGTCTCTGCATTTATATGACTGAGCAGAAAACTAACACTAGCTAATTCAGTAGCTAGCAAAGACTGGGATCTGTGTAATTGCAGAATTCACAAATACGATCTACTCATATTCATATACTGACTCCAGTTCCCCCAGACTATGATTCCTAATTCAGTCTTCATCGCTACCCCAATGTTTGCTTCCTTATTGCCATATATATCCCAATCAGATAGTATTTCTAACATCTTAGACTCTATGATCCTTTACTGTATTTCATCAATATATTTGGAGTGGCGTGGCACATCTTGAACCTTGGTATCATCTAGAAAGACTAACCTCACTCTGTGACACAGCCTCTGCTAACTCTCCTTTCTGTATATTTGTTATAGCTTTTGTTATACAGGATAATGCCCATCCCTTTATTATCAATCCATTTTCTTCCTGATGGCTTTATATATTGATATGTACGGCCAGTTTATGTTGGTAATCATTCAACCCAGTATGCTTTGCTCTATTTTTCTCTTGGATTTAATGCAGGATTCACTTTGCAAATTACCAAACCTGAAACAGACCAGTCTACATGTCAATTTTCACACTTTGAAAAAATCTCAAACCTAACCTTGGTCAAACTACACTCATGAGTTCCAGACCCATATTTTCATTTACTTACGGAACACTTAATTTATGCTTCATAGACATTTCAAAATCAACATATTCAAATCTTTTCCCCAACATATTCAAAACATATTCATACCTTCCCCTCCTCCTATGTTTCCACCTTTGGTTAATATAAGGAACCTTTCCTAATCTGAAGTGACCACAAAGTATTGCCTATCATAGTAAGCCCTTATTAAGGAAATGACATTTTAAAATCTATGTTTATGCTTTTATAGGTAGTTTATTCCACTTGAAACTTCTATTCAAACCATTATAATACTAGTATCATTTTACAAATATTCTGAAATGTATGTTATCATGTATTTCCAATGAATAATAACAATAATTTTAGAGCAATCTAATATTAAGCATGTCTTAGAAATAAGAATAATGGATCACATTTAAATAAGAAAGTCAGTTAGATTAAGGAGTCTCCCAAATCATTAACATCTGCTTGATTTTACATAATATTTATCATAGATATTATTTACATTTTTCGCTTTTGTAGCTGAATTTTAGATGAGAGGCTTTACACTGAAACACATTTATTTCTAGAAAAAGCATATATTAGTTTTGATAAACCAGTCTGAGACATGTTCAGAAATTTACATAATAGTAATTTTTTCAAGCATGTTATAACAAAACACACCTTCCAAATCTCATATCCATTCCTTAAGATTAGACTTCTAGATGAGACACGGTACTTCTCCCTAAAATAATCATTTCTTAATTTTGGTTTACTTCGTATTTTGATTAATAGCCCCATATGTTAATTTTTTTGTATGTTTCTTTAAAAGGAATCAAACTTCATCTCTATAAAGAAAATAGCAGAGCATTAATGTATACACCAAATACAATTATTAACTGCTGCCACATCAAACTTAGAAAAAATTTTAATCCTCATTCTGTAATAGAGATAAAGGAAGTAATTAAAACTTTCCAGCACTTTTAATTTTTGCTTTTTAATTTTTATTACCTTCCATCACTTTATAAGTCCTGCACAGTTTTATGAAAAAACTGTGTCACCTAAATCATTTTACAGATAATTTTTTTTTCTACTGAAAAGGTGTATAACTATAATTTGAGAATAGGTTAAATGTATTTAAACTCAGATCATGGGTAGTAAAGTTAATAGCAGCAATATTTTCCTGCATTTTAAAGACACCATGTCACCATTTAGCCTAAATGTAGTACCTCCAAGATAATCATTTCCAAAACTAGCATGCACAAAGCTCTGTGATCGGGGTTACAATACACACTATGATTTGAGGTGGGTAGTCTTCTCTGAAGGACCTTACATGATAGAGGAAAAGGCTGTATATACATGAATAGTAAAAAGTAAAAGCAGTGTCAATAGCAATAATATTAATCATAAAAGCTATTGTTTATGTGGTACATTCTAAATGTTTCACAAAGAATATTTAATAAAATTCAATAACACATTCATGTATTGTAAGTCCCATTTTAAAACTGAGAAAACCAGAGCTCAGAAAGAGGAAAATAAGCTATCTAAATACACACAGCTACTACTACACTGCAGAACTTGGATTCAAATTCAGTATATTTCTCTCTATGGACACTCTCAGCCAGAGTTGGGTCTTCTGATTTCTCCACTCTTTGTTTTGTAGTACGTTTACCATTCTTGATAATATTCTTGCTTAAAAAAAACTGTAATGTCTCTCTGAGGTGAACACTATAAAACATCATCCCAACCTTTTCCCATTCGCAACAGGTTTATCACTTTTGCTTGATATGCTTATATCACACTTCACATGCTTCCCCAATTTGTTTTCCACTGAATACCAGTGATACCTTTTTCTTAGGACTCCTAACTAGAGAGATTGTAAGGGCATGTTAGAACATCAAATTAAATTATTTATAACTAGTAATCAGAAGCTCTTGGCTCTCTTAAAATACGCATTGATCCTGTGCTCCAAAATTTGTTCTGGAAGACAAAATTACCACTTCCATGTAATGTATCCCAGCACTATTGCTCTTCCTTTCTACTGCCTTTCACATTAGCACCACCTCTTTTAGTCCATCACTACATAACACATGGATGGTGACAACTGCTATGCAATTAGATTCTAATCATTTCTAGTTTCTCCTCAATGAAATCCACCCTGAACTCATGGACACAATAACTAAGAATAATTCTCTTAATGCAGTAATTTGACGTGGTCAAAAATGATCTATGGTTTTCTATTACCTCCAGCATAAAGTTCAATCTCTTCCATTTGGTAGCAGATACAAATTCAAATATTCAATTAACATAAAACAAAAAGTAAATGACTCTTGAAAAACAAGAAATGAGAGGGAGTAGAAAGAACTTCTGGTTAGAATAAAAATTATGTGCCATATTTTTGAAACATAATAGGCAAAATTTAGCAAATAATCAAATGTCCAAAAGATTTGATCAAGACTGTTAGACTGAATTGTGTCACTTTCCCCCAAGTTTATATATTGAAGTCCTAACCTCCAGTACTTCACACTATTTCAAGATAGAGTCTTTAAAGAGATAATTAAGTTAAAATGAGGTCATTAATGCAGGCCTTAATGCAATATAACTGGTATTCTTATAAGAGAGGAGATTAGGACACAAACATACACAGCGAGAAGACCATGTGAAGACACAGGAAAAAGATGGCTATCTGCAAGCCATGGAGAGAGGCCTCAGAAAAAAAATCCCTGACAACATCTTGATTTTGGATTCCTGGCCTCCAGAATTGTGAAAAACATGGTTTTTCTTTCAGCTACCCAGTCTGTGGTTTCCGGTTATGGCTGCCCCAGCAAACTAATACTAATGTTCTCCTTAAAGGAATGTATTATATAGAAATACAAAAATGGGAGAATGATTGCCAATTGCATACTTCATTTTAAAAATAGAAAATATTCCAAATATGCTTTATTTGGAGATTAAAGAAATACATTAAGTATCCCTTATGTCTTTACCACTCTATTTCTAGCACCTCAGACAATGCTTGACATATGATTGGTTAAATAAAGAAATGAATAACCTTTGTAGATATTTTTCAAAATCTCCAAAAATTTTACTAAGCCAATGTTATGTGCTCAGGATTTAAGATAATTGATGTAGGACTATTTTTAAAACAATGTTTATAATCTTAAGAGATACAATATGCTATCACAAATGGAAGAAATTTTTAATGTACATGAAACAATGGGTGAAAAATACAAGAGGAAAAATTATGTCATTCAGGCTATAAATCCTGGCATCACCTAAGAGGTTGTTAGAAATGCAGATGCTCAGGTCCATCCCAGACACACTGAAAAAGAATCTGTATTATTATACGATCCTTGAGTAAGTTTTATGCAACTTAATATTTAAGAAATATTTCTGACAGACACCAAATAATATAGATATTCAAAAGGAGCTAATAAGAGTCAGGAAAGACCTCGTATAGAAGGAATCCGGTCAAGTCACGTTAACTATATAATTACAAAGAGTAACAGACATGCTTCTGAGCTCCTAAACTGAAATTGTTTAAATTTACTTTTCTTTCTTAGATCTGATTTACATTAAACTAAACAGTTCACTTATATTCATTGGGAATAAAAGAAAGAAATTATCCTTGTTGCATGCTTTGAATGCTTGGACAATGTAGTAAAACGTCCTGAATATTCCATTATCTGAAACTTTTAAATTGGTGTGAATAGCAATTAGACATCATGTAGGATTGTATCAAGTAAATAGTTAATTAGTTGATGTGAAATTATTGAAGAAGCAATACAAAGAGAGGATTGATGGCCTTCATGTTCCCACAGGCAAGTCAGAGTTCCAAGTCCCCTGAAACTATTAATTGCCCATTAATCTTTCATGACTATATACTGGATGCATGTAGCTTTACATTTCTATTTGTTCATTCTTTTGACGAACTGGAATCACAACAATTTGAAGACGACATAAAACATAGATCAAATAAATCACAGCAGTTAAGCATGATTTTTACACTGATTTTATAACTATATTCATATTATCTTCTAGACTAAATAATTTTCACAAATGACCTTATCACAGATGGCAATTTAAGAAATTTTTGCTCACTAGTTAAAAGATGGCACAAGTTGTTAAAAATAATTTAACCAATAATTAATTAAGTAGAATTGATGGTATTTTAGCTACATATTATGATGGCTCAGAATTTCATAAATCCAATATCAACTACACATATTAATTATGAAGAATAATGAACAGGTAACACAGAATAAAAAATAATGTAAAATCTCTGTATTTTTCATTCATATGCAGTGAATGAATTCTCAAATCTGACTTGCCTTTCTAGTTTGCTTGTGTAAAGTATCATTAAAATGAAATTTTAATTTCTAATTGATATATATAACATGATAGTTGGGTGTTTACTGGAAATATATAAGGAATACCTGACTACATAGAATGGAGAAGTTAACTTAGGATATAAATTTTTGTCATTAAAATAACAACTGTAATAATTTTATCATATTAATTTTATGTACTTGTATGTTTGTAGATTTAAAGTAATCTCTCATAAAAGATTTTGACTGATAGGAACCACACTGAGATTTTAAAGATGTTAATCTTAGACAGAATGATATAATTCCTGTATAGTCTTTAAACTTAGGAAGAAAATGAGTCATAACAAAGATATTTTAAACACGGTGTATCAAACATTCCACAGTTAATGCTTCATGTTTCCTTATTCACTATATCAGCTTTTCTTCAGACTATGGTTTTTAAAGTTTAACTATTTTCATTATAAGTGAAGATTGTTTTGGTATTTATAGTTTCTGTCTATACAATGAATTTATAACAGATAATGCTGGAATTTGGGCCATTTTTTAAGAGATACATGTGTTTTGGTGTTCTGTTCTCAATCTTTGTTATTACATAATTAATATCACTCTTTAATTCATTATTTTACATTGAAATGGAATTGTATTTAACATTTGGTATTTAACTCTGCTACAATATTATATTGAAAGAGCAAGTATTAACTTTTTAAGCATTCACCAAGCAATCACTTTTCCTATAGTCGATATTATACCACTTATAATGTTATGATAGCAAAAATAATATGTCGATGATTAACCATGAAGCATCTAATTAAGAAACTAAGTCAAAAGTAAGCTCATTTTAAGATGAATCTTTTTTTTTTAAGAAAAACTTAAATTAAAAACAAACTGAGCATGGCATTACAAATGTTCTTGCCTCTTCCTTTTAATATTTACAAATTTAAAGTTCAATGGTTTACATTTTGAAGAACTAGTGTGGGATATCCTACATAACTCAATCCTAGTCACACTATATAGAAGTAAGAGGAAGACTCTGGTACCCCAGAATTGAACAAACATTTTAAGGAAAGGAACCCTCTTATAAAGGAATGTGTGGAAATTAAGTGGTAGCTTAGCAAAGGAGGTGATACCGATGGAAATGGGGATATAAAACTTTCTGTTGTTTTGTTCCAGCTTGCCTACTTCATTGCCTAATGACAGGTGAGGAAAGCCAAAATGCCAGACCAGAACAACAGGATGACAGGGAAACCTCAGGGCATCCTTGGAGCCCAGAAACTATATAACAATAAAGGTGAGCTGGCCCTCACCTGAGAATTTGCTGTACTACATCCCCCACAGTTTGAATCAAAATGCAATCTGTACCATTACCTGAAGTTTTCCTGTACTTTCCTGAAGCTAAACACCAGAAAGAGAAGCTAGGTCATAGTGTTCAGCACCTTCCCAGAGGTAACACTATTGGTCATGAAAGCTGAAAATTGCAATATGAAGTTAAGATGGAAAATAAGGTGCCACCAGTAAAATCTCAAGCTCTATGGAAGACAAACAAGCAACTAATGTATAACAGAGCTTGGGGCAAAATGTAGGTTCTAATAGTACTATTGTAATGTGCAATCCCAGTGCAATGTGTGATGGGAGGGAGAAAGGATGCAGCAAAATGTAGGAAGCTAATGCAATATGATGCATTGCCATGGCGACCATGATGGCATATCCACTTATTCTCCATAAGCTACTGCTCAACTCAGGAGACAAAAATGGCATTCTGTGTCTCTGGTGTCAGCATTGGTTCAGGACCCATATCAAACAGTCCTCGAAATGGTTTCAGATTCTGTCAAATGGCTGTAGATATTGTTGGAAGTGTTAGAACATGCATTTTCAATGGTTGTTGTAGCATTCCTAAGAGAGCAAAAATTAATTCTTGTTGGTGGTGGGGAATGGGTGGCACAATTTTCTTAAAAAATGACATATATGTATAAAAAACAGATATACATGCAGTTATGACCAGCTGCATAATTTGCAATGTCCTATACAAAATGAAAATGAGGGGTGTCTTATTCAAAAAGGAGAAGAAAAGGACCATGACAGATACTAAAATGTACGGCTTTTTCTTTTCATCTTCAGTCTAGCTCTTTACTTTTCATGGTGTTTATTTATTATTTGATGTCATTCATAGTAAAGAAAAATTTTAAATTTTGGATGAATTTTTCCTTTTATCTTTATATTGTGCAATCAGTTTTAAATGTGAATATAAGGCCATTTCATTTCTATGTGGAATCACTAAAATTACACATTTTGCATTTCACAGCTCATATATATGCATACGTATATCGTTTTTTCATCAGAACACTAGAAACATTGCAAAAAAACTGTCTTCCATAGTGGTTATACCATTTTGCATTCTCACTAGCAATAAATAAGAGTTGCTGTTGTTTCACATCCACTCCAGAATTTGGCATTGTTAGTATTCCAGATTTTGGCCTTTCTAATAGGTGTGATCTCTCAAAACTTTATCTTCCATCTGTGCCTCATTGAAATTAATCACTTATGAAAGAAAGTTTAAGAAAATATGATGTTATAGAAGGTCAGATTACTATCCCATTTACCAGGGCACTGGGGTCCCTAATTTTCTCCTACCTACCCACCCCACCCAAGCCACAGCAGGATCCTGAATGGCTGATGGTCAGTCTGGCTTGGGAAGCTCTGCTCCTTCTCACCGTGGCCCCTATTACTTTCACATGCATCCCCATGCACTGGGCTCCAAAATCTCAGCCTGAGATTGTTTCCTATAAAGGCTTCTATTAGGTTGGTGCAAAAGTAATTGTGGTTTAAAAGGTCAAAAACAATTGCAAACCGCAATTATGTTTGCACCAACCTAATAATTGTCTTAGCCTAGGCTAAGTAATACTTACATTCTAACATGGTTCTCAGGAAGTGCAATTCCAATGCAGGCAGAATGAAGGAACAGAAAAATAAAGTTGGTAAGGATGTGAAGCAAATACAAGTGGTTCGTATCTGCACTGGCCACTGTTTCGCACAATGTATAAAAGAAATAACTATTATAGTTGCACTCTCTGGGCCCGCATTTGAGGTTTCCTAAGGGCTTGAATTTGAAGTATACCATTAGAAAAAGGAAGGGAATGGGGATTAATGTGCTGACTCTGTTCTATCTCCTACTGATGAAATATGTACCTCTAGAAAATTAACTCTCCACAAATTTTGGGGTTCTATCACCTGGCCTTTTCAGCAACTGCTTAAAACAAACAAATTATATATATGTGCATATATATATATATATATATATATATATATATATATATATATATATATGCCTTTGGGTGTGGTATTTTCCTTGAGTGAAGAAGTAACCGGAAAAATTAGAAACTACTGGTATGCAGATGGTCTGTTTTAAGCAGTTAAGCTGCATGGCTAGAAGGACTGGCCACCAGAGAGACAGCTAAGATGGAGAAATTAGTCAAAGGACTCGGAGACACTGAGGCCAAGAGAATATGATAGGGTGAATGAGACTAATTTGAATTCTTGCTTTAGATGGTCATTTAATTCAGCCTGGAATTTAAACAAAGGACAATGAATATACTGAGAGAAATAAGAGAAAATTGGAAACATGAAACAATAACAAGCAGATATAAAAATGAACAAATTAGAAAGTGTAATGCTAAATGAAAGAAAAAAATGGATGGGTTGGAAAAGTTCAAGGTATAGTGATTCAGATGAATATCAAGTCAAATAGTAAACCAGGAAATGATAAATAAAATAAATTCAAACAGGAAGTCATAAAATATTAAATATGAGAAAAAATTAATGCATATGGAAACTAGATTTTAACGGATAAATATCTCTTCTTGATTGTCCATCATGATACAAAAGAAAAAGCAAATACAGTAGAATTCGGCCTTTGTGCCAATTACTCTGACAAAACAACTAAGAATGATGAAACAAAATTTTAAGCATCCTTTAAATCACTGAAAACCTGAAGAGAGTAGGAATTATTAGACTAAAATATATGTGAAGATGGGGATCCAGAAAGGAGAGCTGAGTACTGAAGAATGGTAGTCTAACATCCCTCCTTATCATAACTCTTATATCTTTATTGCAAATTTTTGTCTTTACAATTATAAATGACATTTCTTTGTCTTATGTAATGATGTTTTTTTGTTTTTTTAATTCTGCCTTGCCAGATATTACACTTACTATCCTGTTTTGTTTTATTTTTTGTCTGATTTGCAATTGCCTGGTATTGCTATGTCATCCTGCAATTTTAGCTTTTTTGGATTCTTTCGTTTTAGGTGTGTCCCTTTTATGTAGAAGAGGGCTGAGTTTTGCTTCATGTACATCAGATTATCTTTTTTATTTAAAGGGTGAGATATGTACAGTTACATGTTTTGATAAAATGGATTTGTTAGAATTATTTTATGCTTTGTATTATATTGTATTTTCCATTTGTCTTTCACTGTGTGGTCTGCTTTCTTTGAATTTAAATTTTCTGTTGTTTTGTATTTCTTTTGGTATTTATAATTTTTTTTTGTTCTAGTGGACTCCCTTATGCTAATATCTTTATATAATTTCCTCAGTTCTAGTCTGCCTTACTAGAATTTTACTAATGATGTGTCCACTTAAAATCTTATTTATTACTCTCTTTTTACTTTTTGATAATCAATAATGCAATTCTATTTTTCCTTTCACTTTCTTCTCTCCTCCCACGTTTTAAGTTGTGTTATTTTCACTTTGTTAGACTATGTAACATGTTTGTATTGTTCTTATGCTTTTATAGGCACGTTTGTTATTCTTTTTGATTTGTAATTAAATTTATCCAATGCTTTATAGCAGTTGTTTTGCAAAGTATCCCCATTCGCTCATGGGCTGAATGAAGTTTATTGTCAAAAAGATTATCAAGGAATGTGTTGTACAAAATTACAAAATTGCATACCTTTCTTTTTGAAGGAAAGCTTAGTTTGATACAAAAAATAACACAGACAATATTTTCAAGTAAACTCATATTCGATAACTGTACATGATATAACTTTATATATAGCCATGAGATAATACAAATAAACTATGTAACTTTCAGGCAAATAAAGGCTTAAAAAATTAATTAATGAAATAATTACTCTAAAATAAGGCAAGACATGAATAAAGGAAACAAGAAACTGATGAGTGCAATTAGAAATAATGGGATCTATGGTACATAAACCAATGACTTTGATAATTCCATTGTGTGTTCTAAATGATTTGATAAAATAATAAATATCAGACTGGATTTTAAAAATCTAATAAATTTATCGAAAACATTCCAAAGTAAAAGAAACGATAATGATATCACATGTATATATCCACATTAATAATTGTAAAATGACCTTCAAACAGAAAGTATTTATAGAGATATGTAAAATTCTTCCATAATGACAAATCTCTTTTTTTCAGGAAAATAAACTATTTTGAACTTATATATCTTTAATTATTTGATATTAATATGAAAAAAATAAAAATTACAAGAAGAAACATAAAAATTAATTTTACTGGGAAATATTAACACACTCTTTTCAGTAATTGATAGAAAAGTTAACAAAAATCATCAAAGAGAATATTTTTAATAAATGGGACTTATATAGAATGATGCATCTATGAATTTCAGACTAAACATCTTTATTTCACACACATAGGAAGAATTTACAAAGATTAATTATATGCTGCTGGGCCATAAAGCAGTGTCAACACATTTCAAAGTGCTGAATTCATACAGAATGTTTTCTGACCTTGTGGAAATTAAACTAGAAATCAACAAGGACAAAAATCCAAAAAGACCCCAACTCCCCGATGTTTGAAAATTAACAGAGAGGAGTCTTTCAGGAATTGAAGTAATGTGCCCTGAACAGAGTGTATTTTTAACTAAATTCTGTATAAATGACAAGGGATAGGAGAGGGTGAGGAGACGTGTGTGTGTGTGTGTGTGTGTGTGTGTGTGTGTGTGTGTGTGGAGAGAGAGAGAGAGAGAGAGAGAGAGAGAGAGAGAGAGAGAGAGAGGAAAAGGAAGAGAACAGAGCTAAAATGTCTCAGAATGGTTACAACATGGTGAGAAATATAAAATAAAGGATCAATGCTGCTCACTCTTTTTTTTTTCTGTTTCTGATTTTGTTCTTTCATGTATTTGTCTCCCCCCACCCCTTTAGCTTCCATGGTTTTAAAAATTTCTACTGGCAAACGCTCTCCCCAATACAAGTAGCTCATACTGAATGATTCAATGAGGGTCTACCCTCTGCATTAAGGTAGGTTATGGCTAAGAGAAGTGTCATCTTACTTGACTAGTGGTTTTTCATCGGAATTGATGCCCATTAATATGGCAGATATCAAATGAAGACTTTTTCTCTCTGAAATTTTTCAAACTGGGACCTCAACCTATAGATTTCTCATGTGCTCTAGGCCCCCTCCAGCAGACTAATTATGATTTCTCTCAGTCCTTAGATTTCCACAGCCTACCATACCCAGACATACCCTCAGCTTTTTTCCCAGTGAGTGTGTTTTTTTGTTCTTTGTTTTTGTTTTTGTTTTTCGGGGTGGGGGGCAGGCTTACCCTCAAGATGACTAATAGTAGCTTCCTGAGTGGGAGCCACATCTAGTCCATGAAAGACAGGCCCATGACCTCTCTTGTTAATGGAGATCAAATAAAATTTACTTACATCTTATCTCTACTCTGACATCATAGGTTGTACTAGCCACACCTTGCCTTTAGACTTTTTTAGACGTGAGTCAGGTATATTCCTTATGGCTCCCAAACTCTGGTGACACTTCTCAAACTTTTCAAATGCTTCTCTGTAGTCCCCTTCACTTGGCATGGTTGAAAGAGAGGAACCTCTTAGCTTTTCAATAACTCTTATGATGTAAATCCTTTCTAACCCTCTCCTGACCCATCTCCATGAAACTGGAAGCACCTAAAATGATGAGATAAACCACATGCTACAAAACTGGTTTTACAATTGGTTACCATACCATAAATAGATAATTTAGCACCTAAAATCCAAACATTTAGGAAATCTAAAATTCTGAGACAACAGGAAAATGACAGTTAACTTCTAAATAAAAGTATTGATACACACATATGTGTTTACATGCTAGTACATATACATAGGCACATGTTTATACGCTGCCTTGTTTCCTGCAAAATAAGACCTAGCTGGACAATCAGCTCTAACGCAGCTTTTGGAGCAAAAATTAATAAAAGACCTGGACTTATTTTACTATAAGATCTGGTATAATATAATATAATATAATATAATATAATATAATATAATATAATATAATATAATATAATATTAGACCAGGTCTTTAATATAATATAATATAATATAATATAATATAATATAATATAATATAATATAAGCTATCATTTAGATTCAAAGATTTTAAAGAAATCAACGTCTCATTGATTTGTAGGAAATTGTTTAGTAGTAGAATATACATAATTGGAGTCCCAAAAGACAAAGAGTTTAGGGAAAGAAAAAAATTGGATTTCTAAGTGTGATGAGAAATAGCAACTTTAAAATGCTAAACAAATCTCAAGCAAGACAAATACACACACACACACACACACACACACACTCACACACAGGCATACAAGCAGACACATCATAGTCAAATTGTGAAAAACTAAACACAAAGAGAACATTATAAAAGAAGAGAAACTTAAACATTACATAGATTTAGATTTAGATATGTATGAGAATAATGAAAAAGAATAACTGAACTTCCCATCAGATACAACACACACCATAAAAACAAATGGAATGGCACCTTTAATGTACTAAAAGAAGAAAAATATGTCAATTAGAATTCTATACCCAGGTAAACTATCTTTCAAAAGTGAACGTGAAATAGAGGGTTTAAAAATAGAATAAATAGCTGAGAGAAATTATTGCCAAAAGCCCTGCCCTCCAATAAATATTAAAGGACATCATTAATGCTGATGGGAAATTATACGTAATGGAAATGTAGGCCTACATGTTGTAAAGAACTCTAGGAACAACAAATAAATTGGTAACCATAAAATGTTTTTCTTCTTAATTTACTTAAAAGACAGTTGACTGTTTACAGCAAAATAATTATAATATAGGGTTTATATAATATGCTAAAGTAAATATGTGATGATAGAACAAAAGTTGATAATTGACTAAGTGAGTTTCTTAAATTTTACATGAAATGTAATAGTGAGTTAAAGTTAGTGATAAATTAATGATGTACATTATTAATGTATTGAGCTAACAATGAACATACAAAACAAACAGATTTGGCTAATATGTTAGTAAAGGATATAAAACAGAATATTAAAAAAAAAATACTTGATTTATAGAAAAGAAGTCAAGAAATATTTAACAGAGACCCAAAGACCATATGGAACAAATTTTAAAAATAGTAATATGGTACACTTAAGCCAACAATATCAATAATTATGTGAAATATAAGTGAACTAAAAATGTCCTTCAAAAAAAAAAGCAGAAATTGTTAGTTTGGGTAAAAAAGCAAGACCAAACTATATGTTGTTTATAAGAAATGAGCTGTAAACATCGAGGACCAAATTGTTTAGACAGAAAAGAATGCAAGATATATTCTGCACATTCTAATAGTATAAAAGAAGGTTAGCTAAAATAATATAAAGCCATTTATATTTTAAGCCAAAAAGAATTGCTGTAGATAAAGACATTTCATAAAATAATGAAAGGATCCATTAATCAGGAAGATATATCTCTACTAAATGTACACAAACCAAATAAAAATGGATTAAATTATATAATGCAAAAACTAAAAAAACTAAAGGGTGAATTAGACAAAATTATATTAATAGTGGTAAAAATTAAAATTCTCTGAGTAATTTAAAAAAGTTATTTTTATAAAATGTAATATATATGTATGTATAGAGGAATTTAGATTAGCATTATCAACCAACTTAACCTAATCAACCTCCATAGAATATTAGACCTATAATAGTATACCACTCTTTTTCCAGTATGCATACAATATTTATCAAGATAGATTATCTGCTGGGCTATAAAACAAGTTTGAATACATTTTGAAGGAATGAAAATGAGGTCAGACAATTAAGTTCACGAACTCATCCTAGAAAAAGTGCTATATACCTCATTGCTGAATATCGTTACAGTCACCTTCGAAGTACTCCCCTTGGGAAGCTATGTACAGAAACCAGTGCCTAGTCCACCCTTTTGCCTAGTCCACCCTTCAAAGCAATTTTGGAACTCCGTTTCTGGAATGGCCATCAGAGCTGTCGTCGTGTTATCCTTGATGTCCTGAATGTCATCAAAAGTCTTCCTTTCAATATTTTCTTTATCTTTAGGTAAAGAAAGAAGTCACTAGGGGCCAGATCAGGTGAGTAGGGAGGCTGTTCCAATACAGTTATTTGTGTACTGGCTAAAAACTCCCTCACAGACAGTGCCTTGTGAGCTGGTGCATTGTCGTGATGCAAAAGCCATGAATTGTTGGTGAAAGTTCAGGTTGTCTAACTTTTTCACACAGCCTTTTCAGCACTTCCAAATAATAAACATGGTTAACTGTCTGTCCAGTTGGTATAAATTCATAATGAATCATCCCTCTTCATAATGAATCATCTAACTTAAAAAATGTTAGCAACATCGTTGCAACAAGTTCATGAACTTAATTGTCAGACCTAGTACAGCAGATGTTCTTTGAGAGAAAAATAAAATTGAATTGAAATCAATAAAAAATAAGATAATCGAAAAATCCCCCAATACTTAGAAATCAAACAACACTTATAAATAAAACATGAGTCAGAAAACATCTATCCCTACTTTACACCATGGGCAAACATTCATTTGATGTAGCTCATAGACTTAAACGTAAGGGCTAAGATTACAAAACTTCAAAGGAAAATAACTATGGTAGGCAGGGATTTTTTTTTGACAGAGCAGAGAAAGGAATACCCTAAAGGTAACTATTAAAAAATTTGAATTCATTGAAATTCAAAGTTTCTTCTCAGGAAAGATACCATTAAGAAAATGAAAAGTCAAGACAGAGAAAAAAATTGTTTTCAATACATAATCTCTGACAAAGGGCTTAGATTGACATATTTAAGCATCAAGGCAATGCAAATTTAAACTACAGAGATATGGCATCATTATATCATTACATCCCTACTACATATGCACTAGGATGCCTAAAATGTAAAGACTGACAGGACCAAATGCTGACAGTAATATGGAACAAAGGGAACCTCATACATTATTGTGTGAGTATAAAATGTGGCGATCATTTGCCAGTGACTTACAAATTTAAATGCCTGCCTATCCTACACCTATGAGGCAAGAATTTCAGTGCTAGATATTAAGTAAAGAAATCAAATGAAAATATAGTCCATAAAAAGCATTTGACAAAAAATTTTCATAGCAGTTCTATTCATCATAGGAAACAGTTCATGAACTGGACACTGTGTAAACAAATTATCGTATATTTGAACGAAGACATACTACTTAACAATGAATGAAATAAAAAGGAATGAATTAATGGGATATTAATAAGCAATAAAATATACATGGTGGTATCACAGATATTATTCTGAATCTAAAAAGCCAGACACAAAAGAGTACATACTGTAAGATACATTTATATGAAGTTTTAGAGCAGATAAAACTAATCTGAATGAACAATGGTTGCTTCTAAGAGTGTAGGCTATAAACTGTGAAGTGGTAGGAAGTTATTTTCTGAATGATAGAAATGTTCCATATTTTGATATATTTCTGAGTGACACAAGTGTTTGGCTTTGCCAAAATTTATCAAACTCTGTACTGTATGAATATTATACAGTGATGATAATGATGATGATGATAAATGGTTATCTTTCCTTCTTTCTCCCTTCTCCACTTCAATTTCCTGGTTTCCTCTCTCCAAACCTTCCTCTCCCATTAACACTATTTTATTTTTGTGCTTTTCCAAATGTGACCTAGAGCCTTGTGTCTTTTAAACGATCAATCATTCATCTTTCTCCCAGAAATATGATTATGGATTTAGAATTGTTACTTATCTAATATTTATCTCCTCGCTTAACATGCCATTTTATTGTCTTTTAAGAAATAAAGGATTTACACAAATGGATATGTTTTCTGACTTTAATCAAATGTTTCACTTTTATTCTTATTGTTATCGTTCATAGTGCTTTCAAAAAAATAAATAGAACCACCCTGACATTCTCTTTGGATCACATCTTTAACTCACACAGTACTTATAAATAACTGCTTTATTTTATTTTATTTTTTTTATAATATCCATCCATCAAGTCTACTCTAAAAGTGGGAGACTCTCTGTACCAATCATGTTCAGATGACTGTACCAGGAGGCCAGGAGTTGAGCTCCTGCTGTGTTATAGAGAAAGAGGTTCATAATATAAGTCTTTCACACATACACAGAGACACAAAAACACTAAAAAAAAAAAATAACTTATAAAGGTAAGTGTGGATAAAAAAATGGAGCATTGAAAGCAGAAATACAAAAACATGATTAACTGAATTTATTTCAAGTATTTTAAATTTATAAATTTAAGTCAAGTATCTTTCAGATTAGGTTCAAAAGGTACAACTCAAGAGAGTATTATATAAAACATTATATAAAAGATATGTACCTATAATAATCTCTGTTGTAAGGACAAATACTAAAAATAAGAAAAATAAATTTTAATTTTTCCTGGTGAATAAAAGGGAGAAACTCCCCTCATCCTATTAGAGTGCTTACTTTAGAAAATTGTAATTGTGCATTCTTTCTCTGCCCCTTTGAAATATCTGCATATCTTTTTAACAGGTAAATAAACATCTTGGCAGCTTTACAACCCAGGATTATTTTTCTTAAGTATTTGGAAAACATTTTTTAAAATGTAATTACCAGGGAGGGGAAGATAGTGCCCCTATCTCCCTGTCTCGCTAACTTTAGCTGACACCTGGCTTCAAACCTGCTTACTTTTATAGATAAAAGAAATGTATTATCCCCTTGGATACGGGTGATTAGTAAACACAGAGTGGCTACCCCAATTACCAAGTGAAGTTAGGATGAATGGTGTATGAGAAACGATGCTGTCAAGACTTCTTATTTGAGGACTAGTTATTATCTAGCTTGAAAAAAAATCTGTGCAATGAAATGTATCTGCTTGACTATATAAAACAGTAAGATTTCTTGTTGTCTTTGCAATCTCTTTAACAGATAGCCTGAGATGAACATCACATTCTGGTTTAATGCTTATTAAGTAGTAAAATTGTTTTCTTCCTGTGCTACTTTTGTGTTAGGTAAGATAGTTTGCTTTTAATTATGTGACCCCAACACTCTCCACCCCAGCTTTTTGTACTTCCTACAGATTCAATGGAGGGTGGTTATCCCACAAGGCTGGAGTTTATGTGTATAATATAAGGTCCAGGGACAAACTGACATTTTCTGTAAACCTTGCAGTTCCAACCGTATTCCCATTGAAGGATTGATGCCTCACTAAATGTGTTTACAACATGATTATTTTCTTGACTTTACAAAGAAAAGAAAAGAAGTTTCAGGATGGTAAAATATCTTGAAGCAGAATTAAATAGATACATTTAGTTATGGAAACTTCATGGGAACAGAATCAAATACTGAACTTACATTGTCTCTATATTTTTCAATAGTTTCACACAAATCCATTAGGAATTTGTAAAAGATATTTATAAAGGAGTTCAGTATGTCTCTAAATGCCATCATTCTTTATTGAACCAAATATAATTATTTGCTTATAATTCTAATTATGGAGTTTTGTAATGTGACACAAATTAATACCTATGATCATCTAAATCTGAAATGTTTCCTTCCAAAGTTAGAATTTATTGAGTGAATAAATTGCATAATAATGGTATTGTTTCACGGACCATTGTAGGGAATCCTTATTCTTGGTCTGAGAGTATTCTCAGGAAGGATTAAACCTGTTTTGCCAAAAAGCATATAAGGTCACAAGCATCCATAACCTCTTTTAGTAGACATCGGATGATATAAATCCTAAAATTTTATACTTTAATAGGACCTTTAGAAAAAAAAATCTATTTCAGTTTGGGTGAGAAGTCTGGGGCTCAGCATGGTTACATTATATAATAAAAAACAAACCAAAACAAAACAAAAACAGTATCAAAGTTATTGAAACAATTCTCTCTGGACTTGGATTACAAAATATTTCTCTTTATCACCTTTTCCAAGATTTTTGGAAGTTTTGTGATTGAATGGAAATATTGTTAAGCTAAGAGTATAATTTGTACCCATAGTTGGCAAAATCACATAGCAAAAATGTCAGCGAACTTGAATTCAGAAAAGTCATGTACCTGTTCTTCCTTTACAGCAAAGAATTATTATTGTGACCCTGTGAAGGTAATTTCATCTCATCTCATGTACTTTATTACTTCATGTATAAAATAAAAGCATTGTACCACAAGTGCTTTCCAACTGCATGTTTTTAATATGTTCTAGAGATGCCGTTCCAAATTAATAAAAGATCAATGAGAGAGAAATAACATCTTACGGTGATGGAAATATGAACACAAACTGTATTGTGATGATTCTTTGTTCAAGTGACAACCTGGTTAATCAAAGGAAAGCAAATTTTCCTCATGATTGCTTTTCTTGCATCACATCTGCTGAGATATTAATCTAGGGAAGTAATTATGAGTCTACATTTAAAATTTTTCTTTCATATTATTTGACCTCTGGTATGTTTCTTTTTTCTTAATTTTCCTAAAGAAAAAGCCACTGAACTTATAAGTTAACATGAGGACACGTATAATTGAACTTGCTTTTCCATTTTCAGTGACTTTTTCTTGGCAAATGCACTGTCTATAACACCCAGGAGATACTCAGGAAGAGTTAGTGTGCCCAGGAATTTGGCAAAAGTTTTATCATAGATTTTATTGCTAGTCATTGTTTTTTTGTTTGTTTGTTTCTTACTTTGAATCTGCTCCAACTAACTCATTGCTATTAGTAGATGGTTAGTCAACAGACTCATTTGTATAGCTTAGATATTTAAGGTCAATTATGTAGCATTGTAATTAAAATCATTTTACCATTAAAATTATTTGGAAAAATGGTATATCACATTAAGGATAAGAATTCCCATAAGAAGAGACATGTCCAGAAGATGCCAAAAACTTGAAACAAATCAACTCTACTCTAGTGGAGCTAATCTTTTCTCTATTTTAAATATCTCTCTCTTTTTTTTTTTTTTAACTTAAATCAACTGCTTGATTGGGTTATCTATAATTTTAAAGATAAATATATAATGCTTTAAATAAATAAAATATATCAAAGTCACCTTTTTTCTAGATTGTAAAGCAAATATACATTTATTTTACAATCTAGAAAATAACTTTCTGTATATTCTAATGGGTCTCTTGAAATTGGTTGAATATTTTAGTAAAAGTTTACTAAAACTTGCAACTCTCAATGCACCTTTTAAAATTTAAAAAACAAAAAGATGAAATAATTTCATCATTAATGGTGGTGTAAAGGTTAACTACCCTTAAATTTATTGCCAAATAAATATTTTATTACTGAGTCAGTATAGAAAATTAAAAATTATGTTTTATTTTGAATGCTTATTCTAAGCATCCTATATTAACATTTAGCAAGCACTTCCATTAACAGTGTCCATTTAAAAAATTTAAGTCTTCATTAGTAGTACTAATTAGAGTCTGAATTTCTTAGATATATTGAAAGAATACCTGCAGGAGTGTTCTTTTGTTAAGAGTTTCGTTTTGGCTGGACCAGTCCTATAATTTTAAAATATATAGTGACGGAAGGAGAATTAGCTCTGGGTGGTGAACACACAATGTGATAATATAGATGGTGGATTACGGAACTGTACACTTGAAACCTATGTAATTTTATTAACCATTGTCACCCCAATAAATTTTGATAAAAAATAATTCACAAATTCTTTATTTCTTTAAAACAGTTCATTCTATTAATCAAGCGATTAGGAAATCTCTCTAAAAAATTATTTAATTTAGATTAAACATTCTGTTAATTTTAATTGAGTTTTAACAGACCATAAGATTTTAATGATTAATTTATTGAGAAAATATCTCTTAAAAAGAACTCTTTCATTTTACCCATATCAGTGCTATGAATAATACAATAGTTAAAGCTAATAAAATATTTACTCTGTTCTAGGCATATATATTAACATTCTTAAAAGTATTTAATTTTATTATAACTCAATTTGATCTAAGATACAATTCTACCATTGATTGCAAGACCTTAGATATAGCATTTGTATGTGCCACTGATAAGCTATAACATTGATTATAAGATACAACAAAGACTCTGCAAAGTGAAAAATGTGCATTTCACAATCAGTGATGGTATCTATCACTTCCATTTTACATATAAAGCAATTATACCAGGAATGGCAGGGTTATGGAACTTGCCTAATATCACAGAGCTAGCTAATGACAGAACTGCAGTCCAGTTTCAGGGTTTTCAGACATTAACCACTACTCTTCACTGTCTAATACAAAAATAACTTAATTTAAATCTGTATCAGTAGTCCAAATGTCTGGAAGAGAACAATGAGGCCAAATCTGGCCTCATATAACAGACAGAAATGATTCTAGTATCTGACATGTAAAAATCAAAAAGAAATCCTCACACTGTAAATGGTTTTTAGGTCAAATCAGCTATAAAAAGATATTTTAGGTCAATTAAAAAAATTTTAACATGTTTGATGAGATGAAATTTTATTTAAATGGAATGGTGGAAATTATTGACCAAAACCAGTAGGTTGTAAGACAGGACATACATTTATGATCTAATTTTGGTAAAAAATACATGTATATGCACATATATGGGCAAACAAAATTCTAGAAGGGTATTTATAGTAGTTTGCTGGTAAACTCACTGGGAGTGGGGTGAATTACAATACTTGGGGATTATCATGGTAATATATAGACCTGCTATGGCAATGAGTCATACGGTAATTGATACAATACCAATACAATCTCATTGAATACATAACTGGGAAAAGATATCCACAATTATGTCTGGGAAACAGCAGGAGTTGGTTCCAGCACACCTCTGGGTATGCATAAAACTAAAGGTGTTAACTGTGATGATCTCCATGTAAGGGAAATGTGAAGATTTGATTTTTTGTTTTAATTTTGCTTATGAATAATTTCATTTATTTTACAATGCAAATACACTGCCACTGTGTGTGTGTGTGTGTACATGTATGTCAACTAAGCAAGGACTGTCTGCTTAAGTCTCCTTACCCTATAGAGTATGATACCATTACCTTATAAATCAAGGAATTAGAATCTATGTATCTGAAAGAATATTGTTTTAATGAAGCAGGGAGTATTAACTCTCAAAAATCTTTCCTAAAAATCTGCTCAAAATGACTCAAAACAGCAATCTGAAAAGAAAGTCAAAAGGGTATTATTTTGTGGTCTATCCTTAGGAAATACATTAAGGAGTTTATTTCTGGGTATTGAAAGATGCATGACCAGCATTCAAAAAAGTGCTTTTCAAGAATACTTATTTTCCCTTTGTATAGTACACTAAAGTAACAAAATTTTCCAAAAGTATATGGACTAATATAGCATATTTCATGATTTGTATTCCTTGGTGAAATTGTTTTTCATTGTTTAAAAATATATTCAGTCAACAAACCCATTCATGGGACAAAAGTTCTGCTAAATAGTGAAAAAGTGGGGACTCACAGTTCCTCAAGTGTATTCCTCAGATCCTTATCATCTTATTTTTGAAAAAGCCTTGAAAATTAGTATCAGGTTTAACCACAAACTAAAATGTCATTTCAGTGACATATAGCAACTTTTTGCCAAGTAAATATTTTAAGTCCAAATGGAAAACTATCTCTACAACCTAGAATGTATCACCAGTGGAAGAGTTATTACAGACAGTGGGTAACTCTCAGAAATGTATGCATCGGACAGAACAATTCAGGACTTAAAAACAAACAAACAAACAAACAAACAAAAATCTATCTTAAAACATTGCTTAAAAACAGTCTGTCTTAAGTACCATTTTACTAAACTGGTACTTCTTCCTAAATCTGCAGTGTGGGAATAAAAGAACATCTATTTGGTTAATAAACACTTAACATACAAAGCCTTTTCCATATATATAGCCTTTTGCCAAATTAAAGGCAGAATTCAGAAACTAAGTACATTATTTGTTCTGGTTACAGACTTGTGCATATATCTCCCTGTCTTCTCATCATAAATATGGAAATGAATTATATGTATTTAAATAAATAAAATCTTGAAAAATATGCTATAGGAACTTTGAAGATTAAGACTTTTTCATGATTGAGTACACTTATTTCCACGGATATGATTTTATCTGTGTGCAAGTAATCTAGAAGAAAACGGGAATATATACAAATTATGCATCTTAAATAATGCTTTTTAGAGAAGAAAGAACAATAAATGTTTAATAAAAATGCAAATATGAAGCCAGGCAAGGTGCAATTTCAGCAATAATTTTAAACAATCCAGTGTACCTCAAGAATGAGCACTTTTGCAATTCATCCTCCCATCAGCAATGGTGGTAGAAATGGAGGGCGTTTAGACATGGTGAGAGGAGAAATAGATAAAAATGAATTATTTATTTCTGAAGAGTGAGTTACTTTTTGCATTTCATCCCTCCAGAATAGCCTTGCTGGTTAGATTTCTGTTGTTTTATGCCAGAAGTACAATGCTTGGCAATTTTCATTGTATATGCAATACAAAGTTACAATGAACCCTAAATTATTTAAGCAATTACTCCTGTCACAAACAAATAAAGCATGCTAATTATTTCTTTTGAAGAGCTTTTTATTATTACATTATAAATTTTCAAAGCTTTTGAATTAAAAATAGCAATCGTATTTTAGCCCAGAGTGAATTGGGTGATGAGAGATCCTGTGTTGCATTTTAAGGCAATGGTACAATGACCAAATGAGTACAATGTCTAAGATATACATGGTGAGTTTTATTTGTGTTTGTTATTGTGTAATACAATTAATCCATTAAATTAATACGCTATACTCATGAGTGTGCTAGATGCAGATTAAATGTTTAGACATGAATAAATTTTATATTTAAGTATATAAAATTTTTTTCCATGTAGGAAATGCCAAATATTTTCTTTTAATTAAAATTTATTGTGGTGACAATGGTTAGTAAAATGACATAGGTTTCAAGTGTACAATTTTGTAATACATCATCTATATATCACTTATGTGTTCACCACCCAGAGTCAGTTCTCCTTCCATATATCACCATAAATTTGATCCCATTTACGTTCATGGGGTGGTAGATGAGGCCAAAGATTTCTAATTCAATAAATTTAAAACCTGAACTTTAAGTTGATTTTCTTTTGCAAGTTTTCATATTCTGAGTTTTGCACATAAGTGTGCTTTAGAACTTCTCTGGGTCAAAGTGCAAACTTGCAAACTTGGCTTCTGCAACTTCTTCTTTTTCATTAATTTCCAGTAATTTTTCTTATTCATACATTTCTCTCTTTGCCTCTCTCTCTCCATATATGTGTATATATATATATATATGCATTAATTAACAATACATTAACTATTATTAACTAGTACAGAAAATGTGAGTATGTATTTTTAGTTAATAGTAACATAACATATTTGAAATTGGATCATCACAAATATTCACAAATATTTCAATATAATCTGATTGACTCAGTGGTATGCTAAATAAGTAAATAGACTAAAAAAAACTCTCGTTTAATGTAAATGCATATTATTTTGGTAGAAAAAGATACAATTTTGATTAAGGAGCTTTTGTAGATTAGTTAAATTCTGAATCATATTCTTGAAGACCCAGACAACTAGAGTACTTTAGATTTCCTTTTTTTCTCTACACTTGATAAAATTCAATAAAAATATCAAGTTGTTTTTTGTTTTTTTTAAAGTTTTTAAAATCACCCAGTAAAAAAGAATGCTTAATAATTATTTGCTCTTTAGTTATCATTTTAAAATGCTATAAAAATGATGATCTTTACCTCTTATTACTGAATGTTTGCCCTCAGCCTCAATTCATATATTGAACTATAATCCCCATTGTTACATTTGGAGGTGGGGCCTTTGGAGGGGTTGTACCCTCAGGAATGGGATCAGTGCCTTTATAAGAAGAGACCAGAGATCTAGCTAACTCTCTTTTCTGCCCTATGAAGTTACAACAAAAACTTGGCAGTCTGCAAATTGGAAGAAAGCTCTCAACTGTGCTGGCACCCTGATCTCTTCCCAGCCTCCAGGACTGTAAGAAATAAATTTCTGTTGTTTATAAGTCAGTCTACACTAATTTGTCATAGCAGTCATAGCAGACTGACTCAGAAACTAGTGGTTCTTTTAATTTACAAAATAAACAAACACACACACATACAGAAAATCTCAATTTGTTCACTAGAATACCCAGTTCTATGTAGTAAGGTAGAAATCAAATTTCAAACTTGATTTAATGTTAGATTTTTCATTCTTAGGCTGATGACTACAGGGAATTGTGACTCACAGTTGACTTCTCTTGGGTATCTCCATCTTGTGTATCTTCCTCATCCTTTTCAAATCTCTGTCCACTCAGCTTTGAATCTCTCTAGGATCAGGATAGCAGTTGAGGGGAGAGGTAAAGGGCAGCAGAGGCTACACTGGGCACTTTGTACACTGATTTCACACTTTCTGAGCCAGTAGGTGTTGAAATGGGCCCTGCCAGTGTTCTAGGGAATGCTGGGAAGTTGAACTGAGAGGAATGGATAAACGTTTTAAATATCACTTAAGAGAGGGAATCAATTGCCAAAATATCACAGAATCACTAGGAAGTATTGAGGGTCAATTGATGTTCACTATCAGAAATGTTCCTCAAACTCTAAAATATTATTCAAAATGTGAATTATCCACTTTTATTGCTCATTCCTGCTACTGGTTCCTTTCATGCTTCTGCCACTCGTAAATCTAACCAAAGAAGCTTCTGCACGTATGAAGAAAAAAGGAATTTCCTACCCCAAGTCACTGTGAATTATGATTTTTAATTATACTGAAATGTATTTTTATCCTTCACAATTGAAAATTAATAGGTAATATATTTTTAAAATTCATAATTCTTGATCTATTTAGTTATATTAAGCTTTTAGCAGAGAATATCCTATGAATATTGAATACATATAAGAATTTAACATGTTTAACCCTTAAGTGACAGAGACTTTTAATTATAGAACTAAAAGTAACCTAAAGTTTCAATGATTCAGCTAAATTTCAATAAAATACCCTTAGGTATTAAGTCTTATCAAGCCCAAAAATAGGAGGCAAAGAGATTGTATATAAAAACACTAGGAGATTTGCAATTTGTCCCTCTTGGTAGGAACGACTAGGCTATTTAGGGTCCCCACACACACACAGACCCATGGCTAGCACTAAGTACTTTAAACTGTGCTATATAGTCATTTTCAAGGAAATGATATATAGGACATTTTGTTCTGTAAATCCAAACAAATCTATGATCATAACACTCGATGTCATTTTCAAAGCTAAGCTAGAGTAAATTGCCTTGTAGGGAAGGAGCTCAAGGCTACTCTCTATTCTACTCTCCTCCAACTCTACTTCACTGCTTTTGATAATAATTCATTACTCTCACAATCTTCCAGTTCAATGAGGAAAGATATTGCGGGTCAAATCACTGTGTAGTTTGTCTCTCTCTTTAAGGGTTTCTTTTTCAGCATTTCTGTCTTTTTTTCTTCTTCTCAAGCAACTGAAATGGAAGGATGGTGAGGGCAGTGGGCAGCCTCCCACAAAGAAGACATAAGGTGGGCTTCCTCAACCAAATCCATGTCAAGCTTTAGGAAAACAGTATTGGGTAAATTTCTTCTTCATCAAATTATGGGTTAACAATTCTGAAACTGTTCTATATGCTCTCTGGGATTGAACAAAGAAGTTCATGGTGAACAGTGGGAGCCAGGTTTTTCACTGTTGGTGAGGCATATTACAGATAAGCAAGAAGAGAAGGCCAGAATGAATCCTGTGGCACTGTATTAGAGTTAGGGACATCAGTATGAACTCATGCATAGCTGAATATCTGTACAGAAGTATTGATACAGAAACCATTATAGATTCGTATGTGTACGAGGACTAGTGTTCACACTTATAATAACTAACTCTATCCATTGAGAGGGACTAAAAACAATGACACCCCAGTGCAACGAGCACAATCAATGCACAGATCTTGGTTTTTAAATATCATTCTCTAACAAAGGGAACTAGGTATTACTGGAGAAATGGATGATTTTAGGGCAGAAGCTAGAAATACACAAGATAAGTCAGGAATACTTATTGTGCTAGAAAGTGAGAAAGTTCTCTAAAATTAAAAGGTGGTGAAATGTCAGAGAGACACAGGAACTAACCTAGACGAGTTGCCAATGGCCAAGCTGCAATAATTTGAGCAATTAAAAACTCATTTAGTATTGGGTTATAATTCAAAGTATAAAATAAATATATATGAGCATAGATTTTTATACTAATATAAATAATTGAATAAATAAATATATGGAGGCAAAGAGACAAATTTGTCTTACAGAAAAATTCCAAACAATATACGGAGAGCTCAAATCTTCTCTTTGAGAAATGGCTGAGCTTCATGGCTTAGTGCCAATGAATACAGTAGGTAAAAAGAAATATAAATCTGCAGAAGAGAAACGTAACAAATCCTACCTTAATTTTTAAAAATATGGTCAAAGTTAGCATCGTTACTGATGTCATGTGGATATCATGTATCCCCTGAACTGACATCATGAGAAGGGACACTGCACTTCTATGCTATTCTTTCCCAAAACTTGGAAATCCTCTCTAACCATGAGAAAAGAAAAATAGGTAAACTGAAATTTAGAGATATTTTACAACATAGCTGGCCAGAACTCCTCATAATTGTTAAAACCATTAAAAGAAAGAAAGAAAGAAAGAAAGGAAGGGAAGGAAGGAAGGAAGGAAGGAAGGAAGGAAGGAAGGAAGGAAGGAAGGAAGGAAGGAAGGAAGGAAGGAAGAAGGAAAGGAAAGGAAGAAGGAAAGGAAGAAAGAAAGACTTAAAAACTCTCACAAACCATAGACTAAGGAGACAGGAAAATAAATGCAATGTGATAACCTGGATTGGATCCTGGAACAGACAAAATATATTAATAGAAAACCCAATGTAATACAAATTAAGCATGTAGTTAATAAAAATAAAATTCACCACTGTAAATATAGAAAGATTAAACATACCAATTCCATAAAAACAACTGCAAACATTTTTGACAGAACTCGTTAATGTCAAAGCACCAAACTCAGAGGTCTCAAAGAATCCATCAAGCCTTTAAAGTCCAGAAAATCCCTATGATGCATCTATTATCCCAAACCATTAAAAGTTAAGGAGGGGCCGGCTGGGTGGCTCAGGCGGTTGGAGCTCTGTGTTCTAACTGCAAAGGCTGCCAGTTCTATTCCCACATGGGCCAGTGGGCTCTCAACCACAAGGTTGCCGGTTCAACTCCTCGAGTCCCGCAAGGGATGATGGGCTCCTCTCCCTGCAATTAAGATTGAACACGGGACCTTGAGCTGAGCTGCCGCTGAGCTCCTGGATGGCTCAGTTGGTTGGAGCACGCGGGCTCTCAACCACAATGTTGCCAGTTTGATTGCTCGACTCCTGCAAGGGATGGTGGGCTGCGACCCCTGCAACTAGCAACGGCAACTGGACCTGGAGCTGAGCTGCACACTCTACAACTGAGACTGAAAGGACAACAACTTGACTTGGAAAAAAGTCCTGGAAGTACCCACTGTTCTCCAATAAAGTCCTGTGCCCCTTCCCCAATAAAAATCTTAAAAAAAAAAAAAAAGAAAGTTAAGGAAAACTTCCAAATTATTTTAAATGTAATAATAGTTACTGAATCATGACAAAAACAGCATAGAAAAAAAACTGTAGACAAATTTCAAATACATAGATGCAAAACTATTAAGTGAAATATTAGCAAACATAAACAAAAAAATGTGACCAATGTAAAAATGGTCCAATATTAGTACACTTATCAATATAAATATCTACAGTAAGAGATCGATGAAAAAAGCTATGTGATTAGCTCTATAAATATTGAAAAGACCTTTGATAATTGTTACTCATTGTAGATTTTAAGTAATAAATAATAAAATTGGACTTGAATACTATGGAAACTTCTTTAGCATGTTAAAATCCATGGGGAAATACTAAAGAGATCATTAAGATGAAAAAGAAGGGAAAGAGTCACACTACATCCACTCTTATTTCCTCTGTATTGAGTGTAGTACCTCAGGCACAAAGGGTATTAGAATTGGAAATAGTAGAATAGAAATGGGAATACCATTTCTATTAGCATTTGAAAAATACCCAGGGTAATTTTCAAAAATGACCAAAAATGATTTCCTTCCCTATATCTAGTCCTCTTTGAGTGTGACATAATACCTCTTTCTATCAAGAGTGGGAAACTATTACTCAACACCTTGCATCCATGCTTCCTTGTGACTTGCTTTGGCACAGAGACTGCAGGAATATCTGATTTTTTCCAAGTCTGCTCTTTTACTTGGAACTCTGTCACGGTATCATATGAACATTGCTGACCTTGCCTGTTAGACAACATGAGATACATGATTTATTGGCCATCATAATTTTCCACCTGAACAACCGGCCAACCCCCTAGAAGAACAGACTTCTTATAGACAGCAAATGATTACAGACAGACTCATTAATAAATCCAGCTATGACACAAAGATCCTCCAAAGTGTGCCCAGACCAAATTGCTGTGTAATCATGATCACACTGAATGGTGGTTGTTTATAACTAGTACATTCGTAGCGATCTGTCAAGCAGCAAATGTTAACTGATACATAAGGAGACAGAAAATATGTTGCATCAATCGAAAGCATTTACTTGAAAGGAAAGAGTACAGGCAGGAGAAATGGTGATGATACAGATATAGCAGCCTGGGAAAATATCAACAAGTGTTATATCATGATGAAAATGTTAACAGTGTCACATGTAGTAAGTTGTAAGATAAAAAAAAAAAAAAAGTACCAGATGAACTTGTGAACCTTGTGAAGGTGATTTATAAGCAGAATGTTGAAAATCTCAGTTGGTTTTTTAGATGTGTATAATAAAGAATAGAAAGCGATTTATTAAAAAGAGAACTGAATCTATTTTAAAAGAAAAACAATAGAAGCAACGGGATTTGCTGTGTTGGAAAATAAAACAAAACCTTTCTATCTTCAGTCTCCTTAGCTATTAAAACATTCTTTACATGTAAATTAGTGTTCTATGATATATTTCAAATCAAGGGTGTGACTGATTTTTAAAACCACAGAGTGATTTAAGATGGTATCTAGTAGGCCCTCTGAAGCTTGACAAAAACACTCTAGGAATCTTAAGAATATTGTCACACAGCATTCTGACTTATCCAAAGTAGTGCTGAGTAAGTCTAAATAAGCATGCATATTTTAACATTAACTTTAAGCCTGGCTTTTGTTGAATGCAGTTAGAGTCATAGGAAACTGCAAAGTTTTCAAAAGATATGTACTACAGAATGCATTGTAGCTTATACTTAAATTAATTGAGATTTTTCAAATTGAAAGATCTACTTAAGCTTCCAAATTTCTCAAGGTAGAAAGCTGCTTAGCTGCCAAAACAGGCCATCTCTTACGGAAAAGGAAGAGCATTACCTAAGTTGGAATAAAAAGTCTAGATGGTGGAGCTTCATGGAGAACAAGGAACAGGGAGTCATCCCCAGGGAGTGGTGGCAAACAATGAACCGGGGAGCCATTTCCACAGAGCAGGACTGGGCACTCACTCATCAGAGAGCATTACTTGTCTGTGGAATCAGGGCAGCAATGTTTCTCCAGCGGAATTTCAGAATTGCAACAGAGCAGTGACTGTGTGTGCCTCTCATGTGTTCCTTTGACAATGAAGGTGTCTGTCTCCCCATTGCATGTTAGAGGGGGTGCGAAAGAGTAGATAACTCATCTTTTTAGTTAATAGATCTATAGAACATGCAGAGCTTTATCTGTACATGGTGTAGGTTATACAATTCTGGACTTTGTACCTGATGTCGTAATTAGATGTGTCTTTTGGGAGTCCCTGGACACAGAGAAGCAGACTTTGTACGTGAGGGGAGTGTAAAAAAAAAAAAAACATGGCAAGTAGGCAGACTGTCATAGATTACAAAAAAAAGAAAAAAAGCCATAAATTATTCCCTTTCCTAAATCCATGACTCTTTGCAATGTCATTTTTCAGCTACTTCCATCAAAAGATGGGGACTATTCCTTCACCCCTCAAACTGTATTGGCCTTTTGACCTCCTTTGCTAAGTTAAATAAAATGTTGGGGAAGTAATATTGCATCGGTTCTGAACCCGGGCCTCAAGATGCTTTGTGCACTTTTGTTTACACTTTTGGAACTCTACTGAGTTATCATTTGAACAATCCTAGTTGAGTGTGTTGAATGTGAGTGACACATTATTTACAAACCCTTATTTTGATTGTGGCTAACTCCCAGCTAGTCCTCGGAAGCAAAACCCCTCATCTGATAAGCAGCTAAGTGCAGATGCATCAGTGATCCCAGCCATGACCAGAAGAGTCCAGCCAAATTTACGGACTTACAGACCTGTGATCATGATAAATGGTTATTGTGAGACATCACTGAGTGCTTGGGTTGTTAAAAACAAACAACAACAACAAAAACCCGATCCATAGCATTCCTGGACAATACAAGCTAATCAATGATAAGTCTCATATAAATAACACAGTAACTCAGTACGATAGAAGGATATAAAATTAACAGACAAAAATAAATATCCTTCATATATACAGACAATAAAAATTTAAAGGTATGAGTGAGGAGAAAACATTTTTTTTCTCATTATGTCAGCTGTAAAGGGCTAATATACTTAGATAAATTTAACAAGAAATGTGAAAACTTGCTAGTGAAAACCTTTTAAAAACTCCAACAATAAACTGAACAAATGGAAAGACATCTCTTGTTTTTGGAAAGGATGACTCATTAAAGATGTCAGTCACTCCTAGGTAATACATAGATTTACCATCTCAACAAAAATACCCGTGTCTGGCGCTGGACAAGTTGCCTTTAAAGTTCATATGGAAAATGATTTTACATGAAAAAATAAGTCTCCAAGTACAACTATGAAAATTCAAAAAGGATTATCAATAAAGTGATATTACAAGATAACTAATGTAACATAAATTCTCTACAATTAAAAGAACATAGTATTAATAGTCGTGCATACATATACAGATAAACAAATGGAACAGAAATTCAACATGCAGATCAAAACATTTATGAAATATTACTACACAATAAAGGAGGCATCTCACATCAGTTAGAAACACAGTGGTTTTTAAAATATGTAAAGTTTGGAAATTTAGAGAGCCATTTTGATAAAGGTAAGAATGATTCCACACTTCCAACCATTCCTCAGAATAATTTCCAAATGGATCTGAGATATAAATGTAAAGCATGATCCCACTTACATGAGGTATCTAAAATAGTGAAATTCATAGACTAAAAGAGTGAAAGAGTTGTTTTCAGGGGCTAGACATAGGAGAAAGTGGAAAGTTACTAATCAAAGATGGCATAGATTTTCAGTTAAGCAGGATAAAAAAGCTGTAGAGATCTGAGATACAATATTTTTTCTATAGTTAAAACTACTGTAGTGTACACTTCAAAATTTATTAAGATGGTAGATCTCAGGTTAAATGTTCTTACCAAAATAAAATAAAAATTTTAAAACTGTAAAGCAAAAAGTATTCATTTATAACCTCTGGAGGGGAAGGCACTTTAATTTTTGTTAAAATCCAGAAGCAATAAAGATGAATAATTTAACCACTTAAATTTTTTTTCATAGGAAAATAAAACAATAAGCAAAGTTAAAAGAAAAACTGAGAGAAAAATATTTTCAATAAATATCACATGAAAAGTAGATAAAAAGGTTAATTTACTTAATATAAAATAAGCTTTTAAAAAATAAATAACAGTCCAAAATTTGGATAGAAAATTAGGCCCCTGGACGCACAAAATATTGAAGAAACAGTTCATAAAATAATATTTACAGTCGTTAAACATGTAACAAAACCTTCAAATTTGCTCATAATAAATGTGCAGATTAAAATTAGACTCAGGTACCAGATTTCTTGAAATTAGCAAAAATTCAAACTAAACAACACACTTTGTTGGCAAAGCTATGAAGTTTATTCCAGTGGGAGTGTGAAATCAGACCACACCTATGGATGAAAATTGTAAAGACTGTGTAGGGAGCCAGATGGGCACTGGACTTATTGGGGGGAATCACTTCATAGACTGTGTAGATGCCTGACCACTGCACTAAACACCTGAAGCTGACATAAGAGTAATACTGAATGTCAATTATAATTAAATATAGATATAGATTAGATATATAGGTATAGATACAATCACGGGATGTAAAGTACTGCAGAGTCAATATAGTCAATAGTGTGGCAGAAGGGTAGCAGATTAGGAAGGGTAATCACTTTGTGAGGGGTGTAAATGTCTAACTATTATTTTGCTTTGTACACCTGAAACTAATAAAATAATAATAGTAATAATAATAATAAAATTTAACCCTACTCTTAAGAATTCATCTTAAATATATACTCCATATCGTAACATATGAATGAGGTTATTTGCAATGATATAAGTAAAATCAAATTTTGGAAAAATATTAAAACCCATACATAGGAGACTAGATACAAATACAATGATGGGCACTACACAATAGAGAATTATGCAGTTATAAAAATAATTGAAAAGATGTCCACGATCTAATACAGACTATTTTTCAGGATACATTTTTGAGTAAATACACGTTTTAAATTAAACTTTCAAATTAAATGAAAGCCCAGTTATTCCATATTTTGACTCAGTAAGACATTCCTTCTATCTTTAAATAAACTTTCCTAATACGTTTAAATTATTTTACATGGGTTTTAACATATTACAGAAATTTCTAGTGTATAGAATGACATCCACTTCCACATTTCTCTTTCTCCAAGGTAAGGTGAAGTCAAAAATAGAACTTGAAGAAATTACCTACTCAATCTGATACAGAGTCAAAACTCTCAAGGGCATTCAATGTTGAAGGAAGCAATTTTCTTCTTTTAATCCCATTTTCTCTTTATTTTCCTTGTCACTTCCCTTGTGTACTTTATATCCACCTTCCAAGTGCCAATATTTACATGAATGTCTGAGTTTCAAGTGATGAGAGCAAGGTTAATAAATCTCTGTGCAGTCCAGTAAGGCTATCTATACATTAATGTTGCAAGAAGTAGCTAAGATTTACTAAGAAACAAATATAAGAATTTCCTAAAATATAAGGTTTCCTGAAATTACATTGGGAAAGAAAAAATAAAATGTACCTTATTATTATTATTTTTTAAATGAATAACATTTTGCTGATGGAAAATTGAACATTTTTGGAAGATTATAATGCAAACTACCGTGTTTCCCTGAAAATAAGACCTAGCTGGACAATCAGCTCTAATGCGTCTTTTGGAGCAAACATTAATATAAAACCCGATCTTATATTATATAAGAGTGGGTATTTTATATTATATTATATTATATTATATTATATTATATTATATTATATTATATTATTATATCCTGTATATTATATCCTGTATATTATACCCTGTATTATATTATACCCAGTCTATTATATTATACCCTGCATATTATATTATATTATATTGTAAAATAATTAAAATAAAATAACTATATTACCTTATAGTAAAATAAGATGGGGTCTTATATTAACCTTTGCTCCAAAAGACACATTAGAGCTGATTGTCCAGCTAGGTCTTATTTTCGGGGAAACATGGTATCTCAAATGCTATGGCAAAGATGGCTTACATTGACATTGGGTTTACCACCTCCAGTTTGAAAACAAGGGTCAGATGGGAGAGGTGATTATAAGACCCTAGAAGTAATTTATCCAGATCCTTTAATGTCTAATGAAACATTAATGATTCAATCCAAATCTCTAGGCTAAAAACATCTTGGGTTATATTACATCCAAAGATGGTAGAGAGAGACCGACAGTTCATAAGGTAATTAATTCATTTTATATGACTATACTCACTCAAGGTCATACTCAGAACACTTTTTAATAAATTCCCTAAATTTTTCCACTCCATAAATCTATTCTGCCTTGTCATTGTAGTACCAGTAAATCCTCACTTAACATTGATAATTTCTGTGACTTTAAGTGAAACAATGTATAAAGAAACCAATTTTACCATAGACTGATTGCTATAAGCAAGAGTTAAGTTTCTAAGGCATCTCATCAAAGTTAGAAGAACACAAAGTTGAACAAAATGATGTTATTTGAGGACCTGCTGTATTTGCGTTTCTCAAAAATCATCAGGGAGAATTTTAAATTTATGAGTTTTGGAAAGAAATTTGGCTCCCGTATATTCCTACAAATCTGATTCTGAGTAAACTTTGTATCCCTTTGCAGTTCTAAATCTTATAGAAAATAGGGAAAAACTATTCAATCACATTTTACTTCTTTTAAAGTATTCACACTTTTGCTTCTATGAGCTGTACAGCTATACTCATATATACAAAGAAACTGCCTCAGGAATTAATTCCACAGGTTTCTTGGCTGTTTCCCATTTGGGGAAGAGTAGAAAAAAATGTGTCTGAAGAATACAGGACAGTCAAAGGACTTTCAGAGGAAAACGAACACCTCTGACATATTTTTCAAAGGCTAATTATTGACAAGTATAATTATCAGCTTGGAATTCACATCTATTTGGTTTTCTATGAAAGCTTTAAAAAAAAGAAAAATGAAAAAGTTCTACTTGTGGACAAAAAGAGAATGAGAAATTAACAAAATTTAGGTGAGAAAGGCTTGCCTTTCTACATTTTATTTAATCTCAGATACCAAAAAAGTAAGATGTTATTTTTTTAAATGCTATTTGTTTTTATGATATTTAATTGACATAAGAGCGTTTGTGTAGAAACATTCTCTATTGTCTTTGATTAAAAAGTTTTGATTTGTCAAATTGTTATTCCTAAGCAGCAAATACTACTTACATATTATTTTCATGAAAAAAATGCCAATGTCTATATTAAAAACACAGCTGAAACTCATGAAAACTTAATGTTACATATTCAATTATTTTCAACACTTGAAGGTTCAAGATATTAAGGGGACATTTATACTTAAAAAACAATTCTTATTTTTATGACTTGGAAAGTAATATCTGTACTTTTATTTTTAATGAGCAGGCGATTCTGTATTTACAATTTTATCATCTCCTGAAAACTGCAAGTAAAATTATTCAGTGCAGTGTTTCTGAGATAACTGGCATATGTGGATTCAGATGGGTTATCCAGGGGTTATGCTAAATTAAATCTATAATGATGGAGAGTTCTGCAGTTATAACAGATTTAACATTCCCCAGTATCTAACTTATGAAAAGGAATTAAATTCAATTTCATAGTTTGGTAAGAAAAATGTGGCTATTCTAATAGGAAAAAACAAATAAATAAACATTTCAATTAGCATGAACCCCAGTGCATCCTTTTTTCCCCATGGGACTGAACACGACAATGTATTGTACCCTCTCCATGCTCCCAGTTTCATTTGGAATGAATAAGGAGTGGGGAGAAAAGTACTCTGAGGGTCAGGAGACACTTTTTGGTCTCATCACCAACTGAAAATTTCTAACTTTGCTTAGGCCTATGTTGTTTCTATGGGAAGTACTTAGTACTTCCAGGCAATACAATCCCAATTGTTCCGTATAGTATTAACTAGTTTCATACTGAGCACTGCATACTATTACAAACCAACACAGACTTTGAACTACATAAATAAATCTCTTCATTTTTTTACTATCATTGAAAGATAAGTGACAATGGAAGGAATCTAAATAATGTTGATGCCACTTACTTGGCATTTCCAATTTTATCTAGTTGCATAAAAATTATTTTAAATCTTTATTATCTGTCTAAATTCTGTGCCAAGTTTCCTGATGATTTCTCAAGATAGCTCTCAGGATTATGCTTTTAAGCTGCTAAATTGTTGTTATAGTAGACATTTCATTAAATCTAGGAATGTTTTAGTGAGGTAGGCACTTTCTAGAAATACTGTGGATGAGAAAAAAGGTGAGATCCTCTCCTGATGACTTTTTGATGCACTCTGAGCAAATTAATCACTGTTGCCGCCTCTGACATGATAAAGTTGTTTGGCACAAAGGAGGGCATATATAAAATTAATGGGTAATTTCTTTGGAATTACAATTGAGATGGGATGAGCTGCCAAGATTCCTTTTATGAAGCAATCTCACAAATGTTCTCTTGGGCTGTAATTCTTATTGAAAATATTAAACTCAGGCTCTGCTACTTGTTTAAAACATGCATATTCCAGAGTATATTTCATCAGACAAGAAATATCAGATTTCTATCCTTAATTATCCCAATAGAATCAATTCAAATAATAAGGAAAGAGCCCTGGAGTGAGACTTAGCAATCTTGAGTTATTATATTAGCTAAATCTTTATCACTTACAATGTGATCTTGCTAGCAACCCAAATTTGTCTGGGTTCCACTCTCATTTATAAAAGATAGGGGATAGTTTAAGTCGATGGTTTTCTACCTTTTACAATCTTTTATGGGTTAAATTTGGAACCTCACAAAATACATATATTGAAGTCCTAACCCCTATTATCGCAGAATGTGATCTTATTATTTGGAAATAGTGTCCTTGCAGATGTAATTAGTTAAATTAGGATAGGATCACACTGGAGTAGGGTCAGCCCATAATCTGATGTAATTGGTTTTGATTTGGAATGACACAGAAAAATGGGACAACCAGTTCATCAAGAAAAAGAGACATGTAAGTAAAATACCAATTCCACTTCGATAAATTAAGATCATGTTTTGTGAAAAGCATGACTCAGCTACTCTTTAATTATAGACAGCACAAATTTAAAAAGTCTTCTGGGGATCATGTTTATTTCAACTACTAAATAATCACACGTCAGATTATATAAAGACTTTTTTTTTGGTTGGGAGAAAAATCCTAGCATATTTACACAAAGATAGTACTGTATTGTGGTAGGCTGAATTGCCTCCAAAGATATCCAAGCTCTAAACCTTGGAACTTGTGACTTTTATCTTGCATGGCAATAGGATTTTTGCAGATATGATTAAATTAAGGATTTTTAGGTGAGAGATTATCATGGATTATATGGCTGGGCCCCTAAATGTAACCACACCTGTCCTTTTAACAGGAATGCAGAGACAGATTTGACTATAGAGGAGGTGGAAGAGATGTAATGTGAGGAAGAGGTCACAAACCCTGGAATGCAGGGGTCCTCTAGAAGCTAGAAAAAGCAAATAAATAATTTTCCCCCTCAGAGCCTCCAGAAGAAACCAGCCCTTTTGACACTTCGACTTTAGCCCAGTGCAATTGACTTTAGACTTCTTACCTCCAAAATGGTAAAAGAACAAATTTGTGTTGTTTTAAGCCACTGAAAGTTACCATCATCAGAGGGAAGTAATGCACACAGCGTTTTTCACTCTTCTGCCTGAACTGGGATTATTTTCCCATCCTATATAATTCCTTCTCAATCTAGGGCAATATAGACAACTGTCAGCAGGCTGACTCCAATTCTCTCTAACCCACTGAATAGGTTACTTCAGAATGAATAATTCATTAATATGTAGAATAAGTTTTCCTCTTTACTCTGCTGTGGAGGCAATTTTCTACCCATGTCACCCAAAGTCATGCAGGTAGATACATACAGTGTGCGTCATGAATTACCAGAAACACCAAAAATAAGAAATATGGTGTCACTGATATACTCTCTATATAGTGACAAGTTACTACTATTAAAACTGTTATTTAGGCGGAGTGATTTTATGAGGCTTTTCAAATCATGCTACTACTATCAGGTGTACAAACAGAAGATTTAAAAATTTCTCCGCCATTGGAAATATATTCATTGAAATAATAGTGTTCATTCTATTTTCTGACCTACATGTAAAAAATTCATGCATTTAAAATAATCTCAATAAATTTGGAATCATTAAAAAAACATGGTTATCTGCCTGGTGATTGTCATTATTCAGAGTCAAAGTAGTTAAAGGAATAATTTCCAAAAAATAAAAGGCTATTTTCTAGCTAGACTCTCTCATTCTTGTTGAAGCAGATAATTGTCCTTAGGAAAGGTAAAAGGAGATCAATTTCCTTTGAGGAATTCAACATCATGCTATAATATTGTGAAGTATTTTTTAAAAAGTGGTGGGAAAATTTTTGTTCTGTTTATATAATAATATCAATATATTTTGCTAATAAAAAGACTAAATATGAATAAAGAACAGATCAAATGGATAAAATCCCATTATAAAGAGAACATTTTAAAAACAGGTGGAGGAAAAAATATACATGAATTACAAGGAAAAACATATAATGATGGCAAACAATTGTTGGGAACAAAGCAAGCCAGAAGTCAATGAAGCAATATTTTTAAAGTGATAAAATCTATGCTGACAGAAATTCAACAAATCTTCTCTAAAGTGTCCATTAATCTTTTGAAAATCTTTTGATGACAAAATAAATTTATCTCCAACAGACCTGTACTACAAGAAATATTAAAAGTCGCTCTTCAAGTGGAAAGCAAATGACAGCAGCTAGAAACTGGTTCTATACAAGGAATTAAGAGTTCTGGAACACAATGTAATACATAGATGATGTATTAAAGAATGGTACACCTGAAACTGATGTAACTGTACTAACCATTGTCACTCCAATAAACTTTAATTAAAAAAAAAGAGTTCTGGAAATGGTTTATGCATGAAATACAGAAAATCATTTTCTCTTTATTTGATTTTGTTAAAAGATAATTAACTGGTTAAAGCAAAAACAACAACAACATGACGTGTTTTATAACAAGCATAGAGGTAGAAGGTATGATGATAATACAAAAACTGGAAGAGGGAACTGAAAGAATGTTGCTTAAATTTTCTCTCAGTATCCTCTAAATAATATTATTCAACATGAAGTAATATTAGAGGGTACTGTGATAATTCAAATATATTTATTGTAAGCATTAGACAAATCACTAAAAGCACACCTTAAATTTACATGTTATGTGTCAAATATGTTTCAACAAAAAAAGAAAAAAATCACTAAAAACAAAACAAAGAATAGTACTAATAGCCCAAACGTAAAAACAAAATTAAATTCTAAAAATAGTACTCCAAAGAAGACAGGAAAAGAACAAGGAATAGATGAAATACGTAAAGAACGAAAGCAAGACAGTAGACTTGAACCCTAATACATTGATAATTTTACATTAAGTGAAAATAGCCTAAAAACTACAAATAGAAAATTTTGTCAGACTGCGTTTTTTTGTTTTTGTTTTTGTTTTTTGTTTTGTTTTGTTGTTGTTTTTAAGCAAGATCATCTATGTGGTATTACAGGAAATATGCTTCAAATAAAATGATATAAATAAGTTAAAATTAAAAGAATATGAAATATATATGATTCAAACACTAATCATGAGAAAGCTAGAATATCTTCATAAATATTACTCCAAGTAGATCTCAGAAAAAAGAATATTACTACAAACAGCTTTTGTATAATGTTCAAACATCTATTAATCAAAAAATAGATCATTCTGAATGTCTTCTTCAATAATAGTGTGTCAAAGTACACGAGCAAAACTAACAGAACTGAAAAAAAAAATAAATCTGTAGTTATTACCGGAGATTACAACACTCAATAATTTTAAAAATAGGCACAAATTTAATAGAATACAAGACTTTAACAGGATTATCAACCAAATTGATCTATTTAATATTTTTTGACCACAACACTCAATGAACAGAATAAACATTTCTTTCAGGTGAATGGTAACATTCACTAGGATATACTGGTTAAGGAATCAAATCTCAATAAAGTTAGGCAAAAAGTTAAATTGTATTATAACTTACAACAAAAATACACCTAAAAAATCGCCAGATATTTGGAGATAGCCCATGAATCAAGGTAGAATAACTAGAAATATTAAGAAATATGTTGAACTGAACAATATTGAAACACAAAATACCAAAACATGTGAGATGAAACTAACACAATGCTTAGAGGGAAATTTGTAACTCCAAATATTTATGTTGGGGACCCTAAAAGGTAATACAACTGATCTAAGCATCTGCCATATGAAACTAGAAAAGGAAGAACAAATAAAACTTTAGTTAGTAGAAAAAAATTGAAATAATAAAATTAAATGTGGAAATCATTAAAATAGAAAGCAGACCAAAAAAATGAAAGTAAAAGCTGATTTTTAAAAGAACAAGCAATAATATTGATAAACATGTCTAGACTTAGAAAAATAAAACAGAGATCCAAATGATCATATCTAGATTAAAGGGGGAATATCACCATAAATTATAAAGATAACAAAATAATAATTAAAGAATATTAAAAATTTCACAATAAAATGGGATATTAGTAATAAGCAAAAGACACAGGGACATGAAGTGCCAGACAGCCTAACTGCTTCCTGCTGGCACAGACACAGCTTTGTCGATATTGACCCTTGATCTATAATACATTTTTATGCACAAGACAAGCCCCATAGCTTTGGTAGAAAAAAGAAACAGGGCAAACAATTAAGGAGAGGTAATATCATCATTCCTATTATATTATAAAATAATCAACCAGAGACAGAGATCTACTTTTTTCACTGGAATTCCCTCCCAGGTAACCAGACCTACCAGGCGGAAAAGTAAAGTAAACTTGATACATGTGATTTTTGATGTATTTGCACTGACCCACCAAGCTACCTGGAAACACAAAAGTATTCACTGGTTTAAAATCCAGGAACAAAAATGCTACATATTCTTTTAGTTTTTAATTTACTTCCATGACTACACTCTGTAAACCTCAAATTCTTTCCTAGGAGAAGCTACCTAAAAACACCTCTGCTGCCGAATTAACAAGAAGCACAAACTATCAGGCAAAATGTTGACAAATCTGACTCCTTAAAACTTGAAATTCCTGCAATAAAAATGACACCTTAAAAATATTAAGAGACAAACCTGTGAAAGATATATAGAGAGAATTTAAAAACTCTTCTAAATCATGACCAAGGCTGGCTTAACGCTCCTCATTCCCCTCAGCTTGACTGAACTTTAGACAGGTTTCTTCCTGACTTGAGGTTCCTAACATCTCTTTTCTTAGAATTTTTCCCATAAGTCCTCTAGCATTTCCCCACTAGCTCATCCCAGGGTTTAACAACTCTTCTCTATTGTGTTTCAGTGGGGTTGGGTTCAATCTGTCTCTTCTATTGCAATAGCCCTGAACAAACCTATTTAACTTTGTCCAGTGAAATTTCTTTTACAAACCAGTAAAAAACAATAGAGAGAGAGAGAGAGAGAGAGAGAGAGAGAGAGAGAGAGAGAGAGAGAGAGAGAAATGTGCAAAAGGAAATTGTCAAATGACTTCTTCCAGAGAAAGTGTGAATTTCTAATAAGCATATGAAAAGATGCTAAGTTTCATTAGGGAAATGTAAATGAAAATGACAGTGGCATACAATTTAACAACCATGAGATTAGCAAAATTTTAAAAATCTGAAGATATAAGTAACATATACAGATGATTTGAGTGTAAATAGATACAATTACTTTAAAAGCAACTTTAGAATATTACATTAAGATGAAGAACCCATATTCTAAGGCCTAACAATTCCACTAGCAGGTATGGACACAAGAGAAATTTGCACACATGTGAAATGTGAACACGAAGAAATGTACAAGGAAATTTACTAAAGCATTATTGATGATAGACAAATAGTGGAAAAATCTAAATGTCCATTAATAAAATAATGGATTTCATATATACATAGGTTTGAACATTATACTATAGTTAAAATCAGCTACATTTAGTAATATGGAGAGTTTGTAAAATGTAACAATGATTGACAAAGTTAAAAAGGATAATTGTTGATAATAAATATATGAATTTTAAAAACTTGCCAAGAAATACTATATTCACAGATATACACATGATGTAAAACTATAAAACGCATTTATGAAAATTACAACCAATGAATTTATTAGAGCAGTTATTTAACCTTGGTGACGCAGAGTGGGAAATATATTTCAATAATCTATGTAAATAAATAAAGACCACCTAAATGACTTTGCTATAGAAAGAAAGTCAGCCACCATCACTTGCATTTGGCAGAGGATCAAAGGAAGACAGATGAGTGGGAAAGTTTATAATAGAAAACAAAGAGAAGGCTTTGGGAAACTGTTGGCAAGGGGAATTGGAGGCACACTAACTATAATCAAGGCATCCTATGTAATTGGTTAGGACAGCATATTTGGCTATTTGCAATTGATCTTAAGTTCCATGTGAGAGGTAAAAGTTAGGGAAGCTGTCAGTTATTCATCAAGTCCTGGCCATTTAGGGCCACTTGTTACAGAGGTTATTGTTTGGCTTCCTGTACTGGTCATTGCAGACAGTGATTTGACTTTGTGGGCTTGTTGCTGAAAGTTGTGGGTCAAAGTTCTATTTTTATATGTGGTCTGACCATTGTCCATTTGTTTATTCAGTCTATCAATTTGTAAAGTTTTACTTATTAAGGAAGAATGACACTATTCATATAAGACAAAATGTAATTCAGTGGACAACTACTTGACGGGACAAGTATAATTTTATATTAACCAAAATAAAATCTAAGATTAAGCTACTATCACCATACATATTTTGGTATTTTGGGCATTTGATGAAGGTTGTTGTTTATATGCTTATACATATAAGCACAATTCTTAAGCTAAAACTACAACGTGTTTCCAAAATGCTGATTCATAAAACACACAGCTCAAGGTATTTTTGACACTCATAATGCACACTATTATATAATTTAAAATAAAATCTCATTAACATACATTTTTATAACTGATCATTGTAATTGGGGCTGGACAATGCAAGCAATGCATACTTCTCAAACATTGTTTTATTTTTATTTTATCTTCAATATTTCAATTTATGAAGCAGAAACCTGTGATATTGCATATTATGAATAGCTGATGGACAAATGATCATTTTGTCCCTTAACTAGTACAATGTGGGTATTGATATATAGTAGTAACTTGTAAAAAGAGAAACAGAAAATTCTGGTGTAGTAAATGCTACTTTAGGGTCAAAGGCTATTTGTAAAAATGGGTGTTTCCTTGAAAGAAGTCATATTGTTACCAAGTTGAAACAAAGTATAAACTCATATATGGTGCAATATTATAACCCATTTTGATTTCTTGCTTGATTTAATTTCTACCTTGCAAACTTTCCTTAGAGAAGAAATGGCAGGGGTTGTTATTGAGGAGATCAGTATGTTTTATAGAGAAGCTGTTTTGAGGAAGGGGCGTAAGAATTCACTACTGGTCTGCCTTTTCTTCTTAGAATCTATCTCAGATGGTTGGCATGATTGAAAAGATAACTGTGGATGAATGCCATTAGGCTTTTGTGAAATTTTTATTGGTTCCATTTTTTGCTGCTGTGGTTGGTTCCATTTTTAGGCGAACAGTACCCTTGTCATCCAAATGGTATTAACAGGGTTTGAAAATTATCTCCTTTCCACTTCACTCAGCTTCAAAATCAGGTCAGATTCTGAAAATGAAAACCCAACAGAAGCTGTTTCTCTTATCCTCTTCTTTGGCTAAATCAGTACCCTTGACTTCAAAGCTAAAAATGTAGTCTTATTCAGGAGCAATACAATCAGTGCAGACAAAAGGAAAACTCACAGATCAGCCTCTTCAAACGTTGAAACTGAGATGAAAAGACCCATTTAAAATGCCATGGGCAGTGAAATGTCACAATAATTATGGGAATTTGACCCATAGGTACAATTTTCTTTAACATATTTGCTTTAAAAGCAGTGGGCTTAGTCATGCAATCATGAAGCTGAGATGACTTGAATGAGTTTTGCATTAATAAAGGCCATAGATAGTTTCTACAGGTCCATTCAGAAGTTGCAGCACATCTCCATGAATACATGTCCTTTATGTTTTAGTTGACCAGTAAAAATCTTTTAAAATCTGTTTTAAAGGACAATTTACAACCACTGCTGAGTGCCTGTCTTATAAATCTAATGATTAACTATGTATCTATTTCATCCCCTGTGTACAAAAAAGAAAGGAAGAAAAAAGATAGAAAGGGAGGAAGAAAGAAAGCTTTTATGTTAACATGTTGAGCATCTTCTTTTAAATCTCAGGGAAATATGAGGAATAATACTTTAAAAAAACACCTATGTCCTCAAGAATATTAAGTTTACTATGGAAGACAAAGTCATAAATTCATAGTTCATAAACTATGTGCCACAGTATTGAGCTATTATAGAGTTCATGGTATAACAAAATAACCAACTTTTTTTTTCTTATTTTCTTACAAATCTAGAGATTTCTAATGCTTCAAAATAAAATTGTCTCACTTATTGACCTTAAGTATCAGGTGGCAGAGAGTCAACAATAAATTTTTACCCTCCCATTGTTGGGATCATTAAAACTTCAAAATCAAAACTATTGTAAACAGAACATATCAATTTCCAAAACATAATTTTTTAAAGTTCATTGGAACATAGCTGAAACAATTTATCTTAAGTCACGATATGCTAAAGTATAAATTTTTTTTATATCCCATCCAAGAGTGTTAGTTAATTAAGAACCTGTAAGACAGGTTGTAGAAAAAGAGTTTAAACTTGGACTGTGAGCTTTGGAGTAAAACAGGGTGCAAACAAATTTTTGCTCAACTGAGTGTTATGTACTCTTGAAAACTTTCCACTTCTGGTGTTTGATGAAATGCAAACACTGTGCATAACAGTTATGAAATGAGACAATAGGAGAGTATCTAGAAAACAAGGGCAGCTCTAATGGAAGAAGGCATTTTCCAACTAAGAAGAGTAAACCCTGGTGAGGCATGTTGAACAAAATCATAAATATGAAAGAGAGGAAACCAGGTCTACCACTGTGACTTCCCACAGTTTCAATGGAAGCTTAATTTACCTCTACTGTTAGATAATATTTACAAATGTAGTATACAAATAATTAATATCAGGTCTTCAAACTATAAATCTACGAAAATCACATAAGGTAAAAGGGAGGCTGTTAACCCTTTATCTGGGCTAAAAGGTGGCCCAAATAACTGTCTTTAAATTGAGTAGATTAAAAGGAAAAATTAAAAGCTCTATGCAAAAATACTACAAAAAATAAACATAAGGAAGAAAAGGGAAGGAAGGTGGGAAGGAAGAGAAAGAAAAAAAGGAAGGGAGAAGAGATGGTGAAAGAATGTAAAAAACATTCTAGGAAAAGGTGTACCATAGGGAACAAAAACTTTTGTAGAACAAATTCTTCATTATTTCAAGGAAATTAGAGAAACATACCAAGACAGCAGAAAAAGATAAAAAGAGAAATTCTGATTTTGGAAGCAAATTAGGTCTTTAATAAAATAACTAATCCATAATTAATGCCTAAATTGGAAGAAAATACTGGACAGAACTGATACAACTGAACACCAAATTAGTAACAAAAAATAGACTGAAGAAATTTCAAAAAGTGTAAGAAAAAATACATAAAAAGCAAATTAGAGAAATAATATATTGGTATCTAATAAATTGGTATCTGATTAACAATATATTAATCAGATATATTAACAATTAATATATTGTTAATCAGATACCAATGGAAAATAGAATAACAAACAAACAAAATAAAACACATGAGTCAGAAAAATAACAAAAAATAATAGAAGAACAATTTCCTGCAATAATTTGAAACACACCTTGGCTATTGTAAATAATGCTGCAATGAACATAGGGGTGCATATATCTTTGGAATTAGTGTTTTGGATTTCTTCAAAAAATTACGCAGAAATAGGATTGCTGGGTCATGTGATAGTTTTATTTTTATTTTTTTTACAAACCTCCATAATGTTTTCCATAGTGGCTATAGCATTTATATTCCACCAACAGTGCATGAGGATTACTTTTTCTCTACATCTTCACCAAAACTTATTCTTTATTGTCTTTTTGATAATCGTCATTCTGACAGTTGTGAGGTGATATCTCATTGTGGTTTTGATTTGCATTTCCCTGATGATTAGTTATGTTGAGCATCTTTTCATATATCTATTGGCCATCTGTATGTCCTCTGGAGAAATGTCTATTCAGATCCTCTGTCCAATTTTTAATCAAAAGTAAATAAATGTCTAATCACTATGTTATATACCTAAAACTAATATATTACATATCAACTATAATTTAAAGTAAAATTTAGAAAATTAAGAACAATGAAAATTTTATTGAAATGGCGCCCTTCCTTGATATTCCTTGGCATGTAACTCAACCACAAAGATAAAGAAAGATTCTTGCAATAACCTAGATTGAAAATTTTAATTGTTTACAAATGGGGAAAAAAGCTGTTTTCAACTCCTTAGCAGTATTCATTGTTAGAAAATAAAGAGGCAAAGGCTATATAAGTAAAATATATATCTTTTAAAAAGGAGAATAATATAGAAACATTCTCATAGGTGAGAATGAGACCCACAGTGAATAAAGTCATGTGATCTATTCCTTGCCAAACTTCTCTGACCTTGTGTCCCATCACTCTGTCTTTATTCACTGTACTTGAACCACACTGGGAATATTTTCATTCCTTGCACAAACCAAGCTATCTTTAGCTTTTGCTTGAAATGTACACTTATGAAGCTGATATTTTCATGCCCTTGGTTGCTTTGTCAACCCTCAGGTCTCCGCTCAAATGCTACCCTGAACACCTTAAATAAAACATAGACACATCCTCACGTTCTGTACTATTTCCTTGTTTTATCTCCTTCAAAGGAATTTTCACTATCACTATGCGATCTATTGCTTACTTAGCTTCCTGCATTAGATTTGAAGCTCCTTGAGAACAGAGACTTTAGTTGCCTTGCTCATCACCATGTATCCAGCATCCAGAATGGTGACTCTCGCCAAATGAGACCACATTAAATACAGCTGACCCTTGAACAATACGTGTTTGAACTACGCAGGTTCATTTCCATACAGATGTTTTTTCAAGAAATACAATGGGTCCTTCCTATCCCTGATTTTCCCATCAGGTAGATTCAACCAACCCTGGATCAAAAGCAGTATTTTGGCACTTTCAACCATGGTTTCCCATCCCCAGAAAAGTACTGTTTTTCATCTGTGGTTGGTTGAATCTGGGGATACAATGGGCCAAGTGCAGTTAAGTTTTAGGGGAGACAAAAGTTATAGGTGGATTTTCCACTGCACAGAGGTGGGAGCCGTTAACCAGCTCATGTTGTTCAAGGATCAGTTTTATTGAGCAACTTAAAAATACATGAATAAATTTAATGATAGTTTAAAAACTGGAAATAACTCTTAAAATTATAAATCATAAATGAAATGATTGATATATTAAACGATAATCTCTATGATTAAAACATTCCACATGAAGATCAGAATACACATGATAAGCTGTGAAAAAAATATCATAGCTGTAGTATATATGAGAGACCAAGAGCTAAATTTCTCAATTTTCAAAGTCCTTACACGTACAGATACCAAAAATATTGTTTTTAAAAACAGACACTTTTTTTTAAAGAAGACACAAATATGTTTGACAGAGAAAAACAAATTAAAATGAAGTCATATGCATGTATCTCAACCTCAAAATTTCAAACTGCATGTCAAAACTGAGGTTCTTTTTCTGTTTCATTGGCAAAATAACAGTATTTGGCAATTGTAAACTCTGTCAAGCGCTTAGAAAAATAGCTGTTTCCATACACTGCTGATAAGACTGAAAAGTAGTACAAGTTTTTAAAGGAAATTTAGTGATAACTATTCACATTTTCAAGGCATATATGTTTTGCCTCAGCAATTCTATTTCTGGGAAGGCACCAAAACTTCATACCTGTAAATCTCACCACGATATATACATCCATAAATTTATAGCAGTATTGTGTATTGCTACAAAGGGCTACAATGACTTAAATGTCAGTCAGTAGTGAATTGGTTACATAAATTATTTGTATTTTAATACGTAGAATACTATACAACCATTTCTAAAGAATATGCTAGAAAAGTATGTCCTAATATAATGGTATATATAGTATGATCCGTCTGTTAATACCGTGAAGTTCCAAACAGGGGTAAACTGGCTAGACTCAGCTGTAGGGAAGGATGGCCGAGACAGAAGTACAGCAACAATGACAGAAAATGTGAACAAGCTCAGGGAGAGCAGCTACCCAAAAGGAATCAAAATTCAGAAATAAATCAGTGTTAGAAATTCTTCCTGAATGACATTCAGCTGGCAGTACCAATTCCTCCTATGTTCCTCAATATTTAGGCAAGAGAAAACAAAGCCCCTTTGCATCATGGAATTTGTGTGTTTGATTGTTTGAAAAGTGTGATAGGAGGATGGGTGATGTCACCAGCAGTGAGGTGTTCAAAATCGAATCTCTTGATATGTCTTTCACTCCTCGTCCTTCTCAAACATACTCCTAGCCATGGGCCCATTGGCACCTTTGAAATCCTCTTGAAAAGCCATAATAACCAGGCTTGTATTACACCTGATTTCCCTGTTGCAGATAGTCACAAGAAAAGACAGTCTCACAGCCAGAGCTGAAGATAATGAAATCCAGCACAAGTAAAATCTCATTTCGTTTATGAGAAGATCTTGCTTTCTAGTCCAAGTCCACATCTAGAACAAATACATGAGTGGAGGAGACAAAAATGGGCCTAGCACTCACAATTTTGTGGTGTAGATGCTTATTACACATCTCAGCGATGAGATATTCTGTACTCACATTCATGCAGTGCATTTCTCTTCTCTTATCTCTTACTAGGTACATTCTGCAAACACATCCTTGCCACTCTGCCAGTCCCCTCCAGTAGTGAAGTGATGTTACTGGGTGGAGGATTCCTTATAATTCATTTTTTATTCCATACACAGTCTTCATGTTTCCCTTTCTACACTTTAAAGTTTTTTTAGCCTCTGTCAGACACACACAAGTGTGATGGTGGCTGACTCCCTTGCTGGAACAAGCTCTGAACAAATCATCTCAGCTTGTCCTCACTTGAATAGTCTTCATTTATTTATGTTATACATTTATCCAAACTTTAAACTATATGAAAATTGAGAATTGTTTCTGACATTGTAACCTGTATCTGGGAAAACTACCAAAACTAGAATTAAACCCTTTTTTTTTTTTTTTTTTTTATTGGGGAAGGGGGACAGGACTTTATTGGGAAACAGTGTTTACTTCCAGGCCTTTTTCCAAAGTCAAGTTGTTGTCCTTTCAATCTTAGCTGTGGAAGGTGCTGTCCAGCTTCAAGTTGTTGTCCCCTCAGTCCTAGTTGTGGAGGGCATAGCTCAGCTCTAGGTCCAGTTGCCATTGCTAGTTGCAGGGGGCACAGGCCACCATCCCTTGTGGGAGTCGAATGGGCAACCTTGCAGTTGAGCGGACTCGCTCCAACCAACTGAGCAATCTGGAAGCTCAGCAGCAGCTCAGCTCAAGGTGCCGAGCTCAATCCCAGCTGCGGGGGCAGAGCCCACCATCCTTAGCCGAACTTGAGGAGTTGAACTGGCAACCTTGTGGTTGAGAGCCCACTGGCCCATGTGGGAATCAAACTGGCAGCCTTTGGAGCTAGCACGGAGCTTCCACCACCTGAGCCACCAGGCCAACCCGAGAATTAAACTTTTGAATGGACTTCTTAGAGAAATTTCTAGTATAAATTTATAGTATTTTATGTTGGAATGGCATACTTTTCCATAAGTATTATATAGTCATACAAAAATGGACTCTTCTTACCAGGATTCTGAGGCTATGGTGGAAAAGGATGCTATAAAATTTATTTTTCCAAGTAAATTTATTTCTCAATTATTAGTCTTTTTTTTTCTTAAAGCATGCATGTACACATCTCTGTGTATTAAATATCACCTGGTAAAAAATCACTGTATGTGTCCATGGATGGTTTTTACAAATTTTATTTAGCTTTGCCCTCCCTTTTAGGGAGAAAATTACAAGTACAAAACAAATTTACAACTTTAAAAAGAAAAAGCTTAGACGCTGAATCTGTTATTGCTTCCTTGGGTTTTCTTAGTCACTTAGTGCATTTGTTTTCCACCATTTTCTAAGAACACTGCTTGTTTCCAAAATAGACAAAAAGACATGGCCTTGAACTTGATACCCCCAGAATCTATTAGAAGACCTATGTATGTAATAAAAATCTAGCAGTTTGAAATTACACTGTATAAAAGGGGAATACCCACAATTCCAAAGGAGCAGCACATTGAGGCTGATATACCCTCTCCCCACAATATCAAAGATGGCTGTATAAAAGGATTGGTACTTGAATTCCAGCCTTAAAGAATTAATAGGAGTTTTTAGTTTGAGAAAGGACAGAGGATATGACAGGGGCACAGATTAGATTTTGTACATTTATGGAGGTATAAAAAAATGGTGCATTCAATGAGAAGTACGTCAGTGTAGTTATACATAATAACATGAGTGTGGAAAACCTAGTCTAGGAAAATATATTGAGTCCAAATTAGGAAGGACCTCATGTGCTGAGCTAACCTTTATCTTAAAGGAAATATGGAGTCATTAATATTTTTGAAGCCGAGGTACAACACAATCATGTTTTTAATGTTAGAATGGTACCGCTAAAATTGGGTAGGGATTAGTAAGGCAGAATCTGAAAGATTTCAGTTTATAGCTGCAGTAGGCAGAATAATGGTTCCCTAAAGATGCATATGTTATAATCCTGGGAACCTCTGTACCTATTAGGTTACATGGCAAGAGGTAATTAAGGCTGCTTATTAGCTGACCTTACAATAAGGAGATTATTCTGCATTACCCAGATGGGCTTAATGTAATCACAAAGGTCCTTTAAATGTGGAAGAGGGAATCAGAAGAATCCATGTCAGAATGAATACAATGTGAGACTTGTCTGACCATTGCTGATTTAGAAGATGAAAGGGGGCCATAAGTCCAGGAGTGACGACAGTTTCCACAGGCTTGAAAAGGCAATAAAATGGATTCTATCTCAGAGCCTCCAAGAAAGCCAAGCCAACATCTTGATTTTAACCCATTGAGACCTATTTTGGACTTCTAATCTCTAAAACTATAAGCTAATACATGTGGTTTTGTTTTAAGTCATTAAGTTTGTGCTAACTAAATGGTTACATCAGCAATAGGAAATTAATGGAATATATGATCCCATGTACTCATTATAGGTGAACTTTGGTAAGTCACTCAACTTTCTATTTCCCCAATTGTAATATGAAATAAGAATATCATCCAGTTGGTCTTCCAACTGGAAGGACAGTTGAAATAATGTACATAAAGCACTTGGCCTATTGTTAGCGTTAAATAATTAGTAGTAGGCAGTAGAAGTAGTAGTGACTGCAGCATTATTGTCATCTTCATCATCACTGAACGATCTGTGAAGCAAATAAGGTGTACTGGGGAAAAGAAGATGAATTCTGAATTTTTGAAAGAGATCACATGAGACATGAGTAGGTTCTAAATAAAGGTAGTGGTGGTGGGGTTACTGAGGACAGAACGATCTGAGGAGTATTTAAGGGAAGAACCAGACTTTTAGCCAGTTGGAAATGGGTGTAAAACGTAGAAGGAAGACTTTCATCTTCTATCATGAATGACTGAATATATTTCACAAATATCAATGCAGTTTAATAAATCATGCCATGCTCTGAGACATGAAGGCCTGTGTAGTTTGGGATGAGAGACAACATGAAAGGTAGTTTCAAATGCACAGCCTTTCCCACTAACTTAAAGTATTAAAGACATTAGGTATCTCTGGGCTGAGATGCAGGAAAAAAATGGTGCAGTATCAGATAAGCCGTGGTGTCCACTGCACCTGCTCTGCTAGATCTTCAATAGCGTATTAAAATCTACCTAATAACCTCATTAACACCTTTCTTTCTGGTAGCCTGACTCCCCGCATCTTTAATAAAATGCTTGCCTGCAGGGTGATTACACTGCCTCTCCTCGCTCTAAGTGCCTGCATGTTCCAGCCTAATAACTATATTCCCCAAATAGCTCTCTTTTAAACTTGGCCTTCCAAGAGCAGAGTTTCTTAGTCGCTCTGTATTCCGGACATATACCATTCTGTCAGCTCATGAACCTAAACTTCTTCTTCCCACCAACAGTTACGCAAGTAGATATTTTCCTTTCTCTCACTTCCTTATTCACAGACAAACATATATTGTGAACATATGTATCGGGCATCCTGCTGAAATTAGTCCTTGGACTTCTGCTGATTTTAATTTTCATAAATGATCTAGAGAAAGGAAATGACTGTGAACTAGCTGGAATTACTAATCAGCCAAAACTGCAGGGGAGGAGAGAAGCAGAGGAAGCCACAACCAAACACAGGTGGGGTTCAATATGCCCTGTAGCTAAGTGGGTATGTCTTAAACGAAGCATAATGGGGAATTCTGTGAAGCGCTCTACACATTGGGCCTAAATGATTAAGAAATAAGTAATGCCATTCAGTTGAAATACATGGAGTTTGGGGCATAATTATGGATCAGTCACTCCAGAAGGGTATGAACTATGTGAAGCTTCAATTAGACCAGAACAAGATAACATCCACGAATGTGGTACACGTGGAACAGATTTGCATTTACATTTATTTCAGGTTTCATAAAAAAAAAAAAAAAAAAAAAAAATACTGCTGATAGAAGAAATAGAAATGAGATATCAGGATTTGCTATAAGAGTCTTATCACATAAACCAAAATATGTGTGTTGCATGTATGTGCATCTGTGTGTGTGTGATTGAAATGTATATAATTTGATAAATTTTGATACAGCTATATAACTAGCACCTCAATCAAGATTTATACATTATTTCCAAAAACCTATAAAGTATTTTTGAGTCCCCTAAAAAGCAATCTCCCTTTCCCTATAGGCAACCATAGTTCACATTTCTATCTCCATAGTGTGGGACATTTCAGAGTATCATCTACGTGGAATCAAGCAATATGTGTTTTGTGTTTGGCCACTTTCAGTCAGCATTAGGCTTCTGAGATACATGCCTATTGTCAGGTTTATTAATACTTTGTATCACAATTTGTTTATCCATTCTCCAATTGATAAACACTTAGTTTCCAGTTTGGGGTGATTATTTAAAAAACAAAAAAGCTTCTATGAACTTTCTTGCACAAATTGTTTTGTTTGTTTGTTTGTTTGTTTGGACATATGTTCTAATTTAATCTTAGAATTGGATCATAGGATAGATATATACTTAACAGTTTAAAAAATAGCCAAAATGGTTGGCAGTATAGTTGTACAAATTTATACTTCCAGCAAAGACTGATTCAATTAATCTATGTCTTTGCCAACATTTTGTGATGCAAGTTTTTACATTTTAACTATTCTATTTGATTTGAATATATTTCTGATTTTTAAATTTAATTTGCATGCCTATAAAGACTATATGTGTTAAGTACTTTTTTTACATGCTTTGGGGCCACAAGTCTTTTGCTCATTATAATTTTTTTTATGTGTGTGTTTTCATTATTTGTTAAAAGGGAGAAACACACACACACACACACACACACACACACTCCCCCAGAGTACTCTGTCAGATACAAATACTGCAAATATGTTTCTAGTCTATAGTTTGCATTTTCATGTGCTTAACAATGTTTTGAGATAGAAGGGGTTTATGTCCAATGTACTTCTTTCTTCTTCTAAACATTGCTTTTTACATTTGAAGAAATCTTTGCCTAAGGTCACAAAGATATTCTTTAATGCTTTCTTCTAGAAGTTCCACATTTCATTTGTGTTTATGTCTGATCCATCTGGAATTAAATTTTGTGGTATGAAAGTGGGTCAAGGTTCATTTTTTTCCTTTGTGTTTGTCTAATTTTTCCATCCACAGCTATTAAAAAAACTATTCTTCCTCTTTAAATTGGTTTGGCATGTAGGTAGAAAACAATTAATCAACAGATACATGGGGAGTCTATTCTGTTCCATTCATCACTTTGTCTATCCTTGCATTAACAGCACACTAGATAAGTTTACTTGTATAGTGTAAGCCCTCCAACTTTATATTATTTTCAAATTTCCATATAAAATTCTCTGTTTTCTTTCTTTTGTTTTCTCTTTTATATAAATTCTTGGGGGGAAAAAAAAACCTGACAATTTCTTTCTCTAAAAAAAGCCTGTTCGGATATTTATCGAGATTTTGTTGAATCTATAGATCAATTTATAGTCTAGCATCTTAACAATATTTAGTCCTCCAATCCACAATCACGCTTATCTCTACTTAAGTCTTCTTTAATTTCTCCTAGTAATGATTTGTGTCGTTTTCCATGTAGAATCTCATACATTTAAAAAATGTATTTCTAAGTATTTTTGTTTTCTGATGCTAGCATGTGAGTAAATAAGAATGTTCTAATTTTATTTTAAAAAAAAAGTATTCCTGGAATATTCATTTTACATGGCTGCCATATCAAAGTACCACAAACTGGGTGGTTTAAAACAAGAGAAATTTATTCTCTTACAGTTTTGGAGGCTACAAGTCTGAAAACAAGGTGTCAGCAAGGCCAGGTTCCCTCTGAAGGCTTAAGGAAAAATCCTCCTTGTTCCTTGGAGCTTCTGGGGGCTGCTGGGGTTCCTTGACTTGTATAGCATAACTCCAATCATCGCTTCCATCTTCACATGGCCTACTTCTCTGTTTCTCTCTGTGACCTCTCATCTTCTTACAAGGAAACTAAACTGATCATTGGATTTAGAGCCTACACTAATCCAGTATGACCATCTCTTCACTTAATTAACTGCTCTACTTCCAAATAAGGTCACATTCTGAGGTCCTGGGTGACATGGATATTGGAGGGAGACCACGAAACATCCTGCATCTAGTACATAAAAATACAATTTATTTGGTTTAAGGAGCTAGTGTCTAAGGACCTTGCTAAATACATGATTAGATACAGAAATTGTTTTATAGGTTTTTAGGGTATTCTTTTACACAGTCTTGTTGGTCATCTGTGAATAAAGAGTCTTGGACCTTTCATTACAATCTTTTTCTTTAACTTCTTTTTCTTGCCTTGTTACTCTCAAAAAGGCTTCTAATATAATGCTGAATAGAAGTAGTGAATATGATCGACCTCTCCTTTCTCCAGTTTTAGGGGCACAGCGTTTCACATACTTTTTATCGTATTGAGATTCTTTATTCTATCTTTGCTGAATATTTTTATGACGAATGGCTATTAGATTTTTCCAAATGCTTTCACTTAATATATTTATGATGATGATCATGTTTTCTTTACTTTGTTAATTAGCTGAAGTACATTGACTGACTTGGTTATTAAATCACCTTGCATTTCTAAGATAAACCCTACCTGCTCTATTATGCTTTATCATTTATCCTTTGCTGGATTCAACTTAATAATAATTGATTGAAGATTTTTGTGCTCTGCCTATGAGAAATATTGGTCTATTTTAATTTTATTGTACCATGCTGATTACCAGGGTTATTCTGGCCTTATAAAATAAGTTGGGAAATATGTTCTTCTCTCCTGTTTTCTAAAAAAGTCGGTGTATGATTGGAATTATTCATGCCTTAACAATAAAAATATTCACCAATAAGACTTTTTGTACTTGGAGTTTTTTCTGAGAGGTATTTGATGATGAGTTCAATGTCTTTAATATATTTATTCAGTTTTTTATTTATTCTTTGTCAGTTTTAATAAATGTATTTTATAATATATTGTCACTTTCAATTGGTTAAATTCAACAAAAAGTAGTTCATAACATTTATGTATTAAAATTTTAATGTTTGTAGGATCTATAGGGATATCTTTTATTTTATTCTAGATACTGATAATTGGCATTGCTATCATTTTATCAGTTTTATTCATCTTTTCAATGAATCAACTTTTGACTTAGGCTTTTATTTTTTTCTATTTCCAGTTTTATTCTTTTCTGCTGTTGTTTTATTTCCTTCTTTCTACTTTTTATTTATTTAATTTGCTCATCTTTTTGTAGCTTCTTAAGGTGAAAACAGGTCATTGAATTTAGAACATTCCTATTTTCAAATATTGACATTACAGCCAAACATTACCCAGTAATAAGTACTTTAGTTTACACCCTAAATTTTGATATGTTGTATTTTCATTATAATGAAATTGTAGTTTAAAATGCTTCCTCTATTTTCATTAAATCATGGGTTAATTGAAGTATATTGTTTAATTTTCAAGGATTTTGGAATTTTCCTGATATCTTCCTGTTATTGATTTCTAATTTAATTCTGTTGTTATTGGAGAACACACCTTAAAATAGTTTAATTTTTGGAATATATTGAGCTTTATTTCCTTTCTCAATGTATGGTATATCTTTGTACATGTGCCATGTGTTCACAATGCAGTGGAAATATTCTATTATCCTTCTTGATTGGTTTGGTTTAACTATCCTCCATATAACTGTGATTGAATGTTGTGGCAGACATAAAGATGTGCTTCTCAGATCCCTCTTCAAGAAAGAACATAATGCCCCGCTGTGAGGAGCATGGTTAACTGAGAGCATCCAAATGTTAACTCTTTTAGTCCTGCCTCAGTATTTTAAAGATTATGCTCATCAAGGCAGCCCCAACCAACGGCTGAGAAGGAATGTAATACAAGGGCCTACCCTAGTTATTATATACAATATGAGATTCCTCTAACAGACAGTCTTTGCCCTGGAGTTCCTATTTGCCTGGAAAGACTGACCTGCATCCGTTTGATATCTCCTCTTGGCAGACATTGTTTCTTCTCCTATTTTCATTTTACTCTCCATTGGAGGTGATATTCTCCAATAATCCTTTGTACTTATAATTCCATCTCAGTGTCTGTTTCCTGGAAATCTCAACAGATTCAGTTGTTAAAATTTCCCATTATCTTTGTGTATTTGTGTATTTATCTGTTTATGTCAGTTTTCCTTAAGGCATTTTGAATTTCTCTTATTAATTTCATACTCATGTGTGGTTGTTGTTTTCTAATGAATTGAAAATTGTCCATTTTATCTCTGGAAAGACACATCTTGACCTACTTTGGTGTTATCAACATAGATATATCAATTGTCTTTTGAGTGATGTACATATGGTGTATCTTTTTCTATTCTTTTATTTTACAATCGATCTGTGATTTTATATTAGAGTATGTATTCTTTAGACAGGATAGAATTGGGGCTCTCTTATCTAATCTGATAATCTCTCCTTTTAATTGGAATGCTTGACACATTTACATTTTAATTACATATTGATATATATGCTTTGGTCTATCATTGTCTATTTTTTTCTGTTTGTCCTTCTGATCTTTTTTCTTCTTTTCCTCTTTCCCTGATTTCTTTTGGGATAGTTGAATATTAGTATCCATTTAGTATTTCATTAATTCATCAATTTATTTTTAGCTATATTCATTCATTGCATTATTCCTTAATGGTTAGTCTAGATATTACAATATTAATTTTTAACTCATCACAGCCTGTTTAGAGTTAATATTGTACCTCGTTATATAAAATGTATAAATCTTGATCCAATATAATTCCATTTATTCTCCCTCCAGCTTTTTGTGCTATTTTGATATATGCTTTGCAGCAGAAAGCTAGATTTCTTTTTAACATTTTTAGAAAATAGTCTTTTATGTTTACCCACATATTTACCAAGCTCAGTACTTTTCTGTCAATCCTCAATATCCTATTTCCAATTTGCTGTCATTTTTCTTCTTCCTGAAAACTTCATGTATCATTTCTTATAGTCAGATCTGCTAGTAGCGGTCTTTTTACCTTTCATTTATCTGAAAATGTCTTTATCTGAGCTTCAGTTTTGAAAGATATTTTCACTAGTTATAAATTCTCTTTTGACAGGTTTTTTTCCCTTTCATCTCTTTAAAGATACCATTCCATTGTTTTCCAGCCTCTATTGTTACTGATGAGAAGACAGCCATCATTTTTACACTGTTTCTTTGTATGTAATGTGTCTTTTTACTCTAGATGTTTTCAATAGACATCTCTCCCTCTCCTCTCCTCTCCTTTCTTCCCCTCTCCCCTCCCCTCCCTTCTCCTCTCCTGTCTCCTCTCTCCTCGCCCCTCTTTCAGCGATTAGCCTATGATATGTTTAAGTGTTATGCTCTTATGAATACTGCTTACGGTTTGCTAAATACCTTAGATTTTTATGTTTATGTATTTTTTTTAATCAAATTTTAGAGAGTTTTAGACATTGTTTTGTGGTTTTTTTTTATATATTTCTGTGGACTCACTTTGTCTCTTTCTTTATGGATTCCAATTATAAATATGTTCACTAATGGATATCATCCCATGCATTACAGAGGCTTTATTTTTCCCTTCTTTGTATTTATTTATTTATTTATTTATTTTTTGCAGAAAGCATTTTTTTTATTCGCCTTTAAGTTCACTGACCCTTTTGTTTCATCTGTTTTGTCAATTTTAAATATTTAAAGTACTGTACTTTTCAGTCCTGCCTCTATTTGACTCTCTTTTATAATTCCTCTCTCTTTCGACATTCTATGGGCCTTAAATATTGAGGTTTTCTGTTTTTCTTTAACTCAGGAAATTTATTTTGTGTTGCCTAAAATATTTCTACCTGCGCATTTAAAAAAACAATTTTTCACTTTCTGAGAATACTGTTTTCTTTTTAGATTTTCAATATTCTTTCACTTCCTTGTTTCCTTCTAAAACAGTTCCTTAATCTATTACTACTAATTCAGGTGTGTCTGTCCCCTATTCTACTCTGTTTATTATTCCTACTAAGAAAATTTTATTCTAACATTTCTACCTGGCCCTTTTTTGTTTCATACTGTCAATAATTTTTTATCTCTTTAATATAATTATTATGCTTGTTTATTATGTTTTTAAATTATATATATATATTATATATATATATATATATATAAATATATATATATATTCTAATGTTTCTGCTTCTAATACATTCTCTTCCTTTAAACCATTACAGAGACTCCACATCTGGGAAAAGAAAGTCTTCTTACATTGAACTTTACCAGCCCTAGTTGTTTGAGGCAGAGTGAAGGATACTCAGTCCTAATTGTGTATCCAAACTCCACACCCCAGCAAGATTTTTCCTAAATTATTGGCAATTGAGGAAATGCCTGCATACAGTGAAAGAGGAAAAATGTTTTATAGCATATTGGAGAAGAACAATAGTTAAACTTAAACATTTGTCTGCAATTATGCTCTCAATATCTATTGAGCAACCTTCTACATTCAGCTCCCAGTTCAAAAGAATTTACTCTCTAGAGAAGAGCATCTGTTGATGGTGATGCTGTTTTCTGTATTCTATATTTCCTTCTATAATTTCTCTAAGGTTGCTTTTTGGGGAAGAAATAGCCATATATTCTAATTCTTATTCTTGGCAAGTATTAGGTCTCCATCCTTACATATCTACACTAAAATTAGCACATTTCCTGTATTTATATTATATTATATTATATTATATTATATTATATTATATTATATTATATTATATTATTATATATCTATGATGTAATAGCTATATAAGTTCTTTAAAGAAAATAAATAAAGTTATATCTCCTTTTCATCTGCCTCTCAGAGGATTTGGCTTCTTGAGATATTTTTTCTGACTATTCGACTGTTCCTAATTGAATCCAGGCCTCCCTGAAGCTTAACACATTGTCTCTAAGCTAGAATCCATAAATTTTGCACATATTATGCCTGCCTCACTGGTTTTATAGCATGAGATTTACTCTTTATTCCCTTGGGCTCATATAGGGAAACAAATTACTTTAGCTAGAGAAAATGTGATTTTAATCACTTATGTCAATTGATCGCTTATGTTGAGTGCTGTGACAGAGTAAAATTGATAATTTTTGTTAATTGTCAAAAATTGCATTTAGGACTCGATAAGACAATGTAGGTTTGGTGTGTTTGTGCATGTACGGATGTGGATGTGGAGTGGGCAGTTGATGGAGACAACAAGGCTCACATATCTGTTGTTCCTTGAAATTAATTTATGGAAGGACAATTGTCTCTAATATAGAAACAGCTAGGAGTGTCAGAAACTATTTTTATTTCTTAATTGTGAAATATACATAAATAGACCATAAACACCACTATAAAGATAATATTAAAAGCATCCACATACTCCTTACACAGGTAAAGACATAGAAAATTACATTCTTTAGATGTTCCCTATGTTATCCTTCTCAATCTCCTTCCCATACCTAAGTGGTACCCCATACATAAGTAGTATCCTAACTTCTGTGTCAATTGTTTCCTTGCTTTACTTCATAGTTTTCCACCTAGATATGCACTCCTAAGCAATATTTTAATTTTGCATGGTATAAAATTTAAATTAATGAAATCACATTCTAAGTATTTTTATATGAGTTACAGTTTTAGCTTAACATTATGCATTTTTTAAATTTTAGTTCATATTAATACCAGAGTTGCAGTTTTTTCTTTTCCTTTTTTTACTGAAGGAGACGGTTTTCTTAAATGAATATACTATTTACTTAGCTATTCTGCTATTTATGGACATTTATTTACTGAACTTTTGCTAAAATGGAAATACTACTACAAGTATTCCTCTATGTGTCTTCTATACAAACACAATAATTTTTCTAGGGATAATTCCTAGGTCATAAGCTATCTGCATGCTCTACTTTACTAGGGAGTGCCCACACTGAAACAATTACTTTATGGTTTTCTATATTGCCTTCTGATTTCCCAAGCCATCTTATTTTACTCCTCCTCTAGAATGGCCCCAATAAATAATTAAAACAGACCTCATTCCTTATCTCGCTTTATCACTAATGCTATCCCCAAATCAAAGTGCTATCAGGGACAAGTACTGCACAATTAGACATGATTCTAAAAATTGATGCGTGGTTAATTTGATCATTTTGGCATTCTTTATAATAAATATGCCTCACTGCCTAATTTATCTAGCTGTAGAAATTGACTCTGATAACATAGACAGCTAAATTAGATTCCTCAAAATGTCTAAAATCTTCAATCTCATTTCTCTTCCATAGACATGTAGACATCTGGTCTCTATAAAGCAGAACAGAAAGAAGTTTCTACATTTATACAAGACCATAATTTAGTTTATGGATTTTCACACTGAAGATAGATCTCTGCCAGCAAAAAAGATTTTTCACCTAGATGTCTATTATTTGCAGAGAGCAATTATGGGGGAAAGGGAGTTATCGTCAGAGATTCATTAGAAGATCTATAAACCTTGCTTTTATTCTTTTCTTATTACATTATATGCTCAAAATATGTTTCCCTGAACATTATTTGTATAGTATATTAATATCATATTTTCTTCATCAAAGAAGTCACTTAATTTGAAAGTTCATTATTAGATTAATAACATCTTCAAGAGGGAGTATGAAAAATGACATACACATATTTTCACTACCCCCAAATGTCATAATTTTATCCATTAAATCACACATTACTTTCTTCTTCAACAATGCAATTAATGCTCCAATGTAAGTCTTTCTTTTATTTAGGCTAAAGAATATGGTACAGCCACTATGGAAAACAGTATGGAGAGTCCTCAAAAAATTAAGAATTGTTTAAGGTTTACCATATGACGCAGCAATCCCTCTCCTGGGTATCTACCCCCCAAAAAATCTGGAAACATTTATCTGTAAAGATGTATGTACTCTGATGTTCACTACAGCATTATTTACAGTGGCCAAGACATGGAAACAACCAAAGTGTCTTTTGATAGATGATTGGATAAAGAAGATGTGGTATATATACTCAATGGAATACTATTCTGCCACAAGAAAGGATGAATTGTTGCCATTTTTGACAACATGGATGGATCTTGAGATTATCATGCTTAGCAAAATAAGTCAGACAGAAAAAGTCAGGAACCATATGACTTCACTTCTATGTGGGATATAAAACTGAAAGCAACAAAGGAACAAGAAAGACAAAGAAAGAAACAAAAACTCATAGACACAGAGAACAGTTTAGTGGTTATCACAGGATAAAGGGGGTTGGGGGCGCAGAAGAGGGAAAAGGGGATCAAATATATGGTGATAGAAGGAGAACTGACTCTGGGTGGTGAACACACAATGTAATTTATAGATGATGAATTATAGAAATGTACACTTGAAACCTATATAATTTTACTAACCAATGTCACCCCAATGAATTTTTTTTAATGTATTTATTGTGGTAAAATATATATAACATAAAATTTGCTGTTTAACTATTTTTGAGTGTATAATTCAGTGGCATTAATTATATTCACAATGTTGTGCAACCATCATCACTATTTCCAAAAATTTTCATCACCCCAATTAGCAACTTTATATCCACTAAGCAATAACTCCCCATCCCATTCTAATGAATTTTTTAAAAAAGAGTATATTGTTGTATGTATGGCCATTAACTCATATTTGTCAAAGTATGTGCAGGTATACGGATTCTTATTGCAAGAGGTCAGCAAAATACTGCCTGTGGGCCAAATCTGATATTCCATCTATTTTTGTAAATAGTTTCATTGGAATAAAGCCACACCCATTCATTAACATATTGTCTATTGCTGGTTTGCATTTTAATGCAGAGGTGAAAGTTAAGACAGAAGCTATGTGGCCCACAAAGCCTAAAATATTTACTAACTGGTCCTTTATAGGAAAACTTTGGTGATGCCTGCACTAGTACATCAGGTTGACAGTATAATTTCAAAGAATTTACTTCTTAATCTTGTTGCTTTTTTTCATCTGGTCCTTTCATTTTTTATTTTTTTTTAAATTTAATTACGCACTCCTGGATTGTCGCATCCTACGCGATGAGAGTTGTGGGGAGCCAGGAGGGCGGCACAGGGTTAAGAAAAGACAGTAGTCAATAACAGATTATAAGCAGGGCCAAGGGATCCCGTCTCAAGGACTGGATGCCCCAATGGGCCCTGTGCATTAGCTTTTATTAGTTAGGTGGGGAAGTAAAGGAGATAAAGTTTCTCAATCTCAAGATCTGTGAATCCCACACATCATAATAGGAAACTGATTCAAGCCAATCACACTTGCCTGCAGGCAACAGAACTGTAAGTCTCAGATGTTTGTACTTCCCCAGGGGACAAAACCTATATGCATATGAATAGATGGAGAGCATATCACTGAATCACAACCTCTGCAGGTTTTGGGAAGGAATGCAGCCACAGAGGCAGAGGCTCTCCTTGGGGGGGGGGGGGGGAGGGGGGCTGTGCCCACCTCTACGAACCCCGTGGGTTCTCCTGTTGGTCCCCTCTCAACTGGACCTGGCTTGAGTTGTCCCCCCCATGGGGAATCTTACTCACCATTGGCTGACCAGCCATCTTTTTGGGACCAAACAGGGAGACATAAGGTGCAAACACAAAGGTGAAGCAAGGTCCCTGAAAGGATCCGTCTCACAGACTCTCCTTTCTTTGGGGGCAGGTACAAGGAGACAGACGGGTAGGCTGCTGCTGGCAACACTGGATGTTAAACTGTCTTTCTTAAAAGTTAGTGAGATTTTGACTGATACATGTTTGAAATCTGATTAATAATTGGTTTCACATTTGTGATATTCATTTCAGCTGTTCATCAAATACTCTGATTCTTTCCCCTCTCAGCACATGGTAGGATTCCACTTCTTCACTGACTTGAAATAAGATGTAGCTATATAACTTGGGTTGGTCAAGAAAATATAAACAGAAATACATTTTTTTTTTAGAAAAAAAATGCAGAATTCCCAACTTCATTTTTTCCCACTTTGGGGGCACATAAATGACCATGAGGATCAGAGCCCCCTTGCCGTTACGTAAAGATGAGTGAGAAATAAACTTGGTTGTTTTACCACTGAGAGTTTTCACATTTTTTTAAAGATGTATAGTATGATTTCCTTTTTTTTTTTAATTAAAATTTATTGGTGTGACAATGGTTAGTAAAAGTAGACTTCAAGTGTATGATTCTGTAATACATCATCTACATACAAGTATACTGTATATCACATTGTGTGTTCACCATCCAGAGTCAGTTCTCCTTCCATCACCACATATTTGACCCCTTTTACCCTCTTTAATTATCCCCCACCCCCTTACCCTTTGGAAACCACTGAACTATTGCCTATGTCTATGAGTTTTTGTTTCTTTGTTTGTCTTGTTCCTTTGTTGCTTTCAGTTTTATAGTCCACATATCAGTGAAGTCACATGGTTCTTGACTTTTTCTTTCTGATTTATTTCTCCACTGAGATTTTGGGGACTATTCATTACCAGAAGCAAAACCGACCCTGTCAGGATTGATACATAAATTGGTTCAGGAGATGGAATGTTGCCATTATAAGGAATGGTGGATGGTGAGTTTTTAGAGAATGAGATGATGGTAATCAGTGATAGGTAGTTACAAAAGACTTGGTAAAACTCTTACCTATAATAACTTTAAAGGCAGATAATGTAACAAAGAGCTTCTAGCTTTAGATGAATAGATTGGAAAACAGCATATTAATATCATAATTTGGTGATTATAGGATTCTTTAAACAAGATAACAGATTACATGTAAATTCAAGGCATAAATGATCAGTGTTCAAACAGTATTGAAGAGGAATAGAAGAAAACCCCCAGATATAGAGATTTACAACTAGAAAAGGCGTTTGAGCAAGAGGTCAAATAAAATGCAAATAAAAGTCGAAAAAGTACAATGAAATTCTGCCTCACAGCAAAAAAAGATAAAAATTTTAAGGTCACACCTAGTCACCCATTGTTAGTTAAAACCTCTTAATAGGTATAGGTGTTTCCAAGTTAGTCTGTTGAGTCTGACAAAATTGTTCTAGAAAAAAGACTAAGTGTACAATTGTGACATGTAATTTTGATAGATAAGAAATGTCACCTCTGGGAAGAAGATTCAAGAGTCAGTGCACATTTCACAATGTCCTATTTTCCTGACCTCAGTTAACTATTGAAACATGTGTCAAAAATGTTTCTCCATCATCCTGGGTCCCTATTTTTGAATAGAAGCCTTTGCTGGTTCACAGAGTACAGACAGAATGAGCGTAGCTTTATTAAGCTACTGAGATATTGGAGTTTCTTTGTGTTTTCAGCATAACATAGTCTATCCTGACTCCAAACATTACTAATTTTAGAAATTTTATCTAATCTGTCTAGTGATTCCTATTGCCTTTAATCATACACACACACACACACACACACACACACACACACACACACACAATGACACGTGTTCTATGAATATTGTAATTTTATTTTAATATTGCATCATAGTGTAGTATTTTAAAGACATTTCAAGTAACAATTGTCAAAGCGCTTTAGACAAAGATCTCCAGGAACGTACATAGTTACACAAGTTGGGTTTCTTATTCAATGCAATGTGGAAGAATATGCACAAGGAACTGTGGTGTCTCAGTAAGAAGGTGTTAAAAAAAAACAGCTTATTGTAGGATTTAGGCTTTGGTTACTGATATGGGGGAGGGTCCAAGGAAATAAGATTTGCTCTGGATTTAACACTGTAAGACAGGAGGGGCAATTCTATGATGAGTTATCCCAATAAATCTTATCTATAAAAAGAGGAGATTAGAAAGAGGATAGTAAATACGTAGAAGTTACTCATTTTGGCCAAGATAGGAGGCATTTGGCATTTTGTGAGTAACACGGTCTTTTTTCTGTCTGTGCTTTGACAAAATTATGAAGTGGTCTTGCTTTGTCTCATTTATCTTGGTCTCAGAGTAACTTTGTCTGAGGTTAGTATTCTGTGAAATTATGTATATCTAATAGAATAACATGAGCTATTCTAGCTGTGAATGCAAGGACAGTTTTCAAATATCACAGATTGTCCTTTTTCTTAAAAATACAAATTCAAATTTAAGATGCCACTTGGTGAAGTATTATCATGAAAATAACTCAACTGTGGTTCTATAGCATAAAAATAATTTTACACATGGCTTAGGTGTACACATGGCATATGTAAAAATGCAGATAACTATATTGCAATATATTCTTTTCATGGAAGAGGCAAGTTTTCCTCTTAATATTAATGAGATGTCTAAATTTTAGAAAAACTATAATGTTTATCACATAAAATAAATTATTAAATGTGTTTACAGATAATCCATGATCTATATGATGAGACAATGATTACGTTGATTTTGTTAAGACATCGAGATGTCATTGCTGATTCTAAGAATTGTTATGTTTGGTGTTGGGAAGATACCTGTATCCTCAGCCACATGGCCTCAATCCCTGTGGTATTATTATTATGATGATGAAAGCCATATAAACTGTGTTCCCTTGCAACTAAATATGAATAAAAGCTAAAACAAAAATGGACTCTATCCTTTTAAATAAGCTAAATGGCTGATTTAGGCTTTGGGTAGCTAATGGTGCCAAAATCACAGTGATTATTAAAAATTATGAAAGTTTTAAATATTTAAAAATATTCGTAGTGTGAATAGTCACACTATTTCTTGGGGTTTGTTTGATGGTATTTCTATTTCAACATTATAATCAGCCTATACACATCTACTACTCTCTCCCCCTGAAATTTCATTTAAAATACAGAAAGTATAAAACTAAAAGATAAGCCTATGAAAATAAAGGTAATTTCAGGAGAGCTTTCAGTGGACAAGGTCTTTCAATAAATTTCTTGAAGGTAGAAAGTAAACTGAACAAAGGAAACTGAAATATCTTAGAGGTCAAAAGAAGGATTGCCAGATAAAATATAGGATGATGTCCTTTATTATTCTACAGTATCCTCTATGTTGCCACTTTCCTAATAAAGCCTGAAATATTTACTATGTGGCACTTTGTATAAAATGTTTGCCAACCCCGGGTCTAGTGATCAATTAAGTGAATCAAAAATGTGACTGAAAATACTTTCATGAAGAAGAATAGTAAAACAGAAAAGGATGAAATAATCAAATAAATAATAGAAGAAAATTTCTCAAAATGAAAAAAGAGAACACATCATCACTTTGAAAGGACCCACCAAAGTACAGAGAAACGAAATAGGGAAGAGAATCCATACTACAAAGAGAAAAACCTACATATTTCCTAGGGTAAGAGAAAGTGGGAGAGCAAAAACAAGAACCAACTGCCATCAGACTTTTCATCAGCAATATCGAATGTTGGAAACCACAAGCTTGAATCACTTGTAGTTGCTGAATTAAATTACTGTCATCATAAAATTTCAACTCATCCTGGTACTCATTAAAAAATCACAACCAACTGTGAATGACAAAATATTTTCAGACATGTAAGGACACCTTTTTTTTTCAAATTTTAAATGTTGAATAAGTTACTTAGGGATATTAACCAAGGAAGAAATCGTAATAAACAAGCAGCAAAGAATACATCTTAGGAAAACTGTGAGAGGAGAATTATCCAAAGATAACGCTGCTACAGGCTTATCTTCCATGAGTCCAGAATTGGTAGAGGATAGAAGATTTGGGAAGACAGGTCTCTGCATGGGAAAAATAATATTCTATAGAAAAATTAGTACAACTGGGAACCTGGAAAAAATTGAGAATATGCTAGATTCTATTAGCAGAGTGTATAACAAGAATTTATTTGAACTTGACACTTGGCTCATTTTATATCAAGTAAGAATATTTGAACTATAAGTAAATCAGTGTAATCCTAGAATACTGCTTCCATGGCAAAAAAAAAAAAAATACTTATAGCATCAATATAATTTGACATTGTTTATTCTTTTGTAAATTTCATAATTGTGCATTAGTAAATCATAGAAGAATGAATTATAGCTATAAAATAAGGTAAATAGAATTATTTACGTTTATAAGCCTCTCTGTGGAGAGAATAATAAAATGAATTGAATGTTGACCAGACTACTAGAAGTCAAAGAACTGAATAGAATTATGAAGACATAGGAGTTTCGCTCAAATTCCTCAAAAAAAGAAGTGGTTGTTTCACTCCTAACATCTGAGTGGTTCAGAGAAGAGATATGAAAAAGGTTTTTTGGTGGTGGGGAGCAAGGTAAAACATTATCAGTAACCATAAATTTTGTTAATACTTTATAGACAATAACCTCCTGCTCTAAAGTGCAACAACTTGTAAAGGAGAATCTTATTGAAGCTACTCAAATGACTGTTTAAAAGGACATTTTAGCGTGATCACAGCAACAAGAGCTTTTATTGATTGACTAGTATGTTTGAAGCATATAGTTATTTCTCTTTAAATTTCATTTTGCCCTCACAGTGACCTTAGGAAGTATCATTTTAATCTTATATGTGATAAAATTAACTCTGAGAGCAATACCTTGCCCAGGATTACACAGTTTATAAAAAACAGATTCAATATACAAATCTAGGTTTGAGTACTTCCTAACACGTTGAGTATACAAATGGAAAATGGCTAGATCATATATGCTGATAGAACTTGGACCCACAACCTCTGCAGCTATTGTCCCAGGATGATTAGGACTTGGTGATTGCCAGCTTCCCTACTCTCCCACAACCATCTGTGTCCAACTTAGGACCAACCAGAGAAAATCAAATATATTCTCCAAGTCAATTTCATAGAATATCCTACTTCTAGTTTGCCCACCTCCAGCTTCCCCATGCATCGAGCCTCCAATCAGAGCATGTCTGAGTTTTCCCTTTTTATACTCTAAATATTTCCCATTTCCCTGCCTGACTTTGCGTCCCTGTCAAACACAAGAGATGGGAGCTGAATCCTTTCTAAGAGAGCAAGCTCTGGACAAGTAGCATGTACTTGATCTCATTGAAGTGAGTTTCATTTATTTCCACATACAAAATGCTATTATGTCAACAACTACACAGTAAGGTTTAGACTTCCAATGTGACAACTAATTGCTAGTTTTCTTAAACCTTGCTTTTGGAAGGCAAATTTTTCTAGGCAAAAAAAGGAAAACATTTAGAAAAGTTTTCCAACCTTAGATAACTGGGGGTGGTAAATTTTGGTAAAAACAAAACTGCAAATCATTGTTCTAACCCTTAAATTGATTTGTGTTCTGCATTCAGAGTTGGAGGGAAAAAATCCAGAGCAAAATGACCTTTTATATTGTATTCCTTGGTTCCATTCTACAGCTGGTATTGTTACAAATCAAAGGAACTCAGCTGCCCAGATATAGTTGCAGATGGTATATTAAAGCAAAATGTTTTCTGGCTCTCTAATGGTTTTCTCTCTGCAGATGGAATAAAACACAGCAAGGACTAAACAGCAAGCATTTAAATATTTCCCATTAAAAACAAGGTGTATGGGCAAATAAAAAAGTTGAGGGGAAGTGTTTACAATGGTATCAGTGCATGAGGTATGGCTCAGACAAACCAGGAGCGATTCTATCTCCATTCTTTCCTAGTACTTTGACTTCATAGTAGGCTTTAGGGCACTCCGCATGTGAACTATTTCCAGAGGCCAGTGTTTATTTCTCAGCTGTTTCTGGGAAAATCAGTTTCTCCAGAGCTTATGAGGTGTTCTCCAAAAAGCACGGGGTAGTCTCTTTTTTGCAAGGAAATGTGAGCAACTGGGTTACACAGCATTGTACAAGTTCCTTTTTTATACTACTTCCACAAGCTTTTACTATATAGGAGGATTACGACCTGAAAATGTTTCTAAACATTTTCACAGTTCATTTCATGGGATTAGGGTTGAAAGAAACATAACTGAACTGGTACACTCTTCCCTGGAAGCCATCTTAAAGCCTTTAATGCATTTCTATATCCCAGTGCAGTGAAGATACACAGAATGCCAAGTCTGAGAAAGGGTCGGAGTGAAACTTTTGAATTTTTGAACTAGAGTAAGGCAAAAGATGGAAGGTTCTTGCACAACAGTGATTAAAGTCCAAGGACATGGAATCAGACTGCGAGGTTTGAATTGCTGGATTTTCTGCTTTGTGGCTTTAGGCAGATTATTAATCACCCATGTTTCAGTTTCTTCTTCTATTGAAATTTATTGAGGGGATTAAATAAGTTCGTACATGTAAAGTGCTAAGAATGTTACCTAGCTCATAATTTTCAATATCATCAGCATAATTATTAATTACCCTTTTCAGGGAAATTTGAGTGGTAGACCTAGGACCATTCCGATGTCACTTTTTCCTCTGTGTTTATTTCCAACAAGTTAGTTTTTGATGATATGAAAAATTGTATTCAGAAAAACAAACAAACAAACAAAAATATCTCAATGTGTGATGTTTGGGGAAGGCTGTCAAAGGAGGTGCGGGTTCATAGGCAACTCATACATTTCAGTCCCTTAGAACATTTACCCTCAATAAGAAGACAGGTTAAATCCTCTCCCAAATGAATACCTGCTGCATTATACCTCCGTCCTTAGATCTCTCATTTCTATAGAACTGTGCTGAAAATTGGAGCAAGGTGCAAGTTGCTATGAGGGTTGCCTCCCTGGGGTAACTCTTAAACCATCTGAAGCATAGAGACCCTCTAGTAAGTACAGAGGGTTCATTTCCCTACTGCTGTGATTGCAATTACATCCCTCCTTCAACTGAACAGTTTTTTATTCTCCTATTGAAAGGCTGTCTTGATTTATAGATATCTAATGAAATGATTATATTTTAAATCAGCAAAACAGTTTAAATGCCATATTCGAATGTTCCCCAAAGTCCTTCCTTCACATTGGCACTGCATCTGGATAAATATTATTTCCAAAAATGCTAGAGTTCTTTTGTCTAATGCTCTACTGAAATCAGCATTGACTTCATAACCTGACTTTTTCAGCTCCAAATTTGGCTACAGGATTAGCCCTAATGAGCAACATTCAGACTACATTTTTGAGATATTGTACTATAAAAATTGTCATTCTCCTAACATATTATAAGCTATTTTTGTAGCGGCCTGGCCTTTAAATACCTTCTTTACTGGAAGGTAATCCATTAAAGCTATTAGCTTGTTGCTGTGTCACGGTCCAGAGATGAATAATCCTTGAAGAATTTGGAAAGCTACAGATTCTGAAGTTCTTTCATCAAGTTTATTTGGCAGGTTAAATTACTTATTTTTATTAATATCGGAGAGTAGTTCATCCCAATACTGAAAGATCACCTTAAGTGTCTGTGTAAATAATTATGATTCTAAAATCTTACAGTAGAAATGCCTCTGTTTAATTATTTGCCCACTTCTAAGAACATGGGCAATATAATAATTTCAAAGATGATAAATTTAATATCTCCTCCAGCTTAATCATTGCTCATCGTAGGAAGAAGTTCAGTAAACATATTCAAAATCATTTTTAAAGCAGTAACTTAATTCACTTAACTGTGATCACTTCTTTTATCCTTGTTTTTCTTGTCAGCTCTATTTTCTAAAGATGTGATGAGAATTATCAAAAATATTTCATAAGTGCTTATGTGCAAAATGTGCATTTGTACTTAAATTGTAGCAAACAATGAAATTAGCCTTCACTTAACAGTAACTACTAAGTATATCCAGCTTCCCACCTTGGTCTGTGCGTATTATATTTCTTTTTCCATAAATTTAAACATTTAAAAAATTATTTATGCTCCTTTATATCACAACCATAGGATATTAGCAAGGTTTTATAACTTAATCCACAAGTACAATATTGCTTATGTTTCTTTGGTGTAGGGCCTAAAATCCATAAATAAATAAATAAATAAACAAACAAATAAATAAATAAAATGATAATAATCATAAGAACAAGGAGAAGGAGGAAGAGGAGGAGGAGGAGATGACACACAAGCACATAGCATGTTGCAGGAGTGTAAGAATTTAGAATATAATATGGATTTTAAAACTACAAATACAGATATTTCCCTATAATTCTGCATACATTATTCAAGCAGAATTTAGGTATTTTTAGCCATTTCACTCTTCATTAGAAGTTACTCTGAGGGCATATAAAATAATTAAGAAGGGATATTATACATAACTTTTTCAGTTCCATGTAACAATATGATGGGCAGGAAGATAGGAATTACAAGCAGATTAATGTTTGTATTATCTCGATTTCCACTAATATAGATATGCTGATCTTTATTACTAGAGAAAAACAATAATTTTCTGCACGATAAAACTAGAATCCATGTTCTACTCAGAACCACAACACATATGATTCTTGCCTTCACCTTCAAAAATCAACTTAATCAGATTTGTCTTCTTATGTCTCCTCTGGATTTTTCCTTTTTTTTTTGATTCTTCTCTTAAAACCCACTTTATTTGGCAAATTTCTCCAGGTCTCCCTGTTCATATGTTTATTTTTCCTCACACCTATTGGATATTCTAACCATATGTTAATACATTTATCTACCGTTATGTCACATTGCATTTTCTTTTGTGGAAGCTCATACAAAGTCTTTAAAATAAAAAGGTTGTAAAGTTGATGAACACATTATTAAACTAATTCTATAATGACCTTAGAAATTCAAGTCTTATGAGAGGTGTTTACCCTCAGGTCTACAAAAAGCTTGAAAATGTACTTCTAATAGGATAGACTCTTTGGTTTATAGTTAACAAATAATTTTAGATTGTACCTTTGCAAAATGAGAAAAAGACACAGAAAGTTATGTTACCAAGACCTTTACAGGGCTGAAAAATACATCTATAGCCTTGAATATCAATTTAGTACACTCTGAAAAGTTGGATAGTAGCATATAAAAGATTCCTAGCATTTTTTTTCCAGCTATATAAACTTCCTTATAGACAGGTCATTAATACTGGATTCACTTTCATGTTTGAGTGTAGAATTTATAGAACAATTAAGAAAAAACATCTGTTTTTATAATTCAGTTCAAAATGCATTGATTATAGCATGTCCTTAAACAATGAATACAATCATAGAGGTTTAATATTATTTTAGCACCACATTCATGAGTGTAGCATTTACATGTAGAAGTATCTAGACAAAATTCTGCAGGACGCTGCACAAACATTGATGAAGCTAGTTATAAATTAATCAACATTACAGTAGCTAATGTTGCTAACAATTCAACATAACATCAAATGAAACCTAGGCTCTCAAACTCATAGCATAGTATAGAAAAGAACCTTGAAAGCATGTGTTGAATAAAAGCATGTAATTCACACCCTTCTCCTAAATGAGAACTCTTGTTCACATATACCTCTGTGTGACCTTCTCTGACCACCCATGCAGAAATTTAAAAATAATGACTTGGTCTTCAATGCCAGGTCTGCAAGGGCTAACCCAGTTTGAAGTGATGACATAATAAGTGATCTAGAATAAATGCCAATCTCATTTTTTTCCAACATTTTCTTTGGCAAGATAGTAGAGAAAAGGAGGCATCTCTCTCTGAAATTCTGAGGCCATAAAGAAGACCAAAAGTTACCTGACAATAAATGTGTCATCTTCAGAAAATATTGGCAGAGTATAAAAGCTTCATGAAACCTTTAAAATAGAAGATAACAAACAGAATCCATCTTATAACAACAGAGTAAAGCCAAAGATATCTGCGTAGGTAGAAAAGGTACTTTGTGCCCTAGTCACACACTGTGAAATATTGAGGTACTGAGATTTAACTACAGTGAAGACAAAACTCGGAACCCCATTACAAGGCCTTCATTTGTTTTTATTTGTCCTTCAAATTTGATCTTGGAAAGTAAAAAATATTTGGTGATAAACTACCAGGTATAAAGATAATAAAGGACTCAGATCTACTTGTTTTGACTGATAAGTTCTGTCTTCCTGTTGCTTATTTATTTCTTTTATCAAGAGTTAAATGGCCACTGTATCATGATTACTCCAAACCAAAACTATATATAGATTAAGTAGAAGTTTAAAATTGCTTGTGACTTTGGAATAAGAAGAGATATATTTGCCAATTTCTAAGATTTTTTTTTTCGTATTTACTTATTTGTTTGTTCACTCAATTAGTATTTATTGAACTTCTATTATGTGCCTCTTTTAAGTTATAAAAATGAAACAATGAACAGAACAGACAAAAGTAGCTGTCCTCTTGGAGTTTTCATTCTGGTTGGGGCCTATATCAAACTGTACTTGAAAGCTAATTTTAGATGTCTAATAGATATATCAAACCTGACAAGTCCAAATAACTCTCAATGTCCCTCCCATTCAAATGTATTTCTCCCCCAGGCTTCTGTCTCATAGTGGCATCTCCATTCACTCTCTTTCCTATGCCAAAAATTTTGTAGAATCATTTTTTTCTCTCATTCCCTCACTCTACACATACAATCTATCCATCATCAAATGTTGCTGGTTCTTCCTTCCAAATATACCCCAAATATGATTGTTTTCAACACCAGCAACCACCCTGGCCCATCATTTCTCAACTATGTTGATTGGCAAAATAAGTTTTCTAGCTTTCCTGCTTCTGCAAGTGGAAGCAGGAAGAGGGTGAAGGAAGTGACACATGTAAAATATTTTATAAAAACGTGAACCAGATGTCATATTTATTATCACTAACAAATGTGTGTGTTTTTTTTGACAGAGTTTTGTCACAAAAACCTCATTTCCTATTCACTGCACTTAAGAAACCATACAAATATTTAAAACGGGTTTTATTTAGGCAGGAAGAGCAGAGAGAGGGAGAGGGAGAGAGAGAGAGAGAGAGAGAGAGAGAGAGAGAATATAAAACAGAGCGAACAGGAAAAGACTATTTATAATTGGTTACCCAAGGGACTGAGGAATTATGTTGGAACTGATGAAAATAAAATGTAGATTTATATTTATAATTTTATATAACCTTATTATCTTTATACAAACACACACACACACACACACACACACTTTCATCTTTCTCAGTAGTAAATCTAAATACGAGGTCTGACATTTAAGTTCACGAACTCACCCTAGAAAAAGGTTATATACTTCATTGCTGAATATCACTACACCTTCGAAGTACTCCCCTTGGGAAGCTATGCACCGATGCCAGTGTCTAGTCCACCCTTCAAAGCAATTTTGGAACTCTTTTCTGGAATAGCCATTAGAGCTGTCGTCGTATTCCCCTTGATGTCCTGAATGTCATCAAAATGTCTTCCTTTCAATATTTGCTTTGTCTTTGGGTTAAGAAAGAAGTCATTGGGGGCCAGATCAGGTGAGTAGGGAGGGTGTTCCAATATAATTATTTGCTTATTGGCTAAAACTCCTTCACAGAGAGTGCCATGTGAGCTGGTGCATTGTCGTGACGCAAGAGCGATGAATTGTTGGTGAAAAGTTCAGGTCGTCTAACTTTTTCAGGCAGCCTGTTTAGCACTTCCAAATAGTAAAGTCGTTTAACTGTTTGTCAAATATGTACAAATTCATAATGAATAAAAGTTAGCAACATCGTTGCAACAAGTTTACGAACTTAATTGTCAGGCCTCTTATATAAATAATCTAATCTTACTAATAAGAACTTTGATAACATTCTTTCACTTAAAATAAAAGATGTGCCAGAGCAATATAGTAGTTCCTTTGCATATCTTTTCCCTAACTGTCAAAATATTATCTCTAATAAATTCATATTCCTACTGCGTAGATAAAGAAACTGATTTTTAGAGTGATTAAGGAGCTGCCTAGAACCATGAGCTAGGATTTATCCCAAATTCATGTGATTGTGATTCTAAAGGTAAAGGTTTTTAATTTGACTAATCAGCTTTATTAGTACTGAGACCCTAAGTAAAGATTTAATGTATTCTTTTACCTGAAATTAACATTTTCTAAGCTTAAAAACCTTTGATTTTCTTTGTTCCCAATACTCTTCATCCTCCCTATGCCCTCCCTAAACTTAAGAATTGTCATTTTTTAGTATGTCAAGATGAGACACTCTGTACAATCACATTTTTCACTTTTTCTAAGTTTAGAAATGTGACAGTCAATGATAATTTTGGACAGTTTTTCTTTAGATCCAATTTAGATCATATATATGACTCATTCAGCCTCCTTAGGCTCTTTCATGAAGAGTCTCAGAAGTAAAGGCTCTTTAGATTTGATGTATTTCAAATCTCATACAATGCAGTTCACTTTAAATTATGTTCATTCAAAGCTATTATCCTCCTATACCTCAAAGTCAAGAGAGGTATTTCTATAAAAGAGTTTCCCAACCTACCAATCTTAATTCCGTGTTAATACAGTGAGTAGATAATAGAGAAAAACACCCAACTGAAGCACCATTTTCAAAGGCTAAAGCAAAATAAAACACCAAATCATATTTATCTCCCTCTTTTCCTTTCAGCCACTTATTGTTAAGTACAGATACTAAAAAACACCTAAGAACTAATAAGGGGTTGTAGAACTTCTGTCTTTCAAGTAACGTATGCTAACTTATGTATCCATAAGACAGTATGATGGAGTGAAAAACAGAGTAGCTAGATCAGCTCCACCTCTCACTAATAGATGAGCCTACATATCCATTCTCTGGTTTTCAGATTCAACTTCCATAAAATCATCATAATATCTATTTTTTAGGACTGTTTAGAATATTAAGTGACACATGTAAAATGTTTTATAAACACATGAACCAGAGGTTATATTTATTATCACTGACAAAAACGTATGGTTTTTTTGACAGAGTTTTGCCACAACAACCTCATTCCCTATTCACAGCACTCAAGAAACCATACAAATATTTAAAACTGGTTTCATTTTGGCATATGAATTGTATCCATGGCAGGGAAGATGGAAAGGTAACACCATGATAGAGTCATGTAAGTTTCAGGGACAGGGGTTCTATGAACTTTAGCAGTATCTTTTCTAGTATTAGGGGAAGAATGATAAAACTTGAAGCAAGTTTTTCAGAAGGGAAATGGATAACAAGATGTATAAAGTCTCATGTCTAAGGCAACAAAAATAACTACTGGTGAAGTACCCTGCAACCCAGAAACCAAGGCTCTCAGATTAGCTTTCCCTCCTCTCATCATAGCTATGTATTATCTCCGAAACACTAATGCTGGAGTTCCAGTCAATGGGCAATTCAGCAGCAGAAATAAGTAGGAACAGATGGCTCTTCCCAGACTAATTTAATTCATACCATATAAGAACTCTTATGAGTAGTTCTAGCATTAACCAACCTTCTAAGACTTTCAGCTTGGAAATACTGAACGATTTGTATCTATAAGTAACAAGAATCCAAGTTGGAGCTGATCACTTTTTCTTCATTTCACCTTTAATTTTTTTTTATGTTTTATTTTTTTGTTAATTTCTACCTTGCACACACATGTAAAGAAGAATCCCTTTTGTTAAAGACATTTCAGAAAATCATTGTTAGGCCTGAAGATAATGTTCATTCACTGAGTGATAAACTGAATAGTTAATGAATAAGGAATTAAGACAGCTTTATAAGTTACGTAGTTCTTGCCTCTGTTTCAAAAAGAAACGGAAGTTCTTTAAGTCATAGTTGATGTTTTGGAATCAGGAAAAAAATGCAAATATAAAATCTGTCTTTGTTTTATAAATTGTTGTGTTTCTAGCATGTGTAACATATTATTTTGTGAATAAAAAATTTGTATCCAAATTAATTAAAGAGAATTGATAGTCACATTTCAAAAGCTGAATACTTTTCCAATGTAAATAAATATCATTAAATACATCTTGTTTACAATATTTGATACTTTCTTAAATTGGTAGCATTGGGTAGCTTCACTAGTTCTTCAACATAGATATAAAAGACTACTTGAGATAGAGCATTTTTGTCACTGCCATATTTATACAGTGGAATGTAGACTATCAGATGACAAGAAATAAGGGAAACAATTTTGGCATTCATCTTCACATTGCATAAACCCTGATCAAGTTAAAACTGGGGAAAGTCTAATTCAGATGGGTGATCAACGATTACCAATTTCTGAGGAATGAAGTTTTATTTTCCTATGTTGGACCAAAGGAAAGAAGTACCCAGAAAATGCAGCAACGCTCCAAGATGTCATCTTGGCTTTTCCCCAAACTGTGTGTTGTAGGTAAGTCCTTTAATATTTTGGGGCATCTAATGTGCAAAATGAAGAAGTTAAAGACATCATGGGTCCTTAAGTTTTTACTATAAATCCCCTTTTAAAAATTTATTTAAACATTTTTAAATCTATTTTTAGACTTACATAAATGCACAACAGTATGAAGAGTTTCTTTGTATCTCTCATGCTGCTTCCTATAATGTTAATATCTTACAATAACCATAGAAAAATTATCAAGACAGGAAATTAACATTGGTACAATATTACTAACTAAACCACATAACTTATTTAAATTTCCCCAATTTTCCACTAGTCTCATTTTTCTTTTCCAGGATTCAACACAGTATCCCACATTCTACTTAGTTGCTATTTATACTGATATACAATTTATAGCAGTTCTTCAGCCTTTCTTGCCTTTCAGGACTATGACACTTCTGAAAGAGATTGAGCAGTAATTTTGTAGAATGGCCCTAATTTTGGATCACCTGATGTTTTCTCATGTTTAGATTAAGGTTATGCATTCTTTTCAAAAAATACCACAAAAGTAATGTTGTACCCATCTTGGTGCATCATATCAAGGGGTTCATTCATTATGTTGATATATCTTATTCCTGGTGATATTTATTTTGATCGCTTGGTTAAGATGGTGTTTGCAGGATCTCTCCACTGTAATGTTACTCTCTTTCTCTTTGTAGTTCATAGGTACCTTGGGAAACATACTTGAGGCTATATAGTTCTTTTTCTCCTCAAACCTTTTGATTAATTTTCCCTAATTTAGTATCTATCACTATATCTTCTCTGCAAAAATCATGACTGTACTGCTTGATAGTGATGATCCTTTATTTCCCTCATTCCTTCTGTATATGTTCATTGGAATTTTACTGTAAGAAAGACCTGCTATTTCTTCCCCATTCATTTTTTAATCTGATTATTTGTTTATATCTGTAAGGATCCATGAATATTTATTTTATTCTATGAGCTATATTCCAATGTTATCAGCATTTACTTTATTGGAAAACTTGTTCCAGCTTTGTCCATCAGGGATTCCTTCAGGTTGGCGTGTGTGTGTGCGTGTGTGTGTTTCAACTTTCTTACTTTCTTGGACCAGAAAAAGTTTCAGATTCCTCTTGTATTTTCCTACCACAATTCTGGAATCAAGAACTTCTTCAAGGAGCGCTAGTTTTTTGTTTGTTTTGTTTTTATTGGAGAATGGCATTTATAAACCAAATTCGGGGGGCTAGGTGTGCTCACTGCTACTGGAATGTCATGGCTTCTAGATCATGTCAAAAGGCAGAACTGGGAAATACATGTTTTTGTACTAAACCCTACATGAGCTCAAGCATACACACACACACACATACGTGCACACCACATCTATTTTTCTATTTATCTATCAAAAACTGTGAGTTTATTCCGATACCGCTAATTCAAATCTAATAACACATAGTTCATTCTAGCTTTCCTCTTTTCCTTATTTATAACTTCTTTCCCCCAAAGTGAGAAAGCTGGCTCTCATTCTATCTACACTATGTTTCCTTATTGTTCAATTTTTGCATACACATAAAATAGTTTCAGAATGGTTAAATCATACCCCTATGAAAAACACTTGTAATGACTACAGTTCTTTTTTATCTGAAACCTTACAGTATCCAATGAAGATACTGTTCTCCACAGTTACTTACTTTAGTTCTTGACTTCCCATTCCATTCAGCGTGGATGTGCTATTCATTTGTAATGAAGTTAGGTTTATTTATGAGTATTTGTAGCCCACTTATAGTTCTCACATCTTGATTGGTTTTACATATTTATTTTGGGGCACATGTGAATAGCACCATGGCCATTTTTTAAAAAAAATATATATTATTTCTGCCAAGGACTCATGTTTTAAAATTCCTGACTAATAAAAATTGCATTTATGAAGTGGTAATATTCCATTTCCCTGTTTATCTTCTGTGTTAATTAAAGTCATAGCAAATTGCAAGAAGAGATTCCAATGTTATCTCGAAGGTGATTTAATTTCCGAGCAAAATAAACAAAAAAATTAACAATCCGATCTTACACAGCATTATATTGAGAAATGCATAACTTTAATTAAATTTTAAAAACTGCACATGTTTACTACTTTCACAGACACACAGAATAAAACACTGAACTAAATGATTTCTATGTCTAAAAATGTATCCCTTTTTTGATCCTGAGTCACAGAGTTTGGGGACATCGGCAGAAGATGTGTGATTGTCAGCACCAAACCTGACCCACAAAACCACTCCCCAGGGATAGGGGAAAAGGGAACAGGTATAAATAACTATCTAGAGTAACAGGGTATGGGATCGTACCTCATTTTCCTATTCGTCAAAGGTCAAAGTTGCTCAAATCAGACCATGAAATTATAGACTCTGTTTTTTCTTCTGATACCAGTTTCCATTATTATATTCTGGTATGTGAAATGTAAACCATAAAGATTCAAGTTATTCAGCTCTTACAGTTTTACAAACTACTAAATTTTTCAAGTTAGAATTCCTCAGAATTTAGAATTTAGAATTCCTAAAATCCAGAGATTTTAGAAGGAAGTTGATGAGTTTGACAAGAAATTATCTAAGATAAATGATATATGTAGTAGAGTTATTTTTAAGCAGATTTAAGCAGAATATGTCTCAAGTAATCTCATTTCAACCTCATCTTTTTTAAAAAAATGTATTTTATGGACTTTCCTTTCCAATCTTTATTTTAATTTTACATGTTAATGCCCATAATCAATGGGCAAGTAATATAAAGAAAAACATACTATCTCGGTTTATAGATGGAGAGTGACAGTTTGGTAGAACTGCACATTTACCCTGACTCAGAATTTGAAATCTCCCACATATATTGTGTGCTAGTTAACAATGAACTGAAGTATATTTCCATAACTTTGAGACTTGATTAAATTCAAGTGAACCTGAGGTGCCAGTTACGATAGGAGTCATGTTGAATCCAAGCCCTGGCACATCAGATGCCACATGCCCATGGAGAAGTACTCTGCCAATGGATCCAATGGTGGCATTGCAGAGTGCTTTCAGTTGTTTACACTAAACTAGCAGTGATTATAGCAGGCTTTCTGATAGTAAAAGATCCTAATATTCCTGATAGCACTGATGACAAATACATTCCTAGAAAAGATGAGACACTTCAAGTCTGAGACTTGTATTATATAGGAGAACATTAGAAAGATTTGTAAATAAGTCAGGAAATATTTCCACTGAAATTCCAAGCCCCACAGTAATTCTTGTTTTCTTGAGATTAGGTAATTTGCACTTATTCACATACAGACTTATCTCATTTATCAGTTCCAGTTTTGGTCCAGAGATGGAAGAAAACACTTGTAAAGCTCAAAAAACTTGTAATTTATCTGAAGATTTTACTGTCTCTGAGTTATGATTGCTAAATAATGTCTAAAATATTATTAGCCATATTTACTTGATGTTACTTATAATGTGGTCATTCATTCAAAGAGACATGATCTATGAATATATTCTTGACACTGGGATACAATTATTTTCTCCTTTTATAGCTATAAAAAATAACATTCATCATGTTATGCTCATCAACCAGAGTTTTAGTGTTAAGAACTCAGACGTTAAAAGTCTTTGGTATTAGCATTATAGTCACAATAATATCTTGTTCTTAATTTTCTCACTGAAAGGATGAGAACCCTAAACTTTTAGTAATGAAAGGAGTCCCTTACTTTAACACAGCAACTTATAATTAATTTTAATGTTTTAGGTCTTATCTCATCTTCTATCTTGACACATCAGAAGTTCAGTGAATATTACTCTTCCTCCTACAGTGAAGTTAAATAGTTTCCATAGTGATTTCTACCACCTTTCTGAATATGGTGTTTGTTTTGCTGCTGCAAATTTCTCACCCTAGCCACATTGACAAACTCATTTAATGTTTCTCTAAAGTTTCCGAGATTTTTGTTATGGAAAGTATTACTCAAGATATGACTCACATCAAGTACCATATGTCTCTGACTTGAACTCTCGGCAATAAAATCGCTAAAAGGGCTGCTTAGCCCAGATCTTGCCTTCTCAATACTGTTCTCCAAAAAAAGGAACTAGATCTCCCTGGGAAATGGCTGATGTCAGAACTGGGGTACAGAAATGAACAACCCTGGAACATCTTGAGTTGGCATTAAGAACATATGCAAAAAGAAATGAGGGACTATCAAAAGAACATAGGAGCCAACTCAAAAGAGCTGTCAATCACTAAAGCTGGTACAAGTTTAGCAACAAAATGGACAATGATAACATTGGACTATAAGAAATAGAGTAACTATACATGAATCTGTACCAATGTATGAATGAATGACTAAATAAATAAATAGTTACATAAATGCAGGAATGAAATGGCTCTCCACTGACAGGGAAATTCCATTAACAAGTGTAGGAGGAATACACAAAATAGAAATTGACCATTGGACAAATATCACAGTAGTTGTGGCAGTCGAGAACCATCTGTGAATGCTAAAATTAGTGGGTAAGAGTACGATGAGAAACAGAATATTTGGATAGTCTTAAAGTATATCCTCATGAGGGACTTATTAATTACAAAAAGAAAAATTATAACTTTACAGTGAAGAAAACTGGCCATCATATTAGCCATATGATCAAAGTTAACATTACCAGCAATAAGACATATTGACCTCATGCAATTCCTATGATGCACTGAGTAGGACATGTAATTCCTGTGGTATTCTTGCCAAAAATGCATAACCTCAACTTAATCATCAGAAGTCATTGCACAAACCCAAATTTGGGGGGCATTCTACAAATAACTGACCTGGAGTCTTTAAAAGGGTCAATGTCATGAAAGACAAAGAAAGACTGAGGAAATGATGAACTGCCCCAGATTAAAGGACTGTAAGAAAGCATGACAATCAAATGGAGTGTTATACTGAGAACCACAACAGATATGAGTCTTGCCTTCACCTTCAATGATCAACCTAATCAGATTTCTCTTCTTACGCCTATTCTTGATTTTTTCCCCTTTTCTTACTCCTCTTCTAACTCGCACTTGATTTGGGAATAGTGGGAAAACTGGCAAAATTCAAATAAGGCCAGTATATTATTTAATAGTATTATATCAAACTTAATTTTCTCCTTTTGATCGTTTTACAGTGTTTTTAAGATGCTAACATTAGGGAAAGCTGGGTAAAGACCATATGGAATGTTCTTCACTATGTTTACAACTTTTCTGTAGGACTGAAATTTTTCAAAATAAAATGCTAAACAAAAAACCCACAAAGGTCTGCTTATGAAGTTTTCTCTCCCATACTTCTAGAATTGAGACAAGTAATTAAAAGATGGCTTAAGAAAATAGATCAGATGAGATAATCTTCCCAAACTTAAGTATAATATGAAGAGAACACTTTAAAGGAGGAAACAAAATCTGAAATTTTATTAATATATTCTTGTGCTCTGTTTCTGAAATGCTATACTAATAGTTCAACGCAGTCTTTGGAAACCAGTCTCTGAGACATTACTCTGATAGTTGTCTCTTTAGCTCCCTGAAACAGGTCATTGAGTCTCCCATGACTCAGGGGACATTCTCATGCTGTCTAGCAGCTCACATATCTGTCCCCTTGTATCTACATTTAGCCCCTGGAATATCTTTGGATGTAAAATGTTCCCCAAAGGAGAGATGTAAATAAAAGTATATTTATGTTTCCATGTCATATTAGCGTCAGGCTTCATCTTATCATTTCCCAAACACATTTGGATACACTTTCCACACATGCAGTTTTCGAAGTAAAATATATATTAAAACCTTTAAAAGTTAGGGTCATAAATATCTCATAGAAGCTGGTATATAAATAAATAACGTTGGTTGGCTCTTTCTTGCCAGGGATTCCAAAAGAATACATATTTAGTAATAGTATGCTCTTATCTCTGCTTTATATCCTTATCGCTTCCTAACAACCAACTACTTCAAATAGCCCTAGCTATAATAAAATTCTTGACACCTGTAGTGAGTGCACGGCTTGGCTCCTACAAGCATATCTCAAACAGAGTTCTGTTGCAGCATTTAACTTAGGAAAACTTGTTGATGTTTCCTGATGCCTCTATCCTTTTTCTTATTTAATGGTAATCTTTTATAAGTTAAAATATTAAAGCAAATGTATATATACATATATATACACATATATGTATATATACATATATATACACATATATGTATATATATATTCATATGAATTATTTTACATATACATGCATATATCATATATCACAAATATCTTATATATTATATTAAGGTCAATATATAGTACCTTCTTGCTCTGAAACCCTTTTACAGACCCCTCTCTTCTGTTCAGGATAAAATTCAAACTACTATTTAGAAGCTTTAAAAGCTGGCTTTAACCTTTCTCTTTAACTTATCTACTAGTAAACCTCTTGTAAAACTTTTATACTAGTTTTTCCCATTCACAGCTTACATAATTCTAATTCTGTTTCTTTATTTTTCACTTTTACAGACATCTTTCTCCCAATATCCCCCCTTCTCTCCATTTACTTTTTCTTAGAGAAATGGGCAGCTCTAATACCACTAACTCCTTGAAGGCTATGATGACTTCCAGGCCTAGGGATCATCCTCGTCTTCTTCTTCCTCCTCCTCCATAAACAATGTCCATAATCAATTAAAGGCATACTGTCAGGTCCCTCACCCTTTATATCTGCTCAAACTTGGTAAATAACTGGTCATGCTCTGTCCATCCTAGAGTAATATAACATTCATGCTCCTAAAAGAAAATTTGTATACTAAAATCTGGAATAAGTAATATATCACAGTAAAAGAGTATCAGTTGTATCAATGTCCATAATACAATCAAGGCATGCCATTCAGAATTATTAATATCTGAATATTCAATTTCAAATATAGGTAAGGTTCTAGATACCACTTATAGAAAATTTGTCATATATTTTAATTATTGATATTCTATATGTAGCTTGAATCATAAACTTATATTTATCATTGGGTAAAATTCTGCCACAATTATGATTTGAATGCTGCTAATTATATATATTAAAACACATTAACTTTTAAATAGTTATAGAAAAATGAATTAGCAAACCATATAAATATTGAGAGAACGTGCTAACTAGATAACATTTGAAAGAATTCTACACACATTTTGAGCTAATAAATATAAAAATTATGTAGAAAACTTTATCATAAAATGTTTAAAAATGCAAGGCATAAGAATAGATATTATATTATATCAAAATTATTTTTCTGTAGAAACCCTGATATACTATCATTCAAAATGGTAAACAAATAACTTGAAAGAATTTTATTTTATCTTAAAGTATTAAACTTAATTTAGACTGGCAGCCTTTTAAAATAAAATCTTATATCAGAATTCTACATGTAAAAAATCCAAAATCTGTATAACTTATTTTATAATAAATGATATTTAAATAAGACTAAGTAAGTATAAATAGCATGAGGAAAGAAAATAGTTATTAGAAAAACATGAGATTCCAACAGAAGTATCCTTCACCCCACTGGTTATTAGGGAAATGAGCCATTGTTGTCTTAAAGCAGAAATGCAATATATACAATTTAGCAGCACAAGATGCAGAGCTCTTGTTCTTGCAAAGTAATGGAACACTTTTTAAACTGACTACAACAATTTTAATAATACAATTGTAAAAACTATAATTAATTTTTAAACACGTTTTTATAAAATTTTATTCAGAGTTCTTTCAATGGTTGCACGACAATTTCACACTAAACTTCAGTCAAATATTGTTTTTAACTATTAGCCTTTAGTATTTGACAAACATATACCATTTGATGAATCTCAAAAAATATTATATATATATATATATATATATATATATATATATATATATATTTTTTTTTTTTTTTTTTTTTAAGACAGTTTGTGAGGGAAATGGTCCAAGATTTTTCTGGTACTTTGAGGCAGGGAGTTTAAATGGGCTCCTTCTCTGGCAAGCACTTTGGGAAATGTGCTAAAAAACAAATCTAAAAACCTTTAAATGTGAATATGCAAACAAGTTATGCATGTAATTGCTCATTTAGGAATTTGTCTATACATATTATTGCTTGATGAGTGCAAACATTTGACTATAAGAAAATATTTTTAAAAAAGAACATTGCAGGGTTATAAAAAAATCAAACAACCATATTAAATAGACAATAAAATAATACTTTGCAGTCATTAAAAATGGAAAAATTTCCACTGAAGTAAAATGTTTCCAATATACTATTACTTGACAAAACACATTTAAAAATAATATACACAGGACAATGTTATTTATATAGTTCTATCATACATCTATTACTCAGGCATAATTGATAGTATCTCATTTTCATCTCAAACGGTTTCTTATTGAATAAACATCATACAATCTAAACTTATAATGAAGATGTAGTTCCACTGACCTCTGAAAAAAATATTAAAATGTTTTCTTATTTAAATCTAGGCTCTAATTTGTATAGTAACACTGATGATATTCATTCTGCATTTGGGAAACTGTGTATCCAGAAAACAATTTCTAAGTTTCATTGGTGTTGCATGTCTGCATCAATAAGGTAAGGAACAAAGCATTTTTCTCACATAAAACTTTAAATTATAGTATGTGCTTCATTTGGTGACCATATATCTAGGATTACCAACGTTATTACTAAGGGTATTATTACCAAATCACATAGCTGCATGACTTTATAGAACTTTTCATATCTTGGTGAAAAGGAAAAGAAGATCTTCTGGTTGTGTGTGAAGAGTCAGGGACTCTCAAAGATAAATAAACAACACTAGGCATTATCTTTTAGAGAAGAAAAAGCAAACACTTTACTCCAATTCAGCCAAGGTTAGGAACATATGTGATATTTTATAAATTCACAGCATTTTCTCTAATGGCATGTTTTCTTTTCACGAAGTACAGAAGCTCCATTGGAATCAAAGAATCTATCAAATGGAGCACAATGACAGATGAAGATTACAGAAAAATGCTACATTATTCACAATGTAAGCTAAACTGGCCACTGGGAAAATTTACCCATTAGAATAAAAAGGTGGCATCCTAAGTTCAGGAAATATAGGCCAGATTTAGGGTAGGGACTTTTGTCTATATGTTCCACAAGGACTGAAGGACTGATCTTGCTACATATCATTTTTTTTTTTTTTTTTTGGAACTTGTGTTACACTCAGAAGAGTTCTTTGAGTCATTATGTTAGTTGAACAAAAGAAATATAATTTCTAGCAATACATGGTACACTTTATTTACGTATCAATTGTTTCCATTATCAAATTCTATTGGAATAGCAACCATCCAGTAAAGTAGTTGACTTTCTTATAAGGCATATTTTCAGTCCCAGAACATTAGTGAAAAACTTTATGTACAAGGAAAATAATTTGTAATACAAGGTCTGACAATTAAGTTCACAAACTTGTAATGATGTTGCTAACCTTTTTTTGATATCAGAGGAATTATTCATTATAAATTTGTACCAACTGGACAAATAGTTAACCATTTGGAAGTGCTAAAAACTCTGCCTGAAAAAGTTAGACGACCTGAAATTTTTGCCAACAATTCATGGCTCTTGCATCACAATAATGCACCAGCTCACAAGGCACTCTCTGTGAGGGAGTTTTGAGCCAGCACACAAATAACTGTATTGGAACACCCTCCCTACTCACCTGATCTGGCCCCCAATGAGTCTTTCTTTACCCGAAGATAAAGGAAATATTGAAAGGAAGACATTTTGATGACATTCAGGACATCGAGAGTAATACGATGACAGCTCTGATGGCCATTCCAGAAAAAGAGTTCCAAAATTGATTTGAAGGATTGACTAGGCACTGGTGTCAGTGCATATCTTTATTCAGCAATGAGGTATGCAGCACTTTTTCTAGGATGAGTTCCTGAACTTACGAGGACCTCGACCTCATATATACCCTAGGCTATTAGAAGCTTGAAAAAGTCTTCTATTTGAAGAGAGTAGAAAAACCATTGCAGATACTAAACTGTGCCTATTTATTCATACAACCACTCAGAGTTCAAATGCAAAATACCTTTTCTTGGTTTTATATGCAAGATAAGTGCTTAAACTCGCTCTCCTCACTGAATAAACTCATAGTTCAATCACCAGACTGATATTTCAGACCCCAGTGAGAACACAGAAAAACGCCTAATAATTTAGTTCTTTAAATTAATATTCATATTTTCTGTAATAGTTTCCTAATAAAGTACTACAACAAACAGAAAATTTAACCTCTATGCCAAAGCTAAATATAATGAAATATGCCTATGTTAATGATTATCTTTATAGAATAAAAAGGTCAGATTTCTTTAATTATTTGGGCAAAGGTGAGAGAGTTTTTAAAAACTAAATTGAATTTATATATGTATCAATGAAAAATTTTAAATGTAAAGAAATTTTGTGAGAATTTTTGGAGATTAATGATATCTTCAAAAAGCCAAAAGATCCAGGGTAGTGGCAGGGGCAGTGCATTCTTACATCAACATTTAAGTCTCCTATTGGTCAGATGGGTCTTGGAAAATGACTTCTGGAATGTTACAAAGTTACATCGTGGTGCTAAGTGCAACTACTGACCTAGAATAGGATTTAGTGAACTACAACCTGTAAACTGTTTTTGTATGGCCCAAGAACTAAGAACGTTTTCAATATTTTTAGACAAGCAAGAAGACTATGCGACAGAGACTGTATGTAAACCACAAAGCCTCAGATACTTACGTCTAATTCTTTAGAGAAAAAGCTGCTGACTCCCATCCTAAAAAAATGCTTTAACTTCAATTCTTATCAATGAAGACTTTCATTGATGCGATAAGGGCAGGAATGTACCTTCACTGTTTTACCTCCTGTTCTTTGATACCATTGCTCAGTGTCCTGCTTGTCAACAGCTGAGGCCAGTGCTGTGCGCCCAAAAAGTCACCCTTCCCTGATGAGACCAGGACACCACGTAGTGCCAAGCTGATTACTTTTCATCATGGAGAAGACAGTAATTTTTCCTCTAATTAATATTCATATTTTCAGTATGAATATGCCTTCCCTGCCTATCATGCCATGAACTTTCCAAATGACTTACTCATCACCATTATATGACACTCAGCATTGCTTCTGACTAGAACAAACAAACCAAAACAAAAAAAACTGACGCAATAAAGAAAGTATGGCAACAGATTCCTTCTCAGAGAGTTCACAAGTTTTAGGGTGTATCCCATTACCCAGATGCAGATAGCTCGACAGAACAGGATGGCCAGCTAGAGATTTGGAGTGCCAGTGGGGACATAATACACTGAGAATGGAGCGCTAACCTTTTACCATATGTGCCTTAAACCAGCTGCTATATTTGATGCTGGCTCCCTCAACATTAGAACGTGCGTGCTTAAGAACAAAGGGGCAAGATGAGAATGACTCCTCTCACTAGTTTACCTAATAACCCACTAGAGGAATTTCTACTTCCTATTCTTGCAACTGTAAGTCAGTAGATTTGAGGTTCTAATGCCCCAAAAAGAATGATTCCATTAAGGAACACAATCAGAATTTGGTTAAGTTGGGAGCAAGACTGTTTTTCATTGATTAGTTTCCTGATGCTGTCCTGCTGAAGCAAATGATAGGTAACCAGTGACTGCGCAGGAGAGGGCAATTAGGTTATTCAAACTCATTGAAGTAATAAGATGTATATCTAAAACCAAAGTAATTCACTGATATTTTTCCTAACAGTTATTTACCTGCAGGACTACCAAGTACCAACAGTATTGCGAATAAACATTTGAGTCACCCTAGAAAACACTGAAAGCCCTCCAGCACAGATTGAAAATTGGCCTCCAATAAATTATATGACTGGTTCCCCATTTTGAAGCAAGTGAATACCCAAATGACTTATATCAAATTATCTATTTATTTAACTTAGCACTTTTGTTCAAATTTCACGCGGGTGAACCACTTGGGTCTTCATTTTGCATACCAGATTCATGTATCTCTGGAATAACTGAATATTGTCTTATGACCTAAAAAGATAATCATAAGTAGCACATGTTCATTGAAAGATTGCAGATACTATGTAGTCCACAAATTAGATTGGACCAACATGAGGATTCAATTAGAATATAAATTAGAATCAAAATTATACAGCATGGTAGAAGACGGAATGGAGTTTGAAATATTTACTTACATTGTAAATAGCAGCTTTATCATACATCTATCAAGATCTTACTTTTCATACTGTGTTTCCCCGAAAATAAGACTGGGTCTTATACCATATTTCCCCGAAAATAAGACCAGGTCTTATATTAATGTTTGCTCCAAAAGACACATTAAGGTGTATTTTCAGGGGATGTTTTATTTTTTGATGTACAACAATCTACATTTATTCAAATACAGTCGTGTCATCTTCTGGAACATCATCATAATTTACTAAATGTGTCCATCTGGCTGACGATCTTAACTGGGGCTTATTTTTGGGGTAGATCTTATTTTCAGGGAAACACAGTAATAGGGGAGCAATACCTGAACTTCCCAACACAATTTCTTTATTCAAAGAAGTACGTCTGAAACAAAAACCTGGAAATCAATCTAGAGTATGATTGAGTAATTGTAGGAATTATTGTGAACTGAAAATAAGTAAGGAGACAAATATAGATTGAGTCATAAGAAAATTTGCCTGGGCCTCCATGTCAGTGATAGTCAGCATACTTATGACTTCTTTGCCCTTTTGATAAATAGTTGTCAAAATGATTTCTTTTTCCTTTTTTTTTTTGGTATAAAGTATAGAAATACAAGAAAAATTGTCATTTTTCTGTAATAGCTCACTTATCCACTATAGAACACATTTTTTTTTTCAACAAAATGTACTCTGACCCCAAAACCTTCATGTTCAAAAAGATGGTTTCATAGAAACTGCTTGCCAGCATGCTCATTGTGTTTTGTTCTTTAAGGAGGCATTAATATATTCCAAACTCATCCAGATGGAGATAAAATACATATAAGGAAATTTCACTTATAGATCATAAGGGTGATTAGAGAATTCTATCAGCTAAATAAGATCCTGAGAAAATACTTATTTTAGAAAACTATCTGTGAGTCCTTATGTATTTGGAAAATACCAAATATGTTAGAATAAACTGATAATTTTTTTTCTGTTGGTAAATTTAACTTATAATCTCTGGAAATGTTGAAAACTTAAAGAAATGAAATCCTCCTAATTTTTGTAGACAACTGTGTTAGGTTTTGCTATGGTAATACTGTATAACAAAACCCCTAACATCTCAGTGACTTATAATACCAGACATCTATTTCACACTCATATGTCTGCTTGTTGGCGGCAATTAAATTGATTTTGTCTCAGCTTGGATAGGAGGGATGACATCATAAGCTTTGGGTTAGGATCAGGTCAGCTTCACTTGCAGTTATTCTAGGATCCAAACTAGGTATCCAATGGATACCTAGGTGAGTCCTTTCCAGTGTCATGCTTCCCACAGTCTCATCTCAGAAACAGCACACTGTCACTGCTGTTCACATCCATGGGGCACAGCCAATCACATGGCCAAATTCTGAGTCCATGTGGTAAATAAGAACACTTCTTCCATGAAGAGAAGGCAGTGAATACTTGATGAACAGTAATCTAAACTATCACAATGGGAATTAGCTGGTTCAAACTTTTTACCAGAGGAAGAAAAAATGATAGATTCTACTTCAGTGACCAATAGTCAATAGTTCTAACAGGAAATCACACTATTGGACACTTTGCCTATTCAACGACTTAAACTTTGGGTGTAGAAAATAGCATCATACCACATAGTCATCTCTTCTACTAGTCAAGAGGTCTTGGAAGTTAAAGGGAAATTTATGAGAGCAATGTCTGTGCCAAAATAATGCATACTGGTCTTCATTAGGAGATGATTTGGCAAACTTTTCTTGTCAAAATACCAAATAAATAAAACTGTAAAGACGATCTTCTTACTTATCAATCTAAAACTCTTTTTCATTGAATTCTTTTTTTAAAAAAGTAAGAAAACGATATCTGTATTATATTTATTAATTCAAAAGTATTTAACTACACAACTTCTCCAATTTATAAATGCTGTAATGCAACATATTATTTTCCATTACAGAGATCAAATGTTTGTCCCTTCTGCATGATCCAAGTACAATTCCTTTGTTTTCCTAGCATAAGGAAAACAAGCCCTAATATGACTGAAGGTACAATGATGATTCCAAATAGAGAATGACTTAATGTTAAAGTTGTTTACTAACTTCTTTATTCATAATTCTACAAATCACCTTCTCCAAAACAAATCATTAAAATATTGTTTTCTATTGGTAGAATGTTAATTCACTTTCTATACCATACTACTTGATTTTATTAATTGAAACACATCTTATTGAATGGATTTTATACTTAACCTTCTTTCAATATCCAACTAATATTCCACTTTCTCCACAAAACTTTTTCCCTATACAATGACCTACCTGTCTCTGACATCTTTTGGTTCTTTTAAATACTGTTATTTATAAAAATGATATTTATGTGTATATGTGTTTTTCTTTCAAGTAGAAAGGCTTTGGTTATCTAGGGCTACTTAACAAATCACAAACTATTGCAAAAAAAATAACAGTTTTTATATCATTCTTACTTCTCATGTTTTTGGAATTACTGGCCTCAGGCAGGCATTTGACTCATGGGGTCTTTCATGCAGTTGCAAACTGACAGCACCTGGGGCTGAAGTCACCTCAAAGGCTAGCCCAGGTGAGTGTTTGGAGGCACTGGGAATTCTCAGCCAGAACACCTATATGGGGTTACTTCACGTGACTAGGACTTCCGCACAGCATGGATTCCAAGAATGAATGCCTCATGAGGCAGAAAGGCAGATGGAGGTTCATGACATATATGAACTCGTCTCAGCAGTCACACCCTAGGTCTCAGTTTAAAATGACATTCTAACCTCATCTCTCGGCCCTAGACTCCTCAGACCCACTCCAAATCCCACTATTAAAAAGGACTGGGGGAAAAATGAATAGTTAATGAAGCCAATGTTTTGATTCCTGTTCATTGTAGTTGCCTAAGGGTTATGTTACTCGATCACTATCTATAATTGTCCATAGTTAACTTTTTAATTAACAAAGCTATGTCATTAAACACATTTTTTAATTGGGTATTTTACTTTATTTGGCTTTAATAATTAAAAAACAGTAGTTAAAAAAGCAGAGTTGAATCCCATTGTGAAGCCCAGGCAGACATACAATTTACAAGGTCATATCGAATTTGTCAGGACATAAGAAAAGTCCATACTCTGAATAGTACCTGGGGATAAAATTTAATATTCAAAATAATCAAATTCTCTGGAAAAACTAAGGACTTATTTTTTTCAGTACAATGTATGAACTGATTTCAAATATCAAGTAGAGATTTTAACGTAGACCACTTGTTGATATCATGTACTTTCCATAATGTTCAAGGTCCTCACACACAGTTGTGCTGTATTTGATCACAGCTCTAGAGTCCTGGTTGAGAAAATGAGTGAGGACTTCAATTCAACCAGTGCTGTTGGCCAAGTCATAGACCTTTAGCACCAGGCTGTCCGGAGTACATTCATAAGGTTATCTTTTAAATTTGCATAAAAATAATGTCATATGGGTTAGTAGCGTCCTTGGTTTATTAGGCATGATGGTATAGGAATTTTCTACAAAGGAAATGGTGTAATAGGAAGGCTACTGCAGTCTTAGCATAAGAAAACAGATGCAGTTTGAATCGTGGCTCTGTGACTTACAGTATTACTTTGAGAAAGTAATGCAACCTCCCTGAACCTCAGTTTTCTCACATATAAAATAAAAATATCTTAAAGAATTGATATGAGAAGAGAGCTAATAAATGAGAAGCATAAAACACAGTGTCTAATAAAGTAGAAATTACTTAAATAACATTCATAATAAATTGTAAGAGAAGTGTTGCCATAGCATTTTAATCCTTGGTACTGTGTCTCATTTTTGGTTGATACAGAGCTCTGCAGTTCTATTTTAGGTAATGTAATTATATAATTCACTGGTTAAGCCTCAGTAGGAAAAGTAAAAGAAAGCAGTACATTACAATTCTGTTAAGGAAAAACACTCCTGAACAAAATATTCCTAAGTATTTGTGTAAGAATTGGTTAGCTTGGATTTATAAAAATTAGTTTTCTAATTATCTATGTAATTCTCAAAATCTAGCTTTGTGGCACAAAAGGAATTGTCTTTGTAAGATCACATCCTGTGATAACTTCCTTTAAACAAGAGCCATCATGGGTGGAAGGATCCAGTTACAAATGCAACAGTTTCATCAGAACTGATTAGACTTGTAGTTAAAAATAAAGATAAAGATAAAATAACAGTGTAGATAAGATGTATGTTTCTACTGCATACAGGTTAAAAACAAATCCCAAATGTGTGTCCCAAACAAAATCCCAAACATAATCTGACTGAATAATTGCCTCTTTCAATGGTGTACCTCTAATTATCCCCATTGGCTTCCAATCTTAAATAATTAATTCAAACTATTTCACAGTGGAAAAATGACATGCCTACCTATTTCTTAATAAATAAGAGGTGATTTTAAACATCCCTCAGGCAAATTACAAATATGTTCCAGAGATGACTACAGTTTTAATAGCTGCATAATACAATCCCACAAATTCAAAGTCCTTACCAAAGCCTATAAAGCGCTGACTTATCTCTCCTAGCTCATCTTGAATGATTGTTTCCCTTGCTTATTATGCTCTAGCCATGCCAATCTTTCAGGTTTTCAAAAATATGTAGCCTTAGGACCTTTGTACAAGCTGTTCTCTTTAACGAATGCTTTCCTCCTATATCTCAGCTTCAATCTGCATTCATGAAGACATCTTTCCTTACTATCTACAGGATTAACTATCTCTGTAATGTGTGCTTTTGTCATAACTCACAAGTCAAATAGAAATCATTTATTTAGTCTTCTGATTACTTGTTTTTCCTTGACACTTTCCACTAGAATATAAGGCCCTATTTGTTATCTTTATTTGTCCAGTGCCAAGTAAATAAGAGGTCCCCATAAATGTTTGTTCAATAAATAAATAATTAAGTAAGAAGATTCAAAACTTTAAAGAATTTGAGTATTTCCAAAATAATAAAAATGAGGGTCTGGAGAAATTTTTTACAAATGAATATAACATTCATATGGAAGAAAAACATGAAAATACTTTTTAAAAATGATGAAATATTATGTCATAAAAGAAAATAAAGTAAGAAACACCATGTAACCAAGTTTGCATATATATGGCTACCCATTATGTCATTGTTTAAGGTAATAAAAAATAAAAATGTATTTAAATAACTCATTTAATCTTTAAAAAAATTAATATAAAGAATCGCTTCACCATTAAGAATGAATGTAGAGGCGATTGGGATTTATTACCAAAGCTAGTCATTCAGGGTATATTTATAACTGAAAATCAAGAATATAAGCATTACGCCCCATAAAATTCCATAGTAAAAAAACAGGAAACTTGTTTGAACAATGGAATTACAGGTGATTTTCCATTGTTTATTGATTTTTGCTTGCTCATATTTTCTATAATTTTCTATGAATAAATACTGGGCGAGAGATTGATTGAGTGATTTCTTGCTTACTGACTGATTGATTTCATTATCATAGGCAGAAAGAATAATGTCATGGGGAGACAGGGGAGAGGAAGGGAAGGAAGAAGTTTGGAAAAACAAAGGAGGGAGAAGATGAGATCATCCTTAAGAAAAAGTACAGCTATTGGACTGGCCAGAACTAGATTTCAGTGACCAAGAGCAGATCCAGGACAGCATTTTGCCCCTCTAGGTGAATTTTAGCTAATCATAATAGATCATAATATTATTAGCATTGGGGTTTAGCAAAATCACAACCCCCTATACTGCCATGACAGCTTCGACTAAGACAAAAGAATCCCACCTACTAAGGGGAAGGAGTGGTCAGTGAGGACCTGCCTAGAAACACCTATAATGCCTATCCCTAAAATTTAAATATTTTGCGCCCTCATTTTAGAAGAAATATATGCCTAACCTTCTTTGTTCTTTGGTGCAGTTGGTCATCTCCTGGACTGCCTACTCCCACCATTTTGGGGATATACTATCCTCTGTTCTTTTAATAAATCCACAGCTTGCTTGGTGAGCCCTTAAATTTTTTCCTGTGATGATACCAAGAACCCATTTATTGGCAACAATTTTTGCCATGTATGTCTTTGGTACGTCTCTCTTTTTGCTACCATGTTTTTCTGTACAATTCAATCTCTTTAGATAAGTGTCTTTTCTCACCAGGCACTTGACCACATATTACTGAGGTGCAGTGTTCACCCTCAATGACCTCCTAGTCATGTTGAAGATAAAGCTATATTAAGGGATTTTGATAAGCATTATAAATCCAAGATATCTGAAACATGCAGTGGACAAGGGAGTCCTCTGGAAAACAGTGCTCAGTTTCTCAGGTAACCTCCCGCTTCCTCTGTTTCTTTCCCTACACGGGTGACTACACATATAGGGGGAAGGGTGGAGCTTATATGCCTTCAGCAGGGAGAAAAGTAGTTCTTCTGATCATCAGGTGACATATTTTGTACACCTATGAGACTTTACATTCCTGGCAGAAGTCTTCAGCTGGTGTAACTCAAAGACTTTTCCTTTAGCTCAGCAGCACCACAGCTTTGCCACCAAAGGACCTCAACCACATTTTTCTTATTTGATATTAGTGACTCCTCTGAGTTCCTGTTATGGCTCCCCTAGCTTTTGCTCAGGGAGTCCTTCCATTGCCTTCAACCCAGAGTCATCTTGCTGTTTAATGGACCTCCTTAGCCAGTTATCTGTTAAGATACTAGCTACTTCTAGATACTTGACATATTATATTTTTTTTAATTATGAGAAAATATAGATCACAGTGCTGTTTGTTAAAAAGACATTAAGAAGTATTAAAAAAATCCCATCAAGTAAATTTGAAGATCAAATAGCCTTTATTAAACGATTCATGAATCGGGCAATGTGCTAACAACAAGAGGGCAACCCAAAGAATTGTACAAAATTGAGTATTTTTATAGACTATAGGAGGTTGGGGCAAGAAAGTATTAGCAAAAGAAAAAAATAAAAAAACCAAAGGATTATTTCAATTCAGGCTATCTTTTTCCAGGGAAGTAAACTGCAGAGGTTTTATGGTGTAGATTACCTTACTAATGCTAATCAGGAAATTTCAGATCACTTAAAAGTCACATTCGTGGGAGAGGTTGAATACTGAAAATCTGAATTTCAGATAAATGACGAATACATTTTGGATTATAAGCACGTTCCAAATATGCATGTATGTACTTATAAAGCAATTCCTTGTTATTTATCTGAAATTCATATTTAACAAGTTATCCTGTTAAATCTGGCAACCTACACCTAGTTTATTAGCCCTGTCAAGGAAATTAAGCCTGGACAATCCTGGAGATCCCTGTTTGACAAGATAAAGTTGCCTGACTTACTGTCTTTCTCACATCCTAGCCACTCCCTCCCTCCCAAATAAGAACATTAGCTTGCTTCCACCCATTATTCTCAGGAACTGACAGGAGACTGGAGCCAATGACAATATATCCTAATCCATGTTATTGCTATGACAGTTATAGCAGAGCTTTACAGTATAAACAATCTGGTGATCCCAGAAGCACAAAGAACAAAGGTATTGCTGAAAGAAGAATTCATTTAAATTAAAGCTAAACATGCCCCATTTCTTTTTATTATGATTATAGTTCTTTATACATTCTTTCATTCAAAAAGAAAAGGGCAAAAGCCCCTTCAAGTCACTTAGCAGTTCAACATAAAAATACTATTTAATCTTCTAAATTGTAATCTAAACTGCAGGACATGTGAATTAACTGCAGGATATAGAAAGCCACAAAGCCTGGAAACCATATCTATTTTAGAAAATAGGTATGTGAGTTATGTGAATTTACTCACATAAATTTAAAATGAGCTCACTAGCCTTGTAGTAATGAAATGACTGCTCCATAAATGAACTCTCCAGCTCCCACCTCCCACACAGGGTGGTTCCTTTTGTTCTTTAGAAAGCGTTTAAAGCCTTTAAATCTTTGGTCTACCTTAAAGACCTACTTATATGAAATGGTGCTTGGAATCTTATCCAATTCTTATCCACAGTATATGAAACACCAGTCTTCGCACAGGACTTAGAACTATTTTTTTTTTTTTTTTTTTTTAGTTAGAAATATTTCCTAAGGATAAACAGAGGATATCTATGTCATCTCCTACTTCTCTCTTGTCCCATTGGTCCCTAATTTGGCGGGATGCAATTGGCTTTTCCTTTGAGTTCTCCTAAGTCATGATTTCCATCTACAAGGGAGATGATCTTGACATCATAGACAAATGGGTATATTGTCTACATTGTGGCTCAAACTATGAGATGAGCCTTTATTATTTGATCCTAGATATCCTAAAAAGGAGTGGGGGAAAAGGAAAATAATTTGGAAAATTTTCCCAAGGATAATAATAACACTATTTATATTTTTTCTACACATTATTTCCATAAGTCCTATTTCTTTCTTTTATAAATCTTCATTTCCTCAAAAATGAATGGATATCTCAGGCAGAAAAGGGACAAAGTTATAAATTCACAAAGGCAAATAAGAAAATCACTTAATGATAATTTTAAAATGTTACTACTGTTACATCATAAAAGAAGAGAAGAATACTTTTAAATAATTTACAAGCTATTTTAAAGTTTTAAAGTGATAATAGACATCCTAATTGTCAATTGTGTGTATCCATGGCCTATAAGCTTCACACCCCTTACCCCCACACACACACATCCCCCCTTCCTTGAATGATTTGGGTACTTAGAAATAAATGTATTTGCAAAATTCCTTTTAGATCTCAATAGCTTTGTAAGTAGATGGACTTATATACTTTATAATGTGTACTATTTTTAAATCAAACCCAACATATATTATATACCCCTATTAAGTATACCTTGAGAACATGTGGCCTTATTCTCATGAAAAAAAGTCAAAGTTATAATATACCCAAAAAAAAATAAAACACTCAGAGAAGAGAAAGATAGGAGGAAAAGTTTAATAGAGTTTCACCGAACAGCTGTACCAATTCTAGAACTTTTCTCAATATATTCAAATGAGAATCTCATTAACAAGGCAAAGAATTCTGGGAAGACAAGTGGATCTTAAAACAATTTCAAGAAACAATATACAATTAAGCTACCATATGTGTTTCCTCTGTATGAGTGATACACAATACATAATGAGGCTGCAAACATTTTACAGACTTTTTAAATTTTTACCATGAAAGTCTTCTAGACATTCTAAGAGATGTTAAATTTAGTTTGGAAAAAAAATATCTACTTCTTCATTTTTAAAGTTTTAGTTGTCTTTGAGAAAGATATTCCTTCATTGCTAGGCATTAAAGTATATATATCATTAGGCATAGATGGATTACCATCACATCAGTTGTCCGTTTCTAACTTCAAGAAAAGGAAAAGAGTGACAGATTCTAATTGGACAATTAGGTGAACAGATTTAACACAAGTGTTTCAAATTTGTCCCTAGGTGACTTTTGACTACAAATGAAAGGACACTTGTGCAAATAAGGGAGTCTTGGCTGTGCCTCTAGTCACTCCACAAGTATTTCCAGGCATTCACTTGATCAACAAATTATATATATATATATATATATATATATATATATATATATATATATATATATATATATATATATATATATATAGCTTACTGTGAGCCAGGAATGTTTATAGAGACAAGGAATGCAAGAGTAACAGTTTACATTCTAAAACAATCCATCCAACAATGTCAGCATACACCTTCTTTTTAAACCCATATGGAAGAAACAACAAAAATTCCCTGCTATCATGGAGTTCACAGTCCACTAAGGGGAATAGACAAAGTAAGAAATACATAAAATCTTCTGGGAAAATTAAAGAAGGCAGATAGTGTTGTTGGTGGGTAATGCTTTGAGTACAATTTTAAATGTGATGGAAAAGCAAGACTGCACTGAGAAAATGACTTTTGAAAACAGACGTAAAGTATGGGAGTGAACAATCCAGATAGATATCTGAGAGAAGAGTGTACCTGAGAGAGGGTACTAGGAGTGCAAAGTATTTGATATGCTGTGCACCAAATGTTGGAGAGGATGGGGAAAACTGCAATTCTTGTACATTATTTGTGGGAAGATAAAATACCATAATGACTTTGACAAGTCTTTCATATCTGTATAAAACTGAAAATATGCGTACCATGTAACCCAGGAATTCTAATCCTAGATGTAGACCAAGAGAGACAAAAATTTATGTCCACAAAATGATTTGTACAAGAATGGTCAAAGCCGTCTTATTCACAACAGCACAAAACTGGAGAAAACACCTCCAGCAACTGGTGAATGAATAAAAAATAACGTGTTATAGTCATACAATGAAATACTACACAGCAATAAAAATGAACAACTATTGATACAATGAAACTCAAAACCTATGGTGAGTAAAAAAAAGCCTGTCCAAATGATTCCATTTATTTGAAGTTTTAGCACAAGTTGGCGTTCTCAAGGAATTCATCCATTCATATATCCCTTCTAAACTTTGCTTGATGAATCTTTCTTTTATAATCTGATCAGTTCCAACATGCTCTGGGATTTACCATATTGAAACGCATGCACTCCCTTCAGTTTCGCATTACCCTCAAAAGACTTCTTGACTTTTTAATGCCCTTTGATAACTAAACATCTCAAAAAAGTTGTCTATATACAATGGCTCAACTTCTTCTCCTATTTCCACTATAACATCTGATTTTATCAGTAGCTGCCTATCACATTAAACATTTCATTGTACGAGTACACCACCATTAATCCATTGTCTTATTAGTGGACAATTTATATTCTCTGCAACACTGCGTGACGTTCTGGTTGTTCCATATTTTCATTAGAATATTGTATTGTCTATCACAAATATATTCCTTTCTAATGAGAATAAGTGGTTTCTTATTGTAGTTTTAATCTGTTTTTCCTTAATAACTAATGATGTTGAACATCTTACTTTATGCTGATTGGCCATTTAAATATTTTTTGTGAAATACCTTTCAAGTCTTTTGTCAATATTTTAAAATAGGTTGTTTCCATTTTTAATTTTGAGTTGTAGATGTCTTTTTATATTCTGCAAGTTTTTTGTCAAATATATGAATCGTGTAGGCTTTCTCCCAGTCTGTGGCTTGCTTGCTCAGTTCCTTACTGGTGTCTTTTAAAAAACAAATGCTTTTAATTTTTATTAAGTCCAATTTATTAAGTTATTTTCTTTATAATTGTAGTATGTTTTGTATCCTGGTTAAAAATATTTATCTGACCCAAAGCTGTAAAGATACACACTAAAGTTTTATTCTACACTGTTTAGAGCTTTAGCTTTTTTCTTTTGGTTTATGACACAGCTTAAGTTAATTTTTACATGGTGAGAGAAAGAGACCAAAGTTCCTTTTTTATTTATTGTTTGCAATGTGGCTGTCCAGATGTTTCAGAATACTTTGTTGACAATATTTCCTACTCTGTCTTTCTTGAAACTCTTTTCTCTTATTTTTAAATATAGATATTTTTCAGCAATTAGCCTTAAGCCCTCTTTCACTACACTCTCTTCTTACATGATTTTCTCTTTTCCCATGACTTCCAATGAAATTTAAATACTGATGATACCTATATGTACCTCTGCAATTTGAGTACGGTCTGGTGGGTTTCCAGATAACTCAATTCAACTGTCTATTTGACATTTTCCACTGACTGTTTCAAAAACATCTTAAATTTAACATAGCCAAAAACAATTACAGAACTGCTGCATCCCTATGAGTTTTCCTCATTTCCATAAATACTATCACAATATCTCCCGAAGCCTAGAAATTATGCTTAATACATTTTTTCCTTTATCTTCCTCAGGGAATACCAGTAAACCTTGTAAATTCTTTCTCCAAAATCACCTGAAATCCAACCACATTTTAAGATATTCTGCTATCACTTCAATACCCATGTGCAATTATCTCTCACCTGGACTACTATTGCAGCCTCTTATCTCTGCTCTCTTCTTCACTTTTGCCCCTCTCCAATCCATTCCTCTCAAAAAAGCAAAAGTGATCATTTTAAAATACACATTATATTATGTAATTTCCCGGCCTAAAATCCTTCAATAACTTTTACTCAATGCACTAAATAAATATGTATTAAGCATCTATTCGGTGTCAAGCAGTATTCAAGGCAATGTGATGGCAATTACAAAAAAAGACATGGTTCCTAACTTCATCAACTTTACATTCATCCAATATTCACACACGCACACGCAGCTCTGTAAAATGTTAACTTTAGCAAATATGCAAAAGAGTAATGAACAGTGTTTGGAATGTCTTCAAATATAAATTTTATATGGTTAGGAAACAAAACAAGGATCCATGATATATTGATTCTTTAGCATAAATTATCTAAAAAACAGGGGTCTAAGCAGAAAACTATGCATGCAAATGTGCAGATTTAACGTATGACAAAGCATGACAAGGAGTCAAAGATAGAAGGATGGATAACTATGACAGAAAACAAAAGAGAACAAGATGAGTTTTGAGGAAAAGGCATGAGCCAAACTTGCAGGTTGTATGGAGTAGTATTTTTCCTTCCATAAAATAACAACAATTTGGGAAAGATCCCTGTGGCGACAGTGCAGAGGAGCAAACAGAGTAAATGTGGACAGAGCACTGGAAGGCTTTAGCCGTGATCTAGACAAAGTGGGATGGTAGGTCTCTCCTGCTTCAGGACCCTTACATGCTCTACCAGAAACAATCTCCTCAATTGATCCTACTGACTTGTCTCACATTAAATATTTCCTCTTAAATGGGAGCCTTCCCTGACCACTAAGAAAACAAAATGTTTCCTGCTCAGACCCACTATTTCCTATTATCAGCCTATTTGTGTCCTTTTCAGTACTTTCACATATTAGAATGATCACTTCCTTTATTTCTATCTCCAACATTGGAATGTATGCACCAGGATTGCAGGGACCTTGCCTGTCTTCCTTGCCAGTTCGTAAATCGTCAGCACATGCTTCATGGTTGTACTCAAAACAATGTTAATCAAACAAAGCAATTGTCTTCAACAGGATATTAGCTTTCCTCTCCTCATAGTACTGGTATATACAACACCTTTGCTGAAACATGCGCAATGAAGCCTTTCCACAACTGTTTTGTGCCTTCATGCCACGTGTTGGGCAATGTTTTAGAGAGAGAACAATGGCTTCCCAGACTGTGTGCTCTCTATCAGTGGTTTACAGCCAGGGCTCTGGAGCCAGTCTGCTTGCATTTGAACTTTGGTTATTTTACATCCTGGCTGTGTGGTGCTGGGAAATTTACTTAGCATCTCTGGATCTCAGTTTCTTCATCTGTCTAATAGTGATATTAAGAGTTCCTGTCAGCATTGTGTGAGTATTAGAGGCCATTGCGCTATTACTCATCCTACTGGAAAAGTATAAAGTTATATAAAATTAATAGTGTATTACAAATGTGATATGTGTCAAGAAGGAGACTCACAGGATATTTGAGTGCAGACAACAGATTGACAATTATTCCATAACAAGCACTCCTGCTCTTTAAAGTTCTCTCCTTTAGAGAGAAGCAAGAGAAAACCTGACTTCATTTCTTATTCGGATTCATCCTGTCAATGCATGTTAAGTAACTGAGTTGAATAAAGTTCTGAGGTCTAAGTAATTACCCTACTGTCATGAAAACATAATAGTTGCTGAGAGTATGTATATGTGTGTGTAGTCACCTCTTATATCAGACTTCACATATATCTGTATAATTTATCTATTGGCAAACACTGCTGCATAACAAACTACTCCAAAGTTGAGGGCTTCAAATAGCAATCATTAGTTCTCAGTAATCTTGGGTCCACTGGGGGTTGGCTGATCTAAGCTGGATTTTACCAGGGTAAGTCTATACCTCACGTTTCTCTTTCTTCTCCTGGGACCAACAGTCTAGTAAACGTTTTTCTCATGACAAGGACAGAAGTGAAATCACACAAACAGAAGTCTAGATGAATTCTTGAGACCTAAGCTCTGAAGTGGCACATTATCACTGTTGCCTCATTTTATTGAAGAGAGAGTCTTAGGACTAAACTCAAAGTTAATAGGAAGGGAAATAAACACCTCTTTTATGAGAAGCACTGAAAAGTATATGCCAAAACTATAGGGATGAAGAATTGGGGCTTGGATATGGAGAAGCATGAATAATAATTCAATTCACTAAATCTGCTCAGTTAATTCTTTATTTTTCCTGGATGGAGACAGGGACACTGAATGTTAATTTGACCAAAAAAAAAAAAGGACAAAATATACCACTCTATCATGTGAGAGTTTATATAGTTTATGTGTAATCATAAGTAGACTTTTAACTAAACTGGACAAACAGGAGGAATGAAGAAATTGATAAGGCAAATTTCTTTTCTTCGAAACTTTAAGATAAATGCCACTACTTAAAGCAACAACATTGTGGGTATAGGACAGAATGAAGAAATGAAGCATCTTATGATTACAGCTTCCTTCTACAAAATGTTCCCATATTGCCCAGGCTATTTTTAGTAAGATAATGAATTGTTCTTTTTTTTTTCCTTATCCCTATTCAAACTATTTCTTATGGGCTTATTTTGGGTAGCCAAATATTTTATAGTTTGATGGAGACTCCTCAGGACCTTTCTTTACATAAAATACACTGTTTAAAAAAATAGTTTTACTCTGTATTCTGTAATTGCCTCAATTTCAGGCTCATTTTTCCTAGGCTATGTAAGGAAATCTAATTAAGTTTAGAAACAACTCTGTGCTCTGGCTTCAATCCTAAAATAGCCGTTGTCCTGTTGTTTTCAATAGAGAAGTCCTTTTTTGTTGTTTTTTAATTTTGTCAGTTTCTATATTTCCTTTAACTTTTGTGAGACCGTTGTATAGGACAGTACATTGAGGTATGAACGTTAGTATAAAAATTTACCAAAGTAGGATTAGTCTAATATTCTCCTTCACCTAAGAACAACTGCTTTATGTAATGTATCAAAAGTAAAAGGGGAATTTCTAAATGAGTTTTAATCCTGTTGTCATGCCCAATTGTCTGAAAATAAAAGAGAAACATCAAATGTAAAAAACTTTCCTTTAGGAGGTAGTAGATTTATTTATTTTCTTGAGAATTTTTATAGAGTTTATTTGAGGCAAACAGACAACACAAACTGGGAAGCAAGATTTCAAATGCTCCCATCCTTAAACCTTCAATGTTCATGATTTTCTCTTCTCTTCCTCCATTGTTTTACAAAGCTCCTTATTCTAAGGCCCTCAGAGAACACAATATAACCAAATTTTATGGCTATGAATTATAGAATTACAGTTAAAGTAAAGGACTTAAAAGTTCAATTAGCCTACTCCTTTATTTAAGAGGAAATGGAGTTGAGGGAGGAGGAGACCAAGTTTGTCAAGAAAAGACCTAGAGCTGTGACCTCAGACAGTCAAAGGTACAAACAACATCTTTGTCCCTCAGAGACTATGTGACTTGGAACAATAACCTAACTCATCTGTGCCTCAATTTCCTTATCTGTAAAAAGGGGATAATAACATCTCCCTTGAAGTGTAATTGTGAGGATTAAATGGGTAAACATATATTCAAAGAACCTCAAATATAATACCGGTAGCTACTCCTTAAGGTCGTATAGCTGGTTTGTGTCAGAGATGAGAAAACAGAAATTGTTCACTTCTAGTCCAGTTACCTGGGCCCATGTTTTTTACGTTCCCCGGTTCAAGGAATGTACAATTTATTGGTAATATAGGAGTTGCATGTAGAGCTCTTAAACTCTCATCTACACAGACTGTACAGATTAAGAAAAGAAAGAGAGATTTGCCAGTGCCTGTAAAAATGAGCTGCGACACCAGTGCCAATTTCACAGACATTCCTGGTGTCTGAAGAAGACTGTAAGTGAGCATATTTAGAGCTCTCTCTCTCCAGCTCATAAGATATATTATCACATTTTGTCATATTTCAACATATCAGGATTGGATGATGAGAAAATGAATAAAAGCCAAAAGGGGAAAAATCCAGAAGTTCTTTTTCTTTAATTCACTTACACATCTAGAGCTTTCCAATTCGAAGTGTTCTGACATTTTAGTAATGACTGTAATATTCTGTTAGGGCAAACACCTCTCAGAATTGATTCTGTTGCAGACTTAAATGAGGTGTTCCTAGGTGATAAGTGAATTTCTATTGAAGAACACTTGAAAGAGCGGTTCATAGCTCTTTCACTAGTTTCTATGCAACAAAACCCATACCTAAAAATCATTCATTTATATCACCTGTCAGTGTTCCTTGGTTTGATACTTTTCTTCAGACATTGGAAAGGGCTTTTAACCAATATATCACTGTAGCACAACTCTATATTGTGAGACCCTATTTATAGGAGTATTTATGAAGCCTTACTCAATTACAAGCCCTCTGCTAGGAACTTTATGTATGTTATGTATGTTATCTCAATAGGCAGAAGAGTTAAGCTTCATGACGCTCATTTTACAAAGACATGACCGTTTTAAAGAGCTCGAATATCTCACTCTATTTGGTGGAGGTTGTAAGGAGCTAAACGAGGATATGAATTGACCTTTATCAGATGCCAATGTCCATGCTCAGAGATTAAGTTCCTGAGAAAATGTTGTCATTTACTGAAGGCCTATAAACTGCCAAACATTAGCATAGAAATTTAACAGACTCTCTCATTCATATATGAGCTGCATTTAATGGGGAGTCTACACTCCAAAACTATTTGTGAACTGAAATATCTCTAGTGATTACACAAATTATGGTCTTCATATTGTACCAACATATGCTCCATTAAACTCTATTCATGGAGATAATTCAATTGCAAATCAATGTAATTTTGTTGTTTTCTAATCTGCAATCATTTTGAGAATTTTTTTCAAAATATTTGTACATATATATACACTGAATTTTTTATAAAAGCATAGAAATAACATATATCTACTGAACTACACTTTTTCTCTTCTTTCCTCATCCTACATCACCTCACTTTTACAGCGCAATCTCAAATACTACTAAGCTCATATACATCTCATTTTTTCCAGAAAATATACGTTTATATAATATATATATATGTATCTATGTAGCTATATATACACACATACACCGTATATATACACACACTCACACAGAGGGTGCCAAAAAAAGTATACACGTTTTAAGAAAGGAGAAAACTGTATTAAATTGTAATATCCAATATATACCAATAATAAGAGATGAATACAACTCATGTTGGACTTCTACAATTACAAGAATACTCAAAGTGGTTACCATCAGCGTAATTTTAATGCAGTTTTTTTTCCTTTTTTAAAAATGTGAATACCTTTTTTTGGCAATTTCTGGATATATATATATATATATATATATATATATATATATATATCCAGAAAGTATATCATACATGTATATGCATGTATATGCATATATGTATAGTCAGCACTCCATATCCACGTGTTCTACATCTGAGGATTAAACCAATTTCAAATCAAAAACAATATTATGCTACTGCTGATGTATACTAGGTAGTTAGGCCTACAATTGTTGTGTCTGTATTGAACATGCAAATGTTTTTTTCTTGTCATTCTTTGCTAAGCAATACAGTATAACTATTTACACAGCATTTACATATATGTTATTTATTGTAAGTAATCTAGAGATGAAGTATATGTGAGGATGTGCATAGGTTATATGCAAATACTACACCATTTTGTATAAGGGACTTGAGCATCCTTGGATTTTGGTAAGGGGAGGTATCCTGGAACCAACTCCCCGAGGATGCCAAGAGGTAACTGCCTACATTCTCTGAAAATATTCCTCTCACATGCACAGACACAAAATATATAATCAATATATCAACCATACACACACATGTATATGCATACACAGGTTTCGCCATGTTTACATAAGAAATGGTATCAAATATCATACTGTATGTATTTTTCTGCATCTTAATAAAAGTATATGTGTTTTGAATTTGTATAAATCTTTCCTGATAACACCCCCAAAAAGTTGTACAATTTTTAACTCCATCAGCCAAATCTAAGAACATACACTTCTCCACAACAGTACTTACTACCAACAGTACTTGTTTTCCTTTATTTTCACCAATATTTGTTGATGGATGGAAAGTAGCACGCAATGTTACACTCATTTACATTTTCCAGACAAATGGCTACAAAGAGAATCTTTTCATTTAAATTTTGGTAATTTTCCTTTTTCCATTTGGTCATTTTCTTTGTTACCCATTTTTCTGCTGGGTTCTTTCTTTCTTTCCTTTTTTTCTTTCTTTCTTTCTTTCTTTTGTAATTTGTAAATATTTTTAGTATCATACTTTATTTAATAATATTGGAATTAGTTTTTGAATACAAGTTTCCTCCACTATCAGAAAGTAGAGCATTCCTATGAAAGCTTTTGGAAGCCTAAGTGTCATAAAACAAAGAATATCCCTGGCTTTCCGAAAATTCATGTCACGTCAGTTTTGCTTTTAGGGAAGACCTACATTAGTGCCTGTTTCCACTAGCAGAAAGAAATCCGAAGAGGATCTTCACTTTTATGAAAAAACCTACATTGGTACGGTAACAAAATTTTCTTCGCAAGAAATGTACCCGCCCCCAAGTTAATATTATTTATTAAACAAACCATGCATTCCTCACTGGAAGAAGATTAAATTTGTTATATATATATATATATATATATATATATATAAAATTCTCACATATATACTGGAATCTATTTTTGAACACTACTGGATTTCACTGAATAATTTATCTATTGCGAATTTACATCAACACCACATTAATTTTTAATGTAGCTTTATATTATATTCTAATACCTAATTTTCTCTTTTTTAATATATTGTCACTTTTTTCTTCCCATACTTTTCCCATCAAATATAAGGCACTGATTCTTTCTTATACAATTAAAATACATTTTCCAGTTAGAAAAATTATTTTATGTTTTATATTTATTCTCACCAGTGTCAAATAATTATGATTCTGATATCTTGGCCCAAATCTGATTTTAATTGAAGTGGACCTAGATTTTTTTTTTTTTAATCTGCTGCTATTGCGACAATCTTTCTTACAGTTAAGTAGGTCTCACTTTTGTGCTGTACTAATTTTTTTTTAATTAATAATGTGTTGCTGAATTTTATCAAATGCCTTTTCTACATGAACATTTTTAATTCTGTGTTTTTTCTCCACATTGCAGGTATGCCTTTGGATGTTTTATTTTCTTAATGAATCACCTTAATAGTCAAATCCATTTTTCTTTAACTGGGAAAATAAATAAATAAATAACGATGCTTTTAAGGCATTAAATAACTTGTCATAAAGAGTAACATTATCCCCTTTTCCAATAAAGAGATAGAAACTAAGCAACTTTGAAACACAGTACTTTCATTTTTGGCAAATAATATTGAAAAAAATTAATAATCAGCTGGGCTTCTTTCTGCTGCACCCCTGCTCCAAGAGGAATTAGTCACTCTCCCAAACTCTTTTTTCTTCTTTCTATCATAGCTCATAGAACAATATATTTTAAATATATATCAGTACATTTGCATCTCACAGTAAAACATGCATCCTCAAGGGCAAAGTTCTCTTTTTCTACATATCAGTGCCTCAGCACAGTGCCAAGCACAGCATGCCTGCTCAATAAACTGTTGTTGAATAGTAGAGCTTTTTGCTTATGTATTCCTTGCCTTTAGAAATGTAGGATGAGAAGGAAATGTTTAAAAAACAAGCAAACAAACAAACAAAAAAATGTAGGTGAATCTTTTGATGACTGTCTTCTTAAAAGTTAAGTCTTTTCTAACTTTCAGAAGTTAGAAGAGAGTTCAGAAGTTAACTCACTCTCTAAGGAATTAAGAATGCTGTTCTGGTGACAAGGAAAAATTTGCTGTAATTCTGGCTGAGCTATAATGAATTTTGTACCATCTGTTAAGGATTAAAAAGAAATAGAAAAGCTAGGGATGTTAAGTGTACTTAGATCACAGATCTGATCAATAGCATGCTCAATTTACTTAAAATGCCTATAAAATATGAAATTTTAGCTGCTGCTTTATACTTAGTATTGTGGAAGACTAACTAAAACCTCAGCAACCTCTCTCAGTGAGGAATACCCAATATCTCCTCATCAAAGAAGCCAGGGTTTAAGACAAAGCATCTTGTGGGAAGTTAAGATTGGGTGGGCCAAGTCACAAAATAGCCAGGGCATTTACTCAGCTAAACAGTCAGTGTGTTGATTTGGTGTCAGTCACTGGAATCTTTTCATTGATTGGCAGATATTTGGTGTATAAATGGAATGAGCACCTGAACAATTCAGATATTGTCTAGGATTTTATCCCAATCATATATATATATATAAATATATATATATATTTAATAAATATATTTAATATATATAAATATATATATTTTATATATATATAATAAAATCATAAAAGTCCTTCTACCACTCTAGGCTGAATATTTTATCTAGTTTGCCCATTGCATCCCTACACATATCTCAATGGCTGTGTCCTTCAGAAGTTCAAAATCCTTGAAGAAATGAACATGCATGAAATGCTCACGCGTGTGTGCGCACACACACACACACACACACATCAGGTTTTCTATTCTAAGGAAAAAGCGTTCTCTAATGTTTTTGATACCTTTGTGAGACAGGGTTAAGGCCGCAAGCATTCCTAGATTTGTTGCAGATAACCCAAAATAAAAAGTTTAATTGTCTAAACAGACACTTGTAGTCTTAAGCCATATCTTTTCTCCAGACATCCACAGCATCACAACTATCTTCACAACAAACAAACAGAAACCATTCATTCATACATTTATTCATTGATTTATTCAATAATTATTTTTGAGCATCTATTACGTACCAGGAACTATTTGCAAAGTTAGAGGTATAGTGATGAACAAAATAAGCCCCACCCTCAAAGACTTTACATTCTAAAGGAAGAAAGGCTGTTTGAATATTTAAAATTAAAAAAATGTATAGCTATGTTCAAAACTAAGATAAAAATATGTGTGCATAAGAGCAGTGACCTATCCTGGTGATCAGGGACAAAACAGACATCCATTGCAAATTGACGACAAGTAGTAGGCAAGAAGTCAAAACAATTTTGCAAAAGGAAATGAAGAACAAAGAAGACTCATTTATTTTGAAGACTTGAATACTTCTTGAGCTTTTGTTGAAGTTCCTGTTCTCAATGCCTAAACCTTCCTATATATGAGGCAATTGAGGGAGTGGTGATCTTTTGAGCATAGAGTTGATGTTTGGTTTCAGAGCAAATTAAAGCCCTATTGATAATGATCAAGGAAAGAAAAAGAGAAATCTAATCCCAGAATTTCCCCCCACTCACCTTTTCTACACTTTGGAGATCTTGTAATTGATTCAGAGTGAGCAAGTTTCTCACTTTCTGAAAAGTTTGATATGGATTATGTCATTTTTTTCTGTTAACAAGACAGTTTGCTTGTACATGTTTTATGTGATATTTCTGCTATAGGTGGACAGTTCAGATACAAATTTCTCCCATCATATTGTAGCCAAATGCATGATTTATTTTCTCACTAGAGAAAAAGATCATTTGCTAACAGCATTAGGTTAGAAAACTAGATGAATAGTGGCAGACCTGCCATAAGCAGGTGAAGGAAGTACAGCAGAGAAATCTATCACAGGGCATAACTGAGACCTATTTCTACCATCTGACTTTAATGACTTGTATTTTATCTTAAAACTCACCTGCTATGTGGGAAATAAAAAAATGAAACATATTACAGATTTGGCATAATTAAATCTTGCAATGAATGATGTATTATAACTATTCTGTCTGTTGGATTGCAGCCATATCAGTTATTTAAAATATCCCTTAAAATAAGTCTCTTGATTTTAGATATTAGCTTAAGTGTCAAGTTTATCAAATCATGTGGTTCTACTTTGCAAATATAATATTGTATTCCAAGCACAGAAGGGATCAATTTTACATAAGATTTGGTGTCAGGTATATGGACAATCAGATTGCATTGCTTAAACAAAATTGGGTGTTATAAACACATAAAATAATGTCATAGAGTACATTCTATTTCCACCAAAAATCTAATGAACACAAAAAGCTACTGAACATACACTAGTTGAAAAGCCAGATGTTATAAGGGACACATATGTGGATCAGACATATCCAACCTTGAAGTTGCTTATGATCTAATGATGGAAATTCAACATAAACATGTGAAAAGTTAAATTACAACTTAGTAGACTCAATGTTACAGACCACTTTCTGATTGATTACTAAATAAACCAAACTCTCAACTCCTTTTTAGGGGCTCTGTAGCATTACTACAATTTAATTGAACTTTCTCAATGTGTCTCCTTATCAATATATGTTGGTAAAATTTCCAAAGGAAAGCATTGCTTATTCTGTGAGACAGCCTAAGAGAATGTCATTTCTATGCTGCTCTCAAAACACTGAGCACAGATACAAGATGGCAGATTTCCATTACCAACAGCTGTTGAAGCTCTTGCTGTGGTCCCTGGTTGGGCATCTCCTCCCAATAGCAATTATATTATATCTGCTTTTACTGTAGCTGGTGTCACAGCATGTTGGGCAGTTTGGTATTGTTGACACATCTGATCCCATTTGCTGGCAAGGTAAGTTTCTTTTCCCAATTCTATGAGTCACCTAACTTGTTAGGGCCCTCCTATGAGCAGCTAAAGATGCAATGATCCTCTTGAAAATGTCTGTGATGATGGGTACTCATTGGAGAGACTGAAACTAGCTTACAAAATATTGTATGTAAACTGCCTTCCATGTGGAGGAATGGGAAGTGGCAGAGAGGAGCACCCTCATTAACACTGTCTGATGAAATGTGCTATTCAGGGAGCGTTGGGCTTCTCTACTTGTTCCTAGGTGAACTGTGATTCAGAAGAACATGCCCTGAATATATCCTCTTTGAGCTAAAGAGGTTACAATACAAGCCCTCATATAAAATTATAACTTGATTCCTAGTACATTATATTTCTCTGAATTTCTATGTATGCTTTGGGATGCTCCACATTTTTACAGTAGTCATATCACAGGCATCAAATGATTATTATTTTTAACTTTAGCAGTAATTGGCTTGATGCTACTCTCAATAATTACTAAATTGCTGGATTTATACTTTGCCTATAGCTAACCTTTTCTTTAAACTGTTGAATATCTCACTAGGAGTATGTCTCTGAGATGCTAGAGTCAGAAAACTCAAAACAGAAAAATAGTAAGAGGAGTTCATCTATCTCTCCATTGCTTCTTCATTCAATCTTTTAGTAGGTATTTTGTGTGTACAATTACTATGTTCCAGAAGCCTGTGTTCAGTGCTGAAGATAATAAGTTAACCTGCCTGGTACCTGCCCTAACAGAATTTAAGTATTTGAATTAATTTTTAGACAGTGATTCTATACAAGAAATTATAGTAAAGCATCATATTCCAACAGTGAGGTGAAATACAGAGAGGAGCAGAAGCATAGAGCATGGATTTTCTAAATATTAAAAACAAGCTAGAACTACATTCTTAGAGTTGGAGAGTAGGTTTTACACTCACCAAATTTAAAGAATTCAGTCTGACTATCAGAAAAAAAAATCACTGTCTGTGGGACAATTTGGGGCCTTGACAAAGAGGATGTGGATGAGAGATCCAAGTTGGCAAAGTAGATGAACACTGTGCCTGCGTTCTTCTATGAACACTTTAAAATTACAACTAAATTATAGAACAATCAACCTGGAGAACCATCTGAAATCTAGCTGAACAGACATCCTATAACTAAAAATATAAAGCAGAAGCCAAGTGGAGACTGGTAGAAGGAGCGGAAAGAAGAAACCAGCTGGCGCCACACCTGTGTGTGGAGGTTGGCAGTCAGGAGGGATATCTCAGCTACAGAGCTCCCTCCCAGAGGAGTGAAGGGGCCCAGACCCACACACCAGGCTCCCCAACTTCACTACTTGTGTTGGGGTAAAAAGTCCCCACAACATCTGGTTCTGAAAAACAGTGGGGATTCCAACCATTTGGGTGGGACAGAAGGCTGCGGGAAACCTAGATGTCCTCTTAAACAACTTGTGCACAGACTCAATCGCTTGCAGGCACTTACCTTGGGTTCCAGCAGAGGAACGGTGACTTGTGAGGCCTCGGAGACATACAGAGGGTACACTGCACAGTGTGGCTTCAGGGGGAGGACTGGAGGACAGTCAGCATTTACCCAGTGAGTGGTCCACCTTCTGTGAAGCCAGCAGGCCAGCGCCATCTTTTCTGTGTTGAACCCACCCCACCCACAACAAAGCTGAATCTAATTTGCTTGGTGAGCTCTGCTGCTTTGCCTTGCTGACTCAGCTGAGACCCCACTCCACCCAACTCTCACACAGCTGGAGGCACTTTCTCCATGAACTACCAGCCCTTCCCTCATTGCACTCATTCATGGAACACTATTGAAGTCCAAGGGTGCCAGGTGGGCAGCAACTGGCCTCAGCATGCTCTGAGACTTAAAAAGGCGGGGAGAGGAAAAGGGAAATAAGAGGTCCAAATTTCCAGGTATAAAACAAATAAGTCATGGGGATGTAATGTACAGCATATGGAATATAGTCAACAGTATTGTGATAGGATATTACAGTGCAGATGGTTGCTGGACTTATGGTGTACCCTTGAAACTAATATAATATTGTATGTTAGCTATATTTTTATAAAAATCTTTTGAAAAGAACATATGCTTTCACAGAGAAGTGCTTATTAATTATGAAGAGCACTGCCATAGCATTTAGTTAGTGAACAATCTTATGAAAATAGAAGGAAAAATATTGACCACACTGTTAACGCTATCATGAAAATGTTCTCCCTAATACAAACACATTTCAAAGGATGGGATTGAAATTTTCTGACAGGCAATAGCAAATCTGTCACAGTGAGTTATAGATTATGATGAATATCTTACTTATCTAGTTTCCAATTTCAAACAGACTTTCTAATCATGTGAACAAGTAAATAAAGTTTTATAAGATTTATTTGAATATCTGTTTTTAAAAGAAAAATAGTAATTAGGAAATAAAAAGGTTTGGAATGTACAAAGCAGTGACTTCAACCCAGGACAATAATGAAAAGATGTCCCAAGTTAACATCTGTACATAAACCTAGAAAGCAGTATATACAATTTATGACAGAGTGTTCTATAGAGAAAACAAACAAAAAACTAAGAAAAACTTGCACACAATAAATCACATTTTTAATATATAAGAATAACTTAATGTCATGAACAAGAATAATGCTTTTATAATGAACAATTAAAAAAAGAGTGTAATTAGAAATACACAGGAAAAACAAAGCTATAAAAGTAATTCAGGTACAAATATAAGCAAACTAGTACCTAACATGCTTTTCATTTAAGAAACATTTATTGAAGTTCAATTATGTAGTTATTTTTCTAGGCAGGTGACTACTATATTGAAGAAGAAGATAGATAAGTTTCCCACCCTATTGGACTTTATACTCTAGAAAAGGAAAATATATATTAAACACATAAAAAATAAACACAATAAATTCAAATAGTACTAAATGCTATGAATACATTAAAAGAGTAATGAGATAGAGTTTTTAGAGGTATGGGTGGTACCTCAGATAGGGTGGTCAGAAGGCTTCTCTGGGGAGACTGACTAAATGATGAGAAGAAACCAGCCATGCTACGATCTAAAGGAAGAATAATAGAGGAAGATGGAAAGCTGAAGGAAAGGCTGTAAGGAAATGATGTGGTTGGCATCATTTAAGATGTATTAAGAACAGAAAAAACAATCAGTGAGGCCGGAATTTATGGAGGAAGGGAAGAACTATATGTGTTTAGGTCACCAAGGAAGACAGGTGCTGGATTAGGAAGCACATGTCAGGTTATAGCCAGAAGTCTGTACAGTGTTCCAATGTGAACGTCAAGAATGGGAATGTATTATATCTGGGAGTAATATCATCTGATCAGTAAATTCAAAGAATCACTCTCATTCCCATATTTATAATAGACTCTGGGGCAAGAAAGGAAGCATAAAACCAATTAGAAGTGTGCTGGAATAGACTATACAATTAGTACCAGGAAGGCTAAGTGTAAGTCAAAAATAGTAGTAATATTAAGGATGCATTTTTAAGGCAGTACTGTTATATTTTACCTATTAAAATTATGACCCAGTGATTTATTACAAAGCAATATCAATTTTTTTATATTCTAAATTAAGACAATTCTCTTTAAAATGTAAAATATATCATTTAAATATTGCTTCCTTTTGGTATTTTCACATCTGTTGCCTCTTACTCTTCCCACAAAACACTCTTTTCTAATTTTAGAGACATATTCATTCATAACTCTGTTAATGCCATTCGACTTGTGAAAAAAAGAGATATACCCAGGTTGTTTTAGGTCACATAAAAATACACAAGAATGAAAAAAAAAAGTCACAAGCTAGTCACGCAGCTGCACACAGTCTTTATAAAGGCCTAAAATAACAACTACGTCTTTCCTTGTTATAACGCAACTCACCTGACCCAAGTACCGATCTGGAGACATGGTTATCATGTCATCCAATAAGATGTGGGTATTTGATACTCTCTAAATTATGCCTAAAAATCTCCTCCTCTCATCTCCTCTCCTCTCCTCACCTTTCCTCCTCTCTTCACCCCTTCTCCCTCCCCTCTTTTGATGCATAATCTTTCTAATGCATTTTTCGAAAGCTTTTAAAATCAAGTTGTTTGCTTCAGACAATGACAGATTAGCTTCTTATCTGCTATAGTGGTCCAATCTTCTCACTGAGAAACTAAAAGAGATAGACAATTTTTTTCCAAATCAAGTAAAATAAAATATTTCTTTGAATATATCAAATATTATTTGCAGGGACATGATCCTGGCAGAGGACAACTTGGAGAAATAGACCTTGCATTTTCTTTTTTTTTTGTAAATTATCACAATGACTGTTGAGAGAAGGAGAAATTAAGCACTTTTAGGATTCTTGGGGCTAGAGAGACAAAAATTGTACTTCAAGGCCTACTCATTTATATTATATGTTAGAAAGGGATACTGTTATAAAAAGGACAACAATAAAAGATAAAAGACATACAGCAGTGTTTAGGGGTAGCTAGCATGAGAGGGAGATAAATTGGGTAGCAATAGTGTTACTTTATAACGGTAGACCTCATTGTGAAGGGGACATTTTAACAATGTCTTGAAGGAATGAAGTTAAGAGCATGTAAAATAAAGAGAATATCCAGTGCAAAGACTAAAATGGGGGCTGGCAGAGTGATAGTATGTGACAACGAGAAAGGTGGTGTGAAAGTCATCTTGATCTTTACATGAACTCAGGATTTTATATTAATTAAATGGTAACCATTTTGAGTAAAAGAATAACATGACTTGGCTTTAGTTATTAAGATTCACTCAATATTGTGTTTAGAATATAATACAACTAAAAGGAGAGCAAGAGTAGAATCGAGAAGACCAATTGGAAGACTGTTGCAGTCAATGAGGCAGGAGACGATTGTGTCTCAGAGCAGGTAGTGATAATGGAGATATTGCAAAGTGTTTACATTTTGTGTATATTTTTAAGGTATAGTTAAAATTTAAGGTCTATTTTTGAGATTTCTGTGTTGTGTTAGAGATGGGGTAAACAGAGATAAGAGTCAAGGTTGAAACCAAAGTTTTAGCCCAATCTAGAGATAAGATGGAATTGTCATGAACTTACTACGAACTGAGTTGGAAAAGTGTAGTTAGTGAAGAAAGGAACAAGATGGACTTCACCATTAGAAGGTTCAGCAAAAGAATAGAAATAAGCAAAGGTGAATGAGACAACTCAGTTTGATCAAATGAAGAAAACCAAGAACATGTGATGTGCTGAAGCAAAGACAAGTAATATCAAGGAGGAAGGAGTGATAGATCAAGTAAGAAGAGAGCTGAGAATTGATGAGCGAATTTAGCAACATGTAGGTTATTGTTTATATTGAAAAGAAAAACTTCAAGGTAAGGGTGAAGGCAAAAGCCTAATTGGAATGGGTGCCATAGAATGTGAGGAGAGCAATGGAACCTTTCCTTGTAGTTTTGCTGTAAAGGGGAGCAAAGGGATGGGAGCGTGAATCAAGAGTGGGGTCAAGAGATTTGTTCTTTTTTCTAAAATGAAAGAAACATCATGTTTCTATGCTGAAAGGACTGATTCATTTGAGAGGAAAATTTTGACAACATAGGAGAGGGGGCAGAAATCTTTTTAAAGATATTCTTGAACAGGGTAGAGAAGATTGGATCTAGTGCACAAATGGAGGGAAAGGCTTCTAACTAGAACATGGTTGGTTTAACAATCCATCTGTGGGACAAGACAGGAAGGTCCTATGGTTACGTTGATATAATTGTGGGAATGTGTGGAACAGCTCTGCTGATTGCTTCAATGTTCTCAGTGAAGTTTTCAGTAAAGTCACCAGCTCAGAGAGGTGGGGACTAATATCGGGGATCTGATGTGAAAGGAGGGGTATGAAATAAGCATTTATGAAAGTTAGAGAAAAAAATGGGTTTTAGAAATACCGCCTGGTTCCCTGGTCATTTGAGAATCATATTCATGAATTTTAAGTGATACCAGTCAGTTTGATTGAGTATCTTTCACCAGTTATGGTTAACTGCACAAGTGGTTAACTCCACAATTCTGAAGAAAAATTCTTTCCAACTTAGAGTTCAGCACATTTCTAAAATTCCAGTTATGAATCAGGATGAGATTAAAAATAAAAATTCAAACATGAAAGTTCTCAACAAATTTACCTCCCATGGATACATTAGTAGGAGATTAACTGAAGGATATGTTCCACCAAGACGAGGATATGCACTAAGAAACAGGAAGACATGAGGTAACAGAAAACAGAAAATCAAACGTAGAATAGAGGTGAAAGGAATTCCTGAATATCTCTCTCTCTCTCTCTCTCTCTCTCTCTCTCTCTCTCTCTCTCTTTCTCCAGCATGACAACTGAGTTTCAAGTACAGAGGGCAACTAGATCAAACAAAGAGAGGGACCTATGCAGGGAGATGAAATGGACAAAATATGTGTAATAACTCAATGTCCTCAGCGGAGATTCAGAAAACTAGAAAAGAGTTAGTTACTGATGAGTACATAACAGGTACTCATGATAATTATTAGCTCCCTGTAAAACAAAAAGTTGTTCCAGAAGGGAAAAATAATTAGAGTTGTTTACTAGTTCACCTGTGAGTAGTATTTACATTATCGTAAAAATGCAAGTATTGAATAGTATGTCAAAATTTCCTTTTAATAATATTAGAAAGGGGATAGGAAGGACATTCATGTGTGGTGGGGACAGCAACGAGAAAACTAAAAAGATCTAACTTCAGATACAAAGGAGAGGTCAACTAGTAATGACAGGCTGAAAAATCAAGATGCTGCAAGCTAAGCATTTTATTTAGAAATTAAGATCAATACTAAAATAATCAATAGAGATGAAAGTGGCTGTCTCCAGAGTGGGAACAGGGGAAGAGGTAGAGTAGATTGTTTCCACCCAATAAATGATATAGAATCATTTTACTCTTTATGTTCATGTATAACTCTGTTAAAGAAAAAAGAAAAGAAGAATAGCACACACAGAGGTAACAGCATGCCTGAAAGAAATGGCAGTAGCTATTTACTACTTTCACTATAGCCAGAGGGTAGACTGTGTGTAGTGATAGCTAAGGGAAAGAAAGAAAAGTAGGTTTTCAGAAAAAATGTCAAGCTAAGGAATTTTAAATTTATTTAAGTGAATATAAGGGGTAATTGAAAGTAATGAAGCAAGGAAATTATATAGTCGTATTTATACAAAGATGATTCTAATAGCAGTATAGGTTGTGGCTTGAAGGGTGTAAAATTAGAGGCATGGATCTGAGCCAGAATACTGAAATATTCCAGGAGAAAGACAATGGAGTTTAAAGCTCTCTATCTCCTCTCAGGCCACATGTATCTATTCCACTCCCATGTTCCTCATCTTTGCCCATTTCTCTTTCCATTTCTTCTTAACCCCAATTTTTCTTCTCTAGGGTCCATAATAGAAGTGAAGTGTGTGCATGTGTGTGTGTATGCACACACATGTGAATGTACACAAACTATTTGCATATGCATGATATGTATCTTTTTCTGAAAATAAATACATAGCTATAGTCTCTAATTTAAAAGATATACATGTAATCGTTTCTCGGCCTTTTGGTTAAGATCAAGTGTAAAAGATGTATGTGTAGAAAATTCCATAACTTTATGGAGAAAAATAATTAAATTGCATTTTACACTGTGAATCATTATGTTTCTCTCTGTGTCAATTATTGATGTCAAATATTTATTGTCTAAAAATGTTCTCTAAGTCCTAAACTGGGGTTTTAGGGAACTACAGAAAGATCTAACATTATTTCTTTAAAGCATCCCTGATGCTCTAAGCCAAACGTAATACATTTTTTTGGAGTCTGAAATGTGGGCTAATACCCAGCCATTCACCAGCACGAAAACGTAAAATGCAAACCGAAGGATCCAGCCATCTGAGTCGGATGGGCCATGGGTAGAAACGACCCTGATGCTATTTATCTTTCTTTGTATGATGCCCCAGTCCTTCCCTTAGAAATTCTTTCATTAACTGTTCATTTTGGCTCTCTCTGCTTCTGACATGATCATTTTTCTTCTCTGTGCTGTTGCTATTGTATATCCTAGGTTCTCTTATTATTTTTTTGATTTTTTCCTTTCTAGAATGCATGTGAGTTTCATGTTTCTACAGCTCGCTAATTTTTCTGTTCTCAATTAGATCATCTGCCCTCTATGGATATGGGTCTCTGAAACTATTCACTCAGCCTTCATTTATCTTGTTTCTGTTTTTTCTGCATTTCTCTCCAAAAAAACAAAAAGCAAAAAAAACGAAACACGAAAAACGCTCTTTTCTTTTCACTGCTCTTCTTTAAGTCATCAGTGAAGCAAAGTGGACAGGTGAACTAGACAATAATGAGAGGCTAAAAAATAATGTCATTCTATTTCCAGAAATTATTTGAATTCTGGATTAAGTCAAAGTACCTTTCATCTAGCAAATATTTTAGAAGCTTATATTATGTGAAAAATTGGGCCTTCTTACGAGACAGTATCTGAAAGCAGTGATAAATATAAATCATCACTTGGTCGTTGTGACTGTCTGAACCTGCTCTAAAAATATGGGAAAGGTATACTGAAAATGTGACGGCAACCACAACGGAGGTGGCACCTGACTTACTACGTGCTACTGGTAAGCAGAGGGCCAAGATGTGAAGCATTCAAAGCAGGAATTCTCCACATGAGACAAAGCCCTTCCTTTCAAGGAAGTTACAATAGACTGTCATTCATGGTTGAATGTATCCATTGAAAAATTGTGGTAAAGAAACAGAGCTCAATAATCAAACTCACTGGGCTTAATCTTGGCTCTATCTGTGTAAAGGTAATTAAGGTACTTACTGAGATAGCACTTATGAAGCACTCACTCCCAGCTTGGCACATACTGGTAGGTAGCACTCAATAAATGTGAGCTACTATTATCCAATTAAGAAATAATATGTCCTTTGAAGTCTCCAAGGAAATATATGGAAATTTATCTTAAGTGCCCGTTGGCCATGGTTATAAGACTAAACTCAACCTCAGAAAAAAAAAATCAGATAAAATGATATATAATAAGAATCAGGGAACTATAGGAAAATGGGCCATCCAAAAACTGGCAAACAGGATTCAGAAATTGTTCAGATACTCCTAGGAACTGTCTCTGCTTTCTTATTCCAGATGAAGATACAGCTCTGTTTACTTGGTGTAGGAAACTGGAAAGACCCATGTTAATGTGTCTTTGAACTAAATATCAGAGAATGTCTGTGATCTTTTTGAATGCCTGTGTAAGCCCCAAGTATAGTTACAGGGAAAAGAAGGAATTGTGTTTTCAAATCTATTGAGATTCTTGGGTCACTGTCACGAGACACTTTGCATCCTTTTAGTTATTTTTGAAATCAAGGGAAAGCAAAATCATTCTGAGATCGTCTGGAACTGCTCCTGCTCTTAACGAAACAACTAAAAGGTCCTCAGTGTTTGTCAGATATGAGAATAAGTGAGGACTTCTAAAGCATTTGAAGATGTTGGGAGGCGGGCAGATTGCAGGAAAATTGAGGGAGTGAACGCTGAGGTAAAGACATTCAAGTGAGGACACAATAGGACAGAGCAGGGAAACTTGCGGTCGCTTTTCCAAGATTGAGCCATCGCAAAGGACTTCATCTCTGTTTCCACACCTCTGAAAGTTCAGCCCAGTGGACAGCTGAAAGCAGGTCAATCCAAATTCTTATCCCCTGGTTTTCGCTACCCTAGTTACCTAAGATAGAGGGAAAAACTTGAGGATGGTAAAAGGGAGTTGAAAATGCAAGGAAACTGGGGGAAGCTCTGAGAGCCCACTCAAAATTCCCTTAGATTGTCAGTTGGCAACGTTTCAAGCAAAAATTGGGTGGATTGTAGAAATGCAGCAGCAGAGTACTAAATGAATTTGCTGGAGAAAGAGGCTAAGTTCAAGGGAAAAAAAGAAGTAGGGGAAGAGGTCTACAAAGCAAGAAAAGTTAAATATATGCCAAGGTTTTACTGTTACATGGGTGATTATAAATAAAGGGAAGATCATTTCTACTTATATTTCCCTAAAGAGTGACCCAAGAATAAAAATAAATAAATAAAATAAATCCCACCCCCCCAAAAAAAATTAACTGTAATACCATCTACCAATAAATATGGACCTAAGCTTTCCCCTGGAAGAAAATTCTGGCCCTGTTATGTTGTGGTTTGTACAAATGTATTGGTAACTAAAATAGTGGCTGGAAATTTCAGAGTTTGCTTAAATATTTTCATTGATAAAGGTGTATGTACACCTCTTTGGCACTCTGCGTGAGACAAATGCATAAATAGGAATTTGGCCAAGAGTATTTGGCTGAATACGTAAATTTGCAGAAGCTTTATCATTTCAAGAGTGATTCCCAAGTGCTAAATAACTACTGTGTTTTAAACAGGATTTTATTTAGCTTGACCTTACTAGATTGACCTCAAAGAGATAAAGTAGATGGCTGGTAACTTGCTTGATTTCCCCAAGGCTATAAATCTTAGGAAGTCCTTTCCCTTCTCAGTTTTGGATTATTTTGGAATTTCATAGAGAGAAAATCTATTGTATTGGAGGAGTTCGACTATCAGGTCAATTGGTAAGAATATGTGCAATCACAAATTTAATAAAGTGCTAATATTACCAAGTGGGGGGGGGGGGGCATTGGAAGGAGAAAATGAAAGTCCTGCCCCTGGGTGACTATCCATCATTTTGATGAGCTTCACAGAAATAAGTAGCACCAAGTGTATGGGGGAGGAGTAGAGGATGAGGACTCAAAGCTAGAGGTGTGAGTAGACACGACTGACTGCATGTCCTAATAGTCTGCACTGGAAATTATCACAGTGCTCAGAACAAACCTTGCTCATCTGAAAGGGGCAACAAAAGAGATAGGTGGAAGAGACTCAGACAAGTTCCTGTCAAAAAGAAGATTCCCTCCTTTACTTTGTTGGAAATAAAAGGGGATCCAGAGATTCAGGAAGGAGAGATTCTAAGCTTAGGACAGGGATCTATGGGAACACTCCATCTCTGATAAAGGATAACTGCTGAGTTCTTCCCCAAGGCTAATGGCAGGAAGGACATGGGCTTCCTGGACTTCTCAACCAAAGGAGACAGGAGGCCATTTAGGGACAAGACAATAGCAGAGCCTATTACTGGGATGGCAGTGAATTCTAGTACATTTGAAGCAGTTTGGATCTTTCGGATATCATTGGATGTCTGTACTGGAGACATCCACAGGCGGTGTAGAGTGAGCAACTGTCAATAAGAAAAAGGCAGTTATCCCAACAGAAAAATTGGCAAAAGATGCCAATAGATATTTCTCAGAGTAGGAAACATGAATGGCAAAAACTTCATTTGAAAAGCTACTCCAGCGCACTTGTAATCAGGGAAATGAAAGTTTATACCACAATGAGATAGTATTTAACGTCTACCAAATTGGAAAAACTTAAAGTCTGATGATGCCTAAAATCAATAAGGATGTGGAGTAATGTAATTCTCCACATTGCCAATAGAAGTACAAACTAGTATAACCGCATTAGAAAGCAATTTGAGATTTTCTAATAAATTTGAAAATAAATATATCACAAGAGCTAAGGATATAACCTAGAGAAGCTTTCGTGCTTTTTGCCTGAGGAGTCAAATATTAGAATGTTCATTGAAGCACTGTTAATGAGAGCAAAATGGGAAATTGTCTAAATGCTTGTTAGTATATCAATTGCAGTATAGGAAAACAATGGAATAGCATACAAGAGTGGAAAGACATAAACACAGGAATAGACATCAATATAACCACAGCTGCAAACTGAAAGTCTGGTCAGTCCATTTATATTTTGGTGAAAACATTAAAAGAATTATTGGAACTTAAGTATACCAGTTCCTGGATGTGAATCAAGAAATACGAAATGTGTAATGTAAATGTAAAAATGCATGTGAAATGTGTGGCAATCCAATTGTGCAGATGTGTGATACACATTGTGTGCAAGCATATGTGTGTGCATGTGCTAAGCAATTAAATGACCATTCAAAAGTTGTTATACATAAAGTTTTTGGTTAAAATGTTTAAAATGCATGATAATTTTTGTTTTTATTGTTCATTCCTGAACCCTAATTAGATTTGGGAAAGATAAGTTAGTAGAATACTGAAATGATGAATATCTACATTTATTTAAATGTCTTTTTTAAAGTGGAAATCAACACGATACAAAGTTATAAGAGATAAGAAAAAAAGTGTACATAAAATAGAGTACTAAAAGTGAAACTTAAGTATAATGACAAAAGATATTTGCCTACATTACCCCCTTTATTAATATCCTTCAAAAATTAAACATCTTTTGGTGTGGATCCTACATCTCTGTGTATTCTGGATTATTTATTTTTTGAGATGTTGCTCCACAGGGAAATCGGAATTCCTTTTTTTTTTTTTTTTTCTTTTTTCAGAGATTGGGAGCTCAAATCAAGTTAATGTTGGATGATTTTGACCTGCATCCTTTGTGGTCAGTTTCAAGATGTTTGAACCAAGACTGAAAAAGAAAATTCAGAGTTTTAAATTTAGGGATAAACTTGTACTTGACATACACATGGTTTGGTATGATAATATATGAGTGTAATAGTTATATTGCACTATAATTAGCAAACTATAGTTATAAACTGTTACTAAAGTTGGTGTAAAAAGAGGGGGGAATTTTAGATGAGGAAGCTCTCATAGGTAAAAATAAACTTGCATTGGAAAGAGCAAAATTGAAAAACATGATCTTTTTGTGGAATAGGAGATACTTCTCATGACTTCTCTGATTTAAATTTCTTCTTTTGTCATCCAATTTACTTCCAATCTTCCTATGAAATACTATAATCTGTAACACTTATATTCAGAATCTCGTCCTTAAAATCAATCTCCTCTAAAGATAATCAGGACACTTCAGAGAGCCACATTGAGTACAGGAGAACTCAAGACTGTCCTGGAATTGTTTGCTGTTATTTGAGAGCACAGTTAACTTTTTAAAGGTGTATGAAAATTGCTACAAGAACTGTCTTGAAGGGATTTCTTGTCAAACTATGAGAATTGGAGCATCAAAAGAAAAACAAAGATTGCTACCAATTATAAAACATTGAATCAGTAGAAGCTCTGAAGTTTACGATGTTGCCCCAAAAGGATAACTAATGTAAAAGTAAAACAACTGTCAATGAGAGGCAATGCCTTGTAATCTTTGCTGATGCTAAATTCGGGTCAAGATCACGAAAATCCTCATGTTTGAAAACCTCTGGTAAAATGTAAGGTATATTCTTCCTGAATAATGATGTAAGCATAATTGTTTAAGGACTATGTCACAGCAAGAATTGAGTTTTCTTGCACAGACAGTGGTATCAACAGTTATGAACCTATTAGAGACTCGGGCTGAGGGAAACCCTTTCCTCACTTTATTCCTCTATCCTCCATGGCTACTTTATTAATAATAAGACATTGTATCCTTGGCTTTTTAAAACATGAACTTAATCTAAATACGTGTGTGTATTGTGTGTGGGGGTGTGTGTCGAGGCATATGTACATGGTTTCTTCCACTAGTTTATAACTCATTCAAAGCTTTGCAGAAAATATTATACCTCCAATGGAGAACAAAATCGTACTTCAGTTTTCCATATTACAGTGTCTCCTTCTTCAAAAGAAATTGGGGTGCAGTTGTGGGGGTCTAGAAATCATGACCTGAATCCCCCTGCCACACCTTCTCACCCACTCCTCATTTCTACCTAAGCCTAAGCACCTCTTCTCTCTTTCTCCTCATCAAGTACCTAAGAACAATATCAAAAAGCATATATTTTGGGGGGCTGAGGAAAGCAAAATTTCAAAACCTCTAATCTCAGAGTGTGACTCTTTGGTCTCTCCCTCAACTTAGGAAACATGGGAAAACTAATAGACCTTTCTTGCCCCAAAGGATCTTTCTGGCAGGTGCAAGCCCATATGACCCTGTCCCAATATCCTTAGAATTGCTAAGCCCCCCTTTATTCATTCATGAAACAAAGTGCATGAAAAATAGGAGAATGAATCCATTTTCAGGTGAATTAGTATTCAATGTGTAATTAAAGTCACAGTAAGCCTCAGTCTGCCAAAGGCACACAATTCATAGCTTTCACACTGTGTGAACTGTGAGTAATGATCTCCTTTTGGAGAAAACTTATTAAGATTCAAAATATTAAGTTGATTTTCTATTTTAATATGCATATATGCAATAGCAGAATTACAATTTTAATTGTGTTCAACACACAAAAAATATTCCCCAGTGTACCATACAATAGAATTCAGAGAGCTTTTTACCTTTAGCTAAAGAATATTAACTTTTGGGGGTGCTGCACTAAGAACATTTTGACTCAGTGAACAGTCTCCTTTTGCAAGAGGCAGAAATAAATTTGCTGGGTTGGTGTAAAAGTAATTGCGGTTTTTGCCATTACTTTTAACCTTTTAAACCGCAATTACGTTTGCATCAACCTAATACTTCCTAGCAGGTTTACCCTGGTGTCCAGAGGTTTGGTGCTAAATTCTATGTATAGACCCAAAGGGCGTAAACTTCTTCATGTCATTTTTCGTTTTGAAAAATGCTTAAAAATATTTCATTTTTAAAAGATATTTTAAGAGTATAGAAAACAGTGTAAACCAAGAAATTTTAAATAGGAGATGAGCACTTCACATACATGATGGTGGTAGGTGGAATAATGCTCCCTGTCACCACCACACATACAAACAGGAGTCCACTTCCTAATCCCCAGAACCTGTGACATGCTAACGTACATGCGCAAAAGGATGTTGCAGATGTGATTCTGATAAGGGTCTTGAGATGGGGAGAATATCCGGGATTATCTGAGTGTGTCCAATGTAATCAAAGGGTCCACATAAGAGAAAAACAGGAGAGTCAGTCAGGGAAGATGTGAAGATGGAAACACAGGGGAGAGAACGAGAGAGAGAGAGAGAGAGAGGCTGACCAAAATCTGAAGGTAACACACTGTTGGGTTTTGGACATGGAGGAAGGGGCCATGAGCCGAGAGAATGCAAGGAAATCAATCATCCCCTAGAACTTCCAGAAGAAAAGCCATCCTTGCTGACACCTTGATTTTAGGACTTCTGACCTGTAGGACTGTAAGATTCTAAGTTTGTGTTGTTTTAAGTACCTACGTTTGTTGAAATTTGTTGCAGCAGCCATAGGAAACTAATCTAATGAGTCAAAATAAAGGGTCCAAGAAAAACATCATAAACTTCTCCTAATTGTGAACAACAAAACTGAAATACCATTCAGGCTTGAGACACTACGTGAAAACTTGGTCAAATAGAAACTGCTTGCCACCACAGAGCCTGATATAGAAAATACACTCAATACATAATTGCTGCATGTAAACTAATTAATAAAATTATGGAAGAAATGATAGAAATACTAAGAAATTATAGCCATGCATATGGCGTTTAAATAAAGAATATATACTTTTTTAAAAAAAAAATATGCAGACTCAATGAAGGAAAATAGGATCAATATATTGTCAACCCCCCCCCCCAAAAAAAATCTAGTGTCCTCTAGATCTGATGACCTTGTTCAATGTCTCTTGTGAATAAACTCCTGATTGTTTGAAAGCACGGTGAGAAGAAATAGCAACGTGCTTTTTGATATTTGTTCCATTTTCATTTTCCTTTACCTGTGCATAAGCCACTTAGAACGACACAAATAGTTGGAGATGGCATGAAGACTGAAGCAAGCATATTTTCCAGAAGTGTACTTTTTTGCATTTGAAATTAGCTCTAGCTTAGCAACACCAGCTTCCGAAACATGTGTACCAAGGGAAGAACTGCATATGCTGTTGTACTCAATGTACCGAAACAGCCCCAAGCAGGGGCATCCAACAGGGTGGGAAAGAGAGGATCTCAAAACACACTCATTTTCTTGTTATCATTGCTGTTTGAAATTGTTGTTTTCAGCTGAGAGCATAATCCTTTTAACATTAGTTCAGTATTGTGGAAAAAATATATTCTTTATGTTAAACTTTAAGATGGAGCCTATGATCATTGGGATCATTGTTATTAAAGAGTAAAGCTAAAGAGTAGCTTACAAATTGAAAAATAAGGAGCTCCAGCTTCATCATGTGACTCCAGGGTAATTCACCCTCTCAAGTCATCAAAGGGAACACAGACTGTGTCTGTTTCCGTCTTGAATTCCCCTGAGTGGTGTGGGGTGCAGGTCTTCAAGCCAGTTCATTTAGGGCAGAAAATAGCTTGTGCACCACGTTTTCTCCTCTGACAATCTGAGAGAAGGATTTAACTTATTTTCTCCACCACAGGGTGCTCTGTTCTTTAGTGCTGACTTCCAGACATGTCCTTCTTCCCCTCACTGGAGATGACTAGGTTTATTAAAAGCGATATGCAAAATATCTGGGGAAATACATGGTTTCATTGCCACACAGATTACGATGAAAAATGGCAGCACCTAAATATCAGCCATGGCATAAATTCCTTCTGCTAAAAGGTCAGAGAGCTGCCACTGTCTCTCTGAAGAGGAAGATTTCAGTGCTCCAGGGTCAAAGCTAGAGGACGTCATTACATCCCAAATGCTTTCTTGGATACCTTTTCATACCTTCTTCCTGCCTCCTCCTACTGTACTTGGTAGAAGTTTTGAATACAGAATAGAGAGCTTGTGGACAAAAAAGAGCAGGAGCTTTAGAACAAAACATACCTGGGCTCAAAAACGCTCTCCTGCCATTTTCTAGTTGCAACACCCTGGATATAGTAGAAAATCTCCCCAAGGTTTGGTTTATTTATCTATTACACAAACTAACATGATAGTTTGCAGCACTGCTGTAGGGTGATTGAAAGAGAGAACCCCTACGATCTCCCATCACACTGCAGAAAAAGCAGCTATTACTAAAATTCACAGGCATCTCTGTACTGTTAGTGTCTGTCTCATTCCTTCAGGCTCCACCTTTACTGTTTTAATATTTTCTTAAATTTGTAAGTTGTCTGTGACTAAGATCACAACGGTCTCTTGAGATACAAAGGAAGCTACTAACTAAATATGGCCCAGCAAGTTCACAGTGTTCTGATAAGAGTGGGAGGCTTCTCTTATTAGAGAAAGGAAATTAAAAAGCCAATTTTTTCTATGTGGAGAAATTAACTGGTTAATTTGGAATGGCCAGGTAAATTGATCAAATTTCCGGCCTGCCTGGAAACCTGCAGGCTCTGAATTCTGACTCACCCTCCTACCCCCACATGTGCTGATGATTGCTGACTACATTGTGAATTTCCCTAATATTCATGAATTCCGTTTCAAAACCCTCAGGTACCAGCTGCTTTGTTTGGCCCGCTGGAGATCTCAAGGTGTGACTGCCCTCTAGTGGTAGCTTCCTTCCCCACACCAAAATGTAATTATACATATACATATATATATATTTCTTTTTTCACTTCTGTCTCATTGCAGAGCCAAAGTGGCTGACCAATTCGTTTATTGTTTCTTAGGCTGAAGCTTCCTGTATAGCCATCCAGTCAGAAGGAACCATTGATTTCGAAATGCATTTTTCCTCCTAGATTTCTGTCTCCTGAAGCTCTGCCAACAGTTAAAGACATTCATCATTTCCTCTTTGCATTATCTTTTCTAGACTAAGGCATCTCAGTTAAGGTAGAATCCAGATTCCTCGTTGCCTGGTTGCCTTCGGGGGATTTTCCAATGTTCCTTCTAAAAGGTGACAGGTAGAAATACATATTTTATCCCGCTGCAATCTAAGCAATGTAAAACAGGCATCAGGACTCACAACCCACACACAGGCATAGCTCAGAAGCTCTCCTCTGCTCTCCAAATCTGTTGCTGCAACCTCTCACTTACACTTCATACAGCAGACCTCTCACCTGTGTAGCCAGAATACATCTCGAATTACATAAAATAAAATTAAACTGATTTCCTTCTAACCTGCCCCTCCTCCTTCTGTGTTCAGTGCCTTGAATGAAGATTGTTGCTTTGGCTCCACAGCCGTTTCCTTCTGGTTCCATCACTACCACTCTCGTCATATCTGATATCCACACCCTGCAATGATAACCCAGTGCTTTAAGTAAAATTTTACTGTCTACAGAATAAAGTCCAAACTCTTTGGCAAGGCAATCTGTGCCCTCTACAATCTGGAGGACAGGCCTAAACTGCCTACCTCACCATACCATCCTATGATCCATCCCCCAATTATACCACATGTGCTTCTTTCTTCACATATTTGTCCTTCAATCTGGGTAAATGCTATCTATCCCACTCAAAAACTCCACTCTGCATAGTACCTCCATTCTGAAAATGTCCCAGGTTCTTCTCCAATGCCACAGAACTAATGATTGACCTCTGGACTCATACAGCATTCGTTGATCCTCTGTTTATGGAAGGACATATCATCTTGTGTCCAAGTTTCACACAAATCCTCCCAGCCTTGTGGGACTCTAAGTTCCCAGGAACTGGAACCCCATCTTATAATATTTTGCAAATCCAACACCAAGCATAGTGCTGGGCATTTGGTGGATGCTTAAAAATATTTTGTGAATTAAACAAAAAAATCAGCAGGGCTTGAAATCACATGAACTTTTAAAAATGTTGCAATTATACTTGTGGTCAACTAAAAATTCCACCGATTGTATTTTTACCTAAACAAGTATAAAGTCAAATCTCCCTTTCCTATTGCTGTGTAGGTGATTTCTGGTGGGGATGGGGAAGGTGTTCACCCAACAGCTCCCAGTATTCAATGTTTGGGTTCATCCGTGTACCTGGGTTTCAGTCTGAGCATGGTGGTTAAGAAGGCAGTTTCTGAAGTTAGATGTTTATACTTGAACACCAACTCTGTTATTAGAATTTAGGCATGCCACTCAAACCTCTAAAACTGTGTTTCTTTTTAATCTGTAAAATTGAAATAAAAAAAGAAATTCACTTCCAAGATAGTTTCAAGGATTAATTGGAATAATCCATGAAAAACATTTACACAATGCCCAGCACAGAGTAACTGCTCTCTACATATTACCTACAGTAATAATTATCATCCATGTACCCCATGTCCATATGCATACTCATTATACATAAAATTCCACAAGGAAACCAATGTGAATCATAGAGTGTAGATAAATCCCCTGATGAGAAGAGAATTCTATTCAGATTTTCTTGATTTTTATGAATGTTGCTAATTTGGCTTAATTCATTGTAGATACTAAATGTTGCTTCTTCCTTGTGAAAACAAACGCTTACACAATGTCCACATTAATAAGCAAATAATGTAGAACACTGAGCCACTGCTTTATGGGAGCTAAGATCCAGGGAGTTGTATTGTGGCTCGGTAAACAAATAATTTCCTCGGCTGGTATCCAGTGCTGAAAAACCTAGAAAATTAATGCTCCCAAGTTGAAACCGTATATTTCATTATTCTTCTATCATATGCAATACTGTAATTTTTTTTTAAAAGATTTTATTGGGGAAGGGGAACAGGACTTTATTGGGGAACTGTGTGTACTTCCAGGCCTTTTTTCCAAGTCAAGTTGTTGTCCTTTCAATCTTAGTTGTTGTGGAGGGTGCCATTCAGCTTCAAGTTGTTGTCCTTTCAGTCTTAGTTGTGGAGGGCGCAGCTCAACTCCAGGTCCAGCTGCCGTTTTCTAGTTGCAGGGGGCACAGCCCACCATCCCTTGTGGCACTCGAGGAATTGAACCCGCAACCTTGTGGTTGAGAGCCCATTGTCCCATGTGGGAATCGAACTGGCAGCCTTCGGAGTTAGGAGCATGGAGCTCTAACTGCCTGAGCCAACGGGCCAGACCCCAATACTGTAATTTTTTTCAGTGCACCAGACATCACTGGTATGTACTTAGTGACTCTGTGCCTCAGTTTCCTTACACTTAAAATGGAGATCATAATAACAGTAGTTACCTCACAGAGATATTTTGAGGATTAAATAAGTTAAATATATTTAAAATTCTTAAAACAAGTGACTGGTCTATAGGAAGTTTAAATATTAGCTATCATTTTCATAATAATTATTCTTATAGAGATAAGATTGCCTCAGGAAATCCAGAGCAGATGGATATATAGGCACTGAGTAAAATAAAGAAAACAAATGAATAAATACATAAAAGAAAACCAGAAAATCAGAATCCTATCCACTCAACTTGAGTATTTGTTATTGGAATTACATGACAATTCGGATGACATTAGACAAGGCCATTTAACATGTTTAAATAGATTAAAACTCACACAGAGAATTTTTATATTTGGGAGTTTAAGATATGTACAAAGAGTATTGGAATGCTCATTTGAAACAATTTTGCTTTCCTATCATCACAAGCAATAATTATCAGGGGAAAAAAATTTGTTCTCTTGATCAATCAAGATTTCATTAAAGTCTACTAAGTATGGAATTACAAAATATATTTAAAATGTATAATCCACTGTCAGTGGTTAATAGTTTTTGCAACAATCAAATCACCTAGAGGGCAGAATCCTATTATATTTCCTTCCACATTCTGAAAGTTACTCTGAACTGGATGATGAGAAACTCTAAGATGCTAGCTACCGATACTTTGTTCCCAAGCATCACTCCAGACCTATTGTACTGGAAACTCAAGATGTCTCCTAGGAATCTGTATGCCTAACAAGCAGCCCAGGAACTCTGGTTACCATTCAGTTTGGGAGTAGCCACTTGCATGCCTGACAAAAGGTTCTGCACATAATATGCATTAGGTACAAAGAAATTTAGAGTTTGAAGTTAGAAACTCTAACTTCAACTTCTGGCTCCATTAGTTGCCAGGAAGGTGATTTTGGACACTGACATCTTTAAAATCATCAGTTTCCTCAACTATGAAAGGGAGTTAATCATACCTACCTTATAGAAGATTCAATAAAATCAAAATTAAAGTGCAAAGCACAGTGCCTGACACATAGTATATGATTTATAAATGTCGGTCCTTTACAAGGTGATATTGTTTTCAATAAATAGAGTTGGAATGGATGACATAATTCTTCGTTAAATGGCATGTGAAAGAATCCTTAAATGCTATTCTCCTAATTCCCAGGAATTCTATAAAGAGAGATGGTATCGTGAATAATTCTGCCTTTTGCCCACCCCTGCTAGTACTAATGTCAATGATATGATGTTCTGTAGATTGTTGCAACAGTGGCTCTTCTGGAAGGCTCTCATCTATCCTTGTGCAGACAATGGGAATAGAACATTGACCATTTGGCAATGATAGTATTGGAGGGATACTGTAAAATAAATCACAAATCAAAGTATTTGCTAAGAATGCTGGCATAATTACTTGAAAATTTCTTTAAAATTAGGTAGAATTCCTAGAAGAGGGCTTAAGAGTACTAATGGGAGTTTAGAGTTCCAATTCACTCCATGTAGCCTGTTTCTCATTTATCGACTGATTCTAAGGCACCTGTGTTACCTTTTCAAAAAGTCCCATCAGCAAGTTTTAACAAGAAGAAAGACCTAATAAAATGTGAGCTTCTCAATGATAACTGTACACCTCACTTATCAACTTCCCATTGTTTAGTTCTCTTTGAAACCTAGGATCCCAGAGAATATTGATCTTGTCAAGTTACACAGAAGAAGGTAGTTTATATAATGCATCTGGCTGTTTTATATTCACACTAGATTAAGGTATCAACTACACTGTCCATTATATAGTCCTTATCATGAAATGTTAGCATTTTTTGAAATCATTAAACTTCTGGTTTTATCATTGTATAGTGAAATTAAAATAAAAAGCAGATATAATCTCTTATTTCAACTTGGTATTGAAGGAGGAGATTACCTATAAGCAACCTGTAATCTACCGAAGTGAGCAGTCAGGAACCTGTACCAGCCTTCTCTGCTGACGTTACAGAGTTTGGTCCTGGAGATGTGGGGAAGCTGCGGATATTGGACTTGGACACAACTGAGTTCCTATTTAAGCTGTGCCACTTGCTACCTATGCAGCTTTGGGCAGATCATTTAATTTCTCTGAAAAGCAGATTTTTTTGTCCATCAAATGAAAAAATAAATATTCTGCAGAATTTCTGTAAATATTAAGTAATGTAAAATATATACTTTTCAACAGTGCCTGACATATAATGTGTGCAATAAATAGTAGTATTATTGGCTCAAAGCAAATGTCAACATTGAGAATAACCCTCATAAAAATAATGGAGAATATATATCTCCCTAAACAAATACCAAGCACCCTGCCATTTCAGGCATCCGTAGGAAGAACTATTATTGTGTATTTATTTGTGGAAATGTCACCACTACTCAATTGCACATGATAATTCAGGTGGACAGTGTATTTCTACAAGAAGAGATATGTACCGCCACATTTTTAAAGATTCTACACTATGCCAGGTATAGTTGTTGGTACAGTGGATATAATGATACAATCACAGCCTCAGTCAAGTTGGGGAAGACAGATTATGATAATAAACAAACTTAAATAGAATAATTACAAATCCTGTGCTTCTGTGATCCTGACTCCCTAGAACCTGTGGATATTTTGAGATCTAAAATTCCAAGACTTGGTTGACCTTGGTCCCAGCTCCTTTTTATAGCAATATGGGTTCTGGAGCATGGAACTCTTCATATTTCTACTCTACTATGATTAAATTATTTATATGCAATTTCTTAGAAATCCAATGTTCAATTCTCAAAACTTAATAAATTATTAGCTTCAATGAACTGTGTTTAATATTATTAAGATTTCAAGTATATAACATATAAATCCTTAACCCAATGCCCACATTTCTCAGAAATGCAGTCTGATACACTGGAGAAACTAAATCTCAAACAAGTCCTCATCACATCTGTTCCCTGGTTTTCCCTTTAGTGACAGTAGCAAAATGATTCCTTCACAATTTTCCAAGTATAATTATTTTGTAGAAGAAAAGTTATTTGAAGAATATTCTCAACAATAGAGAATTGTGATTGTAAAAGAGAGACATAATTTAGATTGCACATAGTCATATAGTACTTTCTGAGAAAATGATATTTAACCTAAAGAAGTCATAATTTTGACTCATGGTGAAGGAAGGTGTGTTTCTCACAACAGGCACATCATGGCAAATTTATTAAATAAACAAAAATATATTGGATGCGTTTTAAGAATCTTTAGGTACTAGTAAGAACTATGGTTGGTGATAAGGTCAGTCAATGGTGTTGGCTGAGGCCAGATTGTGTAGCATCTTTAAAGCTTCGATGAAATCTTTCCTAAGTGCATGGGGAAGCCATCAGAGAATGTGGCACATGTGCTGGATAGTCTATGCAAAGTTCTGCTGTAATAAACAAATCCCAAAGTACTAGTGGTTATCAAAACAATGGTATATTTTCCCTTATAGGTGTTAAATACCTATTATGTCTCCACTGGGCCTCTGCTCTACATCACTTCCATTCCAGGACTACAGCTGAAGGAGAAGCCATGTTAGTCACGTGGTCCAAGAAAATGGAGTGATGACTAAGCCCCTCAAAAACTCTTACGTGTTTCTTCAGAAGTGGCACATATCACCTCTACTTAACATTTCATAGTCCAAACAATTCATCTGGATAAGCCTGACCACAATAGAGTCAAAAATAAAGTCCTTCCCCAATGAGAACCCAGTAGAGAGGGGCAGAAATTATTTCTGAACAATAACAAAATGTACCACAGAGCAGAGGAATGAGAAGATTCAGCTTACATTTTCAAAAGATTAGCAAGTTCAGGATGAATTAAGAATTCAAAGGATACAAAAGTCGGAAGTAGGGAAACCAACTAAGAGTTTGTTACAGGATTGAAGGTTATAGAAAATGGTGACTTTAGCTGAGGTGGTAGCTGAGGAAAGGAGTAAGCTGAATAGATGCAGAAGGAAGAAGCGAATTTAGACCCAAAGAATTATCTTAATAGAAATGTCCACTAGTGAATCTTGGGAGTAGATGGTCACTTTCTGCCTTCTCTGCTGATGTTACAATCAAAGAATACAGTGTGGGTATCCAAGATACCTGAAGCAAGCTATTTCATGCATTATGCCTCAGTCCGCTCATCTTTCAAATTGGGATCATGTTAACTTCTTAATTCAGAGGTCTAAAAAGTATAAGATGCTATATAGATATGAAATCTTCTACCTTCTAGAAAAATTGCTCTCTACTAATCACTTCAAAGAATAAATGACAGAGTTCTCTGACAGGGAAATATGATGTAGAAAGGGCATTGAATTTGATATAAGAAGATCCTGATTTCATATTAGCTGTGATTTTTATCTATTCATCTTTTTAAAAAATTGAAGTACTCCTTATGATAAAAATATGACCTGAAAAATTATTTAATTTTGCATAGAATCAATATTATGATAATTAAAACTAGAATGTTAATTATCTATTTGTTCTCATGAGAAGTGAATGACATGATGACTGATAGCTCTTGGTTCAGGATTAGTTGAGTCTGAACAGCAGGGAATTATCAGACTATGTAATTTTCAATTAACCTTTTAATTCTGAGATAACTATAGATTCATATCACGTTGTAAGAGGTAGTACAGAGAGATTTATATTTATCTGCTTTCCCCCAATGGTGATATTTTGCAATGCTATAGTACTATATAACCACCAAGATATTGACATTGATTCAGTCATGATAGAGAATATTTCCATCATTACAAGGTTCAAGGTTCTCTCATGCTGTCCTTTTATAACTACACACACTCACTGCCCCCCTTACCCCCAGCCCTTCCTTAATTCCTGACAACTACTAATCTGTTTTCCATTTTTAAAAATTTGGCATTTTGAGAATGTTATACAAATGGAACCATAACTTATGTAACCTTTTTTTTAAAATTAAAATTCATTGTGGGGGACAATGGTTAGTAAAATTACATAGGTTTCAAGTGCACAATTATGTAACCTTTTGAGATTAGCTTTTTCACTCACTCACCTAATTCTCTGGAGATACATTCAGGTTGTTGTGTATGTAAATAGTTCATTCCTTTTCCTTGCTGAGTGGTATTCTACAGTATGGATGTATCATAGTTTGTTTCACCATTTATCCATTGAAGAACATCTGGGTTGTTTCCAGTTTGGAGCTTTTATTAATAAAGTTGCATATATACTCGTGTATGTGTTTCTGCATGAAAACAAATTTCCGTTTCTTTGGAATAAATGTCCAGCGGTGCAAATTACGGGGCATAGGGCATATTATAGTTGCATGGGGGCTTTTGGTCTTTTAAAGAAACTATCAAACTGTTTTCCAGTATGACTGCATGAGCTCATGCCCACTAGTATTGTATTAATAATCTAATTTTTCTTCATCGTTGCTAGGGCTCATGTCATTTTTTTTAAAGCGATTTGACAGGTATATAGTAATATTTCATTGTGGTTTTAATTTGCCTTCCTCTAAGAGCTAATGATGTTGAACATCTTTCCATGAGTTTATTTGCCATCTGTACTTTTTTTTTTTTTTTGGGGGGGGGGAAGGGGGCAATATATCTCTGTGTATTTTGGCCATTTTCTAATTGGATTTTTTTATTGTTGAGTTTTATGAGTTATTTATATATTTTAGATACTAGTCCTTTGAGGAAAATGTGGCTTGCAAATATTTTATTCCATCCTGTAGCTTGTCTATTCATCCTCTTACTGAAATATATTTGTTTTACATTTTACTGAATTTCAATTTATCAGTTTTCCTCTTATGGATCATACTTCCATTGTCAAGTTTAAAAACTCTTTGCCAAGCCTTAGGTTCCTAAAGATTTTTCTCCAAAATGTGCAAATTTGTGGATAAAAAAAAAAAAAGAAGAATATTTTTTTATTTTCTAAGCATTATAGTTTTTCATTTTGTATTTAAGCCCATGATCAATTTTGAGTTAATTTTTGTATAAGGTGTGAAACTTAGGTTGAGCTTCATTTTATTGTAATGAGTGTCAAATTACTCCAGCACTATTTGTTGCAAGTATTATCCTTCCCCTATTGAATTGCGTTTGCACATTTAAAAAAACATTACTTGGGCAGATATTTGTAGATTTATTTCCAGGTTCTCTATTCTGTTCCTCTGGTCTATGTCTGTCCCTCCACCAATACCACACAGTCTTGATTCTTATATTGATTACTATAACAATGTAATAATTCTACACAAGAGGTATAATGGTTCCTCGCATTTTGTTTTTCCTTTTCAAAATTATATTAATTATTACACTTCCTTTGCCTTTCCATATGACTATTAAAAAAATTCATCTAGAATCTAGATATAGAAAAAAATGTTGCTGAGATTTTGATCAGAATTCCTTAAGCCTATATATTGCAGAGAACTGGCATCCTTACTAGATTGATTTTTCCAGTTCATGAACATGTTATGTCTCATCAACATTTTGTACTTTTTGTTAAATTTGTACCTAAGTATTTCATTTTATGAGCAATTGTAAATGTATTTTTAATGTAAGTGTCCACGTGACCATCGCTAGTACATTGAAATATAATTGATTTAATTTTTCTATGCTGGTTTTGGATTGGTGACCTTACTGAAGTCACTTATTAGTTCTAGAAGTTGTTTTTTTTTTCCTTTTTTATTGTAGATTCCTTGGGATTTTCTATGTCAACACTGTCATGTGCAAATAGGAACAGTTTTATTTCTTCATTTCTGATCTGTATGCCTTTTATTTACTTTTCTTGCCTATTGCACTGGCTAAACCTTTCATCATGTTGAATAGGAATGGTGAGGGCAGACATCATTGCTTTGTTCCTGATCTTAGTGGAAAGTATTTAGTCTCATACCCAGTATCTTGTTAGTAGCAGATTTCCCATAATGCTCTTTATCAAGTTGCAGAAGTTCCTCTTTCTTCCTATTTTTCTGATAGTGGAATGGGTGTTGACCTTACCAAATGTTTTTTCTGCATCAATATATACAATCAAATTATTTCTCTTTAGCTTGTTGGTATAATGATTAAATTGACCAGCATTGCATCCCTAGAAGAAACCTCACTTGGTCATGGCACATAATTCTTTTTATATATTGCTGTATTTTGCTAATATTTTGTTAAGGATTTTAGCATCTACGAAGGTCTGAAAATAAGTTTGGGAACTCATCCTAGAAAAAGTGCTACATACCTCTTTGGTGAATATCACTGTGGTCACCTTTGAAGTACTCCCCTTGGGAATCTATGTACTCATGCCAGCGCCTAGTCCATCCTTCAAAGCTATATTGGAACTCTTTTTCTGGAATGGCCATCAGAGTTGTCGTCGTATTACGCTTGATGTCCTGAATGTCATCAAAGTGTCTTCCTTTCAATATTTCCTTTATCTTTGGGTAAAGAAAGAAGTCATTGGGGGCCAGATCAGATGAGTAAGGAGGCTGTTCCAAAACAGTTATCTGTTTACTGGCTAAAAACTCCCTCACAGACAGTGCCGTGTGAGCTGGTGCATTGTGATGATGCAAGAGCCATGAATTGTTGGCGGAAAGTTCAGGTTGTCTAACTTTTTCACACAGCCTTTTCAGCATTTCCAAATAATAAACTTGGTTAACTGTTTTTCCAGTTGGTACAAATTCATAATGAATAATCCCTCTGATATCAAAAAAGGTTAGCAACATCGTTGCAATAAGTTCGCAAACTTAGTTGTCAGATCTTTTATATTTATGAGAAATATTGGTCTGCTACGGTATTTGTTTCTTTTGTACTGGTTGTGTTTGGTTTTGCTATCAAGGTAATATTAGCATCGTGTAATGAATTGAGAAGAGGTACTTCTTCAATTTTCTGGAAGAAATTGTGTATAATCAGTGTTAATTCTTCTTTAAATGTTTGCCAGAATTCTCCAGTAAAACCACCTGGGTCTGGATAATTCTTTGGAGGATCTTTCAAATTACGAATTCAATTCCCTTAATAGTTATAAAGTTACTCAAATTATCTGTTTCATATTTTGTGACTATGACATTTTGTGTTTTTCAAGTAATTGTTGTTTTTCATTTCATCTAAATTGTCAAATTTACGTGTGCGATGTTTTATACAGTATTCCCTTATTATTTTTTTATCATCTAAAGGGCTATTGTGATTTCCCATTTCATTTCTGATGTTGATAATTTACGTCTTCTCTTTTTTTTCTTTGTCAATCTCGTCAGAGATTTGTCAATTGTATTAATCTTTTCAAATAACCAACTTTTTATTTTATTGACTTTTCTATATTGTTTTTCTGTTTTCAATTTTATTGGATTCTAGGTTTTATTGTTATTATTTCTTTCCTTTGACTTGTTTTGAATTTATTTTGATCTTCTTTTTTCTAGGTTTTTGAGGTAAGAGCTTATGTTAATGATTTGAGCCTTTTCCTCTTGTCTAATGTATGCATTTAATATTATAATATCCCTCTGAGGACTGCTTTAGCTGTGTACCACAAATTGTAATACATGGCATCTTCATTTTTTGTTTGGTTCAATGGATAGTTTGATTTCCTCCTCCCTACTAGGCCTCCACTGATGTTCAGAGATATTAAATGATTTGCCCAAATCCACATTGGTAGCAAGTGGCACTGATTGGATTGGAACAAAGCTTGACTCCTAAACTCTATACTTCCTGATTCATTCGTGCTCTGTGGCCAGCTACTATGTGTCTGATATAGACAGAAGTGCCTCACTGCTGATTACTGTTCCCCACATGGCCTCCAGCAGAGCAGGTGGGAAGGGTGATTTTATTTAGCTAGGCATTACTGAGAGTCCTGAATTGCCATTAGCTCTCCTGTGATACCACCCAGCAAGGAGAGTGGGGCATGCCTCCTTACTGCTGCTTCCTCTCCCTAGCCCTCTCACTAGAGACAGCTAGCTTTTATTGAGCTTTCTTTTTTCGATGCCTGATGGTATTTTCAAGTTGCCACCTCCTTCTGCTTCGAGTGTGTGATACATGAGGGGGAAAAAATGAAACCAGGGAACTCTACTATGTTGTTCATTGGGTCCCAATGTCCATAGTCCACCACCCTTCTCTCTATGTTTCAGAATACACTCATGTTTGTTTTATATATAATTCCCAAGATTTTTACTTATACGTAGCAGGAGAAATAGGGAAAAGTATGTCTCCTTCATCTTCTTGAAAGCAGAAGTCCCTATTGTATCAATTTTCAAAAGTTTCCAATTTATTTTTTACAGTAATCATTTTTGAGAGCAGAGCGCATTTTTCCACATTAAAGTGGAAACAATATTTTTTTCATTGGAGATCTGATTCCAGTCACCTAAATTTATATCGATGTTTTTTTACCAGCTGTTTTTCAATGATCGGAAGCATTCAATTGCAAATGTGTCACCTGGACTTATATCTTTTTTTTCAAGCTATGAGAAAAACAACAACAACAAATTCACTTATGAAAATACTTAGTATGAAGAAAATTATATGGTACCTATTCAAACACTGACTTGGAGCTGATGGAAGAAGGATATTCTGGCTATAAAATAGCAGAACCATTTGGTCAAACCCGTAGATTAAAGTGTATATACAACATGCAGTCTTCTTTGAATCAGCTGTGTTTGCGAGACAGAGAGTGGTTTAGTGGCAAACATTCATTTGATGGCAGAGCTATGGCTGCCCTAATTTCAAAGCAGTTGATGGCTTCCACTGTTAAGTGCCATTATCACAAAATGATGTAACACTTATCACAGCAGCTGCTACCAACCTTCTCCTTCCCTCATATCCCATGCTATGTGAATTTCACGTGATGAATATCAGATTATTTTCAGTGAGAAGTGGTTGGTATACTATGACAGAAAACATATCCCCTTGTTTCTCCGGTGATAAGAAGATCCCCCAAATTTTATATGAGTGAAGGGCTGATAGAGAATTCTAGTTTCAATATAAGGATTGCTCAATTATTTGTTTATACAGCCATTAACTCCCACTCCCAATTCCAATAGCAGACACAACAAGTCAATCACCTCATATTCCCTACTACCCTGGGTAGACCATCAAAAGAATGCCCAGATTTGACAAATGACAGTACAGCACACAAAGTTAAATTTGAATTTCACATGAACAACAAGTAACTTTTAGTATAAGTATATTCCAAATGCAGCATGAGACAAATTTCTACAAAAAAAAGTGTCTGCCATTGATCTGAAATCCAAATTTAACTAGGCATCTTGTATCTTATCTGACAACCTTACATCAGACTTCTTCTTAACACTGCATTTTGGGTAACTCTTGTTAATCCATTAGAATTTACCTGTTAAATGAACCATATAGGGTATCAGAAGTCTAGAAAAAAAATAGGACAACTTGGAGTATTAGAAGAGGGAGTGACATAATGAATTTATGTCTGAAAAAAGAGGTGCTGGCAGTGTCTTTTCTATAAGAATAAAGTAAAGTGATCTTTATGTTTCCTACCTGATGCAGCAAAACTATTGAATGTATTCTGGTTACATATGTGGGGGAGGAGAAAATCCACCTCCCTCCCATCTTGGTTCTTATGTCTGGTCAAATAACTAAAATGACATAAAGCATATTAATAGTAGAAAATCAAGTTTTAGTGCCGATGTGCACAGGGAATCCACATAAGCATGAAAATTCCAGAGACAGTAAAGTAAAATAAGGTATGTATTATTATGTTATTCTAGATGAAGGAGATGGAAAGAGAGGCCTGGGATTTTGGAGCTAAGGCAATTCACAAAGAGATGAAAAGAGTTAATATTTAGCAAACAAATGCTTGCTGGGGCATCTAGAGAAAATGGGTCATAGAAAGGAATATCATGATTGTCTCTGGGGATAGTTCTTCCAGGAGCAAGGCTTTCTATCTTAAATTTTTTTAGGCAGTTTGGGGGAGGGTCAAAGTTTCGTCCTGAGTCTTTTGTTTCTTAAAAATAAAATAATCCTCATGCCAGAGAGACATATTTTAGGGCAGAAAATGGTGCCCTGTGAGAGAAATCTACACATACTAATCACTTGAACATTCTTACTAAAGACAAAGCCCATGAATGAGATTAAATATTTTTTCTCTAATATAGTGGTTCTCAAAGCATAATCCCTGGAGTAGGAGCATCAGTATCACCTGTTAACGTCCTAGAAATGCAAAGATCAGCCTCCACCTCGACCTCCTAAACTAGAAATTCTGAAGTGAGTGCCTAAGGAATCTAGGTTTAAAAGACCTCCAGGCAATTCTGGTGGCAAGCTCAAGCTTGAGAGTGGCTACCCGGTCATCATAGCAAAGAACAGTAGTTGCCCTGTTAGAGAAATTGCACAATTTGAAGACTCCTTTCATTTTTCTGCCTACTCAGTTTCCTGTAAGTTTAGAATGAGAAAAATCAATAAATTTATAGTGGGCTCTTAATTTCAGCTAGACACCAACTCAGCACAAATCTAATATCTTCCTACGGAGAAGTTTTAAAACTTGAGCAAAACACCATGTCTACTTTCTTTCTTTTTGTCCTCTTTCTTTTGTCCCTGCTGGGGAGGTGGGTGACTGATGCTCACGCTAATGCCTGATCAGATGCAACACCTGGTTATCATGACCTCCCCAAACATAAGTGCTGCTCTAAGTGTCCCTGTTTTCAGATTCAGTGTTCTCTTTAGCTGAGTCTATGACAGTTTTAAGTGTTCTCTTCTTGTATAAATTAACACATCTAGATAGATAACATATTGTCACTATCTTAAATTGACTTTGGTACCAGTTTACTGGAAAATAAATAAATAAATAAAGACACACCTTCAAAGGGATTTCACTCTTACTGACAAACACATATGTTGGGCACCTTACCTATGCATTATTTGTATTCACATGAGCATCAGGAGGAACAAGATTTCCTATCTCCAATTTATGAATAAGAATGCAGATTCATAACATCTGTATAATTTACCTGAGGTAACATAGGAAGTAGCACAGAACAATTCAAAGCCAGGTCTGTCAGGTTCCAAATTCCATTGCTCTGTCCAATAAGACATGTTCCTTCCACACAGAAGGCCTTCATGAATGGAGCAAACCAATGAACAGAACTAATTAAAGATGCAGTGACCTGCCTGAGCTATTTCGCTCCATCATGTGATTAGTGATTAATATTTAAAAAATGTTTTGATGTGTTCTCCAAATTCCATTCTTTCTTTGAGGTCCAATCTAATTTGCATTTTCTATGAAGCCTACCAATCTCTCAATGATGATTCTTCTTAATGAAGACAGGATGAAGTGCATTTCCTTTCTTTGTAATTTAATTATATGCTAGTCCCAAATAGTCATTTAATCTTTTCAAGTTTGTTTTTACTTTATTGAAAAAATGTGTGATGTCAACAGTGGTCTTCTATTTCTCTGGCAGCTCCTTCAGTACTGGGTACCATGTTATATGAAGGAATTCATGCTTAAGAATATCTGTTGCATGAGTTTCAACATATTATGACACAGTGTCTGCTACACAATTTAAGCCAACAGAAGTGTATGGACCAAAGGAATCCAAGAATGCAAAGATAAAAATGAATGGTTCCTGCCTGTAAGGAGTCACAGTTCAGTAGAGAAACTCAGTGCAGTGGGGCTCTGATGCACTGGCCATCAGTTATTAGAGACATAAGCAAAGATACTAAACCTTCATGTGAGAATTAGAAAGGTCTTGCACAAACTAGCCCTTGAGATACAACTAGAAAAATGAGGGAAAATTTGTCAAGACATTTGAGAAATGAAATTCTAAGCAGAAGGAATCCTACCTGCAGTGTGTGTAAAGGAAGAGGATGGGTGTGGGTTTTTCTTTTTTTATGTCCGTCTGTTTTCATGATAGACAGATCCTCTTTTGATGACGTTATAGATCTTAAAACAAAAATAACTTATTTTGGTGGGAAAACTATTTAGCATAAAACCTTGTTATATTTTCATATTAATATTATTGAATTTTTACAGAAATCCTAGTTATAGGACATTAAAATAGTTAAAGAATAAATGAGTGTTAATGGGAGGGTCCTTTAAAATATCGTAACTAAATTTAGGTTTAGTTAAAAAATAAGAAATGAAGACAATCATACGTTTTCCCTGTAGCTTCCTCTACTATTATAAAAGCTCCACGAGACACAGATTATTGGCTTCTTTCATTCACTGCTATATCCCAAGTAAATAGAATTGTACCAATATACAGTAAGTTGCTCAATAAATTGAATGACTGAATGATTATTTAAAGAGATTTGTTTGGTTAGTACACTTGGAGAAAAATTACCACCTTCAATTACTCAATAAGCCATGAAAAATATAAACCAAACTTAGATCTAACCTATTCAGCAAATGTGGAATTTTGCCGTGAAATGATAATCATAACATCTCATTTTTCCAACCAGCACATTTTTGATTTCCCTTTGAGAGGAGAATAGAAAGTATAGTAAAATTAGGACAAAGCAGCAAACCAGTTAGGGAGTTCTTTTCACTAGCGCTCGGAAGTTTATCACTCTCAATTTATCATGAGTCCAGTAATCATGTGACTCCTGGTGAGAGGGTACAGCCATACTTGAGCTATACTCCATTTAGTGGCTCTGTTAATGTACCCAACTGATGTGTCTGAATTCCTATTGCTTTCAGTTAACACTGCTTCATGTCTACTCTTTCATGCTTAAAAGGTAGGGTCTTAGAAAAGCATTAAAGTTTGTTGATAGGTGACTTTTCTTTCAGGAAAATAGAATACCATTTCCCAGCTATCTCCTGGGCTTGAAAGTAGAAACAAGCAAAGTTTAGAGAAAAGTGAGGTGAATAAAATATGTTTGATGTTTCTTACAATATTATAGGTAGTTCATTTTTTCTAACAGGTTAATGGTTGGTGAGCTCCTCAGTTCCAGAGCTCAATTCTGCAGTACTTGGAGTTCTTGGCTATTTATATTCCAGAGAGAGGACGGAGATGTTATTAATTTTTTACAATAGCATATTGTGCAGTTTACATATTTTTTCAAACAAGAAAGTAGTACTTATTCTTTGTAAAATACAGAGCATCATAAATACAAATGTGAAAATTGCATAAGTATACCTTCCATTATATGTTAACCACTTTAAATATATAATGTCTTTCCAAGTTTTCATTCGTTGAAAAATATTATTGAAAAAATGTTATTTTTCTAGGCAATGAACTGTTATAGTTTCCACGCACACCCCCCCCCCCCTTCCTGAAGGCAGGATTTTATGAGTTCTGGTGTGATGTTGCCTGGTTGTGTTTGCTGAATCTCTCTCAGAGTGGAATCATATCTCTGGATTCTGTTATTTATACAAATGCGGAGAATGAATTTTCTCTAAATTATCAAAGAAAAAAGTGACAGAAAATTTGCTTTCATGCTAACACACAGCTTCCTTTGTCTCCTAGTTCTTCTCTTTGCAAATGGTTTATGGTTATTTAGAAGATTCTGAACTGGCAAACCCCGTTTCTTATGTCCTAATTCTGTATTGTTTCTTCCAACATACAAAATTTCAGTTTAATAATCTATAGTATCAAAGGATGATGTTATATAATACACACACACACACACACACACACACACACACATATTTAAGCATATCAACCTGCTTTACTTCTCAAATGGTTTTTAGAAACCTAATTTTATTTATTTAAAGAGCAAAATTCACATGTTGACGGGAAAGAATTAGAGATATGGGAGGGGAGAAGAGGAAGAGAGTAGCAAACTGAAGACAGATCCTCTCCATATCCCAAATTCTATTTTATTGCTTTGACAATAGTGACATCTAGTGGATATAAGGTATTAATAGCATGGGTGTCGGTATCAAACTTCACTGCAATTGTAAAAAGGAAAAAGAAATCCAATTATACAGAGACACAGAAAATCAATAAGTTTTTATAGTAATCAAAATTCACTGATTCACTTTCAGATATCTGTTCATCTACCAATAAAATTCCAGACAGTCTCGAACATTGCAGAATAGGGGAAATGTTCTGGGTTTAGCCTTCAGGAAGGTTAAACAAGGGTACGGATTCTGAATTTGGGGACCAAAAATGCACCCCATGTGTATTCTGGAACAGATCACTTTCAACATTTTATGCCCATATCCACAATACAGTATTTGCCAGCCACAAATTAATTATCCTATATTTCTTGCCCATTGGAGTCCCCATATATTTGTTAAAACATATATTTTGATTATGGATTAATCATAGTAATGATATACTACTTTAAGTAAACAATATGTAGCTCACATTACAATTCTTCATCAAACTGACCATAGACCTAATAATATGTTTGGCGCTTTTCAGTTTACAAAGCAGTTTTTATATATAAACTATCATTGAATTCTCATTAATACAAATTAATAGTATTCCTATTTTATAGCTAAGTAAAGTAATCTTAAAATATTTCAGAAAATTAGCTAAGTCAACAAAAGCATCCTCAATAAGAGAGCCAGTGCGCCCAAAGGGAGACCATCTCGTTTCCCCAGTACTCTCCCTTACTGAAATTCCAGGGCAAAGAACAAATGCTACAATGCTGGCTCGTTGCATAAAAAGACAATCCAGATTTAGATGGAATCCAGATTTAGTGGGAATTATAATGGTAATTACAGCCATAACTACCATTTATGGAGTGCTCTCTAGTTGGCAAACACTAGTCTAAGAAATTACTGTTCTTAGTTAATAGAGGAGGCATCTAAAATACAGAGAGGTTAAACCACTCACGTAAGGTCATTATGATAGTATTCTCGGTGTAAATACACATGCCCTCCTGTCAGCGTACATAACGATCAGCATAACATGTTTTGAAATAGATGTTTAAAATATGAGTGCCTCACTTTTGTTTAGTGTTTGTATTTTGTTTCATATTTGTTTAGTTTTAATTAGGTGATTTTAGATTTTAGAAAGTATTTTGTTTTGATTTGTTGTTTAACGTTGTTGCTGTTTCTTAAACAAGATCAACGGAAAAGAACACTAGAATTGAAATTAGAAGACTCACGTTTTATCCAAATTCTATTGCTTTCCAGGGAACTGTTCATTTTTAGAAAATTCACTTAATTTAGCTGGGCTTTTATTTCCCATCTGTAATCCAGAAAAATAATCACTTGAAACTCTCTATAAACCAGTGCAAGAATAAATAAAAGAATGTAGGTAAAAGCATTTTGCAGATAGCAAAGAACTGTACTGATTTAAAATATTATAATAATGACAACATATTCATAAAAGTAATACGGCTGGTTTTCGTTTATGAAGTGAGGTCAAAAGATGAGTAAAATAAATTATTGGTGAGTTGTTCAAACTCTTGTTATAGAATCCTAGAGAAAAGACCAAATTTTGTTATGAAATGAAGGGAGAAGAAATTTCTAGAATTCAAAAGGTTTAACATAGAGACATATTTACATTTATATCTGTGGGCTAAGACACAGTATCAGATAACTGGGCTGGTAGAAAACAAACAATGTAGTCTTTCCCTTTTAAGGAAGCTACCGTGTTTCACAGAAGAGTTCAAGTCTATAATTGTTTTAACGCCTATATTTTATAGAAAACATCAATAGCAATTACTGACTTATTAAAGTCACTACGATACCCATTAAGCTAGATTTCTTGCTCCTTATCTGACCTGTTCCTTAAGAAACACACACAGAGGCATAATTTTACATTTGCCTAGTTTCTTACGAAGTGGAAAAAAAGTACGTTGGTTTACTTGACTTAAGCAAGGGGTATAAAATATGTTTCCTAAGGCTGTGTGTTCTATAGCCATATAGAAAAATCCTTTTCTCTGTGTCACTATGTCATCCAGTTGATATACTCTCAGATCCACTACTTTCTGTTTGGTTTTGATTTTTAAAAAATTATTTTTAGAAAAAGATTTTATGACCAAAACCATATATTAAGTTTTATCTAGAAAAATCTCACTTTATCACCATCTCATGCATCGATTCCTTCCTTCCCCCATAGGTATTCATTTTTATTAGAGTTTGGTTTATCCTTCCAATGTTTCTTTTTATGAATATAATTAATTTATGCTTATAATCTTGTACATTAGTGATATAAGATGTGAAAATAAAATTCTGCCCTTTGCCACTCTCTGTTAACAATGCATCAGTACACCATGGACAACTCTGCATATCAGAGTATGGAGATTGTCTTCAAATCTTTTTTTGGCTGTATAATATTCCATTGGGTGTATGTATTATAATTTAATTGTTTAGAGTTCTGTTGTTAGGTACTTGTCTTCATTGCAATCATTGGCTATGAATATCAGTACCAGAATTTTTCTCCCATTGTTTCAGTCTATAAAAGTTAGAAAAACATAGATTCTCAAGTGATTTAATTTCCTTTTTTTTGTAAAATGCCTTTCATAAGTTTTTTTCAATCAAGCTGCAGTGGGACGTTTGCAACAAACATGCATCTCTAGTGTCACAATGAGTACAACTAGAGGTGTGCTTGTAAATTTTTAACAAACAGCATCCCAGGGAAAAAAAGAAAAATAAACATGCTTGATCTGTAATTTCAATGTTGTAAAGGCTTCTATCGTAGCCAATTTCAAGATAGCAATGCAAAGTCACTGAAAGAGTAGTTGGGGAGAGATGTGTACAATCCCGATTGGCAAGAGCCAGTTCCAGCACACCACTGGGTAGAGCAAAGGAAGGTTAGATGAATCTGTTTCATTTGTCCTCCAAGCTCCCCCTCCACCTTTCCCCACTCTGCTCCAAAGGCTGAGTTGTTTGAATATTTCCAAGTCTCTCTGTCTCTTTCTCTCCAGTTTCCAGTTACTATTCCCTCTCCCCACTCTTTTAGGCTAAAGAGCGAGAAGTTTTCCTGCTCTTCCTCACTGCACTGCTCCTTATAACTTCCATTAACTGTCAGAACTTTGAGAATTTTCTTTTTAAACAATCCTCATATTACTGAAGTTGAATGCGCTGTCATTTCACTACTAGTGACATCCTTCCTGATATAGAAGTAATAAAGGAAGGAAATCATCAGTATGAGACTAAGAATGGATATTTAGTAATATAGACTCAAAGATACAGAAAAAAAAACACGTGCTGTTGGTTGCTAGACAGAAGGGGGAGGAAATGGGGGAGTAGGTGAAGGGATAAAAAAGAGCAAATTAGTAGACACAATATAGTCATGGGAATATGAAATACAGTGTGGGGAATATAATCAACAATGTTATAAAGATTATGTAAGGTGCCAGATGGACACTGGACTTATCAAGCAGATCACTTCATAGACTATGTAGATGCCTGACCATCTGAAGCTGAAGTACAATGATATTGTATGTCAACTATAATGAATAGATAAGTATGTAGTTATGGGAGGGGAGTATAGCATAAATAAGATAGTCAGGGGTATTATCACAGGTATATGAGATGTCAGAGGGGGAGTAACTGTGGGAGGCGTGTTATCACTGTGAGGGGTGTAAATGTCTAAGTATTATGTTGCTTTGTAGACACGAAACTAATTAAATAAATAAATACATACATATTCACCAAAGAAGTAGGTATATAAGCTCTTTGTCTCCAATAATATTGTGGTTTTATTGATATTTGGTAACTTGTCCCAAATCTTTTCAATAATATATTCTTCCTATAAAGCTGTAGCTATTGTACTATCCGATAAATGCAAAAGGATTTTTCTATATGGCTATAGAACACACAGCCTTAGGAAACATATTTTAGGGAAAATAGAGCTGCAAAGAAATTTTAAACATCATCAAACAGTCTATCTGTAACAATATTTTATTAGTTTAAAAATTTTTTAATATAAAGAAATGTAATGCAAAATAAACGGAAGTATATTAATGTCAGGAGCCGAAGTATTTACCATAAGAAAAAAAGATAAAAGCATAAAATAAAATCAAGTTATGTAGTGTTAAGTTTGAATTTGATATATCAAAATAAATTGATATTTTCCATTCAAATTATGTTATCGATAAGGCTGAGAAGCAATAACAATCAATAACCAAGAAGACATCTAGGACACTAAATACCCTTCCCTTCGAAAAAGACACAGGACTTCTTTGAGGAACCTCTGATTCCATGCCTGCAGCAGTAAGTATCAAAATCCCAGGGTATTTTGTTTCTTGAGAATGCAAAGGTTGTTGGGAAAGGCAGTCACATGTGTTCAGTCTTTCGACCCCCACTCAGCCTCAATTTAGTTTGCTGTTTGTTTTCTAGTTCCTTAGGTTGAAGCTTACATTACTGATTTTTGGATCTTTCTTCTTTTCTAATATATGCATTCAATGTTATGAATTTCTGTCTACCATTTTTGCTGCATCTCAAGAATTCTGTTGGCTTTTCATTTAGTTCGAAATATTTCTTAATTTCTCTTGAAACTTCGTTGACTCATGTATTATTTATAAATATGCTGGTTAATCTCCAAGTATTTGGGGATTTTCTAGCTATCTTACGGTTATTTTTAGCTTAATTCTATTAAGGTCTAAGAACACTCTGTAAGATATCTATTCTTTTAAATTTGTTAAGATGTGCACCAGGTCTTTCTATACTGCTCTGAACTTCTGTTTACTTATTTTTTCAAATTTTTACTGGTTGGGAATTAAATATGCTCCATGAAATCATGTCTCTAAATATTTTGAAATTTCATAAGATGTTGCCTGAATGAGGAAGAGACCAGTGAAGTGAAGAGGCACTTTAGAAAAGCTCCTCGGCTATATATGAAGTCTTTGAGGCAGCCAAAATAGATGACTGCATGCTTCTTTAGATTACAAATGACTGCCTGAAGTTATGCAGAAGAAATGAAAATATAAGCAAACAGCAAAAAGTGGAAGCCATTTTGGGGTTTAGCAAAAGAGGATGCATATTTCACAGTGCATGTGATTTTAGGACAATATTAATTATCATGGGATGGAATTATAAAAAAAAAAAAAAAAGATCTGAAATGTGGTAGAGAAGTTCATATGTCTTCCCTCTCTTAACTTCATACCTTCTCTCTTCCATGCAGGAAAGCTTTGAATGACCTTACATTTGCATAATGACTTTGCTGTCCTTTTACACTTTCTATTTTCCTAAAGATTTTTTTTTTTTTAATATTAATTGCTAATGTTCTAAACTGATTATGGAAACAATTTAGTTGGGCCTGTAACAGAATCTGTAAGCAGAGGCACACATTGAAAAAAAGGCTAGGGTTATTCTATCACTTATCTGATATGCACAGAATATATTTTAGAACTTGAATATATGACATAGGACATTGAGTTTTCTTATCACAGGGAAGAAGAGCCCTGGAAAAAGACAGTGTAAGGAATGTCCCTTCCTGCCCCCTTTTGTTACAATAATTGTCATGGGTATGGTGAGTGGATTCAGCTGGGGGAAAAAAAATCTATGTTCTTATTACACTTGAGGCTTTTAGATCTCAATAACAGCTTCTGTATCTACATCAGAAAGACTGTGATACGGCCTAAGTCTCCTGACAAGGGATTTGTCATTAAATCTCCAGAGATGGTTCTCGGCCAGATGAATTCTTCATGCTCCATCTGCTTGATTTTCTTTTGTTTGTTTGTTTGTTTTTAAGTTATTCAGATCCCCATGCCCTGATAACAGTAACAATGCAAATGCTATTTGCCATTTTTCTTAGAAATTAACTAGTGATTTAACTTAAGGTAAATTTAGTTAAAGAGGTAAAATGGTTTTTATTTACTAAATGGGATTTCTAGAAAAAGAGTTGTAAATGAAATTACAGTGAATCCTTATGAGCTTTAGTGACAAAAACTGTTTCTTTTTTGTAATTGGCTCTTTTGATTTGTTTCAGGAAACATTAGGCGGAACTGACTTCTCCAGGCTGACTTATTGTTTCACTTCCTCTGACTTCCCACATTTTGGATGTTGCATTTCTCATTAGACTCGCCACCAAGAATAATGAAGGGGACAGAAATAAGAATTTGACTGGTAAAAGGACTGTCACAATGATTGATATAGTGGCTAACAAAAGCAGAGTCTATAGGAATTTTCTTATTATAATGTTTCCTCACAACTCATAGTTAGCTAAGATCTGGTTATGCACACAGGTACTTACTTTATATTTTAGGGATTGTCATTATAATTCGCAAGTGGTTTTCTTTGGGTTCAGATGTCTTAATTTATTGTGAAGACTTTTATTTCATATGCATGAAGATTTTCAGTTTCTGTGGATCTTTAAAATCCAGTAAGGCTGGTCATTAGTTCTAGTCCTCTCCATGCTAAAAATAAGTTTGGTGGCTTGAACAAAGATACACTGAATTCTAAAATTGAATTTTCCTACTTAGGTAATCCTGAAAAGCAAAAACCAATCAGCAGGAATGCGCTTTTTAACTAAAAAAAGCTACTTTAATCTTTCTTTTATAACAATTGTCACCCCAATAAACTTTAATTTAAAAAAAGTAAAAATGAAATAAAAATAAAGTTAATCTTTCTAGAAATACCACAGTATATTCTTAATTTATATCTAAAACATAAGCCAGAAAAAAGATTGATACTGTAGTAGTAAGACAATCAATTTTTAGGTAACTTATATTTTTCTCTAGTTTATTTATGATGCCACAAATAAAAAAAGGGAAAAATCCTAAAGGACTATTATTTAAGAAATATGGAAGGAGGTGGGCATAAGATTAGGTAAATGAGATGCAACTGGAAAATCAGATGAATCCATGAAAACCTGAAGGTTATGTAATTTATGAGGGGTGGGGGTTAACCACTAAAAGCACAAGAATCATTTACAAATGAGGCAAGACCTCACCTTCTCCCATACAACGAAGAGCAAACTAGTCTGAAAAAACTAAGTTTCAAGAAAGAGCATGTTTACATGGCTGCATTTTCTGCAAGGGGTCTCAAGAGGCTCCCCTTCTCACTAGAGCAGAATGGCCTTATTTGTCAGTTAGTCAGTGATGTGAGTCCTTCCTGTACAATAAAATGAATCCATCCTTTCTGTTGTCAAAGTTATTTTACTTTTCTTAAAAGGAATTCTTTTTTTTAATTAAAATTTATTGTGGTGACAATGGTCAACAAAATGACGTAGGTTTCACGTGTATAATTCTAAAATACATCATCTGTATATTGCATTATGTATTCACTGCCCAGAGTCAGTTCTCCTTCCATTATCACATATTTTACCCCTTTTACCTTGTTCTACCATCCTCTCTCCCTTTTTACCCTCTGGTAACCACTAAACTCTTGTCTGTGTATATGAGTTTTTGTTTCTATATTTGCTTGTCTTGTTCCTTTGTTGCCTTCAGTTTTATATCCCACATATGACTGAAGTCATACGGTGTTTGACTTATTCTGTCTGACTTATTTCACTTAGCATAATGATCTCAAGACTCATTAGATTATCATCAGATTTTTAAGCAGAAACTCTGCAAGTCAGGAGTGAGTGGAATCAAAAGACAAGTTTGTTAGGGCAGAAACTGAGCAACGAAAGAGGATGTATCAGCAGTTTGTTTGTTTTCCATTTGGTGCAGGAAGCAATCAAGGCTTAATAAGAGAGCATCCTGTTCCTAGCCAAATGACTGCTACAAATCGGCATAGATGGCATGGATCTGAGTTCACCAAAACAGAGAAGGCTATTGTAGGCTGGGGTGCAAGACGATGTGCAGTCTCACAGTGACTGCCTGCTTTTTCTTCGCACCTTTCCTTCTGCCTGTGGCTTCCTCCATCCTCATCTCCAGACCTCTCATTAGGAAACTTTTGGATGCCTGTACTGAGCACAGAAATGGTAGGTATATGTTTACTCTGGTTGGAGTGACCAGCAGTCTCTCACTTGAGACTCAGCTCTGTGGACTCCCCGTACCCACACATTGGCTCTAGTGAAACATTTCATTTACATCTACTTTATTTGATTATGGGAATGATGCCTGAATGTGCCATGTTAAGCATCAGCATCAAATTAATCACAAAGTTTTATTGACACTACATTCTGAATATTTCTTAAGTCTCCATGAATTTTTCCATTACTGTTACTACCACAGTGGCTCAGGCCACCATCATCTTTCACTTGGATTTCAGCAGTATCCTAACTTTTCTTCCTTATCTGAATGCTAACTTTTTAAAGTATTTTCCTGATATATCATTTACCTGCCGTGAAGCATACAAATATCAAGTGTGTATCTCAATGCGTTTTGACAAATGTAAAGGTATATATAATCTCCTATTGAAGACATACAACAGTGTGTCAAATTGAAAAATAATTTAAGTCACTTAATGTAATTTAAAAATGTTCTAGTACTTACAGTAAAATAACAAAAAAGGAAACAGATGAATTTCAGTTTAATAACATATTTTATTTAACACAATATATCCAAAATGTCACCTCAAAATGCAATCAATTAAAATCTATTGAGTTTTTATATTCTTTTTTATACTTATATTTTATTCTTGAGATACTTAATATATTCTTTGAAATCTAATATGTAGTTTTCACTTACAATGTATCTCAATGAGGAGTAGCCACATTTAAGTGCTTAATAGTCACATGTATCTAGTCACTACTATATAGGTCAATGCATATCATAAAGCATTTCACTTACCCCAGGAAATTCCTTATGCCCTATTCTAGTCATTCTGCTGGCTTACAAGCAAGATAAATGTCTTTCTGCTTTCTATCACCTTAGACTAGTTTGACTATGTTTGAGATTTACATAAATGAAATTACATATAGGTTATTCACTCTTTTGTATTTGGTTTCTTCTGCTCCAATAAAGTCTGTAAGAATCACCCATGTTATTGAATATACTAGTAGTTTCATCTTTTTAGTGTTGAATAGTATTCCATTGTATGAAGTAATACAGTTTATCCTTTCTCATGTTGATAAACATTTAGGTTATTTCCAGTGTTTGGCTCTGATGATGACAGATGTTATAAATATTCTTGTGTATATGGACGTACACATTCATGTTCTAAAGTACATATACAAAGAAGAGGAAATGCTGAGGGTGAAATGTACTGCTAGATCTAATTCGCTAGTATTTATTAACGATCTTTGGAATGGAAGATATTCGTTTGCAATTTTAATTTCTTTTAATGTCTTTGTCAAGATTCTATTGGCCTCATAAAATAAATGTGGAGTGTCTTTTCTCCCTCTGTTTTCTGAAACATATTGTATAAGATTGACATTTCCTTTCTTAAACATTTGGAAGAATTTCTTTTTAGGAACATCTATTTCTGTTTAAGTACCCCCACCCAACTGCATAGTTGTTCATCTCTAAATTCCTTACCATGTTTGTAACAGGTATTTAAAATCCTTGTCTAATAATCTCAATATCTGGTTCCTCTCTAGGTCTTCTCCTTTAAGCTTGTCTATCTTTTGGAAATTGTAATGGGTGTTGCTTTCCCACTTTTTTTTTTTTTTTTTTTTGCTTGAAAGGTAATTTCTATTATTATATGCTGGAGAGTGTAGATGCTGTTTTGTGGAGACTACTGTGGATTATACTGCTGTCCTTATTTGGAGGCAGTGAAATTATAGGTGAATTATTTTATCCTGTTCAGACTTGGATTTTTCTTTCTTTTTTTTTTTTTACTTTGTAAGGGTCAGTTTATTTCAAATTTTCCCTTAGTTGTTGTGTACAGGGCTTGTTAAAGTAAGTATAAAGTAGTTCTATATTGTGATCTTTACTATTTGAGAGTCTCAATTGAATACCTGGCTTAAATATTAAGGTGTCTAGACTGTAGTTGGGTCAGAACTCCAACATTTTCTGAGTATTCCGTGATCTTTGTGTGATCAGAAATCTCAACTCAGCTGTCAGCCTCTCATCAGTAGTTCCATGGTATTATGCCTTGTGGAATTTCATCTTGCATCCCAAGGATAAGAGGAGAACCCATTTACTGATTTCCAGGACTCTTTCAGTATGGTTACATCTACCTTGTCAACATACTTCACAAATTCCAGTCGTATTAGCAGCCCAAACACCAAATTCTGTTTTGCTCTGCCCAGGGAGAATTTCCCTTTCGACTTTCATGTATCATACATTGGACATTGCCTTGGGCAAAAAGCCAGGGTGAATAAACTATGTGCTTTTCTTTTTTCCTCAAGGATCTCAGTATTACATTGTCTGCTGTCCAATGCCTAAAAATATTTCTTCACATAACTGGTCTACTTTTTTTTATAATTGTTTAGGTAAGAAGTTAAATCTAATACCAGTTTATCTGACGAGACTGGACAAAAAAATCCTACCACCAATATTTTGTTTTCCTTCAATCTGTTTTCCATATGCAGCTAAATGTACTACCCAAAGTGAAATCTAATCATGTCATTACCATCCTAAAACTATGAAATGTCTCCTTATTATCTTTGTTATGAAATGTATACCCTGAACGTGCTTTTAACGTCTCCGAATAATGTGATCAGTGCCTACCTGCCTACCCTAATTCTCACCACTCTCCGTCGTACAAATTTCCTTGTTCTAACTGCACTCAAATTCATTCCTCTCTCATTTCTAGATCTTTATACATGTTAGTACTTCCTCTTGGAAAATTAATTTCCCTTCTTTTTCTAGGTAGCTCCTATTCATCTTGCAAGATAGCAGCTTTGGCTGGGACTTCTTTCCTCCCTCCAGAGTGGGGTAGAAGCCCTACTATGATGCCACTCACTGTTTATAATTCTACCACTACATCATTAGCTCCATATTTTGTGTTTGTTTAATCATCTATCTTCACCACTCTACTGTTACCTAGTGAATGAAATGCCACATCTCTCTAATTTATTTCTATACTCCTAAAGCTAATCGTAACACCTGACACACAGTAGGCATTCAAGAAGTTCATCATAAATAAGTGATTAACTAGTTTGTTCATTTCCTGTGCCTATTAGAGTATACGTCTTTACTGTTTATCTTGGGTGAAAATAACAGTTAATTTTATTTAAACATTCAAGAATATTTACTATTGTCCAAATGTGTTCTAGGTGATATGAAGGTTTTCAAGGAAGTATAGATGAGAGTTTAGTACTTCATGAAAATCATGTCTGAAAGGGAAGTAAATTTACAAACATTCTGAAAGAAATATAAAAAGATGACAGAGTTGTTACAGGTGATACTGGGCTTTCTCAATGTTCAGAGTTCTAATAGTAGATTTTACATAACTACTTTTCATAGTTTGAATCGTTTGACATTTTCTTTAGTTCCCTTTAAAAGATTTCCTTCCAGGATTGTAAAATTTTTATACACATGCAAAAGCTATTTTTAGGAACAAGAAGGTCAGAAGCTCTAGGTTTCTTCATTCCTTTCCCACCAAAGGTACAGAACTCACAAACCAGTTTAACAGCTTAATAGAAGACTGACTCCTTCTGCCTTGCTCTAAATCCTCTCAAGGCAGTTCAAAAAGCATTTTCCAGTTTTAATGCCTAAATGAAAAATAGCACCCAGAGTGAAATTCTAGGAGAGCTCATCATCATCTGTAATCTCTAAAACTGGGCTTTACTTGAAAATTATGGATAATTGAAGTTCCTTATAATATGAGAAGACATTACGCAATACTCTGAAAGTAAAGATTTCACATAAGAATGTGTGGTTTTGATCTCTTGGAAGAAAACTGACTTTGGGTTAAGGTGTATCACTTGTGGCAGAGTGGAACACATCTGAGAGCACACTGCCTTGAGTTTGGTGATCTAAAGGGAAAGAGAGCCCATTTTCCTTGACTCCACAGTCTGTTGAGATGAAGAGTTTCCAGAGGGTGGCAATCTATGTCTACCTTCTTTTATTTGAAAAATTGGAAAAGTGCTCAAGAGGAATTTTCTTGTTCCAAGTGAGAAGAAACAAGGTTCTTCTTCTTCTAGATAAGTGACTATTTCCTCCCCACAAACCACAGATGTACAGAATGGTGATAAAAACACAGATTTCTATGTTGCCTCCTTTTGAATGTCCCAAAAACCCAAAGAGTAAAAATGTGGGAAGGCTTAGTTAAAAAATATACTGAAGCTGTATATAGATTTTCTCAGTTCCAGGCAATATATAATGCTGGGGTAAGTTTGGGGGGTGGGGGAGACATTGTTCTGATAGCCACACATCCTCAGAAATTTGGGTCCTTTCTGGTCAGAAAAGCAACAGCACTTCTATCAGAGGACACAGCAATTACAAGAATAGCACAAATGAGGTACATGTTTTGTTGTTTCAAGGCCTTTTCAAAGAGGGCCAGTTTGTAAAGGAAATGACTCTTAGTAGAGGAGAGTCTAAATCCCAATTATGTTGAGACTTTGGACTACCCAAGGACATTATAGGTTGGCAAACATTCAGTTCCTGGGCTCACTGGGCAAAATTAGTCACAGGGCCTTCTAGCAACGGTGATAAATTGAACATACAAGTTTGTGTCTATGTCCCTCCTAAATCCCATGCAATGACCGACCCCAAGGGTGTGAAAGCAATCCCCAAATACAAAAATAACTAAAGAGGAGGTGAAAGATACCCACTTTTGGAACTGGAAAACAAAAGTGCAAGTGGTTTTTGACTGAACAGACTAAAGATGATGATGATGATGATGATGATGGTGATGATGATAACAATAATAAAAACAACAATATACAAAGAACTAAACACAAAGCGAGCCAATTCACATTACAGAACACCAAAGTTTAAAATGTGGAGACACCAATGAATTCTGAAAGTGAGAGCTCAGTTAGTGATGAAAACCCCACAAAAGGGCAGGGAATTTTGTTTCTTTTGCAGACAGACATTTCCACACTACATACAACCGTGTTTGGCACCTAGTAGGCACTTGGTAAATATTTATTAAATGAATAGATTAATGAATTCAAGTCTGAATAAGAGCAACTAGATTACTACAACCTGATAGGACACTAGTTTTAATTACTGAGGAGGTAGAACAGACAGAGTGTGGTTTAGAGACATGAGATACAGCAGAGGGTGGGGGTGGAGACTAAATGAAAGCCTATATACTGAACACTGGAACATTCCCCACACACACACCCTGCAGTGCCCTTCTGCTTGGCCCCAGAGCCCTGAAGCCAAATTTATATTATCTGAGAAGAATATTAGAGGATTCTTCTCTGAGAAAACAATCCTAACAGGAAGACCAACAGATACTGACAGACAGGAATCCCTAAATAAACCGCATAGCCACATCTCCGCACAGTGAATCCTACCAAATACCCTTCTTTCATCTTCTCTCTCTCTTTCTCTCTCTCTCTCTGTGCCTCTGCCTCTGTCTCTGTCTCTGTCTCTGTCTCTCTCTCTCTCTCTCTCTCTCTCTCTCTCTCTCTCTCTCTCTCCCCCCTTCCCTCTTTTGTTTATATGCACACATGTGCTATCAGTGTCAGAAGTCACCAGTTATTTCAGGAAAATCCCTAAGATAACAAAGATCAAAATAAAAATAAATTAAAAAAAGAGGAAAAAGTGAATTTTGGAAAATAGACAATATGGAAGAATGAATGGAATTGGGGGGAGGGAGGTTATATCATGTTCAGAGATAAGTGAAGTTACTATTTCCATGACAAAAACAGTTAAAAACAAAACAAACAAACAAAAAACAGACAGTGGAACATTTAGAGAACAAAAGTGCTCCTGAAGAAAAATATAAATATGACAAAGGAAAGGAAAAATTTAGAAGTTTTGGAAAATAAAACTGAGCAAATCTCCAAAGATCCAAACTACAAAGAAACAGGAACTTCAAGAGAAAAGAATTCCAAAGTTTGCCCAGGAAGTCTAATTTACAAATAAAAGACATTCTAGAAAGAGAGGAGGGGGAAAAAACAAAAAAAGCAAAACCCACAGGACAAAACTTAGAGCATACAATTGCTGAAGAAGTAATCTTTAAGAAGACCCACATGTGCATTGCAAAATGAAGAATGAACCACACTGACACACATAAGCATGAAACTTCAGAACTCTGGGGATAAAGACATGATCCTGAAGCACAAATAAAGATTGACCATGGAAACTACAAAAAAAGAATGATAATGCTTTCAAAGTTTTGAGGAGAAATGATTTTTAATGTAGAAGTTCTGTTTCAACCAAGTTATCACATCTCAAACAAGCAAAAACACCCAAATACCCTTTCTCTGGAAGGTTCGGAACAACGTGTTCCACAAATGAAGGCATAAAACAAGAAAGAACACAGCAGAGTCCCCAGGAAGACAGTTTCCAGGAAGACAGCTGAGCAGCAGCTCATCCACACTTAAGTGGGAGAAGAAGGGTTTTTTAAAAAGAAAAATAAGTGAAAGACATGCATAACCTCCTTTGTTTGAATGTACTGAGAGAAGATTTCAGATGTCTAAGAGTTTAGTGATGATTTACTGATAGGAACATAGAAAACTAAGCAAAGTTTAAAGGGAGACAGTTATTAAGTCCACGAAAACCAAAATTTGTATAAGAAACAAAATAGTATAACATCCAGGTACTCCCAAGCCATTAATATGTCTGAAAATATGTTTAAACAATCATAATGGTGTACACACTGAGAATTGATTAAGCCAGATACGAAATAACTCTATCGGTTGGGTGGGAGAGGATTGCCTGCCTGTGTGTTTGGGAGGAGAGTTTGGAGAAACTAAATCCTCGTCTTGCAGGGTAGAAAAGAAATAGGTATTATATAAAACTGACTAAGAAATACGTCTATAAGCATGCCATGTAGAAATAAGAAGGTAAGTAATATAGGAAAGTTTGACAATGTTAAAAGTGGTTTCCTCTGAGGAATAAGAATTTGCCTGGGTACAAAGGACAATAAAAAGAACTGCAGATCTTGGCTATGAGCCTTGTAGAACTTTTTGATCTGTTACACTCCACGAAAGTACAGTATATCTTTGACAAAAATAAAACTGAATCTAAAGATTTCACCAATCCTTTTGATACGAAACCTGAAAAGCTACAAAATATATCAAATATACCTCTGTTGCCTAAATTCAAACTATTTTATTGTCATCTAGTTGTACCAGCCAACATTTTTTCTAAGGCTGAAATAATTCAATGCCGTGGGATGTCCCACAAGCTCCTGAGCATGACCTAGTGTGCACGCATGCACGCGCAGACACACACATGTATACAAACACTTGCCATATGCATATGTTCAGAAAAAGTTTAGCAAGGTAAAAAAGAACTCATAAACCTAATTGATTTCTGGGAGACAGACTGCAATCCTAAGGTTCAAGGAGACTTTTGTTTCATTATACAACTTTTGCGTGCGTTGGATTTTTTGTTTGTTTACTATGTGCCGATTTTAGCTCTTTAATTTAAACAAGGTTCTAATTTTTTAAAAAATAAGATTATGGAAAGTTTAAGAGAAAAAATAATGCACCCCAAAATACTCAACCACATTCATTTCTTCTCCCTCCTGTGATTTCCTATTTAATGCAGATTTTGGTATTATAACTGCAAATCTATTACAGACTACCTTTGAGGATATGTTTGTGGCCAAGGCACAAAATAACAAATTTGAAAGAAAAAAAATGTTAAATTCATAAAATCAGATGCATTTCCTTTCTCCCATTTCTTAATCCCCTGAAGACACATTTCCATATTTGTTCATAACACTGAAATCTATTTTTTTTTAGCCACTGTTGCAAAATCCACATTTCTGCATATTGCAATCCACATATTCTTCCTATTGCAACAGGTCTATGTAATGTTCTATTTTGTGGATGCAGTGTCTCCTTTGACCATTCCTCTACCACAAATAGACTCTGAAAAACCAATCTGTGCAATTTTAGCACTGCAGTCTGTGTTCTATATTCTGTCAGTGCCAGTAGGTGGTGCTGGGGAATAACAGTAAATAATCTGGTTGTAGAACATTGCTGGGTGATAATGGGCTCTAGTAACATACTTTCTGTACATGGATGGCACTGAGTGAACTCAGGGAAGTAGTCTGAACTGTTTTCTGAGAAGTGAACATGGCTTTTCCACAATTCTATCCATATTCTCTTGTATTCTCCCTCATGTGAACCATTCCAAACACAATTACAAGATGACGGCCTGGAATTAGGGTTATGGTCAGTGGTCCTGAGAGAGAGAGGATATGAAGCTCAAGCCAAGGCCCCCACCTCTTGATAGTGCACCTTCCTCGGGCTTCACCCCAGTCCTCTGCTGTGTTCCATCGCTCCAATCTTTCAACCATCAAGCACTGAACCCTGCTTTGTGACAAGTCCTGTCCTGAGTCATCCCCATGGATCATCCCAAACTATTGTTTTGGACACTATATCTGCACCTTTATCCATCTGTATAGAAGAGGAAACTGAGACCTGGGGAGGTTAAATCACCCATTCAACTGTCTAGGACCAACATGCTGCAAAAGACAGAGTCCAGCATCTGTAGCCAGAGACACGGGTTTGAATTACGGCTCCTTCAATGGTTCATTGTTCAACTCTGGCAAGGATTTAACATCACCAAACAGTTGTTTACTGATCTGTAAAATGGGAGTGATAATGTATGTCTCCCCAAGTTATCCTAATATTAAATGAGAAAACATATATGTGGTTCTTAACGCAGTTGCAGGCTCAACATAAAAACACTGCCAATAAAACACAAGAATGACAACAAAAAAATGATTAATATTCTTCTTCTCCCTCCCTGACTCAAATGTTTTCCAGACTCATATGCCTTTCCCCTTCTAATTTAAGATTCAGAGTTCTTACCCCTTTACTATCCTTAAAAATTCTATTTCTTTAATCTGCAGTACAGCATAACCTTTCTCACTATGGGTTAATTGCCACTTTGCAGGAGAAAGCAGAAGCAGTCATTTCATTCATAGGCAGGCTAGTTATGCTCCGAAGGTGTTTCATATTTGTTTAGGACTAACATTTAGGGGGAGGCAATGTTTCCTATGTGTAGTCCTGCCCTTAAAATCCAGACTAGCATTCTATCTTTGTTGGCTATTTCAAGGTAGATGATATAACTACTTTTTTGTTTTTGCTTTTTTCGTGAGGAGGGGAGGGGTCATTCTTTTAGCTGTTTCTTTTCAAAGGGTTGCTTTTATGTGATAGACATAGATATAAATTGTATTTATGTATACAGATATATATGCCTATGTCTATATCTAATTATGTATATATCTATATGTGTATATGTATGTAAATCTATATATGTATATGTATATCTGTATATAGATACATCTATATCAATATGTATATAAATATAGATATAGATCTTTGCATATAGGTATACTAGATATATATCTATGGATATAGAACATAGATACAGATATATAGATATGTAGATATACAATGTCTGACAATTAAGTTCGCGAACTTGTTGCAATGATGTTACTAAACTTTTTTTCTATCAGAGGGATTATTCATTATGAAATTACAACAATTGGACAGTTAACCAAGTTTACTATTTGGAAGTGCTGAAAAGGCTGCATTGAAAAGTTAGACAACCTGAACTTTTTGCCAACAACTCATGGCTCTTGCATCACAAAAATGTACCAGCTCACATGGCACTGCCTGTGAGGGAGTTTTGAGCCAGTAAACAAATCACTGTATTGGAACACCCTCCCTACTCACCTGATCTGGCCCCCAATGACTTCTTTGTTTACCGAAAGATAAAGTAAATATTGAAAGGAAGACATTTTGATGACATTCAGGACATTAAGGGTAATATGACAACAGCTATTATGACCCTTCCAGAAAAAGAGTTCCAAAATTGCTTTGAAGGGTGGACTAGGTGCTGGCGTCAATTCATAGCTTCCCAAGGGGAGTACTTCAAAGGTGACCGTAGTGATATTCAGCAATGAGTTATGTAGCAGTTTTTCTAGGATGAGTTCGCAAACTTGTCTAACCTCGTAGATAGATATAGATATATAGATAGACATAGAGATATAGATAGGTAGATGATAGATAGAGAGAGAGAGAGAGATAGATAGATAGATAGATAGATAGATAGATAGAGATAGAGATAGAGATATGTTATAGATATAGGTATAGATATAGGTATAGATATAGATAGATGATATAGATAGATATAGATATAGATATAGATATAGATATAGATATAGATATAGATATAGATATAGATATAGATATAGATATAGATATAGATACAGGTATAGATACAGGTATAGATGTAGATATATAGATATAGATATTTTTTCCCCTGACTTAAGATCCCCCTGTTAGCACTGACTTATCTTTCAGGTGACAGTAGAAGGCCCATTGACACCATTTATCATATGTTTTCTCATCATTGGAGCACACCAATGCATTGTAAGTTAATTTTTTTCAAAATGTTAGATAAAGCCATTAGATATTTAAACTCATTCACTTCCTGGAATCCACTTTTGAAAGATCTGTTTAAAATGATCTATGTGTAACTGGCAGTTAGCCAATTTATTGGCAAATAAACACTGCAGTAGATGTTTCACACCTACCTTATGAAGAGCAAGGAGGTGTTTTATTTTTCTCTTTCTTCTCTCAGTCCCCATGGACCATTCCCTGGCTTTTGCCATATGCAACTGCTGTGTGCAATTTTAACAGGTTTTGAGAACTGTGTATCTTAAGAAAGTTTTTGAATAGATTGAAGTTGAACATCTTGGGCTGGGTCTTGGTACTTTTGTTTATTCATCTGTGAATATTGTTTGTTAAAATGTTGACTACTTGTCGTCAAACAGTTGAAAATGGGGAATATTAGTTCTATATAACAATGGCCAATAGTTTTACAAGACAAAGTTTTTATTTATAACTGGGTCAGCCTTCTAGTATGCAGAACTGCAGGTATCAACAAGGCAGCCAGTGTAGAACACCACAGTATCACTTGGCTTCCTAGTATTTGACAGCTCCACTACAATGTATTTGACAGCTCCACTACAATGCTACAAACCCCTAATCCCCATGCTTCCATGGTTAGGGATAATGAGCCAACATGGAACAAACTGGATAAGAATGATTCAGCAGTGTAGATTTAACTCAGAGGCCCCTCTTGGTAGCCACTAAATAGAGAAGTAGCTCTGGCAGGTAAAAGTACATTCCCTTTTCCAAGAAATGGTTGGGGTGTGTGTGAGTCTGAAGACAGATGCTGGTGCCTCCGTGCTTGCACAATGCACCATACTTGACACAGGGATCTGGTCATGCTTTTGCCAGCATTGCAGATGGCATTGTCCAAGACAAGGTATGGTGGGAAACTTATGAGGCTGCATCTCTAAACCTGCTGACTACTGATTCCTACTACCGGGTTGCTGTTATTCTTGTTCTCAGTGTGACAAAGAAAGTCATGTTTGTGGTGTTGTCCCTAACAACACCACAACCACCAATGGAAAAGTAAATAGCCTATCAGTAGAGGGACATGTAGTAGAGACTGTCCTACACATCCACTACACTTGGGCTTTAGCCATTAAGTTGTGTACTGAATTTTACCAGGTCATTTAGAGGCTATATCCATCTCAGGGTAGACTAAGTATGTGTAATAGCTTTGTGAACAAGTTATGACCCAGATCAACTTGAAATAGTGTAACATCGTGGTTAAGAGCACAGGATTTAGAAACAGCATCTCAGTTTGTATCATACTTCACCCTCATGCCATATAATCCTAGGAAAGTTATTTAAATGCTCTGTGCCTATATTTTCTCATCTGTAAAATGGGAATAACAGTTGTTTATATTTCACTGGACTGTTTTGAAGAGGAAATAAGTTAAACTGTAAAGCATATTATGTCTGGCACATAATGAAGCTTTAGAAATGTTAGGTGTTATAACCTAACTGAATCAAATATGTTCCCATAAAGGGGAGCAAAGGATCCATAAAACTCCCCTCATCAAGCTTCACACAAAGACATTTCTGAAAAGCTGGTGTTATTTTGCATGTTTCACCCACGTTTCCCTATGGTCCTTACCAAGCACCTGGAAACACTATACTTTCCTCAAAGTTTTAGTGATTTCCAGCCCTGTTCCAGGTCTCGGACTCCAGGTCTTCTGGTTCAGAGTTCCAACATATATCATTCCTCTCCCCTGAGAAAAGTTTATCTGTAAAAGGTATATGTTTTATTAAAAATACCTAAAATTCTATTTTATACAGAGGACAATTGTGTATATAATAAAACCCAAGTATAGAAAAACTATTAGAATAAATAGGTGCACTTAGCAAAGTCACTGGATAATTGATTTTGATTTGTTGACTATAACTAGAAAATAAAATTTAAAGACAATTTACAATAACATCAATATATCAAATATTTATGTATAAACCTACTGAGAAATATGTAAAACCTATGTAAACATTATTGAGAGAAACTAAAGATCTAAATAAATGTATCTATATACCATGTTCATGGTTTGGAAGACTCATTATTGTCAAGTTGTCCATTCTCTCTATACTGGTGTACAGGAACCAGAGTGCAATACAAACCTGCCAAGGGGTAGTTTCTGTCACTTGCCACCTCAGCAGGTTTGATTTTTCCATCTTGAAGTTGAGTTCTTCCACTATTACGTTGGTAGCAACATACAACAAGCGTTCATTAGATGCCCTTACATCTTCCCAGGAAAGGATCAGAGCACTTTATTACAAATATGTCTCCTTATATCCACCTAATGACCTGTGACAGAACTAATACATGCCACTTCAAAGGACTGCTAACTTGCTATTAATTCTCAACCTCATGGTCCAACTCTATAAAACCTCACCTTTCACAAAGCTGAACCACTGATCTGTGAGCAGCCTGGTCCATAGCACAGAGAACAACAATAAATGAAATCAGAAGTGGAATCACTAAATTCCAGAGTGTAAAACCATGTGCTAGCCAATCCTTAAAAGCAGCAAAACACACATCCTCCTAGCCTTCAATAAATCCCTGTGACTGATTTTTCTGCTTCATTTTGCAGTTGCTGTAATCTCTCTGATTGCTGGCTTCACAATATCTTTTAGCCCATTGGTTGTTTACTTTCAGTTTCCTTTCTGGCTTTCTTTTCCTACAGCTTCTGCCCTGGTTTTCGTATTTCCCATTGTCTTGTGAGAGAAAATTCTCTCTACGGTCTCTGGTACTAGCAAAATCTACCTAAGCTACCTCGTCCCTCAAATCATAAGTTCTTGATAGATGGGAAATGGAACAGAGCATAGAACAAATACAAAAGAGAGAGAAAGAGAAAAAAAAAAAGACGTAAGAATTTATTTCAGAAAGTTAAACCCCATATTAGGGAAAGCTTGAAAAAATTATCAGTGATAACAGAGGGTTTCTAGAGCTATGTTTAGAGTAAGCAAAACAGTAATTGATAATTATACTGCTAGAAAGCAAAGATGAAGAGATGACAAAAGGAAAGCAAAACCACTCTGTATTTTTCTTCAGGGAAAATAATCTCCACATTGCTAAAGAGAGAACAAATGTCTTTAAGAGGAAATTGAAACTCAGGAGAGGTAAGGAGGTAGCGAGAGAGCCCCCAGGGACCTTAAATGAATTTTTCTCTCTAGACCAAGATTAATTGCACCTAAGCACTGAGATAACTTAGAATTGTGATTGCCCAAACGTTTTCAGGGATGTTTAAGAATCATGGGAAATGGCAGGAGTCCTACAAGACTGAATACAAATCACATTTTGGAGAGAAATAAAGATGTGGATTTTACAGTCTATACATCGGATAGCTAGATGCCACAACCTGCTGAATTTCTACAACCAGAATAGTTTTGAAAAGGATGAAACATATTACTTGAATTGTGCCTCATATAGGTTGAGTTCAGCATATGCATTAACACATTTCATCATCACAACATTCCTATAAGTAAAGACAAGCATTATTATTCCTGATTGTTTTTGTTGTGTTGTTTTTTACAAATGTGGAAATTGACATTTTTGGAGAGATTGAAATACTTTGCATAAGATTACATGGTGCTATGTGCCAGGACTGTTTTCATTACAATGCTCCAGCCCTCTCCAAGTTCCATTTTGATATTGGAATGCTGTTATAATCATCTGTCGTTATATTAGATCTAAAGAGAGTTGATTAAAGATCAAATTAACAGTAAAGAAAGTTTTTCAGATTTGACAGGACCCATGTTACATATGCATGCAAAAGATATATATGAAAAAACAAATTTGTGCATAATTATATGACTTGCAAAAATCACAGTATCTTCTTGCAGATCAAACAGAAAAATAAATCACCAAAATAAAAAACTGGGCAAATGGAAAGTTAGAATATAAAAAAATTATTACTACACATGTAAATAAAATTTCAATTAAAATATCAGATAGACAATGACTGGAAAAATTTGCAGTTCACCTTGCTAGCAAGGAAGTAAAGAAATGAGAACCCTAATATACTGGAGGTGGTTGTGTGAAATTGTTCATGCTTTCTAGTGGACAATCTGGTGATGTATTCTAAAATTTTAATTTGTATATAATTTAATTCACTTTTGAAACTATTCCAGTTCTGAAACTTCATTTTAAGGTAAGCTAGGGTAAATGCACAACGATATAGAGACCAGTATGTATGTGCCATGTTGCCTATAATGAAAAAAATTGGAAAGAGCTGAAATGTCAATGAATAATGAATCCTAGAGTAAATAAATTATAGGACACCCATCTAGCAGTCTCAAATGCATACATTCCAAAGGACAGGAATATTTTTTTTTTTACATTTTAAAGCAAAGATGATATGTATGTTAGTTTAAAAAGTATATGCTATCATTTATATAAAAATATGAGCATTAAAATTCTGGAAAGGTAAACAAATTGTTAATGATGGTGATAGACGGGAATAGAATTTCTGGGAAATTTCTGATTGCCCTGAGCAGTCTCTTTCATTATAATGTTTGTTTTAAGTGATATTACCACCTTGAAACCAAAAGTAATGCAACTGTACTATGGGATTGCAAGATTCTGTACTTGACTCTTTTCCTAAATAACATTTTAACTGCAGCTTAAAGTCACAAAAATTCTGTATCGATTTTTTGTTGACTCAAAATATGAAGCGCCAATTCACAGATAAGAAGATTAAATTGCAAAGAGTATTTCAAATTGGGTGATAAAATGAATTTTTAAAAAAGACAATAAATGTATTAATTTTAGAAATGATTAAAAATGGAAGTTAGAACGGGAGATTGTACAATCCTCATCGGAAAAACCCTTAATGTTTTAATTAGTGTTTAGTTAAATGTGGGCAAATAGCTTGGTTTACTTGCTCAATTAAAATTTCTAATGACATTTTAGACCATCTACATTAAAAAGAAAACAGTGTTTGGATTTTAGGACGTAACCACTTTCTAAAATATGCACTGCTAAGCATACAGAGAAACAGTGAAGACAGGAAATATTTTTCTTCCCCTTGTATGCCTTAATCAATACCTAGGATAATTACTGATATAAAATAAACTCTAAATAAAAAATTGTTGAATAAATAAATCGGGAACAGCAAAAGTACTCTATTCTCAATTGAATACCATATTTGAAGAGAGAATTTCAATTAAACTATGGCAGGGTTATGAAAAATATGAGAAATGCTTGAAGGACTAGAAAGTGTCCAAGTCCCATCTAGACAAGCAAAGAGAGATAGACACATGGTAGCTGTCTGTCTTCAAAGATCTGAAAAAGTGTCCCAGACAAGAAAGACTATACTAATTTTGTGTATCACTAGAGGGCAGAATACTGACAAGGGCTTTGTATTTATAAAGACATATATCTCATATGCATATAAGTTAATTTTTCTAAAACTTATAGTTGTCCAAAATTGTAAATATTGAGCTTTCCATCTCAGGCAGTACTCAAATATCAATTTTAAGGAACAATAGTCAGAACATCCATGCATGGTGTGGAAGTTTGAGTGAAAACTAAATATGATAACTAGTTCCTTTTCACTGTACCTACTGAAAAGCATTGCACTCTGTGTCTTCATCTTAGTTGAAATAATGCTAAGCTATCAGAACTGGGCTTCAAGGAATACATTTAAATTCCTTGCCCCTCCATCTAGCAAAACTATCATAATTGCTCTGTAACCCTTTAGTACCAATGAAACGGATATAATGAGAAAAGACCCCTCTACCTCCCATAAAATTTCATGAGTCTTTGACTATATACATTAGTGTTCGTGCACACGCACACACACACGCACACACACAGAAAAATAAGTGTTTTTATTGAGTGATATTTACAACTATGCTTAAATTAGATTTAGAAACCAAATCATGATGATGTGCTACCTCTGGTATTAGAACCTTTTCATTAATCATAGAATTTAGAGTTATATGTTAGCTTCATCATCAGTAAAAAAAACAAACAAACAAAAAAAACAATAAATTTATTCCACTGTAGGTTGAGTCCATCACTTTGAGTAACAGCGACTACAGAAAATTATGGGTTTATGTGTTGTCTGGGAAACTCATAAGTCACAAGTACAATACACTTAAGGCACTTTGAGTCCTCTCAAGTAAGACATATGAGGCTATTACTCATCACAATCTGTGAAGAAGCTATATTGTGGCTTTTAATGGTAATTTTGTAAATATTTCAAATTTTTACTTTTAAGAAGATTCATTTAACTCATTGATATGATATATAGATATAGATGACATAGATATAGGTATAAACATAGATATATAGATACAGATACGGTATACATAAATATAAACATATATATATATATATATATACACACACACACACACATACACTGAGGTGACAAAAAAATGTCTACAAGTGGACACTTTTGTCAACGTTGCTCAAGCAGTAGTTCACCATAATCAGAAGTGTCTGGACACTGATTGTAACCACTTTGAGCACCTCTTGCAATTACAGAAGTCAAACGTGACTTGTATTCATCTCTTGTTATTGGTATATATTATTGCAATTTTAATACAGTTTTCCTTTCTTAAAATTTATATACATTTTTAGCATATATATGTGTGTATATACATATACACATATCCTACAGTTTCATACTGATCTAATGTTTTCTCTGAAAGAGGCATTAGGGAAAAATGGTATTTATGCAAAACTACAGAATAAAACACGGTAAAGGACACTCAGTTGCCATCAATTTAGTTTCTTGTCAAGTTGTATTTTAAAGGTTTTTAATACCCCTATCAATTATTTTCATCTGCAGGCCGCTTTGTTTTACTTTAATAGTGTTTGGTTTCTTTTCATCCTTTTTAAATCACCCAATTTAAATTTATGAAAATTTCTTGATGTGAAGCATGAGTCTGAGTGTCCAGAATATCAGGATTCTAGTCCTGGTTGCCACCTCGCTACTCTTGAAGGCTGTGACCTTGATCCGAGCACATGCCCTCTGCTGCTCAGTCCCTCATCAATAAAACAAGGCCATTGGATGGGTGGATCACTAAGGCCTTTCCAACACATTCTGCACATAAGCCTGTTTAAACAAGAAATAATTTAGGATTTGACTGACAACCTAGGTCAACATTATGTGCTAAGGACATGAAAAGCATTTAAAAGCCTCTCTTGTGAGGTTGGATATCTCAAGTAAAATTGCCCAGATACGGATTCTGAATAAAGGATTCATGCAAAAGTGATTTGTTAAAGAAAAGCAAGTAGCAAGTGAGGAAGTGGCGTATGGAAGGCGTAGGTGGGAGTCAAGCAGGGATGCAGAACTAAACAAAGTCCCACAGGGTATAGTAACTTTGGTTCAATCCCACACATGAGAACTGGAGACAGGCGATTGTGGTCTTTACCAGGGACAAGGGAGATGGAGTATTCATACTCCACCCCCACAAACTCATCAGACCTTAGTTAAGGGCTTGTGCACCAGAAGGTTATAATCCCAGGCATTTTGGTCCTGAGCTCTCTACTAGCCTGAGGGCATGCTTGGCAAAGAGGCAGCAGCTGGCTACTGAGAGTGAAAGCACTCAGGGAACTGAAATACACCAAAACAGGAAATGGATCCAAAGGACATGGGTACAGAATGCAAAGGTCAGGAGGCTCAGCCTCCACCTCCACCCCTTCCAAAAATGCAAGCAACGAACACCTGCTAAGTTATTTTTCCCTAAAACATTACACTTATTACATGTTCAATAAAGTTGTCTGAGCACCTGTAGATGTCTGACAGATTATACAGGGGTGAACAAAACAGATCTGGTCTCCAGATTCATGGACCTAATAGTGAAATAGAGGAGACAAATTATAATTATAAATTATGATAATTCTATGAGGTATCAAAATGAGGTGCAGTGTGAGAATGACAGGAAGTGTTCATTATAAAGTAAGAAATGAAGAAAACTTATATGAGATAGTGACATTTAAGCTGAGAACTAAGATGGGCACAAAGAGCCACGTAACGAATGGAGGGGTCTGGATAGAGAGTATTAAGATAGAATGTCCATGTGCAAAGTCTCTGATCCTGGAACTAAACATAGTCAAAGAATTGAAGTAAGGCCAGTATGGCTGGAGTGTTTTGAGCAAAGTGGAGAAGAATGAGTTTCAAGAAGTAGATGACAGTAAAGCCTGTTACACCATTCATTTACATTTTATTCTCAGTGTAATTAGAAACCATTTTAAGCAAGGATAACCAGGATTAAATGGGAAACCATTTTAAACAGGAGACTCATATTTTTAAAATAACACTCTTAGTGCTAGGTAGAGAACAGATCAGAAAAGGAACAAGAATAGGAATGGAAAGGCTATTATAGTATTAGTTCTCATGTAAAAAGGGGGTAGGTTGAAGTGGAATGATGTTAGTAAATAAGAAAGGAATTATTTCTTTTCATGAACCCAAATCTAAATCTTAAGAACTCATTTTTGAGCCAACCATAAGAATAAGTAATCAAATTGATGAGACTATCTGATTATTAATATGAGAAGATAGAGGTGATCATGGCTGTTCATACTCAAGACATAATCTTAACCTTTTTATGGCTGGAACCCCAGGAAAGAAGCCCCAGAAATAAGAGCTGGCCATGGTAATCCCAGGAGAAAAGCCATGGGCTAATTCATACTTAATCCTGTAGAGGCAAGAAGAAAAGAGAGCAATACCTAAGAGGGAAAAAAACAGTGTGCCCTCTTCCCCAGCCAGCTAAAAAAAAAAAAAAAAAAAAAAAAGAAGACAAAAAAGTATGTGCTATTTTATTAACATAGTCAAATTAAAAGGAGAAGATAGAAGAAAGTGCCATCTTCATGGCATGATCATTTAACATGAGCTCCTATTAAGAAATCAACTCTTCTCAATTCCTTCTCCCTTATGTCATATTTGAGTGTGTATATGTGTGTTGAAGGGAAGGGTAAGGAGTGATGGCAGAAAAGCAGTACATGCAGTTGAGTGAATTTTATCCTCTAGACCGAACAACTATATAATAAAGACAATCATGAGATTCTGTCATCTAAGGACAAAGAATGGACCCCTTAACTATACTGGGAAGATCAAGGAAGACAGTAGAAATAGAAGAATCATGTACTAAATCCTAGAAGTGAGAGAGAACATGGTGATTTGATGGAAGTTGAAATAGGACACTATTACTGAGATGTAGGATTTGAAAGAGGCATGCACAAGAGATAGGAAATAAGAATGGATTAAGCACAGGAAGCTTTGTATGACATGCTAAGGAGGTTAACATTGACTTGACAGTTTGATGATCCAATTAAGAATATTTAGTACTAGAACAGCATGGCAACATTTGCCTATTAGAAAAACCATGCCGGCAGGAATGCTATAACTGGACTTTTAAGGTATACCACTTAGGAGACTATTCTAGCAATCTGGGTAATAGAAGACAAATCCTAAAAGAAAGCAGTAGCTGTGGACACGGAAGAAAGAGGATAGAAGCTAAAGAATTCTAAGCAAGTGAAATCAATGCCACTTGATGATTGACTTTCACAGCAAATGAGGGGAAGAAGTGAACAGAAATCAAGGGGTGAAAAACCAAGACTCTGACTCAAACAACTGAGAGGAGGGTGACTTTTTATTTTTTTGAAAGAAAATAAGAATAAGAACAATACAATAAAATTTGAGAATAAGATCTGAGAAGGACATGACAATGCATTGGTTTTGAAAATGATATGTGGGATATTCGAACAAGGAAGACCAACAAGTTATTGGACATACAGGTTTGGGAATCAAAACAGAGGTCTTTGCAGTATGTATATATTGAGACTTGCATATAATAGTTTAAGCTAATAGGTTAAATTAGATAACCCAGGAAGAGCTTGAGAAATATTACATTAAAATCTGAACCACAGGGAACACCAAAGTGAAATACGAATAGAGGAGAGATACTTCATTTACAAACCAAGAAAAATCTTCTATGAAGTAGGAGGAGATCCAGGAAAGAGAAGTGTTAGGCAATCAAAGGAGGAAAGAGGGAGAAAATGGTCAGTGAGTCCAAATGCTACAGACATCAAACTGATAAGCTGAGGGTTAACCACGTATGGTTAGCAGTTTGGCAGAGAGCAGTATGGGAAAAACTCAGCAGGAGAAGCAATGTGAATAGGAAGTGTGGACATGGAAAACCAAGAGGGAAAATAATATTTTAAAGAAACTAGAAACTTGGTTCTGAAGTAAAAAAGAACGATAAGAGGTTAACCAGACTCAGTTTTTTGAGCATAGGTGTATGTCTATGTTGGTTACTTTTGTAGCCTAAAATACTGGTAAATGACTGAAAAAAACTGTAGGTGTTCTGCGGTGCATATCCAGTAAAAAAAAATAATAATAATTGAACTGCAAGGATTTAATTTTTATTTTTGGCTTTAAAAAGTTTGGAAGACACTAAATTGGAAGAAACCTGAGCATATATTCATTCTGAAGGGAAAAAGATAAGAGTTGAAGATATATGTAAAGTCTGGGACTATTGGAACAAACCACTGGATGAATCAGGAGGGGAAATGACCCAAAGCACAGGGAAGGGATCTGCCTTGACCAGAGATAAACCATTCTTCTCAACAGCAGAGAGGCAGAAAAATGGTACCGGCTTGTGAGAAGCCATCTTCCCAAAGAGTGTGATATTTGACCAATGTTTATCAAGTGCCTACTGATTGCCTACCACTGTGTGAGGTGCTAGGAATACAATGGTAAGCAAAATCAGATATGACTCTTGCCCTCAAGTGGCTCAGCGTTTGCAGGAGTTGAGACAACCTTTAATATAATAACCACATATACATTATCATACAACACTAGTAATGAACAGTAACAAGGAGAAAAGTACATTTTACCAAGAGTGCATGAAATACCTAGTCTTCACTGAGGTCGAGGAAGACTTCCCAGAGGAAGATATGATTGAACTCATAATTGAACAGGAAATAGTTAACTAGGAAGATATGAGAGGAAGAATATTCCAGACAGGGTAGTGGCCTTTGGGACTGTATGATGCTTTAAAAATGCTGGGAGTTTTTGAATTTTGAATTCTCTACAGCTTACAAACCCACTTTAGCAAGTGGGTGGGTGGATACTTGGCAGCAAGGTAGTCATCCTAAAATTTTGTCTTCACCTCTGTGCCTCCATCTCCCATATTACTCAAGGGGACTTCGGCATTGGTGGGGGCATTAGGGTGAGTTTTAATGGGAAATTAACTAGATAACTCCCAAGGATTAATTTCCAATGACACACCCTTCTGGAGGACTGAACTATTGTATATATTAGTCATACACATTCTGTACATATTAATTTTGAGGGCTGTCTTCAGTTACATCTACCACACCTTAAACTACTGAAGCTGCATTGATGGGAAAGTATAAATTACATGGATTTAAAAAAAAAACTAAATAAAAATTGACAGATTGATGCAAATTAATGAATTGTTCACAATAAATTCTCTTTTCCTGGATTTCTCTATTGATGAAAATACTACTAAACATAAAATGAAAAAACTGCTAAAGATTTCAGTGATTGTTTTAATTAGGTGTTGTTTTTTGGCAAATATTTTCATGGGTCTCCACTCCTGACATAAATTCCAAAATTTACATAAGCAAGTGTGTCTTTATTATTTACCTATGTGATTTTCATCAATGAAGATATGTTTCTTACCGTAGAAATTCAAAGTTGGATCTGGCCCATGAAACAGCTATCACAGAATTCCAATGGTTGATTTATTGTAGCCTTTGCAAAGGAGGAAAGCATATTGCTAATAAACAGCAATTAGCCACATGTTTTAGGCCAAGTGGAGACTATTACTCACTCTGGGAGTTTCTGAACTTTGAATTATCTACATCTTATTCACACACTTTGGCAGGTTATTATTTTTAGAAAACATTTGACATAATGTTCATGTACATGAACACTTTTCCTGCTCTTTGTTGAAGGATGCCTGAGCCAATCCAACATTTATATTGATCTAAATAATTTTTTCCACTTATTATCAAACCCAAATATGATTCTAAATCAGGCAGTTTGGGGAAAACAACATGATTCTGGGGGCATTTTCCTATGGGTTTAAGCTAATAAGACTCGTATTGAATTTAGAAAGCCAGAAATATCTGAGCTAGAAATATCATGAGTCTACTGCAATAATGCCCCCCCACACAGATTCTTCCAAGCCCATATTTATGCCATATTCATTTTTTCAAAATATTTTTAATTTAATAAACTTGAAACTGTATCAAATCCTTTTAAAACAGATATATACATATACATATATATGTGTATATATATATGTATATATATACATATGTAAATATACATGTATATATACATATATATATAATTTACTGCAATCTTAGTATGAACCAACACTTAAATGAAGCTGCAAACTAAATCATCACAGTCTTACAGTTAAAGAAAGCTAGTTAAAACCAATAACAGTACAAAATTAGATTTGTCTTAAAGTAGAATAATCAGCCTTGAAAAAAATGTGAGGTTTCTGTCACTGAAAGCATTTGAGTGAAGACCAGATATTCACTAATCAGAAATGTTGTAGAGAGCATCATGCATTGTTTAAAGACTTGTTTAAAGTATCCCCTCTAGGATTATTCTCAATTTTCAGGGGCTACAATTTCAGGAAAGGAATGAAAAATGTTATATAAGGGAGTTATTTTAAGTCATCTATATTTTTAAACACGGGGCACATCATCTAGGTGACTGGCCATAACCACCAGCTAAACTTCAGAATCTAGAGAAGCAAGTTTGGGAAAACTGATAGAAACAAAGAAGTCTAGGCAATGGTAACCACAACCAAATTCAGACCAAGGGTCTCTTTTGATGAGAATGTTGTTTTTGGTACCATGGACATCTATCCTGCCTTACCCAGCTATTATGGAATACTTAAAACTAAGGCCATAGGCCAGTCTTGTTGCTGGTGCACATCTTATAGGATTCTGTAAAGCTCTTGCAAATAAATTCTGTCCCTTCCTCTTTGCATCACTCTCTCCAGAGTTTAAGTTTTCATTGAAGCATCAATATGACAAAACCAGAATCAGACACTTACACTCAAGTTACTAAGGGTCAGAGAGAGAAAGAATTTGCATACTATTCAGCTAAATAGTGGGGGTAAGGCATTCTTCCAAAATGGGAAGAGGGTTTGGATTTTGAATAGTCCAAATAAAGGTAAATATCTACTCCAGTGATTTTATCGAATGTCTTAACATTCAGGATTTTGGGTCTTTCATTTATGGGGCAGAAAAAGGATTTTGTCACTTCTGTGTATTTAGCTTTCCTCACAAACTTTCTTATTCCCCACCTCCTAGAGCACTACTCTAGTTTCTCAGTAGAATACAGTAGATAATGACCATTCATCATGGTCTATTCTATACTTTTATTTTCTCTGAGTAGAACAAAGTAATCAATTTTAAGGAAATAGGTGCCTCTCCTCAACTCAAGTTTTCCAATTATTGGTTTCCTGGGAAATGCCAGGACTGCTTATGGCCCATCGTTAATGATCTGAGGCCGCCTATTCTGCTAAATGTTAATGGTGGTATGGAAATGTGATGATGTCTGCATTACAGTTCACTAATCAAAATAATTATACCCACTCTGCACATTTCACATGCCTTCACTTAAATAGGAATCAAGTATCACTTAATATGAACCCTTTATATAAGGCTACATTCTCAAGTGGCTCCCTCTCCTTCAAACTGAATGAACTCAGAGTCTCTTGCAGAGAGAGCACTCATATAGGTGCGAAGGCCCCGTTTTGTAATGCTGGCATATATGTTACCACTACAGGACTTCTCCCCCTCCCGTGATCCCACAGTGACATAGAGACAACAGAGACCAGTATGCTTGCCTGGTTTAGGGAAGACTTAGTGGGGAAAAAACACACCAATGAATAAAATTCAGTTAACTCATCCCCATATAACACCCATACCCTTAACCCAATCACTAGAATACCTGCTATCCCACAAGAGGAGCAGGGCACTATTAGAAAAGATTAGAGGAGAAAGTGTCACCCGTAAATTAAAGGTATTTTTCTTTGGGGCGTTCACCCAGTGGTATTTTCTTCTTCTTTTGTTCTCCTACCATGTAGTGATACATGCATAGTACTTGATAATGAACACTGAAAGCTTCCCAGCACTCCCTTCTCCAGTACTAAGGTTACTACCTTAATTTACGTATATTATCTCTTTCTTAGAAAACAGTATCCATCATTCCACATATTGTACAAGCATGAAATAACATAAATATCACATATTGAATACAGGAAATGTAAAGACTCCTTGTTCTTACCTTCCAAGTTCTCCATGCTTACAAAAGGAGACTATAAGCATATTCAAGAACAGAAAGGAATGTTAGATATTATTGGATGGTGCCATTCATGAATTTTTTATGGCAGGATATTTGAAATTTGACAAGCACTCTACAGAGGGACACTGAAAAGAGGAACATGGCCCAAGATGGGCTGCCTCATTGTAAAATTGGAAAAGTCTAAATAGTACCTGCTTTTTAAACATCAAGAAAGACTATGTGATAAGCGTAAAATGTTGTCTTCAATAAACAGCATATGGCTTAACATACACATATAATAAATTTCTATCATATGTGTGTGTGTTAGTCCAGATCCTGTGAGAAGCAGATACAAAATTGTGGTTAAATGTTCGAAAATTCTATGAGGGGATGCCTGTGTGAGGATATGGGGCAGGAGCTGGAAAGGCTAGGAGAGTCATCAGACTGCAATGTCTCACTCCAGCGAAGGAGAGAGGGTGGGAAGGCTGGTGGAATCACCACCTTAGAATGCTTTACAGTCTAAGGACAGCTCAGCAGGGCTGGCTCTCAGGGGTCCAAGAGCCAAAGTCATTCTGGCTCAGGAACATTCTGCCTTACTACGCCTGCCACATTCAGTCATTGTGGAACAGCCAACGGAATGGTCATGGACTTAAGAGCACAGAATCTGAGCCTTCTTTCACATATTCCTCCCAGAGTTTTATCCATAGAATGAGAAGATCTTTCTGTGTCATTAAAATAGATCAAAGGAAAAATGCTTCTGAGAATTCCCATTACGTAATATAGTCTTGGTGTAGCGTGTTAGCAAGACATCTGGATTAATTGCTAATAGTGTTGTCAATCTCTCTCTATTACCATCCTGTCTCTGTAAGTGGATACATCTCAAGACATGTTGAAAGTTACCTATATTTTGCCTTTCATGTTCTTTTACCGACTTATTCCTTAACTGTCTACCTATAATACTTCTAATTTTCTATTGAAACTGTTCATTTGTGTTTTCATCAACGATCTCACTATCAAATACAATATTATCTTTTAAAAATATGGATGCATTCTAATGGACTTTTCCCTGAAGCATCTGAATATAGCAAGTCCCCTTGAAATGCTCCTCCCTTAACTTCTGTGACTCAGTGTTGTCTTAATCCTCTAGGTCTCTAATTAGGCCTTCCAGACCTCCTTATTTCGTTAGATGCATTCATTTCCCCCAAACTTAAATTTAGACATTCTCCAAGCTGTTGCCCTTAGACTGCTTATCTCTAAATACCTTTTCACTTAAGAGTGCTAATTATTTCTCACATTTCCAACTCCTAAACATACCTTTCTACATCTGAACTATTTTACAGCACTTTACATATCTTTCCAAGTATTTCTTGACATTTCCTGTGGAGGCTCTCAAAGTCACCTTAAATGGAACATGTCCAAATCCAATAACGTCTGTTCTATTTTCTTATTTTAGATAATGGCACCACCCATGAGCTAACACATTTTTAACAGTTTTGACTTTTCCACTCTTGTATCCTTTCTGAGTCTAAATTAAATGGTTTGATTTTATCCTAAATATTAGTCAACACACAAAGCAATACTTTCATTTTTCAGATTTTAAAAGTTTATATTTTATGAATTATAAAATGAATACATTGTTTAAGTAGATTAACTATATAGAAAATAGAAAATATGGAAAAGTACACATTCAAAATATGCTATTAGATTATTCCCAATCTTTTAATATTTCAAATTTTGCTGAGTGAACATGGCTATATATAAATATTTACACATCTACATAGATATACCTTATTGGGTGAAAGCTTAGAAAAGGAATTGATGGATCTCACTGAATAAACAATTTTGCTATAATGTTGTGTTGAAAGAATAAAACTAGTATCTTCCTGAAATAACGTATGTATTTATTTTTCAACATAATTGTACAACAAAAATCCTTTTATATAAATATTTGTATATATTCATATTTATTTCCCTTTGGTAAATTCTTATGAGTGAGTTAAAAAACTGGGATTTTGTTTTCAAACACATAGAAAATTCACATCATCAGGAAAACACAAATTAAAACCACAGTGAGATATCACCTCACACCAGTTATAATGTCTATTATTAAAAAGACAAAAAATAACAAATGTTGGTAAGGATATGGAGAAAAGAGAACCTCTGTACACTGTTTGTGGGAATATAAATTGGTTCAGCCACTATGGAAAACTGTATGGAATTTATTCAAAAAATTAAAAATGGAATTACTATGTGATCTAGCAATTCCACTTCTGGGTACTTATCCAAAGAAAAAGAAAACACTAACTCAAAAAGGTATCTGCACCCCCATGTTCACTGCAGCACTATTTACAATAACCAAGATACTACTGATAGACAAATGTATAAAGAAAATGTGACACTTTAGTCAACAGTGCTCAAGCAGTAGTAATCAGAAGTGTCTGGGTGTTCATAGTAACCACCTCTTGTAATTGCAGAAATCAAACCCGACTTGTATTCATCTTTTGTTATCGATATATATTGAGTATTACAATTTCAATAGCTTTTTCCTTTCTTAAAATGTGTATACATTGTTTTTGCACCCTCTGTATACACTTGTATATATACACACACCTTGAAGGAATTATGCTAAGTGAAATAGACAAAGACAAATACTACATAATATCACTTATACATGGAATCTTAAAAAAAAGAAAAGAAAAATGAATGAATTTACAGATACAGAGAATGGAACTGGTGGATGCCAGAGGTGGGGGGTGGAGCATAGGGGAATTGCATGAAGGTGGTTAAGAGATATAAACTTCCAAGATAAGATAAATAAGTTCTGCAGATGTAATGTACAGCATGATGGCTACAGTTAATAATACTGTATTGTGTATTTGAAAGTTACTAAGAGAGTAAATCTTAAAAGTTCCTATTATAAGAAAACAAAATTGTAACTATGTGTGGTGACTGATGTTAACTTATTGTAGTAATCATTTTGATGATTACCAAATACATATACGAAATCATTGTGTTGTACACCTAAAGCTAATATAAAGTGATATGTCAATTATATCTCAATTTCTAAAAAAGGAAATTCACAAAAATTTAAGAAAGTTGTATTGCCCAAAGCACTACTAGCTTGCACAAAAAGATGTGTGACAGAAAGAAAAAACCTCTGGACCTCCAACTTTCTAGAGGTTGAGAAGGCTACTCAACTAACAGGACCATTTCTTCAAAAGTGACCAGTATAGAGGGGAAAGAAAGGAAATCTCAGAGGGAAAAGCCAAACATTATAGAGAACAATAGACGAGGATCCATTTCTAGGGAACAGAACTGGCCCCAAATTAATGAACAGTCCCACAAACCAGAGGGGAAGCTGAAAGATTTGTTCAATGATATTTCAGTATTTCTACAGACCAGGGACTACAAGGAGTTTCTCAGTCTTTCCCTTTTCATAAATAATTTTTTTATCCTGTTTATTCATTATACACTGGGTATTTCAGGGACACATAATTTGTGTTTTTGATTGTAAGTCTCTGGACTAACAGCGGCCACAGCCAGTCCAAGAGGGATCAAAAATCATAGACAGAATTTCATGCTGTGATTGACTATGACTTTTGATAGTCATGGGAAGGGGAAATTATATTTTATGCATGAGAGAGATGTGCCCTCCATAGGGGCAGAGGATGGTTAATTTACTATATTAATAACTCCACCTCTTTTCTGTATACATACCTTTGCCAGGTAATTTTGTGGTTCCTCTAACTAAAGATGTAGAGTGGGTTGTCTTTGTGACTTGTTTTAGCTAATGAGATGTGACAGAGGCTACCATACGACTGACCTAGTCTAAATCACTGATTCACAAGACACATTAACTAAATGAATGTTTAGTATTGTATGTCACTGAGGTTTTGTGATTATTACAGAGCATCATTGTATCAACATATACCCTGTTCTGCTTTTTTTTTCTTAGTCCTTATAACCTTGTAACCTTCTACACAATTGGTTATCACGTGTACCTAGGCTGGGCAAAACATCTAATAAAAGCTCTACATTTTTGCTTAATTTAAATCAATTTAATTGAAATAGAATGTTTGAGATAGATGGCTCTATTTTAGATACTTATGTAAGCTTTGAATCATGGGAGTTTTGCCCATCCAATCTACACATTAGAACTTGCAGAAGAAGTAGAAGAAACAGGCATTAGGCATTACATTCTCAGGATCTAATTCGTCAGGATCATCTGATGCAGTGATTATCTCCTTCGCAATAAACTGGTCTCTCTTTTCAATTGGTTTTATTTCAAATGCCTCAACTTCGAAGATCTTGTCTAGATAACTCAGCTTGATAGTATTTAGCAAATCTTTCAGTGTTGACAATAATAACCTCCAGCTCAAGCTGCCAAACAAATCTATCAGTTTCTCCTCCTACGATCTGCATCTGATTTGCAACCTATATTTACTATAATTACTTAGTGAATGAGACATTTTTATATTAATTCACTCTCAAATAATCATTAATTATGTAAAATCAATACCAATTTACATTTGCTTGGATTATATCTTTTCCTATTTTTTTCTGTATGACTGACATAAAACATCATCATTGCCTGTATTTGTTTTGTTTTCAACAGCCTCATAGACACTGGATATGACATAAAATAGTAAAACAATAAACCAGATAAGATCAACAGCATTTATTTTCCACACTCCATTAGTACTCTAGTAATAATTCACACACATTATTAGAATATGAACCCAAGTTAATTAACAAAAATATTCCAAAGTTACACTGCTGTCTCTTGCATCTGTAACTGATTGTTATCTCCAAATAAACACACAAAAACCAAGGAGAAATCACTATAAATCTAAGTAGACAGGTACAAGTAAATTGGACTATGAAAGTGTCATGTCTCTTTGCTTAAATGTCTTCCACAAATCCCAGAGATGTGCTTGGATTTAATATAATTGGCTTTGCCATTTCCTTACAGTTTAATGTGTGAATAAGTGCAATTACATACGATCCCACTGTCCCAGGTAAACAAATTCATTTATTAAAGCTATTATAATCTATGGATCATAGGATTGGAAACCATTTAGCAATGCTAATTTTCTATTTGGCTAAGTAATTACGTTATGGTAACCATTTTCAAATGGTATTGGTGAGGTGAGTATGGAAATGTTGACACAATTTAAACTTTGAAATGGGTGACCCAGAAATGGCCTCTGGGTCTCACATCACCTCTCCCTTCTGATATGTTTCTGTTTGTTTTGTTTTCTTATTGCTATTTTTTCTATGCTTCAGCAGTGTTATGAGCTAAACTGTATGCCCTCAAAAATTCATATGTTGAAGTCCTAACTCTCAGTATCTCAGAATGTGACAATATTTTAGAAACAGGGGTTTTTAAGGAGGTAACTGAGTTAAAATTATGTCATATAGGTCATAAATATTATGACCAGTGTCTTTATAAGAAGAGGAGATTAGGACACAGATGCACACAAAGGAAAGACTACATGAAGACACAGGGAGAAGGGGGCTGGTTACATGCCAAGGAGAGAGGTCTCAGAAGAAATCAACCATGCTGACACCTTGATCTCAGAATTCTAACTGCCAGAATGATAAGAAGTAAAAGATCCAGCCATCTGCCTCATGATCCAGGAAACAGAATGGGAAATAGTTTCAAGAAGCGTCAATGGGCACGCAACAGCTCTTAGAAGATGTCTTAGAAGCCCACACAAAACATTTCTGCTTACATATAATTTGGCAGAAGACACACATGGCTAATTTTATAGAAGACTGAGAAATGTAATTTTCAGTCGGCTTGGCATATGCCTATCTAAGAACTGGAGATTGTATTCCTCAGGAAGAAAAGGAGGAACCGATATTAGGTTACATAGATATTAGATTAGTCTCTTCCATATGCCCAAACCAGAATCTTAGTATTATATATAAGTTTTCATCAGAATGAAATGGTCTGTCATTCTAGGGCTTTTTATTAGATTGGGACTGCTCCAAAGGGTGACATGTCAGAAAGGAGGAACTACTGATAGATATATGGGCAATCAAAATTGTTTTTCTGTAACGTCTTTCTTAGTTTATCATCAAATCTTCAGAGATGATTTTCTTATACATCAATATAGGGGACACTGACTTATTTGTGAAATGTCTTAGAGTTATAGCAGTCCCCTCTTATCCATGGGGGATAGGTTCTGGGACCCCCAGTGGATACCTGAAACTGTGGCTAGTACTGAATCCTATATATACACTATGTTTTTTCCTATACATGCATATACTTTATGGCTTTTCTTTGGCACATCCAAATTGCCAGCATCACTACTTTTGTGCTTTGGGGGCATTATTAAGTAAAATAAGGGTTACTTGAACACAAGCATGACAATACTGTGACAATTAATGCAATAACCAAGATGGCTTCTACGTGATTAATGGGCGGGTAGCGTATGAAACATGGATCTGCTGGACAGAGAGATGATTCACACCCTGGGCCAGAGAGAGTAGGATGGCACAGATTTCATCGTGCTATTCAGAATAGCACACAGTTTAAAACTTATGAATTGCTTATTTGTGGAATTTTGCATTTGATATTTTCAGACCATGGTTAACAGCATGTAACTAAAATCACAGAAAGCAAAACCGTAGATAAGGGGGGACTACCATACTTTCAACTGAGAAGTAGAAAGGTACAAAAATGATTATAAATTCCTTGTACTTTTCATCAGTGTAACTAATGCTTCGAATGCTTACAGCCAACAGATGTCACTGTTTCTGGTTAAAACAGACACACACAATATAAATTCTTTGAACAAAACAAAACGTAATACACCCAAATGACCAATGGAAAAGAGAACAGGACATACTGGATTGTTTTCATAGCTCGAAGATCTTCTTCCTTTGGTGCCAAACAGTAAATTTATAGTAAGCGAGACCAGTGACAGGAAAGCAAGAAATGAGAAACAGAAATCAGGTCTTAACGAGCAGCACATCAGAAAGATGTATAATGGGGGCACAGAGTGAGAAAAGTCATTCAGCACAGTCACAAGAAGGATGGAATAAGTGTGGAATTAAGAGAAATAAGTGAAACAAGTAGGGAGTCAAGGAAATCTGAAATGAAAAGTGAGTCTTGACCATGATTTCCAGAGGGACAGGATGAGGGAGATGAGGGGCTTAGAGGGTCAGCCTGCACATATTTAGTCAGCTATAATAAGGGGACATAGCTTCCTTATTACAAAGCTGGGAATAATGTTGATCACTTTTTTTTCTCCATTTTAGATAAAAGCATGGGAGTTATAATTGGTATGAGGAACAGTGGGCAGCACAGTTCAGATCCTTGCTCAATGGGAAAACCCTAGAGGCATGTGACAAGCTGGATGATAATGACAGCTGTGACTATCAAATCATGCAGCCAGCCTTTCAGAGGAGACGGGGGTCAACCCCAGAGACCAGAAGGGTTATGTCTAGGTCTCCAAGGAGAGGAGTAGTAACTCTTTCCTGAATTGGCTGTTAAAATGACAAGTTTGTTCAACAGGTATGAAGAAGGTAATAATACATACATACAGAGAGAGAGAGAGAGAGAGAGAGAGAGAGAGAGAGAGAGAGAGCTTTTGAAAGATAAAATTGTTATTTCAGAGGAGATTAGGAAAATGATTCCTGGGGACTTGACATTGTATTTAATAGGAATTCCACTAGTTCAATACAAATATCTTAATTTCTGATCTATTTTTATTGTAGGAACCAAGAATCAAACTGGGGCTTCTTTTCTTTCCTCAAATGTCTACAAATTTTAGTTATAAACATAGACAATTGCAGGTCTTAAGCATAAAATCTAAGACCTTTGGTATTTGTGACTTACCTGGTTGCTATTGAGTCTATCAGTAAGCTAACATTAGAAAAATCTTTGCATCATAAAGAAACAACTTCACGATGAGAGAAATGTCTTTTTGTCTTGATAATTTATCTAAATTGTTTTAAGTTGCAAATCAGTTGATATGAAGTGCTTCCACTATTTCACAAAGTAAACTCCAGACACACATGTATATAAGGTTCGGATAGAAACCACCCTGGCTTGTTGCTGCACTCAGAGATTTGGACCTAGATTAACAATTTTACAGAAGCTGGATTGATCCCAATGAATTGTCTTGCCAGATCATGCTAACAGCTGAAACATCCGGAAAAGAGTCACAAGGAAAATATTTCACCTTTAAAAGGTGATAATATAAACCACATGTCTTTTAATTATGTAACACCTTGCTCTAAAGATAAAACTCAGCACTTAATCCCCAGGGACATGTGTGCTTGTCTACACTGTACATGACCATATATCACTTTTCCTTTTAAGAGCATTGACTAGCCATTGTTGGTCCCAAATGCTTAACAATAATGCTCTTTGACTTGGTAATTCTCTACAAAACTCAATAAAAAAAATTATATGCAGAAATATGTTAGGATCCCTGAACATTTGAGAAATAGAACTTCAGTTTATGTAGCTTTCCAATAAACTTAAAATTATAGACATCTGACCTGTCAATTAATGCTCTCTCGGCAGACATCCTAAACTAGAGAGAGACTGTCTCATTGCCCTTCTTATCTATATCACAGAATATTTTATTGCTTCAAATTAAAAAGTGAGTACTGATGTGCTACAGTCTAACTTGTTTGTTTATAAATCCTCACATGAGTCCCTGGAACTCTGAAGTGATTTGGATTTCAACAGATTTGTGTCTTTGGGAATACCAAAATTATTTCCAGTAATTTAGTGGAGTACAGAAGCTTTTTTAATATCCCTCTTTGATGAAGGTAAGGGCTTAATGAATGTCACTGTTCCTTCCTCCTCACAAGCATTTACTGAGGCCTGCTTTGGCTGCATACACTGTTAGGGTCTATATACTGTGTGGGAAGGCAAGGACAAGTTTCCTTTCTGGGTAGGATTTACAATCTGGTGAGGGAGATAGGAATGAGCACAAAGGGAGGTAACAATGACAAACAGCCTTTGTGAGGGATCCCATAAGGTATGCGGGAATCCACTGGAAACGGAGGCCACTGAGAACCATGGTGGAGCTGGTGGCCACACAGATCTCAGAGAGAGTCTCAACTCAGCGTGAGTCTTGAATCAAAGTAGAGCTTTTACAGAGAGTTGATACACACACACACACACACACACACACACACACACACACACACACAATGGAGGCCATTTCAAGATCTGCGCTAAGCCGGAAAATGCAATGTACCAGCTGTATTCAAGAAATGGTGAAGAGTTATTCTTCAGACGGTCCGTACGACGTGGTCCTTGCCATCTGAGGACATTTAAAAAAAATAATATACCTTTGTTAGGGGCTGCAAATAACATAAAAAAGAAGGATGTTGTCTGTGTTTATGGGTTGGGAAGATGGAAGTATCTGCAGTGTACAGTGCCCACCATGGAATGTGAGGCAGGATATTTAAAAGAGACAACAAAGTTGGCTACAAAATGGCAGTACTTAAATGAAAAAGGCAAAAAGATGATGAGAATAAGGGAGAGGGCACAAACCAGACTGATCCTTAAGAAGGTTCCCTACTGTTAATATGCAAGGTGAGAAAGTTGTGTATTGAGGAGATCATTAGCTGTGTTTGACATGTGGCAGTTCATGCAGAAAATATTAGGTATATATATCCACCAAACTCCATATGAAAACGGTGCTGTTTTAGAATGTTTGGTTATAAAATTAATAGAATACTATTTCCTGTCAAAGCAATGTCAATTGTCAGAAATATAGGAGTCAAGTATCTGCTTAATTTAGTAGTAACGCCAGCTTTTATAAAAGAAATTCAAGGTATAGCTAAATTTGTTTTATTCATTTTTTTATTAATGTAATTTGGAGCACAAATGATGATAGATTTGGTGACCTATAAATGAAAACAGTGAGGGCAATTGAGTAAGAAAAATTAAAGCTGTATACTTTCAATGAAGAGTTTGATTTTACTTAGGAAATCATTTCACTTTATGGAATCAGATTTCATTAACAATCATTAATGTTGAATTAATCCTTAGAGGAGAACAAAAAACACAAGAACCAGAGATATTCCCAAATAAACTCTCTGATAGTTCTTTTGCACATTTGAGTCATTGTCTTACTCAGAAACTAGCAAAGACACTACAGGGGCCAAAAGCAATAATATGATCTGTCTATGGGATTAGGGTTACATTCAAATGAGGCAGGATATACTTGACTCCAAATGAAAGTGGAATTAGATTCAAACTTTTAAGAATTAGTTGTTTGGCTTGTTGTGCACTCACTGGAGAACCAAAAAGTCTATCATAGAAATGAGTACAAAAGTAAATACTTTTGTGTCTTATAAGATTGTCTTCTTAGCAATGCCTGCTCATTACAGAATTAACATTGAAAACCTTGCAAATCACGGTCCCCCAAAATTCTATTAATATAATAACATGAAAAATTAATAATTTTAACCTTTAACCCATTTAAATATCTTTTTAAAATTCTGTAGAACCATTTATACCTATAACTCATAATGCCAATTGCTTTTAATGGTGCAAGATAATTTGAAAGATAGCCCATTACTAAAATCTGTGTAACAGAGATGCTAGTAAGGTTAGGTTTGGCTCCTTCTTACATCCCTTTTCAAATGCTATGGCTGCTAGTATTTGCTGCTTATTATCTTTGAGTACTCTAAGCCTGTTTCTGTCTCCCTTCCTTTAAATCATCCCTGAATCATCAACTTTATTTCTTCTTTTGTAGGCAATTCAAGTCCAATCTTGGGTATCAGTCTCAATCCTCACCTCCTACATGAAACTTCTCAGGATGCTCCACCCTGCAAGTAATGACAACAGAGACTGCACGCCTGCAAAGCCTATCTGCAATCTGGCTATTTATGAAGTTTGCTGACTCATTTTTTAGAGCAAGGTGAAAACCAGTTCTCCCTACTTCCTCTGTACCATTAATTTTACATTTCATTGTCTTTGATATTCTATGTATTATTTTAACTTTTAATTTATCCGAAAATAAATAAACACTACACTATCTAGATATCCAGTGAATTAAAGTAATTATCATGTTTTCCTATTTTGAATAAAATAGTAATCCAAAATTCTTTAAATGTAAAAACACGCAAGCTAAGTCCATTTGCATTACTATACTCCAGTTCCTTCCTCACCAGAGGAAATGAAGCATAATAGGTTTTTAATCTTTGTTTTTGTTTGTTAAATACGAAACATATGTGAAAATCAGCACATAGCCTGTCATTCTAGAGCAGGAGTTGGCAAACGGCAGTCCCATGTACCAAATCCAGCCCACCACCTATTTTTGTAAATAAAGTTTTATTAGAACATACCCACACCTATTCATTACCTATTATTTATGGCTGATTTTGTGCTATGACAATGGAATGAAAAAGTTGCAACAGAAACTGTATGGACTGCAAACCCTATTTGTGATTTGGCCATTTATAAAACTTTCTGACCTCTTTTCTAAAGCAAGGTAGGAGCCACTCTATATATCTTAATCTTTAAAAGACTAGTTTTTGGTGTCCAAATATCAATAAAACAAAACAGACAGACAACACAGGGATCCTTGGAGAAGGATGTGGTAGGGAAAATAAAAGTTGAGCCTGGAGCATCTTATGGATGGCAGTAAATGAGGAAGCTCTCCAAAAAGAATGGGGCCATCCATGTCAAAAGGGCACAGGAGCCAACCTGAAAGAGCCCACAATGGCTAAAGCTAGAATAATCTGATACACAAAATAAATTAACAATAGTATTGGATTATAACCCATAGAATAAAATTGTTAAAGTCATGCGTGATTCCATACTGATATAAATAAATAATTAAGTGTAGAAGAAATGAGGGAAATAGAAAACCACCATTAGGATACCACAGTTTGTTTCGGGAAAGATCTGCCAGTGGATGCTGAAATTAGTGAGTGAAAATTTGAGGAGAAACAGCATATTTTCAGAATCTCGAGGTACCCTACCCCCCGTATTTATTAATTTCAAATGGAAAAATACTAACTAGCACAGAAACCCAGCAGACACCACCTTAACCAAGCGATCAAGGTTAACATCATCAGTAAAAAGAAATATGGATGTCATTTACTCCATTGATAAGATGCACTGAAGCATGCCACCTCTGTGGTATTCTTCCTAAAAATGCAACCTTAACCTAATCCTAAGAAAATATCAGACAAACCCCAAATGAGTGATATTCTGCAAAGTAAGTAACAAGTACTCTTCAAAAATGACACGGTCATGAAAGACAAAGAAAGAGAGATGAACTGTCACAGATTGGAGGATACTAAGAGGACACAGCAAATAAATGCAATGTGGGATCCTGTATTGTATCCTGCGGTAGAAAAGGGGAATAGTGGAATATTGGTGACATATGAATAGAGTCTTTAGTAAATTAATAGTACAATGCTAGCTTCTTAGTTTTGATCATTGATATAGTTATGAAAAATATTAGTATTAGCGAAAAGTGGGTAAAGTTCATACAGGAACCCTCTGTATTAATTTTGCAAACTTTCTGTCATTTCAAAATAAAAAAAGTGAAAAAAATATGTTTAAAAAGAGAAAAAGCATAGTTTTCTGATTAAGAAACTAGAAACCCAATGTGTTTCTTCTTTAGTGACAACAGTCCCAGCTTATAATATTTAGGTTAATAGCATAGACTTTCCAGAAATAAAAAGAACAACTGTTGTTCTGTTAAACTAAGTTCTGTTCTGTGGCTGTTGAATTGTTTCTAGGTAAGAGTTTCCTTGACTTTGGCATACTCACAGAGTTTTAGCATAGGAAAGCAGAAGAAACAATCTGAAAAGGAGTGCGTGACAAGATCATTCAACACTGGAAGGCTCTTGTTCCCCAGGGTCCTCACAGCCAGAATTCCATGGAAAACCCTGATTGCAGGAAGACCACCCAACCCAGGGATGGAGCCACAGGAGGCAGGCTGGACTTCGGAGGCCTTAGGGCTCTGTCTCCTTTCCTTTCCCTACAGAAAATAATTTTTATCTTCCTTGTGCTCAGAAAAGGACCTGGTGTCTGTGTGTGGTGTATGGAAACCTCTGTCATTTTACAGGCATATCTTATGTTGGAATAAGGAGTACACAAAGTGAGAATATGTCATCTGCTGAAAAACTAATTAGAAAAGGGAAAATCCCTTTCTCTGTTTCAAAGGATAAATTCTTATATAAACTATATTGTTTTTCTTCTAAATTTATATTAAAACCGGAGAGTTTCAAAGCAAAACACATTATAATATCTTAATTTCAATCATTTGGCCCAACACTCTGCTAGTTACTATTGGAATTTTTTTTTCTTTTTGCACATTATCTCTGTCCTCAAGTGCTTGCAATCTTTGGAAGCCACACCTGAACTCACAACAGATACAAAAAATTAAGGGAAAATGCATAACAATAAATACAAATGGACATTCAGAAAGATGAAGACTGCTGTTAAAAGAGGATAATATTAACAAAATGTTCGCTTTATTGTAAGGATAAATAAGACACTACAGAAAATAAAATTTAAGTCCTTTCCTTATAAGGTACATTTTAAGTTTCAAGGTATATTAAAATTCTAAAAGTGAAAAAAAAAAAACCCACAAAAAACAAACAAAACAAAACAAAAAACATTTTAAATTATTAGGATAAAATATAAGAAAATATTATTTAAACAAGACACAAAAGGCAAAGACCCCCAAAGTAAAACGAACAACAAGAAAACACAAACACACTTGACTAACTCAAAAATTTTAACATCTTGATCATCCATACACACTGCTTAAAAAAAATCAAACAGATTGATAGAGGACATCAATAATTAATAAAGAAAAAAATAAAATCAAGAATATGAAAATAATTTTGGAAGCTCAGGAGCTTGAATGGAAATAAAATTACATCTTATCATCACTAAGCTGTAACTGAAATTTTAGCATTTTCTCTTACAATAAATGTAGGATGCAAAGCAGACTGGCATCATTCGTCTGAGACTGTTATGATTAGAGTTTATCGATTTTTTCATATAATATCATAGTTGTTGCAGACATCTAGAGATACTGTTTATACTCAACACTTCCTCCAAATTACAGTAGTATAGATTCATCACTAGATCTTGATATTTAATTCATTAATAAAAAAAAGTGTTACTATATTGCAATGTGTTTTTTAATATTTTGCTAGCTATTCTTTAATATAATTGAGTTCCTTTTTAATCCTATGTATGTTATTTAGAAAATTTTCAAATTTACCCTGGAAAGGAACCCATTAGCTTTACCAGGATATGAAAGGGGCCCATGGCACAACAGAAATTAAGAATCACTGAACTATGTTGATATAAATAGGCCGTTATGAACAATAATGAAAAAACAACAACACACAGCTAGTGTCAAAATGATGTATGTAAAATATGCTATGATTTGTATGAGTTTTTATGAAAATCACATGAAATAATACCATGTATTTTTCATGAAATCATATTCATGCATAAAACTCTATAAATATAAATGTAAGAAAATACATTCATGATAGTTTTTGCCTCTAGGAATGGGGAGGTGAATAGGGTGTGAGAAGGTGAATAAGAAAAGACAAAACAATTATAATGTTTTCTTTTATTTAAAACAATGTTAGAAAACCGATGTCATTTTTAATATACGTAAATAACATAAATTCAGGGTAATGGATACACTGGTGCTTGTTTTGAATTTTTTTTAAAGCTCTCTAAGTAAAATTTTAACAAACTTTTATAAATTAATTCAAAATAAGATATTGCCAGCCTTACAGTATTTTGCACAGTTCCTAATGTATAATAAAGATTTCATAACTTTTAGGCATTTCTATTATTTCTATTAAAGATTTTTAAAAAATATTTGGAAAGAAAAGTTTGAAAAGGAACGGTTTGGCCTTCCAGGTGGGAAAACTTCATGAGTAAAGGCACATTAAAAAGGAGCATGTAGCCTTAATGAGATGTTGTCAATAGTCTCTTGTAGCAATCCTCCATGCCGGAAGCATTTCCATGCTCTTTTTCTTTCCTGTTCGTGACCCAGAACATAATGCCCTGAATTGGTTGTGTGAGTAAAACCAGCTCTGGAAGTCCTGGAAGTCCAGAGCAGACATTGGTGATTGGATGCCTATTGGGTACGTGGGCTTCTTAGGGAGTGTGTGCAGGTTAAGGAGTTCTGGTGCCACCTGACTCAATGGCATCCCATTGAGTCATCCAGCAGGGCGCCCCGCCACAGGGAATCGCAGGGAGTTCCTATCCTTGAAAGGATGTTGGCTGAGGATGGAGGATCCTTGTTCAGGGATGTTGCTGGGCAAGATTAAAGAAGTTAAGGAAGGCCTTGTATGAGAAGCACTTGGTTTGATGCAAAAGGCAAACACATTCCAGTGTGTTAGTGAAGTTCCGAAAAATAGTTACTCCAGCTTTTTTTTCATGTTGTTTCTCGAAGCAGCATGCCACAGAAGAGGCTTGTGTAATTAAATAAGATAGGAAATACTATATTATTTATTCTCCTCTTGGAGAATCACGATATATTAGAATATTAAAGGCCCTAAGGAGTCTTTTTTGCTTTTCAACCCAGCATCTCCCAAACTGATCATTCCTATCTCATAGAACTTATATTCATTTTGGAAACACTTTTCTAATGTTTCAAAAAATCAAAACAACTTTAGCTATTTTTAATAGGGGAAGAAAATTTCATAAACATCCAGTTTACACTTGAAGCATGACACTAAAAGATGATTACAAATATGTTAGAGCACATAAAGCTGGATGAATTTCCAAGGCAGCAGGTTATCTCAGAGGTCTGATCGTTGTCAAAAGTCTCTTTATGGTTTATGGCCCTGTCTGAAACCCTCAGTTCTCCCATATGTACATATATGGTATTCTTTCCTTCCCAGTTAATTGTGCCATAAATAATTTCTTCTTATCTGCATATCGATTACAAGGTAATGAATGCCACTTCATATTATGTGAAATACAAATCAAGCCCTAGACCCCATGAGATAATATTCTTGGCCAAACTCCCAGGCCCTGTACTTGGGATGAACTTCAATTGTGTCTCCAGGGTTAGTGAGTGTTATGTTTCTAAGAGATGATCTGTTTATTTTATGCCACATTTGCAAGCTGTCTTTTCCTCAAATGAAGCATTAAGCATTATATTGAGATTTTTTAAGGTGTTCAATTCACTTTATTTTTGTAAATGTTCTTTATTCAAATTTATCTCAATGTACAATTTGTTCATACCTCATCTCTCCAGAGAGCTTTGTGGTTAGTCTTTCCCTACAGGGGGCATGGAGAAAAAATAGCAGCTAAAATTCATAGTTGACAAAGGCATATTTTCTTCTTCCCAATATTTAACATGTTTGTTCCAATGAAAATAATGGCTTGCTTGCAGATGAACCAAAGGAAATGTCTCATTCATTGACTTTCCGCTTTTTAAAATGTCACATACCTGTGCCAATGTTTTTCAAATATGCTAATACAGTTTTCTAATTCTTTAAATAAAACTTGGGGTGTCAGTTTCACATTGGACATTCATTTGATATCAGTGAGAGAAATACTATTTCCATCTGAAAGATATTATCTTTGAGATTGAGTCAATTCCATGCTGAGAAAAGGATCAAGGAGATATAACTGTTGAAGTAGTAAAACTTAATGTGTAAAATATTTTCAAATATGGCAGCAGCAAATGGTGAAAATGAAAGATTGCCAAAGGCATTTTCCTTTGACAATTTTGAATAACTATATCTTTATTTCAGAGCTAAAATGCTCTGTGTATTTACTTAATAATAATTTCCCCAAATATCAGTGCTTGAATAATTTCCTCCTGAGGATAAAAGGCAGGCACTAAAAATTATATTTTTAATATTAAACTTGACTACTTTATCCTAAAATTCAAACCACATGTGACTCAAAGTGATTTAAATTATTTTCTGAAATGTAGGGGTTTCCTTTTTGTTACCAAACTCTTTGACATTTTTGCCCTTTGACACAAAATTATGAACTTGATGAAGAAAATTTATGACCCAAATCCATCAAGGTCTATGTAAATGGAAAACTATGAAAATAGTAGGTTTTGGGACAGAGTATGTTTCTAACCACTCTATAAATCATATCCCTTTGCTGTTCAGAAGAAGGGTATCAGTAATGTTTTTAAATGAGAATACAGTCTTAATCACAGGATTACTCTGCAAGACCATATTTCACACCCATCTCTTGAGACAGCACTTGGCTTCTGACATGGGACCCTAATACACCTGAGCCATGAATGATTACCTTCTGAAATAAGCCAAAGAAAGATGAAATATTGCAAATAAATAAATAAATCTAAAGGATACTCAGAACACCTACTCACTATAGGGAAAATACTTTCATAGTTTGTTAAATTGAAGATCCACAAATATGTGGAAACTTTCGCATGTTCACATTTGAGCTCAATTTTATCCTTGTAGTTTTTGGTGCTCTCATTAAGAGACATCACTGAAAACTTACAACTATTTCAGTCCTCTTTTATTCTACTTAACTACACAGATTTCAAGCTCTAATTGTATTTTGCTCTCTTGACCTTGTCACATAGGGTTAGTATATCTAGAAAACATACTTCTATGGAGAGCATAATAAATTCTAAAAATTATACTGAAATTATTTCTCTTGCCTAGTGTTGAAATGAATTTTTCAAAATGCCATTGGGTTAATGAGTTTTTTCTTATATCTATTTTTTTTGTGTGTGTCTTTCACATTTTAACAGTTTAATGTAGTTTATTCAGTTACCCAGGAATATTTGTCTAGGTTGTCCTTTTATTCATGGCTTCTCAAAATAATACATTTGCATCTCAAACATTATACTTTTATTATTTGTAAAAGCCCATAGCTTGCTTGCCAATCGGTATGTTTGTATGCTAGAAAATATTTATATTTTTGATATATACATAAATATATATATATATTACATTTAATATATATATATGAATATGTGTGTGTATTTAAATACATGTATTTGACCTTGAAGGAGAAATCTGGAAATATTTCTAACTTACTCTTGATATATATATTTTTTTTTAAGGCATTGAGGTGCAGGGTAAATCTGGATATGTTTATAACTTATGAGTCACTAAAATTTCCAATGATATTCAAAATTATAGATAATTCAAAAAGTATTATTTCTTTTTCCAGCAAATATTCTTCTAAAATGTATTTTTTTAAATAGTATATTGCCTGATCTGAGTTTTGACTCTCTCTGTGTACTGTTCACTTGAGGTGCTGAAAAGCAGTAGTAGAGACTACAGATACTGCTAAGAGAAATGCCTGACCAATGACTATCAGGCTGGGAAATGTCTTCCAGATTTTACCACGAGTCTTAGAGTAACACAGAGATAATTCAAGAAGTGAAGTACATAGTTGTATGCCTGTTGAAGCACCTTATGGAATTGTTACTAGGTGCTAGTTATACCATTGTGAAGAGGAGAAGGTGCAATGAGTGCTTTGGAGACTCCATTCTCTAGGAGTCACAGTTCTTCCAGCACCTAGTCACTCCTCGCCTGACATTCCCTGTGCAGGGAAATGAATTTACATTGTCTTTTTGATTTATAGTTTATGTTTTCAGTAAAAGACAATATGGCTGAATTGACAAAATCAAGTTCTTCTATTTGAGCTTGGGAAAGCTACTTAATAACTCTCTAAACCTTAGATATTTTTTATCTGAAAAATGAAAAAATTAATATTACTTAATTTTTAAAGTCATTATGAAGAATAAATGAGTTAATCCCTCTTAGCATGGCACATGGTCAATGCTTATAAAGTCTTATCTGTTATTAATTTTCAAAATAACGTTAATCTCTCTGAACCTCTTGGTCTTTTTTATCAGTAAAGTGAGGATAATAATGTCAATTTTATATATTGTTCTGTAGATTGAATGAGCTAATCCATAATTAAACACTTGGCATTCTGCTTGGCATGTAATAAGCATTCAAGAAAGGTTAGTTCCCTGCCTGCCCTCTGGAGCAATGGTGAAACTCAAGACAGAACGTATGTAACACTTTGCTATATATCTCAGCTACCTATTTTAAAAAATCAATCCTATAGTCTAACATCGGTTTTTAATACTTCTGTCTTTAGAAAAATGGTAAAACTAAAGAATTGACAGATTTTTTTTTTTTCTTTTCTAGTTCTCGGTGCCTCTATCCACTCTGGAATTGTGACTCACTCTTTGGCATCTGTCCTCAGTATCAGTCATGGTCAGCTTTAACATTGAGAATTTCCTGATTTAAAAAACAGACATTCTTAAATAGGAGGGAAAAACAAATAAACAAAAATAGAAGATTCAAAAAGTGGTTAACCGAAATGTCAAAATGATGTTTAAAATAGTTGTCCACACAACTTGAGCATAATATTGCTGAAGGAGAGGATATCATAGAAGGACAGGCATTAGACCCAAAGGACAGGATGCTGGAGAAAGAATCTGCAGTGTACCGAGGCCCAGTCATGTCTCCACCACCACCAGCCCTGACTTGAGCACGTTGCTTCAGCCTCTCTTAGAGGAGCTTTCCCAGGCTCTGAAATGGGTACCTAAAATTCGCCTCACTGATTTGTTCTGAGGATAAAATGTGAGCGAGGTAGTAATTTAAATAGAATGAAATGGTATGCTATTATTAAATTTGCTGGGGAAAAGGGAACAAAGGGAAGGTGCATAGGAAAGCAATGAAGCCCAGTGGCCCATGGAAAACAAATGCTGAAGACAATTTAAGTGCCCCAACTTATTAAACAGGTATTTCTTTCTGAAGTCCATTTCTTCAGTGTTTCATACTGTCTGTCCTCTCTTTATTCTGAGCAGAGGCAAGGCGGAGCCCCCTCTCGCCCTGCAGACTCTATATTGCAATCCAACCTGGAATGTGTTTCCAGATTATCCCTAAGCATTCAATGTGAAAATGAAGCACACCTAATTCAACAAAACATGAAAAAAAAGGGGGCTGATTTTTTTTTCTAACTTGAGAATTTTCAAAATGCAAATTGGACCAATACAGGTTATCTTTAATAAGCTCTAATTATAAATACATTTGTGTGACACAATTTAATTTATTGGTAAACTAATGTTATTTGATTTTTTTTAAAGTGTGAAAGCATAGCAAAACCTCCTAGATGTTGCTATAATAGAATAAATATAATTTTCCAAACTGGAAACCATGGCAACAGTTTTTAATAATACAATATGATTGGCTGCATATGAAAAAACAAAACCATATTCTAAATAATTAAATTGTTTCTCAATATAAAATAATATCTCAAGTATTTTTACATTTTTATGTGTACAATGTGATACACTGCTTCAGTCTATAGGGAAGACTATAATTACCAGACATTCTTTTCATGTACTGCATTCTTTTTGTCACTAATCCATGAATTAAAATGGTAATTCAAAGAAAATAACTTGTCTGGAAAAGAGAAACCTGAGAATTAGGTCCCTTAGAATGAATTCTTTTTATGTTTGTCCATCCAATTAAATATGATTTCTGTGATTTTGGAGGAAGGGTTTGATAATTTTTAAAAGGGGTCAGGACAGGAACATTGATTTGAATCAGATGCCTGTCAATTTGGCCTCACATACCCACATTCATATATTCCAGAAAATTAAGCAAATAAGCAAAGGCTTTTCATTGATACAATGTCTATCCAAGCAACAAAAATCTGTTGAAAATTAAAGATTTTAATTCAAGCATCCAGATAGTTTTGCTTCCTAGTGGGCATTTGGCATCACCACAACAACCTATCTACGTGGCTAAAATTGCTCACTTCTCCACTGCACTGTTTGGCAGGACCTTCCAAAAAGCAGGTCCTACTGACATCACTTTACCAAGTTCCAAAACAGAATTCAAACTATACTCCCTATGAGTATATGCTGTTCAAACGTCTTGTGGAATAAGGTTATGGGAATACATAAATAAATGACTGGATAACAATAAACGAATGAATAATTCATACACATGAAAGGTTTAGGCAGTGGTATTCACACATGCGTTTCTGCTATGTGAAAAAGAAATTCCTGTATCTAAATATAGTGCCAGTATCAGAACTAGAGAATAATGTTTTATTTCTCCAAAGGTCAATATGATATTACTGAGTCTGCCAAATTTTAATAGCTATAGCCCAGTCATTAACGGCAATATCAGAGATGGTAGTAATGATTTTGACCCTAGAAATTTCAATCCTATTTTCAATGAGTTAATAGAGGAAGGCATATACATCTCTTCAATGTCTTGAATATGACATATTTGAGCTGTTGTTCAGAATAGATTTCTCAAAAGCATGTGTTCTGTTAATAAATATTTACGGGGAGTATAAGACCATATTCACGTATTTCTCAACATGGCATGATCCATCTTGTAGTTTCAGCATAAATTCTGTTATACAACAGGGCATTTAATTTTCACGAGGGTCCTGACATGACCAGTAAAACCAATCTTCTTGTCAAGATTACCAGAACTTTCTTTTCATAATAAACTGCTTACTTTTTAAAGATTTCTCTTTAAGAATCCCAACTGTTACAGAGCTATCTCCCATTATTGTTTATTTATACTAGAGCCTGTCATATAAGACCTGTTTCCAGGTAACTGCATACTGTACTTTTAAATGGCTTAGTTAGCATCTATTACCAACTCAACTTAGTCACATAGAAAAGAAGAAAGTATACACTATAAAAGTAGGAAGTGATGTAAATACAACCACAAGCTGTCCACAAAAGAAACAGGAATGATACCAGATCTGTATTTTGTTGACCTGTACCAGATTTGTGTGTGCAATGCTGGTGAGAGTAGATAAATGAGGTAATACAGATTTAACATTTCAACTACTCTATTTATTGGGCATGAATTACAAAAAAATATAGCAAAGAACACAACTAATCCATCCTTGTGCCATGCATCCACTTTGAGTTTAGCCCAAGAAATCCCAAAGTTCATCCTGTGAAACTCAGACTTTAAAGATTTCAATACTATAGGATTTTCAATACTAAGCATTCATTTAGAATGAATTTCAACTCATACCTTTCATAATTATTTCATGAAATGTTACATTTAGAGTACTCTTGGTAATTTCATTTTTAACAATTCCTTAAGTGTATACAAAAGGCAATATAGTCATATTACTTCAGAGGTCGTTTCACATACAGTTGCAGAGCCAGAAAAAAAAATACTTTGAGATGTATCTAAGATAATATCTTTAATTCATCTTAATATATGGATAAATGATAGTTGTCATGGATGAGTGATAGATATTTTAGACATAAAACTTTCACAAAGAAAGAATAAAAACATCAAATAAAAGTATATTACTCTGCTTTTAAAGAACAATAGAACTTTTTGTAATTTAAAAAAATTAAAATCTTTAATTGTATATTTAAAGAATTTGTTTCAAAAGCATATTTATCGTTCATTAGAAAAGTGAATTTCTGTTGTAAAATGTACTTTTTTGTAAAATATGAGAATATAAATAGCAATTTTATGTTTTTCACAAATGCTTAAAATTTAAGTAACCAACGTATGTACTAATGTACATATTAGAAATAACTTCTTGAATATTTCTTAAGTGTTGTCTTTTTTCAATAGCAAATACTAACTTGAAAAAAACTCTTGGTTGAATTTTTTCGTCTTTCTTATCTACAATCAGTTTTAAGTGTGAAATCTTTCTTAGAATTCATACTTCAGAGTGGCCAAGAAGCAAAAAGTTATAAAATACTTTGGGGGTTAAAATCTGTAGCTTGATCAGTAAATTTCATGACCCAAAGTCAGTCCCTGTGGTATCATTTATTATAGCTAAAATGATTAGAACTGGGGGTCCATGACACTATTACCTGTTTCTGTAGATTTATTGAAAATTAGCAATTCCATTTATATCTATGAGATTTCAGGGATTACACTGTTATAGACTAGAAAATTGACAGATTTATGAGTCTAGTGAATCTAGTTGTACTGACTAATACAGCAACAGAGAAAATTTAAAGGTTTGTACTCCTAAAGGAGTTAACCTTTGGATAAAGAAACATTTTTCAAGTAGAATGCGAGAAATTATTGAATCCATAAATTGCCAGTGCTGCAAAGTTAAAAAAAAAAAAGGTGGGGAGGAGAGGGAGAGAGGGAGGGAAGGAGGAGGGGGAGAGGGAGAGGGAGAAGTGGGAGAAAGAGAGAGAGAACCAACAGCACAAGTACAAACTTTTGTACTTTTGTGTGAGAAAATATGAGAAGCAAAAGTTACCCAAATTAATTTATACTATGATTTGGTTTGATAATATAATTGCTCATATGGTATTTCTTGCTGAATAGTGTCCCTTGGTTCTAGGTTTTTGTTTGGGCTGCCTTGCTTCAAACTGCACAATATGGCTTATAGGAATTTCCACATTTTGAAGCACAGACTACAAATCACATGTCCCTCTTAACCCTTAGCAATGCCCATGGCATAAAGCAGACATACAATAAATATTTATTTTTTGTTGCTGATAAACCAAATACGTATCGAGTGCCTTGTGATTTATGTTAATACCAAAGATGTCAACTCAGCTTTCAAATAATTGTATGGAGATAGCTTGCCTCACATGAAACTTGACCATGTCTTTTATGTTACAAAATGGTCATATGATCTGTTATTAAAACTTTTTTAGGCATGAAGTTCATTAAATTATAGTCTAATGACACATCCTAGTGAAGTTTCCATACTGTTTTATTCCTTGGTGTATTATTTTTTTTAAACCAAACAATACACACATATACCTGATAGCAGAGCTGATACTTAATTTGTTCCATAGCATGTATGTACTGGGTGTCGGCAGCCAGCATCTGTTATGACTGGTCTGGGCCCATGCTGAATTAGTGATTAGTTATTACACTTTCCTGTTTTAAAGGGTACTGGAGAAACAACAAAGAAACAGAGTGTAATCCCTACCCTCAAAAACTCTAAATTTTTTTGGAAATGAAAAGACATTTATTTACACACACAAACACATGCACAAACACATATGTACATATATATGTTTCTTTATATGTTGATATTCACACACATGAAAAAAGAAATAGGTTTGAAAAAAGTAATAGAAATTCAAGTTATCATCTGAAGATGGGGCAGATATTCTGAAAGTAATGAGGCTTGATTTGGGTCTTGAAAGATAATAAGGTTTTTCTTACGTGAAGTTGAATGAAGGAAATGTTTCAAGCAGTGGGAACTCCTAGCTTAATGCATAGAGGTCATAATCTGAAAAATTTAGATAACTCTTTGTAAACATTTCTGACCACGGTCATGAGGCAATGTTGGACATGTAGAATTTAAACAAGATGCATCTAATTATATTCTCCTGCAACACAGCCTCCTTACTTTCTGTAAGTATCCTGTGTAAGACATTAAACTGGGTTATTCAGACTTGGTTTATTTACCATTTATATTCCTTACAAAATTCTTTTTAGATTGATACAGAGTTGACAAATGACAGCATGTAGGAAAATGTAGGAATGAACCCTCTAGTTCCACAAATACATTTTTGAAACAAAGTCTACAGAATTTCTTTCTTCTTTTTTCATTAAAATTCACAACATGGAAGCCAATTTTTGTTTTCTTAACAACAGATGAAAATTGCTTTTTAAGGTCTTTACATGCCAGCATATTGCCCGTTCTTTGGTCTAATACTAAGTGACAGCCCTGCATTGAGCAATTTTAAACCAGGTCTTCAATTTACAACAGACATGTTGAAATTTGTAATAAATGAAATAGATATTTAATGACATTAATGTGTAGCAATATAGCATAATATAGGTGGTTTGACTTAGAAAAGACTTGCAAACATTATGTCACCGGAGCAAAGCATCTGAAAGCTTAGCATAATTCTATGAGATATTCAGTTACAGAAAGAATTCATAATGAAAAGATCAAGAAAATAATATATTTACTTGAGAATGTGAAAATTACCTTGGAACTTACTTTGCTATTTGCATTCCATCTTGGAACATGCCAAGGTGTTTACAGCTTAATTTTTTTATTCTCTCTGTTTATTGGAGGTTCTTAGGTTTCAAGAGAATAAATATTTATGAGTAAACATACTGAGGAATTTAAGAGAATATACACTCTTATCATCAGAATATTAATATATTAATTTTATATTAATATAATACTATGTTTGTGATACTATGATAAAATAGCCTTCATTTTATGTAGTGAATAGTTTCATTAACTTCATTTGAAATGTGTGTGTGGGTGTGTGCATCTATATCTATATCTATATCTGTCTATATATATATATATATTTGAAAAATATAATAAAAACAAAAATCACTAATGATTATATTAATCACCGATAACCTCTATTACTATCTTGATGTGTTTCCTTACAGTCTTTGGTTTATGTATACAAAACTTTTTTTCCTTACAAATCAAATTTTAAAACATTTGGGAGACTCAAACATGGGTTTACAGCAACCTGTATACCCGTAATCAAAGAACAGTCGTATTTTATATGGACATCATCCTTCTTGAGAGAGTGAATACAAATGAAACAGCAGGAAAGGAAAGGAGCATTTACCCCACAGGTTACATCAACCACAGATGTGCTTATAAAAAAGAGTACAGGGAGGTCTCAGAAAAGCAGAAGAGGCAGGTAGAGAGTTAAATACTCATATAGATTATATGTATCTGTTGTTTGGACTAAATAGAGATCAATCTATAAGTAACCCAAAGGAGAACACTGTTTAGATCAGAAAAGTTTTTAGGAACAGACTGTATTTATTGAGAAGAAAATATTTATCACACCCAATACAAAGGTCTGGGTATGGCCAGACTAACCCTGCATGAGACTAATGAGGAATTTTCTTCTTTTCCTTTTTCTTTTCCTTCCTTCCTTCCTTCCTTCCTTCCTTCCTTCCTTCCTTCCTTCCTTCCTTCCTTCCTTCCTTCCTTTTCTTTCTTTCTTTCTTTTTTTTTTTTTAAGGGGACGGGGCAGGGCAGAAACAAAAGGAAGGAAAAGCCAGGTGAAGGTGGAGCCAGGAGATAGCAGACCATCATGTTGCAATTTGTAATCCTCCCAGTAATTTCTATTCTCCAGCATGCCCTGCCCACCTAAATCTTCAACACAGATTATTAGAGAGAGAAAAAAAAATAATAAATCATATATATATATATATAGTGAATGAGTTTATTGTGGGAACCATTGAAGACACTGAGCTGTAAGTCTAAGTGGTTCAGGACCAAAGGGGAATACAGTTGAAGAGAACATGAGGAAGAAAAGTGTTGAATCTTACAGAAAGTAAGCAGAAGGCTTCTGTACTCCCCCAGGGTCACAGATACAAGAATTACACGAAGTTTAACTGGATCTCTGAGGATGGATTAACCGTAGCTGAATATAGGTCATGTATTTATATTGATTCATACCCTGTTATTTATAAACAATCTTATCTCCCATCCCATTAACATTTTTGCAAACACATTTTCATTAGCTGTATAATATTATTATAATATGCTAAAGTATTATAGCTTTTATATCCAACCCCTTCTATTTGTGTCCAGTTTTTTACAATTTCATACAAAACTGCCAATAGTATGCACTTACACATAAATTAGGCAAGTGGGCCTAATTAACTCATTAGAATGGATGAATGTCTAATCTTGAGTTGAAAAATTAAATGTTTACAAGTTATGATATACATTGACAAATCCCTTTGAGAATTTGTATCAATTTCCACCACCACCAATGGAGTATAAATTTATGTTTTATTATATCATTAGCAGCAATACTCTATTTTAATAGAATTTTACTCTTTTAACATTAAAATAATTGTTTATAAGGATATACCTATGGTACTTTAAAACAGTTTCAGCCCTACTCTTTTTAATTGGGAATTAGGAGTCATCAAAGCAAATCTAGAAAACTGGACAAAACTGAAAATTTGAGCCAGAAAGTGCTCATTAACTAGGGTTAAGGCATATCTATTACTTTTGCTTTATATAAATGAGAGTTTCACATCCTCCTGAGAGAAAACAGAGACTCAGTGGAAGTCCCAACAGGAGATTGAGAGGTGTGAAACATGGTTTATTAGTAAATGAGATGTAGTGCAGTATCATGAAATCCACATGGCCTCTCCATGGACTACGCTGAGATGCTAATATCAATAACTGAGCAGACTGTTGGTCCTCACTCAGATCAAACAGGCTGAAAGGAAATGCATTCTGCTGGGTGCCATTTGCTTTAGAAACCATCCATCAAGTAGACCAAAGAGGCAAAGAAAACTAAGTGATTCTGAAGTCAAGCAAGCTGGAAAAATAAAATATGGGAAACAGGCAAGATGTATTTTCCCTTTCCAGGAGAGTGACAGAGGACTAGGAAATGTTCCACAGGGGCTATTGGGGGAGCCATAGTAATATTAATCAGTGCAGTCCTAGTGGTTCCAACCAGACCAGTACTGGAACTTCTAGAAAACAGGGTTCCCAAGAAAGAGAATGTGTGGGTAAGCAGAAAATTAAAAAAATGGAAATACGTAGTTCTGGCCCCCAGAGCCTCTTTCTGCCTATGTAATTCTCTCCTGAGCTGCTTTCTTGTTCAATATAAGGTGCAAATGAGACAAGATGTGGACCTCCTAATCATTTTGGATGTAGCTAAGCTCATATGGGAAAATAATAACAATAATAATAATAATAACAACCAGGGGGCTATCACCAGAAGCTATATGAGATTGTACCACATAAATTATAAAAGTCAACACCTTTCTGAGAGTGAGAAATCCTATTTTCAAATTGTATACAACTTAGAAGCCAATCCCTGACTCGCTTGGTTAATGCACAAAGAGGAGAAACTCTTGCTTTGAGTACACTATTGGCAGGATACCAGATGGTTTAGCTTACAGAAAAATGGACAGTGAGAGAGCAAAAGAGGGAAGAAAAAGAGAAAATACTAATTTTCCATAGGCTGAGGACACATAAGATATCGCCACCTTATTTTAATGGTAGGATGGTATAAATAGTAGCATTTTACGCATTTTTTTATATCCTCCCAGAGAAGGCAAGAAAAGGAAAAAGCAGAGAGCTCTTAAAGAGAATTGAGCAGATCGATTTCTCCATTTCAATTTTCTATAAATGTCTGGGGATGAAATTAGAACCTCCCATTTTGCACATGAGTATGCATCCGTCGTTTACAAGGCTCAGCATTGAGGGTATGGCAAAGAAGAGACAAACCTTACATCCAGCGTATATCTCTTGGCAGATAGGTATGAAGGTGCTGCTGAATCTCACATCAACCATCACCTACTAAACAAGAGAGGCTCTGAGTATATTGTTTTTCCCAATTCATATCAACTTTGCATCATTTTTGCCAGTGTGTGAAACAAATTTTTAATGCTTCTTATATCTTAAGTATAAAGAGAGAAAAATATTTTTTTGTTCTACTCCATTGAGTATTTCCTCTACAGTTAAAGCTAAGAATGAGTCATATCTGAATCCCTATGGAGAGTGTATGTATTCCATAAATAAGATTCCCAGTGTACAAATATTTCTAAATACACCAAGATGGAATTTCCTTCCCTCTAATATGCGCCCTCTGACAGGGAACACCTGGGTCCTTATTCCCTGATGACTTGAACAAATACACTTTGATAAGGTTAGAATACATTGCTGAAGGACGTTCTTCTAACCACAGACACACACGTGGAAAACTCATAACTCTGCAGTCAGCTTTTTCTCCTTGTCAGTGTTTTAGGGCCGCTGAAACACTACAGCCAAACTAATGGCATAATGAATTTGATTTTGAACATCATGAATTTGCTGGATAAGAAGGTAATCTACCTTGGGACAAAGTTAAAATATCTGCTTCTCCTTTCGATTAATCACTGATTATTTCTTCTCCTCATTTATATTTCTCTGATTAGTTTTTGACAGATTGAGTTCAGTTAGGAGTTGGAAACATTTCATAGCTGTTCATTCTTTAGGATTATAATAATATAGGTGCTTTGCTGTAAAAATATTGGGGAAAATTGATCTCCTCTGTTCATTAATATTGTACCTGAATTTTTTCTCCCATGAACACACGCGACTGCAAAGGCTGACACATGACACAGTGTCTCCTCCATTCAGCATAAGTGAAAATACATCTTTGGCCCATGGCTTTCGATGTCATTCCTCACGCTATACCTTTTTGTAGTTCTGCTTCTGAGAATCTTAATATGCTTGAAATTTTTGCTCCCAAACACTTCTTCCCATTGGTAATTGGTGGGGACATCCTACTGACGAGTCTGGCAGCAACCAATGTTTCCAGTAAGGCCATTTTCTGAGAACATGTGAATACACTGAGTTCAGTGACATCAAGTTCTCAGCACCTAGTATGTACCCAGTTTGAGAATTTGAGTTTGATATTTGTGACTATACACACCTACTTTATGACTCTTGAAATTATTATCATTTATTTTCCTTTCAATATAACTAAATACTTTTCTGAAAGTGGATACAACAACACTGTTAAATATAGCAGTTATTCTTTTATTCAGTAAGTATTGATTAAGCATCTTTTAGGAATCTGGTACTCTTTAGGTTCTGGGGATATAATCCCTGCCTCCACAACCTCACACTCTAATACCAAAGAGTGAAAGTCTTTCAGAAGAAAAAAGTAAAATGAGGACTAAAGAGTAATAGGAGAGAAGCAAGAAGCCTGGAGTGGGTGAGCAAGGGGGAAGTGGAAGGAAATTAGGTCAGACAGATAGCATAGGTCTAGTGGTGTGCTGGAACCCGCTCAAATAAGGTCATATGAGCTTATCATGAAAAATTTCAGGAATTTTGTGAGCCTACTGTTGGATCATTGGTAGCTTAAAACCAGCCATGTTGGGAGTATTTATATGGAAATCAGCAAATACTGCACATAAAGACTCCTTTCTCCCCAAAGAACTAGTTGTTAAATATTTGCCAATGTACTGCTGCCTAAAGCACTAGGGTTTTATAGTGATAGTAAGGTATGACATTATACATTTGATAGGAAACTATTAGAGAGTTGTATGCATGGCCGTAAAACATCTCTTTGGCTACTGCATTAAGAAGACTATAGTGGGGCAAGAGTGGAAGCATAAAAACCCTTTAGAAAGCTTTCTGCAGTAGTTATTGAAAATTCCCCAGCTATATGGGACCAGAATCTCTCAGTCTTCCAATTATTCATAAATGAGGCATCTTCAGCAGATTTATGAGACCTCAGGCAGCATTGCCTGGAAACTAACCTTTGGTAGCAATGTCTTGTCTCCAAGAAATCCATGACCAAGGATGACTGAAAAACTCTCTCACTTCTCTTTTCAAGGTATTCAGTTGATTTGCTGTTAGTGAACATTCGCCCACTAAACTTTTGGTCACAAAAATAAATGTTTTCAATGTATATTTACTCCTGATGAAATTTTAAAGTACATCAATGCTACATTTTGTCCCAAAACTCACAAAGGAAACACTGAAACTTTTATAAAATGGAAACAAGGTGAAGATAAAACAAGGAAGGAGATTAGTTTCTGAAGTTACCTCCAAGGTTCTCATGTTTTTCCTGAACTGCTCCTATGGGTAAAGAAAAATGGAAAATAGGAGGATGAAATTGAATGTAACTGTGTTCCAAAATATTCCAAAGCCTCTGGGAATTGGAGGCGCCCAAAGAACCAAAGAAATTCTTCCATTTGACACCACTACCTTAAGCATCAGTGGTGCTTGATTAAAAGACCTTCTCTTTAATGTAGTGGTCTTTTAACTATTGATGCTGTTTACATCGCCTAGATAAATACATCAAGCTTACAAGTGATGGCTAGTGATATGTAATGTGCTATTATGGTATTTATTTTGGTTTGCTTTTGTTTTTCTATTAAAACAGAGGTATCAGTCAGGGTGCTGACATTTTTCTGGAAATAAGATACCATCACTGAATTATCATTCACTTAGTAAAAACAGAGCTCTTGAGGAACTAATAGTAATACTTTGATTGCCAGAAAATTCACATTATGATAACTCAGGATACAACCTGAGCTCCCACTTTACTTCAAATCCCTTGTGTTGTATTATAAATAATGTGTGTTTGCCATTTATTAAAAAATAAGTAAAATTTGTTAAAAAATAAATTAATAAAACACATTACTTAATCATTTTTTCAAGATTCCCAAAAGTAAAGACTAATTTTTAAAGATATTGAATAAAATGAAGACTTTTAAATGCGCTTAATAAAGAGGTATTATTTCTGAAATACATAGATGTATGATGCATTTACTAACGAATAAGGCTAAATAGGACTTTGGAAGAATAGAATTGACCAAAAAAAGTACTTTGAAGTTACTTGATGTTATTAAAGCTGGAGCAAATTTAGTACGCTGCATAGGACAAAATCCTGGCTTCTGATTTCCAAGAGAATACAATTATATGTAGCTTTTTTTTTTTTTTTTTCCCCAGGCTTTAAAGTATGTAACAATCAGGATCCCAACAGGAAATACAAACGGTGCACTTAAATCATAATAAATCAAGGACAGGTTATTTACAAAGACATTGTTTGTGGGTACAAGGAAACCAAAAGAGATACTGCAGTAAGTAACCTGAGATTAGTAGCAAAGAAAAAACCATTACCAAAACCAGAAAAGAGATACACGGAGCAGGCCAACTTAACAGGAACAGTGAACTTAGTTTGAGGGTCACAACCAACCCAAGAAAACCTGGTAGGGAGAATATTTTCCCTACAGGGGAATAAATAGCCAGAATAACCTGACTAAATCCCCTTCTCTGCCCCCAGGACCCCACTGACCAAACCCAACCAGAGGTCAGAGGGCATGGGAAGCCACTGTTGGAGTCCATACTGACCAATCTCTCTCTGGATACAGAAGAAATCAGGGTAGAGAGAAAGGAGAGTGGGAGATATCTAAAATACAAGGGATCTGAAATTTTAACTTTGCTTTCATATCTTTACCTCCTTGGTTCTTCTGCAGCTTTAATTACTATGTGCTAAAATATAATTTCAAATCAATTAGCCTTTGGATATTTAGACAGATTAGAATCAGACAGATTATGAGTATTTAACGCTACAGTAAGTATAAATGTGTATTTTGTGCATGTGAAAGATCAGGAATGAGTTTTGGGGGAGAGGCAAGGGATACAGATTCATCAGAAAGATTCCTCTGAAGGTTCTACTACAACAGTTATGGAAATAAAAGGGCATAATTAGTTCACCCGGGGAACATTTTGAATCCTTTAAAAACAATTTGGCATTGCTGTTCCCTATAAGGAAAACTAGATTAAAGAAACCAGTAATTAAAATAGAGAGTTTCAGATGTACTTAATGGAGATGTTCTTTACTGAAATACTAGAAATAATATTGGCTTGAAGCATTACAGTGAAATAATATTGGCTTGAAGCAGGGAGCTGGCTAAGGTGGAGTGTCTATAGACAGTTTCTGAATGTGAATTAAAACTCTACCAGGAAGGTTTAGAGAGGAATGGATACTTTATTAGGTCAGGTTCAATCTACAATTGAGTCAATTGAAAGTTAATAGCAGCATTGTTAAAGGTCATAAATAAATGGCTATGTAGTTTTAATGAATATTTTATTCATGTCACCTTTAAATTAGTTAAATTTGGAAAGAATAATGATGTAATGCCAAAGGCCCCTTCCTGGAACACAAAAAGTACAACTTAATTTTAAGGTTTTCGTACCAGTTTTCATTCTCTGATACAGGTTTTAAAGTATTTGGAGACATTTTTTTTTTCTCTTTTAACATTTATTGCATGTTTGAATTTGTTTCCTAAATATATACGTTTTACATCAATAACAGGGCAGAAAAAGCAGGGAATTTACAATAATATAGAACTCATGTTTAACCCAAACTTCATCAATCATTACCATAGTAAAATTACAAAGAATCTTTTAATTTCTTCGAGCCCCTGTTTTCTCTTCTGAGAAATGGGAAATACTCATTTTTTTTAGCATTAAGGAAGATAAGCCTTTCAATTAATATAATTTACCCTGTCCAGTCCTATCTCCGTAAGAATAGAGCTGCTTTGGTGTAGTTCAACAGTCAGAAAATGTAACAAAATAAAAAGATATATATAGGGAATTTTCTTTGTAAACAGTATCATGTTGAACATTACAAAATTGAAACTAATTGAAACTAATGAGGTCTGAAGGCCAGTTTTAGTGAACAGGATATGTGACAGCGGCAGTCAGAGAGACACTGCAGGTAGAAATTCTAGGTGAGGCTCTCAGACATTAGGGGAAGGAGCCCAACAGAAGAGCTCAGGCCTGTGATGTTAAGCCCAGCGCAGAGTCCTGGATTAGAAACAAGTGTCAGGGATGAGAAATACGAAGACAAGACGAGCTAAAAGGAGCTAGGTCAATGGAACAAGATGTTGAGGAATCCAATTTATACAAGTGCATGAAGGACATTTGCCCTGGTCCCTTCCCAAGGCCAGGTGGGCCCGCACATTGTGCAGAATCTGATAGGCTTGTTGGACCCCTGAAGGTATTCTTCCTGCTGAAACAAGATGTGCTATGGAGTCATGGCCTTGTGGAGTGTCCCAAATGCTTTCCTTAGTAATCGCTGACTGAAACTTTATCAGATAAGGCTTGTAAGGCATTCAGGGATCAGATAATAATTTAAGTAACTACAGTTCTCTTGTGAGTTGCCCACATATTATATATTGCACATCACTTAAAATTGGCGAATGCCTTTTAAAAAGTAACTTTTCAAATAAAATATGAACTACTAAATAACTTCTTAACCACTTGAAAAACAAACATCATTTGAAAGTTTGCTAGAAATTGACTTAACTCTAAACCCCATAACTCCTTGTGTTCATGTGTCTGAAGTGTTGATAAAGCACAATTCAAAAAATATTATACATAAAATGAACTTGTCTTTATTTATAATTAATTGCCTTTGGAATTATTAGGCAAGCGGGAAACCAATGATTTCTTAATGGCTTCCACCTAAAGCAACTTACTGTCAAGCCTCAAATTTCTTTTACCAAAGAGAATGTTTTTGCAATGATTCATTCATTCATTCATTCATTCATTCATTCAACAAGTATTTATTTAGCCTCTACTTTACACTCTGCCTTGTTTTAGAAAATGGGAATACAACAAAGTGCCTGGCCTTATTGCATTTACATTCCAGTGGAAGAAGACAATTGATTAAGGCAAACAAACAAAAATCTAAACAAGTAATGTACAATATAAAGTCAGGTAGAATTAGTAGAAAAATAAACCAAAGTGAGAAGGCAAAGAATGAGAGGGGTTTTAGGTAATGTGAGGGAAGTCCTCTCTGAAGAGATACTATTGAACTGAATCTTGAATAAAGAGAAAAAGCAAGCCCTACACATCTCTAGGGAGAAAGCATTCAGAGCAGAAGGAACGGCACTTGCAAAGAGTCTGAGGTGGGAAGTTCTTTGATGTGTTCAAGGAAGAGTAAGAAAGCTTAGGTGAGAGGGGTAGTCAGGAGCCAAATGGCAAGGTCCTTGTCAGCGTTACAGGGATTCTTTCAGGGGGTGGTAGAAGAGAGTAAAGGGGGTCAAACATATGGTGATGGAAAAAGAACTGACTCTGGGTGGTGAGCACACAATGCACCATATAGATGATGTATTACGGAAGTGTACACTTGAAACCAGTATAATTTTACTAACCCCACTACATTTAATAAGAAATTTTAACAATTAAAATAAACAAAATAAATAAAAGGATTACTTTTGTTCTTCTTGGGGAAAAGACAGTAAGTATACAGGGACACCATTAGGAAGTAAGGGATCCATTAACAAGCACTACAGCAGTCCAGGATAAAGGTGACAGTGTTGTAACTTAAGGAGTAGTAGTGGAGGGACGGTGAGGATTTGGATTTTGTATATACTTTGAGTAATAGGATTTGCTAATTCATTGGGATGTGATTGTAAGAGAGAAAATGGAATTAGTGATGACTAAATTCTTTTGCATTTGCAATTGAGTAGTTTTTTTGTTTGTTTTTTTAGATGGGTAATGCTGGGGCAGGTAAAATTTGGAAAATAAAATAAAAATTTTGGTTTGAGATATATTAAGTTTGAGATACCCTCCAACACTCAAGTGGACACTTGTACATGCATATTAGGATTCTGGGAAAGATAACAAAGCAGATGATCTTGTCTATAAATGAGACCTGCTGTCTACCTTTTAATGTGACATTTCAGAAAATTTTATGAGGAAACTCATATCCATCTCTCTGATCCATGGGACTTTGTAAGGTGTGTTTCGCCAGAGTAAGTCCTCATGACTGTGATTGTCTTTTGGGTATTTCTGATTGTTCTGAAGATGGTGGCAAGCAGACCCAAATTTTTGCAAAATCTTACATCCACAAAAAAGGAAAACCTAAATTGGCACAAGGTATAAGTTGGATGCTTTTTAAGACAAGCCTAAGAACAGATGAAACTTTTTGTCTGGAGACATAAACTTGCCTATAAACATGAATTATCTAATAGGATAATTACTTTTGGCTATTTAAAAATAAATTAATTTAAATTAGAAAATTAAAAGTCAGTTCCTTATTTGCCCTAGCCACATTTCAAGGTCTCAGTAGCCACATGTTGGTAGTGGCTACCATATTGGACATTGTGGACAGTGCAAAAATAAATATTTCCATCATCACAAAAATGTGTTATGAACTAATACATGTATTACAAACATAAGGACTGCTCTAGTGTTTGTCCTTAAATATCAACTTGTAAGTCATGGAATCCTTCAAATTATAAATGTAATTTAGTTTTCTTTGTTCTCTTTAATCCTGTTGCATTCTATATTAGTCCTATCAATTCCATGTTTGAAAGTGTTTTCTGAAAGAATGTTCCAAAGCCAGACCTGAATACTTCTTCACCAACAGAGTGATCTACTCCATCAGTTCTGAAAGAAATTGTAAACTGTAGACTTAAACTGGAAAACATTTGTGTGGTGATCATTTCACTGTTCTTTAATTTTGGAAATTCTCTTCCTTTCATCCTTTTTAATTAAGTTAATTTATATTAGTTGCTTTGGTCACTGAAATGTGAGCAAATTTGATATGTGTCCCCTCCAGGAGTAAAAATTAAACTGCTGGAACATGATTTAGCATGGTGTTTTCCTGCTGCCACATCAATGTTTCTGATGGTGAAAGTTCTGCGAGACTGAGTCTCTGAGGGATGACAATGAAGACCACAGAATAGGACATATAGATGGACATGAAGAATAAAGGAGAAGTAACTACTATTTGTATCAGCTTTTGTTAGATGAGGCTGCAGGAACAAAGGACTGGACCCCAAAATTGTAGTGTTTATGATAACTAATGTTTATTCCTCTCTCATATTACATGAAGGCTATGGGTCAGCCACAGCTTGGGATCTCTACTTTATGTGTATTCTCCATCCCAGGATGCAGACTTAGAAAGCAACCCTGACTTGAACTAATGTGAAGGAGAAAAGAGTCAGAGTGGAACCATACAATGGCTAGGAAAGTATCTATTGGAATGTAGTATATGTCATACCCATTCACATTCCGCTGGCAAAAGCAAGACAATGGCCCAGTTTCATGTCAATGAAGTAGGGATGTATGTTATCCCACAAGAGGCACTGCAGGTCACATGGGAAACAGCAGGGATGTAGGATCTTGTGACAGCAAGGAAACCAAATGGAAATAATAATTTAATCTACCACATTACTTTAAGCTACTGAGTTTGTTTCTTCAGCATAACATAAATCATCCTTTCTGATGCAATTTATTAAAAACTTCAGAGAGAAGGCACCTATCTATCAGTCTATCAATTGAAAGCTATTTATAAATTACCTACTTATTATCTAACAAAGGCAGATGTTGTAGAATTCTAAATGCCTCCCCTTAACATGCTAACAGCAGGCATAGATACATTTATGTCAAGCTAAATTCAACTTATTTTCAATAGATCAAGAAACAATAATGTATTAAAAGGTCATTGGAATACTTCAGTAAATATTATTTAGCACATATTAAGGTGCCTAGAATCATGAATAATGTTTATTGGATGAATGAGTGTAAATGAAATCATTAAGCCCTATAATGTTCATCACCAATATAGTAATCCCAATTTGATTAGTAATATAACATCACATTATTAAGAATGCTTAAAACCCATGTATGTTTCTCTCTATCTAATGAAGACCTAGGTTAATTACTAGTCTGTCAAAAGATAATGTGATACTCTAGAAAGTATTATAGAAAAATGACTAATACAGCTATGAACCTTCCTGAGAAATCTTGTGACAGAAAGAAATTAACTCATGCCATTTGTACACTGCAGGCAGTAAGGAGAAATTCAGAAATAATAAAATGGCTAAAATCAAGTAAAATCTTCAGACTTGCACAGTTACATAGAATATAGCAGAATTAATAAAAAATTACTTCTTTAACTATCCACATTCCCACTGTACTCAGTTTCCAATCCTCATTCCCAAATTTAGTCAGGAAGACCAAATATCAGGAAGAGTTTTTTCATTCAAATATGCATTCATTTAGAAAGCAAGCATGAATAACTCCTGTATGTCAGGGACTGAGGATAAATATGAAATTATGACAGCCACTGTCCTCTCTCATGGAGCTTCCACATAAGACATCCAGAATTTTCTGTTTCATTTTTATTTTTGAAGGCAAAATATTTCACATACTTTCAGGAGGAAAGTGTAGTTTTAACCAATCCACAAAAAAGTGGTTATAAGAATTATTTTTAACCAAACTAAATGAGTTGAAGTCAGCATGTTTTTCTTACATTTTGAATAGTGTAGAGTTTGAGAACAAAGTACAACCCTATTGGTTTTACGCTTTCCAAGTTCAGGGTGCCATTTCAACTATAAAGAATTAAGTGGTCTTCTCTACATGTCCACAACAAAAATAGTAAAGCTTTACTATTAGCTAAAAAAAACATGAGGTGGTCTGAATAAAAAGTATAAATCAAACATCAAAGAGGCAAATATATCAATCATATCAGCAAACTGAAGCAGGGTGACTGCAATTTCTTTAAAACCCATTAAACTATTTAATGGAATCAGGGACTTATTGATGGCTATAACTGATAAATTTGAATTATTAAATATTAAGGACCAATGCACAAACTAGTACCAAGGGTTAGCCTATTTATGTTAATCCAATCACATGCAAATTCTAACTACTGATATTTATTTATAACCTCATTTATCTAGTCATCATTTATCTAGATTTATGGCTCAGGAATTTCTTGTTTTATAATACTGTCTTGCCATCTCTACCACCACATTATGTAAAAATGTAAAGTACATTTTACATAATGTAAAATACAACATATATATCAAATTATAGTAAACATATCATTAAGAGTATTGTGTAACAGAAGGAGTACAGGAATAAAGTCATAAAACCCGGATTTCTCTTCCATCGTAATTAGAAATACCAACACTGAGTCATAGTTTCCAAACTTCTAAAATAGGGATAAGTAAGTTTAGATATGAATAATGAATCTTACCTTTATCATCACTGTGAAGGACATACGGGTAGAGATACAGGAGGAGATAAAAATTCAGATATAGACCCATATAAATATAAAGTAGTATTCTCATTATCATAAAAATAGACATATCCAGGTGCAGGGTTGTTAGGTATAGAACATAACAGGCTCAGAAAGCATTAAGATGTGTACATAGAAACACTGAGTTTGAACTCAAAGCAATTATCTACTTGGTAGGAAGATCACTTCAAAAGGAGATTTTCATTTGTAGCTTATGGATATTTAAAGTACATAGAGTTCAGGTTGAAGAAAAAAACTTTAAGGAGTTGCTATAAGGAGTTTTCTTCTCTGTGAATCTCAGAATGAAACGTGATTCTTCCTGCTGGATGAACTTCACCTCATACACAGCAAAACTTCTGTGAAATATAGCATAATTTTAGCCTACTTGTTTCACAGATTGCAGGAAACCATCTGGACATTCTTTTTCCTGGAAATCCTTAAAAATTGGGTCCTCGTGAGACTAGAGTCCTTTGTGGGTGAGCAAATCAAAAGAATGAGGATAAAAGTACCTTTAATGATGGTCCTGCTTCCACCTGCCCTTCCCACATGTTAACTGCTGTGGAAACTTCCAGGTGTCTTAAGGTCCAGCTATTTTTGGTACAGTGGTTTGCTGAATAATGTACTTAGGCACATTTTAAGGTGATTAAATTTTAGCTTTCAGCAAATACCTGTAGAGGTCGATTAAATGTTATATGATATAATTTTAGCTAAATAGTGTGTGTGTGTGTGTGTGTGTGTGTGTGTGTGTGTGTGTGTGTACAAACCTAAGAAGCAACACACAATATTTAAGAAGCTTAAATACTACGTTTAATAAAAGAAAATATGTAGTACTCAGTTAAATAAGTAAGATATCAGCTCAGGTTTTTTAATTCCATAGTATCAATCATTCAGTTTTATATTTCTCTTCAATGTTCTTAGTATATAAATAACTGTCCAACGTTTTTGTAATTCATTTTCTCAGATGTGAAATTCATATGGAATCCAATTTAGTGATGGCTTAAATTAATCAGAATAATGTAATTTATGTTTGGACACTTAGTTTTTAATCTCCTATACCTTCATAACTACTACCCAACCCTCCCTATCAACACTCACATGCCTTGGTCTAACTCCCAATATATATATATATATATATATATATATATATATATATATATATATATATATATATATACACACACACACACACACACACACACACATACTGGGGGTGCCAAAAAATGTATACAAGTAGACACTTTGGTCAATGTTGCTCAAGCAGTAGTTCGCTATAATCAGAAGTTTCTGGACGCTGATGGTAACCACTTTGAGCACCTCTTGCAATTGCAGAACTCAAATGTAACTTGTATTCATCTTTTGTTATCAGTATATATTGAGTATTACAATTTTAATAATTTTTTCCTTTCTTAAAATGTGTATACATTTTTTTGGCACTCTCTTGGCACCCTCTGCACACCCAAATGACCAAAGGGTACGTGAAAAGTTGCTCAATATCACTAATTACCAGGGAAATGCATATCAAAACCATGAGATATCACTTCACACCTGTTAGAATGGTTATCAACAAAAACATAAGAGCTAAGTGTTCACAAGGATGTAAAGAAAAGGGAACCCTTATGCACTGTTTCTGGGAATATAAATTAGTACAGTTACTATGGAAGACAGAATGGAGGTTCCTAAAAAAACAAAACAAAAACAGAACTACTATATGATCCAGCAATTCCACTTCTGAATATATGTCCAAAGGGAATTAATTCACTATCTCAGAAAGCCATCTACACCCTAATGTTCATTGAAGCACTATAATAGCTAAGACATGGAAACAACCAAATGTCCATTGACAGATGAATAGATAAAAAAGAGGTGGTATATATTTACAATGGAATATTATTCAGCCAAGAGAAAGAAGGAAATCCTGTCATATGTGACAACGTAGATGGGACTTTAGGACATTATGCTAAGTGAAATAAATCAAACAGAGAAAGGCAAATACTGTATATCACTTAAATGTAGAATCTAAAAAAGCCAAAGTCATAGAGAGCCCAGAGAGCAGAACAGTGGTTATCAGGGGCTGAGGGGTGGGGAAATGGGAAGATGTTGGTCAAAGGATACAAGCATCCAGTTATGAGTAACATCTGGAGATCTAATATACAGCATGGGGTACTTTAATTCTTCAGACATTGTTTTTTTAAATTGAACGTATTTAACAATAGCTGATTTCAAGTCTTTGTCCCATGTGGTAAACAGAATAATGTCCCCTCCCCAAAGATGTCCACTTCTTAAACATGGAATCTATGTATATGTTATCCTACATGGTTAAGATTGAGAAATCATCCTGAATTATCTGGGTAGGTCCTGTCTAATCACATGAGTCCTTAAAAGCAGAGAGCCTTTCCTGGCTGCAGTCAGGAAGAGAAGCAAATATGGAAGGGTCAGAGAGATACAAACTGTTAAGAACATCATCCTCTATTGCTAGCTTTGAAGATGAAAGAAGTGTGCCATAAGCTAAGGAATGTGGGTGGCTTCCAGAAGAAGAAAAGGTAAGGAGATGAAATATTCTCTAGAGACTCCAGAAAAGGAATTCAGTCCTGATGACGCCTTGATTTTAGCCCAGTGATCCATGTCAGATTTCTGATCTACAAAAACGTAAGATAAAAAATTTATATTGTTTTCAATCACTATGTTTTTGGTAATTTGTTATGTCAGCAAGAGAAAAATAATGCCTCTAGTAAATCTAACCTCTGAGCTTTCTCAAGAACAGTTTCTGTTGATTGTTTTTTGTATGTGTGTGTAAGCTATACATTCCTGTTTCTATGTGTGTTTTACAACTTTTTTAAAAAATTGGACATTGCAAGTAATATAAGGTGACAACTCTGAAAATCATATCTCCTGGCAAGGATTTGTTGTTATTATTGTTGTTTCTCTGTCTGGTTTTGTTTTTTGTTATTGTTGCATTGTTTATTTAGTAATATTGCTGGACTAATTATGCAGTCTGTATTCACAGGTGTGTGCAGCCACTTAAGTTTCTGTTTGGTTAGCTCAGAGTTCATGTAACAATTATATAGAGATTTCCTTAAATGCCTTGAACCAATAAGTCCTCCACCCTTTGTCAAAAACCCTTTGTGAGCATTGGGACAACACAGCTCCAATGTTCTAGCAAATTAAAACTCTGTCTTAAACTTCACTTGAAACGCCCCTAAATTGACCAGAGTAAGAGATTGGGTTTATTTCTTAGCATGCACACAGACTGCATATGTGCATAGCCTACGCACGCACAGGGTGTTCTAGATTCCCAGGAACATGCTGAAAGTCCCAAAGCCCCCTGCGAACTTCTTATTCTACAGATCTTCTGTGTAAATGTTTAAGTTTACTACTTGGTTGCTCCAATGGCTATCACCGCCTCAAGCAGCAGCAATGTTAAGCCAATTGCTGCTGATTGACAAGTACCTTAGGGATACATCCATTCTTCCCCTTCTAGTGGATGTTACTGCTGGTTTGCAAGGATACCATTGGAATTGGTGAGAGGGAGGTGGAAATAGGCCGGTTAAAATGCCACAATGCCCACTGTTCTGCCTGAGATACAGTCATTTTGTTGAATACACTTTCTTTGAATTCTTTAAAACCTTTAGGTAATTTCCAAAATTGTGAAAAGGCTGATTTTGACAATTTTTGCCAGTGTTTGTATTGGTTTAAGTGAAAAACAGATTTCCAGAGATCCACATATCAACATTATGAAAGTTCTGCCCATTTAGAACTATTTTTCCAATTATTCTATAAGTCTAAAATTATTTCAAAATAGTAAGTTAAAATACACACAGAAATATATTTAGTGTAGAAATAACAAAATCCAATTTGTGGAAAATATGTTTATGTCCACTGGTCTTATTCCCAAACATAACTTTGGGATACTATGATTCTTTTTAATGAAGTTTCATCTTATCTTTCATTGGCCTAACGTATACCTAAGAATACTTAAGTTATTCAACTATAATGTAAGCATGCATATAAGTGAAACTGATAAAATCCACAAAATTATTTTGTATGAACAATATGTAGGAAAACAGAGACCTGATTCTGTCAGTTGTCATTCAAATTTAGATTCTTAAACCTCTTCTGTAAGTATCGCAGGCACATTGAATTTATTCTCCAACATATTCTCCAACATATAAAGGACAAAAGGCACATTGAATTTATTCTCCAACATATTGACCAAGTCGCTTTGAGTTCCCCAAATTTCTAACACATAACACGTTACTGTCTTAAATACTTATCATTTTTTAAATAGTTATCATTACCACTATGAATGATGAAATAATACTTATAATTCTTTCTTATTTATGGTTCAAAGGTTACGAAAAAGAAATAATTACTTAAAAAGATACAAATGTCCTTATTCATTGAGGAAGCAGCGCAAACAAAAGGGAATTGAAGGTGAATTCTCATAGGGAAAATTCTCAGCGTACAGGGAAAATATCTTGCTTTTACTGCTCATCCTATTTCATGTCATCATATTTATCTTAGTTCATACTGCTTAAGGGGACTAAAACATCTCAGTGTTTTATATTTTACACAGCCAAACCTATCTGAAGAAAAATCTTCAGAAAGGAAAAGACAGTCCCATGAGTAGCTGCTCAAATGATGCCTAATTAATTTTTTACACACAGAAAAAGATACACTAATACTTTGTGTGTACTCAATAAGAATTTGTAAAGCAATTTAGATGATCAGAATTTATAAAGTATTGAGAGAGACTCTTAAGTTCTACCTATTTCTACTCCAGTGCCCTGGTGACAGTATCTTACACATTGATTCTCAACCTGAACGCACAATGGCACCACCTGGGCAGCTTTAAAAACCAATTTTAATGCCCAGATTCTACCCACTCATCAGACTTTGACTAAATAGATATTGAGTGTAGCTTCAGCATCAGGCTTTTTATTGCTCCCCTCAGTGAGTCCAGCAACCTTTGTCTAGAGCAGAAGTTCTTACATTTTACTGTGCATATGAATCACCTGGGATCTTTTTGAAATGCAGATTCTGATCTAGTAGGGCGGGACTGGCTCCTGATAAGCCACATTTCCAACAAGGCCGTAGGTGACTCCCATGCTGCTGGTGCATGGACCACTTTGCATAGTATGATACTAACAGAAGTTAAACAGAGCACCAAAAATAAAGTCTATAAAAACTGCACAGTATCTCAAAGTGCATTTGTGACAGGCCTCAGAACAAAAGAGAGAACAGCACTCTCTACTGTATAATACTCTCTCCTACTCTGTCAGATGACGCTTCTCCTACCCCTGCCAACTTTCTGCTAAGCTTCGGGCTATTTGGAAACATGTCTATCCTTCAAATACAGTTTAGGAAACCCTACCTTCCAAAATGAGTTTGACTTCTCCAGCCTTTTCTTTGAACTCCTCTTAAGTTCCATGCAGCACATACTGAATTTTCTTTAATTTTTGCCATTAGAAATTTTATAAGGGCAAGGGCTGTGTCTCATATTTCTCCTACCAAAGGTTAAGGACCTATAAGACTCAACAAATACTTGCTAATTAAATAGTATTCAGATATACCTCAGGTGTTGTACAGATACTGGAATACACTTAGCCTAAGAAGTCAGGTTGTAAGAAAAATCAAAGGTTCACATGTGCTGCTGTTTTACCTACAACTTGTATGTGATTGAAATACAATGCTATACGTTTTACAAAAATAGGATCATATGGTATCAGTTGCTTGTTGAATTTTTCTTCAACATCTGTTGGACACTGAATACCTATACAATACACATCCTGTAGCAGCTTTATGCTTCAAAGCGAGGACATTATACAAGTGTTTATGGATTCTCTTCCATCAATTAACTGAGACATTAAATTCTCTTCTGAGATTCATGCCGTCATCTTCCATAATACAACCTTATGGAATATAAATACCCCTGGATAAGGAAACATTTCAAAAATGCCTTATTAGTAATCTATCTACCAGTATGAATGAAAAATGTGAGATTCAGTTTGGTAGAAGTGTAGGAATACAGAGGAAAGAGTACATTGTGTAATTCTGTACATGGCAGTTCCAAAGAGACCTAATGTTCCACAAATCAACTCTTGTCAGGTTAATTACAGCTTCCTTTGAAACATCCACTCAGAGTAAACCAAACTTAATTCACATATTTAGAATATGCTTAATGCCCACTATATATGCAGCTCTGTAGGATAATTATAGTAATATAAAAATGTTCTCCAAAGAGAAAGTTACTCAAATTGGAAGGTAAAAAGATAGAAAGTAAGGGAATGAATGTGTCAACACTAAGTAGAGTTATTGGATAATATGTGTTATAAAGGCAAGGTCATTAGTTACTTCTCTCTTGAAGTTAAAATAATGCTGCTTCTCCTTCATTTCCAAAGCAAAAATGTCCATGGCAGTGATGGTGATGTGACCACTAATCTCAGTGAAGCATTCCAGAATCTGGTCACATTTATGAAATCTTTAATAGTATTTTTCTGTATGTACTTTAGCTTGCATTGTGCATGGTCTAATTTTTCATTATGCAAAGAATTTACATTAAACTTTCTGCAAAGATCAATTTGATAAAACTGATACATTCAATCTAGATTTAAGCAATTTCTGGATTGGCCTCAGCTGGATTATCCTTTTTGAGTTTTTTTCTGTTGACAATGTCTAAAACTCAAAAAGGGGGAAGAAATTGAGAGCAAAAACCTGGAGAATACATACACACACAAACAGGATCTAAATCAATGACTCACACAGTTAATAATAAACACAAATAAGCAAGGTTCAGAAAGTTCTTGATCAAAAATCTACTACACCCATGAAACAAACACTATAATCAAGATAAAGTGCATTCCCATTTCTATTTCCATCCATTATAATCAATTCTTCTGTCTGCCACTGTCCCAGACAATTGTAGATCTCCTTTTTGTTTCTATGTATTAATTTGCATTTTCTAGAATTTTATTATACGTTTATCAAGAGTCTTCTCATTGTACACTGTAAATGAATGCAATTTGTAGAGTATAAATTATTCTTCAAAGAAATTAATAAAAACAAATTATAGGACAATTTTTAAAAAGTTTAAAAAGTTAAAGCTTTTTCATCAAATTCCTATTCACTGAGTCCCATGAAGTCAAATGGCTCTACCCTATACCTCTTTCTCAAGAGTGAAGAAAGCCTTGGAACAGAGTGATTGATGAGTTGCTAGGACTACTCCGCCTGCCTTAGGCGTCAGTAGAGACCTCAAGGGATTGTTAGAGTTAGCTTGGTATCACCGAAGTAAATTTGTCTCCATGTCTATCCCTATGTGTTTATTCAACTAAACTATGAGTAAGAGCAAATAAATTATTATAATTCCTTTAATTTGACTTCCTGGTCAAACTAGGATATCAAACACACACCCAAATCCTTCTTTCTAACTGGAAAAAAAAAAAAAAAAAAAAAAGAAAGAAAGAAAAACAAAAAGAAAGAAAAAAGAAAATAAATGGAAGATTAAGTCCTCTATTTTAAGAAACTGGTTAAAAACAATCCCAGGAAAGTGCCATCCAAATCAAGGCTAAGAACACAGGGTCTCATGATTCTCTTGCCATACTCTAAAAATGGCGCCATAACACTAAATGTCAGTGCCTGCCTTGCTTTATTTTTGCTGGTACAAAAGGTCTTACTGAGTATTATTTGAGGTTACTACCTTCAGATACCCCAGAGTTTAATCATCATATAGTGCTTTCATTAAAAAGTTGACTTGCCTTGGAATGATGTATTATAGTATTATAGGAAGATGTGGTAGAAGAGAAATTAGGGTTATCTGAAGGTATTTTGGAATCATATAGTAAGTAATATTTCAAAAAGGTCTGTGGGACTATAGAGATACTGCAATTTGTACAGGAAATGGTCTTAAATGATAAGAGATTAAGCTCTATTTTTAATGCTGGACAATCTAAAATATCCCCAGGAAGAATCCTTTGGTTAATCAAGGAATCACTGTGAACTCTAATTGCTTTGGAATTTCAGGGCTTCAGATTACTTTCTTATAATAGTCTCCATTTACAAAGATTTGTGTTTTCCCTCTCTCCCCCTTACTTCCCCTTTCCATTTTATTTTTATCTTCAATGCTATCATCTTCACTTGGCCACATTTTTGCCAAGAAACAGCAAGAAAACGCGGTCTTTTAAAAAGTTGAAATCAAGGGCAGTGAGAGTTGATAAATCTTATTTCATTGTGATGAAACACCTTTGACATTTTGACATTTTGTATTCACATAATTCTTCTGAAATATTTAACTAATCTCCTCAGAGTCCTCATGTGGCACACTGGTATGTTGAGGAAGCAAATATTGCAAAGTTGCCAAAAGACCAATTCCAATCTAATTAGGACTTGCATTGCTTCAGTGAAGGCTACATAAACACTCTGTTAATATTCACAGCAGCAGCTTTGTCAATAACTCCCCCAGATTCTTCAAATTTATAACGGAAATCATCAAACTATTGATTCTATGACACTGGCAGCTCTTTCCAGATTCACTGCCTCCTTTCTCTCTCCTCTGCCCCAATCGAGGGCACAAATGCCAGTTGTTTTAATCGGCTCCTAAACACTGAAGGATCATTATTAAAGTATGGCTGGCATCCCTGATCATTAATTATAATCTTGTGCACATATGCAGTGTGATTGCAGGAAATAATCAGCTTTGTCTGCCAAATTGGCAACATTTAGAAACTAATTTGTTATGACACAGCATCAAAGATATTTAAACAACAAACTCAAGGCTTTGCGGCTCTGCGTACATTGTTAAAATATCAGATAACACCATTAAAAAATAGTGAACATATCCAGAGGGAGGTGGTATACATCCTACAACTTCTGTTCAAGTGGAATTATCAAAAATCATTTTTATGTACTCCCAAACCTGCAGTTCATGTGTTAGGGACACCTCTCTTGAGTGACTACCATTTAGGGGGCTGCCTGGATGAGCAGCTGTCAGTCTCGAGTAATTAAGTGGGCATTGGAAGGATGGTTCAATGGGAGCCCAGGGCAAAGATTAGACAGGATTGCTATTTTTCTGTTTGGGATGTACTAGAATTCATTTTCCTTCATAATTCTTCAGGGCCCAAATCATCATAGCAGGTTGCTCACACCAGTGTGCACAGTAGTGAAGAAGAGGCAGGGGTGTTCAGGGAAGTTATGTTCACCCCATGCTGGATGTTGGCCCATGTATGCTAGAGTGAGAACCCTCAGTGTATGAACACTGATGTGTGCACTGCTGTCTCTCTCCCTCTCCTAACCTTTCATTCTGGATGGCAATGCAATTGTTCTGAGCCCATGTTCTCACTATGATTATTCAGGGAACTTTTAATTCTCTGTCTTTCTTCCACCATTTCCTTTTAGTGCCCTCATCAGAATGGAGCCCCAGCCACGTGTTTCATTCTACTGCCAAATTCCCACTCTTCAAGTCCTTAACACCTCTCAAATACAAACAGGCAATTTTCTTTTATTTCATTCCTTCTGCATAGGAAAATAGAGGTTAATTTTCTTATATATATGTAACAATTTCTTTCTAAGGATTCCAATTACTTCTAGAAACATTACTGTCAATTATATTTTGCAACCCCCCAAAAAAAGAGTTAAATATAAAATAGTGCCAATAATACTATGACTTTACAAAGCAAAAGTTCTGAGGGTACCCTCCCCACCCCATTCCTGAGTGGGGATACACTTGGGCCTCTCTCTACTCTGTTTTTTTCACTCCATCTGGGTTAAGGGTGCAATTTGGGGAAGAATAAACAAGACTTACATAGCCAGTACCTCTCTTCTTCCTTTTACAGCTTAACTGCCCACAGAAGCAGCTATTTATTCTCCACTGTTCTCCTAAGGCAGCTCTCTGCCTTCCGTCACCAGCTGGGGGCTTGTCCAAATCGAGAGCTGCTGTCATGTGTTGGTAAATCTACCTAATTTGGAGCTTGTTTAGCAGGTTCATTTGGCTCTCAAACTAAGATGGCTTCCAACTTGGCATTTGCCAATAATGAAATTGACATTCTTGTATCTGTTGACTATCCTTTTGTTTTATTTTACAATTTTCCCAAATCCTGATAAGGAAATGAGATGCTATTTATTGGAGCTCCACAACGGTTACAACATTTGCTATATTATCCATAAAAAATAAAAATAAAACAGTAGAATTTGGGAGAACAAAATACTCGTCTAGTAGAGAAACTTGTGGTCATGCTAGGATGTGAGGAGGCTGGCTAGGGTTGCCTCCAACCAGGGGGCAAATATGCCTAATACTAAGCTATAGCCTCCAACTTGCATCTTATTAGTTAAAAAGTTGACCTTCTGGGCTTCATCTAACACTCTCTTCCTTTTTCTTCTTCAATTTTTTTCAGAACGTGGGTAGGAGGAGGCTTTTAAGAACAGAAGTTAAAAATAATAGAAAAGAAAGAAAAATCACTGAAATAGAGTGCAATTTAATCAAATAATTTTGGTTTTCATTTTAAATGATGATGTACACAAATTGGAAGAAACACTCTTTGTTTTATGACACGACACTCATCATCTATGCTTGGTTTATAAGTTATTATATTATATTACACTCAATAATGTTCTAAATACCTACTTCATCCCAGTCTCCTTTGCTGAATTCACTTCTTGTCCCAACCTAAGAACTGTTAAGTCATGAATCTATTCTATGCATTCACTTTGTATGTAACCTCATCCAATTCACTGGCTGTAAATAGCAGCTAAATTTATATCTCTAAACTTGACTTCTCCCTTAAAATCCATATACTTATAGACCAAATACCTACAGAATACTTCTGTACAGTTAATGAATATTTTCAACTTAACATATCCATAACTGACTTCCAGATCTTCCTGCTCAGATCTGCTTACCTTACCTGCAAAAACAAGGAAGAAATGGAGAAAGGACAAGAAGCAAAGGGAAGAGAATAAGAAAGAGTAAAGAGAATTCACAGAGAACTACAGTACTGAACCTCAAATTCTAGAACATGATATACATATTTAATAAATCTTTAATTTCTCTCAGAAATGTTTTGAAATTTCCAATGTAAAGGATTTGTACATTATTCATTAGATTTATTCATAAAGGTTTAATTATTTTGCAGCTGTAGTAAATAGTATTTTTAAAAATTTCATTGTCTAATGTTTTGCTAGTCTATAAAAAGTATAGATCTCTGTATTTTGACCTTGATTCTAACCTTACTAAATTCACTTAACTGTAATGTTTTGTATATTCTCCTGATTTTATATGTATATAATCATGTTAGCTGAAAATAATGACAGTTTTATGTCTTTCTTTATAACTTTCATTTATTTATTTATTTATTTATTTATTTATTTATTTATTTATTCATTCATTTATTTATTTGTCTTGTTGCACTGGCTGAGATGCTCAGTACAATTTTAAGTGTAAGTGATAACAGTGGACATACTTGCTCAGTTCCCAAACACAAGGGGAGAAAATATTCAATATTTTTGCTATCAAGTGTGATAGTCACTAGCTTTTTTTTTAGAGAGAGATTTTTATCATACCAAAGAAATTTCCTTATATTTCTAGTTGGTTAAGATTTTTAAAAATATGAATGGTTATTGGAGTTTATCAAATGCATGTGCTGCATATATTGAGATGATTATACTAATTTTTCTCTTTTATTCTGTTATTACTGTGAATTACAATGACCGATTTTAGAATGTTAAATCAATTTAAAAGTGATTTTGATTGTAGAAAATTTCTCCTTAAGCACTAATATTTGAACCTAACTGCTGAGTAAGATGTACTTCCAGTACATCATGAAATTTATTTTTTATAAAGTTAATTTTTAAAATATCTGTAAAATATATTCATGTGGTAGATGCTTTATCTCATGTTACTCAGTTTTGTCTGAAAATCATACACAGGATTATTCATGGACTATCTTTTTTACCTTGTCTTTCTTGAGTAAAAACTGTTCAAGAGGAACAGCCTGGAATAACCATCAGTACGGAATGTGGAGTGGGGAGCAGAATGAGCCTGTGTCTTTGGTGAGATGCCTGTCTAGTCCTCATATGCCTATCCTTAAATTTCAAGTTATACATGATAGAACTACTTCTTTATCATTTAATTTCTGTTATTTAAAGCCAAACACAATTCTGGCTGGAAGAGATCATGTTTCCACAAAATAAACTCAAATTGGGCATAGGAAAAGTAATGGAGAGAAAATACGTTAAAAAATCAACAAGTAGTTATCTCTGGTTTGCATGAGGATTTTTCATTAAAATTCATAAATCCAAGTCCTCACTTCCCTCTTGGCCTAGCCATGTCATACATGCACAGCAACATGTTAGTGCTTTATCTCAAACCATCATACTGTTGGCATAAAGCTTTCACTCTCTGTCCTGGCATGCAAGGTGTTACATTCTTTGGGTGAAACTTTGACCAAGAAGAGAAGGAAGCCAGTTGACAAATGATGCTCCCTTTTCTTCCTTTGATGGACTGTCTTGAGGCACAGCCTCTATCGCTTCTTGAAAGACATTGCTGTGGGATTAAGGGATCAGTAGTATTTGGGAGTGGCCAACTAAATAATGCATCATCACTTTGGCTCTCCCTCCTTTCCTATCACTGCCTTGTCCCTCACTCCTGCTCCCTAGGATTACACTCTCCAGGAAAATAGCAGCATGCAAACCCCCTGCTTCAGGCTCTAGCTTCTAGGAAACCCAGTCTAAGACAATACATTTCTGTACTCTGTGTTTGTTTGCAATCATTCACAGGCATCGCCAAATCAAGTAGCTATCAGGAAAATCTATTTTTGCTATTAATTTTCAAAAGCATCCCCATATACACAACCCTTTTATTTCAAATTTCAAACGTATCTTTTTATCCTTTGAACCAGTTATGTTTATCCAGAATGAATTAAAAAAAAGTCCCCTATACTTTCTAAATAAGAGAATACACTTTTTAAAACTATGCAGTCCTTCAGAAAATATCCATGTAGTATCTTCATTTGAAAAGCCAAGATACACCAGAAATTCTTAGGTAGTATCAAGCCTAGAAGTCTAACTGGTTACAAAACTTATCTTGCTAACTTGTAAGATTAGATGTTTATCTTCCATTTCTCCATTTATCAATTGCATTATGAGATCTACGAGACAATTTTAAAATGTTTTACACTCATCACATCTAATAAATACAAAATTTGTCTTTCAAATAAAAACTTTTCAGATGGTATATTTTGAATGTGTCTAATTGAAATCATTAAAATATTTGTTATAGAACAATACATTTTAAAAATCTTCTTTAAAGATATATATATATTTATTTATTTATTTATTTCTAGGCCAGAAAAATATGAATAAATGTGCTTTAAATATATGCTTTAAAATTGGACTGTTTCATATTGATGTGTAAGAGTGACCCTCAATTGTATGAGAGATTTTCAGATGGGCAATAACTGAAACAGTAGATAACAGCAAATGGTTTCACTAAAGGCCAAGCTTACGTATATAAAACAAGAAGCTTGGTAGAAATGGGTATTCTTCCTCAAAATATTTCTCAATCCTTTATTGAGTTTTAACTTCAGTTAATAATATATTTTTAATTAAAAACGTTATCTTATTAAGATGAAAAGCCAAGCAGGAGGAATAATGTTTTAAATCATAATATTTACAAAGTATCACCATAAAATCAAAAAGCCTATCCAATACTTATTCACTGCTTTTTATGTGTCAAGATTGAATACTTTATATGAATTAATTCCTTTGTTTCTTACCACAGTCTTACAAAGCAGGGATAATTGTTATTCCCATTTTATAGGTGAAGAAAATAAGGCCAAGATCTTTGAAATAAATTTCCCAGAAGTCTAGTCTAGTTAATAAAAATACAATTGAAATACGAACTCAAGCTATCTGTCTTTATGCTAAAAATTAATAAGATTTTAAAAATACTGAAATTCTGAGTGTATGCTTTCTTTTTCAGTAGCAGCAGCTGTGACAGGCTTCAACAGTTTCCTCAAAAGCTAGGGAAATCATCTGGTTTATGTGAATGACAGTTTAACAAGCAGAGAATCCGCATATCTTCCAGGTGATAAATTCAACACCTAGGTAATGGAAATTTTCTATTAGAGAGATTTGAATGCATCAAGGAATCCTAAAAACAAGCCCATCATCTTGTTTTTCAAAATAGTCAACACTTTAAGGCCATAGATATGTTCCAAAATATTTCAATGACTCAAAATGTTTTGGAAATCTCTTTGGGAACTAACTTTAGAACTAATTTCTAAGCTGCAAAATAAAATCATCACTATTCTCTTATTTCTCTTAAATCAGAAGAACATTACAAAGCTTCAACATCCATCTTATCTGTAAGAGTTCATCCCAAATCAAATTTGCCTCTCGAGAAAAAGTTTTTACCATCACCAAAGATAGTCAAAGAAAGTATGCCAAAGGCTGAATGGAATTCCCAAAATATTTAAAGGAAAACCAATAACTACTGAGGTGAAAGAAAAAGACTTATTTGGGATGAATGAGCTATTTGATGATATTTTTAAATACATATACTTTTTTCTTACAATCAAGTCTTGACTGCCATGGTATGAGTAAATTTGAAGACCCACTCAGTGCAGAGCTGAAAGACTGAGAGAAGTGCGGCTTGAGGAAAAGAACATAGGATGGGTGTTGGGGACAATATGTTTAGCCTACTGCACAAGCACTTGTCCAGAGGGTTGTTTAGGAATTTACAAGAGGGTTCTGTAATAATTTTCTCTTCTTGCTTGTTTCACAAGGCGATCCCTGGGCTGCTATCTGCTGCATGATGTGATGGTGTGATTTGTGTCACAGAAATATTTTCAGTCAATTGAGATGTCTCATCTGGAGGCAGTATCCATTAATAATCTTTCAATCAAGGTAAAGAAATTAGGTCTAAGTACATTTAACTGCTCTCTAAAAAGTCATATTTTCTACCCAGATTTTGAATCCTATAGGTATTGGCCCCTTGCCTATTTTTGTAGGCTACGGACTGGCAGGAATATATATCCCAGAAAAGGCAGGGGCAAAATAAGAGTGGAGCTGCCAATGCAAAATACTTAAGTTGTGTGATTGCTTCTCTATTCTTAACATAATCACTGTTTACTTAAGGAGATTACACTTCATCACAATGTCTACTTTAGTCAAAGCAGTTTATGCAACAATTTCCTACATTTTCCCATATTTCTCGGAATATACAGTTGCATATTACTAAAATTACATTGAGAAAAACAGTTTTATACAAGCCATTTCACTAGTCAGTTGCTAACATCAACCACTGAAGTAACAATAAAGTTAATCTTTTCCCTACATTGTACAATATTTTCTAGCATTCTGTTAATACTAAAACCTTTTAGAATATCTGAGTGTAACTATGCACTGTGTGTTTTTGTTGTTGTTGGGTCATTAGTGATAAACATTCTTTTATTACCTACCTACCTTAAGTTTGAAATGTAAAACTAACTCAGTCATTTGACTATATTAAGTAGAAGATACCTCAATACATTTAACACAACTTAAAGCTTTTTCTTAAAAAAATGTCCATAGCTCCTGCATGACTACCAAATTGTCTTTGTTCTGCATTATAGAAATAATATGTGAATTAAAATGAGCACCTCTTCAAAACAAAAACTGAACTCAGATATGTGCTGAATATATTTCACTTTAGCTTTAGCCTTTGAGCTTTTAACATTTTCCTGTACTATTTGATTGTACATAATCAACAGTGAGAAAAGTACAAGGTCATTAATTATCCCTAAACAAGTATGTTCCCTAATGTTGTTATTTGAGTTGGTTCACCATTTCAAGAGAAGAGTTTGAATTTTGCTATAGAAAGGGCCATTTACAATTTTTTACTCATTACGTGTTTTTTTTTTCCTTCTTGAAGTCTATTAACAAGGTTTTAAGCCATTCTCATGTGCAGATCTGAGGTACTTGACAAGAAACAGAGGCATGCACTGTATATATTGTTGACTACAGAGAATTTTCACTTCTTGATCAGGTTAATCTCAAAGGAAGACTCCTATGTGAAATGAATGCATTTGCCTGAATAGACTACAGTTTTATTTCACTTTTCTTTGTACTGTATTCAAAACACCAGACTTAAGGGGAAAATATGGCCTTTGAATTTCAAACAAACAGCTACAGAGTAAAATGTACATCATACACAAAAAGAGTTTAATATAATCATATAAATACTGGTTTAGCATGTGAGAATGGACAAAGAACGGCAATCAAGTTACACTGATGATATATCCTAACTTTGCAACAAATTAGGACTTAAGTATCCTTAAATTGTTTGCATTCATCCTTGGGGGTTCTAACAATAACTCTTTAGAGTCTATCACACTGACAACGCTATATGCGTCTAATTCTCTTCCATATTCCTAAAACATTAGAGTTACAATGTTCTCTATGCAATTTTATGTTTACCAGGAATAATGTTTCATTAACTATTGTTTTAATAATGACGCTAAATTGATGATGTCCTAACTGAAATTTTACACAAAATCTATTATTAGTGGAATGTACTTACAGCACAAAATTTAATGAAGAAAACATTCCACACTGGCTAAGACACTCAGATTACGCAGCATGTATAGTATAATTTGGCCCGGTAGCCAATTCACACGAATAGGATTTTTGAGAAACAACTGGAAATGTGATGCTTTCTTCAAGGGCTCTACCACTTCAACATTCAATTTGACACAGAGGAAATAGAATGACATCATTGTGTCATTTTAAATGCTAAATAGGTTCAAGTCAGTTTGAGAAATGCCCATATTCTAACCCAAAGATAAATTACATTCTAATGTTTATATTCTAATATAGGATTACTGTGATCAATCACAGTACACATTTTATGGCATACTGACATTATTGGTCACAATTTAACCCCTTGGTTTTTTGCCCTCTTGTAGTCCATCCTATTCCTCCAAACATTTCTTAGGCACAAGTCTTGCACATTTATTGTGCATCTTTTTGTTCACCTTCCATATTTTTATTGAGATAAATTTACATCCATGAATAACATATACTATAGTTTTGATAAATGGACAGTAAAATGATATTTTACTCTACAAAGCCTTCTGCATCTTACTTTTATTGCTCAAAGCTATGTTTTTGAGATGTATCTATATTGACATGCATCAGACTACCTAGGAGCAAACTGACATGAGTTATTGTCTCGCAAAAATAATTGTGTAGGTTTATGTGTAGATTTGTGTGTGTACACGTGCCCCAATTGGAAAGACAATCAATTAAAGGAGTCAAAAAAGCAACCCAACCAGTTTTTGGTACTGAAAGATGATAACCAAAGTCTGATTAAGTCACCCAGAAACAGTCTATTTAGGTCAAACAACTAGTTGATGGAATTTTTGTCTCAATTGAATGGTTGTTAAGACCTTTATGAAGAGCTTACAGTATTGTTCCATCTTTGCTGCCTAGTAAAAGGTCCGTTAGAATAATGACTTGATATTTAACTGGAAGTCATTAGTCTTCCTGGAATCCACTTGCCAAGCTCTTAGTCTTTTTATTAATATTTATAACATTGATATTTCAAGGATAACATTTTAAATCAACAAAAGGACAGAGACCTTGATGCAGCATTTGTGTCCCACTAAGCAACGCAGGTGTCAATGATTCAAATCTCTAATTAGCATAATGTCAATGTGTAGTCTGCGCTATCCATTGAATCTTTACCTTTAAAAACCCAGCTTTCTGTAAGTTTACATTTTCCAATGCTAAAGGTTTTCTTAAAGTGAAAACAATAAATCAGTTCTTTACATAAGAAGTGTGTTACCGATAAATATTAGTCTGCGGAAAAGACTCATGAAGCTTCCTTTTATAAGAATTGGTGACATTTAAATGAATCATAATCAGTTGTTTTATAAATATAATGGATATTAACAGTACACAAATATTTAATTAATTTAAACAAATAGGGCATCAATGATTAATCACAGTTAATTTCAATTAAATCTCTTAGTGACTGGTATCCAAGAGATTGATTTGTTCAGTTACATGGTCATGAGTACCTGGAAGCTTTGCTTTCCCTGATGAAAAAGCTAAAAACTTTATGGTACCACGTCTCCAGAAGGAGTAGGAGCATATAAAGTCATCCAGGGAGATTTTCAAATCACATGTATTTCCTACATACATTTTGGAAGATATATACTTTTGCGTATGACAAGGGAATGGATATATTTTTAAATGTCTACAATATGCAATATGCCAAACTCTAAATCTAGATATCACACTCTAAAAGAAAAAAAAAAATTCTTAAGCCTATTTCACATATGAAGAAACAGAACCAGGAAGGAGGGTAACTTGTACCAGGTCACATAAGGAGGCTCTGAGCCCGGATTGAACTAAGGGCTTTGTGACTCCAAAGTTCATGGGTTTTCCTTTGTAATACTCAGTTCCTACATTTGAGAAAAGGGTTCCATCTGTAATGAAGGGAACCTTGAGACATATCTGGCCCTCAAAAATCAGCCCTCGAGAGAAGGGAAGAAGTCAGCCTTCAAATTGCCCTCTGAAGCTGGCCAGGTATCAAAATTACCTTGCTGAAAAAGGATGTACTAAAAAAAATCAGGTCTGATTGATGAAATTGTGGGACTCTTCAGGCAGTGACCATACAAACAAATTGGTAGTTTTAATGTGTGGTTCCTCATTTTTTATTTCCACTTACATAAAATATTGAGTAAAAACTTGGTTATTCTTATCTTACTGATGGCTCAAGCTTCTCCAAGTAGAAATTTTACTTTTCTTTAGATAGAGGTTATTCTGATATCAACTGTTGTTATCAAAGAGGAAAGATTTAGCATAAGTGCATTCACATAAGTCTATATTAGCTGTAATTTGTAAACATGACAACACATTATAGGTAACACAGTAGCAAGTTGAAGACTTCTTTTAAAAAGGACTCTTTTACTTAGAGCGGAAAAAAACACATAAAACTGGGTAACATTATGTGAGCATTGCAAGGTAAACTTTCTGGCATACAATATTATGTTACACACTCGGGGATACTTCAGGATAAAAGGGGGTATCAAAAATCTAAAATCTAATTCCCTTTTCTTTATTATAGGTACAACTACAAGATAATATTTACTAGATGGGATTATCAGAACCCATTTACAGCTGCTATACTTTTTGAAAATAAGGCAATTGTCTCAAATATACATTCATTACAGCCTACTATAACAGGAGCTGATGATGGCTTTTCTGAAAAACTATAGTATGTCAAATGAGAACTGCTTCTACTTTATAAATATCCGCAGCTTAAAATACACAAGGCAATGTTTATTATCTATCCTCTCGGTTACGAATGTTTAAGGTACTCACACAACCCACTGTTTATTTATCTTTACAAATATATGGTGCTTCTCAAAAAGTGACATTAAAGACAGGCTGTCTGTATATAGCTAACGTAAAAAGTGGAAAAGTCAACTAAATGCCCATTTTTGTGAAACCCTTTTTGTTTAGGTTTTCAACATTAACAAAACCACATCTCCAGCTATGAATTCATTGTGAGAGTTCTAGGAAAAGAAGAGTACCTGGCCAACTTTTAAAACTGTATTGAGATTAATAGTAAAAATATAGTCTGTGTTCTAAATTTTTATTACATTTATATTACTTTAAAAATACACAGGAATGTAGATATTGTGGTACACTGGTGTGTGTGTGTGTGTGTGTGTGTGTGTGTGTGTGTGTGTTTTATATCTGTGTGTTAGAAAAAAATTCTAGTAACTTTTATGTTTAAAAAGAAAACAATGGAGGTAGCAGGAGTGGCACCGCTTTTAAATTTCTTGGGATAACCATATCAAAATGACCAGAGGCATTAGATAGTAAAACCAAAAATCCATGGGACGATATTGATAACAAAACTAGGTGAGAAGTTGTCCCACGATCTCATAAACGAGCACGTGGGACAAACCGCCACCTCCACAAGGCATTGCTGGAATCATTGCCAGGGGAGAAGAAAGCAGAAGGAAGCATAGATATTTAGTGGACCAGACAACAAGAGAACTCCAACCCCAGGTATTCACTGCATGTTTGGTGGACCGACTTGAGAATAGCACCTAAACTGGGAGGGGTTTATGCAATCCAATAGCAGTTGAGTCCAAGAGGCTGGCACTGCAATGTAAAGAGAACAGAGAAGAATAGTCCTTATGATAGGGATCATTCTGAGGAGAAACTGCTGGGAGCAAAATCAAAATCGAGCAGGGTATAGGCAACATAAACAAAAGAAAGAGACGGGAACTGACTGAAACACAAAGAGCTAAGACAAACTGGTATCACATGCAGAGAGACAGAAAACATTATTTTCATGAGTTCTGAAATAATTTGAAAAAGAGCAAACAGTCTGCAGACAATTAAAATAACCAGAGAAACTCTGACGTAAGGACTGGTAGTAAGCATTAAACTTATAACCATGGAGTTATACATGAAGGTTAAAGGGAGAAAATGGTCTGTAATGGCTGTATGTTCTGAAATTTAAAAATGAGTACAACTATAAAAAATAAGGTGGTGGTAAAAGCATATGCAAGAGAAATTTTAAAATGATTTCCCTTACATGTTAGTGGTAGTAGCACCATTACAGTTATTTTGACACTGTTGTATGTGTATCATGGGCTATTCTAATCTGTCACACTCCATATCCTTGAGAACCAGGCTTTTTCTGTGTCAGAAAGGAAATACATATGTATTATAGAAGACGGTAAATAAAAAACTCTACTGTATTTGAATTAGATGTATTTGTATGAACCCATGAGTCAGACACACACACATGCATGTGTGCACATATTGTAGCTCTACTCCTCAAAAGGCCTAGAAACAATGACCAAACAACTGAGACTGATAATACTGTCTAGTGAATGCATATGGTGGTCATGAAATACCATTTTCCACTAAATGAATCCAGAGTTTCTTGAAAGAATAGCAGTTCCAAGTCTACTGCAGAAAATAAGTAAGGTGAAACTGGAGCATTCTGCAATACTAGACAGCAAGGGGGCTATCAAAATCTATTAGAGTTGTGTCAAAAGAACTCAGTAGCCAACTTAAAACAGCTCCCACTGGCCAAATGGTTGGGACAATTTGAACTTCAACCATGATAGTAATTACAACTGGGTGTACTGCCCCCAAATATGTTAAACCACAAGTTATTAAAAAGTAAGTATTTCAAAAAGAGAAAGGTACGTTATATTTAGAGGATGAGAATTTAATTTGCTTTCTCAAAAATTGATTTACAAAATCAAGCAATGATCATGTTTTTCCTGTAGAAACAAAAACACTAAGTAGACAAATAGTATCTGAGAGAAATTATCCCTTTTTTAAAGTGTTCCATCTATTAATGAAAACAAAAAAATGGAGTTAGAATACCACTGCTTTTTTTTTTTGCACCAGCTCTCTCACCCACACGTTCTCTCACTCTCCCTCTTTTTCTCCCTTCCCCCCTCTCTCCCACTTTCTCTCTCCCACTTTCTCTCTCTCTCTCTCTCTCTCTCTCTCTCTCTCTCTCTCTCTCTCTCTCTCTCCTCAGCTAGGCCTGTTCTCTTTCCTGAGAATGTATCACTAATAAACCTTGCTTGCACATAAAAAAAAAGAAAAGAAAAGAATACCACAAAATTTTACAGCTATCTAAGGTAATAAATCTACACAAGGAACATCAACACTCATTCACATCACAGAAAGAGAAACAACTGGACATTTTGCCCTCCTAAAGAAAACACCTAAAATCTTTGTCAAAAGAATTGTACCTTTTTCTGATAAATTTTGTGGATCCAGCTAGCTACCCAACATTAGGAAATATAGAAGACAGAAGAACGTGTTTGAACTGCACCTAGAGTATCCAATCAGCAATATCCCAGCTTTGAAACTCTGCAGGGCAAAGTTTTATGTTCTTCAGCAAATAAGTGAGAAAGAAAAGAAAGTTACAGAAGGGAAAATTATAGGTTAACATAGATTTTTTAAAATCATCAAATAAAATACTGGATAAGACTAAACTATAGCTTCTAGGTACACACACTTGGATGATAAAATTATAAATAAATTCAAGGAAGTGATTGCTATAAGAGTCAAGGGAGTGATTACTTCTGGGTGAAGAAGGATAGAAGATTAAGATAAGGCATGGACAGGGAGGGTGGCAGAAAAAAATTCTAGTTCTTGACCCTGGGTGGTGACTACAAGGTTTTCACTTGAAATGGTCATTAGGCTACATAATTGCTTGGTGTGGTTCTCTGGATCTCTGTTGTATTTTATAATACAGGTGTAAACTAAGATAAAAATGTATTAATATTCAAGCAATATTTTATACCAATTGTAATGTAAAATAATTTGTCTCTGTAAAAATTAAATATAATTTCATGAAGCATAAAATTACTTACAGCATCTTTGTAAATTCTTAGTAACTTAAAGAACTGGCCTATTATTATTTTATGGCTCTCATACATACAAGCTAGGAATGCAAAACAGATTCAATTTAAAGCAGGATTGACAAAACCAATAACTGCTTAGAAATTTTTTATCTACTGGGAGCTGACAATGTGGGAGGTTAGAATAATGTCTGGAGATTTCACTGAGGTGGGATTGCCATCTTTTGATCCTCAGTACCAGAAACTAAGCTTCCACTTGCTCAGGCTGAGATGAGGGCAGAAATGAATCATGCCAAAGGGGCCAATAGAGTAGAAATCACTTCCAACCCTTCCGGTCACTTCACTGGGTAAAGTGTCACCATGAGCAGAAAGCCAATCCTCCATAATGATGATTTACAGTTGGAAAGTGGCTTTAGGACAGATTTACTGTTGCCCTGTTCACACCACTCTGTTTCTATCACCAAAAGGCATTTTTTCCTGTAAAAAGCAATGTTAGGAAAGGACATATACATCAGAGCATGTTAATAAACCCCCTTCCTTTTCCCATTCACATAGAGGAAGCAGTTAGAAAAGAAAGAAGAAAAACATATAACGAAGAGAGTGAATGAAATATTAAAGACATCCAAACTTTGTTCAGGAGAGAATAAACATTTCAGCAAATGCCCAAGTTACTAGACATATTTATTGTTTTGAAATATCAGGGTCCAGTGATAATTATGAGACTGGCATATCATCAGAAAGTATACATACTATGCATTTTTTCCTGTTCTCAAGCACAATGATTCTACAAATAAATAATAATTGCTCCCACATATTGGCCACTTACTATGTAGCATTCCATATGCTAAATGGTATACATAAATATTATTAATCTTTAAAAACACTAGAAAACTAGAGCTTAAAATAATTAATTAACTTGACCAAAGTTACCTTATCCTCTTAACCAATATACTATACTCATACAAAAAGATGTTAAGATACTACATTTCCGCTGTAGCTCAAGCACAATTCTTCTGCAAAAAAAATTAGTCAAGTTAAAAATTTTCAAAAGAGTGTTCAACATCTAGCTCTTAACAACTTCTTGCATATTGTTGGGTGAGTGATTTTCTTGGACCATGTAGGCTTTCAACATGGTTTTCCTTCGGGCCTATCCATGAAGACTACCTGGAGAGAAAGAGAAGCTAGAAGTATGGCTGGATTCCTAAAAGCAGAGTAGAAGTCAGTTACCAGGACAGAATAGCGATGTATTTAACCTTTCCAGAGGAACTCCCTGGGAAAAATTCTCAGAAATAGGGCAACTCTCCAAGAAGCCATGAAGTGTTCAGGGTAGAGATAAGATAGAGTTAGAGCTAGAGCTAGAGCTAGAGTGGGAGACTGATAGCTTTAAATACCTACAAAGTCCAGAAATCACCAACATCAATTCATGACTATGTAAGTGCAGAGGGATATTTCCTGACACCTTCTGTCTCCTCCTTCACCAACCCCAAGTGGTCAGGAACTACTGTGGTAAGCAAGATGGTGGAGGGAGCATTCAAACCTAAGATGGGGTCGAGAGGAGAAGCCAACTGGCTTGCCCTGACAGTACACTTCCCACTTGCCTCACGGGGAGGAGAGCAGTCTAGATTTTAAATAAATTTGGGGCTTTAAAATATTACCTACTTTTGACAGTATGATCAAAAATTACTGAATTGGGTCTGTGTTTTTTTATTTAACTTGACTATAAGAACTTTTATTATTTAAGAATAAGGAGAAATATTATGGGACCCGCTAGAAACAGAGAAAGAAAAAAGCCCCAGAGATTAATTTAAATTGAGAGAAGAAATTAATATAAAGTTGTTTTATGATTACATCCCCTGAGTTTCATTTGTTCAACATAGGAGTTACATATCTAATATTTATGCTTCTGGCCAAGTGTGGACTCTATGACTTGTCAGTAGAATGATTACTTTTGCCATCATACTATTGCCCCATATGCCTCATATGTACATATGTACTCCCCCCCCCTTTTTATTCAGAGATAACACAGCTGACAGTTTCATCCACATGCCAAAATGGTGTTTAAAGAAGGCTGACTTACAGTTCTTGTTTTCAGGGAGCTGTTTTCACTGTGAAGGCACAAACCTTCTGAGTTGCCTACAAAATGTCATCCTTCTCACAACTCGGCAGCATTTGTGCTTTTCTATTATTTGCATCACTTATGTGGAATTTATTTACTGGCTTTTATTATAATTTTGATCACATACACAAGTTTTGTCTTTATCACATATAAGTGTTCTGTCTTTCCCAATTAAGATTGCATTCTCTTTGAGAACAGGTGCTTAAGCACGTTCTTTTTCAAATTAATCCATAGCATCTGACAGAACTTTACTCGTAAGTGCTCAAGAAATATGCAATGTCTGGAAACATTAGTTATAAGTTAGCAAACTATGTTTCGTTTTGTGACCTCAAACACTTGTTTCCACTTCTACATCAGCTTGAGGCAGAACAAATCACTGTTTAGCTCTATGCTAAAGAAAGCTTTCAAATAAAGACCCATTTATCTGTCTGCTTTGATTTAAAGCCTGTTGTCAGTATATCAATAATCTTTGATGTGAAACTTTTGGAATGTGGAAGAGAAGATGGCAGAAAAGGGCAGAAGAACAAAACTGAATCTTACACTAGGAAATCACCAGTTAATAGTTTTTCCCTTGAAGGAGGGCAGATAGTCACATATATATAGTCAGACAATTAAGTTTGAGAACTCATCCTAGAAAAAGTGCTACATACTTCATTGCTGAATGTCACTATGGTCACCATCAAAGTACTGCACTTGGGAAGCTATACACTGATGACAGTGCTTAGTCCACTCTTCAAAACTATTTTGGAACTCTTTCTGGAATGGCCATCAGAGCTGTCATCATATTACCCTTGATGTTCTGAATGTCATCAAAATGTCTTCCTTTCAGTATTTCCTTTATCTTCAGGTAAAGAAAGAAGTCATTGGGGCCAGATCAGGTGAGTAGGAAGGATATTCCAATACAGTTATTTATGTACTGGCTCAAAACTCCCTCACAGACAGTGCCATGTGAGCTGGTGCATTGTCATGATGCAAGAGCCAAGGGGGAAAGTTCAGGTCGTTTTCATCTAACTTTGTCACACAGCCTTTTCAGCACTTCCAAATAGTAAACTCAGTTAATTGTTCATCCAGTTGGTACAAATTCATAATGAATAATCCCTCTGATATCAAAAAAGGTCAGCAACATCATTGCAACACGTTTGCGAACTTAATTGTCAGACCTTGTACAACTTATTATTACTGCTATTATAAAAAAGGAGAACACAAACCATTAGAAAAACAATTTCTGTGCTGTGGATTTGTATAACCCTTTGCCTCTGGTGATGTTTTGATCCTTTCCTGAAAATTAATGATGGATGCCCCGTTAAGTGTATTTCATATAACTGTTTTAACATTATAGTACACATCACTCACTACAAGAAAAAAATAGTACTAATAAACCTATACTTTGCCATGAGCAAATACATTTTTGCTATAAGAATATAAGATACACATAAGACCAGATTGAGGGTAGGTGGTAATAAGGGCCCAAGTTGAATACAAAACACCTTGGTGATAGATCAATTCTTTCAGAATTTCACTACATTACTAAAAATCACTGTCACTTATATCTTATCTGGATCTGTCTATTTTGTCTCAGTGTGGGACAAATGAATAAAAAATAAATTCTGAATAAAATTACTTTTCTACAAATGATTGTTTCTTTGTTGGAGATGTAACTATTCTGACACATTGAATGATTTGGACCAACTAACCTCTTCTTTACATTTTCCTGGCTATTTTTGCTCATTTCTTTTTTCCATATGAATTTTCGAGTGCCTCTGCATAATTAAGAAAATAGGTGCAACCCTTTATTGGGACTAGCAAAAAACTTACAAATTAACTCAACTATGATTGACATATAGTAGTAAATCTTTTCATCCAAAAACATGATATGCCTTTCCATTTGTTCAGTCTTCTGTCTTAGGTTGGGTTCCTCAGGAAGCATACACTAAGACAGAAATGTGTACACAGAAAGTTTATTGGGGCATTTATCATCTCTGGGACATCTGTGGTAGAGTAAGGAAAACAGGATTGAGCTATAAGACAAGCTGAACTATGATGCAGTTATAACAGAGGCTTCAGCAAAGCCCTCCAGGAGCCCTGGAGCTGAGATAGCTCTTTGATATCTCCCAAATTGAAGCAAGGCCTCTGTACCACTGCATGGACCAGTCATGGGACACAAGTTTCCCCTAAGTAGGGTTCTAACACTGGGTGAGTCAGCTTCCTTGGGCTGAAGAGAATACTTGGGGAGGGACTCATTTGTGATTGCTCAGCAGCAAACACTCTGGCAGCTATGAGAGTGAGTGCTTTATTTGTGCCAGAGTGATCTGGCAGGTCTACAATATCACCTACTACTGATCACGTTACTAAGATCCACCAGCTGCATATAATAAGTTTACCCCATCTAGGAGTACTTACTCCAGAATTCCAGTTGATATTGCCTGGGAAAACTCACAAGAGGTAGGTTAGTAGGACTAACTACAGTTATTCTTGGGGCTGCAACTGATGCTAATTATCCATCCCCCCACTCTCCTAAGATTCTTTATTCCCCTTGACCTCAGCTAGCACCCCTCCTGGTCTAGGTGGCTTAAGTGATAAATGATCAAGACCATCATCCCTGCTCTTCGAGACTTTCTCAGCTCACAGTGGCTTCCCTTTTCCATTTAGCATAAATACTGAGCAGAGGAATATCAAGAGACACTCAGTAGATCACCTAGTTGACAAGCGTTCTTCCCTGTCCCCATTGTGTAGTAGAAGCCCTACCTCTTCCTAATGACCAGGACAGCTTTCCTTGCCTGCTACTCTCCCAACAGAAGGAATCTGAAGTGGCCAGAGGCAGCCATAAACATAGGTTTAACAGGGTTATTGCTATGATCCCTGGTACAAACATTTCCCCTCTGGGATCCAAGTTCTCAGACCTACAAAACTTAGAGTTGAAGAGAAAGTAAGCACAAATCCCTTAATTTTGTTCCTTGGGAATGACAGCTAACAGGGCTACTTCTGCTTTCTAGCTCTATGTGTCTACCTGTTTGGGATATACTACTACATAGGTAAGAGTTGTTGATTTGTACACTACATCTTGGAGAGTGGCACTCCATCCTCCTAGAGTATTATATCAAAGCGAGTGACATTGGTGACACAGCCAATCTATTCCATAGCTCATTCAAGCTGGTAACTTCTAAGGGTGCATTCTGTAATTGATTCCCACTCTTGCATCTCCTCTGTTATTAAGTGCTTTCCAACCTAGCCTATACTTGATCCTGGATACATTTCCATCTTACAATTGCTTCTGAACTCATCTAGCCTGATGACTTACTGTATCTGAAACAACCAAGCTTATGACAGGCAGCCCGGGTTGCATGGTTAACTAATTTCCCATGAACAGGCACTTCATCTCTGTCAGGATCCATTGGCATGCCAGTAGCTATAAATGCTGCGCAACTATCTGTTATACATGGCATGACTTTACTCTAGGACGAAGGGTGTTTATATTGTGATCCTCCTATTGGGGTTTTCCATAAATTTCACATGGTAACTTTTCTCACCAGATACCTCTAACACCATCATGTCTGCTGGGCCATATAGCCCAGATAGCAAGGTTATTACACTATAGTCTTGAACTACTGTAGAGTATTTTCCTGCTGTGAACCACACTCAAAGTTGGCAGACTTTCATGTCACTTGGTGTTTAGATACTCTACCAAAGTGTGGGATGAGCTGCTGCCATAATTCAGAGGCATATCAGGAGTCATTTTTCCTTGTTAGTAGTGGGTTCTGGGAAATGTAATTTGTACTACTTTGGAGGGTATGTCGTGGAATGGCCCAGATCACTCAACTTCTATAAACTTCAATAATTTGATGGGTCATTGGACCTTAGTAGATTTATCTCTCACTCCCTGGGGCTCATATGTATCACCAATGACACAAACATACTCACCACTTCTTGCTTAACTGGATTGATTAACATGAGCTCATTGGGCTATATTAGAGGGCAGAAGAGTTAACACAGTCTGAGGACAAGTCTGTAGATGCTTACTATTGACAAACCTATTTGAATGGGCTGTCCCACAGAACATAAACAGGAGGGGGTGTTCTGGACTCATGTACTATACCCACTCTAGCTTATTCACTTCTCTAAGGCTTCCATAACAACTCTACCATTTCTAATTTATTCAACGTGTCTACTATTTTTTCCAAATGCCTAATTAGTACAATTGAAGCACTATCTCACAGGGTCCTTGCCAGGGTGTGAAATCATTTATCACAGAAAAGTATTCCCAAGTCAATAAATTCTTTCTTGTCCAACGTTATAGTCTGTCCTCTTTGATCCAGCATTCTAAGGATCCAGTCAAAATCTACTTTCCTGAATCACGCCAGTACATCTTAGCTATCTCTTTCAGAGTTTTCAATGTATAATTCATTTTATCTCCAGTAAAACCCAGAACTTTCTCAGGTGAGTGGTGTGTTCTCATCCTAATTTTTGGTCTGGTGGCCAGAAGTAAGGGTAACTCCTTGAGAAGAGAGGGTGCATCTTTCCTTCTCTGCACTTTATTTAAGAAAGTATGAAGTTCAGGCATTTAACAATGAGAAGTGGGACACTTTTTATAGGCTCATAGGATTCCAGGGCTTATGGGGTTTCAATATTGTGAAAGGCATTAACTCAGATATCCCATCCCCTCCAAGTCTCAGCGTCCCTGTTCTTCCAACTTGGGGTCAGAGAACAGCAGGCTTGCCAGATTAAGAACTCAGACTTCTATGGAGCTATATTATCTTTAAAGTTAAATTCTAGGCATCATCTTCAGCTTTTTGTACCATCTGGCTGCAAGAAATTTGCATCCTTTTATATACTATAAAGGCGCCCTCTGTCCTTTCCTCTTTACATTAAATTGGTGATTAATCATTCATTATATTTCATTGTCTTTCTTCTCCAAAGTACAACTACCGTGTTTCCCTGAAAATAAGACTTAGCTGGACAATCAGCTCTAATGTGTCTTTTGAAGCAAACATTAATATAAGACCCAGTATTATATTATATTATATTATATTATATTATATTATATTATTATATTGTATTATATTAAATTATATAAGACCCGGTCTTATAGTGAAACAAGACTGGGTCTTATATTAATTTTTGCTCCAAAAGACATATTAGAACTGATAGTCCAGCTAGGTCTTATTTTTGGGGAAACACAATAGTACTTATTAAGAATCATAGAATTCCACATTCCTTATAATTACTACATCCCTTGAACTTCTGAAGTCCCTAAAATATTGCACCTGCCAATGAAGTTCTTTCCTAATTTTCCATGCCAGTCCATCATTGGTTAAGGTTTTAACAAGTGCAACATAAGGCATGACAAAGCCTATGTGCACTCTATCTACTGTCAGTGATGTTGCCTCATTACCTAACATTCATCAATGATCCAGTTCCAGCAAGCCAATTTAAGGTCTGTTTGCTTAGTCTACTCTTGGGACAAACTGTCTTATATTAGGTGCCCTAAGAAATAGAGTCACAGATGCCAATCTCAATGCAGGATATTTATTGGGAAGTATTCTCACAAAAAAACAACCACGAGGGAATGGGAGCTGCAGGACTGGGCACAAAAAGAAGTTGAGCAGAGATACCGTTGCAACAGAGGTCTCCCCTGATTCTACTAGGAGCTGTGAAACTGAGATGGCTCTTCAGCGCTACACCAACATTGAGGTAAGCGGATAACCAGTGTCCTGCCATATTGACCAATCATTTCATAGAGTTTTCTCAAAATGTAATTGGCCTTTGGAACAGCAGTATTCAATGTTGGATGACAGTAAAACCATAGATAAAATTATCAACCAAGTTAACAGGAGGAAATAAAAACTGTTGGAGATATTCAAGGCTGAAAAATTAGTCTCATGTGCTCTTTTAAAATAATTTTTGAGACATATGGAGAAGAGAAGAAGAGATTCCAACCCTAGAGAACAGCAACGTAAATCCCCTGAAGATAGATGAGCCACTGTTGGTGCTCACCTGAAGTTCATATCTATGGTTCCTCCAAGGCCCCAAGTGACAAGCATCTAACTCTTGGCCATCTGAAGGACCAATAAAAAACTATAATAAAACATCCTCTACCTGTAAATGTTTAATATTCTCAGTAAACACCTTATTTATTTATTTAAATATAAAAGTAAAAGCAAATACTATAAGGAAAATATTTTCAAGGGACATAAATTAGGTTCACAGAAAAAGGTATCCAAATATTTACTAAATATAAAATGTTAAAAACTCAGCAATTAATAAAGAAATATAAATTTGAAAAACAATAAGATACCATTTGGCCTTATCATTTCCAAAGATTAAGAAGACTAAACACACTTAGTGTTTTGCAGGTGACAAGATATGGGTCTTCTGAGGCACTGCTGTTAAGTGTACATATTATTTTAATAGTCCTAAAGGGTGATTATTAACTTTAACAAGGTGTGAACTCCTTGAATCAGCAATCAGCCCCAGGGATATTCATAGTAATTCCATTTGCAATAGCAAGAAATTGGAAAGAGCCTAATAGCCAAGAAGAGGGTTGAATAAATACGTTATTCTATGGATTTATAAAATAAAATACTGTGTTGTTAACAAAGATGTAGAAAACTAAGTAATGTCATTGTAATATTTTAGTACTGTATTTTTAAGATTAAAAAAGAAGATTATTAAGTAATAAGTAGTTTGTGGACCAATAATGTAAAATTTTATAGATTATGAGACATCTATTATATATGTAGGATCGGGAAGGTTTGATATACGTGTGTGTAAGGCGAGATGACCAGCAAAAGAGGTTAGAGAGAATGAATGTAGAAAGAAAAAAATGTAAGGATGCAGGCACAAACTTATTTCATTTCTTCTTGCGACAAGGGAGTGCACAAACATGGAGCTGAGATTTTGCTTGTGAATGTTTGCTTTTTGGTTTGAGGGTGGGGCTAAGATCATAGACTATGATATTCTTGATAATATGTTGGCCCCAAGTGACACAGTGTGGCACAGAGTTAATGAGAGGACCAATTTTCTCATTTAAACAAAGATTTCAGACCAGCTTTGGCATCCTAAGTATTGATGACTTCCATTGTTTATAAATGCATTCAATTTACAAGTGTTTATTAAGCAACTGTTTCATGACAGTCCCTGTTTTTGCTTCTGGATATATAAAAATGATCAAGAAATAGTTTCTGCTTGTGTGGAAGAGAAATAATTACCAAGTGAAAAATTAATATATAATATAACATGACATTCATGTTATATAAAATATATAATTATGATATACATTTTACACAATCATGACATATAATTATATCACATATTAAATATAATATGTAATATTGTATATTATAATACATTATATAGTGATAAATGTTATGAAGAAAAGTAAATCAGAGAAAGGATGATATAGTAGTAGATGGACTGATTTAGTTGGCGTTGTCTAACACAGAAATTTCAACAGAGATCTGAATGAAGAGAGAGAGTGAGCCCTAAGGATATCTGGAGAGCCAGATTGAGGGGAAAAGACGTGCAAAGGCCACAAGGTGGCAGAGACCTTGACAACTGGAGGAACTACACAGGGACCCAGGTTAAGGGGCTCAAAGTGCCAGAGGAAGCAGATAAGATCAGAGGTATTGGCCCCAGTCAAGGTCATGGCTGAGAGACTATTCAATTCCTAGTGAAAGCAAATGACATAATCACGCTTAGGTTTTTTTAAAAAAAAAAAAAAATCACTCTTGCTGTTTTTTGGTGAGCAGGTAGCAGAGAGACAGGTTAAGAAGCTATTGTTAAAGTCTAGAGGTGAGGCTACATTATAGTAGAGTGGTCAGAATTTACTTACAGATAGAATTTGAATCATGAAAGAAAGAAAATGTCTGTGATGGCAATCCATATTTTGGCCAGGGCTACCAGAAGAAATGAATCACCAAGAGAAAGCCCATGGCCTACACAGACATTTTCATGAAGGGCACCTTCAGAAATAGCAACTCCAAAACTACCGAAAATGAGACATCTAAGATCCAGACATCAAATCAAAACCTAAGTAAGAGAGGAAAACATGGCAGATACAGTTGCAAACAGTAGTAGGAAACTGCTTAAGTAGCTTTTGGAAGAGGATGCAAAGGTTCTGCAGTCTAGTACATAAATAGATAAATGGATTAATGGATGAAAGAGAGAAAGACTGTATAGAGAGATGCAGAGAGAAATTGTGTGTATGTGTATGTGTGTAAATAGTAAAAGAGTGTGGCTATCTTCCAAAATGTTAATGGTAGATTTTTATTTACATTTTTCCTCAGTGCACAGGTATTAGTATTGTTAGGTAAGATAAAATGAAAGATTATTATTTTAAAAGATAGAGTTGGAGCAAAGAGTGGCTTTCTACATTCCACATTTCCTAAGGGAATTAAATCACTGTTTCACCTTGCCATTTAACTTAATAATTTCTTACTCCTTTAAGTGGACATCGTGGCAGTTATCAAAATGAATGCAACCAGCACTCAATTAGAAAAGCATCCCTACGTTATTTTATCTAGAACATAATACTAATTCTCAGTATTCTGTCAGTCGTGACACTTCTTGTCTCCACTACTTCTTGAACTAACACCTCTCTTCCCCCTAGTACACATGTTCTCTGGCCTATGAAAGGCCACACAACCATCTCAAGGAAAGCAGGGGCAATATTCGTAATTCTTACGTCACAGGTGAGTGGGCATGAGAGGGCTGGTTGTGGAATGTCTTACAGGTCATCCAGTCAAGCTCTAAGTGAAGAAATCCTAACCTGAAAAGACATTTCATGCTATGTCTAGGACCTCTTACTCTGTTATTGAACAAATGAGTAAGGATTCTGAGAGTTAAGGAAGATGTATCTGCTTTCAGTATGTTGAACAGGCCCAGCTTTCAGAAACAGAAAGCCATGAGTGCAATCTGTACTTCTTGCCCTGACCCCCCCCCCCCCAACAGAATCATTAGGCTGCCTGTGTGGGGCAACATGTGGAAGCCAAGAATCCTCGTGAGTTTCACACCTGGGGTGTGGTGCCCTGCTCCGTGGTCCCTACAGAGTATTAAATCATGCCCAGAAGCATGAGGATGACTTTGTTGTTGTCTTCCCTACAGTATTTTTTTATCCCACTAGAAAACTGGAAAATGTTATTCTTATTCATATAAATTTTTATTTCTGAAGCCTTACAATGTTTTTTTTTTTGTTTCAGTGATTTTCTTTCACCAGAAATGAAATCCATGGGCTGATTATGGACTATGTCTGTAAAAAATTGAAAGGATTTCTTTTTATCCATTTTGTATTTGTGTGCCTTTTCAGTTCCATCGGGAGGCCCCCTTGGTTCTATTCTGGGAGCAGGGTGAGTAACAGTGTTAGCCTTTCATTGGTAAGAATAAAATCTCCACACGTTGAAGTGTTCACTGGATACTTAAATTGATATCCCCATTGTGGTTACATTAAGCTATGCAAATCTTTCCATAATGCAACATGAAAATGCATTTTAAAAGCATATGCCAATATATGTAGAGTCTTAGATTTTACTCATCTTAAGAAGCATATAATATTCTTAACTGTTGGTCACATTTAGATGAAATTTGAACACATTTGCATTGAGTTGATACTTGATAATGTGTTATATTATTCCAGTCTTTTTTTTTTTTTAACTGACTTATTTTTCTCTGCCAAAGCAATAATCTGGAAAGCCAAAGGTAATATAGATTTTCCTTAAATTGCTATGGAAATTCCATAATTGCTGAGAAAAATAACCTTGTTAACAAGTTAGGTATTTTATGGATGGAAGAGAGGCATTATACCACAGGCAAAGTTGGTTAATTAATTAAAAGACTCGATATGTATTTCAAGCAAATTCAGTGACTTTCATCTTTGTTCCCTAAAGGAGAAGATCATGCCTTAGTCTATTTTAATGTTCTCAGCACCTACCAGAGTGTCTAGTTTAGTAATTGTTCAAGAAATAATAATGATATAGATTGGATGAATGGATACATAGATGGATAAAAGAGTGGAATGGATAATAGAATGGATGAAAGAAATAAGGAATCATTTATGGATAGGCAAATGAATGAGTGATGACAAGTGCTTGTGAATCCCTATATTATACACTTTTCAGAGAAGCAGATCATTCTTTCTCTCCTCCTTCTTTAGGGAAGAAGGTAAAAAGCACTTAAAGACATCTCGGTCCTGATTGGTAAACTCCTTACTGTTGTCAAGCTCACAGGGATCTCGAAAGAATGTTAAAGTAAGTATTTAATGCAAGTCATAAATTAATAAATGAAGCTTATAAAAAAAAGATAGTATCTGTTTTTTGTGGGTTTTTTTTTAAAGTAATTAGTTGGAGAATCCAAATAAGGGGACATTCTTCGCTATCAGTCCAAAGATGGAGAGGAGGAGAGGGATGTTTTCTGAAGAAACACTTACAAATAGGATGATATGTGAATAAAACTTTATGCTTATAGAAAACTATATTTCCTTACTACTTGCAAGTTAGAGCTTTAAACAGCTGAATACTGTTAAAGACCATGTGTGTTTACTTTTTTTCTCCCTATAGGCAAACACAACAAGACAAAATGTTCCTTCTTCGTAAAATAAAGTTTAACCTTGAGATTTTGTGATGTTTTACAGAAGGCAATGAGAATTGATGGAGTTAAAATATACTGTTCAGAGATTTTAGAGTCTCAGAATAATTGTTCCTTTGGGGATGGTACCTCCTAAATGAACCAGCATTTAATTGGAAACAGAAAATGCCATTGTTACAGTTACAACAGACTCACTCCCTAGGCAAGTGTGTTCAAGTGTTATTCGCACGTATTTAGCAGGTTCTCTGGTGATCTATGTGTGGCCATGTACCTGCCTTCTTTCCTCCTTGGCATGTGCTGGAGCTATGAATTTGTCATTGAAAATCTGAAAACCTGGGTATAATGCTCATAATAGCATTTTTGTTTCCAGGCTTACTAAGTGAAAGTAGGTCTTCAAACAGTGAAACCAAAGTATAACATTAATTTCTTCATTTGCGATTTGCAAAATTTTTTTTTTCATTTTAAGCAAAATCTACATGTTTTAGAAGGGAAAGTACTGAAGACTGTGGTGAATAAAGGGCAGAAGATCAATAAAAGAGAGATAAGGATATTTAAATGCAGCAAAAAAATAGGGTATGGGTTTTGGGTTGTTGTTGTTGTTGTCGTTGTTGTTTTCAGGGAGGAGTTATATAGAGAGGAGCAAAGAAAATACCAAGTCTTAAATTATAAACTTTGGACTGAGACCATGGACTCTCAATCATAAAATACTGTTTCCCCTTGCTCCAGAAATCTATTGCTACATAACAACCACACCAAAATTTAGCGGGGTAAACCACAAGCATTTTATAACATTCACAATTTTGTGGGTCAGGAATTTGAGTAAGGCACATTGGAATAGGTCATCTTTGTTCCACAATGTCTGAGGGCTCAGCTAAGGTGGCTTGAATGGGTGAGGATGACTGGAACAGCTCAATTGGGTCGTATATTTGGGGTCTTGGTTCAGACTGCTGGGTGGGTTCATTGATTCTTTCCCACTTTGTGTCTGCTGACACTGGAATCTCTAAGATGGCTTCTTTACTCACTTGACACCTTGGCTGGGAACAGCAGGGAATATGTGTGTATTTTTCTCCACGTGACCTGTTCACATGCTTAGCTTGATCTTCCCCACAGCATGGCAGTCTCAGGGAAGTGGGACTCCTTACATAGAGGCTGGCTTCCCGAAGAACAAACATTCTAAGAGCAGGTTGACCAAGCCTTAGAAATTATAGAATAGCACTCTAACACAGTCTATTGGTCAACTAAGTCATTAGAAAAGAGCAGATTCGAGAGGATCCACATCTCAAAAGGAAGGGTAAGATATGTAGCCATATTTAATCTATCATAACCCTCCTCATAGTATAATCCCATACAATTGAGAAATTTTATAACAATTTTTTGTTTTAAAAATTAAAGGTACGGGGAAAAATGTGTGGCATAATAAAGCCAAAAGATGTATTATCTTCCTTTTTAGGGATTTTCTTATCATGATGGTCCCTATTGAACTGGGAAAGAGATAACTACTAAGTTTGGATGTCTAGTCAATTTGTTTACTTTATGAGATAGATTTATGAGAGAAGTATAAGCACCATAGATATGAAATGAAGTGTATAAACCTGGCATATTTTAATCCACACAAAAATGTAAAGATCTTATTCTAAAGTAATTGTGACCTCCCAACTATCTAGGTTTTCCCTCAAACACTCTGGGCTTATCTAGTAATAGATAAGGGTCTGAAATTTCTTCTATTAGGATGTATCTAAATGTGCTGTGATTAAAGAGGTTGTATCTCAAATACGTTCTAATTCAACTGTATTTGTAAATTTTGCAATTTAGCTCTTATGAACTCTGACCATATGTAAAAGCTTGAATGGAAATTACACTTACTGAGTTTTTAGTCTGCTCCAGAAAATATTTTAAGCACTTAATACCTATTCACTCATCTAAATCTCAAAATGGCCCTAGGAGATGAATGGTAATATTATCTCAATTTACAAATAAGATACGTAAAGCAGAGAAAAAACCTTACCCAAGATCACACGGCCAACAGGATGTAGCACTGGGATGTAAATTCAGATAGCTAGGTTTACTCAGTGTTCTAACCACTATGGTGTACTGTATACGCTCTTTGGGTAGTCCCAAAATTAACAGCTGGAGCCAAAATTACTTTGCCTAACCTATCTGTGATGTGTTCTTTATCTAAAATTTCTGAGGAACAAATCCTTTATTTTGTCTCTGTAAGCCCAATCACAGACAGAAAATATAAACTGGAGAAATAACTATTTAATATTTTGTATTGTTTCTAAGTAAGGGTGTATTAAAATATGTATTAGAACATATTTTGATCGTCTGTAATTGGAGCTAACTGACCTGGATCTAGCATTAAAATCTTGCTGAGAATCAGGGATCCACTCAAGCTGGGTATCATTACTTACGTTCAGTTTCTCCAAGATATGGCTCTCCAGGAGAATAATCCCCACAAGCATATGTCAAGGAGTTTAAGAGGAGCCTATACTTTCTGTTGGTATATACACACAATAAAATGCACAGGTCACTGTATGGGGCTCAAAGTACAAGTTGACTTTTGTCATTTTCAGGATGTCCCTGTAATAATACCAGTTACCATTAGTTGTATGCATGTAGAAGGGTAACTATTAAATGGATGATTTTTACACAAATTTAAATAAAACTCAATCAAATACATTTCTAAATAACAGAGTATGGGCCAGATCGCAGCCCTGGCCGTATCAGCTTGGGCCTTTGAGTAGGTACTAAAGTATATGTGATTTCCCCTTCCGAGACGATACAAGAAAAGTACAATAAAGGGTGAAAATGAGGAAAACCATGTCAGGATAGACATCCTGCCAAAGACTGAATAGGAAACCAGAGATGTGTAGACTCGGGGCACGGAGACCAGTGAGGGTGAACAAATAACTCTCAGCCTTGAGGATTTTGAGATCAGCTGGAAGGTTCTCTACCATCATATTGCTTATTGCCATTTGCCACACATCATCATGAAGCAAGCATGGGGTATTCCCCAAGTCCAAAGGCTCTTTTAATTGATTGCTCTAGAGCTACATATAATGCAAGGAGGGTTGCTTATGGCAGTTAAGAAATGCCAGCAGTGGTGACACCAACTTTACTGGAAACACTAGAACAAGATCATACTGATTTAGAAGAAGCCTAATCTTAATCGTCTTTAAATGAGCAATTTTGCATTCTGATGCATTATTTTCCTTGAACCGGAAAATGGATCCAAATTCCTAGGACCTTTTCCTCCTGGGTCAGAGAACCATGAATAAAATAACTCTCTAACATCCTCTTCTGCGGTAGCAATGCTCTTTTTCTAATTGTTTCCGCAGCTTGGGTCTTCTTGCTGTATGCCTTCTCCTGGAGCTTTAAAACGTTCCTACTCAAGTCTTCTCCCACTCTGGCTGAAGAGTAAACAGCACCATAAACTCACCTAGTATAAATTCAGCTTATCCTGGTATCCTAGAAGCTGGAGACTTTTGGGGGAACCTAGCGGGTAGAATGCATGTATTTCCCTTTGTGCTTTTTATTTTCTGAGTTAAAAAAAAATCCCTTACTTTTTATACTGCCTCATATTAGCCTTTCTAAGATAACTTGAACTATTTTCTCTGCCCTTTTATTGAAGCCAATGGGGCATTGCAAATTATCGTTGTACTACTGAGGCAGTAATAGCCATAGACTTTTACAAAGCATTATTAAAGGAACAAATCTGAATGCACATCAACTACTTTTCTCACTTGAACGATACAGCCATATAATTTTTTAAAACTGCATTGAAAATGTCCAGTTTAAATGACAGAATGCAGTACCGTTTGTGAGGCTCTGATGGGGGTGTTTGCGTCAAAGATTTCTTTAATTTTTGTTTTTAAAATAAATTACAAAATAAAATGATTAACAAAGTCTGAACCAAGGTTTTAACTCTATGTGCTGATGGGATTGTTTAAAAATTATTATATTTCAAAGACTATCATAATTTTCTATTTAGTCTAGCCAGTGCAGAGGGAGAGACCTAATCTCTTTTCTCCAATAATCCCCAAATAGAGGAAGACAGTAATAACTAATGTTCATTTGCTCAATTTAATGAGTGACACCATGACCTGTGCTAAAAATTATCTTATTTCATCTTCCAAACAACCCTGAAATGGAGGTGTTATCTGCACTCCTCTCTGCTTTGTATTCACCTACTCGTTACCAATACATGTATTCCAAAGCCTCAGCACAACCAAGAATGCTAAGATAAAGTGTGAATTTTACTCTGAAGACATCAGGTTAATGGTGAATGTTTTAGGGCTCTGTAGTGATATGACCAGATCCAAACTGCAAGAATACAATCTGGAAATCAATGATCAGATGCATTTTAGAGTACAGAACTAGTTAGAGAGAAAAACACAACAAAGACTATTGCAATAGCTCAGTAAGAACATAGATAGCCCTGCAACTCTGGGAGATGGAAGAAAAGAAACTTGCATGCAGCAAATGAATTGTAGAGGCATTAGTTCCTGGGAGAGAGAGAGAGAGAGAGAGAGAGAGAGAGAAAGGAGCAGAGAGGGAGAGAGAGATGGAAGAAAGAAAATAATACAGAGGGTGCCAAAAATATATATACACATTTTAAGAAAGAAAAAAAACTGTATTAAAATTGTAATAATATATACCAACAACAAAAGATGAATACAACTCATGTGTATACATTTTTTTGGCACCCCCAGTAGAAAAACAAATAAAAACCTGTTTTTCTTTATCTTTGTTGTTAAATAGGTGGCAAATTAGATTTGTTAATTCTTTCTGAGATGATAGTAGGCTTATAAGAGAGCCCATAATTTGAATACTTTTTTTCCTGATATGAACAGATAACAAATTTTTCAGTACAATAAATTTTTTTATGTTTTCTACTAATTGATATACAGTAAGGTATTGCAATGGGCAAAGTTACTTGATTACAATTCAAAAGCTATGTTTAACTTTTCACTTTCTAAGGTACCTGTAAAATAATGTTCCTTCATTGCTGCCTACAAGTTTCCCACATTGAAGTGTGAACCTATTCAAAGGAAAAGCAACTCCCAGCTTCACCTCAGGCTTCAATCTTCCCAGGGGCCTCTTTTACTATTAAGAATGCTTCTTGGTATCAGGTTTCTTAGCAGAACAATGTTGCTCTTTTTCCATCCAAATTAAAGATTTCTAATGCTTTGTTCTCTTTGATAGTATTTATGTCTTAGAATGACATTAACAGCTTCTGGAACCATTTTGAAACTCTCTCTTAAATATTACAAATTTGAGATTGGTGGACAACCACATATATTCATCAAGCAGCTATTGCCCCTTTAGCACACTCTCTAAGCAGAATGTGATAAAGAAAGATCATTTAGTCCAATTCTGCAATTCCTTGTCTGTTTGGACTTCTAATATAAATTTAAGATTGATTATAGAGCCACTGGAAAGAGATTAAAATGAAGCAAAGACCAGAGTAATTATGCAGAAAACTTAGACCTTTAATGCAGGTATTTCAGGCAAAAATGAGAGAGGTCTTTTACTCCAAGACTGTTTTTGTGGAAGCGATCTAAAAAAACCCTTGACTTTTCTGCATTTCATTGGTGGGCTCATTCAGGTACCCAGTCGTTTTCCTAAAAAATGAATTTGTTTCAGGAAAAAACAGTGACAGGATAGAATTTAAATATTTTTTTTTCTTTCCCTGAGAATGTTCTCTCCCTGCATTAGCAACATGGTATGGTGAACAGAGTATTAGTATTAGAATTTTTAAAAAACTGAATGTTAAATCCCAGCTCTGCCCTACAAGCAGTTTGTCATGGTCCATTCATTCAGCAAACACATGTTTAGCACATGCTATATTGAAGGTGTTGTGCTAAGCACCAGAGATAGGAAGAAGCAAAGGCAATTCCTACCTTTAGGAAAGGCAGACACGGACCGGGATGCTATTCACTGTATTCAGTGTTATAGTAAAGATACACACACAAAGCCATAGGAATGCAATAAAGCCCCTAAAGAGTCTCCCTGAAGAAGAGGGAACATATTGGCTGAGATGTGAAAAGTGAGTAGAGGCCTTAAAATCTTCTCTTTCATCATCTGTCAAATAAGAGGTGTGGGTTTCTCCTACAACTGCTTCAAGGGGGTTATTTTATGTAACACACAAGTAAAGGAACTTAGTCCAAGGTCAGGCTTCGAGTGGGTTCTTCAGTAACTCTCCTTTTCACTAAGCTGGCTGAGAAGTTTCTGTGCTTAGCTCACTTGTTATTCGTTTTCTGTAGCTTGCTTCCCATCTGAACTGGACTTTGATAAATCCAATGCCAGCATCTAAATGTCCCTGTTGTTGTGTGTTTTTTTGCGTATTTTCGTTTTGCTTTTAGTTTCTCTAATTGGTGTTTATACCTCTTTTTTCCCCCCCAACCAGATTGTTAAATTGCTACAGGACCAAGCCCATGCCATATGCTTCCTTAGTATCTCTCATACTGCTTAACGTAATGCCTGCACGTGACAGGATCTTGATAAACGCCCGAAAAGGATGGAAAGCAGGGGCAGGCATGTACTTGGTTCTCAACAAAATTATACTGAATTAGATCAATATGTACACTAGAAGTAAATTCCAGAGCTGAAAATATTTTATGACCAGCAAATAGTAACAATCCTAAAAAATTAATTCTCTGTTTATTGCCATTTTTGCTATGATTGGTGTCTTTAAAAGTCATTCTTATTAATATGCAGGTTTACAATTATGGTCTGAGATCTGAGCCTTAGAATGTGCTGCCTTTACATTTAGGGATTTATGTTTGATTTCTGCTTTGTTTGTAAGTGCCTATAGGACAGAATGACAAAGCCATTCCTGTTTCACCAGCAGATGATGGTGATGATATTATTATTTCCACAATCAGTTTAGTGACGGTTGTTTGAACCTCATCATATCTAATAGAGAAAACCATAAAGGAATTAATATTTGAAAACTCAGTGTATGTTGTTTGGCATCATTATTGTCACTTTTATAGCAAGTGCTTTGACATTTAAGTGAGTTCCCATTTACAATATTGCCACCATAATCTCCCCCCTCATTTGGTAATTGCTTTTGGATACTTATAAGGTTTAATTTCTGATATTACTTCTCAATAAAAAAGAAAAAAAAAATCCGTATACAAGATTTATGGAAAATCAACCCAGGGCTTTCTTCAGATTGTTATTTCAATGTCGAAAGAGTTCAATTCAGCCATAGGTCCTATTATCAGCTGCTGTAGCCTGCATGAGTTACATGAATTTCTTGGGATATACAGCCATGAGGGCTAACTGCATTCTGGGGTAGCAACTCCTGTCTTGGGGGTGTGGAATAAATGCACAAAAAAGGATTCTAAAATGAGCAGTTTATCTGGCTACTCCTAAGAGACCCTTTGACTCTGGAGTGGATACAGATGTCTGCCCTAGCATGCTTTCCTCTTATGCAGCCCTGACAGAGAGCACCACTCAAGTGTTCACTAGCTGGTGTGATGTCAGTCAACCAAGAAATACATTTGAGAGGGCAGCAAACCAAGGCACAGCCATCTGACAGCTTTGTTTCCATGTGATTGATTGGCTGGGGATCAACAAGGCAGAGATCAGACATGGTCTAAACATTCAGCTGTAGGACTTGGTGTTTAGAAAGGGGAAAAATTTCTTCTGTTTGGCCATTGGATTGAAACCCAGTATACAGATTGTTTGTTTGTTTGTTTGTTTTCCCCCTTTTAAGAACACTCTTAAATTAACATAATTAATACTATAATGGTTTCTGAGCAGCCTTGCCAAGCCTAGTTCTTTATTCCAACCCAAACTATGTTGCTTCATCATCTATACCAAATGCAAAGAAATATTTCCAAACATCTACAATACTATAGGGTCCTCCTGAGGATATCTTATTCATCTTTTGGATCTAACCATCAATACTTGACTATTTTCCAGGTCTAACATAAATATTGCTTTACCTCACAAAAAGCTAAGTTACTGTATTTTGTTGTGTATGATATGCACACTTTTTTGCCCAAATTTGTGAGGGAAAAATAAGGATGTGCATTATACATGGGTAGTATTCATTCCACATCTATATAAATATTTTAAATTATTATATTTATGCTTATGAGTTAAAAGTGTAACTCTAGAAATCAATAATGATACCATATGCAAAATAATACCCTGGAATAAGATAATCAGTGTTGTTGAATTTATGGTGAACTAGCAACGAAGAAGAGTTCTTGGCCTTCTATGATGAGTAAATATCATAAATTTGTTACTACTACATAAAATTTCTCGTACCTTGTATCTGTTCTTGTGTTTTGTAATTATCTGTTACATAAAATTTCTTGTACCATAAAAAAATAAATGCTAAAATTCCTTTATAATACAAAAAACAAGTACTGAAATGTAAACAAATAAAAATTTCAATTAAAACGAAAGATTTTTCCCTGAAGTTTTGGGGCAAAAGCATGGGTGCGCACTATACATGCGAGCATATGGTAGTTGGTACTTAGTTCTTTCTAAATCACAAATATGAGTTCTGAGGATGCCAAAAGAAAAGGGGTTGAAGGCAGGAATCTGACTACGATTTTTCTTCTTTCATGGTTCCACAGTAAGTCCTATAGAAATAATTTTTCCTCGCAGTCTGGCTTCTCTTTACATGATATGTCTACTAAATTCTGGAAATAGGAATGTTATTGATCAAGCAAGTTACATAAATACATCTTTGGTGTAAATGTTGAAAAACTGAATTTAACAAACATTGGGAGAAGAAAGGGTGCTAGGTTTGAGCAAAGGAATGCTCCTATTTTTTTTTTTTTTTTAATGAGTCATTCTTTGCTTATAACAAGATAACCTAAGCAATTTGGGAGCTTGTACCATGATGAATTTCCATAACTCTGACTCTACATTAATATACCTACCCTAAGCATGTTATCCAGGGTAGACATTAGAAAAAATCTAGCAAGACAATGGAAGAAATAATCTAATGTTGCCAGTCAGCAGTTATCTAACAACATCAGATTAAAAAAAAAAAATCATTCTTGATTCTCAGTTAATATTTTAAGAATTATAAATATAAGCTCCAGATAACCTATTCAATGATTTATATGCAGATAATAGTACAAATGTTCTGCAATTACCCGTTGAGGTAAGGGATCTTCACATTTCAGTGAATAACCAAGGAAGAGCCCCACAGCTTTCAGCTATCAGTTCAGAGGAAGTTTCTGTTGAGTTTCTGAGGCAGTCAGACTACTGTCTCCTCTGTCTGTCCATTTCTATAGCAGCTTTGTTGTTATGATGCTAGTCTCACCCCCTTGAGACGAGCCATATGAAAAGTACAATAGAAGCATTATTTGTATTGTTTGGTTTTATATGAGACACACATTGGGAAACCACTACTTTGTGGAATAGCATCTGGAGGAGGTCTGCAGGGGGCACCGATCTCACTAGCTCAACCCAAAGCTGAATGCCAATAAAGAACCAGAAAAATTAAAAGGAAAGGTGCTTTAATTGAACCTGTATTTGTGGAAATGTGATACAAACCTAGAGAACACCTTTCTTAGTTCCTGAAATGAGAAAGAGGGCTTTTCCAGAGACCCTCTGCAATGATAACCAAATCATTATAGACTAAAACAAATGCCCTCAGTAGCTGAAGATGTACTTCAAAATTTCTTCTTAAAAAAAAAAAATGGTATTCTTCCTTTGACAAATAAAATAGGTAATGAAAATTAAAAATAAAATAATAATAATATAGAGAAAGATGTAAAACAGGAGTCAACAAATTTTCTAAGGAAAGGTTTTTACAGGGCACATAGTCGCTGTCACAAGTACTCAATCCTGCCATTACAGATTGAAAGGAGCCATAGAAAATATCAGGAGCAAATGGGCATAGCTATGTTCCAGTAAATTTTTATTTATAAAACAGGTCAGATTTGACCGAGGGAGCTGCAGTTTACTGATTCCTTACCTAAAATATTTTCCAGTCCAGCTACTCACTCTAAAGCTGAGGAAAGGTCTAAAGTAACAAAGTGAGATGCCAAACAGTTCTAAAATCCAGATGTTTTGAGGTTAAGTTTCTTGCCCTATAGTGCCACTGTCACATGCTGTCATGCCAAGCCTTGCTTGCAAAGCTGGGATGTTATTATAACATGGAACCCCTGAGGCGGCTGTCACCTCAGAGTATTCCTCCAGAACCACACAAGGAAAGTCATCTTCAGCGCAACTTCTAAGAAAACGACTTGCAGCTGAGGTATGGTAGAAGCAGTATTGGACTAGGAATCAAAGTTCTGAATTTGCTTCATCAAGGTCTCATTCACCAGCTATGTGTACTCAGGTAAGTCAGGATGTTCATGGCTTTCATTTCCCTTATTTCTGAGAGTCAATATTTAACTGAATGGGAATCTTGTCAGGATCAAATCAGAAATTTGCCTAAATATCCTTTATTAATTACAAAGGGCTAAACAAATGTGAACTAGGTCAACATATCAATAAAATATATAGACAAATGAATGACCACCTTCAGTTAAGCTGTAATCAATGGATTATGTGATGGGCTATGCTAAGCAAACACACAAATCCCATATGTGCATTTAGCCAGCTGATTTTACTCTATTTCAGGGCCTTCAGATTACATCTCCTAGTCTTGACAAGCACACTTGTAAATATATTGTAAAAAATGTAATCAAATGTATGTATGTCCAATCATGGGGGAGTCAGAATGGAATCCCAATTTTAAAAAGAAATCTACTAAAATGATATACTCTATTAGGTTAAAGAATAAGCAGACTTTTTATATTTGAAAGAATGCCTGTCAGAGTGTTTCTCAATTTGAGACACAACACAAACTAGTCCTAAATTCACAAACACTCACTGAACTGGAGTGTGTTGGAAACTTCCAAGGGTTGGGCCAATAAAAATTTCCTAATGCTTTGGTTCCTCACAGAATCACAGCCATTTGCTTTTCTAAAGTCAACTTCAAACCAGGGCATGACTCTTCCTTAAGAGGTCTTCTATGAGGACATTGTGAAGTAATAAAGGAACAGCATTGCTATCTAATGTGTTTGTGGTTATTTGTGCAATCACAGTAACTTGACATAGGAAACATTCTAGAGTCTATTGTTTTGTTTGCTTTAATCTAACAGTCTTTTTAGAGCTATTCCACCTCTATCACTTATTTTAGTTCTATAACCCCCCAAAGAGACATACAATTTATTATAATTAAAACCAAATATTCTATTATTATTATTTGAAGAAATAGTTTTACAGCCCATGGCTTCCAACAGTGTCTATGAGCTCCAAAAAAATCTAAACTTTATGAATTATTGCAATTCTGAGAGCCAGTCAATTAGTATCAGCCTGATCCAATCAAGATCTGTCTACAGACCCCCTCCATATATAAAAGTCTGTTAAGAATGGGGAAGTTTGGGTAGGAAAAAAGGAAGAAGTGGAAGGCAGACGCAGAAAAGGTGTGGGAGCAATTCTGTATTCACTCAAGCACAGCAAGATTTATAAAATAGAACACAAATTCAAGAAACAAGGTATAACAACACATAGTCTAATTCAAAGCATGAAACTAAGAGGAAAGGGCCCTGATCAAATCCCAAATATACTGCTAATGTTCTGGGGTGCCTTTGTGCCAGTCAATTTACTCTCTGTGTTTCCATTTCCTCACCTGTCTTTCTAGAGGGTTTGGATTGCATACGCAATCAATTATCTTTACTGTTTTATGGGCTCAGGATTCCAGGGATTTTAATAGGGATTTAATAGAATGAAGTACAGAAAGTTTAATGGGAAGATTCTCCTCTGCTTATCACAGTGTGATAAAAGCAAGTGCCCAGGCTTACTTACCTGAGTTCTGCATTATAATGTAGTCTCTTCGTTAACTCCGACCTTTGGCTATAAAATGACTCTACACTGAATGCATGAATTCTCAGACTGGATTTATTGAGAGTTATCTTTCCTATGTCTTCGGTCATTCCAGAGGAAAAACAACTCCCTCTTGATACCTAGAACTGTGTGCCCACTTCTCCCTCCCTGACAGAATACTCTAGGTAAAATGTGTCTACTTTAATTGATTGTGCAGTGGGGATAGCACACAAAATATACTGGTAAGATATGAAAATCATGAACTTGGAAAAGTAGTTCATGAATAATATTATAATTTATATTTAGAATCAAGAATTTTATGTCTTATAGGAAACAGGTTATCAGGACAAAATACCTATGCATATCAATGAAGAAAACAATAGACAATATATACTTATGCTATTTATTACATGATGGAACAGAATCACCATCCAATAACCCTTAATGTACTAGGGCAGTGGTTCTCAACTCTGATAGCCCAGCAAAATCATGTTTTAATTTTTAAAATGACTCAAGTCCTTCCCCTAACAATTAAATCAGACCCTTTGAGTGTGCAAGTTATGTCCCAGAAAAGGGGATTTACAAACCCCAAAATACAAATGCTGCACATGGAGTTCTGCTACCCCACTGCCCTGACATTGTTCTAAAAACTGATGCAAGAAAACCATTTGCAAACACCTCACTTTTCCTACATAAGTTTTCCTTCCTTCATCAGCACATATTCCAATAAAAGAATACATTTTATTTCATGTTTCAAGTTTTTATTGAATTACAAGGAGCACAGGACAACAAGACCACTAGCAATGATAATTTTTCAAAGGATAATATTGTCTGAAAAAAAGCAGTCATGGAAGTAGCTGAGACATCTGAAGAGTTTCTCATTTTTCACTAACTCATGTTTTCCCATTTGTAAAATGAAGGCAACATTTGCCTCTGACCATCCCAGACGAATGATCATGAGTGAAATGTAATTAAACATGTGAGTTCCTAGGAGTCTTTTTCGTAAGAAAGGTATGATGTGAAATTAAGATATCGTGATAGTTACTGTGGTTGTCACTACGACCGTATTACTTCACTGTTGCATTATACTTACAATATCCCTGTCACTCTGTTAACGATCTACTTGGGACCAAAAGTGACAAGTGGAAAATTAATTTCTTTTTTAATATCATACTTGCTTTGGCTTGTAAAAAAAAAATTTTTTTTTCTATGAGGACCTCAGAGAAGGCCAAAAAAAATACAGTATTCCTGTAAGCCAAGTCTCTATACACTCAGATCTAATGCACACACTTGTTATTTCAATTTCTCCACCCCTTCAATTATTTTCATTCAAATATAATGTAAAGCTTTGCCTGATTTGAATAGTGTTATAAAACACTGGAGAGACTCTCTTTAGATCATTAAATTGTGTCAGCCCTTCTTTAATCTAGCCTTCCTGAATATCAGAACTATTTTATCTTGCTTCCAGAGGACAAGCTCTATTTCTCGTCTGTCTCTCGCGGAGTCACATAATATATACACAGTAGTAAATGCTACGGTGTGCATTGAAGGATCCTTTTTCTGGAGTCTTAAGTCCCTTTTCCTTATATGTATGAGAGAAACTGGACTGAGTTTTGCAGTCCTTCTACTTCAAAATTTGCTGCAATTATAATTATTTCCAAAACCCCAATAGGATGTTTTTTTTAAAAAGCTGAACTATGTGACTCTGAAATTCAATTTGAAGAACAAACCAAATATCATTGGCTAAAATAACAACAACAACAAAAATTTGAATAGTTTAATAGTGTACATGGTAGCATGAAGGCTTTCCCCAGTCAAATATTAAGACACAGGATAAAGATACAATAATTAAATAGGCATTGTCACTCTGGCCTAAAATATATAGTCATACAATGAAAGAATAGAAAGTACAAAAACTAATTTAGGATATATTGAAATAAACTTACTACTAGTAGTATTAGTTTTGGTATTATCATGCATGGATTAGAACTTCCAGAATTGTGATGGATAATGAAGATGACGGGAAGTATCCTTCTAACTTTTCTACTAAGTAGATATTTGCTATTAGTTTAAATATATATTTCTCATTCTGCAAAAGAGGCACCCAGTCTCTAGTTTACTGAAAGTATGCTTTGATTCATGAATATATGTTGCATTTATATATGCCTTTTCAGCAATTATCAGAAGGGTTTCATAATTTTTTTTTCTTACGATCATAAATCACATTCTTAAATCTCTAGATTAAATGTACTTGGCATAGTTTTTATTTAAAATAATCAGAATTTAATGATACTGTGTAAAACATTTTCATATCTATAGTCATAAGTGAAATCAGTTTATGGCTTTCTTTTTGTATTATTCTTGTCAGGTGTTAGTCAAAGTATTAAGTAGTCAATTTTTAAAACAGGTATTATGGCTATTACCTAGCTGAACAGACAATCAAACAGAATGAATTATTTTACCCCAAAATATTTGAGTTGGAAAGTTAGAGTTCAACTGTTAGATCAAATAAATACAATGAATAAATGCATGTTTTAATTTTCTTTGTCCAGGTTAAAACAACTTTGAGAGTCATAGCTATATCAATATAACATCAAACCAGTATGTGCATTTGGATTTAAAACTTTAAGTCATTCAGGTTATCACTTATATGCATAAGACATATACACAAAGAACAATTAGATTGATTTTCTTTTTCATTACTTAAATTACTGACAGAAGTTGGACTCTATGAAAACACCCAAGCCAGAGCAAACTTTGGTAAAAATTGGCATATGTACAAAACTTTTGTGTAATAGGAATGAATGGTCATTTTCACAAGTTGACCACTGTGAAATAGTAGGAAATCCATGGGACATGAAGTTAAAAGATCTGGGCTGAAAACCAGTCACAAGTTACAAAATCGACACACAAAAATCAGTATGTTTCTATACACTAGTAGTGAACTATCCAAAAAGACTATTAGGAAAACAATTTAATTTAAAATAGCATCTAAAATAATAAAATGCTTAGAAATAAACTTAACCAAGGAGACAAAAGACATGTACATTGACAACTACAAAATGTTGCTAAACAAAATTAGATACTGATAAATGTAAATACATATTGTGTTCATGAACTGGAACACAATATTATTAAGATGTCAGTACTATTCAAAGAAAACTACAGATTCAATGTAATCTCTATCAAAATCCCAATGACATCTTTTGCAGAAATAGAATAATCTAACCTAAAGCTCATATGGAATCTCAAGGGATCCCAAATAGCCAAAACAACCTCAAAAACGAATAGAATTAGCCCATTGGTAGATGACTGGATCAAGAAACTGTGGTACATTTATACACTGGAGTATTACTTGGCCATAAAGAAGAATGAAATCTTACCATTTGCAGTGATATGGATGGACCTAGAGAACATTAAGCTAAGTGAAATGTCAGAAGGAGAAAGACAAATACCACATGATCTCACTTATATGTGGAATCTAAAGAATAGAATAAATGAACAGGCTAATCAGACTCAGAGAGATAGAAAAAAAAAAAATGAGGGGTGCTAGATGGGAGGGAGGTGGGGATGAGGGAGAAGGTGAGGGGATTAGACAGCATAATCGGTAACCACAAAATTTCCATGGGGATACGAAAGACAGTTTGGGGAATATAATCAATAGTGTTGTAAAGATTTTGTAGGGTATCTGAAAGACACTTGTCTTATCACAGTGACCAGTTCAGGGATGATGTAGATGCCTGACCACTGCACTGTACACCTGAAGCTGAAGCTGAATAAAATGAATGTCAGCTATTATATATGTGTGTATATATATATACATACACACACACACACACACACAAGAAGTGGAGTACAGCGTAAGAAATGGAGATATTGGAAATATAATGGCTGTATGCGATGTCAGAGGGGTAGTAGATTGGGGGCGGGGGGATTTATCACTTTGTGAGGGATATAAATGTCTAACTATTACATTGTTTTTGTACACTTGAAACTAATTTTTAAAAATGTATTAGGGAAAATAAAAAGAACAGAATTAAATGTCTTACACTTCCAGATTTCAAAACTTATTACAAAGCTACAGTTACCAAAACAGTGGCATAAAGACAGACTTAGAGATCAATAGAATAGAATTCAAAGCCCAGAAATAAACCCCTCCATCTGTAGTCAAATGATTTTCAACAAGGTTGCTAAGATCATTCAGTGGAGAAAGTATAGTCTTTTCAGCAAATAGTGCTAGGAAAAATGGATATCCACATGCAAAATAATAAAGTTGTACCCTTATCATACACTATACACAAAAACTAACTCAAAGTAAATCAAAGACTTAAGTGTAGGATCTAAGAAGAAAACATAGGTAAATATCTTCATGATACTGGAGTTGGTAATGATTCCTTGGATATGACGCCAAAAGTACTGGCAACAAAAGAAAAAATAAACAAACGGGACTTCTTCGAAATTTTAAAAAGCTTTTTGTGTATCAAAGGACACTCTCAATAGAGTAAAATAGCAACCCCTGGAATGGTAGAAAATATTTACAAATCATATATCTGATAAGGGGTTAATATCCAGAATATATACAGAAGTCATAAAACTCAACAACCATAACAAAAGACAACTAATTAAGAAATAGCATTGAATAGATATTTCTCCAAAGAAGATATATAGATGAAAAATAAACATATGAAAAGATGCTTTGAACTTCACTGATCATTAGGAAAATGCAAATCAAAACCACAATGAGATACTACTTCACATGCATTAGGATGGCTACTACTAAAAGTAACAGAAAATGACAAGGGTTGACAAGGATGTGAAATTAGAGAGGCCTTGTGCTTTGCTGGCGGGAATGTAAAATAGTACAGCCACTATAAAAAACATTACAGTGGTGCCTCAAAAAAAAAAATTAAACATAGACTACCTTATGATTCAGCAATCACAGTTCTCTCTCTCTCTCTCTCTCTCTCTCTCTCTCTCTCTCTCTCTCTCTCTCTTTCTCTCCAAAATATTTGAAAGCAGGAACTCAGATATTTGTACACCAATTCTCATAATAGCACTATTCACAATAGCCAAAAGGTGGAAACATTCCAAATGTCCATCAATGAATGAATGGATAAATAAAATGTGATGTATTCATACAATGGAATATTATTCAGCCTTAAAAATGATTGGAATTCTGATGCATGCTACAATATAAATGAACCTGGAAGGCATAATGCTAAGTATAATAATCTAGACACAAAATAACAAATGTCATACCATTTCACTTATATGAGGTACCTAGCATAGTCAAATTCATAAAGACAAAATAGAATGGTGGTTGCCAAGGGCTACAGGGAAGGGAAAATGGGCTACAGGGAAGGGAACTCTGCTTAATACAGAGTTTTAGTTTGGGAAGATAAAAAAGCTCTGGAGATGGATGGGTGTGATGGCTGCTAAACAATATGAATATACTTAATGCCACCAAACCTTATACCTAAAAATGGTTAAAATGGTAAAACTTATGGATATTTTACAACGACAAAAAAATTATTAATTGTTTGAGGCCATGACTATGTCTTATTTCTCTACATATAAAATGTCCACTCATCCAGACCTCCGGCATCAAATGGAGCAGGGTTTGAAACCCAGCTTTTTCACATACTGTCTATTTGACTAGTAAGTAGTAACTTCTCAAAGCCTCTGTTACCATACCTACAAAATGACAATTGTAATAGTATCTACCTTGTGAGTTGACATGAAGAATAAACAAGTAATAATAATAAAAAAACAGTTAAGTTGTTAATGAATGGTAAGTATTAAATATCTGTTCAGTATTATTTTTATCATAGAGCTCAGCACAATAGCTGATACAGTTCTCACCTCTGAGAATTGTATGACTGGGTATAACTTTGGCCTTTCTTTTCTGTCTATAAGGTGGGAACTATGTAGCCTACATTGTAGCTTCCATGATGATTAAATGAGATTCTGAGAAAGTGATTGAAACTATAAGACTATATAAAAATAAGACACTTAACCACATAATGATAAAATATATTAGGAAGTAGAGCAAGAATTGGTTTTTAAAAAATACTTGCATGCATTTCCATAAAGAACATTTTTCAACATTGATTTTAAATGCAAAAGCACATTTCAAAAAATATATATACAGAAACCTCCAAATCTGGAATTACAGTATTCAGGTTTTTCAGCTATATATGAAAAAACTGATCACGCACAGAAAAATAAATAAGCACATATTTCATAGTGGCACTTATACTCTTGAAAAATAAGCCAAACAACTATCATTCTGAAATTTCTTATAACCACACCTCATGACAGAGGAAAAGCTACCTTCTACATAGTTCTCTAGTCTCATAGCATACTCAGTCTGGATGAGAATTCCTTGAAAGAACCAAAACCCCCACAGTTGAATAAAACCAGATGCTCAGTGATCAACTGAGGGCATCTGGTTTCAAAGGGAGCATTTTGGACATTTTCCTGTACCTGGAAGAAAGTGCTGGCAAGAGCCATTCTGTACATGCACCTTCCTCTCTAGGGCAGCAGAGGGCACTCCAACTCCACGATAGAGAGAGAGAGAGAGAGCGTGCCTGCTCTCAGCCGGGCATCTTGCTTTATTTTATTGGCCTCGCTGACTGAAAGACATGTGAACCCCAGACCAGCAGAACCCTTCTGTTCCCACAGCCAAACTCCACTGAAAACATATTCACATTCCCTGAGAATTATCAGCAAAGTCCAAAGAGTAAATGGAGCCTTAGTGAAGGGAAATTGTGTGGCCCACCACACAGCAGGCTGCCTCAGGTCTCACCAACTCCTCTCACACCTTTTACATTCCAAGGAGAGTTGAAAATATCTGTGGCAGAAGTTGTGAAGGAGAAATTAATACCTCCCATGGTCCATACCCCAAAGCAAGTTTCACTTAGGAATATTAAGTTACAGCCAAATAACATCCAACCAGCAGCCTGGCTGAGCATTCCCACCTGTTCTCAATAAAAGTCACACAGGTGAAGAATGGGAGAGTGCATGACACACTGTCAGGAAAGGTTTAGGCAACACATACAGAACAGTGACCCTACTAGCATTGATCAAAATAAAGTCATCTTCCTTAAAATGTGCATGTGTATAGAAATTTATGAAGCTAACTCATATTGTGTGAAGAAACTTTGCTACCTTCTAATGTGTTGCATTGAAAGAACTGCAAAACAATCTAAAAATATAATAAACAGGAAAGTTGTCATAAGGTTACTACTGCTCTTTTCTCCCTTATCTCATTATTGTTAGCTATTCAAATAGCCCTAATTTAATTCAAGGAAAGCCCTAGAAAAACTTTTTTTTCTGTCATTCTCTTCATTCCATTTATATACTGCCTAAGAGCCTAGAGAAGGTTATCCAGTGAGAACTTCCTTTCCTCTGTTTTCTACTGTCCCTAGCCTGTCCCATTTTCCTCATCCGATTTCGTCATCCAATCTCCTTCAGTCAACATGATATACATTCCTTCAGATCAGCCAAGCGTCACAAAGAAATAAAACAACCATCCAGACTTACATCTACATTAACTATTATGCCATTAAAGTCACCGTGATTGGCAAAGCTTTGGTGAAATTTACATTGAAGGAAACTCATTATAATGCCCGTCTTCAGGCAATTTAGTAACCTTCAGAAAATGGGGTGTACGGGGAAGTATAATAGATTGTTATTTTGTTCTAGGCGCTGTGCCTTACTTATGCATCTTTATAGCAAGTGGTAAGCCCTCCAACAGGCCTTAAAATGATCAAGAACCTGGTTCAAACTCTAGCTGGTACTTTTTAATCTGTGTTACCTGCTTACTTAACTTCTCTGAGTTTCAATATTCTCAGACACAAAAATAAAAATAGGGACAATCTTAAGTTGTTGAAAGGATTCGTGTTTCATACATATGTGTCAAAAACAACAGTGGATACGTAGTAACACAATATTCTCTTTTTGTTTAAAGCAATATATTAAGTTATACAAACTTTCTAAAATTCAGATTTGACAAATGTTACTTACATTCAAAGCATTTGCATGTTTCTGGCCTAGGAGAAGTTCAAATTCTTCATTTTGCTCTCTCCATTTCAGGATACACAATGTCAGTAAGCTTCATGGGGGGAAAAGGGGGTGGATATGTTTAGTTACAAATTATTATCATTTGTTTCCTGAAAACACCAGAAGAGGTTTCTTTTATCTATTCAGAGAATTTTCTGGTGTCTGTGAAAATGAACAAACAGGCCTAAGGAAGACTGACAAAGAACAACCTGACTTAAAAAGATTTGAGTAGAAGGTTTTGGTGCAATACTCTCAGTGTTTCTAAATCACACTGCACATGTAGGTTTCTTTCCAAATAGTATATTGATTACTTGCAGTCAAATTGTGGTCTTTTTCAAACAGCATGTTCCTTTATCATCAAGGAACCAGCAGTTTCAGATTCCATAATTGAGAGCTACATAGTTTATAAGAATTGATATTCAGAATAAGACTTTTTTAGTTTGAAGTTGAAAAATGATAGATTTGTGGAGCCTGGTTGCTTGCTGGGAAAAAATAGAGCATTTCAAGTTTCCATATTTTTGCCAGGGGAAACAGCACCTTATGAATTCTTTTAGGAGAGAAAAATATTTCCATCTATCATACCGTTTAGAAGTCCTAATTCTAGAAATGTCATGCTGATAATTTCTTCTTTTCTGGGGATGGCCACTCAAGACTAAACAAACAGTTGTAAATTCACCTCCTCATTCTAGCAAAATCATGTGTTTCCTATTATATGTAGCACTGCTATTCTGTCTTAAATGCTCAATTTTTGAATTAGGAAAATAATAACAGGAAGAACTATCACCTAGTTTTCCATAATGGGTAATGATATGCTTCTACCCACCTAAATAAAATGAAAGCAAATGCAGACTCCTTGGTCATGTTTACATTTTTTTTTTTTTTTTAATTAGAGCTCCACTGACCTTCATTCATTTTATTTCATCTATATTATTTGGAAAGTATCATTAATGATATAGCTGTTCTTTTCCTGTCTTGGAAAAAAAATATATATTTCAAGCTTTTATTTGACTATAAATCCTGAAGTTACTCTTTAAATTTTCATAAAATATTTTGGGCTATATTTAAAAAACACACACAATAAATTCTAATTAATTGATAATGGTACAAATATCTTATAACTGCCTTTTTTTTTCAAAGATTCTCAAATGTAGTGTTTTTTTTAAATCAAAATAGACTTTCTGATTCACATCTCATTAAATATGAGTTGGAAAGAAAAGACAGAAGCATTTTATACAAAGTTCTGGAATGTGGAGAACCTGAAAGTTTTCTCCCATAGCAACTCCCTGAGCAAAATATAATCAGTCCATTTGGCAAGACACAAATTGCTTACCTACTGCACTAGAACTCTAAAGGAAATCTCCTCCTCTCTCAATTAGGAATGTTTGTAGAGAATTAATCCTACCAAGAGACAGGAAATAGTTCAGTTTACTGCCTCTATATGCATGTGTATTTTGAGGAAGCACTACTTCCACAATTTATTACAGTATCATATGATTATAATTTTGGGTGCAGTTCCTCTGTAATGCCTTTTGAGACTACATCAATCTACCTTGATCCCTCTCTTCTTTTCTCAAATTCTATAATAGGGTATCATACAGTTTGGCATTTCAAATTTTTTTCTATTTCACATATATTGGTTTACACTTTACAAAGACTACATATTTCTTGTGAGCACAGACCCACAAAATGTTGTTTCTTATATAGCTACATAGTTTCTTAAAAAGTGACAAGTATAGAATAAGACCTCCAAAAACAATTTTTTTTTCATAAGAAATAGTTTTAGGGAATTTTACTGAATACCAACAAAACTTTTTTTTAAGTCACAGTGATTTTTGTGATGATATTAAAAAACCATGAAATATTTTGGAATATATAGAAATCATGATAAACATCAAGAAACCATGAAAAGTTATTGCAAGCTACAGTCCTTTAACCACAATTATTTTTTTGCACTTTTGAGCACCCCCTCACATACAATCCTAAACACTAAGTGGGGGGGGGGGGTGTCATCTTGCTTTCCTATAAAGTCCTGAAAACATAATTTTACAAATTCAAAAATCATAATTTTTCTTGAGTACAAATGTCAATTTTCAATGGTAGCTGTGAAGAAGTCTATAGAGCTATCTAGGTGATAATATTGAAACCAAATTAAATAAAACATGTACATTAAGGTGAAGAGAAAAGGTAAATTTTGAAATTAGTATAATTCTTTGGTAAAGTTTGCAGGCTCCAGTATATGATTGGAGTGATGACTATCTCCAGAATAGTACTTTCATTGATTTTGTAGTTTCATTAAAATGTATTTAAAGTTTTGTTAACATTGACATGTTTGTTTTATTATATTAGAGTAAAATAATATGACATTAGTGGAAGTGAAGGTGTTCTTTTTTGTAACTTAAGAATTGTGTAAAGTATCTCAAAGCATTGTAAGATCCTAAAGTTATATGAAAACAGATAAAGGTATTTTTTACCTAAACTATGTAGCTAATTAGTTCACAGTTTAGCTTTACCTTCCAAATTTAATAAAATATTTGTCCAATATGCTTCACATAAAAGAGATGGCCACATATGCATAAAAATTTTCACAATGATGTTTTGTATATGTTAATTTAAAATTACAACTGTTTTTGAAGAATACCTTATTAGGATTAAGGAATCCTACTTTAGGAACGGAGTGGTAAGTACTATGAACCAAGGCAAAAGAAAATCAATCTAGTATATGAAATTTGGGTAAAAAACAACAACAACAATAACAACAAAAAACAAAAAGGAGGTAAAACTGAAATATGGAGAGTGAAACAGTTTTCAACTCCAATACACACCTTATTCAAACACACACACAAATACACACACACACACACACACAAATCACTGTCACTGTTTCTTTTTTCTTTTCTTTTCTTTTTTTTTAATACTACCTGCATTCATGTTAAATTGACTTTTAAAACAAGGACCATTTTGCAGTAAGTCGGGTGTTCTCAGAAATAACACACGAGCAGTGGCTATTTTACCCAGCAGTCTCCTTTATCACATTAGAGAAAGAGTTGACAGACTTTGTGACTGCAACATAATTAGCTTGTGGAGGCAAGATCATAATGAAAGTAAAATTTACATTATTACAGACATGCGACTATTTGCTCACTCTCGGTGGAATAAAAAGTGAATTCCACTATGTACGTTCAAAGATTTATTCAATCCGTTTTCTAATATTTTCCCTCCAGAAAAGCAAGAGTGTGATTACCTAGCTGGAACACTAAAAACTGTTCCTGAATGGAGAGTTCTCATCCTGTCTCAATGGGATCAAAGAAAGGAGAAAGGCTCCAAAACAAACACAGTGAGTGTTGTTTGGCTACCATAAACTATGCAATGGGTCTCTACAGACATGATGCAAATAAATTGTATTCAGGAGGAGTTATACGTTGCTCTTAGAAATAATACTAATAATGATCCTGTCAATCAAAAGTCCTGAAACTGAATTGAAAGTTCTTTGCTGGGTCCTACCATCAAGGATGAGTTGCAGGAGACGAATTTTTGATAGCCAGACGCACAGACTACATCTTCAGATCATCTGGCCTAAAGTCATGAAGGTGAGAGAAGCAAAACAAATGCAGTTCTCATCCAGCAATAACGGATTTGCAAGAATTTGAAACAAATCTTTCCTTCCAGCTACTGCTTTCATGTCAGAGAAATAAAATACATGTACAAAATTTAAAGCTTTGTGTGTCTAACCCTTTCTGACCCCTTTTACATTCAGTTATTAATAATAATAACTATGATAATGCTTATGCTCAGGGCTGGAATGAGGGTTAATTAGTTAATATTTATAAAGATTTCTAAAAATGAAAAGTACTATTTAAATACTAAATATATTCTTTTCTCCTTTCACCCTTTACTTTCATTTCCTTCTTTTATCAGAGATCAATTTATTTTTTCCTCCTGCCTGGCTAATTTTTTCACTGGTTGTATTTTCTGCTCTTTTTTTCTGTTCTTGCCCTTGACTCCGCATTGATCCCTATCAATCTCACACTCCAACCTTGTCTGAAGCTCTTCTCCCTTCCAGTGTTTTAGGCACCTCTTTCTCATTTCAATTTCTTCTCTTAGTTTTCCTTTATCTGCCCCTCAGTGTCTTTCATCTTTTGCCAGTATATTTATCTTTTTCATTTTCCTCATATTTTAAACATCAGTAAAATATTAGAACTATATAGCTTTTAATTAAATTTTATCCGCATGTTATAGGCTATGGAAACCAAGAAGTAGATAAATCCAGCTTGTTGTCCCTAATCCTTTCCTACTAGATATATCCTATTATATAGTAAACTCCATAAAATCATAGACTGTGTCCATCTGAAATAGTTTCTTATATCCTGAAAAATCTCAATAACATATTGTTTTTAATAATCCCTCCACTCCATAACATTCCAACATCCTATGAGCTTTCGATGTGTTAACGATACTATGAATTTTCAAAAGGCTTAGCACAGGACATCAGGATTGTGTCAGGTTTCAGCTTGTCTCACATAAGGTGGGACAATTAAGTTCGTGAACTCACCCTAGAAAAAGTGCTACATACCTCATTGCTGAATATTACTACGGTCACCTTCGAAGTACTCCTCTTGGGAAGCTATGCACTGATGCCAGCGACTAGTCCACCCTTCGAAGCAATTTTGGAACTCTTTCTGGAATGGCCATCAGAGCTCAAGGGTCATAATACCCTTGACATCCTCAATTTCAGCAAAACATCTTCCTTTCAATATTTACTTTATCTTAGGACAAAGGAAGAAGTCATTGGGGGCCAGATTGGGTGAGTAGGGAGGGTGTTCCAATGCAGTTATTTATTTACTGGCTCAAAATTTCCTCATGGACAGTGTCGTGTGAGTTGATGCATTGTTGTGAGGCAAGAGCCATGAATTGTTGGCGAAAAGTTCAAGTCGTCTAACTTTTTCATGCAGCCTTTTCAGCACTTCCAAATAGTAAACTTGGTTAACTGTTTGTTCTGTTGGTACAAACTCATAATGAATAATTCCTCTGATATCAAAAAAGGTTAGCAACATCATTGCAACAAGTTTGTGAACTTAGTTGGCAGACCTCATACATACCTCCCATTGTATGTGCAACTTCTAAAGGCTTATTGGCCAACAATAAAAAAGACTGGCATTTATCAATTTATCATCCCCTTTCCATAAGTAAAAGTGCAGAAATAATACAGCTGTCCCCTTAAGCCTACAGAAAGAATTTAGTTGTAGTTATAAAGATCAAGCAATTTTAAATTCTATATTTTAGTAATACATTTCAAGAAATGTTATTAAGATATTTACTCAGATTTTAGAAATAGGATACCACATTTGAAGACCTATTCAGTTTATAAGTTCATGACTCAACTAGTTGTTTCCTAATTATTCTCATTCATCAGAGTCCCTATATCTAGTTACATACATTGCCAACTGAATAATTTAACTGAATCACTTAAACACTGCTGCATTCTTGTTCAAATGCCTTTGAGGCTTTCTACTTGCTTATAAAGTTCAAAGTTGTCAGTTAAGACCCACAAAATAATTCCCCAGCCTATATTTTCAAATAGAATCAAATATTTAGTAAATATATACTATGTGCTGTATTAAGTGCAGATGGGCTACATTTTCTCACGTGTATCTGCCTCATGAGATCATAGGAAGTACAAGGCATTGTATCTAACACCAAAACAACCCGCAGAACTGCTGTGAGCCCTCTGTTCAGTTATACATTCATCTAAACTTGTTGCCTACCAACCAGTTGTTACTTGGTCTCACAACATCCTCTGAGCTTTCCAGGCTCGATGCAATTTCATTCATACAATATGACCCTGCCACTCCTTTCCGCTTATCTTTTTTTTTACCAGAAATTTTAAAGTGATTATCCCTCATCCTATGACAATCATTGTCCAATATACTTATTTTGATGATTAACCAAGCACAGTCTCATTACATTTATTCAACAGATACGCATTAACTTCTTACCATGTTTGGGAAATTGTGCTACATTTTGTAGGAGCTGTGAAAATGTATGAAACAGTTGCTACCATTAAAGATATTTATTTTCTCAGGCACATAAATAAGGAAGATGATACATAACAATGAAGGTCATCAACTAAATATTATAGGAGTACAGATGAAGAAAGACACATTTTTAGCAGGTAGTGACTATGTAGTAAATAGGAACTGTTAGAATTGAGGTTACTGATGGATAAAGAAGGATAGAAGGGTGTTTTAAGCAGATGTATTAGTTAGCTATTGCTATGTAACAAATTATCCCACAATTTAATGGCTTAATGCAGCCAACACTTCATTTATCATCTCACAGTTTCTGTGGATTAGGAATCTGGGTGCAGTTTAGTTTAGTTTCTTTGACTCAATGTATGAGATATCTTGATTGTAATCAAGCTGTTGGCTAGAGCTGCAGTATCATCTGAAAACTTTTACTTCTAAGATCATTCACATAGTTATGGGCTAGCCTCAGGCCCTTGCTATCTGGACCTTTCCACAGGGATGCTTTATGGCAAGGCATCTTGCTTCCTCAGGGTGAGATACCCGAGAAAGACAGAGAGAGAGAGCAAGTACTCCCAAGGCAGAGAGCCAATCGTTATAATTTAATCTCAGAATTACATCATAGTACTTCTGTCATTTTCTATTCATTATAATCAAGTCACTAAAATACAGCCATACTCAAAGAGAGGGGATTGCACAGAGTGTGACTACCAGGAGGTAAGGATCATCTAAGGATCAGGGGGGCTATGTCAGAGACTGCCTTCCACAGCAGTGATTATAATACTGTGGAAGGAAATGGGGCAAAAGGGTTCATGGGCATTTAGGAAATAGTAAGCAATCCCGGTGGCTAGGCATGTAACAAGAATATAAAGAGGTCTGAAAGATCTGATTTTATGGAGCTACTGGAGAATTGTTGAAATAGCAAGAACATTGTCATCAGAATGATTTTTTAGAAAAAATAAATTCATACTTAGAAGCATGAATTGGAGGTAGGAACCTCTCAATAAAGAAATACCAGTTAAGAGACTTAGATAATAGCCCAAAACACTAGATCCATTTGAAATGAGCATTGCTTTGAACTGTAAAATCTTATTATATAACTTTTTTATGCATAATATACAACTTGTCTATTTACTGAGACTCAATGTTAAGATAATGATAGTCTGTGCCTTTGTATCCCCCTTGTGTCTAACATGATGCACTTAGTGCTGCATAAATATTGGTTGGGAAAAAAAAAAGAACCAGGAAAAGGATCATGAAAAAGTAGTATTATAGAAGGGAGAAAAGTTTCAAGAAAAATGTGGTTGATTTTCTCAAAATAATACAAAGTATTTGAGTTTAAACTGAAAATAGATGCTTAGCTATAAAAAGTGAGAGGTCTTTCCAAAAGCAGAATCAGTGGCGAGATAATGTAGAACCCGCCACAGTGAATAAATGCAGAGCATAGGAATGGAGGAACCCAGGGTAGACTTTGTTTTCAGGAAGTTTGGTTGTGCTGGAAAAAAGGAAAGTATGACAGTAGCTAAGGGAAACCATGGTTTCAAGTAAGAGAAGACTAGAGCACATTTTTTGGTTGAAAGGAAGCAGTTAGTGGAAAGGGGAAGATTTTCAAGACGTGTGAGAGAAGAAAGATTTTATGGTGCTAAGTCTCAGAACAGACAGTAAGGAATGAGGTTTAAAAAATGCACAGATGGTGGCATTCATCGTGGAAAGACAAGAACCACTCTTCCTCCAAAAGACAGAAGGAAAATGTGTGTGATATGTGAGAAAATGTTTTTAATTTACACAGTCCCGTAACAAAGTCTCTGCTATCAAAATGATCAAAATGATTATAAGGACCATGACATTGTCTGGTTGTGGGTCACAAATACAGATAAGCTAAGGGTGCAGTTAGGTACATGCAAGGTAAAATAAACTGAATCTACAATAGTCTCCTTTGTCTAATATTTGTTTCATTCAATATACTTTTGCCTGATGGAACCTCATGGAAAAATCTATTCTCATAAAACAACAAAGCAGTCATAGAGTTTTATGTTAATATTAGCTCAAGTGACTTAAAAAGAATTTCATTTTTTTCCTAGATGATCAAGAATTCTATTTAATATCTGAGCTCCTAGAGGATGAAATGCATCAAATTAGAAAATGTAGGAGAGACAAATACAAGAAAAAAGAGCTCTTGCCTTTGAAGTGCTCACAGCAGAGATAGGATGGCGAAAAGTACACAAATTCCTCTAAGACAGAGTAGATGGCATAAGACTATTAGTAACAAACCTATGGGGATTCAAAGAAGGAGATAGAGGTGGCCTCCAGGTATGGTCATCAGGAAGGCTTCTTGAAAGAGGTTATAATTTATATGGGATCGGCAGCTATAGAAGACTTTTAAGAGGAACAATAAAAGAAAGAATACTTTTGTGTTAGGCAATAGCATGGATAAAAATATGGAGGTGGGAGATTATAGAAAATATTCAGAGAAAATCAACTATCCCAGTTAGGCTCAAGGGTAGGAACATGAGGGGAAGAGTTGGAAATAAGCCTGGAACATCTACGGCTGTAATAAATGGTGCTTTAATCAATGAGTGAGTAGACATTGATCTATGTCCTTAAAAGCTCAATCTAGTGGTAACATGCTTTGGAGTCAGTAGAAAAAGATAGGGAGGGTTTGGTTAGGGGCCTCTCGCAGAACTCTAGACAAATGGGAACATAAGTAGAAACAATGTCTGGATAGAGAGCATCAGTAGGATGTGTGAGGCACTGGAAGTTACAATAAAAAGCATAGAGCAAATGACTGTTTGTGAGGTGATAGGGGAGAGCCTGGAATGACTCCAAAGGTTTTCTGCTTTGTTGCCTATGCTGTCAAGAATTGTTCGAGTTTGGAAAATGGACAGTCTCCAAAAACAGCAATTTAAAGGCACTATAGAGCAGTTTGGAACTCCGTGCATGTACTTCAGAAAAATCATTCTTTAAACTCAAAAGTTAGATGAAGGCCTAAGTGGGAGGGACAAGCTACAGGGTTTAAAAAATCTACAAAGGGTAAAATCATCAGAACTATCTGGAACACGAGCTCTATCAAAAGATCATGGGATGCAAGAGATGGAAAAAATATCACTAATAGTTACCATAGTACAGATACAACAACTAGCAAAATGCTAGTGCTAGGAGATAAAACTACTACATAGTAGGTACTGATTGCAAAATATATATATATTTCCAAAATGTTTTACAGTATTTGTTCTTCATCAAAATACTACTCTAGCCATCAACTATTAACTCTTCAGGACCAAGCCCCTTTAAGAGAAGTGCTAAAACACCTTTAGTTTGCTCCTGATCCGGGATAACTGAGAAAAGCATAAAGCCAAAAAGAAACTTGAAATTGTAACAAGCACAAGTCAGCCAATCAGTATGAGATACATTAATCTCCTTGGTAAGGGATGCAGCAAATAGATGCCCTGTCCTAGCATCCGTTCAGCACTTCGAAATATAAATACTCACTTGAAATGAGACCCTAAATTCTACCTTTTCTTTACTTAATTTTGTTGTTTTCCTTAAATCAGCAAATCTACTACATAAGCTCTTACTGATATTATAGACATATATCTATCAATCCAATGGTATATGAATTACAGCAGTAAATGGCTTTGAAAGTGCCTTAAAACCAAAATATGGAAATTCCCACCCCACTCTTCCAAGACAATAGGATGCACAGTCATTACGTTTATGAATTCAGAGAATGCTATCTCCTTGTTCAGAGACAGCATGTCTATAAAAGTTTGTCTTGTTCTTACTTTAAAGTATTTCTTAATGTGAAAACTCAGACATACTCACGGACCGCTTGCCAGGTTGGTCAAGAATGCTGCTATATCTACATATTCACTAAGTCATAAATCTTCTGTACTTTGGCTATGTACATATGACATGTGACCCTTATTTTTCCCATGTGGTTGATTACTCAGAGCCAAAAAAGGTCTAAGAAAGTGCAGTGCTTCCCTCACAGGTAATATTTCACACATACCTCTTTGCATCTACCTACACATCAAGGTAACTGAGGTATAGTCGGAAGGGAGTTTAACACTAATTGTCTTACATAGACTAATTTGGATCAAATAAACAAGACAATTTCCTTATGTATTTGTTAGTACAATAATGCTATCAACATGTTTCTAGACTTTGGTTATGTTTTCTAAAAGCAAATAAACAATTCTCTAAATTCCTTGGGTATTTTGTTCAATCTGTCTGTCAGAGAGAAATCTTTTCCAGCTGTCCTATGGAAAAACCAGCAAAAGTGAAAAACCAGCCAGGATGACAAAGAAAACACTTGCCTCCATTCTGAAACACACACACACACACACACACACACACACACACACACACACAATAAATAAATAAATTGTCATTTAAAGAAGGCTCAACATTCAGATCCAAAGTTCATTTATCCCTCTCATGGGAAAACACACAACTATATTATGAATAGTCACCACATTACGAGTAGCATTGAGAAGAAATGTTTATTTGGCACTCTTTTTCACTAATAGTTACAAAATGAATAGGTACAGATCCTTTGGGTTTGCTTAAATACACCAAAGAAAATGAAATGACACTTTTAATAAGTCAAGCAATTTAGAGAAAAGGGACTTCCAAACTGTGGGTCCCATTCACATTTTCTAAAACTATAATCAGAAAAAAAGATAAGGAAAACTAATGCAATGTTATTACTTCTAACATTTTCCCATTTTACTGAATTATAATGTCCAAAGCGTAGCTCTCATCTCTCATGTTTCACATACTTTTAGTATTTCTTTTTCTCAGTTGTTTATTGAATCGTGAGCTAATCAAGGCTCACATTTGAAAGTAGTCAGCCTTGGCTAAGGTGAACAGAAAATGAATTTATTGGAAGGATACATGGGGGATTATGGAACTGATGGGCCAACTGGAAACTTAGTCAGGAAAGTATGTAGGAACTGTAGGAGGTAGGTGGGTAGGCAGCAGAAGTAGGCAGACCGACACCACAGTGGCGGTCTGGACTTGACTTCATACCATTCCTATGGTCAGGTCCTCAGTAGTCCTAGCATCTTTATATCATCACCCAAATTCAAGATCCCAGCCTGGAGCATCCAATTAATGGCACCTCAGATATGTGTCCACACCTTTACTCACTGAGAATGTGGCGACACTGGATCTTACAGTGTCGTTAGTGGGAAGTATGATTCTGCCTGCCAAGACTCACCCAAAGGAATAATTTAGTGCATTTACGTTGAAGCTTCATATGTTGGACAAACACAAATCATGGCAATATCAAATATGCATACTCCTTACACTCTACATGTCTCATAATTATATCTCTATGTAGTAAACATATTGATTTGAAAAAAAATTAATTTGGAGAATGGGATAGAGGGGAATAGATTGAATGTTCCTTTTAGAAACTTTATTGTCAATTAAGGTATAGATTGATGAATATTTTTCTACCCTATAAAGCCTGAAACAAGAAAGTATGTCCCTCATTTTTTTTCAACCCTCTCTCTTTAATAAGCATCACTATGTTTATTAAAGAATACTACTTTAATAATAAAATTAGTGCAACATAAAGCTATTGTTATGGAGAAGTTACATTTATGCTAAGCACTGTTCTAAGTATTTATATGTATTAACTCACTTACTTGTATTGACTCATTTTATTTAGTGGAGTTTCTAAAAAGGTTTCTGATATCACTTTTGAGAAAACAAGTTCAAGCCTCCTCAAATGCTGGAAGAATCTAGAACTAGCCAAATGTCCCATGCTAAAATTAGTTCTTAAAAATGGCCATCATTTTCTGGAAAAACTGAAGAAGGGTGATTCTTATTTCATAATCATGTTAGCTACCTTAATTCAAACATGATTGTACTGCAACCAAAATAACATAATAAAAACATAAACACAGTTTTTCTATGCAAAGCATCTTTAGTAAAATTACAAATGGTAACTGAAAGAAAAATCTAGATCGGAAATGTTTAGGGTAATGTGATTCACTAGGCTAAAATTATGCACAATTTTTAAAAAATCACCACCATATGTCAACTACAGACTTTGAACTGTAGTTCACATAGTCTACCATGAAGATAACACAAATTACATCTAGACCCATAACATGGGGCACTGGTTGTCTACATCTGTGTCTTCTTCCCATTCACTAAGAGAACACCAGGAATCTACCCAGGTAGAAGAAAACATCCCCCAGCCTCACAGTGAATTATACATAGCAATCATGGGGTGTTACCCTAGAAAAGTCTAGGGCTAACTCATTTTGATCTCCCACTAGTCTTCCCTTTTCGCTCTTTTTTCCCTTCCCCCTCTTCATGGCCTAAAATGCAGATGTAACGACTAGACCACTAATAGTCAATTTTAGGCTATATAGGGTGACGCTGAGGATTGAAGCCATGAGCTAAAGACAGCAGAGCAGAAAGACAGAAGAAAACTGGATCCCTGAAGAAAGGATAGAGATGCTATGTCTACCTTAGACTGCAACCTATGTTCTTCTTTAATATAAATTCTATCTTGCTTGAGTCAATGTAATCTGAACTTCCTGTTATGATGTTAAGCACAATCCTAATTGGTACACCCTCCTCCTTCACTGAGCTTGATATTATAGTTGAATAGATCATGTATAACACACATGAAAAGTTCTAATAATGGTGCCTTGATATTTGTCTAACAGTTTACCATTGAAAATGTTTTCCACATATATCATCTCCTTTTATTTTTCCCTAAGGGAATTAAAGATAGGTGAGGTTAAATCATTTCAAAACGATAAAACATACAATAGAATCACTAGATATACTAAAACTAAGATTATCCAACACCTTTTCTCGTCTTTCTATTACTATCTTTCCTCTAACTATATCTACACTGATATGGGTTAATTTACTTTTGTTTTTGTTCTTATATGTAGAAAAAGGACATTTCAACTTAGATGTTTAGCTTCTTATCACTTTTTTATAACAGGTTTTCTGAACGCCAAAAAGTTTAGATTCCAATTCAATGCCTCTAATGTAATATAAAATATTCACTTCTTTTTTTTCTTTAGACTTCACCCATTTCTCCCTCCCCTGTCCTCTACCCCTAGCAACTACTAATGTGTTCTCTGTAACTATGAGCTTGATGTTTTGTTTGGCTTGGTTTTGTTTTGTCTTGTTTGTTAGATTCCACATATAACAGAGATTACACAGTATTTGTCTTCACTGTATGACTAATTTCACTTAGCATAATGCCCTCAAGGTACACCTATGGGAAGCAAATGGCAGCTTTCATTCTCTTTTATGACTGAATAATGTTCCATTTACGAGGTCTCACAATTAAGTTCATGAACTCATCCTGGAAAAAGTGCTACATACCTCATTGCTGAATATCACCTTTGAAGTACTCCCTTTAGGAAGCTATGCACTGACACCAGCACCTAGTCCACCCTTCAAAGCAATTTTGGAACTCTTTTTCTGGAAGGGCCATCAGAGCTGTCGTCGTATTATCCTTGATGTTCTGAATGTCATCAAAATGTCTTCCTTTCAATATTTCCTTTATCTTCAGGTAAAGAAAGAAGTCATTGGGGGTCAGGTCAGGTGAATAGGGAGGGTGTTCCAACACAGTTATTTGTTTACTGGCTCAAAACTCCCTCACAGACAGTGCCCTGTGAGCTGGTGCATTGTCGTAATGCAAGAGCCATGAATTGTTGGTGAAAAGTTCAGGTCTACCTTTTTCACAGAACCTTTTCAGCACTTCCAAACAGTAAACTTGGTTAACTGTTTGTCCAGTTGGTACAAATTCGTAATGAATAATTCCTCTGATATCAAAAAAGGTTAGCAACATTGTTGAAAGTTTGCAAACATAATATCCAACCTTGTATGCACACACACCACAATTTATTTATCCATTCATCTACCAATGGACACTTAGGTTGTTTCCATATCTTGGCTACTGAAATTCAAGTGAAATTATCCCCATTTTACAGATGGTGAAACTAGGATCTCCTAATACACAAGCTATTTCCTGAATCCTGTCTGAAGTTTACCACTGGAAGTCCCCACTCCTTAATGCCTAACTAACTGGTGCCTTTACAAGAAAGATGGATGCAACTGCTTCCCAGAAGCACCTCAGCATGGAATTACTTCACTTTGCTTGTTGGGTTTTAACCACTGGCTCTAAAGCACTGATATTTAAATGAGAAATCGAAAATTAAAAACTCATTAATTCACAATACATTCTTGCTGAATTCAAGGCAGTTTGGACAAAACATGTCTATATATGAGGAAAAATTGTCTACAGAAATTAATACTGCAAACAGAAAGCCAGAGAATATGTTTATTGAAAAAAAAAACACAATTTATATTCAAGCCTTCAGAAGAATAGATAGGCCAATTACAAATATTTTGAAACCTATTCATTAAAATCCTTTTAAGAATTTTTTAAATGATAAGCATCGCCTAGATTGATGTTATCCCATATTCTCAAAAATACTAAAACAGCATATACTTAAAATATTATATAATGAAAACTTTGCCCCCAAGTTAATCTGAATGACGTTTTTTTATAACTTTTAAAAAGAAATAAGCAAAAAATAATATTTCATAATTGATCTAATATTAAATTGCACATACAAATATTCGTTGTATCCTTTCAAAAAAATCATAAATATATACACACAAAACATATGCATGTGCATATATACACTTAAGTACATATATACATGTGCACACATACATTTATGCGTATATATGCTGCTTATTTCATTCATTGGATGAACTGGGAAATGAATCAGGGTCATAGAATCACTTGAGGAACTGACTGCTAATATCAAAAGATGCTTTACTGGCAAAAACAAGCCGACAAACACTTCATCTAGCATAAACATATATCATAGCTAACCAAATTTTATAAAAGTTTTGGCAGGTATCTGTCAAATGTGTGCTGGAAAGGTAAGTCCACCCATCTTCTCAGAAAAATACAGATGAGAACCAAATGCATAATACAAAGTCCTGGAATCCAGAACTCAATCTGAGGAGGAGGAAAGGATTACAAATCCCAGAGACACTTTTACATATATTGGGATGTTTTCCTTTTGTGTACAGTATTGACGAGTGTGTCGTGTGCTCATTGAGAAATCAGCCCTTGGTAATTGTCAGGGATCTTCATTCTGAGTGCAAACTCCACTGGAAATTAATTGCTTCAGTGCAATCTGAACCACATCATAAATGTCATGTAGAAGTTGCAGGGAGTGAGGAGGCAGTGACAGCTCAATCCGCACTGTTTCATTTAAAGGTGGGTAAAACACACTGCGACAGAAGTGCTCTTCATCAATAATTTAGTCCGCAGTGTAAAGCCAAGCCGTGCCAAAGATGCCAGGGGAGCCTCTGCCTCCCTGGTTTTAATGACACCAGCAGGGAGGGGTTGAGGGGCCAGCTCAAATCAACATTCACTGCACATCTGGGCATGTCGGCAGATGAAGATATCAAGGACTGAGCTGACAGGACAAAGGGTTGAAAAAAGAAGTGTAACCTAGAAAACCTTTACTTTGAATTCTTTGTATAAATTCAAGGGAGATGACAGTTCCTAAGGTCATCTTATATAATAAAAGTTCAGTGATCTAAATAGGAAATTGTAACGCTTTCCATCATGTAATCAAAGAAGATGAACGTTTAGGTTCTAATGTTCACTTTACGACTCCAAAATACTTTTATTTATTTTCCCCCAAAAGACTTCTGCATTGAAACAAATGTTAACAGGAATTGCCTGATTTCATCTCATGAACCCTAACTATAGCTCCTCAAATGCCCCACTACAGTTGGGGGTCAGTTCAAGTTCCTCTTAACCAGGGGAGGTTAATATCTTGGCTATTTCAAATGTTTGCCAGAAACTCATAATTTAGTTTGGGAGCTTACATGTAATAAAAAATAAATAATGTAAAATGGCAAAGCCATCCCTTCTTTATTGTACGTACTTAAACAAGCAATAATAAAGAAAGGAGGTATGTGCACTACCTCAAGAGTACTGTTTCTGGAATTCTAATGCAAAAGTTCAGATAGGACTTGAGAAAAAAGAATATTCTGAATTATATGAGTGCAATCTTGTCCTGATTCTCTGAGGAAACCATGCACCCAGGTTGTGATATTCTTGGAACCCCAGAGGCCAAATTCAATTATCTCATCCTATGTTTTGTATATTTAGAGGACATCACAACCTCACTAGGGGCTGACTGGATTCTAACACTAAGGAGATTCTGTCCTCATTGAAGGAAACTTACTGAGTTTCTGTCTTCCCCCTAAAGGCTTTCACTCCCAAAACTGAAGTTAAGAACATGATTAATATTAATCAGAGTTAAGAGTTTAAATTATTTCACTACAGAAATAAAGAAAAAAAAGACAATCAGTATATATAATTTATAAAGAAAAAAATGAGATGAACGTAAAATAAATTTCAAATTTAATATTTTGACAATATTTAAGCCCTTTTAGATGACTATTATTCAGATGATTATTATTCAAATGTAGAATGTGTAAGAAAGTAGTAGCCACATTCATTTCAAAGTGTGAGTTCATGGAGAAGTATATGATAAAAAGCTAATAAATCCAAATCTCCAAAAATTCCTAGGCAAGACCAGTCCATCTTGAAACTAGGGCTGGATTGAAAATATGTAATACAATTTAAAACGTATTTTGAAAGTGCCTTTTATGAATTGGTGCATCCATTGATAGCTTTGAACTTTGAAGAATATGACACATGAAATTTAAACGATGACTGCAGATCACTTTACAGTATGTCCCTCTCTTCTAAGTGTCTGATATCTATGAAAGGTTATAGATCTCACCATTAATCTACTAATTTCTTCTATTACCTCAAAAAGAAGACTGCCAAAAATCCTAAACATGGACATAGGATTTAGATTTGACAGACTGATACTACCCAACCCAACCCAACCCCAGACACGGGTTTTCCTAGTAGAGGGAAATTCCATATGGTCTGCGAAAGGTCTTAACAAAAGAAAAGTGACTTTGATATCAAATCTACATGTAAAGTATGTAATAAAGAGTCTGTAAAGTAATTAGGTCATAATTTTCAACGTAGAAACTCTGTGTGAGCACGTGGCAAATTTCCCATTTTATGGTGGATAAAATAGACACAATCAATAAAAGTCATATTTTTCAGCTACAAATTTTATTGCACCACTTTTGGATTTCTTCATGGCATTACTTTAGTTAAGGTAAAAAAAAATTGTTTACCACCGAAGAGTATTCCATCCATTGGCGGTAAGAAAAGATGATATAGAAACATTTGTGACAACATGGATGGATCTTGAGAGTGTAATGCTGAGCGAAATAAGTCAGACAGAAAAAGCAGAGAACCATGTGATTTCACTGATATGTGGTATATAAACCAAAAACAACAAAAGAACAAAACAAACAAATGAGAAACAGAAACTCATAGACACAGACAATGGTTTGGTGGTTGCCAGAGGGTAAGGGGGTTGGGGGGTGGGAGATGAGGGTAAGGGGGATCAAATATATGGTGATGGAAGGAGAACTGACTCTGGGTGATGAACACACAATGGGATTTATAGATGATGTAATACAGAATTGTACACCTGAAATCTATGTAATTTTACTAACAATTGTCACCCCAATAAATTTAACAACAACAACAAAAAAAATTGCTTAATTCCATTTTCAAAAAACGCAAATATTCTCATTTACCAAGAAAACACATAAGAGAGGAGGCTATTATATAGAAAGTATTAACTTGAACCATACGAAATAGGTGATACTGAACTGTTTTTTTCCCTACCAAAGTGCAGTTTCATATGGCTCAACTTCATAATTGTTCACTTTTTAACAACTAATTTAAATAAGAACTCTGATGGGTATTTAAATCTTTGTTAAAATCACACATTGAATAATACTTTAACAAATTTTGAAGCCCTACAATGTACCAAACACTGTCTTTGGTCCTAAATTAAAATAATAATAATAATAAGCAACTAGTAATGCTTGCTTCTCCAGGACAAATTGAGAGAAATTAGAAAATGTATGAATTTAATGCTAAGATATTTGGAGTTCTGTTAAATGACAATTAAAAAAAAGCAAACTGCGTCTTTCAAATCATCTCAGTTTACAGAAAATACAATTTGGGTACCAATAATTTTTCTACTTCTATATTTTTACAGTCCATAAAAGCATTATCGTGAAGCCAACTCATAAAAAACTACCACAACTTGCTTGTAGCTGGAAAGGCCTGGGGAGACGATATTTCATGTAGGCTATATGAACCAAACATCGAGTGGCAAGTGTCACAAATATCAACTTAATGTCCACTTTGCAAACTGCAGATGCTCAATTCTCTCTCCATATTCACATGTATAAATCCCTTGAACTCCAGATGAAAACGGACATTAAAAATATCACCAGACTGAAAGATAATCATGTTGGAATGTCAAATCCAAAGGATGGCTGCTTTTAAAAACCTCATTAAACAATAGTATTCAATTTAAGTGGTAGCATTATCAGAAGGGCTTTGATAATGTAGCTGCCAATTGTGCTCTCTTGATTTGTAACTTTGAGGACTTGGGGAACATGAGCTGTTTAAAGCACCTTTTAAGAAAGCTCCTAATTTTGTTTCTGACTTTGAATATCCTGTTTTCACTGAAGAGCTGCAAGAAACCTGTAGCTCTAATTAGAATAAACTTACATTAACAGAAGGCTTTCCTACAATCATACATGTGCCGAGATTAAAACTAAGAGACACAGGGAAGTCCATAGTACAAAACCTAAGTGGTAGGTACTAAAATTTCCATTCAAAACCGTAGAAAAAAAGCAGAATGAGTACAGCCTTTCAGATTTGTAACTGAGAATTCACCACAGAAAAGTCACAAATACTCTAACATAACCAGTTGTTTTAACAAACCTTGGGATCTGTATATGTATGTATACATGTATATACCATATAAATATTTACCCAAAATATATGGCTGCACATTCCTGATGATAGCAGATATGTTTAGATTACATTTTTTATTATTAGTATTATTATTGTTCATTTAGAGCATGATGAAACATACCAGTGCTTCTACCCAAATACCAGTAAAGTCACTTGTTTTTCTTTGTTTTGGATTCTGAAAACTAGAATTAGTGACTCTTTTCTGTACCCTTTCCTATCATCTATTTGGAACAGTCATTACACTTCAGACTGCTCTAAGCCTTTTGCGTGGGTATTTAAGCGTGCAATTAAGAAAGAATGGCAGATTGATAACGTTACTTCTGCTGATCCCTTAGTATAAAATTCACAACTTTTAAATGACTAAGAAAAAAAAAGTACTTAAAACATTAAAAAAATTATTGCATATTTATATCATGTAATGTTTCTATGAAATTATAAACGAATTCTAAATTTATGTTTCTCACAAAAGCTAATAAAGGGCCCTAAACCTAGGGAGACTACAGAGTAGTTATTATATTTTATATCATATAGCATCTATAATATATATTAACTATTAGCCTCTAGTTATTACTGTTGGTGGGACCTGTGAGTGGACACCAGGAAGAGAAACTTCTACTCTAACAGGAGTAACTAATAGGAATAATAGCAGTAACAGGAATGACTATTTTAAACCAATAATCTTATGATTTAATATAAACATCTAAAAGGGATAAATGAGAATAAAGAACTCTTTTCCAAGGTGTAAATTTTTTTGGCCAGTTATTCGAACACTCTGAAATAATTACCATCTAGGCAACTAATGGATGAAGCAAACAACTTCATTATAAGAAGTCACTTATTTTTTCATTTAAACCCAACCTCCATGTAGAATCACAGGATCCATCTAAGAAGAAGACTTGCCCACTAGGCCTGGTAGTGATGAGAGGTAATGCTGCTCTGGTCTTACTATCCAGGCATCTGCCCCATGTGCCAGTAAATTTAATTTGCCATAAAGTGAAATATCTCCTACAAAAGTGAAACATTCACCTGTACATTTATTTCTTGCCATCTTCCCATAGTGTGAAATGGCAATAAATATGCATGGCCATAAGGAGTTAGGTGGGGGAAGAGAACGTGCTCTGAGGAAGGGAAAAAAAGTTGTAATTAAAATAGAATAAATATCTAGAGTCTCAGCTACCTTGACCAGTTTGTGAGATCTGGGAGGAAAGAAGGTGCTTTGCAGATCTTGTAAAAATGTCAGAGGAGGGCATCATGTGGGTAAGGGGTGGAGATTTCCTGAGAGGAGCCAGGAAGTAACATTTCAAATAGGCTCTCTTTTTTTTTATTTTTTATATTCACTTGGGTTTGTACAATATGTTTCTTGAAAGAATTTGAAGCCCAATATATAAAAAGCTGACTATTTATATACTTGATTCCTTAAAAGCAATTAGGAATACAAAGCAGATGGTCCAGCATTGTAGATTTCCCTTTTCATATTGCTTAAACACTAGAGATCAATAAGTCTAATATAAACAGATGATTTCCATAGCAGGGTTTATAATTAGCTGGCACTGAATGTGTCCAAACTCTAAAATAATTAGCAGAAGCATGTGGCACACCATTAAAACCTTGTGGCTTGTCTGCATTTACATTTATAATTATTAAAGTTAATTATGATGCTTGTGGTGTGGTTCCAAGCTCCTTTACAACTTAGATTAAATATATATGTATATATATTTTAATCCCATAACTGCCTTTCTAACCTTCCTCAAGCCTCTGGAAAACAGTGAAATCAGACCAAATTAGGAATGCATAGCTGCCACTTTTTGCTCCAAAAAATAAATTCTGACTTTATCATGAAATATAGCCTCTTCTTAAAGAGCTGGCAGCTTTCTCAACTGATAACAATATTTCGATCTTGAATTTTAATTTGTTCATAACAGTGGAGATAGGTAGAGTAACAATACTTACAAGCCTTTAGAGTGAAAGCTGTCATTCTGAAAGCTAAATGAATGGCATGTCAGTGCCAATATAGTCTCTTCAATGTATTATATAGAAATATAGAATTTTAAATAACATGCTTACATAATGTTCTTGATTCAAGGTCTAAAGATACTCTCCATTATTTTAGAGTGTAGGTAACATTTCACAGAGTGGGAGCAAGCAGCCCATCTTTATTTTTAAAGTTCACATCTCTTTAAAATGGTATTTTAAAAAGCCTCCTCTGTATTGAGAACACTGGGTACAACAAAAAGTATAACACAGACGCGACCTTTCAGCCAAAACAAAGAAAGTTTCAGTTTCACCACCAGTCAGGCTAACCATAAAAGCAGATTTCTTTAAAATTTGCATCAACAAATCTGAAGACATTTCTGTAGATCTTACAGTTGAGTGTCATCTATTGTCTTGCAACAACTGGCTGATGTCCTTAATATAAATCTCATTAAATCTGAAGATTTCCAACTTCCAGTCAAGAATGGATTGTGAGCATTTGTATCTGTACCCTATGTAATGCATCAGGCAAAATTTAAAAACATAGTCAATAACATGTTTACAATTCAGTAAGTCAGCCAAAAATATTAAAAACCTTATTTTCCATATCTGTTCATATATACCTCTGTTACTATATTCAAGTTATCTATACTCAAAAAATGTAACATATGCACTTTCTTTATAAAAGAACACATTGACTTATGCAGTTTAAAGTTATTTGTCTTCCAGTGCTTTCCATTTGCTAGAATTTTACATAAATTCCATATAGAGTTAGCATCCTACTGTTTCCTGCTATTTCACTTTTTAGACAATTTCTATTAGGTTTTCACATGGGTTTAAATATAGTACCCTTGTCCACCTATAAATTGTGAAACAGAGCTCTATAAAATATCTAACTACCAGTCTCATTTTTCCCCATAGCAGAGAGATTTTTAATAGAAGTGGCAACGTTTTTCATGATGAAGAAAAATCCTGTTTCATCACTTCTCCTGATGCATCATTTAGAGATAAAAAATTAAAATATATTTTATTCAAACTATTAATATTAGAATAAAATTCATGTTAATTTCTAAGCTCATGAAATATGTAGATATAAAAACACTATTTTAATGCAGCAGATAAAGAGGGAATAGTGCAATATCAGCTGTGATTTTAAAATTACATATTATTTTAATAAAAATGTTAAATAATTATGCCCAATGAAATTTTATGGTCATTGCTGGATAAAGGAGAATTAGAAGATGTAGAAAAGAAAACGATAGAATGAGATGGATAAAAGTGAGAAAAATCTCAAGACAGGAAGGAAAGAGAAAAGACACAGGAATAGAAGTACCTATTATAGAAGGGGTCAAAGAGAAAATTAGAACTATGGAATCTACCTATTGGAAATATCTATCTATTAGCAAAGGTCATGAATATTCCCCCTACCCAATTTCATAGCTCCAAGATCCACCCCAGTCCTCCAAGATCCAATGTGAAAAAAATTTCCCCCAGAGCAAATCTTATTCATATAATGCCCCTGCTATCACTATAATAGAAGTAATGGAGTTAAGTACTCCTATGTTAATTACCATGTGTTATGTTATAGTGATATGTGTGTGTTTTTAATCCATGTGTGTTTGACATACATATGATCTGTGCTTCTTGAAATTTCTTCTGGGGGATATCTGCATCCAGCTGTTAGTCATGTATTATTTTTCCTAGAAAACCTTAATTTGTATAACAATCTTTATTAAGATAACCCACAGAGCTAAACAAAAGCAAAATTTTAAGGTTGTTCTTGTTAAGATATGGGAAACTATTTATATGAAACCTCTTGATAGTAATATATTGCATTCTCTACAATAATCCAATGTCATCATTCACACAATTTATAAAAACATGAATTATACCATTCTTCATGGGTATTACTAATATGTTACACTTTTTGGCTGTCTAATGTGTTTAGGAAAACTTGCTAGATGCTGGAATTACTAAGGTTAACCTCAAGTGAATCGCAGCCCATCTGGGGACATGCAAGATGCGATGAGCCACTATACAAGACAAGGCCTGCCTTGTGAAAAATGCATGGTACAAACCATAGTTAATAGACATTCAGAAAAGAGTCAACCAGGAAGACCCCACTAAAATAATTAATACTGAAAGGTGTTTTTATAGAAAAATAGGACTTCAACGGAATATTCCAGGTAAAACAAACAAACAAAAAATTGGTATGTGTTAAGGCGTAGATTATATTCAGAAAAAAAAGAAATAAGCCAGCTTGAAAACATAATAGGTAGATGTCACCCTGTATGCGATCTCTAAAGAGTTTGTATTTCAATAATTAAGTGATAGAAAACTTTGTTGTTGTTTTCTTTCTTCTTTCTTTCTTTCTTTCTTTCTTTCTTTCTTTCTTTCTTTCTTTCTTTCTTTCTTTCTTTCTTTCTTTCTTTCTATCTCTCCCTTTCATTCTCTCTTCCTTTCCTTCTTTCTTTCTTCCTTTCCTTCTTCCTTTTTTTGTACAGAGACTACTTAGGTTTTCTTCACTATGTAAATTATCTTAACAAATCAGTACAATTTTCAACTCCATTTTGCCCATGTCAGTATATTCTTGGCCTATAAAGAATAAAACTGAGGTCACATTCCCCCCTGCAGCCCAAGTGTTTTCATTTCTCAAATCTCCAATTAAAAAAACATACATATTCCTCTCTGAGAAAACCCACTTTCTTCTCCCAGACTATTTAAGTCTACTTCATGTCCATCACACACTTTCTGGCCCACACTTAGGTTTCCTCTGGCTCACGCCAGACCAGGAGATGTCTGGAATGTGACAAGGTAGTATGAGCCTGCCAGCTCTATTCTGTTAGCAAATTTATTTTCTTCTCTTAGACGGATGATAAAAATGTCACGGTGTGATGCTTTAGCATGCCCAGGAGCTCCCACCTACAGCTGTGGGGCTTGAGTGGGACCTGAAGCCAAGAATGCCATAAGGAGCACAGACAGCGTCTCCACCATCACTGCTTCTCCTGCATTGCTCATTCTCCTGCTAAATGATGCAATGGGACCCCCTCAGGGATTCTGAGTCTGATCATGTTTTTCTTGCTATTTTTTTACTTCCATCTTCCCTTCACTAAAGCAGCCCAAACTGCTGAATTTTTCATGAAACAGATAATATCATTGTACACAAGATAATGGCATTCAAATACATCCATCTGCTTGTTAGCTCTGACTACATTGATTGCAATTCTACTGAAAGAATATTTACCAAAAAAGTGATTTTTTTCTGCTTTTTGTGGTATTAAAAATGCACATTTTCATAAGAGAACGATAGAGGAACCCATATACATACATAAGCTAAGAGGGGAAAATGAACTGAGAAATTAAGCAGCAGTCTCTGGGGCTCATCCAAGAACAACAGTTTACTTTTTCTCAAAGATGGATTCAAAATCCAGATGAGTTTTATGACTCGATGATTTTGTTCTTCCATCAGCTGAAGTATGGAAGGTGGAATACTGCTTTTCACTGCTAAGATAGACAGGACGCAGGCAGTGCCTCCAAGTGCTGGAAAGTACAGTGTCCTGTTGTTCACCATATCTTAGATGGCAGTAACTAGATGAAGAAGGATGGGAGAACAAGACTCCTTGCTCCAGCATCTCCCAGTCCCCATGGGTGATAAAGAGATAGGAAAGATGAAGAGAAGATCAGAGCAGAAGGGAGAAAAAAAAAAGAAGGCAAAGGAAGTGTGTCCTTCCTATCTGTTCTTTCATGGGCTAGAATTTGGTTTCCAATCCTAGAATGGATGAATAATCATCAATCTTATTCAGACCAGAAGAGTTTACTAAATTTTTTCACATCTCATCTCAAATGCAGGGTTTCTTTCTGTCTATATCATGAACTGTTACTCAAAATTCCTAAATACTATCTACCTCTGTCCTCTTATTCATAAACGATGCACTTATTCACTCATTTGCTTTGCTATTCTAATTGCCAGTCTCATCTTCAGGAGTCAAATGGAAAATTAATTCAGTGTGTTGGTATATGTGCAACCATTATGTCATAAGATGTTGTTTTTTTCCTGCACTTTTTCTTTGTCCTATTCAACTACAGTCATATCATATTAACTGGTTTGGATTCTTATTTGAATAATTGCTAAGACATTTTCTAACTGGCATGAGATTTTTAATTGAATGTTCAATTAATTCAATTACCCCTATCTATCCTAAATTCTAGACAATTACCCCTACCATCCTTAAACTCTAGACAGTTTTTTTTTAATCCAGTATGTAAATGAAACAGTAAACTTATTTCAGTCCATATTGTCCTCAATCTTCTAAAACAAAAGGAATGACACACTGCACTTAACTTAAATATTTAACTGTCTAAAAAGCTCTACTATTCTTTATAGTTTACAAGACTTGTAGATAGAAACTTTCTTTGGACTTTCTGGAAATGTTTTAAAGACTCAGTGAATAAAGCTTCCAATAAGAAGAGGTAATTTTAGTGAAAAACTTAAGAAATATTGCTACAATACACACACACACACACACACTTTTCAGTGATACTCACACTGGGTGACGATAGGTAGGTATGATGGTGGACCTTGTGAGTACATTTTTGCAGTGTTATTTTCATGGACCAGAATAAGAACTCCACTTCCTGGGAACCTGGAATGAATTCTATGTGCCCCAAAGCTTACCTAGAACCTTGTGTGAACCCAAGAAAACAATTAAAAAGGAAGTAAAAATGTACAGTCTTCCTTTATTACTTTTGGAATGTATTTCAGGTCATTGCTGAATCAGAAACTGCTGTGATCATAAGTTGATTTTCTTCTTAAAACATGTTTTATCATTTGTGAAACAGAGAAGTATACAAATGGTGCCAAAGTTTGATGTTCTTGAAAATAGTTAATGGTTATGTATGTTCTTCTGTATTTTCAAAACAAGTTGAAATTCTATTTAGAAATTACTCATTGGCCTAAGGTGTCTCTTGTATTTTCTTAACCAAATGTAATAAAAGCCATATGGCATGTGGGTATGCAGCTCCCTATGTGTAATCCATAGTTACGTTAATGGGCATCTTGAAGATCAACCAAGAGGAGTAAAGTCCCTCTGATATTGTTTCAACCTTCCCATGAAATAAGTCTGTCTCTTTGTGTGGAATCTAGTTCAAATAAGTACCATTTTCCATGCCAATGCTTTAGCCAGTCTTTGCATAATAGGTTAAACTGATCTATAACTAAATAAACTGTCATCATCTCTAAACCAGAGAACAGAGGCATTTCAATAGCAATAAAATGATCATACTTATCTTAAATATCAATGAGAAGTAAAGTAATAACAATAATTGCATGGATAGACCTTATTCAGTCTTCCAGAGGTTAAATCACTAAAAACTAAATAACCAGAGAGGAAAGTGAGAGGAATAACTGCCCATCCTGGCCCCATCATATGGGATGAAAGGAAGGACTGATTCTTTTGTATTTTTCTAATAAATTCTAAAGTACATTGTAGGGAATCAAAATATTAGCAACAACAAACAGTCCCATTATAAGGTAATGGCTCCCCTTTGTACACTACAGTGTACAAAACATTCTCTAGTATTTTCACTTTCACCCATAAAATGAAAATTGCATTTCAGTCTTGAGTAGGAATATAAATTTTAGGTCTCCAATACAGATCTATTACCTCCCACAACTGTACCTATAATTCCTTTCTATCCAGGCAGCATAACCAAATCACTGTATCCTCTAACTTCTCCTTTTAGGACAAATACTTAGGTCAATCTACTTCCTGTCTCTCTCTGTGTGTAAATCTGTCTCAACCACAGTAACTTTCCTTAATAATGTATAACTCTTTTACATAAGTGCAAATAACACTGGATCCAGGTTCTTTTACAACATGCGAGATAATTGTTTATATGTCCTAGAAGTTCCATAACAACAAAGTAATTGCTTGTTGCCTACTTCGAACACAGTTGTGCTAGGGATATGGAGAGGAAGAATATATTGCTCCTACTCTCAGGAAGCTTAGAATTTAAAATAATAAACAAGAACAAATAACAGTATAATAGAAACGAAACAGGCACTAGAATGCAATATATGATTACATGCCAATGCTATGGAGTTCTGGGGGAGACGTTAATTTGGTTAGAGAAGGCTGTACTTAGTGATTATAACAAGAAAAAATTTGAACTGATAGAAAGATAAGAAAGATGAACAAAAGGGAGAGAAGGGGAAGGGAGGGAGAAGAGGGAGAAGAAAGCAGGGAGGAAAGGAAAAGAAGGAAAAGGAAGTAACCTTAAAAATCACACAGACCAACTTCTTCTTGCTACAGATGAGGACATCAACAGTAAGAGCAGTGACATAACCTACCCAAGTTGACCAAGAGAGAAGTGATAGAAATGCAAAGAGAATCATGTTCCAATGACCAAGGTATTATGTTCCCCGTACCACATGAGACTACATTTTTTCCAATTTCCAAAGACCTACCTCATTCAAGAAAAGCAGAAAGTAGGAATCTAAGATCAACAAACTCCAGTTTTTGATAGGGGTTGGCAGCCGTTTTTCCATTAAGGCCAAGTAGTAAATACTTGAGGCTTTGTGAGCTATGTGGCCTCTGCAACATCTAGTCAATTCTGCCTTTGTAGTGTGAAAACAGCCATAAATAATATGTATGTAAATAAATGCAACTAAGTTCCAATGAAAGTTTTTTGCAAAACTATAAAGCAAACTGGATTTTTTCCACGAGCCATGGTTGGCCAGCCTCTCTGTTCTATGAGTATGTGTGTGTGTGTGTATATGTATGTATATATTTTTTAAAATAGACATATATTAAAATTAAATCCAATCCCAATTACACAATTAGAAAATACTGCCCTTGAACCCAGTCATATCTGAATATGGACTTTTAAACATTCTTTTGGTGAAACTAGTGCAATGTCTCACGTGATCTCTGTAGCTTTTTCTGTTCATAATAGTTTTCAGAATTAAAGAGGTGAATTAATTACTGTTCTGCTAGAAAACAGGGGATTTTTGACTAATAACCCAGATTATTCGGTAGTTAATACCTGGATAAGAATTAAGTTGGTACTCTAGGAATTAAGCTAGGATAAAATCAAAGTTTGCAGAAGAGTTAAATTCTTAACCTAATTTGCACGCCTTACTATAATGTTTTTAGTATTTGCATATCTTTCTTAACCCTCCAATTCAGATTAATTTTACCTATTATTTTGGCCCTGAAGACTCCTGAAACTTTCGATACGCATTTCCATGGAAGTCAGGAACCCACTCAGAGAAGCTTTCATTTCCTCAAAGGAATGTACTATCCTGCCTTCAACCTTCAGGAAGGTTGCTAAAAGCATCATCTATTAATGACACTTTGCTGAATTTCAGAAATAGATTTACATTCTATACAACTGAGAGTGTTGCAAGGAAAAGAACTGCAATATAATACCCATATGCGATCTTAACTCTGTAACTTCTACTTCCCAACTCCTCTGATAAAGTCAAGATAGTTCTCTACTTTGGCATCACGAGTCCCAGAAAGAGGTGCTTATGGAACCCAACCAATCCAAGCACTCTGCTACATGGTTAGGAGTTCTTACTTTGATATCTAAAGCAAGAACTATTATTTGAGCCTAATTGAGCTTAAATACATCCATGGCCAAATGTATTATTCAAAGTTCTACAATTTATCATGGACATATCTTCTATCACAAAATGCAATCTATACAAACACGAGTTTTATCATCTTACAATCCTTTCTTGCAAAAAATGTACAAATATTTTGATATACTAAGAGAGTCTAGATGTATGGAACAGTCCATGGTGCCCAATTTGTACTGATCCATCATCATTTTCTTCCTCTCTTTTTCCTCATTTGTTCTAATGGTTGAACTGGTTGGAATTACTTTAAATAGGGGTTTCCCAAAACTATTATCCAAGTACGTAAGGGTATAGAATTCCAAGGCCAAAATTTGGATGCGTGAATGCCAAGTATTTAGAAGGTAATTTCTCTCCAAGTGTTTAGATAGCCCTGAGAGTCAAAGCCAGAGAACCAAGGAAACAAGGAGACTTAGAACTGAGAGAAAAAAAAAAAAGAAAAAAAAAATCCAGGATGGACCAAAGCAAGGGCACATGGTTCCACAACTGCATTTAAGCAGTGACATGGGGAAAGGGCATTCTGGTTTAGAGAGTTTATCAACCAGTTGGGAAGGACATGTTCGATATACTATATAAAAAAAGTCTCTTAAAAAAATAAATATTTTTCTAAGATCTCCTCTAATTCATGACTTTTGGAAAATTAACTGAAGGACGTATGTTTGTTTGTTTGTTTTCCATGCATGTTTTGGTATGACTGTAGTCTGGCTACAAAAATTTTCATTACACTTAATAATCTTTAAAAAGAAAAACTAAAATCAAGAACAAAAAAAGAATTTTGATGCTGGATATAATGTCTAAAATGTTCTGAAAAATTACAAAGCAGGATATTGAAATTATAATATGTACTAGAATTATATAAATCATAATATATTATAGATGCAACATATGAATCCAGTGCAGAATGTATGTGTGTGTGTGTGTGTGTGTGTGTGTGTGTGTGTGTGTGTGTGTTTCTGCCAAGACAAAGCTAGATACCACTGTCAGTGTTGTGCTGTATAGCAAAAAAAAAAAATCTACACTTTTCAAGAGGGCGGTGAAACAGAGTGTGCACTCATCTGGAAAATCCTCAGGCCTACACAGAGGAATCCCTATTGCTATTCAAACCCTTATAATAATCTAATCTAGAGAGATATTTTTTCTTAATGAATGAAAATGGCTTCAAATGACTATACACCTATGTTAAATTAGCACCCTGTTAACTTAATACAAATAGCATCTTAAGCCAGCTGAAATGAAATGATCACTCAGAAAGACTATTTTGAGACTTACCAGTCTTTATCTAACTAAAAACCATTTTTATTTCAAGAGATATATAAGTATCATTTAACTTATCTGATAATCAAACTTCAAGCAATCTGACCTACTAGAGCACTATATCAAATATAGAAATTCATTTTTTAAAAAATTCCCTGAATGGCAAAATCCTTACATTCCTGATCTGCTCAGGTATCCTGAAGCACTCCATAGAGCTGGGTGTACAATAAAACCGGGAGGTCAAATGTTGGGAGAGCAGAGAGGTAGTGCAAGTGACATCATAAGGAAAAGACAGAAGAATTACGCAAAGCAGATAGAATATACAAGCAAAGCACTTTGAAATTATTTGTGTAGAAACAAAATGTCCTTTGATTTAAATCAAAACTGTTTAAATGCTAGAGTAAACACGTGCATTTTAGGAAGCTAAGAAAATGATTCTCAGATTCTGTATGTATCAGAGTCACCTGAATGGCTTTTGTAAACACAAACTAATGGGTCCACCCCAAGTTTCTGACTCAGTCGTTCAGGGATGAGGTTCAAGAATTTGCATTTCTAACAAGTTCTCATGTCATGTTGATACTGCTTTTCTGAGAACTACCCTTAGAGAACCACTGATGTGGGGTACAAGATGTCATTCTTTAATGAAGAATCAGAAAAACAGAGAGGTAAACAAAGGGGCTCATTGAAAATGAGGCAATTAAGCCAAAGGTAGATCCCTAAATGGACCTACTTATACAGAGGCAACTACAGTGGTCAGGGGTGAGTTATTATTTCAAACTTGATTTTTTACATGTATAGCTAAATTCCTCTGGAACTTGTTTTTCTAAGCATGTAGAACATTCCTAAAATCAGAAATTCACTTGCTGCTTTATAATGCTTTGCCTTTATTATGTAACTCAATCTAAAGTGTGGTGGTGACTTGGAAGTATTTACCTTGTTTATGAACTGGTTAATAAGATGTGATTTCCTTAAAAGCTAAACAGACTTTTGGTTTATGGGTTTTTCTGTTTTGGGGTATTTGGGGTTTTTTTGGTCTGTGTTTCAGGTTAATACACTGAAGCACATTTAAAATGTACAAATAAACTTCTTTTTAAACCTATCTTACAAAAAAATCCTTTTCTAATGTTAATTAATAATTGCACACAAATTTATCTCTCTGATAAGCTGGATTTTCATGTACTAGTTTTGGTAAAAAGAAAACTTGTCAATACATTGCTCTAAAGATTTCAGATTTGGAAAATTGCTTTCACCTTTCTATTTCTCTCTTGAGGTAATTCTCCTACTTCAAGTTAGCCTCATAAGTAAAATCTTCACATGTGTTACTTTTAATTTCTTTTCATCCTTGAGAAAATGAAAGTATCAAGAGATTCTTCCTTTAGAGTGAAGGACTTGTTTGAAACTCCAATGCTCCAAGCAATGCCCTAAGTAGGTCAAATTTCCAAGCTGTAATTTCAGCAGACAAATTTGCCTGATTTCCCAAGACAATAAAGGAGGACACTTCATGCAGGAGAGTTTCAACTGTCCAATCTCGACCTTCAAGATCTTTGTGGTCTGGTCCAACCCAACCCAACAGCCCATGACACGCTAACAATATTAGCTTGAGCAGGGATACTCATTCCAAAATTTCAAACTATAGTGATATTATTTCTCCACTAATATATTTCTCTATTCTGAATGTCTCATATCCTCCAGTATATACTCTATTCATCTATCTTCAAGTTTTTTCAAAAACCAATTCTGTAAGATCTTCCCCCAACACTCCCAATGATCTCTCCATTTCCTACACTTCTCCTAATTTACTTTCTATATGGCTCATTTATGGCATAAGATCATATCTTGTCTTGTAAAAGAATTTAACTATTTCATAGCCTGCTTTTTATGTTTAACTATAGATTCAGTTCTTATACATTAAGAAGTATATCTTATCCGGCACCTGTCTCAACAGCAGTTATTCAATACATAATTCTTCAATATTCTGTGAACGAATATTAATCTAGTGCCTATTATAATCTAGATGTATTATAGTCCTCATTCTCCAGTCCAGTTAACCCACAAATGAGCTCCCTGAAGTGGTTCATCTCAGAAACTATTAGATTTCATTGAGATTTCTTCAAACAGCAAAAAATATATGGGCCATTTCTTTGCCACAGCAGAAGGGGAACAAAGTACTAATTTGTGGCACCTCTGCTCTTGTGACTGCCTTGCCTTCTCTATGAGACCAATTTCCATCCATGTTTCCAGTGAAAATATTTTGTGTTCCAAATAATTGGAAGTGTCTATGGTGATACAACAACAGGTTCCAATATTATAACGTGGGCATTATATCTCTTCATACACAGACCAGTATGAAGTATTATGTGCACTCTAATAAAACATCCCAACAGAGAAAAACAATTCCCAGAAACAGCATTCCTAGTACAATGGTTAAGAGTTTGTGCTTTAGAATCAAAGATGTGGATTTAAAGAGTTACTTCCTCTTACTGGTGGTTTGATTTTGGACTAGTTGCAATCCATCCTTGGCAGCCAAATGTGAAAATGGGATCAGAGTGACCCCACCCAGCCAGCTTTAAAGAATTAATTTAGATGATGTCTGTAAAGAACTTAGCAATATCTGGTATAAAATAAGCATGTAACAAGTAGTGGTTATATTTCTTCCTAATGAAATTTCACTAACACAAGCTATAGCTCACACATACAGACCACTGAGGCACAAAAAAGAATAAGACAAGTAGTTAAATATAGGCATTGGCAACACATTTGGCTGTTAATCTCAAGCCACTGAGTTGCCCCGTCTTAGGGGCAACCAGAAATCCTGTTGTTGGTTTTTGAAAGACAACATAGCCCTATAAGAGAGATGGAGAGGGTATATTCTCCCACCTAGTGGGCTGCTGAGCAAACATGGCATCCGTGAATGACTTAAAGTATATCTCCTATAGGACTCATAACGACAGCTTTTATTTTCTTCTATTTTTCCTTTTAATTCTTTTCCTCGCCTGATTTGCTCTTTCCCCCTCTATCACTAGCCCTAATCAATGCAGCAGGTCAGGTTGAAAGAATGGACAGCCTCAGAGCCACACATACATTTAAACCACTTTAATGCAAATATTGATCGTAGGAGCATAGACACAGGCTGGGCTGCATTTTTTTTTAATGGACATGCTTTTATTCTGGGGCTGTGCTACCCATGATAAAATGGATCACCATAGATCAGTTCCACCCTCTTCTATGCACCAGAATGCAAAAGCAAATCCAAAAGGTGGGCCACATTCAATGTTAAGCTTGTGAGCCTCCAAAGCAGGTACTTCAGCAGTCTGTTAAACCATATTTTCTAACCACTTACACTCACCTCCTCATACTTCCTAGAGGAGCTATTTTGGTACACACAGAAGCAGATTATCTGAATGGGTGTGGTACCTTGTGTCACATGAACAGTTGTGCAACAATGTCCTCTATGATAAAAAGCTTAATTCCTGTGTACACAAGATTATCAAAGCATTGTATCAGAAAGCCACTGTCCAAGACTTATTTAGCAACAGAGTTCAAGTCTGAGCTGAAATCCAAAAGGAGAGATCAAGGGCAGGAGGGAATTCTAAGGGCCACTTTGAAATTTGATACTAAAAAGATCTGATATTCTATCTGTAGACATTTTTAGGCTGGACTAGAGGAATGAAAAAAAGGGGGGGGATGAAAGAAAAAAAAATTGTACAAAGAAAGCTTGCTTGGCCTACTGCCAAGAAATGAGGCGTCACAAACTGGGTAGGGTTTGAAAGCAACACAAACCAAGCTACAACCAAAGAAAGGGGTGGGGGTGGGGGGGAGAACAACTCAACTTAAAAGCCCCAAACCAATACCGTTACTTCAAAGAAATACTAGTTGCTTTCAGATGTTTTTTAATTCCATTTTTCCATGGGTCTGTGGTTGCTGTTGTTGTTGCCTATTATAACTCTAAAACAACATAAAAGGCAGAGATATTCCATCACATTTACTGAGATGGCTGTAGAGATGGAAATATAAGACCATCACAACCTCCGCCACCATATGGAGAACCTTTTTTGCTTCTCCAGAGATTGGCTGGCCACCATATCTTTATGCAAAGGGGTAAATGTCATCCTAAAGAGGGACAAGCAAGATATATGTGTACACCAGGTGGACAGAATGTTCACTGGGGGCTTATCAGCCTTAAAGCTGGAGATAACTGGAGGTGAAGGGAAAACCAAGTGGTATACAAAGTGGGAGGGAAGCAAGGCAGAATGAAGCCTTTGACCTTGGAAGAGCTGAGTACTAGACGAACGAGGGAGGGAGAAGGAGAATCGAATGAGGAATTCCTTGCTGTAATATATTCGGGTAAAAATGGGGCTGTCATCTTGAGCTACAAGTTAGAAAGTTATTACTTTTAATATGCCACTACCTTAGGCCTATACTGTTATGTAAAAGAAAAATAACCTTGTGTGACAGTTTAACATTGATCGATGTGCCTGCCAAATGCAAAGAGATAAATAAGCAGGTGATGAATAAACAGCACTTCAAGTAAAGACATTACGCTGCATGCATAAAACGGCGCCAGGCACCTAGGAGCTGTGGGTGGCCGAAGGTTGGCCATTTCATGCCCACTCAGTAAAGCAGACTTAATCGCTTCCAATATTTTCTGTTAAAAAGCACGCTTAATGAGCCAATTTCACAAGCCCAGAGAAACTGATTATTATCTCTGAGTTCCAACAGAGTTGGTTGTTTTCCAAGAGCCAGTTTTTTTTTTCCTTGACGGAATAAAAACCTTTTTTTAAAGAGAGAGAGAGAGAGAGAGAGAGAGAGAGAGAGAGAGAGAGAGAGAGAGAGAGAGAGAGAGAGAAAGAGAGAGAGAGAGAGAGAGAGAGAGAGAGAGAGAGAGAGAGAGAGAGAGAGAGAGAGAGAGAGAAGAAAGAGAGGGAGAATCAGAGCAAGGCAGAGGACGTAGAAAGCCACCTCACAGGGGCAAGGAGGCCACTAGATGGCAGTGTTATCCCGCAGTCAGCTCCCCGGAAGCTGCTCGGAACTGGACAGGAGGATTCCGCTGAAAATGGGACAGTAAATAAAGCTGAAAACAGCTGCCTGAAGAGTTCATACCCTACCCTCCGCCCTCCTCGGACCCTTTGTCCACAATTATTCCATCCTCCAGCCCGTACAAGGCTAAGAGACAAAAGGGGCAGTCCCCTAATGGCCTCCCTCCTGCTAACAGCCCAGGGCTCTGATTATTCTTCATGCGGCCGTTTTTTCGACAAAGTACTGGAGTCCTTTCCACCCGGTTAGACTCACTTCTTCCTGGTGTTTTTTTTTTTTTTTTATTCCCCCCCTCCCCCTTAAGGGTTTGCACTCTCTGTATCCCTCACAGGACTAGACATGTGTCTACCCAAGGGGCTTAATCCCAGGAGGATGTAGCAATGTAGCTTTTCACCATTTACTTTGAGCCAGATATCTTTTTTCCTTGCTTTCTCTTACATACTTTTTTATTTTTTATTTTTTTTTCAATTTTAGCAAAATGTGTGGAAGAAAAGAATTTATACGCAAAGGTATACACTTAGTGAAAAGATTGGGAGTAGGGAAGGGGAGAGAGCACCTCCCTTGGAAGCCAGCTGTCCTTCACACAGCGTGATTTTGTGTCTTCCTTCAGCTACACAACAAGGTGGTGAAAGCCACAGAAGCACAGTTATTTTCACTAACTGCAGTTATTCAATCGCCACTAGGAAGGACCAAGCAACTAGATCTCTAGCATATAATTAACTCAGATATTAAAAACAAACCAAAAAAAAAAAAAAAAAGAAAAGAAATGAACTGTTATTAGGTTCTAAATTGAGATGCAAGTTAATTATTTATGAATATTCATAGAAAACTTGAACAATTTCCAAACTTGCCTTTATTTTCCCATCAGTTAACCAAATAATTGATGTGTATTTTTTTTTTTTTTTGTAGCATAAATTTTTCTAGATGTGCAATGGAGCTATCAAATTCATTAAGACTTTGGGATTCATTTTGTCTTCGAATGACTCAAAAAAGAATGGACTTGGTTATAGAGAAAACATAATTTTCATCTCATATCTTTTACTTATAGTCCCTATAAGAAAGAAATGACACTAAAACTGATCAATCATGGAGAAAAATTGGGATACTGAGGAACTTTCAGAAGAAGCAGTTAAAATTCAACTCTGTATATGGAAGAGGGGGCAGAGGGAGGAGGGGTAGGGAGTGTTGGGAAAGTGGGAAGTGGACACAGAAATGAAACTAGTAAGAGTAAGAAAGTACCCAACTCCCAAGAACTTATTATAGGTAATTGTGGCCACTATTCTCACTCAGTTACTCTGAACAAAAGTCCCTGGATGTCTCCAAGTTTCATTTCAACATTCTAGTTTCTGCCTCCCCTCCGTCACCAAGAGGCCCGGCCCACTGTTCACATTTAAACCTCTTCCATTCTATTGCCATGGAGCTAGCTGTCTGTGAAGAAGCCAGTTATCCAACCAGAAAACCTCATCTCTGCTGAATTATTAACCAATAGCCACAATGGATTTTCCATTGACTGCAGAATTTTGTGCCTAAAGTATAACCAGCTATTTATTAGCAACTCTCAAAAGAAAAGTCAAAATCATTAACATACCTGGATATGTCAGTTAAGTCTTCCATTAAAAACAAAAGGCAGCAAAACAAAAGTCAAGGATTGGAAGGAAGATGTAATGACCTACATCAGAAATCTGTCCCTTTGGTAATTTAAACAACCAACAAAAATCCGACCTTATTCTATACCAGGCACAGTGCTGGGTGCAGGAGACACAGAGCAAAAGCTCTTGTGCTTCCCTCAAGGAGCTCACTGGCTCGGGGTTCCAACAGAGTGATAGAACAGAGAACCACATGGAACTCAAAGGTGGGCCTTTCACCCAGACTTGCCTGAGAGGTCCCAAGGCTACCTCAATAGGGAGTGGCTGGGTAAAGTAGTTTCCTAGGGCTGCCCTAACAAATTACCACAAACTGGTTAGTTTCAAATGACAGAAATTAATTCTCTGGCAATTCTAGAGTCTAATAGTCTAAAATCAAGGTGTGGGGCAGGGTTGGTATTTTCTACAAGACAAAGGGAGAAACCATGCCATGACAATCTCCTAGCTTCTGGTGCTGTGGCAATCTTTAGCATTCTCTTGCTTGCAAATGCATCACTCCAATTTCTGCCTCTGTCTTTGTAAGGTCTTCTTCCCTGTCTTTTCTCTCCATTTTTTTTTTTTTTTAGGACATCAGTCATATTGGGTTTAGGGTCCCACACTGATCTATTATTTCATCTTAACTAATTATACCTGCAAATACCTTTTTTCCTCATAAAGTAACATTATGTGGTTGATAGTGAACATGAATTTGTGAGGGATACTATTCAACTCAGTACAGAGGGCATTTCAGGCAAGGATACCAAGCAGATACAGATCATCCTAAGACTTGCAAGAGGCTCCTTCCAGAGTAAGACGCAAGGAAAGTGGAGGAAGTTGGTTTTAGAAAGAGAGCCTGAAACAGGTCAAAAGGATCTCATGTGAGATATTAAGGAGTTTGGAAGGTAGTTAAACAAAAGTGGTAGGTAAATGGTAACACGCAGGCAGGAGTATAGATATTCAGAAAGAAGTGATATTTGAAGCAGAGATACCAATTATGGTGTTATTGCAGTAATTGACAGGGTTTTAAGTAGGTAGGATTAACATATGTTATTTAAGAGTGAAGTTGTTGAAAACTGACAAAGGTCTCCGCCTTGACCCAGAATTCTCTCCTGAGCAAGGAGGTTCATCATCAAATCGTTATACAAGGTCAGAAATAATTTTTTAAAACAAAACCGACTAGAACATATTGGAAATTGTTTCAATTTGGGGCATGTTGAATACATATATATGTTTATAAACATATAAGAGAAGGTAAGATGAAAATACATATTTGGATGAAGTGCCCACAAATTAGAATGAGCAGGAGCTCCCTGAGAGGGTAAGAGGCAACACAGAATGGTTCTCAGTGCCAAATGCTGAAAATAATTCACAATAGAAGTGAGAAATTCAAGGAAAAAGGAATGGAGGGGAGGATCTTTAGACAGTATGTGAGCTCCCCTTTCCTGACACTTGGCTGACAGTGGGAATACTGGACAACAGCAAAGGGATATTGTTGAAAGATAGGTTGATGTTTTATATGCTTGCTTAAAATAAGAGTGAGTTGAGTATTTTTATATATGAGTTCTGACAATTAAGTTTGGGAACTTGTTGCAACGATGTTGCTAACCTTTTTTGACATCAGGGGGATTATTCATTATGAATTTGTACCAACTGGACAAACAGTTAACCACTTTTATCATTTGGAAGTGCTGAAAAGTCTGCATGAAAAAGTTAGACGACCTGAACTTTTTGCCAAAAATTCATGGCTCTTGCATCACGACAATGCACTACCTCACATGGCACTGTCTGTGAGGGAGTTTTTAGCTAGTAAACAAATAACTGTATTGGAACACCCTCCCTACTCACCTGATCTGGCCCCCAGTGACTTCTTTCTTTACCCAAAGTTAAAGGAAATATTGAAAGGAAGACATTTTGATGACATTCAGGACATCAAGGATAATACGATGACAGCTCTGGTGGCCATTCCCGAAAAAGAGCTCCAAAATTGCTTTGAAGGGTGGACTAGGCACTGGCATTGGTACACAGCTTCCCAAGGGGAGTACCTTGAAGGTGACTGTAGTGATATTCAGCAATGAGGTATGTAGCACTTTTTCTAGGATGAGTTCCTGAACCTAATTGTCCGATCTCATAGAGATATGAAAATCCTGTATAGAGGAAAAAGACGAAGAGATAAGCAAAAGAGGAATAATCAAGAATATAAGACAAGGGGGCTCCAGCGTAAGAACTGGGCCTTTTTCTGTGTCTCTAAAACAAGCCCACAGTCAGAGCCAAGTTATCTATCTCACAGAATTGGTGTGAGGATAACATGAGATAATGATGTGAAATCAATTTGGAATGATGAAAATGCACAGTTATTATTAAAATGATGGCGTTTGCAGTGATGAGGTTCTAAATGTGTGGTAGGTTTTATTTGTACTAAGTTGGCATAATCTACAGGAACTAGAATGATCAAGGCAAGCCTGCACTCTCCCTTGCTCAGGCTGAGTATGGACTTTCTGAGGTTCTGCTTATCCAAAACGAATCCCATGCAGGAAGATATTCCTACAGGGAAAGAGATAGCATTTGTAGATTTGCTTGACTATTCTTCATTTTCCCAACACGTAAATCATAGTATATGATGCCAAAATTGTGTTTTCCAAAACCGGTCAGAGATATATGTTCTCCAGATTTTTATCAGTTATAGTAAGGTTTCACAAACCCACCAAGAGGTACAATGAGCAGGCCTTGCCCTCTCTGTGGCAAATTAATGGATTTCTATTCTGGCATACTCATGGAAAACACCAATACATTACTTAATTGATATCCAGGGTGAGGCTTTCACCCTTTCCAAGATTTCTAAATAATGAAAATACAGCCACAGACAGCAACTTGACACAATAAAGAGATTATAAAGAGGGAGAAAAGGAGCAGTATTTCCACTCTAGACAGAACATTTCATTAAAAACAATCTTCAATAAATATTGAAACAAAGGTACTTCTCTCTCATTAATCACCAACCCTCTCACCTTTTACTCATTGATATGTTCAATGACCAGTGTGTTTGCAGTACTTATAAGTACTCATGCTCTTTCTTAAGTGGTCAGAAAGAACACAGAACAAAATCCACAATTATAATAAATAGAACACTACACATTTAATACATGCCTGCAAAATGGACTGTGATATTAAGTCAAGCAAGACTAAAATTCAGATCAATTCAATTCAAAAAAAATGAAGCACCAAGCCAATCTTTGGTTCTGATTTATGATTTTTTCCTCAGTGTATGAAATGTATATTCTGATAATTAATGTGATACATGAGGAGCATTTGCACTGAAGTACCAAAGGAAGTCTAATACAATACATGCGATTCTTATCAATGCTGAAGCAGCAGACACTGCTACCTGTTTCATCAAGATTCAAAATATTTTAAAACATATTCAAACTAGTTCAAATCAGTTCTCTGCTTTTGATATAAATTTAGTAAGGTGCTATTTCTAAGATTTAAGATTTAAGCTAAGAAACAAAAACACAAATGTCATAGAACTGCCAAAAGTACAGATACAGTAAAAGACAGCTGTAGCTCTAATTAATCATGTGTTAGTCTTACATATTCTATACATGAGCACAGAAAAACTGAACTGCTGCTGTAATTTAAAAAGTATAATAATGAATGTATTTAGAAAGAGAAAGGGAAAGTAACTTAAGAGTGGCCACAGAATACATAATATTCAGAAAACGAAAAAACATACAATAGATTTGCTACTTTAGTTTTTGAAATGGAGACTTCTACTGGAGATCTTGAATTATATGAAATACAAATTTCTCCATAATATTAAGAACAATTACCTATGATTGTTTTGTTTTAATTAATAAAGTTAGCAGATGCTGGTTTCACAATAGTTTTATAGGATTATTAGAACAGAGACAAAGTAAATTGATTGATCAAGAGATTACTCTTATATTGGGATAAAGACTATAAACGAATAGAAATCTATGCAAAGGGTCATAATAACCAAGATAATATCTTAGTTAATACATTTTGGAGGCAAAACTAACAGCATGTACCTGTATGCTACTACACTCTCCTACATAAATACTGTGATTATTTGTCTCTGAAGCATATTGACATAAAGTGCCAAGATTTCCATACTTAATGTATTATATATAATATATATGTGTTATATAGAATATATATGTATATATATACACACACATATATATATACATATATATATTCTTATGAAATATTAATGTATTTATATAATATATATGTGTTATATAGAATATATATGTATATATATACACACATATATATATATATACATATATATATTCTTATGAAATATTAATGTATTTATATATATATATATATATGCATATATATATAATGTGTATGCATGTGTGTATATACCTACCCAGGGGTGAGCAAAAAGGCTGTGGCTTTTTTGTTGTTCTAAATATCTGACTTTGTGCCTGTGTTTTCATTTCTTATTCTTCTGCAACTCACAGATAAATAAGCACTAGTCCATTATAAGTGTGCAAAGGCCCAATGCACCAATAATTAATCTTGACTGAACTTAACACTATATCTATATCCACATAAAATTTTGTAATGTCTATCTTATTTGAAAATATTACGAGATTTATTCTGAGACTATTTACCAAGTTGATAGCCTGGCACATCATAGTTGCCTGTAGAGTGAGGAAATGAATGTGCCAACAGGGAAAAGTCATCCACTCTGTGAAATTTACTACATGTACCTTAATAGGTATCCCTTGAAGTAAAAAAAAAAGAAAAACAAAAAACTCTAATTTATAAGAGTGACTTACAGGGTGGTATCAAAGAATGTATGGTATGAAGTTGGTAAGAATGTAGAGCTAGGTGATCCGTAGCCACGTCAGAGATCACTGTGTTCAACATCACTACACGATCGTATCTATCTTGAGTCTGGAGACTCAAGAGGAAGGGGGTGCCTCACATTATCTATCCAGCACCACTGTGGATTTAGATATTTCTTACCATTTCATTTTCTTCTAAATAAAATACACTTTAGGTTTCAAACTTTATTTTAATCCCTTTGATGAGACTATTTTGGAAAAAGGATAACAAGTATCAAAAGAATAGATGGTATGAATTTTAGCTTTCATAATATATTAATATCAAAATGCCATTATATTTTGACCCTGAGGAAATACACATCCTAATAAAAGGGTTGGATTTCCACATAGCGCCAGATGGTCTAGTGGAAGTCAAAATGATCTTAGCTTGATCCCCAGCTTAGCAAGTTGCACGCTGCTGAACTTTGTCTCTATTCCTCAACTATAAAACAGACATATAAATAAACCTCAAAAGTTTGAGAATTGCAAGGGCACTATATAAGGCTTAATCCAGGTAATCTAGATATGTTAGACTCCTCCTTGAGCCAACCACATTAAAAATGATAATAATAAAAATAAAAATTCTACACTTCAGTGCTTCCTTTCTTAAACAAGATATACATAACAAAATTAATTTTCCTTGATTTCTTCCAGTCAAGTGACAGTAATACCTTATTTTATGACATCTAACCATAAAATAGTGCTTGTTTCATATTACAAAAAACTTACTGCTATAGAATACACAATTTTTATTTTCATAATTTATGGAGAAAAGTTTCCTAAAAATATTTGCTCTTCCATCATTTTAATATTATAAAGCTGATAGCCAAATATCTGTGTGTTTATTATAGAAATTTGAAAAATAAACAAAAAGAATAAAGAAGAAATTAAAATCACCCATAATCCTCTCACTCAGAGATAATTGCTGCTAATTTGGGGGTCTTTATTTCCATTCTATGCATGTGAATGGGTAATTTTCTGCATGCTGCTTTGTAATCTTTTTATATTAATTAATATTTTATGAACATTTTAAATGCCTAAATATTCTTAAACATTTTACATAATATATAATATAAGGGTCATTTTAATGGCTGCATATTATTTTAATCTCATGGATATACCATAAATTACTTAATCAAAGCCATATTGTTAAACATTTAGGGCCATTATTGCTTTTAAGCAAGATTGATATAATGAACCACCATGTACCCATGACCAAGCTTCAACAATTATCAATTCATAATCAGTCTTATTTCATATACTCTCACCCATTCCCTATTCTACCTATAACTTTATAAAAATATAACCACAATACCATTATCACATCTCAAAAAAATTAAAATAATTATTTCATATCATCAAATATCAAATATCCAAGTAGTGTTTAAAAATCCATTATATTATAGCCCCACCTCCCTCATTCTCATATTCTCTCTCTCCTCCCACCTTCCCCCATTAAAATCAACATCCAAGTAAAATCTATATGCTACAAATGGCCAATAAGTCTCTTTTAATCAATAGGTTCCTCTCTATCTCTATTTTTATTCCCTTGCAAGTTGTCTGTTGAGGGTGGGGGAGAAAAAAAAATAAGTCAATGGATTTCTCTTGTTCTAGAGTTTGCTAATTGCATCATCATCAGTGTCATTTAACATGTTTCTCTATCAACTGTGTTTCCTAGAAATAACTTCTTAGATCTAGAATTTCGTTCAGATTCAGGTTCCATGTATTGGCAATAATATTTCAGGGGTGGTATGGTATACTGGCCTCAGGTGGTACATAACATTGAATTGTCTGTCTTTTTATGATGTTAACAGCTCTTGAAGATCAATGTGTAGATCCATTAACTTATCAGCATTATAAAATGGTGATATTATAATTAACAGTTTTGATAATGTAAATAGCATGCAATAGCTAAAATGTCATAGTTAAATATTTGTTCACATCTATGGGCATATGTTTATATTTAAGAAAAGTTAAATATCTGAATCAAAGTAAATTTACATTTGGAAATTTACATTACCATATATATTGCCCAACTTCCCTCCAGGAAAGTTATACTAATTTGTGTCCCAGTGTTGGGTTATGATTGTTTTAAACATTTCGGTTAATTTATTTGCCAACAGTGAGAAACTCATTATGGTTTACTTTGCAGTATTTTGCTTAAGTATGTTTTCCTTAAATTTAAATTTGTATTTCCTCTTTTACGAATCATGAGCTCTTGTTCTTTGGCCATTTTTCTGTTGGGTATTTACGTTTTTCTTTTCTTTCTCCCCTCCTACCCCAGTATCTTTGATATAGTATTTAGTTATTATGGAAATGTGATCTCTGATGAGTAGCCCTACTGTAATATATAAACACATCACATACCTGTAACACCAATTGCTCTCTATACTATGTTTGCCCAGGCTAACATTTATCCAAGGTCCTGGTCAAAAGTGGCAGAGAAAACATTTGCAAACCATGCTGAACATGACTGACATAATATTTTAGGAATGGTATTTTAATTCATTACAATGAGGGACTAGGGAACTGGCCTGGTCTACCATTATGCTCAGCAAATGATTTTCATTCTAAGTTCTTTTTCCTCTGAGAATTTAAACATTATGCCCATTCATCATCCAATGGCATTATGCTTAAGGAACACAGAACATTATATTAAATACAGTAGTCCCTAAAAATAATTCCTGTACTCTTATATAAAAATTATAGATTCATTTATCTGCTAGCTTTGCAAATATTCTTCCTTCCCCCACAAAGAATGAAAAGCAGTAAGTATTTTTATTACGATGCACTTAAAAGGTAATAAGGGGGATATCTCAGTTGAATCACTATAGATATAGAGTTTGACTATTGTCATTTAAGAGTCCTAAACATGCCACATGCCTTAGAATAGACTCTAATGCTGGAATAAATATTCACAGAAGCAGGCATGCACATTTAGTCCAATTTTCTGCCAAAGCAGTCCAAACATCTCTCTGAAAAAGGGAGTTCAGACAATTGAAAGTCTACAACTGACACATTAAACTTTATGTCATTTAACCTCAAATCTAAAATTAAAAATAGAATAATATTTGGTAGGAGAGGTGCACTATAGGTGGGGGAAATACTTATAATTAAATGAGGTAGCTAAAAAACACAATTAGGTCCTTGCCACATCAGTGTTCACATTTGTGCATTAGGAACATGCAAATAGAATTAATTAGTGCTCAAGTCATTTTGCTACAAGTGATGGCTAAACTCAATGGTTTTCTAATTACAAGAATACATAATACACAATGGAGACAATATGGAATTTCATAATGAATGGAAAAGGAAGGAAAAGAAGATAGAAGGAAAGAAGGGAAGAATAGCGAGAGAAAGAGAGGGAAGAAGGAAGGAAAACTTGCTGAAGAAATATTTTTCATTTCAGAGGAAACCATCTTTCATTTATAATTAAATAACTACAACATTCATTTCACTGCAACCAGCACCATAACACTTTTCAATTAAATTCCAAACGAGCCCACCTTGGAATTTTAAGATAATCCTCTTGCAAAGCTTAGATAAATCCAAATATTTTACATTAATATCCTTAATAGGTTACAGACTGACACAAGTGAAAATATAGTCAAAATTCTAAACTACTTCAAAAAATAAAGTAAAAAAAATATCACCTCCTTAGAAATTCAAAATATTCCTCAAGAATTGTTCTTTTGAATCAAACCCAACCAATGCGGGTGAAGAAGACTTAACTATATGACTGTGGGCATTATTTAATCTTGTAAAACTCTGTAAAAAAGAGAGTTGGTAATAACTAGACCTCTCTAATCGAGCTATTTTAAAGATTAAATAAAGTAACACATGTAGATACCTTCATACAGTGACTGACAGATTTGCTCAGTGAACGTTAGTTATTGCTGTCACGATGATAATCATTCATCACCATTATATCATCAAAAGTGTCTGGAAAGTTGTGCATCGGAAGAGTATTCCATAAAAATACTTGACCTATAGAAAAATTCTGCTCATCTGGCAAGGGTGCTTTATTGTACAGTATATCTGTTTTAAAATAAGTGTTTTAATGGTGTCCATTAATGAAATCAGTACTTCTCAATGAAATAATACCTTTGCCCCCCAGGGGACATTTGTCAATGTCTGGAGATTCTTGCATTTGTCAAAAAGTAGTGGTTGGTTGTTTGGGAGGTACTGTTACTGGAATCTAGTAGGTACAGGACAAAAATTCTGCTAAACATGCTACAATGCACAGTACAGCCCCCCAAAACAGGGAACTATGGAGCTCAAGTGAAGTCATGCAGTGAAGTCAACATATTCCTAATAAACACATCTGAAAAGAAATAGACCTTCATGAAAACAATTTGTTAAATCTCCAATGTGTTTTCATAATTTATATTTAACTGCAATTGGACTCAGACACAATTTCCACAAATCCACTTGGGGAAATAGGACTGACATGACCCACTATGTCACAACACCTAGTTTCATAATCATAGCTACATGCCCACTTAAATATCAGTTAATTTATCATTCTTTTCTTGTATTATCTCATAGCTTATTTATACCTTTTAGGGAAATTCTTAACAGGCACTAGCAACTTCTTACATTTGATTTTTTAAAGGCTAAAATGTATATTTTATCTTAATGATTTCAGTAGGAGAAAAAGTACACTGTGAATGCACGTTAGCCATATGGAAAAGACAATGAGGTTTAGTAATTAAAACTGAAAAGGTAAAGAACTATGCAGTAATTAGAACACTGATTAATCAGCTGATAATTTTATCTTGATTAATGCTACTGGTTTCTCTTCTTATTGACCTAGGAAAGGTAGGTTTAGACCAATTAAATATAAATTATTCTCCTTTTTTTACATTCTGGGCAGCTTCCACTATGCTAAGTCATGCTATATTTAAGAAGTATAACTGAAATACTGTCACTAAATTTGGAAGTTCAACAAAAGGTAGAATTAGGTTTGTTTTCCAAACATGCTGATGCCTTTGTCTAAGACTAAATTATACAGAACTGGTTTATTTCAATATTATACAGGGAATACTAAAATTAGAGTAAATTTAATAAAACACTAGATAACTCATTCACTTTACTAAGTCTGACATGAGAAATCAAAAGAAGTGAAGTTAAAGAATATAGCTAGTTAACAGAAAAAAATCATTCTAGTTTTAGGGAGATACACTCAGTAATTCTTAGCTAATCAGTTTCTTTTTTTTTCCTTTTACATTTTTCTAGCTTTATTAAATGTATTCAGCATTGTGTATGTTGAAATATACAACAGGATGATCTGATATATTTGTGTATAATGAAAAATGATTAACACAATAAGATTAGTTAACACATCCATCGCCTCACACAGTTCTCAATTTTTATGTGTGGAGTACTTTTAAGATCTTACCCTCAGCAACTTTCTAGTATACCACACAATACTGTTAAGTATACCATGCTGTACAGTAGATCCCCATAACTTATTCACCTTATAACTGAAAGTTTGTACCCTTGACCACAGCCCCCCTCCCACTGCTGGCAAACACCAATCTACTCTCTGTTTCTATGAATTCATTTTTTAATTAGATTCTACATATAAGTGAAATCATGCAGTATTTGTCCTTCTCTATCTGACTTATTTCACTTCGCATAATACTCTCGATTTCCATCCATTGTTGCAAATGATAGAAATGTCTTTCTTTTTTATGGCAGAATTAGACACACACACACACACACACACACACACACACAAACACACACATATACATATGTATGTTTTTTTCTTTATCCATTCATTCACTGATGGGCACTTAAATTATTTCCATGTTTTGGCTATTGTAAATAATGTTGCAATGAACATAGGAGTGCAGGTATTTATTCCACCTAATGATTTCATTTTCTTCAGAAACATATCCAGAAGTGGATTGAAGGATCCTACGGTAGTTCTATTTTTAGTTTTTGAGGAACCTTCATACTGTTATTCAAATAATTCTAAACAGAGATACATATTAATTTAAAAATAGGAATATCCTCACCTGCAACTATCATCACCAGTACAAACACTCACCATTTATTATGTATTTAATATATTCTTAACATAAGCACATTGTGTCAGTTAATTCTCACTACTCTATGGAGTAGGCACCCTTATTCCAATTTACTATTAAAGAAACTGAAACTTAGAGGAGAGAACCATTTGCCTACAGGTACAAATCTGCAATGGGGTAATTTGCAAGCTTCTAAGGGACATAAAAGTCAATAAGAAAAACCATGTACTCAGTGACTATATGTCTCACAGGATAAAGCAGCTATATAATAACAGTGACCCTAACTATAGGTAACTATATTTACTTATTGTATGTAGCCAGAATGAGATACTATTTACTTATTGTATGTAGCCAGAACGAGATACTATTTACTTATTGTATGTAGCCAGAATGAGATACTAAAGTCACCTTTTGAGATGATCACTTAAAAAAAATTTTCTGCCATAGATTATTTAGATCTCCTTATCATATATAAAGCCATATATTCTCAAAAGAATATGGAAATCAACCTCATTTAATCAAAGTAGATAAAACCCAGGACAGACCAGAGATGTTAAAGATGTAGAACAACCATAATTCCTTTCATCTCATCTACTAGATCATCACTGTGTCCCATAATGTAAAATATATGAAAAATATGCTGCTCTGAACTTGGGCACCTTATCATCTTACTGGGAACATAGTTCTTAAATCTCTGAACTAGTCACAAAGCAATATTAAATGAAATATAGTTAAACACTAGATTGAGTATCATTGCAACCCGTGGCTTACAGGATCTTGTCCTCATCTTCTAATGCAGACTCCAGTCTCATCTATCTGAAGTCCTTGATAGATCAGTTTGTAGGAAACCAACTTACTTCATCCTTTCCTGTTCTCTGCCTGCCCACATATCTGATCCCATAGTTTCCAGCCTCTACCGAAGCTCTAATGGTGACAAAGCTCCCCAGCCTCCCATGGACAAATGTCTTTACAGGCTACAGTCTAAGAGGGAGTTGTTAAAGTAGGGCTTTGTGTCAAAGCATAGTCTTAGGAAACCTGTATGTTTATACATAGGTATTTAAATCAGTGTTTCCTTGAGACCTCAGAAGGCATACGAAGATGATGATAATAAAAACGGCAACCACAAAAAAAACCCAGCATTACCTAATATTATTTGAGCATTTCCTATGAGCAAAGCACTATGACAAAAGTTGATATTCACTACATTCTTAATCCTCAAACAGTCCAATGATTTAGGGTCATTTTAGCCTTCATAGTTGAGGACCAAGGCAAATAAGGGTAAGAAAGCAGAAGGCACAGTATATTGGAATTAAACTCAGGGAGTTTGACTCCACTGTCCTGGCGCTGAGTTTTAGTTGTTTAGATGCTGGAATTCAGCAACACAAATACCATATGAGAAGAGAGAATGACATCCATTTAACAGGTAAGTATATGTTCAATAGACATGTTTTTTCTGACTAGTGGTGGTTTATACAATGACTAATTTAATTTTAGATAATGCTTTGCTTCCTGTAAGTATATAAAATACAACCAGGTGCCCAGTGAGATTTCACAGTCATTGTTAATGGGAGGGAGGCTGATACAAAAAAATACTTGCCCAATTAAAAGGTTAATTATGAGATGATTTTAAAACTGATTTCTTGGATTTTTTCCCACTGAAAAAGCCATTCATTCAATAAACCTATTCAACATACTTATCCACTTGCCAACCTCTTTTCAAGTTGCTATGTTTTATACTAATATTCATTCATTCACTCATTTGATGATATGATACAGCAAAGAATGAAATAATTTTCATGGAGTTTATATTCTAATTGCATGCAATAAAAGCTAAAATTAATAGTGTAGTGGAAAACCAAGGACATTTCACTTGTTAGTTCTTCACAGAAGTCAGGGAGTTGATGTTTGACCTGAAATATCTAAATAGGATTTCAACTTCAATTTAGTAGTCAGTGAAAATGCTACAAACTATAATAATTATATCTAATAAATGCATAACACTTGGTAGTTAACCAAATACTTATTTTGTCTCTCACAATATCCCTTATTTTGTCTCTCACAACATCCCTTGTTTTGTTTCTCACAATATACATATTAGGTCAAATTGTTGTCCCTGTATTACAGAGAAGGAAGTGGTAGCTTAAATTATTTGCCTAAGAATATTGAATAAGTAGTGAAGCTAGGACTGAAACTTTAAGCTGTGGTGGGAAACCAAACAAGTAAAATACTAACTAAGCTGTAAACATGCACACAAGCTTATTCAATAAAGAAGCAGTAAACAAAACTCATTTATTGTACAAGTATTTATTTCTGTTTACCAAAGGAGCCAAATGGACTACATGGCCCTTTATTTGGGCCTGGATGATTGACTAAACATTCAAATAAAGATAGGAAGGGTACACATGGAGGCAAAGCACAATTACAACATCGCAAACCAAAACAATATGTGAAGCCATGAAAGTACCTGCTGTGTTTAAGGAATTATGACTGTTGAAGGCAACTAAAGCATAGGGTCAGTGAGGAAGATACGCTAAATGAAAGTTGGAACCGTATACGGAAGAATTTATTGGCACTATGCAATGAATATATACTTAATTTCACTGGCTTTATGGAACAATTAAAAGTTTTAAATGAGAGAAGTAAATTTTGTATAATATGATTAATATTGTAGGAAATGAACACTACATCAGCAGTTTGAAGGAGGGATGGTCAAGGTAAAAGCTCTATACTTTTTTTATCTTCTCTCCACCTCATGGTATGTATATGAAGAACAGGTCATACCTTAATATGGCTAGAAGGCAGAGCAACTGGAAGACAAATTAGGAAAAAGACTGGAAAGGTATTAGGTCAAGATTCTGCAGGACTTTGATAGCTAATAATTTAACCTTTATTTTGTAGGCAGATTTTATATCACTTATGAACAAATATGTTATTGCTCATTTACATTTCCCTCAATACCTAGCATTGGATCATGAGATTGTATATATGGTAGGCAAACAGTACATTTAAAAAATTAATTTATTAATAAATATAATTTAAATAAATGTTAAATTATTAAATTAGCCTGTATTGGACTAAATCTAATCAAAACTAACAGATGCAGTAAGTGCTATGAAATCATAATGCATGCATGTATAGAAAAAAAATAACACTCATGTTCTACAAAATCAGACAATAAAAATGACAGATTTTAAGGAGACAAGGATGTTAGGGCGCTATAATTATAACCCATTAAACTTATAACTAGAGCACAACAATAAAAAATCCTAATTTTTAAAAATATTTGCACAGCTTAAAAGACATTAAATACCTAATAAATAAAGAAACACTATGATAAATATTGAACTTGCTTTTAATTAATGATGGTTAAAAGTAACTTGATGGAAGGAAGTGTAAGAAAAGGTTCAGGCTGTTGAATTATATGCAAAGGAACAAAATGCACCCAGGAAAATTGCTCACTTAGCTATCTGAGACAGAGCACATGGTCAAGTGAGCCAAGAAAGAACTTGCAACCAACGGACATCATGTACAGTATTCCTTTCCTCTACGTCTTACATGTTCACCTGTGTTAGTGAATTTAAATGTTGTTACTTGCCTGAGTATGATTACAGATATATACATATGCTTTTATTTGGTACTTTTTATTTATCCCAATTTTCTGTTTGGGATACCTATTTGACTTTTATATTGATTTTTGGTATTAACTGATATTTCCTTCATTATAATTTTTCATATCATAATTTGACATTTTGTCTTTTAGTGGTTGTCTTACTTTTAAGAAGCATACTTAACTTAAAACCTGGAGAAAATTAATCTTTTTAAATTTCTCTCAACTTTGTAAGAAACGTGGAACCTACCCTTTAACTCCAGTCACTTCCTCCCAAAAAACACTACTTTGATGATAATATTTTGTTTAATTATTCTTTCAGATTAAAGTTTTATTATATAATCAATGTTTGTTTAGAATTTCTCTCTCTCTCTCTCTCTCTCTCTCTCTCTCTCTCTCTCTCTCTCTCTCTCCTGGACTTTCTAAATGGGATTTATATTCTTCCTGAAGGATCTATTTTAGAATTCCCTTTGGAAAAGGACTGTTTGTAATAAACTCAGCTCTTATTTCTCAGAAGTTTTCTTCATGTTGCCTCATTTTTGGAAGAGTTTTCTGCATGTATAATTCTAGCTGAGCAGTTAGTTATTTTCTGTATGCCGTTAAAGATACAGTTCTCACTTTCTTTCACTTTCCATTACTGATTCAATGTCAGCTCAGTCTAATCATGATTTCTCTGCATGTAAAGTGTATCTACTTACTGAGTGGCTTTTAAAATATTTTCTGTGCTTCAGTGTTCTGCAGATTCCAGGTTGGAGGTTTCTAGGTTTGGGTTTATTATCATTTATCTTTTGAGACTTCTGCAGCTGAAAATTAAGTGTTTTCCATGAATTCTGGAAATTTCTTGCCATTATTTCTCTAAGCAGTGCCTCTGCTACATCCTACTTTTCCCTTCTGGAAATCCAGTTACATTTATATGGTGCTTTTTCCCTTATTCCATATCTCTAAACTGTCTTCTTCCATAGTTTTTCTCCTTTTGTCTTTGTGTTCTGTATTTAGGATAATTTCCTCAGATATTCCAGTCCTTAATACAACTTTTATTTCTGTATAGTTTGCTATTTAGCCCATCTTTTAGAATTTTTCTTATGACTATTATAGCTAATGTTAGATTTTTCAAACTTGCTTGATCATTTTATATTTTTATTCATATTTTCCTATCCAGCTTTTAATTTTAAATATATTTATATTTGCACTTGTTTAATATTTTATTTATATTTTATATCTATATAAATTCATTTTCTGAAATCTTTTCAGGTTTAATATTGCTATGCCTTGTTTCTGCTGGCTATCTTTCATGGTGATTTATTTCCTTGTGTGCATATGTGAGTATAATTTTCTGATTATTCACTCTTGTAATTTTATCTTTGGGAATTCTTTGAGGCCAGAAGTGAAAGTTTAATTTCCTTCCAAGTGGACTTCTTTTTTCTTACATAAAGACCCAGATAATCAAATGAGGTCCTTTTTCTTTTCTTTTTTTTTAAGATTTGCCAGCATGTCAAAAAGAACCTTTATTACTTTTACGTCTTTTATGTTTGTATGCTTTCTTAACAGATACCTTTGGAGCAGGTTCTTTCTGGGTTGGAGCTTTCTGGGTATTTTGGAGGTGCTGCCTTCTGGCCTGCAGCTTTCTGGGCAAGAACTTTCTGGGTTGAAGACTTCTTCCTTGCAGCTCATCTATTTTGCTGGAACCTATTCAGCAGGTGCTGCAGCGCCTTAGGCAGCGGGTGATTTTTGGGAAGAAGTTTTCAGAAGTGAGGCCTTTTGAATCTCTTAACTTTGAAACTTGATTATTCTCTTCCTCATTTTCTTTGCCTTTGAGACTTTACAGCAGCAAAATCTGTCATCTTGGCTTTCCTTTCTCTGGCTTCAATTCTCCAGGCCCATCTTATGGCTGCCCGCTTTGTATTGCTATCTGCCTTCTGCCAGGCTTGTCGGACATACTTCTCAGGCAGGCACTGTGTGAGAACTTGAAGATGAGCTGCATGCATTTGACAGGCATGGCCTACCTTCTCACCCGAGTGCAAGGTCTATCAACCAAAGTCCTGTTCTGATTAAAAACATCTACAATCATGACAAGGTTCCCTGCATGATGGTCAAAAGAGATGCGGGCCACCTGCCAACCTCCACAAAGTGCCTGAACAAGATGTTGGTGCTGTTCAGTGAGAAGAAATAAAGTCGTGTTTTAAAATAAATGCTTTGTAGGAGGTTTTTCTATTTGTTTCTTTTGTTTTAGTTTTCCCACAAAGGATATATTAATTAGGATCCAAACAAGGTCAGCTTGTGCTATGAAGTCTCGGAGGTGTCCCTCACCTACCACTAAAGTTTGTATAGGAAATTCCTCCTGTTATGGAATTTATTTCTAATTCAGTCTATAACTGAAAGTGTAACCCTTTGGGTTACCAGAGTAAGGCGACAGGCTCCTCAAAGACCTCTTATCTTATGTAGGCAGTAGATTTGTTTCAAGTGCACCTTGCAGAGATAGCCAAACCAAAGATTAATATCACTAGCTATGCAAAGACCTATTAGGCAAAAGTCAGTTTTAGTACTATCATATCTCTCAGGATTCCCATGATCACATTAATTTTGTATTCTGAAGAAACCAAAATTTCTTCTTAGGTATGTAATTTAAAAGTTTTATTTTACCTTTTAATTTAAATATTTCTACTTGTAATGTGGTTCAGAGTATTGAGTTTGCCTATTATCAGAAGGGCAGTCAAGATTCTCTTTTCTTTCCTTTGGCTTATATAATAAATCCCCCAAATATTGGCTGGATGAAATTAGTTGAATGGGTGAAGGAGTGGATGGCCCAGTAATCAGATGCTCTGTACCATCCCTCTATACCAGGGGTTGGCAAACAGTTTCTGCAAAGGGCCAGACAGGAATATTTTAGGCTTTGCATTCCACATGGTCTCCTACTCAACTACTGAATTTTGTTTTTTTAGAGCAAAAACAGTCACAGACAATACCTAAATGAATAAGCATGGCTGTGTTAGAAAAGGATAGAGGGAGGGAAGGAGGGAGGGAGGGAGGGAAAGAAGGACGAGGAGGAGGAGGAAAAGAAAAGGAAAGAAGGAAGGAAGGGAGGGAGGGAGGGAGGGAGGGAGGGAGGAAGGAAGGAAGGAAGGAAGGAGAAAGAAAGAAAGAAAGAAAGAAAGAAAGAAAGAAAGAAAGAAAGAAAGAAAGAAAGAAAGAAAGAAAGAGAGAGAAAGAAAAGAAAGAAAAAAAAGAATCCTATGCATTATCTGAATAAGCAGTGGTGAACACACTGGCACATCTAAGCACAGAAGTAATGACTTGAGAACTAAAATAAGTATTATGACCATTTCTCTGAAGTAGACAGATATGGTGAATCTCCACACTGTACACCAGCTTCCTAGGGAACCAAAGGAACTGAAAAGATACATCCATCTTCCCAGCTGCCCTCTGAGAACTCGCATTCTAAGAAACTATCCAGTAATCTTTCATCAGTGGTAAAGTTTGCACTGGGGTCTATATGTCATCAGATATATTGCATTTTTTTTTCAAAGAAAGGAACATACACTGTAGTGTTAGAAAAAGAGTGAATTATATCACTTGGGATTGGCTATAATATATGCCCTTGAACTGGGTGACACTGAACTGATTCTCATATGGCAAAATCAAGATTTAAAAGGTTGCTTACTTGAAAATGACTCTAGTGGTACTTCACAAAAGAGAACCTTATAAATTTAGCACGGAATAACTTTGTAAGATATGAAGCATCCCATGGAGCATACTTTAACAGTTTAATCATTAACCTAGCTTGGGCCTTTCAAAATTTTAGTTATAAATTATAAAGCATAAGAAAAGGTTCTAAGTTCAAAAATACAGTTTTTTTTCCTTTAATATAAAAGATCAGAAATAATAGCAATAGTTCATTTTTATGGATAGCCAAAAAATCCTCACATGACAAAAATTTCCAGAAGGATTGTTACCTTTGCAACTAATATTCTAAGAGAATAAATGGTTCAAAATATTGGTTAGGGACATCTGTTCTTTTAGACTCACCTTATGTCTGGACTCCATATGATATTTGCATGTTTGAAGAAATGAAAATATTAACCACTATTTTAATGCAATAATACTCATATAGATAGCCATATTTGAGTTCCCAAACTGGGCAGAATCGGAGTCAAGGTTTTTGGCGAAATCTGAGCTAGCAGCAAAACATTACCTTAAATGACATTTCCCAGCTCTCCAAATAGCACTATTGGCAGTGCCTGAACCAAAAGATGAAGCACAAAGTCCTGAGGCACTGAGGTACCATGCTTCTCTCCCTAGATCTAGACAACTCACCCAGTTATTATAGATGTCATTAACTTCCAGTTCTTGAAAAGTCCTACATTTCATAACATTTAAGACCTTAAATTCTCACCAAAAAAAGGGGATAAAAAAGATGTAACCATAGATAGAGCAATAAAGGTGATATCGTATTATTACATAATAATATTATTGTAGTATGATGTGATTTATCATAGGCGCTTTTTCTATCACTTGCACATTTTCTACATGGAATGTGATTTACTATTATAATCAGGAAAACACATACACACGCACACACAATGAATAAAGGTCAGTGTTTAAGTTCCAAGTGTTGCCTTCAGTGTACCCCATACAGTTTTGGTATATGCTCTTGCCTTTGTGGGTCTTGGCCATCTGTGGGGTGATCCATTCCCCACCCCCACCCCAGCCCTTGTTCCTTGCATCCTTCTGTTTGCCCCCAGTCTTTCAATACAAATCCCTGATCTGACATACCAGGTATTTCCAGATATGTTATCAACCCCAAATTGGAATTTCTTAAGCGACTAGAGGGAAAAAGCTAACTTTAGTTATGTTAAGGCGGTTACTTTTGAAATGCTGATAATCACTTAAAGATGAAGGCTGGTCACTAGAGGAACCAACCATGTGATTGGAGGCTTGGAACTTTTAGTCTCATCCCCCTGACCTCCTGGAAGGGGAGAGGGGTTGAGGTGGAATAATTTGCCAATTTTCAATGATTTAATCATTCATGCTATATAATGAAGCCTCCATGAAAACCCAAAGGACAGGGTTTAGAGAGCTATCAAGTCGGTGAACACTTGGAGATGTGGAGAGAGGCATGCCTAGAGAGGCCAAGAAAGCTGCGAGCCCTTTTTCTGTAACTTGCTTTAGGTATCTCTTCCATTTGGCTGTTCCTGAGTTGTGTTTTTCTTATAACTGGTGATCTAGCACTAAAATGTTTCTCTGAGTTCTTGAGCCACTCAAGCAAATTAATCTAACTATAGAAAGAGGTCGTTGGAACGTCTAATTTATAGCTAGTTGGTGAGAAGTACAGATAACAACCTAGACTTGCAACTGGCATCCTAAGTTGAAATGGACCACTGAAACCTCCAATTTGTAGTGGGTTTCTCAGAAGCATAAGTAACAACCTAGCCTTCCACTGTCCTCTGAAGTGGGCTGTGAGGAGTCTTGTAGGACTGAGCCCTCAACCTGTGGAATCTGACACTATCTTCTGGTAGAATTGAGCTGAATTTGCAGGCACCCTGCTGGTGTCGGAAAATTGCTTGGTACTGTGTGGGAAGCCCCCCCCACACATTAGAATTGAGTCTAAGAACCCATAAGACCTTTCAATCAATAGCAATTATCATATGCCTTTAATTTTCTCATTTAGTAACTGTTGCAAAGCTTCCCTTTCTTTCTTCAGTTCCTGAGAGTTTCTCACCTAATCATTCTGCTCCTCTAAAATCAAAGCAGTATCTTCTAGATTAATTTGACCTCCTAATGAAATTTTCAGGAACAAATTTCCTCCCAAAACAAAAACTCAGTTGAGTTGCGTAGATTATACTGATACTTACTCAACCCCAGAATAATTCAGTCTCTACACACAAAAACATTAACATTAATAATAATTATGTCTAACTTCCATAGGATCTTAATGTAATTCAATCCTTCCAAAGAGCCCAATTTTTAGTACTAAGAAGGAAGTCACTGGGAAGTCATATTAACAATATAATCCTTCCACAAATTCAATTTAATTAAAAACCAGGTGGTCCTCAGTTTTTCTCTAAGGCTCTATGCTAAAAAAAATCCCATTGATCATGCTTTCTATAATGAAACATTCAACTATAAACCTGGAGGAAAATGGAATAGATGAATCAAAATATCCTTTCATTTTAGTTAATATATACCTAGTATCTGGAAAGGGTTCATAATCATGACACTGAAAGTAGAAACCATGTGAGAAAAAATTGATAGATTTAGCTAATTAATTTTTTAAACTTCTCTGTATTAAACAAAAGACATAATCCAAATGCATATTTATCCTAAAAACAAAGATAACTTTTAAAAATCAACACTGAGATTAATATTGAAACCAAGGGTACTCACGATTTGATTTATGACAACAGCTTTATAAATCATTTTATTCTCTCTCTCTCTACACCTTTCATAGACCTAGCCTTTCCCTCTGGATAATCAGTAACCCCTGCGGCAGCAGAAGACAAAAACCCAGACCAGACTACTGTTCACAAGCTCTGCACCTCTGGCAGGCTAGAGATAACATCTGGACCTAAGTTTTCTGTCAGCTCTTGAGCCCAAAGGTGGAACGACCCCTTGGCTACTTTCCCTTGAAACCAGACAAGGACACCAGAGCAGACCTCAGAACTGTCCTCAAGACCTGAAGAAACTATTCATTACCCTTACCTCACCTCTGACCAATCAGCTCCAAACACGACTCTGAACCCCTAACCCATGGTATCCTGTGACTTTGCCCTATATAATCTGTAAACTGCATACCATCTGGGAGCTGGGTATTTTACGGCATGAGCTCCTCACATACCAGATTGGTCAATTCTATAATAAACTATCTCCTTTCTGTATTGCAAACTCCTGTGCATGCATTTCTTTCAGGCAGTACTTGCAGGCAGATGGACTCAAATACTGGGGTTCGGTAACAATATGTCAATAGAAAAATGGGCAAAAATCACATGATTATGAATTTCACACAAAATAAAAATGGCCATAAACCCAGAAAAAAATGTTCATCAGTTTAGTAACCAAAAAGTGCAAAGTAAAAGAGTAAAATATTGTCAATGTTTTAACTTAGAAAAATGGTTTATATTAGTATTTGCAAGAATTAGAGAAATAATTGCTAAGATCCATTGCTGGTAGAAAGGCAAAAGTTAAAATCTTTCTGAGGAACAGTTTAGCAACATGAAAAAAAAGCCTGAAATATTTGCATATAGCAAATCCACCCTTTCAAAATTTACCCTTATAAAATAATCTGATCTGCAATGGTGTCCAGCATGTCACAGTTGAAAAACTTTCAACATCCTGAATGCCCATAGAGGACTTGGTTGAATAAGCCATGGTATATCCATGCACTGTAATACTATGCAAAGATTGAATATTTGTAGAAGAAGACTATATCATGATGTGAGAAGAAATTGAAACTATATCAAATGGGAAAAAAATTAAAAGCAATAAGTATACTATGTGGTCAGACAATTAAGTTCACGAACTCATCCTAGAAAAAGGGCCACATACCTCATTCTTGAATATCACTACAGTCACCTTCAAAGTGCTCTCCTTGGGAACCATGCACTAATGCCAGCACCTAGTCCACCTTTCAAAGCAATTTTGGAACTCTTTTTTGGGAATGGCCATCAGAGCTGTCATTGTATTACCCTTGATGTCCTGAATGTCATCAAAATGTCTTCCTTTCAATATTTATCTTTGAGTAAAGAAAGAAGTCATTGGGTGGCAGATCAGGAGAGTAGGGAGGGTGTTCCAATACATTTACTTGTTTACTGGCTAAAAGCTCCCCTCGCAGACAGTTTCATGTGAGCTTGTACATTGTCGTGATGCAAGAGTCATAAATTGCTGGTGAAAAGTTCAGGTCGTCTAACTTTTTCACACAGTGTTTTCAGCACTTACAAATAGTAAACTTGGTTAACTATTTGTCCAGTTGGTACAAATTCATAATGAATAATCCCAAAAAAAGGTTAGCAACATCATTGCAACAAGTTCACAATCTTAACTGTCACTCTTGTATCTTTGATTGCAAGTTCAGCAAATTTTTTTAAAAATATATTAAAAATTCTTTTGTGTCTCATCTAATCTGTCCTTGATCCATTTTTCTACCAGTATTTTAGCTTTTTTATGCGTTAACTTGTATGAGTTGTTTGACCATAAAGATACAAAGTTTCTGAAACAGTTGCTCCTAATAGTTTTTTTCTAGGTTATTTTATACCAGGTTTGTTGTTGTTGTTGCTATTATTCAAAAATTATTTTTTATGTAGTCAAATCTATGGATTTTCTCTTTGTGATTTTTTTTTCTTTTACATGCTTAAGAGTATTCATCATCACTAAATCAGACTGTCAACTCTATTTTTTTACAGTTTCCTGAGAGCTCATATTTTTATTTTACATTTATCTCTTTAACCCATCTAGAATTTATATTAGTATATGACATGAAATGAGAGTAGATTTAATAGATCTTTTTTCCTCACATGTATTAAGTAACCATCCCTGGGCCACTTCTTAAAATTGAGTTGATCAACTTAATAGAGTTTTATATATTTGAATTTGTCTAGATTTTCCTTCTATTCCATTCTTTTTTGTCAAAATGACACTGTCTTGAGTATTGTAGCTTTATATCCTATATGACAATTGTATTGACTATTTGCCCCTGTTCATCTTGAGAGATGAACTTAGATTTACTGTGGAAAAGTTAAAAATATATATTTAAAAAAAAGAAGAAAATCTTACCTTTTTAATAGTATAAATTCCCTGAATTAAGATGAAAAAATAGACATCTTTTAATATATTTCATCTTTCATAAAATTGTCTCTTAAGTCTCAGCAAACTTTCACCATTTTCATTGTAGAGTCCCCACGTGTTTTTACTTGCTAATATTACATCAAGATATTTTTGTTTCATTATTTTCTAACTTTTTAGACAGCATGAGAGCAGATCACTCACAGAAGTTATTCTAAAAACTTATTTTAAAATCAATTCTGACACACATAATTTGGAAGCAATAAATAAGCTATAAGCTTTTCAGAAGGACAATGAAGTAATGCAGAGTAGAACATGGCAAATAAATAAGCAAATGTAAAATATGACAAATATCTATATTCAGTAAAAGAGGTAAATTAAGATTCTCTCATGGATTTCCTTTCCTTAAAATAAGAGACAATCTCAAAGTAAAATTTGAAATTCATCTTTTCAAAAGTCTTCAGACAGCACATATATTGAAATTCCCACAGAAAGATTTATATTTAAAATTGTATGATGCCATAATGTTGTACTTTTCAACAATCACATTTAAAAGGTACAGTATATTAAAACAGTTAATCAGTTTTCTGGATCACACACTATTAACTCTCCTGGCCAGGCAATGTGGTTGGGGTGAGGAAGAAAGCAGGAATGCCCTCCCTCTGTGTAGCATGAATGAGAGCAATAGCTGTTAAGAGGAAAGCTCAATTCCCTTGGATTCAACCCTACTATACAACAGATGTGGTGGTTCCCATAATGCAAATGCCAAGGGGGATTTAGGCTGGACTAAGAAGATATCCTTTATAGTAGAAGAGTAAAATGCAAGAATTCTTTGGAGATTGGAGAGCAAGCAAATCCTCAGAATTACCCCTGGTTGCTGAGATTTTTGACACCAGAAAAATCCATAGCACATGTTCCCTAGAAAACACAGTGTGACTTTCTAGAAAACAAAATATAAACCCAGTGTAAAGATATGCACATTGGTTATTTGTTAGATATATTTAACGATGACCTAAGAACAGGTACTATAAATAATCTCAATCAACTTGAAACCAAAATACAAAGGATCTGAAGGAATAAACAAATGTCAGGTTTGAGGAAACATTTAAGTCAGTATTTAATCCAACTAGTTCATCCACAAAACCCAATGTTTGTAAAATATGGAATATTGATTAACTCAGAGGTGACCACTGAATTTTCATACCAACCCTTTTAAAAGAAAATCCTTGTAAAGTGTGTTTCTTCAACTTCAATCTTAATAACTGCAGAACATAAGCATAAGTCTATTATTACTGCAGCGAATTTTCCAAAATCATAATTTTGAATTGTTTCTAGTATCAGCTTATTTTACATTCAACTTTTTCTTCTAAATATCAAAAAAGATTCCAATCTCTCATCCTTTGACAGTATTGCTAAGGTAAAATTTAACATTCTGGGTTAATATTATTAACCAAACATTGAGATGGGGGAAATGAGATTGATTTACAAAAGTGTTGGTAAAAGATAACCAAAAATATCCACAATTCTCTAGCTTCATTATTCAATCTATTTTCTGCAAAAACCTCAAAGTATTCATTAAAATAGTATCAGGTTTAAAATCAAAGGTACAAAGTGTGTGTTTTTATGAGAAAACATAACATGACAAAATACCTCCTGTTCACCGGAAAGCCCTTCAATGAACTAAAAGTGAATTTCCCAAGAAGTTGGATTAATTCATGATTTCAATAGCAACTATATTTCACATTGTGGTGTCATATTGTTTACTTATGAACTGACAAAGCTGGAAATTTCTATAGAAATCTGATTTGTCTTCAAACACAGAACTCAACAAAACTCATGAGAGAATGAATATATGTTAAGCAAAATTTGAAGAACATCCCACAAAAATTTTCTGAAATAAGAGTTGACTCACCATTTCTGGTTTTCTGATAAAAGAGAATTTATGGTTACACAACTTGTTAGCATTCAGTTTATATAACATGATTGTTATATAAACACTTTGGTGGAAAATAGCTTACTTAACCAAATAACTATTCTGAACTAGTAACTGAGCCTTAGTGAGAAAATTCAGTTCTAGCACACACTGAAATGAAACATTATTAGATGGAAAAGTACAGGGTGACAGAGATGATGATGATTCTCATTTACACTGGATTTTTAAAGACGGAATTTAACAAAGTGACTATGTGTCTTTTTAACATCCAGGGAACAAAGCCAGAGATCTGAGAACAGTTAGTCAGTGCTCTAAAAAAAAAAGGTTAAAAAATCACCAATTCTGACAAATGTAAGTAGGTACTGGATTGAATAAAAGTGGTTTTTAATGGACAATGGTACACTGTTCTCTAAGCTGTCTAATGAGGCAAAGATTAAAAACAGCCATTTTAGGAAATAACAGGGCTGAGTTGTACTGTGATCTTTCAGTTGTTGAAGATATTGAAAATTTATTTTAAAATCTTGCTAAAAAATCAGGTTGCTATTATTTTAGAAATATGCAATTCTATTTGTAATTTCTATGATAGTAAATGAACACCAATAAAACCCAGGGTCCTAAGTCAGATATAACTTTCTTCAAATATTATAGTCATAGTTCTCAGAAAATAAATGTAAAAATCAATTATTAACATGCTCACTTAAGACTCTGGTCTACTTATATGTTCATATTTGGATTTTAGTTTCTTTTATCAAGCAGGAAAAGTGAGAAATGAAAATATGTTTAGAGCTTTCAAAAGAACAGGTTATAGAGAATGTAATATATGAAAAAATAAAAGCATAATGCAACCCAGTAGATATAGTAATAATAATAAAGTTGGTAAAACACAAGTAAATTACTGCAATTGAAAAAACATGTTGTAAAGAAATATTAATATATCCACACTCACTACAATGGTTAAAACTGAAAAAGCCAATACCACCAAGTGTTGGTGAGGAGGAGGCATAACTAAAACTCTTACAATTTTCTGGTAGAATGAAAATACTACAGACACTCTGAAAAACAATTTAATAGTTTTTCTTTTTTTTTCTAATTCAATGTATGTGTATCATGTGACCATGCATTCCCACGTCTAGATATTTACCCAAGAGAAATCAAAACTTAGGTTCACTCAAAAAAACCTGCACGCAAATGTTTCCAACAGGTTTATTCATAATTACCAAAAACTGGAAAGAACAGGTCCTCAAAAGGTAAATGGAAACAAACTATGGTATATCTATACAGTACAATACTATTCAGCAATGACATGGAAAATTTTATTGATTTATGCAACATGAGTAAAAAAAGCATTATGCTAAGTGAAAGAAGCCAGATACAAAAAAAGCACACCATGATTTCATTGATACAAAATTCTAAAAAAGTCAAAACTATAATGAAAGAAAGATCAGTGGCTGCCAGGAGTCAGGGTGTATATACAGGAAATTGACTTCAAAAGGGTAGGAAAGACATTTTGGAAAATGTTCAATATCATAATTGTGGTGGTTACATGGCTATACAAATACGCTAAAACTCACTGAATTATGTATTCAAACTTGGTAAATTTTGCTGTTTGCAAATAATACCTCAATAAAGTTGATTTTAAAAGTACAAAAGTATAAATTTTCTAATCTGTATTTGCCTTAAAAAGAGGATAATTGATGAAACACTTAGAAAAAGAAAAGGAAAATCAACAATGTAAGGTTATACCAAACATCATACCTATTAACAAATCAAATCAATAACCTATGTGATATTGTGAATCAATGGCCAAACAACACTGGCATAGCTCGATAATGGAAATATTGTCATTGAGAGTTGCAAAAAATGGGGTCATGATGCTCTGTAATGGAAAAAGCTGTTTCAGCATGGATTCCACTCAGGAAGTTACTCTTGTCATTTTTCTACCTCAGGAAGCAAATATAAACTTTATCATTGTAGGATGGGAGAGAATGCTAGTAGAGGCAGAGTAAATAGATATAGGAAAAAACACTCAAGTTAGAGAGAGAGAGAAAGAAAGATACAGAGCCAAGGAAGACAAACCATTATTTTGGTTAATGCCCCTATTTTAAAAAAGCTTATTGAAAGAAGCAGGTATGTGCGGAAATCCATTAAAAAGAAAAGTTATTTGATATTAATTTTAATTAAATAAAATTTAAAAAGCAAAAATGAAAAACTGAAAAAAATCACAATAAAGATTCTAAAAATAAGAAGCAATATCTTCGCACAAAACAGCAAGGGACAAGAGTGATTTGAAACATGCAGCCACACTGATTAAACTTTCCCAAAAGTTTCTAACTGAACCTAAAGATACATCAGTTTTCAACATTTATCCTTTTTCTTTGAATATGCTTACACAAATGTATAATAAAATGCCTATGGTTCTCATTTAAGCATGTGTGTTCAATTATTCTCAAGCAGTTCTTTGTCATCAAATTTAGATTACTGGACTGTACAGACTATATTACAGTGAAGAGTGAAAAAATCATAAAAAAATTTTTCTCTAAGCTTTAAAAAGCATTAATATGGATCAAATGAGTATTACAGAAGTTGAGGAATGAGAAAAAAATTTAAGGATCAGGATGATTTTACAATAAAAAAATAAACAAATATACAAATATAAATGGGCATGTGTACCTGTGCGCTCGTGTGTGTGTAATGTCCTGTCTCTTTGAGTTATGAAGTTTATTTTTAACAAAGTGCTGAAAACAGTATAAGAGTCCAATGTGCAGAGCCACTAATTTTGTCTACTTCCCTTGCCACTTAGATTTCAATTTCTTACAAGTTATAAAATGACTTGTTATAACACATTATTAGTACATTAGTCTGATAGTCTGCAAGAACTTAGTTCTCAGTGAATAATGCCAATATTGTTCATATAAGTTTGAAATACAAATTTGAACAAATATTAACACTATAAGTGATTAGCTAACAGAATGGAAAAAGACACGATTTGAAAAGAATGCAATTGAAGGAGCTAATAATGACAAGTTGGAACAGAAAATGCATCTATACAATTAAGGGAAAATGCTTAGCAAATTTATATTCCCACCAAATTAGAATGCTGAACTAATGAAGGGAAATCCTTAAAAACAATTATATACAAGAAAACAGGTCCATGATCATCTGCTCTATGAAGGACTTAGAAATGTTTTCATCACTCAAAACATTCATCATGCAAGACACATGTTACTCTTAACTGAATAGGTAGTGATCACATCTTAAATTATTTATTAGCATAAAACCCAGTTCTGTCTAGTTTAAAAGGCAGTAACTCAATTTTAATGATTTGGATTTAATATACTACAGTTTTTTCTGTGAATTGAAGGAATTGCAGATCTTTGTTAAAATTAATGAAACACTGAACCAAATACCTGAATCCTGGGTAGATATATAAATATGTCTGAAAAAAAAAACAAAAAAAAAAAAAACAGATGCATATGTTATATAATTTGTATTCTACCCAATTAAGAAATAAAATAATGTTGGACCTGTAAGTAAACGGGTTCAAGTCCCAACAAAGCACCAATATCAAGAAACCATTACTTAATGTTCAAGAGAATGATGGTTAGCCGAATGCAACGTTCTACTTCCCAAGAAAAGAACTGATGGCAGGCCAAAGTAGCTTTCTATACCCAAATCATCTATCAGACGCTTGAGAACCATAGACAACAATAGAACATGTCTTATTCTACCGACTCTGCATGCAAGTGCATGATGTTGCTGCAAACTAGGAATTAAGTGAAAAGTTATTGGCACTTAAACCAAAGTGTCTCATCCAGTCCATTCTGGATTTGACAACTCATGACTCCTTCCAAATTTTTTCCATCTTTTTCACTTTCATATCACAGGTTCCTTCAAACAAGATGTTCCCCAAATCACAAGCTACAGAATACAAGATAACCATCTGTTTTAGTTCCTTTCCCAACAGAAGGAAGACTCATTTCCTTCACTCTCCCATTTTCAAAGTAGATGCTCTCCATATAAAGCACCATTCATTGCTGCAGTATTGGCTAAAGGGTTCATGGTATTGTTTCATAATGACATCCATCTTTCTTTCTATTTCTGTAGAAATTAGAAAAAAAATAATAGATATAAATTAGAAAATGCTTTGCTCCCAGAAAAGTGCAAATTTTAATTCCTATGCCTGTGCATCTCCAACTACTTCTACGCATTCACATACATTTGTTCTACATCTACACTCATCATTCTTGCAAATGCAACAGCGGGCATACTCGGCCCTCTTCTAAAAGCAACAAGGAGATTGGCCTTTTGCAAAATTATTCTGTACTGTTCTGTGGCCACAGTAGCACTTTTCACAGTTGGGATTATTCTCCACATTGTTGTATCCAGTCAAAGCCACTCAAGAATTCCTATGGTCCCAGCAGCACTAAAAATACATAACAGCCTCCTTACAATAATGGCTGTGAATCACAGCATTCCTCGGCTGACATAAGTAGTTAAAATAGTTGAAAAAAAAGTTAAATAAAACTTTTAAAAAAGTTCAAGTAAAAAAAAAAAAAAATGAAAAGGGGGTTGAAAAGGACTCCCCTACCGTCTAACAATATTAAAGTCTGTCTCAAATTTACAAACGTCCTCAGCAACATCAAATGCCGCAGCTTCAAACACACGCGCCAGCTTCAAGCCCGACAGCTTCAAATGCCGTAGCTTCAAACACGCGCGGCAGCTTCAAACGCGCCAGCTTCAAACAGCCTTGGGGCAGCCATCTTGCACACGCTCCAAGGAGCACAACCTCAGGGCCCTTAGGCGGCCACCCCGTCCCAGAGGCCACACAGAGGCTTTGTTGGTGGAAAAATGGGAAGAAGGGGAAAAAAAAAAGAAATATAATTTACAGACGTTAAATTAGCCCATAGAGGGAGCTCACATAGCCCCATAATTTCACAGTAATTGGAATCTCCTGTAATTTAAAATGTAGCCCCATCATTTGTTAGAGAGAGCCTCCAGGGGTCGAAGAGAGCATGTCTTACTTCATACCGATCTCTGCATGCCTATAAAATGCAATTCCATTTAGACCCCCCCTTGACCGTGTGTTTTGTTATCGCAACAAAAAGATGATGATTCTTAGCTACATGTTCTCCAAAACCAGCCCAGAAATTAAAGTGACTATGTGTGCTGTTAAGGTGACTCCAACTGAATAAAGACCATAATAAGAATAAAGTTCCAACAATTAGAATTGTCATGGCAATAACCTAAATGTCCCCCATTCACTGCGTTTGGTTTAGAAAGCTATGTGCTCTCTTTCAACCTTGACTAGAGATACTCTTGTGGCTATCCTTTTCTCTTGCTCGCTGTCTAGAGTCCTTAAACCAGGCATGCTGCAATGTGCCTTCAGACAAAGGGATAAAACCAGAAAACGACATGATATAATGGCAAAGAGTCTTTTCAACAAAACACGAAGGAACAAAATTCCAAAATTCTGTGGAAAGAAATATTGAGGAGAAAGTACACTAAAAAATAAAAACATCTAAACGTACAGTTGAAGGTAGTAATGTGTTATCTGCTCTTGTGAAACAAATTTTGTAAAGAAACAAGTTTACATTTATGTAATTCTTAAATATTTAGAAATTTTAAGTGTATGTAAAACTGAAATGGTTTCTGAAAATGTTTAACCTTTGAAGTAAAGTTATTTCTATCTTAGAGTAGACATAAAACAAGAATGTGAAGAAAAGCTCAAAATATAGGGCTTAATCAAGAATTTAACATATGTGGATTGTATTCTACTTGGGATCATCTATTAGGTGTTAAGAAAAATATACCTACTCCATTTAAATTAACTGGCATGCTTGAATGTTATTACTGTTTCTCAGCAATAACTGCTTGTTTTGGGGGTATGATTATAATTCCTGTACTCTGCAGTTTAAAACTACATCATAAAATTTTAGGATGTAAGTGATGTTTTAATATTACAAATACTATATCAACCACAATAAAAAGCAAACCATATATACATGGGAATCATTTGCCTGAAGATATGGGGAAGAGCTCAACTTCAAACCCATAAAAATCATATCTAGCCAAGGTTCCATTTCAGGAATATAAAGTACCTGAATTTTATCTGAATTTCCCTTTGTGCTCAACAATCTCCTTACTACTATATGTATATCCTATAATAGAAAATGTCTCACTTTTGTGATGTGCCTGATAGGTCCCTGATTTCCATCTCTCATTTCAGACTCAACCAGAAAAAAGTCGAAAAACCTGTAAAAGTGATTCATCAATAACAATGCCATACAAGTACAGCTCAGGTTTTCCTAGGCATTTAGAGCAAGATAAACTCAGGTATTTTCACCGTGGTTTGGCAAGCATTTGTGTCACCAGAAAACTGACAATGAACATGATGAGTAAGGGGAGACTCAAAGGAGAATGCCTAAGGTTTAAGATCTCAAAATGATGTGGTGCTGTTACAAATTGTGAAATCATTCACTAGTAATGACATACACTTGCCATGGAACTATAAAGACTTATCAAATGCGTACCTGTCAAGTTTCTGAAGGCTAGCAGATAATTTTATCAAATATAAGAATGCTCAAGTAGTTAAGGCTATGTATTATAGATGATAATAATTGATTAATTATCTTAAAGTTACTAATGATCATAAGGAAGAGAAAAGAAAATAATGCTTGTTTGTTGTTACAAAGGATACCTGGATAGTTTGTTATTTGGCAACGAGAAGTTAGCAATCAAGGGTCTTCTAATGAGAAAAAAAAGAAAGAAAAAGTGAGTGAAGTCTCTTCATTTCTAACTTCTTGTGTTAGAAGAATCATAATATTTTACTCCATCATTATGCCTGAATATCACCTGATATATATTCCAAAACTAAACATTTTGTGTGGGAAACAGGATAAATGAACATATAAAAGATGGTAGTCCTTCTTACTCACCTGAAACATTGATAAAGCGTATAATTAAATTGTAGAAATAAAAAAAGTAGCACTTAGGTTTCACTTTGAACCCTGACCAAACTTGATCTCTAATGGCAGAAAATATATGTCCTACAGGTGTCTACTGACTTTTTACCCCAAAATAAATAAGACATCTTATTTCTGATATTTCTGTAATCAGAATAGAAAATAAAAAGTAAAAGTACAATTATCTGGAAGGCTGTCAGACTTAGGTGATTTTCTTTACACTTTTTTTTAATTAACTGAATGTTAATCACAAACTCTTTCTGATAGGTTAGTTTCCTTGTTTAAAATATTTTAAAAAAAATATATGACTGTCCCTATTACAGAATTTCTGAACATTAGTTAACTGAGGTCCCTACAGTCTCCTTGGATCATATATGTGATTATACAAAAGCACTCTATATATAGAAGTATAGAAGACTAGGCTGAATATATCTGGTTCCATAAAACATGTTGTTTCATGAATTTTTGTGGTTCTTGTTATTTTTCAATCCAAAGTTCAAAAACATTCATGTTACTTGAGAGTTCTGACTTTTCAAGTGTATGCAGAACACATACTTTGAGAAATACTGTTAGAACTTTGTGATATGGACTCCTACATGCCATCTGGTCTGATGTCTAATCAACTTTCTGATCATCCAATTTCTAGAATGGAAAAAACTAAAGTTCATTTTTTTTTTCACTATAAAACAGAAAATAAATCCAAAAGTGCACTCAGTTATCTGTAAATCTGACATAAGAAGAACATACCTTTCCTTAACACATAATTCAATAAGTGATGATATATGGAAATTAATATAAAGCCATTGGTTAGTTACTATGAAACTTTTGACAGCATTCCACAGGAATAACTTGTTTGCACTTAAATACATTTAGTTGGCATGGCAAATATATTTTCTATTAAGTTGTTTATAGTTGCAAACTTAAATGTAGGCGAATGATAATGGAAGAATAAACCCAAATATTTGCAGGATAAACCACTAAAATGTATGAATAGAGATTGTTTTCCTTATTCTACCACAGGAAAATCCTGAAAGAAGGTTGAGTAGAATTCACTAATCAAATTATAGAAGATGGTAATATTTTCTATAATTGTCCAGCTAAAGAACCCTCAATATACTTCTAACCAAAATAGAAAGGATATACTTCCCAACAAAAAGTAGGGGAAAAAAATGTTTCATAACAAATGGGATGCTTTAACTGGTGGGGGTATACAGTGCATTAATATGTAATATTAGTCCAATTTTCATCCTTCAGTATATTATGAATCTTAGCCTTTTAAATCTAGTGTGGTCATATAATTTATCATCCAAAATTATACCTTTTGAGAGCATAGGAGGGCGCTAGTAATAATTATCCTAGTATGAGCAAACCAGGTTGTATGGTTGTCCTATTTATACAAGTACAATTTGAAATAGCTGCTCTCTAAGAGGAGGTATGGATCACACTGGGCATATCTTAGAAAATTCGTTATTTGGGACTACTCTGAAAAATAAGACTTGGAGCCACTTTAATAAGCATAGGTTATAACAGATTCTGAAGATGAGGACTTGAGTCTCTTAAGATCTATGGGAGCTGTTAGGCTATATGTGTATCTAAACATCTTTCAACATGTCAGCTCCACTGCAACTAACGACAAAAAATAAATGAAAAGTCAAACATACAGATATAGTATATGACTTTATAATTTCTTACCCATGAAGAAAAAAAGGATTACACTGTCCTATAATGACACTTCTTTTTGTCTGTCTCCATTATTGGTGTGATATTTATGTTTTTAATTTATATTTTATTTATATACTTAATATAATATTTTATATATATATACATATTAAGTTAAATGATGGGAATGAATGTATTTTGTCATAAGTTACTCATCAGTTGAAACATGTTTTTTTTGTTGTTTTTTCTTTTTTTTTTTGGCTTAACCACTTCAGAACATCTGTGAAATGCAAGTACAAAATGGAAATTGCTTAACAAACTATGCTGTAAGATACCTACAATTTTGTTTTCCCTTTGTCAAGGGAACATAAAATAAATTTTCTATCAGTCACAATGAGAGCTAGAGGGACTGATTATTCAAAATACAGTAGCACCTACATTTCTCCAAATATTCCCCAAGATATAGCATTCGTGCTGAGTATTCAATAATTTCCTCAAGCTGTACACCTGAAAAATATATGTCTCAAGCCTGGTGTTCATAATCTGGTAGTCAACCACATGTGTTCACAGCCCATATCTCTGAAACAATTATTCTCTTGGGTATGCAAATATACTGGGCTTGCAACATGTTTATTCAAAAGAGTAGGAAGAATGTTTCTTATGCAAGCATCTGCAAGTTTCCATTGGAAATCTGCATACAACACAATACATTTCCCCACTTTATTTTTTTTATGACAGTTATACCAGGCCTTACCAAGATTTAAGAAAACTCAATTTGGTAACAATTTTTCATCCAGAAAAGCACATGAAAGAAATACAATTAAAGATGTGTGTTAGTCCCTATTACCTGGTTTATTGCTTGGATTTTTGCATGAACTAGAGACAAAAATTCAAACATCCTGGTATTCCCAACCCACAAGACTTTTCATCATACCCAAGCCACATGCTATCCCACTGCTGGTCTTAGCTTTACCCTCACAACTGTTCAGCTATTTTCAATTTTCATTATCAACCTGCTCACTTATCTCTGAGCATAGGTAAATTTAAAACTGTTAAAAATACTTTAAAGAAAAACTTAAACTATCCATTATCACAGTAGAATCTACTAATGTGCATGTATTGTAAATGGATACCTAAAGTACTTAACAAAGAAGTAAATAATATATTTGAAAAAAGATGATAATATTAAACGCTATAAATATACATACAAACACTAAAGTTTATTGAATTGGTATAATGGAAATATAAATAACTAAAATTATATACACAAACAATTCTGTATCCAACAAAGAATAAAACAACCATTTGTCTTAAACACTCAGGAGATATTTACAAATAGTGACCATGCATTAATATCACACAAGAAAAATTTCAATAAATTTCCAAAAGTACATATGATACGGCGATATTTTCTTTTCCCAGTACATTGGAAACAAAACGATAAGAAATTTCTATTTTCAATAATGATGCTTACTTTATTTAGATCATACCTCCTAATGATAAAATGCTGGAAAATATATTTTTAAATGCCTTTAAAACCATTTAAGAGCTAACAAAGTGGTACCAAACTACAAACCTAAGGATGGGGAAGAATGAGACACAGAGATGTAAGTTGTACACTGAGCACCAAACTGCTTTTATTTTGAGGTCCTATGCCCCATTTGCCAAAATGTGGTATGGGCAGAGATAGGAGAAAGTCAAGGCCTAAGACCTCCCCATAGCAGAGAGTCTGACAAGAGACTCTACCATATTAATGGGGGACAAAAGGGTTTTGTACCTAATGTGAAACTGATTCATAAGCAAGGTTTTAAGAGAAAAGAAAGAAAAGGTGGAAAATGTTCTTTGAATAGATGTTCTCCCTGGCCAGACTTCCTGCAGATTTGCTCGCTAGAGATTCCCAAGAATTTCAAGTTTTATATTAGGTTGAAATTGAATTCTACTGGTCACATCTACACGTACACTAATCAGAGCAAATGAAAACCATTTCTGGTGGAAGGTGTCTTCATCATGGTCTCAAAAAACTATACTTTTTCAAGGATAATAGCAGGACACAGGTAAAAGTAACAAAAACAGGGAGAAATGGGGCACTATGAGTCAGAAGCAACAGAAAAAGCAGATAGCAGAAATAGATGTGTATCTGATATTGACATTTTCAGATACAGTTTATGAAGCAACTATACTTACTATGTTTAAAGAAGTAAAAGACATGCTTGAAAATACCCATAGGGAACAGAAATTTATAAAATTTTAAAACAATGAGTTGGAGTTCATCTACCAATAACAGATGATGTTGTTTCAGACCAGTTCTCTCACTGAAAATAACTGCACAATCTGGAACAATATATATTTTAAGTATATTTTTGAGTACACGAGAGAGATACCAAGGTTCTAAGGAGAGAAGGAAAGCCCATTAAGGTGAGCCCTGTGTCTGGGACTGCTTTTTCCATCAAGGTAATAACAATTTTCATGCAGGGTGACAGACTGAGAAGCTGAGCAGATATGTTAACAGATGCACAAGGTGGAAAGACAAAATTTAGAGTTCAGGAGAAGCATCCCTGATACACATTCTGGCTTTCAACTTGGGTTTTATAAGGTTGCATCCTAACAGTAAGTAAAAACTAGAAATAAACCAGTTGCTGACAGGTATTGAAGCTCAGCTCAAATCATTTCAATTTCTGAATAGACTAAGGTGACTATTGCTAATGGCTCTACCCTAACTGCCTGTCAGAGGTAAGGTAAATGGATTCTGGAGGACGAAAAAATCATTTAGAGACTCTAGCTATGTTTGTACAGTCATATACAATGAACGTATCCCTAGGAATTAAAAGGTAATATTGAAAATGTTGACAGAAAACTGATAACCTACAACTCCAAAAAAAAGAAGAACCAACTGGAAATTCTAGAACTACAAAACACAATAACTTGAAAATAAATACTCAATAAACAGATTTAACAACATCTTAGATGAAGCTGAAAGAGAGAATTTAAACTGTAAGATAAATTAGAAGAAAATATTAAGATTAAATTATGAAGGCAGAGAAAAAAGAAAATAAAAACTAGAGGGTAAGAGACAAATGGGAGATGGAAAAAACTGTCTGAGGTTTAGAAAGAGAGAAGACTGGATCAGACAAAATATTTGAAGAAACAATAGCTGAATTTTTTCAAAATCTGACAAAATATTATACAAATACAAGTGGAATTAAAAATTCCAGCAGGATAAGTATGGATAAAACAATATGTAGGTACATTATCATGGAACTTTTGAAAATAAAAACAAAGAGTAAATCTAAAGGCACCTAGTGGAAAATAAAAAGGCATATGACATTCAAGTGAGAAAGAAGACTGACCGCTATCTTCTCCATAGAAATTATGTAAACCAGAAAAATAAAATAGCATGATATCTTGAGAATGCTGACAGAAAAATAACTACTAACCTATAATTCTACATCCAGTGAAAATATAATCAAAATGAGGTTATTTTGAGAAAAATAAAAACAGAGAATTTATTAACAGTTAACTCATACTTACAGAAATTTTAAATGGGGTTCTGCAGTCAGGAAAAAAAAGTTATTAGATGGGACGCAGAGAAGCAAGAAAGTATTTAGAGCAATTCATAGATTAAATACCTAGATTAATCTAATTGAATATTGTCTGAATGAATAACAGTAATGATATTTGGGGGGGAGGACATTAAAACTATATATACAACTAAGTACATTACAATAGTGGATATCAGCGTGTAAATGGTACATCCACTGCGGAAAAGTATGGAGGTTTCTCAAAAAATTAAAAATAAAACTACCACATGAACCAGTAATCCCACTTCTAGGTATAAATTAAAAGTGAAGGAAAACAGGATACCAAAAAGATATCTGCCCTCTCATATTTATTGCAGCATTATTCACAATAGTCAAAATGTGGAAACTACCTAAATGCCCACTAATGGAGGAATGGATAAAGAACTAGATTTTTTAAATTCTGAAAATTGTTTTTTTATTCATTAGGAAGATAATCTCAGATGGAAAACCAGAGATACTAGAAAGAACAAAATGGCAAATAATAAACCTAAATAAATATTATAAACAGTGAGTTTATAAAACATGATAATGTGTGTGTTTGTGTGTGTGTATGTGTATTTTTTAAGTTACCAGATGACAACAAAAATAAACCATGTGGGTGGCAAATTGAATTAAAGTATTCTAAAAGCCATACATTTTGGTGGAAAAAGGTAAAGTATTAGTTAATATTAGAATTTGATAATTAAGGAGTGTATGATGTAACTGTAGGGTAACTAGAAAAATAAATTTTAAAAGTTTTATATCTTCCAAACCAACAGACAGAAAAATAGAATAGTACAAAACCATCTTTCAGCAACCATCTGTCAGTCAAATTAATAAAAGATAAGCAAAATAAAAAACAAACTAGACCTATAAGGACAAACAAATATCACATAATTTTAAAAACATGTCAATTACTTCAGTAAATATAAATGTACTACATAATTCAGTTAAAAGATAAAAAAATAAAGGTGGATTTACAACTAAATACATAAATTAGTATTAATTTGTTAAATATATAGAAAAACAATGTAGAAATGCAAAAGGACAGGAAAAATATAGCATTAGAAAAGCTGGTATAGGTATACTAATACGAAAAAACACAGACTTTAAGGCAAAAAGTATTTCTATAGATGAAAGTTACATCATAAATAAAAGTTCAGAATCAATAAAAACAATAAAAAATTCTAAAAAACTATGCACTTAACATTGCTTCAAAATAGATAAAGAAAAGTTGATAGAAGAAATAGGCAAACAATCATACTAGGGAATTTTAAAAATACTTCTCTCACTATACAATAAAACTAGCAGTCAAAAATAGTAAGGATATAAGAATATTTAAAGAATAAAATTATTAAATTTGACCTATTGGACATATATAGAGGAACCAGAGAATCCATCTTCTTTTTTGAGGACACAGAGATTTATAAAAAGTTGACCATGTATTGAGTATGTACTAGCAACTCAAAAAAATGTCAAATATTTGAAATCATAGAATATCTTTTCTCTAAATAAAATGTAGTTGTGGAAACCAACAAAAAAACTGGAACATTACATGTGTTTATACATTAAGATATATACTTCTAAATAACTTAAGGGTCAAATTAAAAAAAAAAAAAACGAAGACAACTAGGAAATATTTTAAACTGAATAATAGCAAAATACTAGACAGAAAAATCTAAGAGATGTAGCCAAAGCAACACTTAGAGGAATATTTATAATCTTGAATGTTCATATTAGTAAAAGAAAAATACTAAAATTTATTAAGATTAGATCCATCCCAAGAAGACAAAGAGAAACACAACAATTTTTTTTAAAAAACTTAAATACAGAAAATAGTAAAGAGCAAATATTGAGAGGATCAATAAAGATAAACATGTTTCTTTGAAAAGAATAAGAATGTGATAATCCTCTGTACAATTGATCGAGAAAAAGAGATAAAGTGTAATAAAGTGATGTCAGAAATGAAAACAGGAATTTAACTAAAGATCCAAAAGACATTAAAAATAAGCTTTTGGATTTTATAGGGTATCTGATAGGCACTTGTCTTATTATGGAGACCACTTCAGGGATGGCATAGATGCCTGACCACTGCGCTGTACACCTGAAGCTGAAGCTGAATAACAATGAATGTCAACTATAATTTAACACATATATGGTCACAGGATGTGGAGTACGGAGTAGGGAACAGAGTCAGTGGAATTGTAACAGCCATATATGATGTCGCAGGGGTAGTAGGTTGGGGTAAGTGAGTTATCACTTTGTGATGGGTGTAAAAGTCTAGGTATTACATTGTTTTGTACATCTGAAACTAATAAAAAAATTTTAAAGAAAAAAAAGCTTTTGCCATAGACAATCATAAAAAAACAATTAATTAAAAGGAAAACAAAACCATTTTCACGCACTGGAAACAAAGAGCACATAACTGAAATTCTTGAGAGAAGGGACGTGCCCAATTGAAACCCATATTTACCCTGGTTTTCTATCTGGGAATACTTTCTTTATCTGATATTCAAGGAAGTAAAGTGAAACCAGTCTCCCAAGGCATAAGCACAGAGCTGCTGAGCTGGATGAAATTAGGAAAGCAGGGAACTAGAGCAGAGAAAGCCACCGGACAGGAGCTAAAAAAATATCATGTGGTATCTTTGGGCCTGTGGCTGACTCTGAAGCTTCACAAGCATAGGGCAACATTCCAGGAATCCTAGCCAAGAATAATTATGGAGAGTCTGAAATCTGAACAGAGATTTCAGACTTTGCAAAAAATGGGGGAAATGCTGGACTTTCACTTCAGCCAAAAGGAAACATTCTTGGTAAATATACAGGAAATTCTTTTGAGATCCTAGAAACATCGTGTCCTTAAAGTAAGGCCTGTATTGTAGGATTAAGAGTAATATCAAATTAGACAATCTTATTAAAGCTTAAAAATCAAGTCTCCATATGATCTAGATTATTAGCCAGAAATTATTTCTCAGAAAAAACCTCAATCCTCATCAGTGGGAGGTAAAATCACTGAGATTATATAATATCATTCACAACATAAAAAATATAATTACAAATTTGCAAGATGTACAAGGAAAGACAAAATGGCTGATAATAAAAAAATAAGAGTTATTAGAAGCTTATGCAGAGATGATTCAGATATTGAAGTTAAACGACTTTAAAATAATTGTGACTAACATGATAAATAAAATTGAGGAAAAGATGGACAAAGGAAGATGAAAATATGATATATTTTAACAGAGAATTACAATCTATAAAAAAAACGAACGTACATTCTAGAACTACAAAATACAGTATCAGAAATTAAGAACTCACTGAATTCATTTAACAACAGACTATGCACAGCATAAAATAAATGAATTAGAAGGCTGGCCAGAAGTAAACCTCTGAATTGAATATGTAAATTAAAAAGAAACCAGAGCAGAAAGTAAAAGGGGTTGAGCACACTATGAGAATGCACATGCTTTGTTGTCCTAGATGAACAGGAGAGAATGAGAAGGGCAGTATTTGAAAAAGTAATGGTTAAAAATTAGAATTCCTTGATATGATGAAAGACATAAACCCACATATTCAAGAAGCTCATTGAACCATCATAAGTAAAAGGAAAACCATAAATGGGTATATTATAGTTAAGCTGCTGAAAGCCAAAAATAAAGAGAATCACAAAAGCAATCAGAGTGTGAGGTGAGGGGGGAGTATTGTTCAGAGGCAGAGAATAAAAATGAGAGACTACTCAACACTGGCCCTAAGAAATAGATGACAATGAAATCGAATTGTTACAGTTTGGGAAAATAAAATACCAACCTATTATAAAATTCTATAGTCCATAAAAATACCTTTCAAAAACAAAAAGGAATCAAGACATCCTCACAGCAATGTGTTGTCAGTGTGCCAACACTATGAGAAAGACAAAAGGAATTTTTTCAGACTGAAGGAAAATGATCCTAGATGGAAGAACAGATGTGGAGATTTGAAAAGCATGATTAATGGAATTATTCTAATATACATATATGAAAATTATATCTAACAACTGAAGAATATGATATTGTTTCAAGAGCATAGGTAATTTTTAACAAATAGAACGTGTTCTGATCATAAAGCAAGTCTCAACACACTGAAGGATTGATGTTATAAAATATATAATCTCGATGACCTTGGAATTAAGTTAGATCCCAATATCTAAATGTTATAACCATAGGTCCTACAGGCCCATGTCCTATAAACCTATGTCTACAAAACCATGTCTACTAAAACTTACCCAAGAAGAAACAGAAAACTGTGGAAGTCAAGTGACACTTAGAGAAATTAAATTAGTAAATATCTATCCACCATAAAGTTCTAAGTCAAGATGTTTTTACCTCAGAGTTTAATTAACCATTTAGAAAGAGTAACACTAATACTATACAAATTATTTGAAGGAAAGGAGTAAAATGGCAAAGATTTTCACACTGGATTTTTAAAATTTATTTCATGTGTACAAAACACTGCAATAGTTAGACATTTATCATTTATACCCCTCACAAAGTGATAACCCCCTCCCCCAATCTACTACCCTATGACATCGCATACAGCCGTTACATTTCCACTGTCTCTATTCCATATGTTGTACTCCACTTCTTGTGAATATATATATATATATATATATATATATATATATATATATATAAATTAAATTATAGTTGACATTCATTGTTATTCAGCTTCAGCTTCAGGTGTACAGTGCAGTGATCAGGCATCTACACCGTCTCTGAAGTGGTCTCCGTAATAAGACAAATGTCCATTGGATACCCTACAAAATCTTTACAACATTATTGATTACATTCCTCAAATTGACTTTCATATCCCTGTGGTAATCTTGTGGTTATCGATTGTGCTTTCTAATCCCCTTACCTTCTCCCTTATCCCCACTCCCTCTCCCATCTAGCAACCCTCAGTTTTTCCTCTATGTCTCAAAGACTGTTTCTGACTAGCTCATTCGTGTATTTTATTCTTTAGATTCCACAAAAGTGAGATCACATGGTATTTGTCTTTCTCTGTCTGACTTATTTCACTTAGCATAATGTTCTCTAGGTCCACTCATATAGTTGCAAATGTTAAGACTTCGTTCTTCTTTATGGCTGCGTAATACTCCATTGTATAATTGTACCACAGTTTCTTAATCTAGTCGTCTACCAATGGGCATTTTTGTTGTTTCCATGTCTTGGCTATTGTGAATAGTGTTGCAATAAACGTAGGGGTGCATAGATTTTTTTGAATTAGCATTTTGAATTCTCTGGATATATACCCAAGAGTGGAATTGCTGGGTCATAAGGTAGTTCCATTTTCAATTTGTTTTAGAGACCTCCATACTCTTTCCTATAATGGCTGCACCAATCTGCAATCCCACCAACAGTGCATGAGGGTTCCCTTTTCTCCACATCCTCGGCAGCACTTGTTGTTTGTTGATTTATTGATGATAGCCATTCTGACAGGAGTGAGGTGGTACCTGATTGTGGTTTTTATCTACATTTCTCTAATGATTAGTGAGGTTGAGCATTTTTTCATATGTTTGTTTGCCATCTGTATGTCCTCTTTAGAAAAACGTCTCTTCATGTCCTCTGCCCATTTTTTATTTGGATTGTTTGGTTTTTTGGTGTTGAGTTGAATGAGTGTTTTATAAATTTTGGATATTAACCCCTTATCAGATATATCTTTGACAAATATCTTCTTCCATTCAGTAGGCTCCCTTTTTGTTTTATTGATGGTCTCCTTAGCTGTGAAAAAACTTTTTAGTTTGACTTAGTCCCACATGTTTATTTTTTCTCTTATTTCCTTTACCCAAGGGGATATATCAGTAAAAATATTACTCTGAGTAATGTCTGTAAACTTTCTTCCTATATTTTCTTCTAGGAGTTTTATGGTTTCAGATCTTACATTTAAGTCTTTAATCCATTTTGAATTTATTCTTGTATATAGCATAAGGAAGTGATCCAGCTTCATTGTTTTTGCATGTGTCTGTCCAGGTTTCCCAGCACCATTTATTGAATAGACTGTATTTACCCAAATGTAAAATCTTGCTTCCATTGTCATAGATTAAATGACCATATAGTCATGGATTTATTTCTGAGCTCTCTATTCTGTTCCATTGATATATGTGTCTGTTTCTATGCCAGTAACATGCTGTTTTGATTACTATAGCCTTGTAGTATAATTTAATATCAGGTTTTGTGATATCTCCCACTTTGTTCTTATTTCTAAAGATTTCCAAGGCTATCCGGGGTCTTTTATGGTTCCATATAAATTTTAAGATTATATGTTCTATTTCTGTGGAAAATGTCCTTGGTAGTTTGGTAGGAATTGCGTTGAATCTGTATATTGCCTTATGCATATGGACATTTTAACGCTATTAATTCTTCCTATCCATCACACTAAATTAAAAAAGAAAACTGTATGATACAAATCACAGAATAAAAAACAAAGTTAAAGGTAGAAATATAGTTGCAATATAAGAAATTATAAAAAGATATGCTTGTATATATTAATTAATAAAGCTGGCATATCCATAAAAACACCAGACAAAGTAGATGTTTTAAACATAAAGCATTTAGAGAGATAAATGATATTTTACAATGAAACATGCCAATCCACCAATAATTTTTTCCAATCTAAATGCATATCCAACAAATAACATAGCTCCCAAATACATAAATCAAAATTTGATAGGATTCAGATAAGAAATAGAAAAATATACAATAACTGCAGGAGACTTTACCATACTTTTCATAGTAACTGATAGAACTATTAGGAAAAGAATCAGTAGAAATATGGAATATTTGAACAACATGATGATTAACATGACCAAATAGATAGACATTTATAGAAAAATGTATCCAAAATACTCAATTATTTTCAAGTACACATGGAATATTTACCAAAATTGATAATACGATGACCCATTCAGCTGATTTTTAAAAAGCTGGTTTGGACCAAGGATTAAAATTAAACTTTGATTTCAGGGGAATTAAGCTAAAATCACCAACAAAAAGATTAACTCCTAACATTCCTAAATGTTTAGAAACAAAGCAAAATTCTTCTAAATAATGATAAAAAAAATAATCAAAATTTAAATATATTTTACTGAGCCATAATGAATATGCTACATATGAAGTTTTGTGGGATAAAGGAAAGCTATCTTAGATTAATATTAAAACCTTACATGTATATACATATTAGAAGAAATTTTAAAGCCTCACAATCAATTGTCTAATTATCTACCAAAAGAGGTTAAAAAAAGAATAGCAAGTAAAACCTGAAGAATATAAAAATAATAAAACAAAAATAAGGATAGCAATTAATAATATATACAACAAATATTCAACAGGAAAAAAAAAATCAACAAATCTGTAGTGAGCTGAATAATGGTCCCTAAAGATGAAACATCCAGGTCCAATTCTTGCAACCTTTGGTTGTTATCTTACAGGGCAAAAGGAACTTTGAAGATGTGATTAAATTAAGGATTTTAGGAATGATTTAGTATTCTTGATTATCTAGCTAGGCACTAAATGTAATCACAAGTTTTTTGTTTGTTTTTTTGTTTGTTTTTTTTTAATAATAGAGAGGTAGAGGAATATCTGACTACAGAGAATAAAGGCAATGTGACAACTGAAGCAGGGTGGTATGCGTTGCATTATGAAAATAGAGGAAAGACCATCAACCAGGGAAGGCAAGGAACATAACTCCAGTCGCTTGAAAAGACAAGGCAATGGATTATCTACTACAACCTCCAGAGGGAGTGCAGTCCTGCTGATACTATGAATTTGATTCAGCAGAATACTAGATTTTGGAATTTTGGCATCCAGAACTATAAGAAAATACAGTGGGGTTGTTTTAAGCCATGAAGTTTGTGGTAATTTGTTACACAGCAACAGGAACTAAATACAAAACTCAAAGTTTGACTTTTGAACAAAAAAAACAAAAACTTAGCATCGAGCAAAACATTTTAAAAATACTGAGAACAAATAAAAAAGAACATTATACTATAGATTTTGTAGATACTAAAATATAATAAGAGATTATGAGCAAAATTTGCCAATATGTTTAAAAATTTAGGTGAAATAGAAAATGCTTGAAAAGCACAATTAAAAGTGAACACAAGAAGAAATAGCAAATTTCTATATTACTAAATCTATTAAAGACATTGAATAAATTTTTAAAACCATCTCAGAAAGTTTCACTGCTCAAGTCTTTCAGACTTTTAAGAAATAGCACCAATCTTATACCAAGACTTCCAGAAAAGACTAAGGAGAATAGTTTTTGAAACCAGCTTAATTTTAATGCCAAAACCTGAAGAAGCAATTTCAAGAAAGGAAAGATAAACCCTAACCATCAGGAATATTGATGAAGTAATTCTAAAGAAAATATTAGCAAATGAAATCTAGCAATTTATCTAAAAAAATAATACACCACAAACAGGTTATTTTCCTCCCCAAGAATGAATTGTTAGTTAACTTTAGTTAGTGCCATCAGTGAAATTCACCTTATTAATAACATAAAGATGAAAAATCGCATTTATAACTCAAGAGATCTGAAAATCCTTAGCTAAAATTTTAAAAAATAAACACTATTAAAATTAATAAATAAATTTTGTAAGATCCTAATCAGTGCGATAAGGGAAATAAGAAAAAATAAAATACATAAGTATTGGAGAAAGATCATAAAACTACTATTATTCATTAACATCATTATATGTATAAAAATAAAAACTAATTAAATTTATTTAATAATAATGTATTAATTATTCATAAATGTTATTAATGATTAATATTGGTAATGTTATCAATATTAATGTCAAGTATTAATTATTAAATTAGTGATTCAATAAATATGCTGAATATAGGATTGGTATACAGACTTCAATTTTTTTCTATGTACCAGTAATAAACAATTAGAAAACAAAAACATTTAAATGATATAAATTATAAGAGTCTAAAATTCATCTTATACATAGAAACCATTTTACAAAACAATGATGAGAGAAATTCTTAGAAAGCCTAAAAAAAAATGTATGGGATATAATTCTTTAGTATTATAGAAATATAAAGGGCCAGAAATAAGACAATCTAGAAGAGTAATTATGAAAGCATTGCATTTCACATGAGTAAAACTCATTATAAACCTTCAGTAATGAAAACTATAATATATTCCAAGGACAGATACACAAGCTAATAGAACAAAATAGAGTCTAGAACAAATCCATAAACATATCTAATATATATATATATATATATATATATATATATATATATATATACACACACACACACATACATTCACTTGTTTTAAAGAAATATAACTATGCTGTTGAAAGGATGATCTTTTTCAATTATTGGTGCTGGGTCAAATGTGAGAATATGAAAAATCTATATTGGTATATAGAACTTAGATCTACATACCTATCGTGAAAGATAAAACAATAAATCTTGTATAACTTAATGCAAGATAATATGTTGCTGGTCTTTTCTACATAGGATACAAAAAGCCCAGCTGCAAAGGAAAAGATGAATAAATTGAAATGTACTAAAAAATAATAACTTCTATACATCTAAAGACACCATTAAGAGAGTAAAAATGGAAGCCACACAATAGAAGACTATATATGAAATACGTGTATCTAACAGACAAACTGAATTCAGGATGTATAATTCCTGTGTTCACTAAAAAAAGAAAAGTAAAATGAAACATGGGCGAGTGGCTTGAACAGGCACCTCACAAATGAAAACACCAAGATGCCCAATAAACATGATAACGTCTTCATTATTTATCTACAAAATTAAACTAATACAACAATGAGATGTCACTACATACCTTTCAGAATAGCTAAAATTAGAAAACACTGATAATTCAAAGTGATGGTGAGTTGTGAAACAACTGGAGTGCTCGTGTTCTGCTGATGGCACTGTCCATTGGCACAACTACTTTAGAAAACTGGGAGTATCTACACACCACACTACTCAACAGGCTCATGTCCAGGTAAATCAGAAATGCGTATGTATGTGCACCGAAAGGCATGTATTAGAGTGTTCATTGCCTCACTGTTTATTAAAAACTGAAAACAGACAAACATCCATCAAGTACAATATGTACACACATATATATATATATATATATATATGCAAGAGATTAAACAGCTTTGATAATTAACAAAATATTGTTATACACAACCACATCAACAAATTTAATAAATACAATGTTGAACAGAATTAGCTAGATACAAATACCTAATAGATGAATCATTTAGATAAAATCCAAATACAGGCATAATCTAGGGGTTTAGAATATTATAATAATAATCTACAGTGTCATAATACTACTCTGCAATGGTAGAAGTCAGATAGTAGTTACATTTGGAGGTGGGATGTTATATAATTTTTGACTATGTAATGGTCACATGGGTGTTTCCTTTTGTAAGAATTCATTAAATTGTCAGAACAGAATTCACTGAGCCACAAATGATTTGCACACCATGTATGTTCTACTTCAAAAAATGTTCACCTTAAACAAAAGAAAAAGATAATATTTCTTCATGATCCCTGATTTGGAAAATGTTAATTCTTATGATGTTTATTATTTTGAATTTTCTATTTTATTTATTCATTCAATACATTTATACAACATCTGCAAATCACATTGTTAGATTTCCCCCTTGTTACTAAATATTCTTTGAAGCTTATTTTTAATGGCTGCATAATATATCTAAACATGTATGATTTTATAGTATATTCTTTTTAAACTACTGAGCATTTGCATGGCTTATAATTTTACACTATTATAAATAGCACTAAGATGAAAATATCCTTGTACTTTAATTTCTGACAACCCAAAAAAGTATACATTTGCTGAGCCTAAGGGGTATGAACACTTTTTTTCCATATTGTTGTACAGAAAATGTGTACTGATTTGCAGTCTGATAGACTTTCATTTGGTAGTTTTTCCATAGGTTACAAAACAGTGATGTTCATGGAATGGAATTCATTTACTAAATACCTTAATAGGAAGAAGGATCCTAGAAAAGGGTACCAATTGCTCCTAATTGTGTGAAATTACAATTAGCCTATGTTCTCAACTCACATCCCTGGGCTTCAAAAACATTTTAATTTATATAATTTGTATCAAAGGACAATCACGGAACAAGTGACTAATTCTTTAGAAAAAGCATGGATTGTAAGGACCCATTTTAATCCTTGTCTTGATACTCGCTACCTGATTTCAGCTGCCTGAGCCTTAGTTTCCACCTATGTAAAAGAAGATAACCATTACCACTATATAGGATTACTGTGAACACTAAGTGATATAATATATATAAAGAGCCTAACATAGTGTCTGGCATAGTTGTTATTCAATAAGTGATATTTTTTCCTTTCTCAATCATGACTTGCTTTCAATTATCCATAGTAATGGGTCAAATGGCATAGATGATTCTAAAACTTTATATCACAGCAGATTTTTACTGCTGATGATAAAATACAAAGGAACTGATTTATTTCAGTTTCTCCACCTATTCCTGCCCTCCTAGGCAAAGGCAGGAAACTGGATAACACAAACTGCAGAATCAAGCTATGAATAATTAAGAGTTGGTCTCAGGTCTTATTTTATGCTCAAAAATCTGAATCATTATGAAATTAAAAGCCCCTTTGCAAGTTGTGTTTTCATTTGGCCTTTAATAAGTAACTTTCAAATGTCTTGCTTTTTATAAAAGGGCCTTTAAAAATCGTATCAGAGGTTAGGAAAGTGTTCCACTTAACAATATTTTTTTCCATGTGAGTACTATCGTTAAGAGAATTACCACTGATCACCTTTTAATGATATTTCAAAACCACTTGAATATTTTTAAAAAGGTCACCCAAAGCTACAAACTCATAAAGCTGAACAGCAGAAGTGGGGCTTCTGCATTTGTTCAGACATGTACCAGGTTTTAGTTCCTACAGGCTCACAGACAGACGGTTTTCTCTTTAGCAGTTTGCCAAATGTATTTTAGAATGTCCAAAATTTAAAATGTTGATGTATGTGAATCAAATTCATAATGAAAGAATCCATGCACCATTCAAATGATAATGTGAATCACTCTTTATTTCCCTCAAATGTGCTAAATGCAAATAACAGATCACATGGAGAGGATCAGAAAGGTAAATAGGTAATATTTTGAGTGGAAAAGCTAGATAGATGCCCCCAGTCAACAATGATTTTTTTTTTCTTTCTTCCTTTTTTTTTGAGGATTCGTCTTCTCTTTTTTGTTGCAAATATCAAATTATGACCATGGAATATGTATAACAAGCTACAATGTAATCCCTGATTATTCAGAGGCTAATCATACAGTTTGTGTTTTACCCCAGCCATTTGCTTCTACTTTTCCTGCCTGCTGCTTGCCTTTTGCCATTTCACTGCTTGTTAGTCTTTGGCCAGAGTATCCCAGACAAAGGCATTAAAAAAAAAAAAAAAAGAGGTAGGGAGAGACAGGCCAAATCATTTGAACTTCTTCCAGTTTTGTCTAAAGTTGCTAGAGGAAGAGTGGAGGGTGCAGGTTCACAAAAGATTTTTACTTATTTTTGACTCTTTATATTTTCCAACCATCCATACCCACTCTCTACTTCTATTAATACTACAGAGAGATTCCTTTTGTGGACTTCCTGCTCTGCAGAAGGGAATATAGCTACCTGTTTTAAGAAGAAAGAAAAAGTCTAACATATTTTGATTTTGTGTCTAAAAAGCCAGAATGTTTTGTATTCTGTTAGTACCTTACAAGAAAATGGCCGCTATTAGTGCTGGCACTATCACTAAAACACACTGCATATTTCTTTAATACTTCAGGATTCATCTTCCTCACATGGAAAAACAATTATTAATAACTGCCCATCTACTTCTCAAAAGTCATTCATAATAATTGGCTGAGATAACAGAAGTAAATATTGTTTGAAAAACTAAAGACCCCACGCTTGTGAGTAAATGTGAACAAACAAGAATTGTTCTTGTGAAAAGATGCAGTGGAAGAATAACCGAATTTGGAACCCATTGAGCCTAGTGTTCAGATTTTATCCTGACACTATGCTTGCAACCTTGGACAATTTTTTTTAACATCTCTAATTTCCATTTGCTTTTCTGTAATGTGGATGATGATAATACTAAGTGCTACTGAGGATGCAGAGCATCTGGAACTCACATACATTGCTGGTGGAAATGCAAAATGGTACAGCCCTTCTGGAAAACAGTTTGGCAGTTTCCTATCAAGTTAAACATACACTTACCATATAACTCAGCAATGCCACTACTAGGTATTTATCCCCCAAGAATGAAAATTTATATTCAAAAAAACTTGTACGTGAATGTTTATAACAGCTTTATTCATAATCTCAAAGTCCCAGAAACAACCCAGATGTTCTTCAATTGATGGATAAGCAAACCATGGTAGATTCATACAATAGAATGCTATTCAGCAAGACAGAGGAACACTTATGTAGTTAGTCACACAACATAGATAAATCTGAAATGCATTTTGCTAAGCGGAAGAAAACCTACCCAAGGTGTACATATTACTTTATTTCATTTACATGACATGCTGAAAGGCAAAATTATATGGTCAAGGATACAAGGTGGTGGGGGGAGTAATTTACAAAGATGAGGGTGTGTTAAGGGTGATGAAACTGTTCTGTATCATGACTATAATGGTGAATGAATGGCTCTATTCATTTTCAAAATCCATAGACTTGTGCATTTGACAAAAAAAATGAGTATATACATTTTTAAAAATCAACCAGCATGTGGGGGGGGGGAGCCCAAAATGAAACAAAAACTGTAACAAATAAATGAACTATGTTACAAATGACAAACATAACTATAAGGAATGTGGAAGAAAATAATTAACCTAAATTACTTTGGAAAACAATATGTTGGTTGATGTTATAAGACTAAAGTCAAAAGATACTCTATATAAACATTATGCTCTAGTTAAAAAAATGTTTCTATAGGGGAACGGATCAGCTAATTTGGAACTACTTGATGTATATACTAAGGTTGATGAGGTAAGTAAATATAACACAGATAAGAGTCAGATTTTTTCAGGGAAAGAAGTTACAAATTTGGAAAAGAGAAGGCTAGCCACAACCTCATGTTGGAATTTGAAATAACAGTATGAACTTATTTTTAAAATATATAGACATACAATATAAAAATAAAAATATGTGTATGTATATGCATGTGTTATTGTGTGTGTGTATATATATATATATATATAATTTCTAGCTCCGTCTGCTGAGGAACACTAGAAGCAATGCCACCTTAGTAGCAATCAGCATACCTAGTACTCAGATTTTAGTTTCTAAACACTTTTTTTCAACAAAAGAACCCATGACTTCTTGGTAAAGTGGTTGGTTCTTGGTCTGGGATGGAGAAAATCAAAGATGAATCTAGAGCATCTTGTGGTGGTGTCACAAAGTAAGGAAGTACTCAAAAAAGATAGGAACATTTGAAAGGATACAAGTACCAGCATGAAAGATTCTACACAAAGCCTAGAAAATTTGAACAAAATAAATAATGTTAGTATTGGATCAATACCTATAGAATAAACTGAGTATCTAAGAGTCCACAGTAATATAAATAAATAGGTGGAAACAAAATAAATGGGGAAGAAGAGACAGCTCTTCCTTACAAAATAATTGCAATTGTATAAGCAAAGAAGGAATGCGGGAAATAGAAAAATCACCATTAGGAAATCACAATAATAATTGTTGCAAGCCAAGATCCACCAAGGGATACTAAGATTAGTAAGTGAAAGCTTAAGAAGATACAAGATATTTGCATAGCCTCAAAGATATTCCCCAAGGTATGTATTAATTATGTGGGGAAAATAGCAACTTTGTAGTAGAAAACCCAGAAGACATCACCTTAAATAAGATCACTATAAAAAATATAACATTATGTACCTCCTGATAAGATACAATGAGAAGGGTACATCACTTCTTCAGGATCCTTGCCAGAAATGCATAACCTCAATATAATTATGATGAAGCATTACAAACTGAGGGGTATTTTACAAAATAACTGCCCAGTACTCTTCAAAGGGTGACAAAGAAAGGCTGAGGAACTCTCATATACTGGAAGAGACTAAGACTTTACAACTACCTGAGTTGTAGGATCTTGAACTGGATCATGGAACAAAGAAAAAAAAAATTGTAATAAAACACTAATGAAATGTGAGTAGTTTGTAGTTTAGTCAATAGTATTACACCAATGTTAATTCTTAGTTTTGATCATTTTGTTATTGTTACGTAAAACATTAACGTTAGGGAAAGCCGAGTGAATGGTATACTAGAATTCTGAAATAATTTTGCAAATTTTCTGTGAGTCCAGAATTATTTCGGAAGACTTTAAAAATCATTTTGAATAACCAGGAAGCAAATTAACTCTTTCTGCATCATCCCTAAATCAAGAATGGCTAAACATCATTTTCAACTATAGAAGAATTATTTTGGCATATGACACACACTAGGCACAAATAAATTTTAAAGGATGATGCTGTCTTGTTCTTGTCCTACCTGACACTAAATGTCTTTAGTAATCTTATTTGGGTATTTCTTGTGAATGCTAACATCTCACTCTTGACATTTACAAATCAATGTCTTAATACTGTTTGTGCATGGGATAGTATTAATTTATTCTAGTCATTCTTTTGCATAGGAAGGACAGGAATGAATTATATAGATCTGAATCAAACCCATAAGTATGTTGATTTACCTGGATTTAAAATGAAGAAAATATCAACTACTCAAAAGTTTAAAAATGCATTTATCCAAATGAATGGATATTCTCAGCAACAAGTGTTTAAAAATAAAAATTAATGCTATCAACATTCCTGAGTATAAGACTACCTGCATATTTCATGTTTTTTTAATCAACACATTCTTACAGAGTCACTTCAGAGCTTATTTTATTGCCAAGATATGGGGAACAATACATTTGCTATATTTTGTCAACTCAGTTCTTTCCCATACTTGATCTTTTAAGTACTGATTTTCTGAAGTTCAGTAAAGTAACAGTTGTGGGATCAGTAAAATAGAACACTGAAGGAGACACACAAAAGACAAGTGACCTCAACAGCTCCATCTATTATTTGGAAGTGTGTATTTTTCACAAAAGTTTTAAGGGCAAGACTTTTCCTTATTTTTTAACCAAGTTTTATACTTGCATTGTAAGTACATTTTCCCCCCTTGACTAAAACTCCACATAAAATTTAATGTGATGGTCCCTATAACACCTATAGCTTTATGATGATTTTACCAATGTTACTCTTCTCACTGGAAAAAAACAAAAACAAACCAACAAGGAGTAATATCTCTACCATTACCAACTAGAGGGATTTTTGAATTGGGCATAATTAAGAGTTTAAGATCTCTATAATTTATTCATATATAGGTTTTTCAAGAAAAATATGTGATTTGTTGAGTTTACCAGGATATTCAAAACAAACTGTAGCTTCTGAATTTTACAAGCACTTTACAGTTTTTTCCATTTTGAATCAATAGTTACACACAGACACTTGCAAGTAGACAATCTTGCTTGCCTCTTTTCATTATGGAAACAAATAGAGCCATCATTCATTTGCTGGCATGCTGAGTTAGACATAAATCAGAATTCATGAAGAGCAGTGAACCTGTGATACTCTAAGAACTGTTGCTACAGCATTGGTCAAGTTACCTTCAGATGCTTTATATAAAGAAGTTCATATTAGACAGAAAAAGTTCAAAGAGCAGAAATTACAAGAAATGCCTAGAATTTCTCAGAAAGAGAAATTTGGCATGTTTTGTAGTCCACGCATTAGGTAAAACACCATTTATCAAATATTTACTATGCCATATTAAGGTAAAAGTGCTACATGGAAAGCATAAAGCTATTAAAATGTCGGTAATGAGTTATACGCCATCAACAAGAAATAACTTATTTAAATCCACATTTAAACAGATAAATGTTTTGTAGCTTAAACCTATCCTATAGAATATAACTGTAGTATTCACTGAACTGAATGACAAAAAATATCACTAAGATGTAACATGAAAAAATAATATATTAATGGTAATAGCACAGTTATCTATTGAGTGAATATTATATATCAGTAATATATTTAGTGCCTAATGTGTCATATTTAGATTCCATAATATTCACAATAACTTAGGCAAAGTTGGTATTATTGTCATTTTACAAATGAAGAAAATGAGACCGAATTTAAGCTATGAGTCCAAAGCCACACAACTATTGATTGTCAGGCTTTCCAATAATTACACTTCTTTGTTGATGAGATCAGTCTCCGAATACCTCCTGCTAATTTTGAGAACTAATGGGAAAAATCCTCCTAGGTCCCTACCAAAGCATTTCTAATACTGATGGACTGCAAGATTTCCCATTGCAAAACTTGACTTCAGCATCCACATTCTGAGGAAGTAAAAGATTGCTTCAGATGGCAATTTCTAAAAGATTCTTCTTTCACTTTTTTCTATCTGTCAAACACCTTTTCTGATTATCTGAATTTCCCAAGGCCTCCCCAAGTTTGGAGTACAAATGATGCCACATGTACAGAAATGCTTAAATATCAGTGGCTTATTACCTTCCTATACCCTTAAAGACTAACTTGAACTTTTCTTTGTGTTCTCAGAGGTGCTCAGTGATAAATTCGTGCCCCACACCCACCATGTTGTATTATCTGTGTCCTATCAGAATGCCATTCTGCTAGGCAGTCATCCTCCACCCTTAGTTAATAGCCAATGTTACCACCATACCAGAAATACATTTTAGTGTGAAAAAGAGGAAGAGATTCCATTTGGTGGAGACTGGGAGAAAATGATTTTCTCTACTCTGTGTTATACTTTGTAAGCACATCTCTGAATTAGTGGGTTAATTCCCAGAATCTCAAGACTTCCCTCATAAACACTGTGACTTCAGATTTTGTTCTTAACTCCTCTTTTCCAGACCTTAAATCAGTGCAGAGGCTTACAATGGGCTTTTCTTCCCCATTCTCCACTATCTCAATAGACTGAGCACCTTCTCACAATGCTAAAAATTCCCCCTTTCTTTTGAGCTTCACACACACACACACACACACACACACACACACACTTTCATATAATTCTATTCAAACAAATTCCCACAATGACTACTAGCACTCCAGTTCCATAATTAGACAAACTTTAAACTGAAAATTGAGGTCACCATACCTGACTGCCTTTCTCAAACCAGACAGCCACTACTTATGTTTCGAAACCTTTATGAAGTCCTTCCTGACATACTCCAAAGTACAGTTGGTCAGTCCTGTGTCCTTTGACACTATGCACATGCTCCCTATCAGCTTTGATTTTGATGACTTCCTTAAGTGTCTATTTCCTTGTATGGATTTTGATCTCCTTGAGGGTATAGACCATTTCTTATTCAACCAGCACAGGGCTGGCATCCCTAGCACAGTGCCTGGCTTACTAAAATGAATGAATGGAATAATTCATTTTAGAAGCCCCCCCCAAGAAAATTGGTCTTGATGTTCTATTTTAAAATCTCAGGCTTTGGCCCTATAGTATTTAAAAGAAAGGCTGCAATTTTGGTGATGACTCACTCATGAAGACCTAATGGGGAGCATGAGCTTAAATGTCACTTTAATGGCTTTGATTATGTTTAGAAACACTTATGGAGTGGCTACATGATGAAAATTAGTATGACTCAGAAATAAAAACATTAACATAAGGGCTAAGATGATTTATGATATACTGAAGATTAAAACAACATGCTATGGAAATATAAAGAAAGGAGTAAAAAAGTTGGATTCAATAAGATTTTTCAGAAGAGGTGAATCTTGAACTATGCTTTTGAACTGGGGAAGACAGGCATTCTAAGGGAGGAAAAAGAGGGACCAAAATGCCAAAGATCAATGAAGATGTGAAGTAGCCAAGACATGATAAAGAGACCAAATTAGCTGCCATTTAAGGTACATGGCTGGGGTATGTGGAGGGAGAAGACAGCCTAGAAAATGATAGTAATATGGGAAAGGACAGTTATGGAAAGCACTGATTAAACCATTATACTATTTATATACTGAGGAAGGCAAAAGGTTTTTGGAAAATGATTCAGTATTTTAGCAAGGTAACACAGCAGTATCTAGAAATATATTAGAATTTATGGGGATTGGATGTACTTTTTAGGATACATCAACAGCCAATATCTTGTTCTTTTACTCCAGGTCCCCGGGAAGAATTTTCAGTTATCCTTCTCATCTTCCATAAGTGTAGTAACAATAAATGCAATGTTAGTGACTCTTTCTTCAAGACACGTTCATCATTTACTCATCTCCCCCAGAAAGTAATCGCTGAGTATCTCCTTTCCTTCAAGATCCATATGGAAAAGCTGGTTACTTACTCATTATTGACTTAACTGATTTATCCAACTGTGAAAGACAAAGTTTAATAAATAATATAGACACATCTTATTAACAAGTTACTCTAATTCATGTGCTAAAAATAATGTACTCTAAATGACATCATTGCTATATCATCTCTTTGTCTCCTGAAAAGGAGAGATAATCAACAACATTCTTCATAAAAAGTTCTAATTCAGATTTTTGGTAACTGCTCTCCTTTTTGTATCTTCGAGAGGATATGGCCATAAAGAAAATTATAAGAAATACTTATGTAGGGATTATTCTAAGAATTTAAGTCAAAATTGATAAGGTCTGGACTAAGTCACTAGGAAGAAAAAGAAGAAAAATACAGGGAAACTCTAGATGTGTAAATTTAGAGCTAGAGTAATTGATCAATATTAATGATGAAAGTGACTTGAATTTGAAATGTCTCAATGAAACTGCTAAAAGCAGAATGAGGTAAGTACCACGAATTGAGCCTGAATACATTTCTGTACCAGAGGGTCCAGCAGAGAATGAAGGAACTGCTGGACAATAAAAAGGAGCCATAAGAGAGAAACCAGGAGAGTAGTAAGAGTTTTGCAAAGGCGGTGGAAACATGACCACATTAGAGAAGATCCTCTGATATAAACATCAAGAAGGGAAGCACTTGCTCTAACCAGAGCTGGGATGCTGTGTGACTCGTGGTCAGCTCACAGTCATGTCATAAAAACCACAATTGTTGCTTGAGGTCAACCACTACTAGTATTTTCTAAACTCATCTTTAAAGTCAACTCCAAAATCATCAGCCATGTCCTTATTAGGACATCTCTAGCATTGTGATTATTATCATGTTGAGTGTCCCTATGAAAATTAAATGCCAAGTTTGTATTATGTTATCCTCCTTAATGACTTCCTCCAAAAAGATAAGAAAGGGAAGGAAGAACTGTGGCCCTTATAAATGGGTTATCTCAAATGTGTGAGCATTCTAACAGTGGTGGGGAAGAGGAAGATATAAAAAAATAAATCTAGCTGGGCACTGAATAGCTTTTTAACAGTGCCTCTACTTGCAAATCACCCATATCTCCTTTCTCCCCCCTACAATCCCTTGCTGTTGAAGTTTTTCCAGGTATCTCTGGAAATCTGGAGACAAGTGAAAAGAGAAATAACTGTTGTATTAGTAGGGATATAGAGAAAACTTAGCTGCCTGGTGTGACTGTGCAGTCTGGGCTAGCAAGGTCACTGAGAAAGACTAGGTCTTGCTTGAGTTGGCACAAGCTGAGCAGGCAAGCAATATAAACTATGGGTGAGAGTAGATCAGTGTTGTGCAGAGTCCCAGGGGACAGGCAGCCGGATGGCTCTGCCACGCCAGATGACCAGCCATGGACATAACTCTAAATAGGGATCTGTGTTTGCCAGCCTTCCTCAGAGATACTGAAATCAATGTTCCATGGACCAAAGCCCACTGAACTGTCATTAGAGCAGATGGAAGCCAGCGTTCCCATCCTCCCCAGCCTTCAGTTAAAGTTATTCTTTGGGTTAGTTAGAACTGAAAATCTGAATTGTCCATATCTCCTGCCCAAGTCTATCTGATTTCCAGGTAGAAAAATCTCAAAAGTAAATTGGAAATATTTGATGAACTTAAATATAATTTCTGTGGTATCCTGCTCTATATACATATATACCCCCCAAATCTCCACCTTTTTTCAGCACCCTCAATACTGGTTCATTATTTTTCAGGATGTGACTAGTTGGTTTAATCTTAATAATTCATTTAGTCTAATACATCCAAGTTGAAATATCCTTTTCTGAATTTCACTTCTAAAGAAAGACCATCTCTTCTTTGACTGGAAGGAACTGTGCCTATGTCCTATATGATGAAACGCTGATGGGAACCTGATACTCTGAAATATAGACTTTTCTTCCTTTAACCAGATAGGACCTTTTAGGACAAAACTGGCTCAGGAGCTAGAGATCCCAGGAGGCCAGTAAGGTGAAGGACTCCATTGTTACACTGCATATTTTAGATTCTTTGTAATCTTAAACTATTGCTAAATAATTACCTCATTATTCATTTCTGTTAATCTATAGTCATCAATATCAATGAAATATTCTCTAAGACGTTTGTTGAAGTTTTTAGTTTTGTCAATATACTCTTTAGATCTTAGGAGACCAAAAGAAAGAATGAGTACCCTTTTAGGGGACATGAGCAGATAAATAGCTTCTGATTGAGGAATGACTCTAGAAATTTCAAAAAATAGATCCTCACATAGAATGTTCTTTTGGAAAAATAATACCTGGAATTTCACACACAGCTTTTTGATGGTCTGGCTTGACCCAAGGAAATAATTTGGAGTTCGTACAGGAGGTCTGTAAGACCTCTCTAAGAATCCACTCTTCCAGACTCTTCTAAAATTATTTCCAGCATCTTCTCTTAATCCTTCTTCACCCATACTTTCAACCGTTCCCCAATATTCTAAGTTGTTGAAACCATAGCATGCTAAAATTATTTAAATATGCTTGGATAGAAATAAGAGATAATATATTATGTTGCCTCACAAGAAATGGCCAGTTTATAGGTCAAAAAGTTTGAATACTGGTAATTTCATATAATTCAATTGAATATATTCCTTCACATATATCTATATCTAGATACTCAGAGACTCTTTTCTGGGGGAGATGAGTAAATAATGAACGTGCCTCAAAGAAAAAGTCAACATTGCATTTATTGTCAGTATAAACATACGGAGCATGAGAAAGATGAGCGTAGGGCTCATCATTAAAAAAAGAAATTAGCACGTGATTCTAAAGAGACTAAGATGGTAACTACTTATAGTTACCAGCTTTCTGATGGTCTGGCATAATCCAAGGTAAAAATTTGGAGTTCCTAGAGGAGGAATGGTAATGAGGTCATCTCCAGAGCCATCTCTGACCACTCTGTCAGCCTATGAAAAAAAAAGTAAAACGAAAAACAAAAAGCTGTACTCAATTAGTCAACATCTGCCACAATAACAGGAAGGGGGAAACAGCAGCATAAGTGTCATTCATCTGTCATCTGTAGCTAGAGCAATGGATGATATACATATCTTTTATATGGTCTTCTGTAATCTGGGTTAGAGTACCAGTAATCCCATATTCTATTCTCCAGTAAGGATCCGCAATGTTGTAATTCTCTATTGGTTTTTGAAGGTGAATCCAAAAGCTCCAGAGACCCAGACAGGAAATGGTAAGTTTGAAATATCAAAGTGAAACGTAGAGCATCTAACTTGGAATCACTTTTACTTAAAAATATATTATTTTCTCATTATATAACAGATATTTACTTTGTTCAAAAATTGAAGCAATACAGGGAAGAGAAAGGGAGGGAGGGATGGAGGGAGGAAACAAGGGAGAAAACAGGGGAGGAAGGGAGGGAGGAAGGGAGGGGAAAAAAGGAGGGATCCAGCTACAATTTCAATGTTCAAAGATAACCACTTCTGAAATCCTAGTGGTTTTTCTTGCAGACATCTGCCTTTATATATAAGCACATACACACACATAATCTCACATCAATATGATTTATTATACATGCAATTTTAGCATGTGTAATTTCCCTACTCCTTTTTTTAGCTGTTTATCTCCCTCTTTCTTCACAACATCCAGATAATGTTGACAGACTGCTGTGCATATTTTTTCACTTGTTTAACATTTATTTTTCTTTTTAATAGACTTTATTTTAAGAACAATGTCATATTTTCACAAATATTAAGAAGACAATACAGAGAATATCTTATACCCACACACTCAGTTTCCCCTGTAAACATCTTAATTATCATGATATACTGTTACAATTAATGAACCAATATTAACACATTATCATTTACTAAGGCCCATAGATTAGATTTCTTTTAGTTTATACCTAATGCTCTTTTTCTCTTCCAGAATCTCATCCAGGATACAACATTACGTTAACATAAGTTGTCATGTCTCTTCGGCTGCTAATGGCTGTGGTAATTTCTCAGACTTTGATGACCTTAACAATTTTGAGGTGTCTGGTCAGGTATTCTTTTAGGATGCTACATTACCCAATGTTCTTCAGAGAAACAGAACCAATAAAATATGTACATATCTAGAAAGAGGTTTATTTTAAGGAATTGGCTTTTTCAACCATAGAGGCTAGAGGCTGGCAAGTCCCAAATCTGGAGGGTGGGCCAGCAGTCTGAAGATCCAGGGAAAGGAACAACACTGCAGCTCTAGTCTGAAGAGCCAGTGTTGCAGATGTAGTTCAAAAGTAATCTGCTGGACAATGACCTCTCGTTTACAAGGTCAGCCTTTTGGTAGTCAGGCCTTCAACTGACTGGATGAGGCCAACTCACATTATGGAGGCTAATTTGCTTTGCTCAAAGTTTACTGATTCAAATGTAAACCTCAGCCAAAACCCACCCTCACAGAAACATCTAGAATAGGCCCAGCCAAGTTGACACACGCAATTAACCATCACAGATGACTTTCAATTGGAACTTGTCTGACATTTTTCTCATAGTAAGACTAAGATTGAGTTATTGAGAGAAACACCACAGAGGTAAAGTGCCGTTTTTATCATATGATATTAAGCATACATACTATCAACATGATTAATGATCGCTGATGCTGGCCTTGATCACCTCACTGACATAGTGTTTGTCAGGTTTTTCCACTGTGACATTACTCTTCCCTCCCTCCCCCATTGCATACTGTACACTTCGGAAAGAATTCAATATGCACAGCCCATACTTAAAGAGATTTATATTCCTCCTCCTTGAGTGCAGAATATCTACATAAATTAATTGAAATTCTACTGCATGGGAGATTTGTCTCTTGATCCCCATTTATTAACTTATTCAATCATTTATTTATATCAGTTTGGAATCATGCACATTTACTTTACACTTTGGATAATCCAATACTACTTCATTTATTTTATTGCTCATATTGTTCCAGCTTTGGCCACTGGGAGTTGAGTTAACTCCTATGCTCCTTTGACAGACCCCCATCGAATATTTTATTTTGCGTTTTTGTCTTTGATCATTTCCTTAATTTTTGGCACTATAAGATGCTCCAGGCTCATCATCTCAGGTATATTTCCTATCCTGGTTCCAGAATCAGACATTTTTCCTTTTACTGGAGAATGGTATTAAAAACCAAGATCTGTGCACTAGGCATAGTCATTGCTACTGGGTAGTGCTACAGATAAGCTTTCTCAGCTAACATAGCAAACAGTAAAGGTGTCTATATTAACCCGTATATAAGTGTTTCAATATCTAACCATCTACATCCATACTAAGCTAAACATGAGTTCCTACTGATATGTCCAACTCTAATCCATTACCACATTGATAATTATAGTTTCTTCCTTTTGCTTATCTGTAAACTCCCACTCCAGCAGTAAGAAACTGGCTTGTACCATCTGCCATCCATTCATTGTATTGATCCATTCGTATCTATGTGCACAGCGATATTAGAATCTTTAACCTATTCCCCCACTGGAAGCAACTGTATAAATTATAGTGTATAACGTTTAAGTGCAGACTCTGCCTTTAGTCTTACAGAATCCACTTATTTCCAAACATACTTAGGTCAGCACCTCCCCCTCCCCAATCCCTTTTAGTGAAGTTGTTTTGTACATTTGTAATGTAAATTCTTTTGACACATTCTACATTCCATACTGGGATCTCCCAACTTCTTAAATTTTAAAAATTTGCAAACATTAAGGTTCTCTTTTCGATCTGCATAGCTCTATGGGTTTTGACAAATGCATATGTCATGTATCCACCATTGCAGATCATATAGAATAATTTCACTGCCCTATAAATCCCTTATGCTTCATCTAGTTATGCCTTCCCATTCTCCCAAAATCCTTGTAAACCATCGTTCAGTTAACCGTTTTTACAGTTTTGCCTTTTTCAGATTGTCATATAATTGGGATCATTTAATATGTAGCCTTTTCATACTAGGTGTTTTTATTTAACAATATGCATTTAAGGTACTTCCATGTCTTTTTGTGGTTTGACAGCTCATTTATTTTCAGTAAATAATATTCTATTGTGTGGATATGTCACAATTTGTTTATATATATATATTTGATAAAGATACAAAAATAGACCCGATCATTTATGGAACTTCTATTTGAAAAACAAATGATCGTGTAAGACCTGGCAAGTAAAGTATTTGACTCTTTAGGCTCAAGGTTTAAAATAATTTAAATGCTACGTATTTGTAATTTTCAAAATGATTCCAAGTTCCTATGTATCATAAATCAAAATGATTGCAAAGAAATTAAACTGAAATGTTATTATAAAAACAATTATGTTTTAAATGACTAAATTTTGTTTCTCAGGTATGATGTATATTACAAAAGATAGATTTGCTGACCCAGAGCTAAGTGATAGGCTAAAATAATATGGATAGAACAATGGCCTTTAAATATGAAAAGTGTGGGGAAATATTTTTCCCTTTCCGTATTACTCAATACCTTGTCTTGAGACTATAATCCCAGTGTCTTCTGAACAAAGAAATAGGGAATTAGACCTACTTTAATAAAGGGTTATTTAACATATTTGCAGATATATAAAGAAGGCATTAAAGAGGGACAAGAGAGTCCAATGGTGGCCAAAGTCCACATAAGGAGGGTGTCTGAGTAGGATAGAAAGGTGGTCCCAGTGGGAGTCCAAGACCTTGGAAACAGGGCATATAAATGGGTAGTAGTTTGATCTGATCAGGAGATTGGCCATATTCATCTGAATTGAGCAATAAGAAAATGTTTTGAGGATAATGAGAGCCAGGTTTCTCTATTTTAAAGAAACTTCCCCTTTGTAATTGATAAGTATTTTATAGATTGATACTTTGAGACTGTAAAATCCTATTCCTCGTTCTACTTGCTCTTATGGTTTTAGCATCTATTGACTGTACTAATTTTAACTATGATGGTTGCCAAACGGTGACTTTCTAACTCTATGGTGACTTTCTAAAACCTTTCTCTTCTTCCTTATTCATTTATTAAATTTTATGAGTGTGGACTCAAAGATTCCTATTTTATTCAGTAGGTTAAAATCTCTTTCTAAAATTATTTATTTTCATCCTTAAAATCTCCCAGATTTTGCCAATAGAAGCTTCTTCAAGCATCCTCTGTGTCCTTTTGAAACATCTTGCATCAAGTTTTGAGAATCTCCATACTTTCTGGTTGAACAAGAAATTTCAGGTTCATCATCTTTCCCTGCCCTGACTGTGGAATCAGCCATTTCTCTCTCTTAGGAGACTTGGTTCCTTTTAGTAGGTGGTGGTATTTAGAAATCAAATCTTGCTCACTGCTTCAGGTGTCACTGCTCCTAGGATCTCTCAGTGGGCAGAGCTAAAAATATTCTTATGCTGTATATAAATAACCCACAAATACATATGTACACACACATTTGCATCTTAATTTATATTTGTAACTATATAACTGAAAACTAAGAGTTTAGAGCAATATCTCTGAATACAATTCAGCATCTAAGGGTTCTTTCTAGCTTTCTTCCTTTCCATATTTGTACCCTGTTTCTCTTATGTTTTCAATACACATGAATGTAGTCAACATCCTGACTTCCCTTTAACTAAATGATCAACGTACAAGCATCACCAGTAATGGGACAAACCGGTCTCTTGTGTGACCAAATATACTAATGAGGAGACCACAGTATTCCTTCTGTGGTATTCAAGCTCAAAATGTATAACCTAAGTCTTATCAGCTTGGACCAACTCAAACTGAGACAGTTTACAAAATATCTGACCTGTAATCTTCAAAAATATCAAAAAACACAAAAGTCAAGGAAATACTAAAGAACTGTTCCAAATTGAAGGAGACTGAGGAAAACATGACAACTGGATGCAATGAATAATCCTACAATGGAGCCTTACACTAACTGGGTGGTAAATATACCTACCTAAAGAAAATGATATACTCAATTACCTAAAACATAAATTAATGATCCATAACTACAATCTACCTGGCCAGTCACAAAGGGTCAGGAAATAGACAGTGGCAGCAAACTTGTCATCGTGGTTTTGGACAATAAGTAGACTAATGGAACAGAATATAGAGTTCAGAAATAGTCACAGGTATATAGACACTGCCTTCCAACAAAAACATCATTGCAATTCAGTGGGGGGAAAACTTCATCAATTGAATATTCATGAGGAAAAAAATGACCCTTGATCCCTAACTTACATGATAAACAATGATCAATTCCATTGGGAATTAAAAATTCCCAACTGGAAAGGTTAATAGATTTTATTAATATTTTAGCTTAATAGGAAAATATAAACAGAAAATGTAAATTTTCTGTTAAAAAACTTCTATAATAAAATATGTGAGAATATCGCATGATGTTGGCATGTGCAAAATTTCTTAAATGGGATACAAAAACATTCACCATAAAGGAAAAATTTGATTTAATCAAACATTAAATTAAGAAACTTTTATCAAAAGACAACAAGTATCAAAAGGCAAAACACAGAATATGAAAAGATATTTGCAATACATGTATTTGAAAGAGGATCCCTACCCAGAATATATAAAGATCTTCCACAAATCAGTAAGAAAATAGAAGTATTGGCAAAAGATCTGAAGAGGTACTACACAAAGGGGTTTAGCCAAAGAGCTAATAAGAAAATAAAAGCCTATTCAAAATGATTAGTTATCAGAGAAATATCAGTTAAAGCCTCACTTACACACAATTACAAGTCTATGAAAATGGCTAAAATCAAAAGGATTAGCAATAACAAGTGTTGGCAAGAATGTTACAGAATTGGAACTCTCAAATACTGCTGATTGTTACGTGAATGTATTCAATGTATAAAAATCCTTTTCCTGTGCACTTAAGATTTATGTATTCTAGCATGTATTCATTGTAAGTTATACTTAATTATAAAGACTTAGAACAACTATTTATCAATTCTAGAGCGACTATGTTTTTATAACATTAACACTTCCCACCCAAAAGCATCATATATATTTCTATGTGTTCCAAAGTTATTTCATGATTGAGACATTTTTTCCTTCCTACAGAGGTGCTATATATTACTCATGACATTAACTTAACATAGGATACATGCCAAAATGGAAGATTGCTACTCCACTACAAGATGTGTTATGCAGATCTGGCATGCAACTTTAATTCATCATATTGGTCTTCTTCTTACTTATTCAATTCCATGCAAACAATATTATAAATAACATGTCAATTTCTCATTTGCAATAATGAACAAACTTTAAGATGGCCTAAAAACTAATAAAGTCCTTAATCCAGAAAACTTCAATACAACTCTGATGTAATTATATGAATTGCAAAGTAGATTTAAAGTAATTAGGTTGCTCATAAACTTGATAAATAGCTATAAAATTTCCAGAAATGACTATGGGGGAGCTAATTAATTTTATACACTATAGAACTTCAAAAATATAAGTAAAATTACTTGTGTAAACTCCATCATTGTTAAAACAGAAATACTCAAATGACAGTGCTGTTTGTGTCCAGCTATAATAAAAATTGAGAAAGGAAGAAAAAGAAGAGAATTGAAGAACATAAAGCTGATCTTGTTGTTTTTGGTTGGAAGGGAAAAGAGATAATATGTATACCTTAAAAAAGAGGTACACACACACCCATAAACACATACATACGAGGTGTGATCAAAACATACAGTGAATGTCTAAATAAAAAAAAACATTACAGTAAAAGACGCATTGCCATTATTCCCCCTCAAAATACTACCCCTCGCTTCAAACACACTTATCCCATCATTCTTGCCACTTTCTGAAGCAGTTCTGGAAGTCCTCTTTCGTGAGTGTCTTTAGTTGTGCTTTTGTGGCTGCCTTGATATCCTCTATCAATTCCAAACGCTTACCTTTCATGGTCATTTTGACTTTGGGGAAGAACCAGAAGTTGCACGGTGCCAGATCCGATGAATAAGATGGAGGAGGACACATTGTAATGTTTATTTGACAGAAATTGCCGTACCAGAAACAATGTATGACATGGAGCATTGTTATGATGGAGGATGAAACCTTTGCCCATTTCTCAAGCCTTTTTATGCACATCATTTCTTAAACGCTCATAAAGACACTCACAAAAGAAGACTTCCAGAAGTACTTCAGAAAGCGGCAAGAATGATGGGATAAGTGTGTTTGAAGCGAGGGAGAGTATTTTGAGGGGGACTAAGGCAATGTGTCTTTTCCTGTAATACATTTTTTAAAAACATTTTACCATATTTGTTGATCACACATTTAAACAAGAACTTAAGTTCTCCAAAGATATTACATTAGCATAAAAATTACTGGAATGCTATAGACAAACAAATATGGAAATCATCCATGAAATATATTGTTATTCGGGAATATGCCTATAATTTTATGAAAAAGATCATAGTAAAAAATTGCCATGTATTTCAAAGCAAATAGCTTCATCTTGAAATTTAAAAGAATTTATATATTTATGAAGCATTATAACTGAGACCAATTTAAGAAGTAGGTAATGTTACGCTGAGTGCTTCAAGTGCAGAGACCATGGGTCATTCATCTCCAGTGCACATTGTAGCATATGGTGCAGACTAAATACCCAAATAATGTTTACTGAATGACAAAGATGAGATCAGAAAGCAACACAAAAGCTATACTGGAGATGGGAAACTGTCTTCCACTGGATAAGTTTACTACTTCCACTACGAGGCTGGAGTATTTCCATTACTTAGGCTGCTTTTAAGAGCTGGAAATCAAGCCAGAACATCAAGTGCTGGCAAACCGATCACTTTGTTCAGAATGCGTTTTTAAGCATTTGTGAAAAATTGATCTTTCCTTCAATTAACAACATAGAGCAGAATGTATACCCTTCCTCATGGACAAATAGGTACCAGTTAAAAGATGATGTATTGTTTGACCAGGTTTTTGGGGGGAATAAAAGGATAATATCACAGTTAAAGGCCTAAGGTAACCTTTAACATTTAGGGCACCAACCCCCTCCCCTGGCTTTATAGTTTATAAGATGTTCAAGTAAGAACCGTACTGTGTGGAATAAAATAGGAGAAAACATCGAGCAGACACTAGTTCTCATGAAAATGCCTCAAATACCATTAAGTGATTTACTGCACTAATCCCATAAACTGATTTGGGATTAGCTTTTTGGAAGGTGAACAGGGCAGATTCATATCCTAGCTGAAAACTTCAAGCTAGGAATCAATTTGGACATGCTCTTTTCTTTCATTCCTTTTGAGTGCCAAGAGCAGCTTGCACTTGGCTCAGTGAGAGTCTAGAAGAGTTGCCTTGAGTCCATATCTCCTCCCTTTCGTTTATCTTCAAACAGAAGCCACCCTTCAGGAGCTCCAGAGAGCCCTGCAGATGAAGTTGGTTAGGCCATGACAATGACGGTTAAACTTTGGAGACACAATCTGCCAGGGTAATTAAAGTATGTGCTTCTATTAAAGATAAATTTTTTCTTCTTTGATATAACTATTAGTCTAGGAACTACCAAATTTGAAAAATATGAATCTTCCAAATTTTCATAGTACTATAAAATGATGAAGGCATGCATCTCACATGTAAAGAAAGCAAAGAGAAAAAAAAGAGTCTCTGCAGTATTTTGGCCTGCAGGTCACATGTTTCAGTATGTGTATGTTCAAAAATACCAACTTGTACATTTTGCTCTCATAGTTTCATTTTCTTGAGTCTAAAAGGTTCTCGGTTTTTAAGAAATCACTATGGAAATGCAAAAATATCACTTGAATGTCAAATTTAACGCCTTTGTCAGCTAACTTCCAGGTACATAACAGAACATTGCAAATATCGGATACAGAAGAAGCATTATGGGTTATGAAAAGAACAAGGAAACCAAGTGGCTAGGATAGCTTGTTGTCTATACAAATTGGAAAATAAGGTCCAATTTTTCTTCCTCTTTAGGTGAACCTAAAATCATATAAACGCCAATTCCAAGGAAAAGTTGGTCCTAAGTATACTGATCCATAGGTAAGAAAATAACTTTCAAAATTGGACCTTACTATAGCTCACCCTCCTTCTGACTGCTCCATTAGAATTAGAAACAGCCCTATCTTACTGATTTATAGTATATATTTGTCTATAAAAGGTTCATTTTTTTCAAGCTGTAACGGAAAGAACCTCTAATATGAAAAGAATATTCTCAGGAATAAACATCACAAATAGCAGAAATCTTCTCAATATAAAATATAATAAATAAATTCAGGACCTGGGTAGTATTATATACTCACCGTTCAGAACATAGCTGAACGTGTGGTTCATTCCATTTACATTATATCTTCACAATTAATAATGTTTGTGGAAATAATACATTTTGCATGGATTCTGGGGTAACCACATTCAAGTATAAGAAATCACTTCTCTATTTTATTTCAAAATGACCATTCCCATCATACTGAAAGTGCATTTATTTCTAGATGTATGTTATCTGATAGGCTGGCAATGTCTTCTCTTATATATTATTGCAGTAAGAACACTGACAATGGGAAACTATTTTGGAGGTTCCAACAATCCTATAGAAGAAACTATCAAATCAAATTTCCACACTCTCCCATTATTTTTCGTAACACACTCAACCCCTTATTTTAGCTATCAGCTCTTCGTTTCTGATTTTTCACATTCTTAAATGTGAAGAAGGTGCAGATGAAGAGAAAGATGAGCAGGAGGAAGAGAAGAAAGAGAAAAAAAGATGAGGCAGGACTGTATGTCACCCACAAAGCCTAAAACATTTACAGAATAATATCATTTACAGAAAATGTTTTCTGACCCAAATCTAATCATCTTCACCCAATGACCCAAAAGAAAAACAGTCCCTGTGTTAATAACCATGATCGTAATATATCAATTTAATGTTATTATATATGTTTACATATACAATATGTACACATATGTACATAATACTTAATGTTAATAGTGTCTATATAATACATGTGTAATCTATGTTCTCAAGACTTTACCGTTCTATTGTCGCCACTCTTTCTCCCTCATGTAAATTTGTCATCTGTGAATTTGTGAATGATTAGTTCTAGATATTCCTACTAACTCTCTACTATTTATCCAATCGATGTTGGAGAATGTGGCAACTGTAGGACATGCTTGGTCTCAGTCACTCTCTGCCTCCCTGCTCCAATGTCCTGTATTGGAATATCTGGTTTCAGTGACTTAAGCATGAGGCTTAAAACCACTTGCTACCAAAAGCATCTGCAATCAGCCCTGACTCATCCAAACCCTTTGTTTAGTGGTATGTTAAGCCTTTGAACCTGTTATTAGAGAACTTCCATTCTTTGTAACCCTATTTAAAACCAGATAAATTCACTTTCAGCTGCAAGTTGGTGAGGTAGCAGTGTCATCCAAAACTGAATACATTAACCCCACAGATCTAATCTCTATGGATTGGTGAGAGAGTGTTTCAGTGTGTATTTCTTTCAGTGAACAGTGGCCATTTGAATTCAAAGGACCCTAAGCTATTACTCATGCTTCTAAAATTGCTAGGTTATTTTCCTTTTTTTTTCTTTTTTCTAAAGCATATCTTAAAGTAATTGTATATTTCATCCTGGAGTCCAAAATCCAAATCCAATTCATGTGACCACTATGTATGTATTACCCCTGATAGTTAACAGAGTCACTCCAGATTCAAGAGAACACAGAGATATTTGGGACTCAAAGTCCACTCACATTATTGATGTTAATTTCCATTGAAGCCTGTTAGAGAGGCGTGAAACCAGTTATCCTAAAGCCTAGAATACTAGGAGGCTGGCCACCAAGTCAGAGTTTAAACATACCAACATGGTGAAGTTTATAGATCTGTAGCTGTTGCTGATTATTGGGACTTTTAGGCTCTGCTGGTAATTCACTGGGGGTATCAAAAATACCATGTTTTAAGACATTTTAAATATCTATCCCACATTTACTATAGCAGAGACGTCTTCTCAAAAACTTTTAGTTGATTGTTATTCATCTAAGAATTGGACATAATGTTAAGAGTCATGAGAATATTTGGTTGGAAATGTATATTTATCTCTAATCCTTTTAAACATATTTTACACGTATACTATTTTTCTCACATTAAATTTCTAACTAGTGACATATTCAACAAGTTGTTATGTATCTTCTATATGCAAGGCACTCTTGTAGATACGCAGGGATTCTAAAAGTGAGTAAGACTAATGGTTATTAATAGATTTAGAATGTAATAGGCAAAATTACATATGCACACAACTTTATACAATAGAAACAAGAAAACTAGTAGCTTAAAGATGATGCAAAGTGCTATAATGGTTCTGAAAATAAATCAGATTCTGGATACGTAAAGAACAGGAAATCCTTCAGAGAAATATGGTATCTGTGCTAGCTTAAGAGATCAGAAATACTTAATAATAAAATGGAGCAGGAACAAATCTTAGGCCAAGAGAATTGCAAGAAAAAAGGAGGAAAGCTGAATAAGCAAAGAGCCTATTTGGGAAGGTGTACTTGACTACAACATAGGAAATAATATGTAAGAAGAAAAAAAAGGGATCAGATCTAACATGGAAACCTGAATGACCTATTAAGGAGTTCAAAAATTACTCAATGGAAAATAGGAAATCACTAAGATTTTCTCTCAAGGTAAAGATATTATTTATTCAAAATATTTATTGGGTTCTTTCTCTACATCAGGACAGACACAGCCCATGAACTTAAAAATCTTGTAGTCTAAGGGAGGGACAGAGAAAACAAACACAATATAAGGTGATATTATAGAAGTGGTCAGAAATTGTCTTTAGTAAAATTAATCTGAAAACAACTAAAGAATCGTGGAGAGAGAGATGAAAGGCTGAGAGGATGCAGCAGTGAGAAACAGTGGGGTGGCCTGGAAAGGCATCTGAAGTTTGGAACTCAATAGCTAGATTTTAATTCCAGCAAAACCACTTTCTATCTTTCTAGCTTGGTTGACCTTTCTTAGGCTGAGTTTCCACAACTATCAGATGAGTTAATATTTCCTACCTCCTAGGGACTTGTGAACATTAAATGAGGTAATGCATGAAAAGCATTTGGTATCAACTACGCAATCAATAGTGGTAGCAATTATTACAACATCCAAGGTAAAAGGTAAGGAGAGCTGCAGTGGGTGTTGGCAATGGGAACATAAAGGAAAAAGTGGAAGGAAGTTACATTGAAAAGCCCACTCTACAGCAATGGATTTCAAACTATGTTTTGCTTGTTTTAAACAGTACATGTTCCTGGCCCACTCAGAGAACTCTGATTTGGGGAGGGAAGATTGAGACAATCAAAGTGATTCTTGGTTTACAGTTTATATTTTGAGAAACAGTATCCTACAGGACTTGGTTACTGGCTGGAAGTAGGGAGAAAATAAAAAGGAGGTTCCAAAGGTGTTCAGAGTAGATGTTATTAACTCAAAGATGGTGAATCCTTAACATGATAATGGATGGAATCCAAAGAGTTTAAGAACCACCCTTGAACATAGGTTTATATGAATGTTTGCTGAGAAGAAAATCCATAGCCTTCATCAGATACTCAAATGAATTTCTATTCCAAAAATTTTATCTTCATGATTTAGAGATTGTGGGTGGGACAGGGACAATGGCTAGCAATGGAATGAAAAAGTCAGAACAACTCACTTACTTTGGGATACATCCTACTGGCAATTAATTACGTGACCAGGAATTAGGTATGCAGTTTATTCCAGAAGGTAAATTTAGGAGGCATCTGTGGAAGGAGGAGGAAGAGGAACATAATAGGAATAGGGCAAAAATCTTCAAAAGGAAAAATGAGAGAAAATAAAAGGTGGCCTGACCTAAAAGTTTGGATAATGGTTTCATAGTGTGGATAAAAAAATGAATATCCAGTGGAAGAGACCAAGAAGAAAAGACCTGAGCTCAGTCAGGGAAGCCACAGAAAGTTTCAAAAGGGAGAAAAGGTCAACCATGTCAAAGAGCACAGAGGTCAGATATTGAGAGCCAAGAGATGGGTATTAGAGTTGCTTATTCAGTCATCAGCAACATCAGAAGCACAATTTCCAGAAAAGAGATTGGGGTTAAGGGTGGAAAGGGTTAATGAAGGACCAGGTGAGTATTAATTAAAATACTGTTCTAAGTTCCTAAGTTACAACATTTGCTCTGAAGAAAACAGGATTTCAATTAAAGGCCTCTTTGAATTTTCACTGAAATTCTGTTTAAATTGCTTACTCTGGTAGTGAAATGACAATATGGGGGAAAGCAAGACCACTGAGATGGAACCTTAGGCTTAATACCTAGATTTTTCCATTTCCAAATGAGAAGTGTCACCAGTAGCCGTAGAGACTGATTCAAAAGCCAATTACTTCTGTGTGCCTCTATCCCCTACTTGGTGTGATTTGTAGTGAAGGCTACGCACAGAGGGAAAATGTCAAATAAAACATTCACTGTCTCCATAAAATACCCTCACATTACAAGAGGATAATCCTGCTTCTTTGAACTAGCTAAAAACTGACCTTCCCCAGCACAAAACTGCCTGTAAGAGTCCCAGGACAGGTTGTTCTGACATTCTTTTAACATCATCTCATCATCACAGCCAAAACTAATCACAAGAATATTACCCGTTGACAGGTGCATTTATTCTGTCAATTAAATCAGATGGTTAAATCGAAATGTGCCCCAAATCTCTCTTGTTTGCATTATCCATATTGGCGTTTCTTGGCCGTGGTTCATTGCTGGCTGGAAGTCGTCCAGCCCCCACAGAGTCACTTTGCAATATTGTGCCAGCAAGTTTCCATGCTCTGCAGCAGCCGCTCCGGCGAGGCCAGAGCCGCACTACAGGACTGACCTGGAATGTTACACTGCTTCACTAAGATTTATTAAAATATGAAAGGAGGGAGACTTAGATCAATGTTTTTGGAATAGAAGAGGATATATCACCTCATGGCTAAGCATAGGTGACACGTGGGCAATGAAGCGAAGATGCTAAAGACAGACAGTGAAAAAGGCTCAAGGAAAGATAAAACTAGCCATCCGCCTCCAGATTTCAGCCTCTTTTCTAAAACTCCCTTCCACCAAAGTGACCAAAGAAAAGCAGTCCCTAAAGACCTGACTCCTCCTGTTTTTAAGACCATTTTCCCAAGAAGATATGCAAATATACCCACAATGAGCAGTGGAGCCTAAATTCTGAGCCACGTTCCCATGTTCTCCAAACAGGGAGTAAGTTTACACAACATTTTGGCCATGATAACTAATCACAATGAGGCACATTAAGGACAGGTCTAGGATTTTAGTCCCCGATGTATAGTTGAAGTGCCAGGATATTTTGGCTCCCATTTTGAAATCCCTTGCTTTTTTCAGCCAATGTCACCACGTAGGCATAGCTGTATGCCTGGTTTTCTTATAGGGTGCACTTGAAAAGCAAATAGTTCTGCTTTGGAGTATGAATAGAAAACACAGAATGAAGGTGTAATGAGTGAAAAAATATCTAGGGCGTGAACAAGAGTTGACATGTTAGACTATAAGGGTAGAGTCACTGGAGAATGTCACATCCTCTAAAGGTATGTTTAGACACAACTGCAAATTTCATTCTGTGCATTATTTACTTGAAAGACCCGAATGGTCTCTTGGAACCATTTCAGATTGTCAAATAAACATACATGTAGACTACTGTTTTTGAAGCTCAGTATTGCATTATCTCACCTAAATTTCAGAAATTTCTCAATATCTGTAAACTGTACTTAGCTTTTTTATGTCAAGGAGTCAAGATGATTTCCCACAATATTTTGTCTAAATAGAGTCAGTGATTTTTCTTTTTTTCTCCTATTTTTTTGTCAAGCTTTTTACCTTTAAAGCATGGCGTGAAACTTTAGCCACTCAACTATCATTGACTCAGATGGTTTAGTCCCCACATACCACTTACAGAGTTTAGATCCATGATTTCTTTGAGGATGGTTACAGTCAGACAAATATCTATTCTGGCCAGTTTGTAACATAGGTATTCTATTTACTTGAGAGAAGTTGTTTTAGCCTATTTTGTAAATTTTTATTTGAGCATTTCTAAAAAGAAAAATGCTTATTTTGATACTCAAAAGAATTATTTTATTTCCAGCTTAGCTAATTAGCATTTAGACATGGACTGCACATAATAAAAACATATATAGGTAACCCCCCACATAACAGAACTTCTATAACACGGTTTCACTCTAACACAGTTCGAGAATTGGGGAAAACCCTTATACAATATGCCACCCTATAACACTCTAACACAGCTTGAGAATTAGAGAAATACCCGAACAACATGGAGTATAATAACAGCTGTTAAGAGCAAAAGATATCTCATCTGAAATTAGGGAAATCCCTGAACAACACTGAACATAATAAAAGCTTTTAAGAGCAAAAGATATCTCATTTGAAATTTTTCATTCGAGCGAGGATGTTATATCAGATTTGATTGCAGAATTTTAAAATTTAGATTAGAATTTTAAATCCATTTTGTTTGTGAAATATTAAGTTCAAAGGATGAAGATATCTTGTCAAAAAGAAAACGCCCTCAGTTAAGGGTACTTAGTAGTGATGACGAAGAAAACATTATTTAATACATATTAATATGTTCTACTTTTGGTGAAAATTGCTTTAATAAAGATATTTCTCTTAATTATAAAAATATAATAGTACTTTTTAAAAAAATTTTTGGAACCTAATGCCCTTTTTTGTACTAGTTATTTGTTTCGTATAACATGGATTTGCATAACACGGCATTTTTTAGGATCCTACCCTGTTTCCCCAAAAATAAGACCTACCAGACAATCAGCTGTAACGCATCTTTTGGAACAAAAATTTATGTAAGACCTGGTCTTATTTTACTATAATATAAGACCCGGTCTTAATATAATATAATATAATATAATATAATATAATATAATATAATTAATATAATATAATATAATATAATATAATATAATATAATATAATATAATATAATACCAGGTCTTACATTAATTTTTGCTCCAAAAGACACATTAGAGCTGATTGTCTAGCAAGGTCTTATTTTCAGGGAAACACAGTAACAACCATATTATACAGGGGTTGCCTGTATTACGACTGTCAGGGGGAAAAATAGCCACCAAATGTGCATACTAACTAGTTCAGAGGATTCATCATCCTGGGATTCTGCAATATCACAACAAGTCCAGCAAGACTGAGTTGTTCTCTGCTGAGGAGCCAGAATGGGAGAAGGATTCCAATGGTACTAGATGCACAACAAGGCTTAGTCTGCATTTTTAATAATTATTTATCAAGGATACAGTCAATAATCAAATAGAATCTATTTCCGAAAGTCTGAAGTCTAGTATATAATATTTATATATGAAAGTAATGGTAAAATTTCTCTTGGATGTTCCACTGACCAGTTTTAATATTATAGCTACAGCTAAAGAGCCAAGCCTAAAGTCAGATGTGAGTGCCGCAGCAAAAGGTGTAATTCACCGTAGGCTTTTTGCATCCCAGGTATTGTATCAAGTGCTTCGTATATGTTATCATATTTAATTTTGGCAACAAGTCTATGAAGTATGATTTATTATACCCATTTAACAGATGAGGAAACTGGGACAACTCAAAGAGTTTCAATAACTTGACCATAACATGTACGTAGCTAGGATTCAAGTTCAAGTTCTTCTGACACCAAAGCCTGAACACTGAACCTAATCTTTGACCATGCTTGGTGTATCCAAATAGTATAAACATCATTGATTAAATTTTAATTTAAATTGCTCAAAAGTTTACATCTTGTTAAGATCCTGAGAGATACAGTCCCCTTCCATGAGGAAATGACTCCTGACAATTCAAGAATTCAAACTCTAACTCATTGGTAGAAAGTAAGGAAGGAGAGGGAGAGAAGAAGGGATGACGTGTGTGTGGGGGAAGAAATCAGTTACAGTAAACTGAGACTCAAACTTAGCCACAGTTCTGATTTTAATCATTTCATAGAAAACTGAGATCTAACTAATTCCTTTCTTTTTACCGCTAAAACCTTGATAATTTTCAAGATATGTAATACATTCAAATGGAAAAAAAGTAATTGTTGGGCATGATTTCAAGTCAATTAAAATTTCAGACTCTAGGAAATGCGGCCGGCATCCACAGCTGCAGAGACGCAGGGGATCCCAGGACGGAACAGAGAACAGAACAGCCAGGAGGTGGGCTCTTTCCCTGCATCCCACAGCTGATCTCTCCCGCCGAGGGGCCAGCATATCCAGCATTTGAGGCAATAACCTCAGTGAGACCTCCAGTTGGGCCCTAGGCCAGACAAAGGACACAAACTCCATACCTGGGCCCTCCCCCCGCTCTTCCAATCCTACCCCTGCCCTTCCAGAGACTTAAACTGGCCCCTGAACTGAGGAGTAGTGTCAGATTACAGAGGAACCTTAGTGCTCAGACTCTGAGAAGACTGGTGTGCAGCTCTGACCCAGAGAAGAGGCTGGGAAGAGTGTGATTTTTGCTGGGCTAGGAGAGAAGAGACTCCTTCACCCCCAGCCACAACCTTTTCTGGCCTGCGGGAAGAGTGTGACATGGCTGGGCTGGGAGAGAGAAGGCCCCTCCATCCCCAGGCCCCACCCTTTCTAGCCTGACTCCCAGAGATCAGCAGTAAGCTGCAGAGGCAGCTCTGGGCTTTCCACAGCTCAGAAATCTCCCGCCTGCCCCCCTCCCCCGCAACACACACACGGAAGAAGTGCCCTAAGACTCAGAAGAACTGGACACAGGGCTGGTGGTGCTACTCTCAGTGTGCATATGTGCAGGCAAGAGCAGAAACTGCACTCACTTTGTAGAAACTACCATCCAGACGCCTCAGCCCCACGCATCTAAATCTGCAGTTCCAACGTCATTCTTGGCACCAGGTGACCAGCTCTGTCTGCACAATACGCAGAGGACTCTTTGGTACAGCAGAGGACAACCTGGAGATTACTTGGTGGGCTTAAGCCAAGACTGATGCTGCTTTTTGTTTTGTTTTATTTTGTCTTTATATCTTTGATATCTTTGCCTGTGTTGAGTGGGGTTATCGGTTGTTTATACATGTGAATGTATTTGATTTTTAATTTGCTGTTGTTGTTGTTGTGATGCTTGGTGATTTCCTTTGTTCTGAAATTGCCCTACCGGGGCCCAGCTCAAGAGGCACAAGATTCAACACACCCAGAGGCCAACTACAGACCAAACCAGAGTACTACCGGGTTTGACCTACAAGTGACACACCCAGAGGGAATTCTCTACAGGCACAAGAGCCCATAGAGGACAAACCACATTTAAGTGGTCAACCCTCATGCAGCAGAACACCCTGCGGTGTGCAGAGCCAAGTCTCACAACTAGTCAGCCTAGGAGTTAACCCCACCTACTCACAAGCGAAAAGCAATTAAAGATCTTTTTTAACAGGACAAAAGACACAACACAAGAGTCACCTTTGGAACACACACAGAGGAGAAGAACGAAGAAGTGCAAGTCAAATATAAAGGACACATACTACATAAGATAACCCAGCAAGAACTGAGAACTCTAGGGGATCTACCTAATACATTGAAGCAAACACAGAGAGTCAGCCAGAATGGGGAAACAAAGAAACATGTCCCAAATAAAAGAACAGAAGAAACCTCCAGAAATGGAACCAAATGAAACAGAGGTAACCAACCTATCAGAGACAGAGTTCAGAACACTGATGATAAGAATGTTTAAGGAGCTTAGAGACGACATAAAGAAGGATGTAGAAATCATAATGAACAACCAGTTAGAACTAAAGAACACAATTACTGAAATAAAGAACTCACTTGAAGGAATTAACAGCAGGTTAGATGAAGCAGAGGATCGAATCAGCGACTTAGAAGACAAGTTAGCAGAGATCACCCAAACAGAACAACAGAAAGAAAAAAGAATAAAAAACAATGAAGATGGTTTAAGAGACCTCTGGGATAACATCAAGCGCAACAACATGCACATCACAGGAATACCAGAAGGTGAAGAGAGGAAGCAAGGGATTGAGAACATATTTAAAGTAAGAATGTCCAAAAACTTCCCTAACCTGATGAACGAAACCAACATACAAGCCCAGGAAGTGCAGAGAGTTCCAACCAGGATAAACCAAACAGGCCCACACCAAGACACATTATAGTTAAAATGGCAAAGATTAAAGACAAAGAGAGAATCCTAAAAGTCCTAGAGAAAGACAGAGGGTTACATACAAGGAAACTCCCATAAGACTATCAAATGACTTTTCTACAGAAACATTGAAGGCCAGGAGGGAGTGGCAGGAAATACTCAAAGTGATGGAAAACAAAGGCCTACAACCTAGATTGCTTTATCCAGCAAGGCTATCATTTAAAGTTGATGGAGAGATAAAGAGCTTCCCAGAAAAGAATAAGCTAAAGGAATTTATTACCACCAAGCCAGCATTGCAAGAAATACTAAAAGGACTTCTGTAAATAGAAGAAAGATGAAAACAATCTAACTACAAATTTAAAAATGGCAATAACTATGTACCTATCAATAATCACTTTAAATGTAAATGGATTAAATGCTCCAATCAAGAGACATAGGGTGGCTGAGTGGATAAGAAAGCAAGACCCTTGTATATGCTGTATACAAGAGACTCACCTCAGATCAAAAGACACACACAGGCTGAAAGTGAAGGGTTGGAGTAAGATATTTCATGCAAATGGAAATGAGAAAAAAGCTGGAGTTGCAATACTTATATCTGACAAAATAGACTTTAAAATGAAGAACATATTAAAAGACAAAGATGGGCACTATATAATAATAAAGGGATCGATCCGACAAGAGTACATAACCCTAGTAAACATCTATGCACCCAACATAGGAGCACCTAAATATATAAAACAGATATTGACTGACATAAAGACAGAGATCAACAGTAACACTATCATAATAGGGGACTTCAACACACCTCTGACTACAAGGGACAGGTCTTCCAGACAGAAAATCAGTATGGAAACAACAGCCTTAAATGACCCATTGGACCACTTGGATTTAATCAATATTTTCAGAGCATTACAACCCAAAGCTGCAGAATACACGTTCTTCTCAAGCGCACATGGAACATTTTCCAAGATAGACCATATGTTAGGCCACAAAATTGAAATCATACCAATTGTCTTCTCTGACCACAGTGCTATAAAATTAGAAATGAACTACAGGAAAAAAGCTGGAAGACACACCAATTCATGGAGGCTGAATAATGTTACTAAATAATGAATGGGTCAACCAGGAGATCAAGGAAGAAATCAAAAGCTATGTCGAGACAAATGAAAATGAAAACACGACGACCCAAAATCTATGGGATGCCACGAAAGCAGTTCTAAGAGGGAAATTCATTGCATTGCAGGCCTACCTAGAGAAATAAGAAAAATCACTAACCAACAGTTTATCTTCACACTTAAGGGATCTGGAAAAAGAACAGCAAAATGAGCCCAAAGGGAGTACAAGGAAGGCGATAATAAAGATCAGAGTGGAAATAAATGAAATAGAAACCAGAAAAACAATACAAAAGATCAATGAATCCAAGAGTTGGTTCTTAGAGAAGATAGATAAAATTGACAAACCTTTAGCCAGACTCATTAAAAAAAGAGAGGACCCAAATTAATAAAATCAGAAATGAAAGAGGAGAAGTGACAACAGATACCGCAGAAATATAAAAAAAATTAAGAAATTACTATTAGCAACTATATGCCAACAAATTTGGCAATTTGGAAGAAATGGACAATTTCCTAGAAGCGTACAACCTTCCAAGGCTAACTCAAGAAGAAACAGAAAACCTGAATAGACTGATTACCACCAGGGAAATTGAATCAGTAATCAACAATCTCCCAACAAACAAAAGTCCTGGACCAGATGGCTTTACAGGTGAATTTTACAAAACGTTCAAAAAAGAATTATCACCTATTCTCCTCAAGCTCTTCCAAAAATTCCAGAAGGAGGGAAGACTCCCAAACACTTTTTACGAAGCCACTATCATTCTGATCCCAAAATCAGACAAAGACACCACAAAAAAAGAAAACTACAGGCCAATATCTCTAATGAATATAGATGCAAAAATCCTCAACAAAATATTAGCGAACAGAATTCAGCAATACATTAAAAAGATCATACACCATGATCAAGTGGGATTCATCCCTGGTATGCAAGCGTGGTTCAACATCTGCAAATCAATTAATGTGATACACCACATTAACAAAATGAAAAATGAAAATCACATGATCATATCAATAGATGCAGAAAAAGCATTTGATAAAATCCAGCAGCCATTTATGATAAAAACCCTTAAGAAAGTAGATATAGAGGGATCATATCTCAACATAATAAAGGCCATATATGATAAATCCGCAGCTAACATCATACTCAATGGGGAAAAGCTAAAACCATTCCCCTTAAGATCAGCAACAATGCAAGGATGCTCCGTTTCTCCACTTCTATTCAACATAGTGCTGGAAGTTCTAGCCATAGCAGTCAGACAAGAAAAAGAAATAAAAGACATCCAAATCAGTAAGGAGGAAGTAAAACTGTCATTATATGCAGATAACATGATATTATATATAGAGAACCCTAAAGACTCCACCCAGAAACTATTAGAGCTGATAGATGAATTTAGTAAAGTAGCAGGATACAAAATTAATATTCAGAAATCAGTTGCATTTGTATATACCAATAATAAAACATCAGAAGGAGAAATTAAAAAAAAAAATCCCATTTACAATTGCTCCAAAGACTATAAAATACCTGAGAATGACTTTAACCAAAGAAGTAAAAGATCTGTACTCAGAAAATTATAAGACACTGAAGAAAGAAATGAAAGAAGATACAAATAGATGGAAACATATACCATGTTCATGGATAGGAAGAATTAATATAGTCAAAATGTCCATACTGCCTAAGACAATGTACATATTCAACACAATTCCTATCAAACTACCAATGACGTTTATCACAGAAATAGAACATATAATCCTAAAATTTATATAGGACCATAAAAGACCCCGGATAGCCTCAGCAATCTTGAGAAATAAGAACAAAGTGGGAGGTATAACGATACCTGACATCAAATTATACTACAAGGCTACAGTAATCAAAACAGCATGGTACTGGCATAAAAACAGACACATAGATCAATGGAACAGAATAGAGAGTCCAGAAATAAATCCATGCCTATATGGCCATTTAATCTACAACAATGGAAGCAAGAATGTACGGTGGGGTAAAGACAGTCTATTCAATAAATGGTGCTGGGAAACCTGGACAGGCACATGCAAAAAAATGAAGCTGGATCACCTCCTTACACAATATACAAAAATAAATTCAAAATGGCTTAAAGACTTAAATGTAAGATCTGAAACCATAGAATTCCTAGAAGAAAATATAGGAAGAAACTTCACAGACATTACCCGTAGTAAGATTTTTACTGATATATCCCCTTGCATGAGGGAAGTAAGAGAAAAAATAAACATGTGGCATTACATCAAACTAAAAAGTTTTTTACAGCAAAGGAAACCATCAATAAAACAAAAAGGGATCCTACTGAATGGGAAAAGATATTTGCCAATGATATATCTGATAAGGGGTTAATATCACAAATTTATAAAAAACTCACTGAACTCAACTCCAAAAAAACAAACAACCCAATTAAAAAATGGGCAGAGGACATGAAGAGACATTTTTCTAAAAAGGACATACAGATGGCAAGCAGACATATGAAGAAATGCTCAACCTCACTAACCATCAGAGAAATGCAAATAAAAACCACAATGAGATACCACCTCATCCCAGTCAAAATGGCTATCATCAATAAACCAACAAACAACAAGTGCTGGCGCGGATGTGGAGAAAAGGGAACGCTTTTGCACTGTTGGTGGGATTGCAGATTGGTGCAGCCACTATGGAAAACAGTATGGAGGTATCTCAAAAATCTGAAAATGGAACTACCTTATGACCCAGCAATCCCAGTCCTAGGTGTCTATCTGGAGAAATCCAAAACTCTAATTCAAAAATCTTTATGCACACCTATGTTTATTGCAGCACTATACACAATAGCCAAGACATGGAAACAACTGAAATGCCCATTGGTAGATGACTGGATTAAGAAACTGTGGTACATTTATACAATGGAGTATTAAGCAGCCATAAAGAAGAAAGAAATCTTACCATTTGCAACAACATGGATGGACCTAGAGAACATTATGTTAAGTGAAATAAGTCAGACAGAGAAAGACAAATACCATATGATCTCACTTATATGTGGAATCTAAAGAAAAGAATAAGTGAATGAACTAATCAGAAACAGTTTTGGAGACATAGAGGAAAAACTGAGGGTTGCTAGATGGGTGGGGGGGTGGGGATAAGGGGGAAGGTGAGGGGATTAGAAAACAGTCGGTAACCACAAGATGGCCACGGGGTTTTGAAAATTAATTTGGGGAATGTAATCAATAATGTTGTAAAGATTTTGTAGGGTATCTGATGGACACTTGTCCCATTTGGGAGACCACCTCAGGGATGATGTAGATGCCTGATCACTGCACTGTACACCTGAAGCTGAACAATAATGAATGCCAACTATAATTTTATATATATATAATAAGAAGCAGAGTACAGCATTAGGAATAGAGACAGTGGAAATGTAATGGCTCAGTGCGATGTCAAGAGGGATAGTGGTTGGGGGGAGGGGGTTCACACAGTGTGCGGGATATAAATGATAAAAATCTAAGTATTACTTTGCCTTGTGTACCTGAAACTAATAAAAAAAAGTATTATCTAAACAAACAAACAATAAATAAATAAAAAGAATGCCCCTCATTCTAAAAAAAAAAAAAAAAAAAAAATTTCAGACTCTAACAAAAAGTTTAATTTTCCACAAGGTTATTGGTTACTAATTTGGGGTATTCTATTAGCATATGTGCTCTACTTTATCCCACCACTCTTTAATCCCCCCCATATGTTCACTGTAATACATATAATTAACACTATATAAATAATGTATCTGTTAATTGAGGTGAAAATAAGAAATCCTCAGATTTTCTCAATCTTTTAAAAGTCAGTCAAAGCTACTAATTGAAGTCATCTTGTCCTGGGTTGCCAATCCTGGGTACTCTGCCATGAGTATGTTCTACTAATTGTACTGTAGCACCTCTGATCTAGTTCTAATACAATTCTCAGGTGTGTTTCACTTCTGCCCTTCCCAGAGCTCACTCTTGGTGAAAACATTTTCAACTCCTCAATGTTAGACCGTTACTTTGAAGGACACCCTTAGTTTAAGAGGAAAAAAAAAAATCAATTCCTTTCTTCTTGCCTCTTTTTTAGTTTTTATTTATTTGTTTATTTACTAATTTATTTATTTATTTATTTTTGGTCTTACACTAATGTGGCAAGTCAATAATCTATTTTTTTAAAGTACTTACAAATAAACTTCCCTTAGAGTCATCCTAGTGGCGGTGCTGTGAACCTATAAGGATGATCTCATTGTCAGCCAGCACCATCAAATATTGCCCTAGTCCAGGATGGCTAAATACAGAGGATGCCAAAAAAATGTATACACATTTTTAAAAAGGAAAAAAAACCTATTAAAATTGTAATACTCAATATATACCAATAACAAAAGATGAATACAAGTCACGTTTGACTTCTGCAACTACACGAGGAGCTCAAAGTGGTTACCATCAGTGTCCAGAAACTTCTGATTATGGAGAACTACTGCTTGAGCAACGTTGACCAAAGTATCGACTTGTATACATTATTTTGGCACTCCTGGTATTTTCTACAGTTTAGAAGTTATTTCTATTTCTACCTCTTCCATTAAACCCCCTTAAAGAGACTTTCCATAATGACGTCTTTAGGTAAATGATCTTCCATAATGTCTGCTTTTGCTAACCAGTTATGACCGTCTCTGTCTATATCATATATTTTGATATTCAACTGGGTACAATTCAAGGTCTGAAACTGTTCTTCAATTGTTTGTATATTTCCCCCAAATACAAATCTCCCCATCACAATCATAAGCTGAGAGAACAGACTTTGTTTTGTATTTCTTTCTTATGCTCTAATTCAGTATCTTAAGAAAAAAGTATATTTAAGTCCTTAAAAACCTACCAAATATGTTCCTAGCATGTTGTGAATACAGTAGTGGCACAAAAATAGTTGTTTAATCTAAATAGAATCCTATCACTTTTGGGGACTTTGACTTTCAAAATTCAGCTTCTTAAAGAAATCCCTTCCATCTTCTGATTATTGGCCAACAGGGAAGAAATAAATTGTTGAAACCAACAACTTCACATTGAATGATTAATTAATGTAGATATTCACAATACCACAACCCTCTAAGATCATTGCATCCCTAGAGGTCAAGCTGTCACTAAAGAAGCTACAGAAATGTGAGACTGGACCACTTGAGATAGGCTTCTCTTCTCTGGCCCTGGTTTATCCAGTATTAGTTTTGAATGTGGTTGACAATAGAATATTGGAAGCTGGTTTAAGTGAGTATATGTAAAATCATTACTACTGATCCCCCTTTTGAGAGGGTTATGAGTCCCATTAAGAATTTGATGAAAGCTATGGGCTAAAATAAAATGCAAGAACAAACACTAAAGTTTCATAAACAAATTAGGCCCATGCTTGAATCAGTTTAATATAAAACCACCCAACTCAGACTTGCCTTTTGTTCCTAAGATCAACTAGGCATCACATCAATGTCAACAACCAAGAAATAGGAGAAAAGAGGTCCCTGGAAAATGGCCAGGTTTCTCAGCCTCCATCCCATGTGAGTCTTTTTCTTTGGGTTGAGCCTTGGCATCACTCATTAGTGACTTCATTTGGGAGTAAATGAGTACCAACCATCTGACTTCCATTTGTCAGGAGACTTCTGATAAAAACAAAAATGAATGCATGGTAAATTCTGGACTACCTGTGCTCCCCAAGGGCTAGGCATATGACTAAGCAAATATACTAGCCCAAAGGATCCACCTTTCCAAATGAATGAGGCCTGGCTCCAGAAAACACAAATCTTATAAGGTTGCCTGGACTGCCAGCTGCCTCAATTTTAGCACAACGATTTAATGTATTTTAAATAAATGTAACATAAGGAAAAAATGCTTTGTACAAATTGGTCATCTGTTGTTTTTCTGGCTGGCACCATGATTTATGTAATATATCAGTAGAACGACATCTCTCTGTCTCTTGGATAACAAAGTACATATGCAAGTTTCTTTATAGTGCTTTAACCCCCTGATGACCAGAAAGGTCCTACTCACAATTTAATTCTTATATAGCATCTGAATAACTTAGAGATGCTGTCAAATATTCAAGTATTTTATTCTTTGCTTGTTCCACTCTCCTTCTCCTGGAGACCATCATTTCCCCCATACTCGAGCCTGCAGCATTATTTTCCTCATTGTGTTCAAAAGTCAGAATTCAAGATTCAGGTGATATCCATTGCTACTCAGACTAGCATTAAGTAGATTGTCATAATATCCCAAATTAGTCTTTATTGATTTAGTGCTAATTATAAGGGCCACATGTGTATATTTACTTTCCATTCCTTCTTTTCTCAAGGAAAATGTAGAAATAATATATTCCTCCAGTGTAGCAAAGCATAATGCAATTCTTGTGTTTTTGGTAGAGTACCAACACCAGGGATGACATCAGCACAAATCACTGGAGCATGAAATAGAACAATTGTTTTTAACCTATTTTGGCTCACACACATAGACATTTTGTAAAAATCTTAAGAAATCTTAGAACCATTTCCCTGGAGCAATGTATATTTGCTCTTACATAAAATTTTGCATAAAGTTTCAAGAGGTTCACAAGCCAGAAGAACATAACAATATGATTTTTTATGTCTTTCAAAGATAAAGGATTGTTTTAGCTCTCTAATTAATCCCACAGGAATAACATGGTGGATTTGTGTTGTAGCTTGCTTGTAATAATTGTTTCTGGGCTAGTTAGCTTTTTTGGATGGAGCTAATGAGGACGGAGGTCATAGGTTCAATTCATTTAGGGGTCAGTTGGTTGTCATACAAAGAAAAGGCCTTTGCCATATTGTGGGCCCGCCATCTTGCAAATTATGCATTTTTCTCACCAATGAGAAAATGGATAGCTAATAACAAATCATCATTTCCTCAGGAAGGAAAACTCATAAGTGCTTTTCCTTGCTTTGGGGATATCAATAATTATATAATTATTGGAAACAGCAATGTGTTATAGATAGAATATGAAGGTCAAGAAACTAGAACCAAAGTCTGCCATGAACTGGATGACTATGTGACTTTGAGCAAGTTATTTGGCTTCTCTGGGTCTGTTTTCTCATTAAATAAAAGGGCTAGACTAGGTAATTAGAAATATTTTAAAAATTCTAACATTAAGGATCACAGTATATGAAGGAATAAGAATTACATATAGTAACAAAAATGAAAGTACATGCAAAATGGGGAATCCCTGACAGTATTCAAATAATTCAACAGCAATACAAAGTTCCCAGAGAGAAGCATTCTTATCACTGTCCTTGATTATAGGGAAACTTAAGTCACAACAAATGCTACATACTGATTTACTTTTATAATTGATGTACATGAATTTACATTACTAGATATATAATTGGTGTTAGAACCTGTGCACCTTAACTCCTAAGACGAAAATACACATATACCAGTAACTTAACAAAAGAGAATAGGAGTTTTTGAATGTTTAAAAACTCCTTTGTTCAACAGAAAGAAAGGGGCAGCAGGAGATCCTAAAAGGAACCAGTTTCTTCTATAAGTGAGAAATATTAGATGGTTTCTCTGTAGGTTGATGAAGTAAAGTACAGATGAAACTATATATATATATGTGTGTGTGTATATATATATATATATATATATATATATATATATATATGTATATGTATATGTATATATAGTTTTTTAACTTTCACTGCTCATGATAAAAAACACTACCTATCTATGAAACCTCTCTATATTTCATTTTTCTATGTGCAACACACACATTATACACATACACACACACATACACACTGGATAGAAATTGTTAAGTCACATTTCCTGGTTTGGGGTTTTCTTTGTAACATCAAAAAATGCCTCTATTTTCATGTGTTTTATAGTCCGCTAACTTGGCTACAGAGCTAATGCCCATTTAAGGGAATATGGTGTGGGACGACTGTGTAACAATATTAAGTGAGGAAGCCATATGTTTCGTAGCCCCACCATACTGTCTGTGACTACCTCTCACCCCTTGTGGATTAACTTCTTCATCAGATAGGCCTGCAGTGGGTGGAATGCCTTTTTTACAGGTGTTCGGTGGCGATCACACATGCAAAATAAAGATTTCTAAGGGGAGTGATGCTATGTAAAACATCCAGAAATAGCATCTTGTTTTCACTTAGAATGCAATCCACAGAGGTCTGCTTAAGACTCTTAATTTATAGTATCACCTTTATATATCATAAGTGACTGCCTGCTTCTAGATAGCTGACAGTACCCAGGATATACAGAGCTGCCTGGTTTTGATCATGTTATGGTTTGTCTAGAAAAGTAGTAGAAGCAAACTTATTACACCACTAGATTGTGACCAAAACTGAAAATACATTTCATCAAAAAGACAGTTTCATATTACATTCCAAGAAAGGATACATTTTCTGGTGAGGAGATTAAAAAGTAATGAATCATTAAATATATCCACAACACAAAACCCCTTTTTTGCAAGTTGTCTCTTGTAGTCTCTTGTAATTTGCTATTTTTTGGTACCATCTCAGATACAGCAGCAATAGGCAGAAACACACAATACAGTCAAAAGGTCCCTCAACTAAGCAGAAGGTTAAACACGGGCACTGACAACTCCCATCACCTGAAATTATATTATCGTGGGTTCCTTGAGCTCAAGAGAATTCTCTTCCACTGACTCATTTGCTGCCCAAATTAAAGTGTAGGTGCACACAGGCTCAAAGAGGAAATCAAACAAGAGAGAGGGTATAAAAACAATACAAGTGGAGAAGCATGAGGTTTATATTTTTATGCTAATGTGCTGGTAAGAAAAGGGCTGCATTTGGGGAGCAATAAAGAAGGAGGAGGGGGGAAGGTTGTGAGCAGATCTCAGTAAAAAACACAGAGGCTTTCTATGCAGATGGGGGATTTAAAAGAAGTAAAATGATAACCACATAGTCAAGAGACTAGAAAAGAGACCTTGATGTTTGATAGTTGTAATAACCTGCAGAGTGCTCTAATGGCTCGGGGATCAGGTGCAGAGCTACAGCAATAACGAGAACTGAATAATTATCTCGGCCGTATCTGTATCACCAAAGTCCCAGCGTATGAGCTATATAAGGAGGCTTCTGCTGCCTCTCCAAGATTTCCTGAAATGTTAAATCACTGATTTGGGAGCACTTCCAGCATTAGTACTGCCCAGTTAGAAAGAAATAAAGCCCAGAATTCTCCTGTGGCAGTTCTAATGTCTTTGTTAATTATGAATTATGGGTAAACATGCAGACTCACAGAGGTCACGGCTGTCAGCAACAATAGTTTTCAAGAAGGATTTTTACGAGGGTCTTTTTCACTCCTCCATAATGTCCATTTTATATACATAAACAGAGTCAGGCATACAAAAAATGGTGTTTGCTTTTTAGAGGAGTTGTATTTTTTTCCCTCTTTTTCTCCCTCCCTCTCCCCTTGTGTAGAGGCATGTAACCACAACCAAAGCAGAGCAGTTCCTAACTAGAGTTCTCCTCTGTGACTGACAACAGCTGCACCATTCTAAAGACTAGGCAGAAAGACTGCTGGGGCTGGGACTGGGTTAATGATCAGACCCTGGAAACCATCTCCTTCTTGTTAATGGAGTAAGTGGCCAGTTGGGTAACCCATCAGCAGTGGTCACCTTTCACATACAGTGGTGAAACCAAAGCTGCATACAGTATGCTTGATTAACCTCACTTAAATGGCAATGCTGATCTCAAATCTATCCCAAGAGTGTACATAAACAGGATTAAAATTATATTATGTGTGGATCCAGCCCAACAAAAACAACTGGCACAAAATCATTTTAATTAGGTGTTAGCGGCTGTAACTCACTGAACTTTGGCATTAATTCTTTTGGTCCCATCAAAGAACTTCTGGACCTCAGTATAAGACAGTGTGAGTGTGGAATAAAGGAGACCCTCATTGGATAGTAAATCACTCTTGTGCCTCACCTTCCCACGTAATGTGTCAGCATGTTGATGGTAGGTAAGACAGGATGATGAGATAAAAATTTGACCAGAATATTCAAAAAAAATCTGTGACAACCTCTGTACATCACTTTTTCCAGGTAGACAGTGTATTTTAAAAATGGCATGGCAAATTTTACCACACTGACCTTCAAATGTCAAATCATGTTAGCATTAGTACTCACTTTGGAGGCTATATTCTTTGTACAGACTAAACTTAGGAACTATATTAACCTCTAGATTCAGGAGAACTCAGTTTCAGTGCCAGGCCCTCCTCGTTTCTCTTTCTGTCCTTTCCTCTCCTGCTCCATTTAAATGACATTTTCTTGTCATGGACCCTATGAGTCCTTTCCAGGTTCTAACTCAGAACAGATGTCATAGGACAACATCCCATTGACCTTTTTTTGATAAAGTTCCTTTGCTCATTTGAACTGACCTTTAAGATGAAGGGCAAGCAAGGTTAATCATACCCAGACCACATTACAGAGAAATGAGATAAAATCAAAGTCCCAGAGAGCACACAGGTAATTCCAGTATCTAAAAGATGGTTCTGCCCAACCCAAATGCTTTCCAACAATATGGTCTCACTGTACACATCTGAGTTATAAGCAAGCCGTTCCATTTTAAGGAACATCGTCTATTTCCCTAGTAGAAAGAGCACCTAAAGGGTGATCTTTCTCAACCAATTCAGAAGGGTACATAAAGATGAGTCCCACAGATGTTGCTTCCAGTCCCAAGCTCCCCTCCAACATTCCCAAGGCCTAATGAACCCCACATTTCACTCTGTCCTACTAGAAAGGGCTACTACAGACCCTTTCTTTTACAAGAACTCATAGAAATTTAGGAAACCAGTATGTATTGACTACCCTAAAACAGCCATTGCCTTCCCAATCATCCCATGATCCTCCACCACATCAGTCCTCAGCCCTGGGGAGCACCTGCCCCTGGGCCTTACCTCCAGGGATTCTGATAAAACTGGTTATGCAGTCAACACATATTTGTCATAATTATTGACATCACTATGTAGATAAAGTGAATGAACCAACTGGAGTAAAAGAAAGGGAATGCGTCACTGGCTTTAACTGGAAATTTCTAAAATATACAGAGAGTTATAGAGATAGTTTTCTAACTTAGAGGATAATGACTTATAGGAAATCTGACCATTAATTTCTTCAAATTCTGGGAAATCTTAGTGAATTAATTGGACTTTTCTGAATAATAGGCAGAAGTGTAGCAGTGGGAAGAAAGAAAATTGAATTCAATGTGCAAGGCAAGTGAAAGTTAAGGCAAAATCTCTCTGACAGAAGAAATGTGGCCTGGTTTCCTTGAGAAGTAAAGACATTGGTAGTAAGAGAAAAATCCAAAGTAGCAGATGAAACAAGCTACCTTGTTAGCTGATTTTTGATTAGGTAAAAAGAAGTATTTTTCTAGAGACCACAAACCAATTCTTTTTTCATAATTTCTTAGTTCTGTTTGGATTAAGAAACCATGTTGCCTAGGAGCACAATAATTTTTATAGTATGTTAAAAACAAGTTTGCTGTATTAAAAAAAAATTTGTAATTTTATAAAAGTCAGCTTTTGCACCAGATTACCAGGACTCAGGGAACCTTCAGAATCAGGAAGAAAAAGGTGGGATTGGTCTTCAGCTTGGCAGTGGCTGAAGGGAGGTGATCTGATCCATTCAAATGTCTCCTTGAATCGTGCTTCTATTTTCTCCTTACTCTCATTTCCACTTTTGCCTTTTAATGTTGCCTGAATCTATTCTAAGTGTCTTTTGCCATGGCAACACCTGCAGGTGAAGGCCCTGCTCCTCGCTGCCAGCCTTGCCAGCGATGAAGAGGCAACTAATCACTACACAAGGAGAGGAGTGCAATCTCGAAGACACCCATGAACAATCTGAGTATGAGGGTGTCCCTGAAGCACCCTCTTCTCACAGGTGTTTAACCTGTTTAGCTATACACCATGAAAAGGGAAAGTAAACAAAGACCCTTTCTTCCTCTATTGTTTGCATTTTATCATTCATCTCCCCAAGACTGATGCACTCTCTAAATTCGTATTAACAGCCCCAAGGTGTCAGTTATTTCAGCAGAATGTCATAGGCCCCCAATAGTAGAGAAGGAGCTCTCTGCTTGTCTTCCCTCTCCTCTACCTTCAAGCTCATGAGGATCTAAGGCCAGCTCCAATGCTATCCCTTAGACGCAAAGTGACAATGGCCAGGGCTGAGGCATATGACATCCTTGCCTTCTGGGCCTCTGCCAATCATTTCCCATTTCTGCAAAGACTCTTATTCAGAGCTGCTTCAGTCAAATCACCTATGCTTCTTATTTATGCCATCAGTAAAAACAGACTGCTATCCACTTATGGTTGATGTTAAAGCCTTTCAATTCAGGCTCTTAAAGTACCTCATGAACCTTGTCTGGGTGCTAACTACTGCCTTTCTCCCGATGGACAAACAGGTACATAATAGTCAAGAATGTGACCCAATGTCTGCCTCAAATGAGTCAACACCGAGGCTAGAAAGAGCCCTGAAACAGCCTGAAGATCTGATGTCTAACCACACACTTACCCAGCTTCTCTTTGTTGGTTATTATTTCTACGAAGCTTTATATACCTTGGCAGGTCAGGGAGATCACAAGTGGCAAAGTAGCACTGTGGAGACTCATCGCAGTAGTCACTGTGATTTAAACTCTATGTAAACTTGCTATTTCTTTTTGTTTACAAAGTTGACAGACTATTGTCTAAAGATTGCAATAGATGGGCCTGACTCTTATTCTGATTAAGACAATCACAGGGTTTGAGTTTATGTAAGGCCTGAAAACATAAACTCACAATATAAAAGTTCTATGTCCAATGTTCTGCTTTCAGGAAGTCCCTTCTACGAACATAGCTATTAGTGACATTCTATTTATTTCTCCACCAAATGTCAAATCAAAATTTCAAGAGGAAGTTTTGCTTTGGAAACCTCTGGAGTCAAAGACCCAGAGATTAGTAGCAGGCAATTGACAATCATCAGTATCACGAATCATCTTGATGGCCCAAAGAACATTCTCAGTGCCCACCGATGCCTCTCCACTCTATCCTCAGTGTCCATGAAATCAGTTTGACCATACTCTTCCACCTTTCTTAAATAGTAAATTCCCTTTTTAGTTGTTGGGATCACTTGTTGTTACTCAAGGATTGATTCTCTATAGGTTCTCAGATTTTGTTTTAAGAATCCATGATTCAGTGCTAACCAACGGTCCTATAGAATTTAAGCTCCTCAATGGCAATGATTTTTGCCTGGGTATGGTAGGCACACACAAAAAAGATAGGTTAAACAAATGAATGAATAAAGTAATAGAATGTCATAAATGAATGAGCATGTCAGTGAAATAAAAGACAATTTCAGTACTCTTAAAGTGGGACTCCCAGCCTCCCAACCCTCCTCTCCAATCTCCTCCACACCAGAGCCATAAATACCACCTCTGAAATATACATCTGATCGTATAATTCCATCCCTTAAAGTCTCTCAGTAACTCAGTATCCACTACAAGCTAAAATCACACCCAACAAATAAGACTACTCAGGATCTGGCCCCTATCTCATTTCTAGCCTCCTATTATCCTCCCATTCACAGTGTGGAATCTAACCATGTTGAGACACTTTCAGTTTCTCAAATACACCATTCTCTTTCAGAATTGCTCCCTGGTGAATGTTGTCCTTTCTGTTCTAATTCCTTAGCTTGCCCTGTTTACCTGTCATTCTCTACTCCTATTATAGCACTCCTGTTAATATTGCTTTTTCAGACATTTCCTGGCCAGGTCATACTTTTCCGAGTTTCCATAGTTATAGGATTACATGGCTAACTTCCCAATAGACTCTGAGCCTTCTTTCAGTTTGTTGTAGTCCACGTCTAGCACAACGTCTGGCACATAGTAGATGCTCGATACATTGTCAATGAATTATTAAATGAGCCTTTGGCACCGCCACAGCAAACTCAATAAATTTAGAATTAAAAATTATTTTAGAAACTCTCTAATTCAACCTTCAAACTCCTGGCCTGCCACCTTGGGCAAGTTACTTAGTCTGTCTTTACTTCAGTTTATTCATTTGTAAAATGGGATGATTATAGTCCTTCCCACATAAGGTTGTGATAAGTATCATGAATTAATACATTGCTTAGAGAAGTTCCTGGTTTATAATAATCTTTTAGTAAATGCTTATTGTTTAGGAGGAGGAGGAATTAAGGATAAAGAGACAGGACATAGAATATCAGATAGTTGAAAGTTTAATTACTCACTTAAGGACACAGTAACTAATGGTATAACCAAGACTATAATTAAACTTTCCAAACTTCTCATGTACAATATGATCACAACCATATGATGCTAGTTCCAAAATGAACTATAAAAACATGTACATATGAGGTAAACATATACCATGTTAAAGAAAATTTAAATTTTGAATTTAAATCTTTAGTTTTGCAATTTATATATTTATGTTATGTATATTAAGTAAAAACATAAATTTAGAATGATTTCAAAATCATATTATATATATATATAATATGATTTTGAAATCATATTCCAGTATTTTCCTACAACCAATTGATCATCCTGCATCTCCCCATGTAGAAGATACCTGGTATTTTTCACATAGAATTGTAGTTTAGTTTTCATTTCTCCTTCTAGACTATGAGCTAGTTGAGAACAAGAATAGAGACTTAAGTAAGACTTGTAAATCTTTGGATTTAAGAGGAATTGCCTGATGTCATATGAGTACTTAATAAATACACAATGGGTATTCCTTGTGTTTAACAGGAACGAGCCATTATGGTGGAACATAAGAAAGGGGAGTAATGTTAGCTTTTATGGAAATCTGAGCTGATTCCAAAAGCCTCCGGTTGTAATATAAATTCATGCCTCCATATTTCCCAGAGTTCCAACTATAGTGAATTATACATCAAAGATGCCCAAGTGAGTATGTGTTGATCTCTACATCTTAGGGGAATCTACATGTTGCAATTCTTTTTCTAGAAACTTGATTGATAGGATTTATCAGATAAAGGTGACCAAAGTAGAGGATTGGGAATTATTCAAATGGTGTTCTATATGAGCATAGCACCCTGTC